>NC_136426.1:147033778-149433778 GCF_052849685.1 Lactuca virosa
TATGGGTTGTTTTAATGATTAAAATTAAATAATAAATCCATAACAGTTCAAAAAAAAAAATTATAAAACCTTATTTTCAGGTTCTAGAAGTAGTCATGACCTTCCATGTAAATTTTCTAAATCTTTTTGGGTTGTTTTAATGATTAAAATTAAAAAAATAAATCCATAACTGTTATACAGTGTCTAGAAGTTAGAAAAATGTTTAAAGTTATTTTTAATTAGTAGAACCCGATTTTATAATTTATGTGTGTTTAATATCAAGAAAATCTAAATAAATAATAAACAGTAAAGATAAGTTATCAAACATTTTATTTTTGATCTTACTATAATCAGGAATGTCCTAGTAAATGTTCATGATTTTTAGATAAGTTTAAGTATTTTTCCCTTTTTTAAACCCTTAATTAATCACTAAATTGCGGAAAATTTGTAAACAGTAAAGAAAAATGATTAAACTTCTTATTTTTTTTTTATCTTATTTTAAAAGGAATGTCCTGGTAAATGTTCATGATTTTTAGATAAGTTTAACGATTTTCCTTTATTTAATCCTTTATATAATTGCTCAATCGTCGAAAATTAGTAAACAATTATATAAAATTCTCAACATTTTCTGTGATTGTTTTATAGGATCAAAAAGCTGCGAAAAATATTAGATTTTTTTTTCACCATTAGAACTTGATTTTATGATTTATTTGTGTTTAACAACAATAAAAACGGAATAAATAGTAAACAGTGACAAAAATTTCTCAAACTTCATGGAAGGTGGTTATTTACAACGTATGTCATTCCAAAAGTTTTTTAGGATTTTCTAACCGCTGTAAGTATTTTATGTGATTTATGCCCTTATTTTACTGTAAATGTTATAATAATTCGAGAAAAAAACGAATCAATACTTCAAAATTTCCTGATCATCATATTATGTCACTACGGTTCTGAGAAAAATCTGGTTTAAATATAAAAGAAGATTTGGATATTTTTATAATAAAATCCTTTATAACATATTTGAAAGCTTTGAACAATGAACTTTGAACATCAAACATTTAAGCTTGAAGTTCATCACATGCATTATGATTTGACGACCATGCATGTGGTTGATGTGTTCAAAATGTCAATTTTGGAGGAAAACTCAGAGTGCATGTGGTGATATTTCACCAAAACTTGTAGACAAGTTCATTACCCTGGTTGACATAGGTTTAGGTCAAAGGACTTCACCATCTAGCAACCTGCATGATGTTCTTGGTGAATTCCTACCACCATCATCATTTAATATGAAGTGCATGAGACAATGCACACAAACTTAAAGTGGAAAATTATGTAGAAGAAGAAGATGCTAGAAAATCATGAAATTATGAAAGGAAAATGGGGGGAAATTGTTTTTACCTTGATCAATACCACTAGACGAATAATTTTTTTTATGTATATGGAGTGTTCTTGGCTGGAGATTTCGAGAATAAGAGTGAGAAATGAAGAGAGGTGGTTTTTAGAGAGAAGAAAAGAGAGATTTTGTCTCTCTGGATATCCTATATCTCTCATCGTCTCTTTGGGGGTTTACTCCACCAAAATAAGTCACCAAACTCCAGAAATGTATCTAAACTCATGAATAATGGAGTGCCTGAATCTCTACCATAGATTTTGCTTCTAAGGCCAGTTTTGATTGTTCACAAAGGCATGTAAAATCTAACATCGGGATTTTGCATTATGTGAGCAAAGTGTAATGAGAGAGAGAGAGAGAGAGAGATAGATAGAGAGAGAGAGAGAGTATATGAAGGTTGTATGTATGGCTAGATTTTTGTGGAGGATAGAGGATTAAAAAGCTCTTGAAAGTTGTGAGCTTTTATAAATATGCTCCATTTCAAATTTTATAAAAATTGTTTTTAGTTTTTATAAAAGTTCTAGACATATTTTATAAACATCAAGGGAGTTTATTTATTGGTATCTATATAAGTATTTTGTCATTAGAAATAAGTTAATGGATTCTAGTATTTTAATTCATTACTTTGATAAATAAATTAGCTTATACTTTATATTTTATACACATAAGTTTTATATTTGATATAATGAAATAAGAATTGCATGAATTTTGTTTCAAACTTGTAATTAAGTTGTATTATAATTTAATTAGTTGACATTTGTTTAAATGACTTAAACTTGTTAAGCATTTTGAATGTTCCAAGTGGGTAATTAGGGTATTTAACTTACCCTCTAGCTTTGATCTAACGAACATGGTGTGACATCCTCAATTTTACGGCCAGAAAAGACCGATTTGTTTATGTTTTATTTGAAAATCAGAGTATATTTTTAAGAAATATATTGTGGAATTTGTTCCCAGAAAACATGATAAATATATTATCAAAGCATTTCCGAAGAAATGTATTTTGTTTATATTAAAACTTTGGATGTCATCGTCAATACAGAAACATAAGCATAAACAGACCTTATTTACACTAGTGATTTACATATCCTTTGTAACAACCGGTTATTTCGGGTCAATAAAAGTCAAACCAGTCAATAAAAGTCAAACACGTCAAATTATCAGTCAAATAATTAAATTGTTTAATTAAAATTCATTTGGCTTGGATGATTTCGGTTTTTGGAATCAAAAACCATTTTAGCCGAAATCCCTCATCACCGAACACACTCCTCGACCGAGAACCCATGGAATCGAGAACCCTTATCCGAGGACCCACCTATAGACCGAGAACCTCTCAAGACCGAAATCACCTTGAGTTCTCGGTTGCCTTTTTGACCGAATACAACCCTTCTTGGTTTGGAGGATAAGCCGAAATCTCAATCTTATCCGGTGGCACACACTCCAATGCACATGACAAATCAATATTATCACACACACACACACACACACACACACACACACATATATATATATATATATATATATATATATATATATATATATATATATGGGTCAGATCGGTTGAGAACTCATAGTTTCCCGAGAACCTGAGAATTAAAGGTGGAGCGCTAGATCAAAATTAACTCATTAAGGACATGATCGTAATCTTACCGATCTCATGTAATGTTTATTTTTTTGTGTTATTGAATAAAATTTAGATAATAAATCAAATTCCGGATATTTTTTAAAAAAATAATTTTTGATTTTTTTTTAAATGGAGATTTTTTTTATTTTTTTCAGAAAACATTAATTTTTAATAAAAATTGGAAAAAAATAATTTTTTGAAAAAACTGCAATTTATTAAAAAAAACTGCAATTCTTTTAAAAAAACTGCTTTTTTAAAAAAAAATTGCATTTTTTTTTTCAAAAAAACTGCAATTTAAAAAAAAAACACAAATTTTTTCAAAAAAACAACAATTTTTTTTTTATAAAAAAACTGCATTTTTTTTAAAAAAAGTACAATTTTTGTAAAAAAACTGAAATTTTTTTTAAATAAAAACTGCATTGTTTTTCAAAAAAAAAAACTACATTTTTTGTAGAAAAAACTGCAATTTTTTCAAAAAAAAAAAACTCCAATTTTATTAATCATCGCTACATATGCATATTTCTTATACTATAATATTCGTAAGTAAATCATAAAAAAATCTTATTTTTATTAATCAATCTATAAACATAATAGTACAAGTATTTTATTCTATAAAATATAAAAAATAAAAAAACTACAAATATCCATAGTGTTATCATTTCTTCATATCAAGATTTCGTATTTTCTTCAATTTAACTTTTTACATCTTCAAAATTTTCCACAAATTCTTTCAAATCTACAAGAAAAAAAATGATTAATGAAAGAACACTCACAAAAATACATATGTATATATAATGTAAGATTCATATGCGATTATATAATGTGATATTCATATGTGATTGTATCTTTTAAGATTCAAATGTGAAATTCACAAGAAAATAAAAACAAAGAACACTCACACAAAATGCATGTGTGCATATAGACGTAATTCATATGTGAATTACATGTGATTTATATGTGAATCACATGCGTTTTATATGTGAATCACATGCAATTTATATGTGAATCACTTGTAATTATATTTGATTCATTTGTGAATTACATTTATATGTGAGTCACATGTGCTTTATATGTGAATCACATGTAATTCATATTTCATATGTGATTCACTTGTGAATTACATGTGATTCATATGTGAATGTAACACCCAAAAATTCAAGCCAATTTAAACTTTTAAAAACATTTCAAACCATTAAAAATCATTACAACTGTCACACCCCCAAACCAGAACGGCGGAAACGTTCGGGGGCGGAGGACGTCATATTCAGTATCATAACAGTTCATAGTAAGGAAAGTACACACCACCATACATATAAAGGTTTCAAAATGTTTACATAGTTGTATTTGTTACATGTTCAAAAGATAAATACATAAACATCTTTCAAAAGAAGTAATTAACGTCGGAGCGTTAATCCCCAAAAGTTGGTTTCCAAACCTGCTTAGTGGTTCCCTGAGAATACAAGTTATTTCAAAGAAAAAGTGTCAACATTTAAGTTGGTGAGTTCATAAGCGGTTTTGAGAAAATGTATGCCATTCCAAAGTTCGTGCGTTTTCCAAGAAAATCCCTTATTTTCTTATAAAAGTATGAAATGCATATGAATGTTCGTGTTGTGAATTGTAACTAATTGGAAAATCCCTTATTTTCCTATTAGTTGTTTGTTTTAGATACAGGAAAATCCCTTATTTTCCTAAAGTAACAGACAGTCTCTAATGTCCAAGACCTTAAATCGCAAGCAACCGACGTGCTTAAAAGTTGAGTCATAGTTTTATATAATAAAGCTATGAGAAGATCGCACTTGTTAGATGAATAATAGTTTTAATAGCTACTCGTTCATGAAATCAGAATACCATAATAATTGTCCGTCCGGTGAGTTTTATAACCATACGAAACATAATATGCCTGTGGCGACGGTCTTCAGGCGTCGTAATCGTTTACACCAAACTGTCACCCAAAGGACTGTAGCTAACAGTCAGGGTGCGGGATCATGACTTCCCGTATAGATCTATACACATTTGACACGCTCTCCAAACGGGAGACTCTGGTTATAATAGACAAGACTTTAAGTTGTACCTTTTCGCAAAAAAGGTAGCATTGAAGACGTCTCACGGATTCTCAACTAAGTCTGTATTAGAATAATAGTTTTGTATGAAATATTTATCCTATTTTACAATGTTTGACAAAGCATAAAGCATAAGTTCTTTGAATGCATAAAATGGTTTAACAAAGATGGTTACCCTTGATATGATGTAGTATGTAAACGTATAAATAAAACATATTTCTATTTATAAAACATATTGTATCCCAAGAGGGTAAAGTTGTGTTGTGAGGTGTTTTGCATGATAACAACTTCATATGATAGTTAAAACAACAGTATGAAAAGTATACAAAAGATCGATGTTTCACACGGTTTTAGCCGTGTGTTTACTTGTATTCCCCCCCCCCCTAAAAGTGTTTAAAAGCATTTAAGAAGCATTTAAAGTGTGGTTGTAGGGGTATGAACTCACTTGATTTGAAGTGGTTGTTTTGAAGTAGTTGAGAGAAGAATCGAGCAGAACTTCGACTAGAGAGAGTTGAAATCTCGGGATTCTCGGGGATCTCGGGAGTGTAGAACTTCCTTCGGGACTCGAGTATGAAAAACCGGGGCTTCGGGAAGGCTTATCGAGGAAATCACGCAGAGTAACAACACTTAGAAGGAAAGAAATGAGCACCAAACTCGGCACCCTTAAGCTTCTATTTATAGGGGCTGATTTGGGAAACTCACGTCGTGAGTTTTGGATTCTCACGTCGTGAGGCTTAGTCAGCATGATCCTCTTCGACGATTTGACGTGGCTGACACTCTGGAACCCATCAATCACGAGCTCAAGTCGTGAGCATGGTTCCTCACGTCGTGAGGCTGAGTCAGCCTCGGATTTTGTGTCCCGAACTTGTAAAATCCGTAACTTTCGCGTACGAGCTCCGATTTTGACGTTCTTTATATGCACGCGTAGGTATGAAAAGGCTCTACAACTCTCATTTAGACTCCGTCGACTAATTTTGACTTTAATTTTTATTATATTATTTTTAACAGGCCGGACCTGGAAAAGTCTGTTTAAATTCCATAGCTCCTTCATCTGGTGTCCATTTTCGTCAGACTTTTTACTGTTGTACTCCTATTGTCAGGGTCTTCAACTTTCATTTAGGTTGTGTCGGCTAAAGACCGCTCGATCTCTATTTCGAGTTTTTAGGTGTCTACTGCTAGGTCAGAAACTTCCAAAAATCATAACTTCCTCATACGAAGTCAGATTTGGGCGTTCTTTTTACGTATGCTCACGGTTTTGGGATATCTACGACTTTCATTTAGATACCTAAGGCTAAAAAGTATTTTATTGAAATTTCTCGTTTTATGCTTAACAGTGCTTTACCAGTAGTGTTACGAATCTTAGATTGGTCATAACTCCTTCGTTATAACTCGGATTTTAGTGTTCTTTATATTTTTGGAAACCTTATCACGATATTTATCACACAATGTACTAAAATGGAGCTTTTTGAACATTTCATTTTCGATGATTTTCATATTACTTCACAAAAGATTACAAGACTTGACTTTTAGACATTGTATTGACATGAAATAACGGGTTGTTACATCATCCCCCCGTTAGAGGGAATTTCGTCCCGAAACACTGGGTGTACTTTGTTAAGCTCGATCGGAAGTTGAAGTCTATAAGCCACTGGACCAATCCTTGAGGAAATTTCGAAAGGTCCAATGTACCTTGGATTTAGTTTTCCACGCTTCCCAAAGCGTATCATGCCCTTCCAGGGTGAGACCTTCAGTAGAACGCGGTCACCAACCTGAAATTCCAAGGGTTTTCATCTTTTGTCGGCATAGCTCTTTTGCCTATCCCTCGAGGCTTTCAGACGTTCTCGAATTTGAACGATCTTTTCAGTTGTTTCTCTAATGATCTCCGGACCAGTGAGAGTGCTATCAGGGACTAGACCTTTTGCCAACTGCGTGTCGCCTACTTCCGCCCAGCACAGAGGTGATCTGCACTTACGGCCGTAAAGGGCTTCAAATGGAGCAGTTTTGATACTAGTATGATAACTGTTGTTATAAGAGAACTCGACTAAAGGTAAGTGAACATCCCACGCTTTACCAAAGTCGATTACACATGCTCGCAACATGTCTTCTAGGGTTTGGATCGTTCTCTCACTCTGTCCTTCAGTTTGTGGGTGATAGGCTGTACTCATATCCAACCTTGTTCCCATGGATTTTTGCAACGATTGCCAGAATCTGGAAGTGAGTCTACTGTCTCTGTCCGAGATGATAGACATCGGCACTCCATGAAGTCGCACAATCTCTCGGATGTAGGTTCTCGTTAGCTTTTCCATCTTATCAGTTTCCTTGATCGGTAAGAAATGAGCAGACTTGGTTAGTCTGTCGACGATCACCCAAATGGTGTCGTGACCACCCTGAGTCTTGGGTAGTTTTGTTATGAAGTCCATGGAAATCTGTTCCCATTTCCACTCAGGTATTTCGGGTTGATGGAGTAGACCCGAGGGCTTCTGGTGTTCTACTTTTATCTTGGCGCAAGTCAAGCACTTGCTCACATAGATAGCAATTTCTGCTTTCATGTTTGGCCACCAGTAGAGTTGTTTGAGATCCAAATACATCTTATCTGAACCTGGGTGTACGGAGTATGGAGTCTTGTGTGCTTCGTTCATAACTATCTCTCTGAACCCACCAAACTTTGGTGTCCAGATTCGGTTCATGAGGTAGCGCACTCCGTCACTCTTGATCTCTAGATTCTTGTCCATCCCTCTAAGGGTTTCACCTGTCACGTTTTCGGGTTTCAAGGATTCTATTTGAGCTTCCTTGATTTGTGTTGACAGATGCGAATGGATCGACATGGTTAATGACTTCACTCTTCGACCAGAGTACTCCTTACGACTAAGGGCATCAGCCACCACATTGGCTTTTCCCGGATGGTAACGAATCTCACATTCGTAGTCGTTGAGCAATTCGACCCAACGTCGTTGTCTCATGTTTAACTCCTTCTGGTCGAATATGTGTTGAAGGCTCTTGTGGTCTGTGAAGATGGTGCACTTGGTACCGTATAGGTAGTGCCTCCAGATCTTCAGAACGAAGACCACAACTCCAAGTTCTAAGTCATGAGTGGTGTAGTTGACTTCATGTGTTTTCAGTTATCGTGAGGCATACGCAATAACCTTTCCTCGCTGCCTTAGCACACATCCTAACCCTTGGTTCGAAGCATCGCAATACACCACGAAATCTTCGATCCCCTCTGGAAGAGAAAGAATGGGTGCACTGCATAGGGCCTGTTTCAGGGTTTGAAATGCAGCATCTTGCTTTCCTCCCCAGTTGTAGGTCACACCTTTCTGAGTTAGGGAGGTAAGAGGCTTTGCGATGCTGGAGAAGTTCTGAATGAACCTTCGATAATATCCAGCAAGGCCTAGAAATTGGCGAATCTCCGTTGGTGTAGTTGGTGCAGACCAATTTTCGATAGCCTTGATCTTAGATGGGTCCACGTGGATTCCTTCCTCGCTGATCACGTGACCTAGGAAGTCCACCTTCCTAATCCAAAACTCGCATTTTGAGAACTTCGCATAAAGTCTCTCAGCTCGTAATGTCTCTAAGACTCGTCTCAGATGTTGGCCATGCTCTTCTTTACTTTTTGAATAAATGAGTATGTCATCTATGAATACTATCACAAATTTATCCAAGAATGGACGACATACCCGATTCATTAAGTCCATGAATACGACAGGGGCATTGGTTAGTCCGAATGGCATCACTACAAACTCGTAATGCCCGTATCTTGTTCGGAAGGCTGTCTTGGGAATATCACTCTCCAGGACTCGCAGCTGGTGATATCCCGATCTCAGATCGATCTTGGAGAAGTAGTTGGCTCCTTGGAGTTGGTCGAATAAGTCGTCGATTCGTGGTAGGGGATATCGGTTCTTGATGGTAAGTTTGTTGAGCTCTCGGTAGTCGATGCACATCCTAAATGATCCATCCTTCTTTTTTACAAACAACACTGGTGCTCCCCAAGGCGAGAAGCTCGACCTGATGAATCCTTTGCTGAGTAGCTTATTCAGTTGGCTGGATAGCTCCTGCATCTCCGCTGGGGCTAATCGATAGGGTGCTTTGGCTACTGGGGTAGCTCCGGGAATCAGATCGATTCTGAATTCGACTTGTCTCGCGGGTGGTATTCCTGGAAGATCTTCGGGAAAAACATCGGGAAACTCGCATACGTCAGGCACGCTCTTGATGTCCTGGACTTCGCGTTTCACATCCACGACATGTGCTAAAAACGCGTGACATTCCTTGCGTAGGCACTTCTGAGCTTGGATACATGAGATAATACGAAGAGCGGTACTGGGTTTGTCGCCATAGATTAAGAGGGTTTCGCCGGTTGGCAGATTAAGGCGAACGGCCTTATCGTAACATAAAATTTCCGCACGATGAGAACTCAGCTAGTCCATGCCTATGATGACATCGAAACTCTTAATCGAGACTGGCATGAGGCTGATTGGAAAGGGGTTATCGTTTAGAGTTAGGGTACAGTTTAAGTATATTTCCTTAGTGCTTTCTGTCTTACCGTTGGCCATTTCTACTATAAACGGTTCACTTAATGATTGGGGTGTTTGTTTCAGTAGGCCTTTAAATTTATGACTAACAAAACTCCTCTCCGCTCCACTATCAAACAAAATGCATACATACGAGGTATCAAGAAGGAACGTACCCGTAACAACAGTGGGGTCTGCAACCGCTTCATCCTGTCCCATTGCGAACACTCGGCCCCTTCCGCTGGTACTCCTGTTGTTAGCCTTTGGGCAGTCCCTACGGTAGTGCCCCATGGCTCCGCACTCAAAGCAAGAGCGGTTTACTCCGACGTTAGCAGTGGGGGCGGCTTGTTGGGCTGGATCCTTGCAGAAGCGGGCCGTATGCCCCTTCTTATTGCACCTGGTGCATTTGAAGTCACTGCAAGGACCGTGGTGGTGGAAGCTGCACTGGTTGTACTTTGGAAATCTCCCACTGTATGAACTTGTGGGTGCAGTGGTGGCAGGAACAGTGACGGCATGAGCTGCTACCACTTGTTGTTTCTTGGGGTTCCCCTGTTGGGTTTGACCCCTTCTTTTGTTCCAAGGCCTTCCCTGGCCCTGTACCTCCTTTGGTGGATCGGCAGTAGCTGCAACAGTACCTTGTTTGACTCCGTGGTCGATGAGTCGCTGAGCCAGGCGCTTAGCGCTGTTGAAAGTGATAGGGTTGGAGGCCAAGACGTGACCTTGAATCTGGGGTGACAACCCCCAAATGTACCTCTCAACCTGTTGGAACTAAGTTCTCTTAGGATCGTATGATTCTATGCAAGCTAATAATTAAGAACGTAATAAAGAACACAAGAATGGCACTGAATATGTCGTATGATTAATGCTTTAACACCTCAGATGAGCTCGATAAAGAACTTCAACTGTAGAGGCGTTTAGGGTTACAAATAATCAACGTAATTGTTAACACTTAAATACGCATACATGCATGCATATTTATAGTAAAACCCTATAGTCTAATCTAGATAATCACGGATGGACAGGCCCAATCCGGATACAAAACTTAAGGCTCAAGACGCAACACAAATGGACTCAACAATCTCCCCCTTTGTGTCTTTGGAGCCGAAACCTCAATCCTGTTTGACAACAGAAGGCTTCTTCACTGTCTTGAACACCTTCGGTATAATGGCCAAAAGATGGTAGCGAAACGTAATGTACCACCGAAGCATGTCAGTAAAGTTCTTCTTATCAGCCTCTGAGTTCTGCTTGCATCGATGTATGATGTTGATTATATGCTCCAAGCAATCCGTTGAAAAGAGATGCTTATCAACCAGAGCAAACAGAAACCTGTGAGCTTCGCCTTTAGTGAACATGACAGTAAGATGTGTTGAATCTATCTGTCCCATCTTCATCTTGTGCACATCCCCCGGTTTCGGTGTAGGCTTCACAGTAGGCTTTTTGTTCATCACCTTTGCTATCTCCTGATCCATAGTAGCAACTTTATGGATGTAGGAGGCCAACATTCTCTTCAAGTGTTCTAAAATAGGCTCATATTCCTTAGGATTAGTGAGCAGAATGTTGAACAGCAAAATCCAATCATGAGGATTAAGATTGGGAAGATCTGCCAGAGAGATAGTTGACACCGTGTTTGCAGAACCACGAGTGATCTTGGAATTAACATTAACAAATCTCCCAGCAGGCGAAGGTTTGAGTACCTTGACTGTAATGATCTTCTGTACGCTCCAAGTCAGGTACTGAGGTTGCCCATACTTCAAGTAGAAGTCTATCAACTCTCGATCAACCTTAGGATGAGGAAAAGGAACCTCAGCAGTCGCATCAAAGCAATGAAACGTGAAAGCTTTTCTGGTAATCGGCATGTCGAACTGCGAGTCCTTGGAGTTATCACAATCAAATGAAGCAACTGGTTCCAACCAATAGACAGAAGGAAACTCAATCGCCTGATTGATAAGTGTCTTTTTAGTCCATAAGGGAAACAAAGCCTTCTTGCAGTTCAAGGCATCTTCTTCATCTTTGTTTCTCCTTTCCCTCTCCTCTGCTTCCTTAGCAATCTTTAAAGTTTCATCCAACTCTCTGTCTCTTTTCTTTCGCTGGAGAGCCTCAACAATGGTTTCTTCAGCATCACTATCACTTTCATCAATATTCTTCTTTGGCATTGCTTTTGAACCAGAACCTGAAGCTACATTATCCTTCAGTTCGGTTGTTACTCTCGGTTGAGCACCTTCGGTTTTCACAATCACTCTCGGTTGAACAACACGAGCAACACTCTCTCCCACTTGTTTTGGAGGTACGAAACCCTCCGAAACACCCTTCATTTCATGCAATATTCCAAGGGCAGGAAGGAGTTTGGAGGTAAGATGATTGCGAATTGTAAGAGTAAGAATAGGATCATGAGCACCAAGCAAATTGGTCAACATGTCCTTCACCTCACCTGCACAGCTCTTATACACAGCCCGCTGTGTCTTTAACAAAGATATTTCTTTCTCAGCTTGGGCTAGCTGTACTTTCTGGACTTCAATGGTGGCTTTATGTTTAGCCAGTTCCTCCTTCAAGGCACTTTCGGTTGCCAGAGCATCAAAACGAGAATCCACTGATTGTAAAAAAGAAGTGGTCTCGGTTTGGAGCGATGAGCGTACAACATCAAACGTAGTGCACTGTTCTTGAAGGGACCTAGAAAAGGAGTCCACAGAGGATTGTACTTTCGCTGCATTGGTGTCAGCATGAGCTTTCAAAGAATCAAGGAAAATCTGAGTTGTGTGCACAACCTCAGTAACCTCTGTTGTAGCCTTTTTGCAAGAAGATGTAGACGCATCAACTGCTTTAGTAGATTTCTCAATGGCCTGTGTGTATTGGTCGATGGCAGTCTCCAAAAAAGCTTTAAGAACCACACCACCATAAGCTTTGCTATCCTCAAGCAATCGGTCCAGCTTGTCATGAATGCCCTTTAAATCTTGACTTGTGACTGGATCATCATTATCATCATCAGTCGGAAGCCTGTAAGGACTGAAGTATGTAGAGTCAAATTCCTCATTCTCTCCCCCAAGAGTAGCACCAGAATCAGTGGATTGTGTTGGTGAAAGAGGTTTGGTGATGATAGGAGTTTCTGTTGCAGTAGTAGCCCCCGTATCAGATACGTTGACTCCTACTGTGGGATTAGGAATGGTAGTGCTTGTGGATTCTGTAAGGATGGGAGATGATAAAGGAGTGGTGGAAATAGGAATAGAAGTAATGGGAGGTGGTGGTGGTAAAGTTGTAGTTGAGACTGGTGGAGTAACAATAGGAACATAGAGAGGAATGGTCTGTTTGGATGATTGAGGTGGTGTGGGAATTCAGTTATGTTTGGGAGATTCTGTTGGAGTAGGGGAACGAGGAGGAGTGTTCCCTCTCGGTGAGTCTTGATGAGTCTCTTCTTCCTTATTTCCCTCATCATCATGATCTGTGCTTGGAGGAGTGGGACTCTTAGACCTTCGAGCCATCTTCTTTATCTTCTTCTTCTTTTTCGGCTGAGAGGAATCCCCTTCAGTCGACTTTCGTTTGGAAGACTTGGAGGACTTAGACTTTCTGTCCTCAGAAGGTTCTTTCTTGGAGATCCTCTTCCCTCGGTTGGTAGGCTTGTCCAAGGCATCCAAGGCAGCCTGCTGTTCTGGAGAAAGTACCCTCGGTCCAATGGGAGGGAGTTTCCGATAGTCAGCCATAACATTGCTTCTTTCTGCAACACCTCGATACATAGACTCAGGAATAGATCCATTATGAGGAAACTTGATTGGATCAGAGATGATGATCTTCTTAGTGTGGAATGTAGCGATAGAGGCAAGCAGAGCATCCTTCATAACCGGAATCTCCAGAGAATTGATCGCTTTCCTCGTAATCAGAGTCCAAAATCTTCCGCAAGAGATTTCAGAATGCCTCGTTGATGTGTTGAGGCTCTGCACCACCTAAGACCAGATTATGGACCCATAATCAAGATTGATCCCGTTGTATAGTCCATAAAGAAGGGTAAGGAAACCCTTGCTGGTACCGTCTGAACCACCACATCGTTCTGCTAATCCCTTAATCAGTAAAGTGAGCAGGCCATTCCATTGGGACGGTAAACATGACTTCTTTACTTTGGTAATTGTGGTTAGCACATCGGTATACCCCATCTCGTACATCATGGAGAATAACTGTGTTGTCGTAATAAAGTCCGGCGAGATGACAGAAGAATCGACAGCAAGATTCAAAATCGAACAGAACTTCACCTTCGAAATAGATGCCTTCTTATCGTGGATGATGAAGTAAATACGTTCTTTGTTTTTGTCATAAGACGCTGTAGAATAGTCTTGAGATAAGAGCGACATTGGAACAGCTTCAACCTGGGTTAGGGCAAAAACCAGGGGTGAATATTTCAAACATTCCACAACATGTAACATATACGCATCATACAAGAACGGGTTAAGTTCGATGATCATATTTTGATTAGGCTTAATGGTGAGTAAAGATGATGATGCCGTCTGATCATGAATGGATGAAGAAGTCGCCATTGTTGATCGAAGGAGGAAGAAGATGAACAGTTTGCTCTTCGTTGGTTTATCAGAGAAAAAATGTTGCCAGTAAAAGACAAATAAAATCGGAAACCCCTTTATATACCATTGCCAGGAGAGAGAAAAATCATGATGATAATGACGTGATCACTAAAACGTCGCCTGAAAAAGCGCGATGTGACAGTGTGGTTACTCCCAGGTATACATCAGCACGCATGGGTATAGAGACCGTTCAAATTCACGCGCCTAAATCTTATCTTTAATCGTCGTTTGAAATTCCATGATAACCCCTTGTTTGGCTCCAATAGATAGAACAAAATTCAAACCAATCAGTAACCAGAATGTGGGAAAATTGAAAATTTTCGTGCATTAGTGTGACAAAGATAAAGAAAAAAAAAACAAATGTGTATGAGATGTGAGTGATGTCTCATTACAAGACAGAAAGCAGATGATTCCGGGCAATAATCGCTTCGTTCAAAGTCAAGAGAGACTTGAAGTGCTTGTGTGGTTTCCCGAAAAATACGATCAACTGTTTGTTAATAAACATTGAAAGGAGTCTTTTAAGTATAGGCTTACGGTAGCTTATCAACCGAACTTCGAGTCTTAACATAAGACCTGAACGTTGGAAGAAGTACCTGTGAGACCGATGTGGTCTGTTGAACAGGTAGGTTGGATGTATTATATAGTGACTTAAAGAAGTAGCAGAAATCTCAAAAAAATAAACTGGATCTCTTTGGGAAGAAACGCCTTGGTAGAAGACAATTTCATAAAAGACCACGCAAAAATAAAAAGAGATTTCATTAGGAAACCAGTAAGTTCTTGAATAATTAAATCACCGTCAATTCATTATGGGTGTTGGATGTTGGGTTTCACTCAGCACGTGGTATACGTGTCTAAGATCACAAACACAAATGTTGTATAACCATAAACCTCAGTGGGAAGAACCGAGAGTCTCAAGGGTTAAAATGGTGAACCGAAAGTAGATGGAGAATATAAGTGAGGTGGCTAAAGAACCGAAAGTACCTTCTGCTATATAGACGTGACAAAGCAGAAAAACTCTTAACTCATATGAGAAGAGTAAGGTAGCTCTAGACTGAGTTGTAGCTAGTAGCCTAATTGGGAAGAAACGATAGGTATAGATCGAATCATTAAGGCCTGCTCAAAGTCGTAGAGGCTTTGGTCAACATGCTTCTAGGGACCATTGACTAGTTCATACTGAAATTAAATATACCTGCCTTAGATTCACATTCTGTGTACTGGTACTCTTGTCACCTAATAAAATAAGAAACACACCACACAAACCAACCATACAGACAAACGAAACAAACAAAGAAAATATTTTTGAATTTTTGGAATTTTATAAAAACAGAAAGATAAAATATTTTTGGATTTGTTGAAATTTTTCTGAAAAAGAATAAAAACAGAAAGATAAAATATTTTTGGATTTGTTGAAATTTTTCTGAAAAAGAATAAAAACAGAAAGATAAAGTATTTTTGGATTTGTTGAAATTTTTCTGAAAAAGAATAAAAACAGAAAGATAAAATACGAGAGAAAAGAGTGTACAAGATATACAACCGAAACCTTATCTTAAACGAGTGAAGCGAAATAGACCGAGCGATCGGTTCATTTCGGTTCCTTAAAATTCTATAGCCGAAATAGACCGAGCGATCGGTTCATTTCGGTTCCTGAAAATTACGAAGTCGAGATAGACCGAGCGATCGGTTCATTTCGGTTCCTTAAAATTCCAGAGCCGAAATAGACCGAGCGGTCGGTTCATTTCGGTTCCTGAAAATTATGGAGCTGAAATAGACCGAGCGTTCGCTCCATTTCGCTTGTCTAATTTTTAGTGTGAGATTTGAGGATTCGGTACTGACTCTCCTTCCATCATGCCTAAGCCTTGTAAAATTTTGTTAAAGGTAGCTTCCGGTAAGGCTTTAGTAAAGATGTCAGCCAGTTGATCAGCAGATCGAACAAAGTGTACTTCCACGTTCCCATCTTCTACATGATCCTTGATGAAATGATATCTAAGTGCAATGTGCTTGGTTTTTGAGTGTTGCACTGGATTGTGACAAATCCTTATTGCACTTTCTAAGTCACAATAGAGAGGGATCTTCTTCATACTTAGCCCATAGTCTCTCAGTTGACTTTGAATCCATACCACTTGAGAAGTGCAAGATGCTGCAGCAATATACTCAGATTCGGCTGTGGATAGTGAAACACAGGTTTGTTTCTTGGACTGCCAGCTAACAAGTTTCCCGTCAAGAAATTGGCATCCACCTGTAGTGCTCTTTCTGTCCAGTCCACATCCTCCTAGATCAGCATCAGAAAAGGCTTGAATGAAGAATCCAGATCTAGCAGGATACCAGAGACCGAGAGATGAGGTTCGCTTCAAATAACGGAAAATGTTCTTTACTGCCACCATGTGAGGTTCTTTTGGATTGGCTTGAAACCTGGCACAATAACAAACAGAAAACATAATGTCCGGTCTACTAGCTGTTAGATACATAAGGGACCCTATCATTTGTCGATATAGTGTTATGTCCACAACAGGTTTTTCCAGAGATGGAGTTAACTTAGTGCCAAACGCCATAGGAACCTTCACTTTTGAATCACCCTTCATTCAGAATTTCGTTAGTAAGTTCTTTGTATAGGCCTCCTGGTTGATAAATATGCCTTCTGGTCCCTGTCTAATATTCAAACCAAGGAAAAAATTAATTGGACCCATTGTGCTCATTTCAAATTTAGTCTCCATCATCTTCCTGAATTCAGCTGTTAAGCTAGGATTCGTGGAGCCGAAGATGATATCATCAACATAAATCTGAACAATCATTAGATGTTCGCCTTCCTTCTTACGAAAGAAGGTTGGGTCAACCGAACCTTGTTTAAATTTTGACATTTTCAAGAAGCGAGTTAGTGTTTCATACCAGGCCCTCGGTGCTTGCTTTAATCCATAGACAGCTTTATCCAGCGCATAGCAATGATCATGGTGTTTTTCGTTCACAAAACCCGCCGGTTGCTCAACATAGACTGTTTCTTCTAATTCTCCATTCAAGAAAGCGCATTTGACGTCCATTTGGAAAACTTCGAAGTTTTTATGAGCAGCATATGCCAAAAAGATTCTGACTGATTCCAACCTAGCTACCGGAGCGAAGGTTTCCTCATAATCTATCCCTTCCTCTTGACAATAGCCTTTCACCACCAACCGAGCCTTGTTGCGTATGACATTCCCCTCTTTATCTAACTTGTTTCGGAATACCCATTTTAAGCCAACCACAGAAGCATCCTTTGGGGTGGGAATTAGCCTCCAAACTCGGTTGCGTTCGAACTCATGAAGCTCATCCTGCATTGCCTGGACCCAATCGGAATGATCAAGTGCAGTATTTACGGTTTTCGGTTCAACCTTTGAAAGGAACGAATTAAACATGCAAAATTCAACTTTTGAGAATAATGCAGTTTGTTTTGCTTTTAGTTGAGAACGAGTAAGGACTTTTTCAGAAGATTCATCAATGATCTGTGCCTTGGGATGGTCCTTTGTCCATTTTGCTAACGGAGGATAGTTTGGATCATATTCTGGATTTAATTCAGCTTCCACCTCTACTTCTACTTCTGATAGATCACCCTCGCCTTCGTCAGTTGTATTCTTATTTTCTTTCTCTTTCTCCCCTTCGACTGGCGAAGTGTAATCTCTGGCAGAATCTGAGTCTTCATTGCCTGTGAAAGTTGGTTTCTCCCCCTCGATTGAACTACTACATGTTGGTTTTGGATCAGTACTTTCGCCTTCATCCTGAGCTTTATGTGTTGAGGAGGGAATTGGATTCTCCCCCTCAACTGAGACTTGGGTTGTCTTAGGTGCTGTCGAGCTCTCCCCCTTGAACATTAAATTATTGTTTGGAGAACCAGTCGATGACGTAGCACCCTTAGGGTCACTTTCCATCTCTTTAGCAGCTTCGTCTATGACCTTTTTGAGATTATCTATTTTGTTATCTGCTGCTTTCGTCTCGGAGTGAATTGCTTTCTCCGGTTCATCAAATAGGCGAATGTATTCCTCGAACAAGTTAGATATTGGAACCGAGACTTGGCCAGATTCTGGGAATATGTCACCTAGGTCACTTTCAGTCCTCTGAACCTTTTTCATATAATTGTCGTCAAAGGTGACATAATAAGTCTCTTCAATCCTTTTGGAGCGTTTATTCAACACTCTGTATGCTTTTGATGACAGAGAATAACCCAGAAATATTCCTTCATCGGCTTTGACATCGAACTTGTTTCGGTTCTCCTTTGAATTGAAAATAAAGCATCTTGAACCGAAAATGTGGAAAAATTTAACATTCGGTTTCCTATTGTTTAAGATCTCATAAGGAGTTAATGAGAATCTCTTATTGAGCAAGGATCAATTCTGAGTTTAACAGGCAGTGGCAATCGCATCAGCCCAGAAGTATAATGGGATGGAAGCGAAACTGAGCATGGTTCTGGCTGCCTCGCATAACGAACGGTTTCGTCTTTCAACAATCCCATTCTGCTGTGGTGTATAAGGGGCCGAAAAATTATGAGTTATCCCCTTATCAGCCAGAAAGTCCTCAAAATCCTTGTTCTTGAATTCCAGACCATTGTCACTTCTGATGTTCCTCACTGTCTTCCTCAGTTGTACTTCAACTTGCTTGATGAATGTCTTCAACTTGAGAGTTGCATCTGATTTCTGCTTAAGAAAGAAAACCCAAGTGAAGCGTGAAAAATCATCTACTATAACTAGAATGTACTTACTACCACCAATGCTCTCAATAGCCGAAGGTCCACACAAGTCAATGTGCAACAGTTCAAGAGCTTCAACTATCTTCGTATTTATGCGTGTGGGGTGGCTCTTTCTACTCTGTTTGCCCATTTCACATGCAACACATAAATGCTCTTTATCGAATTTGAGAATGGGAAGGCCTCGAACGTGATCACCAAGCACCAATTTGTTGATGTCTTTGAAGTTTAGATGCGAAAGGCGTCGATGCCATAACCAACTTTCATCGGTATTTGCCTTTGACATCAGACAAATAGCTGGTGTACCTCGAATTGAGTTTAAATTCAGAGGGTACATTTCTCCCTTGCGTTCAGATTTCAGCAGAACCTTCTTGGATTGTTTTTCAATTATTTCAGACCCCTCATCATCAAATGATACCTTCAAACCTATGCCCACAACTAATTGTGATACGCTGATGAGGTTGTGCTGCAGTCCTTCCACATATGCCACTCTTCTGATTGAGAAGTCTCCATTAGTTATCATGCCATATCCTTTGATTGTTCCATAGGAATTGTTTCCATACTTTACACACCCACCATCTTTTAGGGACCGAAACTCCCTCAGCTCTGATACCACTTGTTGGGATTAAAAACCTAATTGAGATTTGATGAACAAGATGCGGAAAATAAGAACAAACATAAATAAAGAAGATATGTCGAATGATCACTCGATTTATTCAAACTTGAGGAATAAATTACACTTTCAGCATAGACTAAAGAATCTAACACTACATAAGAAACCTCACGTGGCGGCTACATTTTGCCTCACTCTTAACCCTAATTATGAATAACACATGACTATTTATAGGGAAAAGACAAGTCTTGGGCTTTTAACCTACACTTCATCAAGGGGCCCATTGTCATCATCCATGGAGTGCTTTGAAACCCAACAATCTCCCCCTCAAAGTATGGAATGGATGACAATGCTTTAACTTCCAAAACAAGCATCTAGCAAATAAAAAGATCTGCAACGAGGAATATATGAAGCAATCCACGAATCTTGATTCTTCAATAGTCTTCAAACACGGGCTCTAGGAAATATAAACCAAGCACTGAAGTAATGTCTTTAAACTTCATTTTCGAATGTAATCCCAAAAAAATCTTCATGAAAACCAAGCCCGCCATAAAAACCCATTTCAAAACAAAGAAACCGAATCACTTCTTGTCTTTGAAGAGCTCCCCCTCCAAGTCACAATGATCTTCAAATAAGCTAATGATATAAGCCATGAAAAAATATCATGTAACAACCCAAACTTTAAGATTCGTAATGCCACTTGATCGAGAAAATACTAGAAGTCGGAGATATAACAAGTCCTTAGCAGAGCTCGATAAAGAACTTCCGCTGTAAAGGATACTTCTCTGTAAAAGCTTTAGCAGAGCTCGATGAAGAACTTCTACTGTAAAAGCTACCTTCATAATTCTACCACAAGCTTTATAAAAAATCTTCAACTTTGAAAAGTCACAAATCCAATTTCGAATGGCCATACCAAATTCTCCCCCGGTTTATAATCAAAAACATGATTATAAAGCCTTCAAATGGTCATGAGAATGATCTTGAATGGATAAAAATTTACTAAGCTCCCCCGCGACAAAATGATATACACAATGAAGTATAAAATCCAAAAAAGTCGTGAAAAATTTGACGTTATCACGAAAAACGACTTTCCGAACCGCCAAGACTTGATGGAATCTTTAATTTTCTGTTCACGAAAAAATATGTGCGTTAAAAAAAATCCAAAACTGTTCACGAGCCCTCAATTTTGCAAACTTTTCAAAAAAAATGGGCTGAAACTGTCACATTGCTGAAAGTCAGGGGACTAAATAGAAATTCTGCATCAATTTCTCTTTGATTTGTAACAAATATTGAATTTGATCCAAAACTGCCAAGCTGTGAAAACATCAGGGACCAAAAGTATCAAATCGTTGAAGTTTTAGGGACAAAATATGAAACATTAAGTCTTCTTCCCCAATATACTCTTGATTAAAGGAACTGAACGGTGACTCAAACTCGTATACGTATCTTGAAGAACACGAATCTAATCTCCCATTTACTTTCGTTCCAAGTGCTAACAAACGAACACAGATTCGTTCCGAGCATATAAGCGAATAGAAATAACAGGTTTGGTTTTTCGTTTCTAGCACAATGAGATTCAAGGAAAGCTCAACCCAATTCACAGTCAATTTTGACTTTTCATTATTGACCATTGTTCATCCTAGTGAGATTCAATTCGTTCGCAGGAACTCATAATTCTTTCGTTCTTCATCACAATCCTTCTTGTTCCGATTGTATTCCAAATAAGCCATTTAAGCAGACAAACATTTCCAAATCAAAGGCTTGATTCTGATTGCAAATAAAAGTCACAATATCAAATTCAGTTCCAGTTCCTTCCACAGCGACTCATTCCGAGCATCAAATGCATCATTCCAAATCCGATCACAAGATCGGTTTCATCACAACAAGATATTCATTCCGATTAGAAGATCTTCACCAATTCGGAAGACGATACACACCAAACCTCAAAATCAAATAGTCGACCAGTCAAGAGAGAAATACTTGAATTCGATAATCGATGTAAAAAAAATGCTTGATTTCGATTGTTGATAATAACGATTTTTTTTATACATGGATTCGATTTTGTGAATAAAGGATGCGACGAGGACTAAAGAACAGAAAACAGGAAACAATCGTCAAATCTTTAGGTCAACGAAAATTGATACACCCAGTAACAGATTGAACAAATGGACAAAATCGATTTGGACCCAAGGAAAAAAAACGATGAACAGTAACAAACTGGGCTTAATATCGATTGGAAAAATTGAGTTTCATATCCAAATACAGGCGGTGAACAGTAGGAACACGTGACTTAGGGTAAAACAAAAAACAAAGATCTATTAAATCAAAAGATTTTGATCAAAAATCATATTAGATCCAACGGAAAATAATGAATTGAAAAGAGAATTGGATCATATTACCACGACGAACAGTAAGAACTTTGTAAATCTTCATGAAGAGTAGCTTGAACAGAATTTTGATTCCATACCACCAAAACACCAATAATCTTCAATAATTTGTGCAGAAAATCACCAAATCAAGAACCGATTCTTCAAAAATCAATAGATTTTCAAAGACCCGCTCTGATACCAATTGTTGGAACTAAGTTCTCTTAGGATCGTATGATTCTATGCAAGCTAATAATTAAGAACGTAATAAAGAACACAAGAATGGCACTGAATATGTCGTATGATTAATGCTTTAACACCTCAGATGAGCTCGATAAAGAACTTCAACTGTAGAGGCGTTTAGGGTTACAAATAATCAACGTAATTGTTAACACTTAAATATGCATACATGTATGCATATTTATAGTAAAACCCTATAGTCTAATCTAGATAATCACGGATGGACAGGCCCAATCCGGATACAAAACTTAAGGCTCAAGACGCAACATAAATGGACTCAACACAACCTTTTTCGGTTCTGGGTTGACCATGGCAGGGCACAAGGCAGCAAGGTCGCTGAACCTGGCCGTGTAGGCTACTAGGTCAGACCCAGTCATCTTCAGATTCCAGAGCTCTTGCTCTAGCTTCTGTATTTCGCCCCTTGGGCAGTATTCCTCCAGTAGTAGGACCTTTAAGTCCTCCCAACTTAAGGCGTTGGCGACGGTGAGAGTCACGGACTTCACATGGCTTTTCCACCAAGTGAGGGCTCGATCAGTGAGGGTGCAAGCGGCGAACTTGACTTTGCTTGCTTCTTGACAAGAGCAAATCTCAAAGACCGTTTCGGTCTTTTCGAACCATTGCATCAGTGTAATGACTCCCCCTGTGCCATTAAAAGTTTTTGGCTTTGCGTTGGAGAACTCCTTGTAAGTACATTCCCTTACTTGACCATGACCAGTGCCGTGGTTGGCATGATTAGTGCTGCTTCCTGTCCCTCCATTTCCGTTGGAGTTTATTTGAGAGAGGGCGGCGGTTACTGTTGCTGTGATAGCAGCCTGCACCATAGCCGGATCATGAGTTGGTGGTGGAGGTGGTGGTGGCATCGTGTTCGACCTGGGTCTTAGGTTTGGACGAGGAGGCATCGCGCTGCCAAGAATTAAAAATGAAAGGTCATTAGTTTTGGTGGTCGAGGGTTGAATGATAATGAGTTAACTATCTTTCATAGTTAAAGAGCTTGGTTTGACCAACACAAGGGTTTGAGTTTGATTCACAAATAGGGTTTGAATAGCAATAGATCAACTCATGAGTTCGAAAGGAATGCACAAAATTAACACACGAAAGAGATATGCCATATATATATTAAACATATGGTTGTGTTACATCCGAAGTTAGAACAAAATTGACCTTTCTAAAGGTCTCCGATTACAGAAAGTTAAAGAAAGTAAGACTTTTAGCCGATGGTCCTATTCTATATCAAAATTTTGGGAGGCGGCCAAGTACTACTTGCGATGTGGTTTGCGCTTGGAGCTTGACTCCGTGTCTGATTGCTTGGCCCCCATGAGACGCCTGTCGAAGGTGGCTTGCTGCTCCCTCATTTCTTTTATCTCAGAGAGGGCTGTGTTGAGCTGGTCTCGGAGTGTGTCGGTGTGGAGTTGGGCACTCTCCTGCAACCTGTCCAGGCGACGGATATCAGTTGTGTTACCTTGTA
The DNA here is from genome assembly GCF_052849685.1 of Lactuca virosa. NCBI lineage: Eukaryota > Viridiplantae > Streptophyta > Magnoliopsida > Asterales > Asteraceae > Lactuca > Lactuca virosa. Next base: position 147,057,285 of record NC_136426.1, read on the forward strand.
TCTCTACGTCGGCTTCGCGAATCCGGTTCGCTTGGAATCCTGATTGGTAAGCCTGATTGGCAAGTTTGCCTACCACAACTGGGAGTGCTCGATTAGCTGAACTTCCTCCGCTGATATCATAGAAGTCCCGACACATACCGTAAGGAGGATGCAGTCCTTGCTGCTGGCTCCAATGATGGATGTGGCTTCCCCAGACGGGAGTTGGTCCTTGAAATCCCATCCTGAAAGGAGGTCGAACGGATGGAGGTCGGACGGCTGGCGGATTGATTACCTCAGGCTCTGAGGCTGAGCTATCCGAGTCTTCCTCTTCCTCGTCTTCCATGGGTTCTTCCTCGGGGTCGTCTACAATCCATCCCTCGTTGCCTTGATTGGGGTAGTAGGGGTCGCCGGGGTGATGGAATCCAGCCATTGAGTCTATACGAGAATAGGGTTAAGAATTGACCATAAGCTAAAGCATGTAAAGTTTACCCTTAAGTTTGACGGTTGAAGATACTCAAATACTCCCATAGTATTCTTAATGATATGCTCTTGGTAAGTTTTAAATTTGTTGTCCACTGCAGACACTTGTGTGATTCACTTGTGAATTACATGTGATTCATATGTGAATGTAACACAGAAAATTCAAGCCAATTTAAACTTTTAAAAACATTTCAAACCATTAAAAATCATTACAACTGTCACACCCCCAAACCAGAACGGCGGAAACGTTCGGGGGCGGAGGACGTCATATTCAGTATCATAACAGTTCATAGTAAGGAAAGTACACACCACCATACATATAAAGGTTTCAAAATGTTTACATAGTTGTATTTGTTACATGTTCAAAAGATAAATACATAAACATCTTTCAAAAGAAGTAATTAACGTCGGAACGTTAATCCCCAAAAGTTGGTTTCCAAACCTGCTTAGTGGTTCCCTGAGAATACAAGTTATTTCAAAGAAAAAGTGTCAACATTTAAGTTGGTGAGTTCATAAGCGGTTTTGAGAAAATGTATGCCATTCCAAAGTTCGTGCGTTTTCCAAGAAAATCCTTTATTTTCTTATAAAAGTATGAAATGCATATGAATGTTCGTGTTGTGAATTGTAACTAGTTGGACCAGGAAAATCCCTTATTTTCCTATTAGTTGTTTGTTTTAGATACAGGAAAATCCCTTATTTTCCTAAAGTAACAGACAGTCTCTAATGTCCAAGACCGTAAATCGCAAGCAGCCGACGTGCTTAAAAGTTGAGTCATAGTTTTATATAATAAAGCTATGAGAAGATCGCACTTGTTAGATGAAGAATAGTTTTAATAGCTACTTGTTCATGAAATCAGAATACCATAATAATTGTCCGTCCGGTGAGTTTTATAACCATACGAAACATAATATGCCTGTGGCGACGGTCTTCAGGCGTCGTAATCGTTTACACCAAACTGTCACCCAAAGGACTGTAGCTAACAGTCAGGGCGCGGGATCATGACTTCCCGTATAGATCTATACACATTTGACACGCTCTCCAAACGGGAGACTCTGGTTATAATAGACAGGACTTTAAGTTGTACCTTTTCGCAAAAAAGGTAGCATTGAAGATGTCTCACGGATTCTCAACTAAGTCTGTATTAGAATGATAGTTTTGTATGAAATATTTATCCTATTTCACAATGTTTGACAAAGCATAAAGCATAAGTTCTTTGAATGCATAAAATGGTTTAACAAAGATGGTTACCCTTGATATGATGTAGTATGTAAACGTATAAATAAAACATATTTCTATTTATAAAACATATTGTATCCCAAGAGGGTAAAGTTGTGTTGTGAGGTGTTTTGCATGATAATAACTTCATATGATAGTTAAAACAACAGTATGAAAAGTATAGCAAAAGATCGATGTTTCACACGAATTTAGTCGTGTGTTTACTTGTATTCCCCCCCCCCCCCTTAAAAGTGTTTAAAAGCATTTAAAAAGCATTTAAAGTGTGGTTGTAGGGGTATGAACTCACTTGATTTGAAGTGGTTGTTTTGAAGTAGTTGAGAGAAGAATCGAGCAGAACTTCGACTAGAGAGAGTTGAAATCTCGGGATTCTCGGGGATCTCGGGAGTGTAGAACTTCCTTCGGGACTCGAGTATGAAAAACCGGGGCTTCGGGAAGGCTTATCGAGGAAATCACGCAGAGTAACAACACTTAGAAGGAAAGAAATGAGCACCAAACTCGACACCCTTAAGCTTCTATTTATAGGGGCTGATTTGGGAAACTCATGTCGTGAGTTTTGGATTCTCACATCGTGAGGCTTAGTCAGCATGATCCTCTTCGACGATTTGACGTGGCTGACACTGTGGAACCCATCAATCATGAGCTCACGTCGTGAGCATGGTTCCTCACGTCGTGAGGCTGAGTCAGCCTCAGATTTTGTGTCTCGAACTTGTAAAATCCGTAACTTTCGCATACGAGCTCCGATTTCGACGTTCTTTATATGCACGCGTAGGTATGAAAAGGGTCTACAACTCTCATTTAGACTCCGTCGGCTAATTTTGACTTTAATTTTTATTATATTATTTTTAACAGGCCGGACCTGGAAAAGTCCGTTTAAATTCCATAGCTCCTTCATCTGGTGTCCATTTTCGTCAGACTTTTTACTGTTGTACTCCTATTGTCAGGGTCTTCAACTTTCGTTTAGGTTGTGTCGGCTAAAGACCGCTCGATCTCTATTTCGAGTTTTTAGCTGTCTGCTGCTAGGTCAGAAACTTCCAAAAATCATAACCTCCTCATACGAAGTCAGATTTGGGCATTCTTTTTACGTATGCTCACGGTTTTGGGATATCTACGACTTTCATTTAGATACCTAAGGCTAAAAAGTATTTTATTGAAATTTCTCGTTTTATGCTTAACAGTGCTTTACCGGTAGTGTTACGAATCTTAGATTGGTCATAACTCCTTCGTTATAACTCGGATTTTAGTGTTCTTTATATTTTTGGAAACCTTATCACGATATTTATCACATAATGTACTAAAAAGGAGCTTTTTGAACATTTCATTTTCGATGATTTTCTTATTACTTCACAAAAGATTACAAGACTCGACTTTTAGACATTGTATTGACCTGAAATAACGGGTTGTTACAACAACTTTGTTTTCAAAATGTATAATATCGTAGTTTTCCCAGAAACATAGACAAAACATGAGGAGCTGTACGATCATGCCTTCGCCTTGCCACGATCCCCTGATGTACCTGAAACAATAAACAGAAACTGTCAGCCCGAGAGCTTAGTGAGTTCCCCCAAAATACCGATACACTGCACATAACACATATATAAACAACAGCATGTACTGGGTCCACAACTTGTTGGGTTTTGAGCATTCTAACACTCCTAAGTGTACATGCAACCCTAAATACCTTGGACCTATGTTTTCTCTATTATACATGCAAATATGAATATTCCAAGGTATTATCCTAACTAGCATACAATCATATGTACTAGGACAACAAAACTAGATAGAATACATACCTCTTTGTTGTAACTTGATTCCATGGAGCTTAAGAGCCTAGTGCCCCAAGTGTGACACCTCAAATGGTTTACACAACACCATGAACATCTTGGAATAACCATGAGAGATAGAAATCGGCTTGCCCTCTTGTGTATTCACTAGTGCCAATTTCACCAACCAATGAGGTCTTTATATAGTGTGCACATTAGGGTTACACCATGTAACTCATGACTTTACCCATTCCTTATGCTCCATGGGTTTTAACCTCCATGGAGTATTCATGGATCACTACATGGGTTAAAACCAACATAAGGAATCATGGATCATAAGCCCACATATACAAGAATCAATGATTTACACAATCAATCCCCATATATTTAATTAGTCTCTTTTGATCACTAAATTAATTCCAAATTAATTATTGATCAATACTAATTAAATAATATGATTTCATATTAATATATTAGAACTTATAATATATTAATATGTCACAAATATCCTCTTCTCACAAAAGGTCTATCCAAATGTCCCGATGCCATGCAACCCAAATGGACCATGTCGGGTCGGGTCAAGTATATACCAATTATAGTTATGGACTTAGACACTAATCCAACAGTCTCCCACTTGGATAAGTCTAATAACTATTATTGCAAGTACGACTTTATAACCCGACTAGCAATCGTAGCTCTTAAAAGCTACTGCCGAACTCTAAACAAATCAATGACGCGTCCATTAGATAAGTGTTCATATATTCCTCCATTCTAGATATCATATGGACTGAGACATGGATTATAATCATTCTCTCTGTCCATTTGTTGTTTCCCGATTTCTGATTTATGACGACTGACTAATTGAACAAATCAAATCAGTCTAGGCTTGGCCAAGCACTTAGGGTGTCATCATTAAATCATCGAGGGGCCCACAAATATCACTTTTATCCCTGTAAGGGTAAAAGGAGTGGATAAACTTTGACTCATATGCTTGTACTAACTACTTGTTGAATTATACACAAAGGCACGTTTTATAACATCGAGTTACCAATGCGTTTTCGTGCAATCAATGTATAACCAACTCATAGTCAACAACTCATATCTCTAGGTTTGAAGAATATAAGATATTATCGTCTCATGATTCACTCGTGATAAAATCCATGAAGTGATTCAAATGAGCGTGGGTTTAATCCAACACTCAGAACTTATGAGCACTCATGAATGTTGCAACAACTCTTGCTATGTCCACTACCTTGGACATCTACAAACCAGCTTCATGACAGTCTTGATTCATATCTACTTCCAACATATGACCGATTGTGGATGGTTTGAATAACTTAGTCATTCGATAAGAATGACCTAGTTATTCTGGAAGTCAAAACATGCAAAATGAAACACAAGAATAATACTAATCCTATATGGCCCCAACACTTTGAGTGTAAATAAAAACACCTTTTATCTAAGCACCATATTGATTACTCATTATTCAATGTTTCGATTCATCAACTTAATACTTGAATTAAAACAACAGTCATGCCATGCTCCAAGCATGCACACTATGTTTGTCCAAACACTAGCTATGCCATACTCCAAGTATGCACACTATGTTTGTCTATGATCCTTACTTTGTGAAACAGATCGATTGACAATATTTCAATGATGCTCATTTCACAATCCCAATCCTTACTTTGTAAATGTAAGAATACCAAATTCTTACCATTTACTGTGATCTGTTAGATTCTAAACTTATATGCAATGATCCCCTTGTAATGATTATGCCCAAGTCACAAAGACTTGGCATCAAACATTACAAAGTATTCCAATGGAGATCAACGAAGTCTCACATTCAAAGTACATTCCTTTGAACATCCTTCTTGCATTAAGTTCTCTAATCTTACACAGATTCAAAGAATTACTTCCACTTATGGAGATAATTCCATATTCCCATTTTGACTATCACTTCTGAACAAGAGTTGCATCCTTTTAGAATATGTCAATATGGTCCTATCTCTATACTTCCAACTGTCCATGAGCAACCAATCTTTGGTAAACCTCAGATTGTCCTCCACAGTTGCTTAATTATTTTAGTCAAATCCAGTTCTATTCCCTTTTCCCTCTTAACGCCCTAGGCATTTGGAAAATTTAGAAAGGATAAATATTATAGCACATGCAATCGATCCTATACCCGAAGCATATGGGACACGATTCATGCTATAAAATATTTTATTTGCCATGTTCTCACAATTCGAACTATGAAGAGGGATGTCGTAATCATAATCGAATTTTGAGAATGCAACATATATAGAATTTCCTTATGTTGAACCATTCCAACATAACATTCATATATATCCTTGACTAAAGTTGATTAAAATCTCAATCTAAGCTTGTAAAATTGGAATGAAGTATAAATCCTCTCCCTTAATTATAGCAAAACAACTTTTCAAAGCGAATTGAACCTTTTGTTTTCTATAATTAACATTGCTAACTTGCAACACTAACCATAATAATCATGCTCCCACTAGCACAATGATTATTATCTTACTAGCACATCACTTATGCTTCCACTAGCTTTGACATGTACTTAGAAATCAACTGGACTTCTAGAGATCAATACTTTATTGACTTTCTTGCCAAAGTTCAGATTTATGATACAAGATTGCTTTGATAAGACTTTATCAAAATCATACACTTTTCCTTAGATAGCTCACATGTTTGTCTAAACAATTATGAAGAGGGATGCCATAATCATAATGTTTAGACCTTTTTCCAATTTCACAAGTCCATGTTAGTGTGCCGGTTAACTACACGCGCTCCACTAATGACTTTGAGAATGCAAATATCACAATTGCTATCTACTTAAAATCTACTTAGTGAAAGCGTTTCCTCACCATCATTTTCATGAATCGGAGAGAAACCTTATGACACTTAGATTTTTATGGTGCATGTGTTCCTATCCATGTGAATTTTTCAAAACCATAATCACACGACAAGGTTAGTGACAAATCCAAACTCATATGGATTGAACTTGTTCAATATTAATTTCTTGCCACCCGGCAGCACAAGGGCCTACCATTGCTTCCAGGTTGTTATGCAACCAATTGAGAGTTCATAGAACTCATATGCAAAGTCAACTTTTAACTGGAATAGACACAGAATTTAGAATATGTCAACACGATAGGTTACAAACCTCAAGTCGTGGGCTAGTGATTTACAATGCTCTTGATTAGTTCTTGAAACTATCTCAATATCTTTTAAGACTCCCACCGACCTCTTAACATATAAGATTCTCTTTGTCAAGAACCATTCCTTGACAAAACAAATATTCAAGAGTTAGTGTGGATTCTTATCAAGGAACAACACTTCACTCAATTGGTCTTTGTTTTATCCAAAACATCACAACTTACCAATCTCAAATGTACAAGAATAGGAAACATCTTACTCTACATTTGACAAGTGTTATAAACTTCCTAAAGATTATGTCACTCAAGGCTCAATCCTGGAGTATGACTCTAAGATTTGTTTTGGCACGAAGTATGATTAATCTTTTGATTAGACCATTTCAACAATTCATGATTCCTCTCCTTAGTCAAACAAATGCACTAAGGTGTCCTTAGAGGATCAATTGTGATATGGTTTCATAATCACTAAGATAATCATAAAACAAGATACTCAAGTACTCTCCCATCTCTTCAGATTGGAGAACCTTTTATCTTTCTGCCTTATTTGATTCTTCTCATCCGTTCTGCCATACATTGAAACTTTTTCAACGTTTCAGAATTACACTTAAACTTGTAAGCATAACCATATTTACTAAACTTTAGTAAATCATGACGAATAATCTTATCATTCTTTGTGGTGGACCTGCTCAGCGCACAACCTAGTGTACCCAATCCTTCAGTCCTTCACTTGACTCACACATACATGTGAACAAGGAATTAGTCTTAATTTCCCAAAAATGAAAATTCTCACTCATCATACAGTACAGCTTGCATGATTCCAAGTTTTTATCCAACTGACACTTGGGTGATGAAAATCTTTCCTTATTTGGTAAATTATGACACTACCACAAATGAAAGAATCAAATACATTTTCCAATATTGCTGATCAATGGAATCATATAAACAATAACTTTTTTTTCCACAAATGCCATTGTAAGGATACTTAAAATAAATAAAATAAAAACCTTTTCTTTTATTTTAAAACTTGCGGAAAAATCTTATCCTTACAATGCAAATACATATGAAAAACATGTTGTTGTCTATTCCTAAGCAATATATCATAACTCTTAAGTAGCAGCTCAAAATTCTGATCACCGAACCTTGCGATCGAAATACATTTTCGCGATCAGAATCAACACACTCTTTCTTTAAGCTTCCTTTGATTCTTCCAAAACATCAAAATGTAATTACATTACATCATGTATTAAGAATCTTCAAAAGAGACTTCATAGAGTTAGATAATGTACTTTAACCTGAAGCAAAGTCAAACCTTTTTTACTTTTACCATCCTTATGAACTTTTCAGGTAAATTCGGCAGCTTCGCAACCAATGTCCCTTCCTTTGGCACAAGAAACATATGGATTTTTTTGGAAATGGTACACTTGAGAGTCTCAGACTTAGCCTTTCTCTTTACCATTGGGTCAAATGACTCGACCATGGCCGATCCCTTTCCATTGGGAAGAGAAAGCTTTTCTAAACTTCTAATGTCACCATTGTCAATGTCCAAATAGGTTTGGGAAGTAGATCTTCCAATCTAATTTGCTTTACCAATGCTCCGAATCATTTCTGATTTATCAACATCAAGCAAATATGTAAGATCACTAAGGGTCATGTCGTGATCTGTCATCAGGGAGTGACTGAAGAACCAAATCAACATCCAGCTACCTCGAGACTTCGACACCTGACTCTCCCAGCTTGTTAATATGTGACTTAACCTCCAAGATGTAAGCACATATAGTCTTTGTTTGCCAATAGGGATTGAGTGACTTAGAACTTTTCAAGTCTTGAAACTTGTGGGATAGGGAGAATTATTGGAGGAGGTGAAGGAAGTGAAACATGATTTCCAGCACAACAAAGGGATTAATCTTTCACCTTGATTGCCATGTGGGATATCATCTTCAATAGGAAAGCTTGTTCCTAAAGATTTGGGAAGACCATAGTTGTCTTAACTAGACATCTAAAAAGGGAGAAATTCAAGTTTAGTTGATTTAAAGTCCTTAATATAACACCCAACATGAAATATTAAGGCTAGGATCCAACAACCTATTTATAACTGGAAGAGGGATGCCGTAATCCAAGCTATAAAATAGTTGAAGGTAGGTAAATGACGATTTACCAATTTCCACCATGAAAGCGAAATATAATTAAGTTTTTAATTGGATTTGAAAGTCCTAGATCTTTTGAGATACATTGAACTTTCAATGGCATGTTTGAATCTCGATTGTTCCCTCTCAAGTTTGTGACTGGGATGCCGAGGATCACAAACAAGGTGTGAATAACCATGCAAATTGACTTGGTACTCTCAACTTTATCACCTAATTGATGCGCCGGTTAACCACACACGCTCCACCAATCTATGATAAACTTAAGTTACCCTTCGCCACACATTGTCAGTCCCATGTTAGTGTGTCGGTTAACCACACACGCTCCACTAACGACTTAACAAAGGTGCAAAGTGTAATTTCATGGGTTAGCACCATTTCACATTTTCCTAAGTAACTAAGATTGGGAATTTATAAGTGTTTAGTTACTTAGTATTTATCATTATACTTTTAATGAAGGGAGAATTATAGTCTTTATCCTACCCGTTCGGCTAACGACCCTCCACCAGTCAAGGAAGCGGTTGGTGAGAGTGGACATCCATTAAACTGCCATTTTATAGACAGTAACCTTATACCCCCCTTATAGACCGGCTTCGTGAATGAGGCCTACTAACGGTAAGATTGACTTTATCTTATACATATCTATATAATTAAAATTATAATAATAGTATAAGGGTTGAATTTTAAACGTTTAAAATTCTAGGGTTTGATTTGGAATTAAAGTATTCATAAGGGGTAAACTTTACAAATTCCAAAACTTGAGGGCAAGTATTGAAACTATTCAAAAACTTTTCAATTCCGTAACTTATGTGTTTAAAGTAGTTTTTAATGAAAAACTCTTCAAGTTCCATAACTTGAGGACAAGTTATGGAATACTTTAAACTATTAAAAGAATATGACTTTTCTTTATTCATAACCTATGGAAATATTTATGAGTTTTATGAATCTTAAATGTAACTTTTCATATAACTTGAGGACAAGTTACAAAAATACATTTTAGAACCAACTCTTAGATTAATTTGGATTGAAAACAACAATTTCACATAACTTCTCTATTAATCTAAGCAGCTCATAAGAACAAGATAATTCAATCAAACTTTTTCATGTAATTACCCTAACCATTAAACTAATACAAAACATGAATCTATTGACAATTATCTTTGAAATTGGATTAGCATGAACATTACCACATCAAAAACAGGTTTATAAGTTGAAAAACAGCTTAGGGTAATGTTCCTAGTCCAATTCCAGCCAAAACAGTCGAAGATATACTGTCTGGGGGTCCAACTCGTCGAGTGCATGAACCAACTCGACGAGTTGGATCGTTTTGAACACTTTTAAGGCATGGACTCGTCGAGTCTCCTGATGGACTCGCCGAGTCAGATGCCCAGACAGCAAAAAACTTCAATTTTTAAGCAGATTTTGCAAGTATAACAAGAAAACAAGCCTAGGCTCTGATACCACAGTTGGGTTTTGAGCATTCTAACACTCGTAAGTGTACATGCAACCCTAAATACCTTGGACCTATGTTTTCTCTATTATACATGCAAATATGAATATTCCAATGTATTATCCTAACTAGCATACAATCATATGTAATAGGACAACAAAACTAGATAGAATACATACCTCTTTGTTGTAGCTTGATTCCATGGAGCTTAAGAGCCTAGTGCCCCAAGTGTGACACCTCAAATGGTTCACACAACACCATGAACATCTTGGAATAATCATGAGAGAGGATACTTGACTCATAGAAATCGGCTTGCCCACTTGTGTATTCACTAGTGCCAATTTCACCAACCAATGGGGTCTTTATATAGTGTGCACATTAGGGTTACACCATGTAACTCATGACTTTACCCATTCCTTATGCTCCATGGGTTTTAACCTCCATGGAGTATCCATGGATCACCACATGGGTTAAACCCAACATAAGGAATCATGGATCATAAGCCCACATATACAAGAATCAATGATTTACACAATCAATCCCCATATATTTAATTAGTCTCTTTTGATCACTAAATTAATTCCAAATTAATTCTTGATCAATAATAATTAAATAATATGATTTCATATTAATATATTAGAACTTATAATATATTAATATGTCACAAATATCCTCTTCTCACAAAAGGTCTATCCAAATGTCCCGATGCCATGCAACCCAAATGGACCATGCCGGGTCGGGTCAAGTATATACCAATTATAGTTATGGACTTAGACACTAATCTAACACAACTTTATAGACTGGATTACCCCCTGGGCCCACAGTGTGAGTCTGGATTGCCTTACGGGCCCACAACTCACATCTGGCTTGCCATCGAGCCCACAGTACAAGTCTCCTTTAGCCCGTAACTGGAATGCTCTCGAGCCCACAGTACGAGTCTCCCTTAGCCCGTAACTGGAATGCTCCTAGGGTTTGTTGGCTACCGCACGGAGCGGTACAACCTGAACCCACCCCACATAACATATAACATACAACATCACCACTAAGCATGCAACAATCATATAACATAACAGGTAGTCCTACAGGTCTACCTAACTGGCATAACCACTAGCATGCAACACTAACTCATACTCAACATCTAACACTACTAGGATAACATATCCAATGGGCCGGCCTTGGTGCCTTAGACCCCTTAGTATAGTGAGGATAACTCACCTCGCAACTGTCGTCTGAAACTAGAAAGCTCAACTCCCGGATCACCAACACGAACTCCCCCACCTATAGCTTCCATAAAACCCTTTTTCATAAGTTTCCATATTACCAAAATACCCTCAGAAGTCAACTGGTCAACTCTTGGTCAAAGTCAGAGTCCACAGTCAAAGTCAACAGTTCATGTTGACTCGACTCGTCGAGTGTAGTTCACCGACTCGTCGAGTCCTTCCTGAACTCGAGAAGTCGTGAAATCCTTGGTTGGCTCGTCGAGTTCCCTACAACTTACCGAGGCCATGCGTGTCCAAAGATTTGGAAAAACCCTAGCCGACTCGCCGAGTCATTCGGCTGACTCGCTGAGCCCAAGGCAATCTTCATCGGACTCGCCGAGTTGTTCATCAACTCGACGAGTTCATGACCATCTTAATATGACTCGCCGAGTCCCTTCAATCCATCCTTCATACAGACGCTTCTTAAGCCATGCTAAGGCTCCATATTGTAGATCCAGCTTCCCAAGGCATGTTTATCACGTAAAGTTGCAAACTTTACGTGCATGCAAGGCTCTAATGACCCATAATGCCAAATCTAAACTTGAAATGGGGTTTAACTCAAAAGGAAGGGTTCATACTTGCTAAAGCTGTAAGCTTTATGGACCTAAGGACCAAGGAGAGTTCAGATCTGAAGTTGCAACTTCAGATCTTAGCTCACACCCAAGAATAGCTTCATAACATGATGAAAAGCCCTAAACTTCAACCCAAAGGAGATCTAGAAGAAAAGAAGGTCAAGGTAACGACTTGATACCTTCAAATGGTGCTATTTGAGGTAGATTTCAGGTCCACACAAGCTCCTTGCTGCTAGCTACTTGATCTTCAAGCTCCCTTTTCTAAGAATATTCTTCCCAAGGCTTGAAACACACAATGGAGCACACACACGTATTAGGGTTTGAGAGGGACAAGAAGCAGTAAAGGGGAGGCCGGGCGAGGCCAATGATCCTTTAAATAGGGTGCAATACCCCGAGATTTAGGGTTTCATCCTCCAGCTCCTACTCGTCGAGTCCCTTATTGGACTTGGCGAGTAGGTCACTAAAACACACGACCCAACCCGCTGCTACTCGACGAGTAGGGCAACCAACTCATCGAGTAGACCTTGAAAACAAGAAAATTCTTATATAAAATCGATACCTGAGAATCAGGGCGTTACAGTGAATTACATGTGAATCACATGTAATTTATATGTGAATTACATGTGATTTACAGGTGAATCACCTATGATTTACATGTGAATCAGATGTGATTTACAGGTGAATCACATGCAATTCATATGTGATTTACATGTGAATCACATGTAATTCAAATGTGATTTCCATGTGAATCACATATAATTCATACGTGAATTACATGTGATTTAAATGTGAATCAGATGTAATTCATATGTGAATTACATGTAATTCGTATGTGAATTACATGTGATTTATCTGTGAATCACATGATTGAAACTAGGTAATTTTCTAAATTTATATTGAAACTAGGGAAAAGCTTACTTTACAGGCGTGATTTGCTACATTAATTTTGAAAATGGTTCTTACAACTCCAACTGAAAATGCAAAATCCAAGTTTTTTTTGAAAAAATCTTGGATTTTTGTTTCATAATAATACAACATTTAGAATATCATCAGCCTACAAAAAAGGAATTTCTTCAAATAATCATGATTTTATTATAATAAAAGTATGTTTTGGGTGTAAAAAGTAAAAGTTGGATTGTACCACTGGTCCAAATTTTGTGTGAGAAAGAAACTTGGAATACTTCACTGTTGTATATGGAGATCTGGTAGAGAAATTACACTGGAATTGATTACATTGGAATGCTTCATTTTGGTGTTATTTGGAAACAAATTACACAGAGAAATACCTTCGTATTTGGGGGATCTGGAATTGTCAAAGAAAATGAGATAAATGCAAAAAATAGTGTTTTAATAGAACACTTATTTGATTTTCAACATTAGAGTTCTAACATCCAAATGCCAAACACTATACAAGCAGAAGTCAACCAAGTGAAAAACATACAAAGACCACAAAAATAAATTACCTCTTGTTCATGTCGAATCGTGATAGCAAACTGTGGTGCTACAACCTTGTTAATCAGCCTCTTATATTCACCGGACCAAAAAGTACAATAAAATTCCGTCACCACATTTCTGAACTAATCAATCAACGACATTAACAAAGTCGCTATCGCCGACGCTGACGTGATTAAACTTCTGAATCACATCTTCGAGACCGGAAGATCAGAGGCGAAGGAGAATCGGGAGGCCCGGAGCGATCGGACCTTTGGCTGATTTATTAAGGCACAGAACTTCGAGTGGGACGAATGACGCAACCACCGCGTTGTTCAATCTATCAATCATCGGGGGATCTTCAATGAAGGCGGTGGTTGTTGACAGAGGTAGGGTGGTTGTTGGAGGGAGGAGGGAGGCGGTCGACGAAGATGGTGGATGTTGGTGAAGAACACGATACATTGAGAGAGTGAGAGTATTAGATCTGAGTGTTTAGGGACGTGATAATCTAATACCTGATTTACCCTTGTGATATTTGTTAAAAACCCATATACACCATTCAAACTTTTCTTAATTACCAGATTGCCATTAAAAATCTCATCCCTTAAAAGTTTTGATCTAATGGTCCACTTTTAGTTCTCAGGAATATATGAGTTCTCAAATGATCCTTCCTCTCTCTCTCTCTCTCTCTCTCTCTATATATATATATATATATATATATATATATATATATATATATATATATATGTTAACCGAAATCTAAACCTCATTTCTCATTTCCAAGGCCGAAAACCCCTCACTTTTCTCTCAAAACTCATGCGAAATATTCAAAAGTTCATAAGAAATCCTTTCAATCTTCATGTATTCATAAGATTTTACCCAGATTACCTTCAAATGACCATAATTTCCTCAAGAACACCATCCAAAAACCCAAGAACATTCAACTCTTCATATTTTTATCCAAGAATACCAAGAACGCCAAGAACAAATTCAAACACTTCTAAGAATTACTGTAAGTATTTCTTACAAAATCTAGTGTTGTCTAACACTTTAGTTAATTATTTCACTAATTTATACACAATATCGTGTATAAATACTATTAGGATACTATTATTTATGCGTATTCTAACACGCAGAACGTCACTACCACGTCGTTACCAACCAAGAACACACATTCGAGGTGATTTCAGACCCCTACGTTTTCACTATTTTCCATGTTTTTGGGGGGGGGGGGGAATACAAGTAAACACAAAGAATCTTGTGTTAACATTCAAACGATTTCAAACTGTTTTAAACTATTTCAAACTGCTTTTAAATATTGTCTTTATCCAATGGTTGTGTTTAATTTGATTACTATTTCAAACTGCTGTTAACACAATGTAAATTACATTTATCAATATAATGGTTGTGTTTAATTTGATTACTATTATTCAATTGTTATGATAATGTTCATGACGTCACCCACCCCCGAACGTTTCCGCCGTTCCGGTTTGGGGGTGTGACAGATTGGTATCAGAGCATTGTTTATAGTGAACTAAGTATATCATACCATGTAAGATATACAACTATAAACACAAAAAGAACTAAAACAATCTGACCAAGAGTTATACTTTTAAAATATATAATATTTTTTTGAAAGTATACATACATACATACATACATACATACATACATACATACATACATACATGCATGCATGCATGCATACATACATACATACATACATACATACATACATACATACATACATACATACATACATACATACATACGTACGTACGTACGTACGTACATACATACATACATACATACATACATACATATATACATACATACATACATACGAGAACAGTGCCGTTAGAAGAACAAAACAAAAGTATTAAGATAAGTTGGACACTACGAGTAGAGCTTGGAGTATGTAATCAGGTCTGAGATGGATAAGCCTGATCAACTATATTTATCCGAGAGGTGACCAACATGTGCCTGGGAATAGTCGTGGTGTTGCAACAAGTCTAAAACTTACCAACTCTATATACAACAGAACTCTAGAATCAAACATAAAGTATAAAATACTATAGGAGTATTTTATGACACTACGGAACCATAACAACAATGTGTAAGGACCCTTGTTGGTAGATCTTTAATTGCTAAGGGTATACATTAGGGTTATATATAATTAGGATTTTATAGACTTAGAATTTGTGATTTTCGCTTTACTTCCTGTTCCTTGTTTGGTTGTGGTCTTAGAGTAGGATCACTTATTCGAAGGTCTATTTGATATTGGTTATATACAACTTGTATACACTATGTGATTATAGGAGGACCCAATATGGATCAAGTCATAGGATTTCATTCGATACACTATTACTTGAATTCATAAGTTTATTTACATAGAATGTTATTATGAATTGCTTATAGAGCACTTTACAAGTCGAAAACATAATGAATATAGAAACTAATGTAGTTTAGTTCAATGACACCCGACTTATAAACACTATAGAGGACTTATAATCACTTCCTCTTTAAACATTATGGCAGAAAAATGCCACTACGTAGATCTATCAGGCGTGTCAACAACAACACGTTAACAAATCCGCCACCACCACCGCCGCCACCACCACAGTACGACCCTACTGTCTTTCAAGCTGCGGTAGCAGCCGTTGTGGCAGCCGCCATGACTCAAATTAATGCAAGTGGTGCTAGTGGGGCTGTAGTGGATCCAACCATTCTAACAATGGAGAAATCCACGGACACCCTAGAGAGTGTTCTTACAAATATTTCACAAATGGAAAACCCAAATCCTCTATTGGAAGCGGGGGAGTCATTTCCCTAACACATTGGTGGAAGAAAACGGAGCCAATTTTCGAGATTTGCGCCTGCCCAGAAGGGAGCAACGTAAAGTTTGTTGTCTGCACTTTCTCTGACAGGGTCCTTACATGGTGGAATGGGCATGTCAAGTCACTGACCCTCATAGTGGCTAATTCTATGGGCTGGGAGAACTTAAAGGCCATGATGATGGAAGAGTATTACCCAAGGGGCGAAGTACAAAAGCTGGAGCAAGAACTTTGGAACCTTACCATGACAG
Organism: Lactuca virosa; assembly: GCF_052849685.1. Lineage (NCBI taxonomy): Eukaryota > Viridiplantae > Streptophyta > Magnoliopsida > Asterales > Asteraceae > Lactuca > Lactuca virosa. The sequence goes on from NC_136426.1 coordinate 147,073,857, forward strand.
GCTCTGACATAACACCCTACACTACTAGATTCAGTGATCTAGTAGCTCTATGTCCCGGGATGGTTACCCCGGAGAGTAAAAATATTGAGAGATACATCTGGGGACTATTTCCCTAGATTCAAGGGAATGTGTTAGCTTCAAACCCTATTACTTTCGATAGCGCAAAACGCTTAGCTCAGAGACTTGTCGATCATGGAGTCTGCCAAGGCGTGATGGCCCCCGTACCTGAGCAAAGAAAAAGGGACGACCACAAGAGAAAGTTCTGGAACAAAAAGAAGAACCAGTCGGCACAGAGCACCGCGAAGAAACAACAGATTGTTGTTGTTCATGCTGCTTCTGCCCCTGCTATTACAACACCAGCAAAGCAATATGCTGGAAACCTACCTAAGTGCAACAAGTGCAACTTTCATCACCACGGACCCTGCTGTGAGATGCATTGCAATAACTGCAACATGAAGGGGCACACAGCCTGTTTCTGTAAGTCACCGGCACAACCAATCACCCAGGTCCCCGACGTTGGAGTAAGCTAGGCTTGTTACGGGTGTGGTGAAAGTGGACACTTCAAGAGAGATTGTCTAAAAGCAAGGAATGCTGGCGGTGTGGGAAGAGTGTTGGAAATAGGACACGAAGAAGCCATAGCAGATCCCACGGTGGTCAGGGGTACGTTTCTCCTCAATAACTCTTATGCATGCATACTCTTTGATAATGGTGCGGAGAGAAGTTTCGTGAGCCACAAGTTTAAACACATACTCAAACAAAAACCTCAGTCACTAAATGACACATTCACAATAGAAATGGAAAACGGAAAGACTGAGAGCACTAACGACATATACGTAGGATGTACCCTCACTCTAAATAACCATTCTTTCCAAATCGACCTTATGCCGGTCTCAATAAAAAGCTTCGACGTTATCATTCGCATGGATTGGTTAAGTCCTCACCGTGCTGATATTCTATGCTATGAAAAGGTCGTTCGCCTTAATCTGCCAAGTTGCGAAACTCTCGTCGTTTATGGCGACAAACCCGACATGAACCTCCGAATCATCTATTGCTTCAAAGCCCAAAAATGTCTACGCAAGGAGTACCATGTATTCTTAGGCCATGTGGTGGATGAGAAACAAGAAGTGAAAGACATCGAGAGCATTCCCGAAGTCTGTAATCTTCCCGACATATTTCCCGAAGATCTTCCAGGAGTACCAATAGAACGCCAAGTCGAGTTCAGAATCGAATTGATTCCCGGAGCTACCCCCGTAGCTAAATCACCGTACCGTTTAGCACCGGCAGATATGCAGGAACTATCCAGCCAACTAAACGAACTACTAAGAAAAGGATTCATCAGACCAAGCTTCTCACCCTGGAGAGCATCGGTCTTGTTCGTAAAGAAGAAGTATGGATCATTCTGCATGTGCATAGACTATCGAGAACTAAAAAAACTCACCATCAAGAACCGATATCCCCTACCCCGTATCGAAGACTTATTCTACCAACTCCAAGGAGCAAGCTACTTTTCAAAGATTGACCTAAGATCCGGGTATCACCAATTACAAGTTCTAGATGAATATGTTCCCAAAATAGCATTCCGAACTTGTTATGGTCACTACGAGTTTGTAGTGATGCCATTCGGATTAATGAATGCACCCGCATTGTTCATGGATCTAATGAACAGTTATGCCGTCCTTACTTAGACAAATTCGTGATAGTATTCATAGATGATATACTAATCTACTCACAAAGTAAGGAAGAACATACTCAGCACCTACAATAGGTATTGGAAACTTTATGACCGGAGAAGTTATATGAAAAGTTCTCAAAGTGCGAATTTTGTATTCGGAAAGTAAATTTCCTAGGTCACGTGGTCAGCGAAGCAGAGATTCACGTTGACCCTTCCAAAATCAAGGCAATCGAGATCTGGTCAGCACCAAGGACACCGACGGAGATCCGTCAATTCTTAGGCCTTGCTGGCTACTACCGAAGATTCATACAAAAATTCTCAAAGATCGCCAAACCACTTACCACCCTGACTCAGAAGGGTGTCACCTTCAACTGGGAAGAGAAACAAGAAACGACGTTCCAAAAACTAAAACAAGCCCTATGCAACGCACCGATATTGTCTCTTCCAGAAGGTACAGAAGATTTTGTTGTATACTACGATGCATCCAATCAGGGGCTAGGCTGTGTGCTTATGCAACGAGGAAAGGTCATTGCCTATGCATCGAGACAACTTAAGACACACGGGGTCAACTACACTACTCATTACCTCGAGCTAGGAGCAGTAGTATTTGCTCTGAAGATCTGGAGGCACTACCTTTATGGTACGAAGAGCACCATCTTCACAGACCACAAAACCCACCAACACATATTCGACCAGAAGGAGCTCAACATGAGACAACGACGGTGGGTAGAACTATTAAATGACTACGAATGCGAAATTTATTATCATCCTGGCAAATCCAATGTGGTAGTAGATGCCCTTAGTCGAAAGGAGTACTCAGGTCGCAAATTAAAAGCATCGACCATGACCATCCATTCACACCTATCCACACAGATCAAAGAGGCTCAGATGGAAGCCTTAAAACTCGAAAATGTGGCAGGTGAAGGCTTAAGAGGGATGGATAAAAACTTAGAAGTCAAGAGTGATGGAGTTCGTTATCTCATGAATCGGATCTGGACACCGAAGTTTGGTGGGTACAGAGATGTTTTCATGAATGAAGCCCACAAGACTCGATACTCCATTCACCCAGGTTCAGACAAGATGTATCTGGATCTCAAGAAGCTTTATTGGTGGCCGAACATGAAAACAGAAATTTCTACCTATGTGGGCAAGTGCCTGACTTGCGCCAAAGTCAAGGTAGAATACCAGAAGCCCTCGGGTTTGTTACAACAACCATAGATACCCGAGTGGAAGTGGGAACGTATAACAATGGGTTTCATAACCAAGTTACCCAAGACAACGGGTGGTCTCGATACCATTTGGGTGATCGTTGACAGGTTAACCAAGTCCGCGCACTTCCTACCAATAAAGGAAACCGACAAGATGGAGAAACTGACCAGAACATACATTAAAGAAGTCGTATGACTGCATGGTGTACCAATATCCATTATCTCCGACAGAGATAGTAGATTCACCTCACGATTCTGGCAGTCACTACAAAAATCCCTGGGAACTAGGTTGGACATGAGTACAACCTACTACCCACAGACCGATGGACAGAGTAAGAGAACTATTCAAACATCAGAGGATATGTTGAGAGCTTGTGTGATCGATTTTGGTAAAGCATGGGATACCCATTTACCACTCGTCGAATTCTCGTACAACAACAACTATCACACTAGCATCAAAGTTGCTCCATTCGAAGCCCTCTATGGTCGTAAGTGCAGATCCCCTTTGTGTTGGGCTAAAGTGGGTGACACGCAACTAGCTAAAGGACAAGTTCCAGACATCACTCTCACTGGCCCTGAGATCATAAGGGAAACGACAGAGAAAATCATCCAAATTAGAGAACGACTAAAAGCATCCAGAGATCGAAAAAAGAGCTATGCAGATAAAAGACGAAAACCCTTGGAATTCCAGGTTGGTGACCGTGTACTGTTAAAGGTCTCACCATAGAAAGGAATGACATGTTTCGGAAAATGTGGAAAGCTAAATCCAAGTTACATCGGGTCATTCAAGATTCTTGCTAGAATCGGCCAGGTAGCTTACAAACTCCGACTACCCCAAGAACTTTGTAACATACACCCTACCTTCCACGTGTCTAATCTAAAGAAGTGTCTATCCGACGAGACTCTTGTGATCCCACTAGATGAGATCGAAATAAACGAGAGTCTACACTTCCTAGAGGAACCTGTGGAAATCATGGACAGGAAAATCAAGAGAACGAAACAAAGTCGTATACCAATAGTGAAGGTTCGCTGGAATGCCAAGCGAGGACCTGAATTCACTTGGGAACGGGGAGATCAGATGAAATAGAAGTACCTACATCTTTTCCCTAGTTCATGAGTGCCACTTTATAAATAATTTCGGGACGAAATTCCCTCTAACGGGGGGATAATGTAACAACCGGTTATTTCGGGTCAGTAAAAGTCAAAGTAGTCAATAAAAGTCAAACACGTCAAATTATCAGTTAAATAATTAAATTGTTTAATTAACATTCATTTGTCTTGGATGATTTCGGTTTTTGGAATCAAAAACCATTTTGGCCGAAATCCCTCCCCACCGAACACACTTCTCGGCCGAGAACCCATGGTACCGAGAACCCTTATCCGAGGACCCACCTATCGACCGAGAAGCTCTTAAGACCGAAATCACCTTGAGTTCTCTGTTGCCTTTTTGACCGAAAACTACCCTTCTCAGTTTGGAGGATAAGCCGGAATCTCAATCTTATCTGCTGGCACACACTCCAATGCACATGTTAAATCACATATTATCACACACACACACACACACACATATATATATATATATATATATATATATATATATATATATATTATATATATATGTATATATATATATATATATATATATATATATATATATATGTTAACCGAAATCTAAACCCCACTTCTCATTTCCAAGGCCAAAAACCCCTCGCTTTTCTCTCAAAACTCATGCGAAATCTTCAAAAGTTCATAAGAATTCCTTTCAATCTTCATGTCTTCATAAGATTTTACCCAAATTACCTTCAAATCACCATAATTTCCTCAAGAACACCATCCAAAATACCAAGAACATTCTAATCTTCATATTTTTATCCAAGAACACCAGGAACACCAAGAACAAATTCAAACACTTCTAAGAATTATTGTAAGTATTTCTTAAAAAATCTAGTGTTGTCTAACACTTTAATTAATTATTTCACTAATTTATATACAATATCGTGTATAAATACTATTAGGATACCGTTATTTCTTCATATTCTAACATGAAGAACGTCACTACCACGTCGTAACCAACAAAGAACACACATTCTAGGTGAGTTCCTACCCCTACGTTTTCACTATTTTTCCATGTTTTAAGGGGGGGATACAAGTAAAACACAAAGAATCTTGTGTTAACATTCAAACGATTTCAAACTGTTTCAAACTGCTTTAAATATTGTCTTTATCCAATATATATATATATATATATATATATATATATATATATGTATGTATGTATGTATGTATGTATGTATGTATGTATGTATGTATGTATGTATGTATATAATTAAGATTCTACGGGCTTAGGACGAGTAATTCCGCTTTAAATCATGTTCCTTGTTTGGTTGTGGGTTTAGGGTAGAATTATTTAATCCGACTGTCTTTTCAATCTTAATTATATATGCCTTATATATATATATATATATATATATATATATATATATATATATATATATATATATATATATAAACTTTAACCATTTTGTAACATGTCGAACAAAGGGGTATTTTCACATAATATTTTATTCCCGTTTATACAAAAATGTTAAATTATACAAAACAACATTATTTCTGATCCACGAAAATATACATACAAAATTGTTAAAAATACAAAGGATTTCATTTCAACAGAACATACATATTAAACTATAATAGGTATAGTTTACGGAACATTTACACTATTTTACTAGTTCAAATATACAATAAAAAAATAATTATGTAAGTATAATTATTTTACACTACGAGTACAATACAAAGAGGGTAATACATACATTTACAAGAACAAGAGAACATCAACATACTATACGTAAACTAGTTAATACAGGATTGTGAGCCACTACTTCATCGTACCCACTAGAGTACACGCTAAAGCCCTGAATTATAACTAGGGTCTCCTGGAGGGAGAGCATGAATTTGTGTATAGATCTATACGGGACTGAAAATCTCGCACCTAAACTGTTAGCTACAGTTACACCGACAGGTCTGGGGTGACAAATGTCATAACATTCCGGCGGCCGAAGAACGTCGTGCATGCCACTAGTCATTTTAGCATGGTTATAATATCACTCACAATAAGCATTAACTAAAACATTTGGTTTACGGGACAAACATAACTTCAATGGTTTTATTTTACTAATAAGACTACCTTACACTACTTTTCAGTACAACTGGTATTTCCAGGTACATACAGTAAAAAGGTTTCATACAAGTACAGTGCACTATTTTCTAGCACATAAACATACATTTATGGAAAACATATATTTGTATAGTTTTATTCAACAATAAAACTACAAGTATACTTTTTCAGAGTACAATAACACACATACATTTTGGTCTTGGGGTCTAAGACTACATTTCATTTACAAAAGAAAATATTGGATTTTCTGGAGGAACACATAACATTTTCAAAGAACAAAGGCAGACTTCTAATGCAAAATGCTGATGAACTCACCAACTTAAATGTTGATACACTTTCAAAATCACTTGTATTCTCAGGAAACCAGTAGACAGGTACTCATTCAGGTTTTTTTGAGAAGACAGAGCATACCAGTGACTCGTCTTATAGTTTTTCCTATATACTTTTGGTGTCATACAAGAAATGTTACAAACACAATATAAATTACATTTTATCAATATAATGGTTGTGTTTACTTTGATTACTATTATTCAATTGTTATGATAATGTTCATGACGTCACCCACCCCCGAACGTTTCCGCCGTTCCGGTTTGGGGGTGTGACATCCTTTAATCTCTCAGTGTAAAATATCGACACCTGTGATATAAATAAACTGATGGGTTAGGTTGGGAAACCTGGTGAGTACATAGGGTTTTCAACCCACGATAATATAATTATTATGTTTAATCATCAAACAATCAACCCAATTACCAAACCTCATTATCTTGTTTATTCTTAAGGATATACCCTAAGAAGCAACTATTCTTCATTCATTCATTCCTAAGATTCTTCCCAAGGAATAGGCACGAAGTCCATCACTGCCAGGGTTTGTATAACAGGAACTAAGTCCATAGCTGCCAAGGTTCATCTGTAGGGTATTAAATCCATAGCTACCAACGTACATTTATAAGGAACTAAGTCCATAGCTGCCAATGTTCGTTTATGAGGTACTAAATCCATAGCTGCCAAGGTTTTTAGAGTACACCGGGTGAACATATTGTTCACAACAGCTACAGGTTGCGAGCCTGCTAAGAGGGATGAGTAACTTGCTCAGAAATTCGGCTCTTCTAGGGTTTCTGGTAGGTGCCCGAATTCAATAGCCAAGGGGCTCTATTTATAGTTGAGGCTAGCTAGGGTTTTGAGGTAGAAACCCTAATCCCTTAGCTTAGGGCCTAAGCAAGTCCATTGATCCCTTCCTTAGGGCTTGGACAAAAATCTCTAGAACCTTTTTGGGATTTTCGGCCCTCCCTTATAAGGGTGATCCAATAGCCCAAAACCACAACTATCAAATAATTGCAAAACAGTCCCTGCACTTTTAATCAGTTCCTTTAATCCCAAAATTAATTCCAAATTAATTTCTGATTAAATACTAATTAATAATATGATTTCTAATTAATATATTATTCTTATAATATATTAATAAATCATTTTTATGCACCAATTTTTTAGTCTAAATAATAAACTCAACCTCTTTCTCCAATAGTCATCCTGTCTAGTTGCCAGTGTGAAGGCAACCCAAAAGGACCATGCAACCATCAAATCAAGTATATACCAATTATAGTTATGGGCTTAGACACCTAATCCAACAGTCTCCCACTTGGATAAGTCTAATAACTATAATTGCAAGTATGACTCCAAAATTTGACTAGCAATCGTAGCTCTCAAAATTCGTTGTCGAACTCTGACCTAGTCAGTTGCGTGTCCTTAGATAAGGGATCATATAATCCTCCGTTCTGCAAGATATCATGTGGACAAAGACATGGAACAAAATCATTCTCATTGTCCAACAATTGTTTCCCGATTTCTGATTTGTTTGACAACAAACTTAATTGAACACATCAATTTTGTCCTGACCGGGCCCGACACATAAGTCAACACGAAATCATCGAAGGGCCCACGATATCGCTTTTACCCCTTGGGATAAAAGGAACATATAAACTTTGACTTATATGCTTTTACTATTTACTCATTAAATCATACACAACAATACATTTTATAACATCAAGTTACTGATGCGTTTACGCATTATCAATGCACAACCAACTCGTAAACAGCAACTCATATATCTCGGTTTAAAGATTATACGATATTATCGTCTCACAATCACTCGTGATAAATTCCATGAAGTGATTCAAATGAGCGTGGGTTTAATCTAATACTCAAATCCCATTTCAAGAGTACTCAACATTTGCTATGTTTAAGCACTTAGACAATCTACACGCCAATTCATGACAGTCTTACTTCATTACTTACTTCCAAAGTATGATCGACTATGGATAATTTGAACAATCCAATTATTCAGGAAGTAAAACATGCAAAAGTGAAACACAAAATAAACAATTGATAAAAGATAGTAAACTTTACTCATAAATAAATCGTCCATTACTTAATCATCAAATGTCAATTACATTTATAATGTTACAAGTTTCTAAATGTCTATCTAATCACTAAAACTAATATCGTCCTTCAGAACAATGCTCCTCGCATGATGAACGTGCTTAATCGTACTCAGACCCTTTTGTGAGGGGATCTGCAGGATTTTCTTTTGACGATACCCTCTTGACGACGATGAGTCCTTCTTCTACACGATGTCTGATGAAGTGGTATTTTCTGTCGATGTGTCTAGATCTACCATGATCCCTTGGTTCCTTGGTTAAGGCAAACGCTCCTTCATTATCGCAGAAAATCTCCATGGGATCCTTTATGGCTGGTAGAACTCCAAGGTCTCTAATGAAGTTCTTCAACCATATAGCCTCCTTCGACACTTCTTTCGTAGCTACGTACTCTGATTCGCATGTTGAATCAGCCACGGTCTCCTGCTTGGAACTTTTCCAAGTCATAGCTCCTCCATTCAGGATAACACCAAGACCAAATGAGAGCGGAAGTTATCTCTGTCGGTCTAAAAGCTGGCGTCACTATACCTTGTGACTCTTAATTCATCCCTGCCACCAAACACAAGGACCCAATACTTAGTCCTTCACAGATACTTAAGAATGTTCTTAACTGCTATCTAGTGAGCTCTACCCGGATTCCCTTGATATCGACTTACCATGCTTAAAGAAAAAGCCACATCTGGGAGAGTACATGTCATAGCGTACATGATCGAGCCAACGACGGAAGCATATGGCACTCGACTCATTTCTGCTATCTCTGCATCGATACTCGGACTCTGAGTCTTACTCAGATTGGTATTACTCTGGATAGGTAACTCCCCTTTCTTGGTATTCTCCATGCTAAAACGTTTTAGCACTTTATCCAAGTAAGTACTTTGACTAAGTCCAATTAGTCTCTTACTCCTATTTCTCAAGATCCTTATCCCCAGGATATAAGCATCTTCTCCTAGATCCTTTATAGCAAAACACTTCCCAATCCAGGACTTAACCTCCTTCAAGGTTGGAACGTCGTTTCCTATGATTAGTATGTCATCGACATACAATACTAGAAAGATAACTATACTCCTACTAGCTTTGACATATACACAAGACTCATCCTCACTCCTAGAGAAACCAAACTCTTTGACTTTCTCATCGAAGCAAAGAATCCATCTGCGAGATATTTGCTTCAATCCATAAATGGATTTCTCAAGCTTGCACACTCTATTGGGGTATTTAGCTTCCACAAAACCCTCTGGTTGACACATGTAAACATCTTTAGCCAACTTCCCATTTAGGAAAGCGGTTTTGACATCCATCTGCCAAATTTCATTATCGTGAAACGCAGCTATGGCTAACATAACCCTAATCGACTTGATCTTGGCCACTGGTGAGAAGGTCTCATCATAGTTAACCCCTAGGGTTTGAGTAAAGCCCTTCGTAACCAGCCATGCCTTGAACGTGTGCACCTTACCATCCATGTCGGTCTTCTTCTTGAAGATCCACTTGCACCCAACTGTCTTACGACCTGGTACATTGTCAACCAAGTTCCAAACTTGATTGTCATACATGGATTGGATCTCACCGTCCATTGCGTCTTTCCATTTAGCAAACTCAGGGCCCGCCATGGCTTCCTTGTAGTTAGTAGGTTCATCCAAATTTATTAGTGTACTATCACTGATAAACGTATCACCTTCTGTAGTTATATGGAAACCATACAACACAGGTGGAACGCTAACTCTACTGGAACATCTAAGAGGTAATGACCGGTCAACTAGTTCAACAGGAATTTCTTCCTCAGGTTGAGTGCTAGTGTTAGAGGTTCTTTCATCGCTTGATTCTTGAATCTCTTCAAGATCAATTGTCCTCCCACTGTCCTATTGGCATATGAGTTCTCTCTCACGAAAGACTCCCCTTCATGCTACAAAGAACACGTTCTCACTAGGTCTGTAGAATAAGTATCCAATAGACTTCTGTGGGTAGCCGATGAAAATACATCACTCACTCCGAGGTTTAAGCTTGTCGCGAGTCTCTCGTCTAACGAAAGATTCACAACCCCAAACCTTGATATGTGCCAACGAGGGAACCTTCCCTATCCACATCTCGTGAGGTGTTTTGGCAACCTTCTTAACTGGGAATAGATTAAGGATATGGACGACAGTTTCTAAGGCATACCCCCAGAATGAGATTGGTAGCGAAGCTCGACTCATCATGGAACAAACCATGTCCAACAAGGTTCGATTATGCCTCTCATCCACACCATTAATTTTTGGTGTCCTAGGAGGTGTTAATTGTGAAACAATTCCACATTCCTTAAGATAGTCATGGAACTCGATACTAAGATACTCACCACCTCTATCAGATCTGAGCATCTTGATCTTCCTGCCCAATTGATTCTACACTTCTTGCTTAAACTCTTTGAACTTTTCAAAGGTCTATGACTTATGCTTGATTAACTAGATATATCCATATCTGCTATAATCATCAGTAAAAGTCACATATAAGCGATTTGCATCCCTTGTGGTGGATCTGAAGGGCATGCACACATATGTATGTATAAGATCTAACAATCCCTCACCTCTTTCACAGGTACCAGTGAAAGGTGATTTAGTCATCTTTCCAAGCAAACAAGATTCACACGTGTCATCTGACCTAAGGTCAAATGACTCCAACAATCCATCCTTTTGAAGTTGGGCAATATGCTTCTTGTTGACATGTCCAAGACGGCAATGCCACAAGCATGCCTTGTCTAAACCATTAGACGAATCAATATGCAACACATTATTTCCTAAGTTATCTACAACCATCACAGTTTGATATACACCATTAGAAGGAAATGCTTCAAAATAAAAAGTACCATTATAATAAGCATTAATAGAACCACTTTCATTATTAAATGAATATCGAAAACCTTGTCTGTACAAATCATGAAAAGAAATAATATTCCTCATCATTTCTGACGAGTAGCAACAATTATTCAAATCTAAACACAATCCAATACTAAGCTCTAAAGAATAAAATCCGATCTTGGTAACATGTGACGATCTCCTATTTCCCATTATCCGGTTCATCTTCCCAAGCTCCACATTCCTACTTTCTCTTAGTCCCTGCAAGCCAGAGCAAATGTGAAAACCACATCCTGTATCAAGGACCCAAGAATTAGAATACGATGAATTTTTAGGCAAAATTGTATAAATACCTGCCGAGGTGGGCTTTATCTTCCTATCCTTGATATCCTGCAAGTACTTCGGGCAGCTTCGTTTCCAATGCCCCTTTTCATGACAGTAGAAGCACGTTGCTTCTTTTGGATTAGAGGAGGGAGGGGCAGAACTGGTTTTTCCTTTGGATCCACTAGAAGAGGATCCATCATGATACTTTCCCTTCCAGTTCTTAGAGGGAGCTTTCCTCTTTTTCCCTTTCCATGTCCAATAGCCAGGACTGGGGTAGTAGTAGGAGTGGATTCAACAACTTTGCCTTTCATTCCACTTTCAACAATTCTTAACAAACCTTGAAGTTTTCTCAAGGTGACTTCCTCCTTGCTCATATGATAAGTCATCTTGAACTGATCATAGCAGGGAGGCAAAGAGTGCAAGACTATGTCTATAGCCAACTCTTCATCAAAGTTGAAATTCAACTTGAGCAAATGATCCACATACCTCTGCATCCTTTGCAGGTAGGTCGTGATGGACTCTCCATCCTTCATCTTGGTTGTTATGAACGAGGTGACTATCTCATACCTCTCTTGACGTGCTCTTTGATGGTACTTTTCCATCAAGTCCTGGAACATCTCATAAGGCCAATAGTCCTCGTAGAACCGCTGTAGCTCAAGAGTCATAGTGGCCACCATAATGCACGACACTTTGGTCGCTTCCTTGCATTTGGCCATATATTTAGCTATTTCTTCGGGAGTAGCAGTAGTTTCATCTATCTCGACTAGTTCCTTGTCGAGAATATCTTCCTTATCATCGTAACGTAGGGCCATTCTGATGTTTCTGATCCAATATTGAAATTGGATCCATCAAAAGTGACCCTCCCACAAATGTTTAGGAGCGAGAGTGGTTTCGAGGGGTTGTTGGAGGAGTTTGAGCCAGACATCTGAAAAAAGAAGAACAAGTTTTGATTAGATAGGAAATCCTTAATATAACACCCAAATGACATATTAAGGCTAGGACCCCACACAATAATTCACAATTCAGAAAAGGGATGCCGCAATCCAATTGTAAATTATTTGAAGGTAGGTAAATGACGATTTACTAATTCCACCACAAAAAAAAAAATTTAAATAAATTAGGTTTTATTAAATGAAATTCCTAGATCTTTGAGATTCATTGAACTCTTCAATGGCTGATTTAATCTCGATTATGCCCTTCAAGTTTGTGACTGGGATACCGAGGATCACAAACAAGGTGTAAATAACCATGCAAATTAGTTTGGTACTCTCGATGCCATTTACCACCTAATCAATGTGTCGGTTAACCACATACGCTCCATTGATCTATGATAATTTACAAGCTATCCATTGCTACTCTTTGTTAGTGCAGATTAGTGTGCCAGTTAACCACACATGCTCCACTAACAACTTGACAAAGTGCAATGTGCAAATTCATGGATTAGCATCAAGTTCACATCTTCCTAAAGTAACTAAGATTGAGAATTTATAAAAAAATTAGTTACTTTATATTATTCATTATACTTATTAATGAGGATTTAATGTCCTATCTAACCCGTTCGGCTAACGACCCTCCACTAGTCAAGGAAGCAGTGGGTGAGAGTGGACACCCATTCAATCGCCATTTTATAGGCAATATCCTTATACCCCCTTATAGACCGACTTCGTGAATGAGGCCTACTAACGGTAAGACTGACTTTTCTTATACATATATAATATTAAACTTTTAATTTTATATATAGTATAAGGGTATATTTTAAACATTTCAAAATACTAGGGTTTTTAATCTAATTTAAAATTTTCGAAATTAATACCTTTTAATTTTAAATCTTAAATATTAAAAACCTTGATTTAATAATTATTCAACATTAAAACAATTAATTTAAATTATTAAATCTCATAGGATTATCCGTTAAATTAAATAAATAATTTAACCTAATCCCTTTATCCGCTAGATTTCGAAATTTTGGGAAGGGATATTTCAAAATCATCAATTATCCATTTAAACAATTAAAAGATAATACCTATCCAAAACCCTAGATTTTCGAAACCTAATCTTGGGGAAGGCATTTAAAAAAATTCTAGGGTTAGCAAACCCTAAAAATCGAAAATATTGAGGCCAAAGAAAAAGTTTCAAAAACCCTAATCAAATTTCGAACCTAGGGTTTTGAAACGCTAATTTCAAAAAATCCAAGCCTTAGGGTTTAATTGCCATAGACCCTAATTTCTCAAGTTCAATCTATTGTATCAAATCTAATTGAAAACAAAACCAAAGGCTTTGATACCACTGATGGGCTTTATATATACAATCCTATGTGTGCATGCAACCCTAGATTGGATCTATGTTTTCTCTATTAGACATACAAGCATTGAACACAAAATAGAAAACCGTAATATGCATCTAATATTTCAAAATCCACCTAAGAAATATTAGAACACATACCTTTGTTTCTATCTAGTAATAACAACCAAAACTTGAAGATCCTTGCTTTTGAGAACAAGTACCACAAGCGTAGTACCTCTAATGGCTCACAAACACACTAGGGAAAGAGGATGAATATGAGAGAGTGGGGAGGGAGGAGTAACTTGCTCAGAAATTTGGCTCTTCTAGGGTTTCTTGTAGGTTCCCGAATTCAAGATCCAAGGGGCTCTATTTATAGTTGAGGCCAGCTAGTGTTTTGAGGTGGAAACCCTAATCCCTTAGCTTAGGGCCTAAGCAAGTCCATGGATCCCTTCCTTAGGGATTGGAAGAAAATCTCTAGAAGCTTCTAGGGATTTTCGGCCCTCCCTTATAAGGGTGATCCAATGGCCCAAAACCACAACTATCAAATAATTGCAAAACAGACCCTGCACTTTTAATCAGTTCCTTTAATCCCAAAATTAATTCCAAATTAATTTCTGATTACATACTAATTAATAATATGATTTCTAATTAATATATTATTCTTATAATATATTAATAAATCATTTTTGTGCACTAATTTATTATTCTAAACAATAAACTCAGCATCTCTCTCCAATAGTCATCATGTCTAGTTGTCAGTGTGAAGGCAACCCAAAAAGACCATGCTACCATCAAATCAAGTACATACCAATTATAGTTATGGGATTAGACACCTAATACAACAATATTCACTGACATTAGTAGCGTGATCTGATAGAATCTAACTAGAAACGGTCAACGGTTCGTGATCGCCGGGCTCAGAACGCGAAACTCCTTCAGCAAACGAGAGAGAGGAAAGAAGGTTTGGTGTAAGAATGGTTAAGGTTGAACGTTATATTTATAGGCTACCCAAAACAAGTTCATGTCGTGGACCTTAGTTGCATCACTTCGTAGATTTTCCATTTGGGTCCTAGCTTCGGAAGGTGTCATGATACTGATTTCACGTCGTGAATCTCATTTTCACGTCGTGGAGTCTTAACACATCACTCCCGTAGACTTTCCATCTGGATTATAGCCTTGAGAAGTGTCTTTGAATAGTTTCACGTCGTGAATCTCATGTTCATGTCATGTAGCTTGACTGATTAGGGTTTCTGCCACGTGTCATTCTCTTAGACTGCTACATCTTCGGAAGGTCATAACTTTTGCATACGAGCTCTGTTTTTGACGTTCTTTGTATCCACATGTAGGTGGAGACGTAATCTACAACTTTAGTTTAGGTCACTAAGTACAAAAATTACTTTATCGTAAACTCAATTTTTATGATTCCCAGTGTCATGTCGGTTTTGTCACGAAACTTTGACAGGTCATAACTTCTTTGTTATAACTCAGATTTCAGTGTTCTTTATATGTACGGAAACCTTGTGAAATATACTACAACTTAGTTAAGGTTATTTATTATAAATATTCCTCTATCAAAAAGTCATTTTTGACGCTTATCCTCTCTAAATTGACTAGCCCAAATCTGCGGGCGTTACACATGGTTTTATGTTTAGTTTTAAGATTGAACTTTGGAACTTTATAACCTAATTGGATAATTCACATACTAATGTGAATATTAAGTATAATTTCTGTCGTTCCAAACCGTTTCCAAGTTTCTAGTGGATCATAACTTAAATTCTAACTACTAAGTCTAAAGTGTTTCGTGTCTATACGTGCCAATGAAGTTATTCACATCTTGAAAGAAACTAAATTTTTGACAGTTGTCACAGTCTCCCCAAGTTGAAAGAATTTTGTCCTGAAATTCAACCGATGTCATATTAAATTAGTGTAACACCCGCTCCTTGCATGTATATTTCTTTCCTTGTTTTAAAAGTTTAAGTTTTTGTAGAGTTTGGTCCTACGCGGGGCGTAAGGTAATCTCCTACGCAACGCGTAGGAGGGAATCTTGAAGCGGGGATTAATTGATCCATGCAGCGTGTAGCTTCCCAAAACCAAAACCCTAATCTTGGGGTTGTGAGCTCTCTTTCAAGGTTGTAACTCCCTTGAGGCCCTTCCGTCCTCAGCTCCATCCTCCCAAACGATCTCCTTTGAAACCCTAATCCATATTTGTGAGATTTAAGATCGAGAGTGTTTTGTTTGTTCACTTTTGAAGGAAGAATAAGATTGTGGAACCATTTGGGAGATCAAATCAGTATAGATCCATAAGCTTCATCCACTCAACCATCTCCAGAAGGTATAAAGTTCCCACCTTGATGTGTTTTTATGATAGATCTAGTTATTCTTAAGATTTCATGCTTCTTGTCCCCATAACCATGGTGAATATCAGTAAGAGCTACTCCAGATCATTGGAGTGTCATTCTAGACTTTTTTAGGGTTGTTAAGTCATAAAAATGAGAGACTGGCCACTGTCATCCATCCATGCATGAGTTATGGAGCATTGTGTGACTTTTTGGACTTAGGTTAAGATTTTGTGCCCTTGGTATGCATGCAGATGGATGAAGTCTGAGACTTTATCATTAAGGCATTTGTAAGTTAGAGATATGGAAATTGGAAGAGATATTTGACTGAGTTAAGGAATTAATGATTAGGTTAGAGTTTCAGGGGTTTACAAAGGGCGTAAATCCCCTTACACGGGGTGTAGTGCCATTTCCCCCCGTTTTTCCACCTTAGGCTCTATGTAGGGCGTATAGCTGCTACGCTGGGTGTAGATCGGCTGGAAGTTGACTTTTAACTTTTTGACCGTTGACCGTTGAATTTGACCAAGTTTGACTTTAGGTTAAACTGAGTACTTTGAGTTGTAGATTGAGACTTGGTCCTTGTTTGTTGTATATGTGACCTGTAGAGCCGGTACTTTGATCAGTGATCAGTTCAGCTATCTTCAAAGCTTCGAGGTGAGTTTTCCTCACTGTACTCGTGGGTCAAAGGCACCAATGCCGCCCCACTAGATTGTGTTATATATCCTTGTGTGTAGGATGTTGTTGTGTTGTAGTGATCTATTAGATTGGTAGTTATGTACGATTACCTGTATTTACTGGTTATTGTTTATCTGTTGCATATGTTGACATAGTGCGGGTGAGGTTGAGGTGGTACTACTTTGTGTTGTAAGCCAAAAAACCTGAGAGCAATCCAGTCATAAGCTGAGGTCCGGGAGGGCTCCAGTCTTATGTTGTGGGCTCGGGAGTAAGCTAGTTATGAGCGGGCATTCCAGTCTCAGACTGTGGACTTAGGGGCAATCCAGGTCGATGATGTGGGCCCAGTATGCATGCATTATATATGCTTTGTTGTGTGTGGTATTTTGGGGGAACTCACTAAGCTTTGTCTTACAGTTGTTGGTTTCATGATTTCAGGTACGTCTGATGATCGGGGCAAGGCCAAGGCGTGATCGTACACATCCTCATGTGGATATTTGTTTTGAGAGATTTTTGATACTTTAATTTTATAGATATGTTTTGCAAACAATGGTTTATTATATTATGGATTGTGGAAACGGTTTACAAAAATGATTTTTTCTTATCATGATTTTTGGGATGTTACAAGTAGGTATCAGAGCCCTGGTTTGAGAGAATTTGATGAACACTTGTGTGATTCCAGACTCAAACTACGGATCTGAAAAATATTTTTAAAATTTAACTCTAAAATGATCGACGAAGAGGATGCAATGTGTATAATCAGTCAGAGCCAAGGAAAGTATTCCCCAAGATACCCACACTTGTTTTGTGTATTGATGATGTGACAGAATTGCATGCTAGTTTGTAGGCTAGGTATCTTCAGGAATTACATAATAGAATTGCCTGATAGCCTAGGATAATTTCTTGATATGCTATATGGAACTGACATTATTACTATGGTTGCTAGTGTGCATCATAGTTATACACAACTAAGATTTTATAGCATGAGAATGTTTAATTTAGCCTTATTTCCTATTCCTTGTTTGGTTGTGGGCTTAGGGTAGAATCAACTATTCGACTGTCTATCGAATCCAGTGTTATGTATGATTAGCATACACAAGCGGTTGTAGGGTTAGTGGAAGTTTCATGATCAACTATGGTTATTAGGAAGCCGTCATAATGAGTGATTTTCCACTCTTGAGGGAGTTAGTATAGGATGTATGTGTATCCTAATTGCATGGGTTTTATGGACGGGATGCCTGTGACGGTTGTTGAGATGAATGCGGGTAGGTGTGGAAGGTAGTATCGGCCCGTACTAGTCGGTTGAACCTTCAAGGTGTGGCTCTGATACCAATTGTTGAAACCCATTTTGACGATCGGTGGATGCGGAATAATAATATCTCGAGATTTAACGAATAAAAATGAAGAACACCATAAGATGAGTAATTCCATGATAATATTAGAAAAGAGATAAAAATAATATGACATGAAGAACATGGTTGGGAGAGAAAACTCTCCCTTGGTGGGAGAGATCCCACCACACTTTCTCTCTCTAGACAACTACATTATTGTGCAATCTCTTTTACAATGACCAACTCTCTCTCTATATAGGAGAGAGAACCCAAACAATACAATAAAGGGAAATAATAAACCTAACTTATCACTCATTATTTGTAGATCATTTCCATGCTCCAACATCTCTCCCTATTTTTGATAACCGATGACCGGATATCAAAAATAAATATATCATCGGGATGTAAATGACTATGATCGTTTCATCAACATCAAACACCGCCAAGAATCCAACCTCCTCCTACCGAAAATCACGACAAACCTCCAACTCCACAGTCTTCACCCCCAAAATCACCAAAAAAGTCTCCTAATCAATCTCATAAATATCCACACCAATCTCCAACAAAATCAACTTCTCATTACTCCAAACTCATTGAAGAAGAAGAACTTATGTCGTCTGATCGTTCAGACGACTCCTCGGCAACAACTCAAAGGAAGGAGACTGGAGAGCAGGAAAGTTTGCTGACGAGATATGGAAAGAGCAAGGGTTCGACACCTCCTTTGATGAAACCATGATAAATTCCTGGGTGAATCCAACCCGTAGGCTTCTGGATGCAGACTACATTCCCCATCTTACTTATGCTCAACCACCTTCGGATGGCTACCGGGACATCCCCATCTCTCCCAACTCAAAATACTTTCCTGTCTTTGAACCCCATGATCTCAATCTCCCTGATGCACGAAGACTTCCAATGGAATTTGAACGCTTGAGTCTTTTTCATGCCAAGCACGATTCTGATTTTGAAAAGATCTGGTCTAATAATAGAACAGAAGGGGTAAAGAATTACAAAGTGAGAAAGTTCATGAAAATTTATTTTGTTCAGTTACCTTGACCAGAAGAGGAGATGACTACATCAGAACTCAGGCTGATTTTGTCTGCATGAACCATGAGGAGATATTTCTGATTGCAGGGGTATTTGAATTCAAAGATGAAAAACATCCAAAGATGAAGACTACGTGTGAAAGAGCTTGTGAATTTCTTAAGGCATTGGTATGCAACTTCGGGAAGATTGATGCTGAAATTCACCCAGTCCTTGCCAAGAAGTTTAAATTTCCTGACTTCGAGCCTGCACCAAGCATTACTAAAGGGTTTCAAGATATAACAAATTACACGGAGTTAGGAGTTGTATACAAGAAAGCTCACGATGGTCTTAAGTACTTCATACCGATGACCACAATGCATCGGCTGAACAAGAACCAACTGGATACCACCTTGGCTTCGGTTCAAAGATCTAATAATAAAAATGAAGAAGTCAAGTTTGAGATAACTAGAAGAATCCTTTGGCTGAGTGAAGTAAGAAAATTCTGGTGGATCATAATCAAGTTCCTGAAACTTAATAAGTGATGAAGAAAGCTGAAGAGGTCACTTTGGGAGAAATTGTTGAGACAAAAAGTGACCTTCTTTAGCTAAGGAACCGCAACTGTCTACTTTTAATGATATCGCAGAAGTAGTTACTACCAGAGAAGCTTTTGATTATGAAGTACCGCAATGGGGATTTTGTGAACCGCAACTGCAACCTCATCTACTACCGAAGAGAAGAATGATCTGCCCATGAAGACTTTTCTGAATTAGCGTGTTAGCATAGTTTTATCTAATGAACCTTGCATGGTCACTGAAGTCAGGAGTTTATTATTAGTTTATTTCCAATGTAACTTTTTGAGTCTCTATAAATAGAGACTCCCTCTTCATGTAACTTTACCACTTTCATGATATTTCTGAACTATTATCGAAATACAAAGATCATTCATCTCTATTCTATCTTAACTGATATCCCGATACCCTCTTCACCTTAAGCTGATCTCACTTACTAACTTGTGTTTGAATGCAAACCTCGTTATGATTCATCTTGGTGTATACTTGATATAATTTGTCATTTATATTTCCTTTACTTTTCCGCGTCTAACTTCTAACTTCTAATTCCTAACTCTTCTAACTTATTATTGTTGAGCTAACTTGATCCATGAGATTAACTTATTCCGCAACTTATTATCTTGTACTAAAGTTTGTTCAAGTGTTCTTCTTAAGTTTTTCTCTCAACAAATTATAAAACAGAGTATCCCAAATTCATAGGTCAAGTAAATATTCAGGATGATGTGCAAAATCACACCTTTGCCTTGCCTCTGTCCTCTGATGTACCTAAAATAATAAAATCAAACCTTAAGGCAACGCTTAGTGAGTTCAGGCATACAACATGAGCTTGGACTACCACCGAGCCTTCAACTACAAGTTGGACCACTTCCGAGCCTACAACATAAGCTGGACTGCTCCCTTTAGCCTACAATATCAAATAGACCGCCCATATATCTTGGCCTTCAGTACAAAGCAGGACCGCCTCATCCCAGCAAAACAATAACATGTCGACATATGCAATAATAATCAATAACCAACAAGTACATGTAATCATACATATCTACTTGTCTAACATATAACCAATGAATACAGGTAATCATATAGATCTACCAGTATAACATATAACCAACATAATATCATCCTATATACCAAGATACGTAACCTAGTGGGCCGGCATTGGTGCCTTCGACCAACAAATACAGTGAGGAAAACTCACCTCACAGTCTGAAAGATAGTTGAACTATTCACTGCTGCAAACCCGGTCTCTACAGGTCACCTATACAATAAACAGGGACCCAGTCTTAATCTATTATTCAAATTACCCCAAATGACCTAAAGTCAAACTTGGTCAAAGTCAACAGTCAAAAAATCAAAGGTCAACATTCAGACCGAGTATGTGTACTAGCTTTACGCCCTACGTAGAGCATCGCTTGGCTTTTACGACATAATACAGGGCTACGCGTTAAATAACCGTAAATACACCGTGTGTACTCATGCTGAAGCCAAACATTCCATTAAGTGCTTAATATAGAAAGGCATCACGTCTAACTCTTAGATCTAGTCTAAATAAATTTCCTAAGTGATAAAGTTACAAACATTATGCACTTTCATGTCTTATCAAGGCTCAAAAACAAACCCTAATCTTATAACAAATTCTGAGGATATCAAGCTCATGCATGGATGGTTGGATATGGCCAAGACACCATTTTTATGACTTAATACCCTTAAATACTTTTGGAAATGCACTTTACAAGGTCTAGAGTCATTCATGCTCAAATGGACCAAAATAATAGGACAAAATGGCATAACTTCAACATCTGAGCTAGATCTAACAATGGAAGCATAAAGGTACAAACTTTATACCATCTGGAAATGAATGAAGGAGAAGAACTTTCAGATCTAAAGTTGATTCAAGCTTCCAAGAAACTCCACCACCTTCTTCTTTCTTCAAAAGCACCCAAAAACACTTTTTAAGCTTACAATGCACCAAAATGGGGTTAGGGTTTCAAGGGAGACATTTGGGGAAATGGAGGCTAAGAATGGACGGGTTTCATGAAGGTTAAGGTCCTTAAATATGGATCAAAACCCCGAAATTAGGGTTTGGGCTCTGGCCACGTACGCCCTACGTACTTAAGATCTATGCCATGCGTAGATCACTAAAGAATTTTCCTCTAAGTTACCTCTACTTAGTGCGTACAGGCTATCTACGCCATGCGTAGACACATATTCAACACTTAAAACTTAACATCAAAGGGAAGGGATTTACCTACAATAAGCGGGTGTTAAAATCCTCCCCCACTTGAATCGGGCTTCATCCTCGAAGTACGATGCTGTGAATAAATTTGGGTATTGCTCACGCGTCTCCGCCTCAGGTTCCCATGTCCACTCGGAACTCTCCCGATGTCGCTACTAGACCTTGACTAAAGGCACCACCATATTATGCATGGCCTTCATCTTCCTATCCAAAATAGCCACCGGCCTCTTCACAAAATTCAGGAACTCATCGACCTGAATTTCGTCCATGGGAACCACCACATAATCATCTAGCACACACTTCTGAAGCTGAGAAACATGGAAGGTGTTGTAAATCTGACTAAGCTCCTCAGGAAGATCACATCGATATGTTACCTTGCTTACCCTGGTCACTACTCGGAATGGTTCAATAAATCGGGGTCCCAACTTTCCACTCTTCCTGAAGCATATAACACCCTGATAGGGTGATACCTTCTGTAAAACCGTGTCCACAGCCTGAAACTCTATCTCGGATCGTCGTCGGTCGCCATAACTCTTCTGTTGGATCTGGTCTATTTGCAATCTGTACCTGGTCTGTTGAATAATCTCCATAGTCTGAAGGACCACCTCAGTCATACCCATGACCCTGTGGCCGACCTCTCCCCAACAAACTGGTGTACGACACTTCCTTCCATAGAGAATCTCAAAAGGCTATGCACCAATACTAGAATAATAGTTGTTGTTGTAAGAAAACTCAGTGAGGGGAAGGTAGGAGTCCAAACTCCTATCGATATCGATAACGCAAGACCTCAACATATCCTAGAATGTATGAATGGCCCGATCACCCTGTCCATCAGTCTGAGGGTGATAAGCGGTGCTGAAAAAGCAGTCTCGTACCCAACTCCTCATGAAACTTCTGCCAAAACTGAGAAGTAAACCGCACATCGTGATTAGATACAATAGAGACTGGTATACCATGGCGAGCGACAATCTCGTGTACATACACGTCGACCATCTTCTTGGACGAAGAACTAGCTCGAATGGCAAGAAAGTGGGCACTCTTGGTTAACCGCTGTCACACCCCCAAACCAAGGATGGCGGAAATGTCCGGGGGTGGAGGACTTCATGTATAGTATCATAACAACAATTGTAATAGTAATTCAAGCAAACCCAACCAACATATATATAATTGAAAAAGTTACATCATTGTATGAATTACATGTTTACGAATCAATTACATTATGTTGACAAAATATGAAATAGTAGACGCCTTAGCGTCCCATCCTCAAATGCACTTGGTTACCTGTTTAATGATTTCCTGAGAATACAAGTTGTTTGAAAAAGTGTCAACACAAGGGTTGGTGAGTTCATAAGCTTTTGTTTGGTATTATTAAAAGCCTTTCGTTTGTAAAAGTAGTATTTGTGTTAGAAAATCCAATATTTTCCTTAATGTGTAAATGTAGTCTTAAAACCCAAAGACCGAAATGTACAAGTAATTTGTCATATTTATAGTAAAACAATGCAAGTTTAAATCGACATAAACTCGTTAAATTTTAATGAAGTTCCCGTAAATTCCAATGTTTATTAATACTTTATGTGAGTTTATTATAACCATACTATGACCAAGGTTGCCTAAAACGACGTTCTTCAGGCGTCGGAAATGTTATGACATTTGTCACCCCATACCTATCGGTCTAACTGTTGCATGCAGTTTAGGTGTGGGTTCGTCAAACCCAATATAGATCTATACACAACTATCACGCTCTCCCTCAAGGAGACTCTGGTTACAATACAGGACTTAATGGTAATTTGAAGTAAATGTCTCACAAAGTCATTAACGGAATTACGTGTTATGAAAACTTGGTACCGTATGGCCGTACCTTGCTTAATGAAAATATCATTTGTATAAATGTACCCTTTTTAAATGTATGTGTTATGTAATGTATCATAAACTATACCTATTATAGTTTATCAACCAAGGGTAGTACGTAGTAATGTATGCAAACTATATTCAAAATAGTTTATTAAATGTTTGAATGTATCGGTTGTACTTTGATTATAATCACTTGTTATTCTTTATATTTTATATGTCCAAATCCATTTGTAAACTGATGTGTGTCTAAATATTAAGATAAAATGTCATATATTGCAATAACATATAATCACATAAAGATATACACCTTGCTCAACATGTTACAAGGTGAAATGAAATTGACAGCAACTTTTTGTTGTATACAGTTTATGTTACTGTTCTTAGAAAATTTATAGAAAAATCATCAAAGCTCTAAATCCAAATCCGCAAATTCTGAGAGTTTTGAATATGAGTCTAGTTTGTTCGTAAATTTTATCATGATTTTTAGTGATCTCTAACAGAGGTGAAAATGTTCATAATCACAGACTGGTCCGGGTTTGCCTCTGAAATGACAGGCAGTTTTGTAAAAATCACCATAAATTGTAGAAAAATCATATGGAGATGTGCAAGTAGCCATTTTAAAGCTAAGAGTTTGAACTACTTGCACCTGGAACAGTTTTGAAAACTAAAATATTTAAGTTGACCAAAACAGTCCGTGATCGAAGTTCATCTTTTCTGATGTAATCTGATAGAAAAAGTTTAATTGTGTTCTTGATGATTTTACTTGTATTCCCCCCTTAAAACTTAAGAAAAACATGTAAATGTAGGGGTATGAACTCACCTTATGTGGTTTCAGTAGATGAAAGTGAGAGAGAGGAAGTATTCAACCCAAGAACACTAAGAAGATGTCTTGATGATTCGAGAATCTAACACCGAATAAGATGGAATTTGTGTAAGATATCAATGATTTGAGTAGAATGGAGTGTAATAATTATATGAATGATGAAGATACTTACTAATTGAAGAAAGAAATCCCTGAAGAAAGCCTTGAAGTTCTTGAAGTTGAGAGAAAAGATGAGAGAATTTTGGAGAGTGTCCTTTGGTTGCTAAGTGTAGAATGAAAGAACTTTATGGAGAATGAGGAGAGAGGATCAATCCTCCAGCTCTTAGAACATGGGAAGAGCTGGAGATTGGGTGTAAAGGTCCACTAAGGAGACAAGGGGTAGTGGGAAAGAGTGGCTGATCATAGAGTGAGGTGGTGGTGGTTTGCTTTTGCCATAAATTAAGGAAAAGCAAATATTCCCTCAATAATTAGTTCAACCACTAATTCTTTTAATATATTTTTATAAAAACCCTGGATATTTATATATTTTGGGGCCTTAGTTTATAAAATAAAGTTTTGGGTGAAAATCCCACGTTAAAATAATGAAAAACGGAGTTAAAACGAAGTCGTAGTCGAAAAACCGGTAAAAAGGGGCCGTCTGCGAGACCTCTCGCATGGGCTGTCTGAGAGGCTTCTCATGCGAGGCTTCTGTCCTGAGAGGCTTCTAATGAGAGGCTTCGATCCTGAGAGGCTTCGGTCCTGAGAGGCTTCTAATGAGAGGCTTCTGTCCTGAGAGGCTTCGGTCCTGAGAGGCTTCGGTCCTGAGAGGCTTCTCATGAGAGTTTTCGCTTCTAATAGGAGGGTTTTGGTTCCTTAAGGTTATTTTACCCGTTTTTACCCCGTTTCAAGTGGTTTTTGACCCGGTTAAGGGTCGAGATGACCCAAATGATTACAAAAAGTTAAAGTAACTTTTGAGAGAGATTCGGGAGAGATTTGGGAGAGATTTGGGAGAGATTTCAAATAGAAAGAGATAGAGTGAAAAAGATTTAGAGAGGTTTCGTTTGTGATTAATTTGAGTGTCCGGCTTCACAACGCAAGGTTCGTAAACCCCGTTAAACCATGTTTTAGTGTCGTACACAATCCCGATGATTGTGCAATAGTGTTTTATCGCTTTGGTTCGTTGTTTAGCACTGTTAAGGCTAAGGAAAATCAAACACATGAACTTTCCAAATGATGATTTCTCATTAAAATAGCGAATTGTATAGTGATTACATAACGTAAACCCTAACATACAAGGGTTATTGGAGTTGACCGGTTTGACTTGTTGACTTTGTTTGACTTTGACTTGACCGAAATTTGACGGTTGTCACAACCGCTCAACGATAACCCAAATCGCATCAAAATCCTTGTCCGTCCTCGACAACTTGGTGATGAAATCCATAGTCATATGTTCCCATTTCCACATGGGAACCTCTAAGGACTACAATTTTCCATGTGGCCTCTGGTGCTCAGCCTTGACCATTTGACAGTTCAAACATCTCTCCACGTACCACGTAATCTCTCGCTTCATGCATGGCCATCAATAACTAAGTATCAAGTCCCGATACATCTTTGTGGCTCCAGGGTGAATCGATAACCTGGACTTATGAGCCTCCTCCAATACTATCTGTTGGACCCCTCAAGTAAATGGAACCTATAACCGACCGCACCTGGTAAAAAGTCTGCGACTATTCGTAGAAAATATGCCAATCTCACCCCTGATCCTCTCCTGCTTCCAATTTTTCTTCTTGACTACTTCGCCTTGAGCCTCCCTGATCAAATCCATAAGTGAGGAGTTGATGTTCATCCTCAAACAGTGTCCTCAGGCAGGAGTACTAACCACCTTGCGGCTCAAAGCATCGGTAACCACATTGGCCTTCCTCAAACGATAGAGAATCTCGCAATCATAATCCTTGACTACGTCAAGCAACCTGTGTTGAATTTGACTACGTCAAGCATCGGTAACCACATTGGCCTTTCTCGAATTTGAACGATCTTTTCTGTGGTTTCCCTTATGATTTCAGGGCCAGTGAGGGTGCTATTAGAGACTTGCCCTCTAGCTAGCTGTGTATCCCCCACCTCAGCCCAACACAGGGGTGATCTGCATTTGCGACCGTAAAGAGCTTCGAATGGAGCGACTTTGATGCTAGTATGATAGCTGTTATTGTAGGAGAATTCGATAAGCGGTAGATGGGTATCCCATGCTTTACCGAAGTCTATCACACAAGCTCTTAACATGTCTTCCAACGTTTGAATGGTTCGTTCGCTCTGTCCGTCGGTTTGTGGGTGGTAGGCCGTACTCATGTCAAGCCTAGTTCCCAATGATTTTTGTAGAGACTGCCAAAACCGTGAGGTAAATCTACTATCTCTATCGGAGATAATAGATATCGGCACACCATGGAGTCGTATAATCTCTTTGATGTACGTTCTAGTCAGCTTCTCCATCTTGTCGGTTTCTTTTATCGGTAGGAAGTGTGCTGATTTGGTCAATCTGTCTACGATTACCCATATGGTGTCAAGCCCGCCCGATGTCTTAGGCAGCTTGGTTATGAAGTCCATGGTTATTCGTTCCCACTTCCACTCAGGTATATCCGGCTGTTGTAATAGCCCGGATGGTTTCTGGTATTCGATTTTGACCTTGGCGCAAGTCAGACACTTGCTCACATAGGTAGCAATCTCAGCTTTCATGTTCGGCCACCAGTATAATTTCTTGAGGTCCAGATACATCTTATCTGACCCGGGATGGATGGAATATCGAGTCTTGTGTGCTTCATTCATGATGACGTCTCGGAGTCCACCGAACTTCGGTGTCCAGATTCGATTCATGAGATAACGTACTCCATCATCCTTGACTTCTAAGTTTTTATCCATTCCCCTTAATGTCTCTCCTGCCACCTTTTCTGGTTTCAAAGCTTCTAGTTGAGCTTCCTTGATTTGTATGGTCGTGTGGGAATGGATCGTCATTGTTAAGGATTTTACTCGGCGGCCCGAGTACTCCTTCCTGCTTAGAGCATCAGCCACTACATTGGCCTTGCTCGGATGATAACGAATTTCGCACTCGTAGTCATTCAACAACTCTACCCATCTCCTCTGTCGCATGTTGAGCTCTTTCTGATTGAGGATATGCTGAAGACTTTTGTGATCAGTGAAGATAGTGCATTTCATGCCGTAGAGGTAGTGTCTCCAGATCTTCAAAGCGAATACCACTGCTCCTAATTCCAGGTCGTGCGTAGTATAATTAACCTCGTGCGTCTTAAGCTGTCTTGATGCATACGCGATAACCTTCCCTCTCTGCATGAGCACACATCCGAGGCCTTGATTCGAAGCATCACAGTACACTACGAAGTCCTCGGTTCCCTCTGGGAGAGACAAGATCGGTGCGCTGCATAGGGCTTGTTTTAACGTTTGGAAAGCAGTTTCTTGTTTATTTTCCCACTTGAATATCACAACTTTCTGCGTCAAGGTGGTGAGTGGTTTCGCAATCTTGGAGAAGTTTTGTATAAATCTTCGGTAGTAGCCAGCAAGCCCAAGGAATTGTCGAATTTTGGTTGGCGTCTTGGGTGCTGACCAATTCTCGATTGCCTTGATCTTGGAGGGATCCACATGTATGCCTTTCTCACTTACCACATGGCCAAGGAAATCCACTTCTCTAATCCAGAATTCACACTTAGAGAACTTAGCATAAAGCTTCTCCGCTCTTAGTGTCTCTAGCACTTGGCGTAGATGTAGGCGATGCTCTTCTTCGCTTCGCGAGTAGATCAAGATATCGTCGATGAATACGATTACAAACTTGTCTAGGTAGGGTCGACACACTCTATTCATTAGGTCCATGAATACCGCAGGTGCGTTTGTTAAACCGAAGGACATCACCACAAACTCGTAGTGCCCATAGCGAGTTCTGAATGCAGTTTTGGGAATATCTTCTTCTTGAACTCGTAGCTGATGGTAACCTGACCTTAGGTCGATCTTTGAGAAGAAATTTGCTCCTTGGAGTTGGTCGAAAAGGTCGTCGATTCGGGGTAGAGGATATCGGTTCTTGATGGTGAGTTTGTTTAGTTCCCGATAGTCGATGCACATGCGAAAGGATCCGTCCTTCTTCTTTACAAAAAGGACTGGTGCTCCCCAAGGTGAGAAGCTTGGTCTGATGAACCCTTTGCTCAAAAGCTCGTTCAACTGACTGGACAACTCTTGCATTTCTGTTGGTGCGAGGCGGTATGGAGCTCTGGCTACGGGGGTAGCTCCGGGTATTAAGTCAATTCTGAAATCGACTTGTCGTGCGAGTAGTACACCAGGAAGATCTTCTGGGAACACATCCGGGAAGTTACACACTTCGGGGATGTCTTTGATGTCTTTCACATCTTGTTTCTTGTCTACTACGTGGGCCAAGAAGGCGTGGTACTCCTTCCGGAGATACTTTTGGGCTTTGATGCATGAGATGATTTGTAAATTCGCACTAGGTTTGTCACCATAGATGAGAAGGGTTTCGTCATTTGGTAGATTGAGGCGAACGGCCCTTTCGTAACATAGAATGTCGGCATGGTGAGGAACTAACCAATCCATCCCGATGATTACGTCGAAGCTTTTTATGGTGACCGGCATCAGGTCAATTTTAAATGTATGGTTGTCTAGAGTGAGAGTACACTCTGAGTATATATCGCTAGTGCGTTCTACTTTCCCATTTGCCATTTCTACTACATAAGTATCCTTTAGTGATTGGGGATTTTGTTCAAGTAATTGTTTATATTGGTGGCTCACGAAACTCCTCTCCGCTCCACTATCGAATAGTACGCATGCATAAGAGTTATTGAGCAGAAACGTACCGGTAACCACCGTGGGATCCTCGACTGCTTCCCCATGTCCTATTGCCAGGACTCTTCCTACTCCACCAGCATTAGGGGCTTGTGCTTTGGGGCAGTTTCTTTTGAAGTGACCTGCGTCTCCATAGTTGTAGCAGGTTCGGGTTGCCCCCGTACTGGCGACTTGGTTGATTGGTTGAGCCGGCGCTTTACAGAAACGAGCAGTGTGCCCCTTCCTGTCGCAGTTGTTACAGTGCATCTCCCTACAAGCACCATTGTGGTGAAAGTTGCACTTGTTGCACTTGGGTAGGGTTCCAGCATATGGCTTCGGTGGTGCAGTAGTGGCAGCATTAGTGGCAGCATGGACAGCAACATTTTGTTGCTTCTTAGCGGGGTCCTGTGCTGGTTGGCTCTTCTTTTGGTTCCAGAACTTCCTTTTGTTGTTTCCCCCTTTTGATTGATCATTGGTGGTGGTTGTAGTATTATGACCGGCTCGGTGGTCAACAAGTTGTTGTGCCAGCTCCCTGGCACTGTCAAAAGTAGTTGGCCTTGAAGCCAGGACACTACTGTGCACTTGGGGAGACAGTCCCCAAAGGTATCGCTCCACCTTTTTCTCCTCCGGAGTAACCATTGTTGGGCAGAGGAGAGCCAATTCTTTGAATCGGGTGGTATAGGTTTCAAGGTCGGAGCCCGTCATCCTGAGGTTCCAAAGTTCTTGTTCCAGCTTTTGAATTTCACCTCTCGGGCAGTACTCCTTCATCATCAAGGTTTTTAGTTCTGCCCAGGATATGGAGCTAGCCACTTCGAGAGTAAGTGAATTAATCCGACAGTTCCACCAAGTAAGGGCCCGGCCGGTGAAAATGAAGGCTGCGAACTTAACTTTGCTCGCTTCGGGGCAAGAGCACACTTGAAAGACTACTTCAGTCTTTTCAAACCATTGCATTAAAGTGATGACTCCCCCGCTCCCATTGAAGTTGTCGGGTTTGCCATTGGTGAAGTCTTTGTAGGAACACTCTCTTGCACGCCACGTACTGTCTCCGTGGTTAGAGTTTGTAGCACCCGATCCAGAACCACCAGCTCTGTTTGTCCCTATCTGCGATATTGCGGCCGCTACGGCTGCTGTTACTGCAGCCTGGAACATCGCAGGATCAAACTGTGGAGGCAGCGGCGGAGGAGGTGTTGTTGTGTTGCCGGAAGGTCTTGGTCTTCTCCTTGGCGGCATGGTTCTGTCATAAGTCGTAAACCAATGTACTTTTAGTAAAAGTATATTTATAGAAAGTGAAATCTTTTATACATAAAGTATATTATTACGTTGTTTTCCGGTATGTTTACGATACATACGATTTTATACTTTTAATTGACCCAATACATTGGGTTATGAGGTAAAATGAAAGTATAAAATATTTTATTTGAGTTTCCTTGTTTCCAAGTATATGACTGTTTGTAAAAGTTTCACATATACTAATTTAGTCGGGACATAATTAATATATTATATTTTAAAATGATCTTTATCGGTTACTTAATTAGTTGCAAAGTGCATACCAGTCATATGTGATTAAGATATAATAGTCATTCGAATAGATGACCCTAACTCCAAGACCACAACCAAACAAGGACAGGAAGTGAAACAAAGATACATAAATTCTAAGTCTATAGCATCTTAGTTACATATGACCTTAGCGCATCCACTTAGCAGCTATTGATCTATAAATAAAGACCTATTTAATTCTCAGATAATTTATTATAGTAACACAAAATACTCCTATAGTATTTGTAAATGTTTAGTTTTGAGTTCTTAAAGTATCCTTTGTAGTGTGTTATTAGGTTTGTTAGATTTGTTGCCCATCTTGACCATCCCCCGGTATATGAAAGTCAATTCCCTGACAGATATAGTTGATCAGGCTATATCCTTCCCAGATTTAATCCACATATACTAAGGCATACTCAAAATGTTCAACTCTTCTTCTTTTGCTTTATGTTTTCGCTAGTTATGATACCATGCGAGCATGTAATGTATGTATGTATACTTTAATCAAGAAAATCATTTATTTTCTAAGAGTATATTTATTTGAAAAATGCACAAATCAGAGACTATTAGTCCCAATTGTGTTTATAGTTTGTATATCTTATGTGGTTTGATATACTTAATTCACTATAAACTGTGCTCTGATACCAATCTGTCACACCCCCAAACCAAGGATGGCGGAAATGTCCGGGGGTGGAGGACGTCATGTATAGTATCATAACAACAATTGTAATAGTAATTCAAGCAAACCCAACCAACATATATATAATTGAAAAAGTTACATCATTGTATGAATTACATGTTTACGAATCAATTACATTATGTTGACAAAATATGAAATAGTAGACGCCTTAGCGTCCCATCCTCAAATGCACTTGGTTACCTGTTTAATGATTTCCTGAGAATACAAGTTGTTTGAAAAAGTGTCAACACAAGGGTTGGTGAGTTCATAAGCTTTTGTTTGGTATTATTAAAAGCCTTTCGTTTGTAAAAGTAGTATTTGTGTTAGAAAATCCAATATTTTCCTTAATGTGTAAATGTAGTCTTAAAACCCAAAGACCGAAATGTACAAGTAATTTGTCATATTTATAGTAAAACAATGCAAGTTTAAATCGACATAAACTCGTTAAATTTTAATGAAGTTCCCGTAAATTCCAATGTTTATTAATACTTTATGTGAGTTTATTATAACCATACTATGACCAAGGTTGCCTAAAACGACGTTCTTCAGGCGTCGGAAATGTTATGACATTTGTCACCCCATACCTATCGGTCTAACTGTTGCATGCAGTTTAGGTGTGGGTTCGTCAAACCCAATATAGATCTATACACAACTATCACGCTCTCCCTCAAGGAGACTCTGGTTACAATACAGGACTTAATGGTAATTTGAAGTAAATGTCTCACAAAGTCATTAACGGAATTACGTGTTATGAAAACTTGGTACCGTATGGCCGTACCTTGCTTAATGAAAATATCATTTGTATAAATGTACCCTTTTTAAATGTATGTGTTATGTAATGTATCATAAACTATACCTATTATAGTTTATCAACCAAGGGTAGTACGTAGTAATGTATGCAAACTATATTCAAAATAGTTTATTAAATGTTTGAATGTATCGGTTGTACTTTGATTATAATCACTTGTTATTCTTTATATTTTATATGTCCAAATCCATTTGTAAACTGATGTGTGTCTAAATATTAAGATAAAATGTCATATATTGCAATAACATATAATCACATAAAGATATACACCTTGCTCAACATGTTACAAGGTGAAATGAAATTGACAGCAACTTTTTGTTGTATACAGTTTATGTTACTGTTCTTAGAAAATTTATAGAAAAATCATCAAAGCTCTAAATCCAAATCCGCAAATTCTGAGAGTTTTGAATATGAGTCTAGTTTGTTCGTAAATTTTATCATGATTTTTAGTGATCTCTAACAGAGGTGAAAATGTTCATAATCACAGACTGGTCCGGGTTTGCCTCTGAAATGACAGGCAGTTTTGTAAAAATCACCATAAATTGTAGAAAAATCATATGGAGATGTGCAAGTAGCCATTTTAAAGCTAAGAGTTTGAACTACTTGCACCTGGAACAGTTTTGAAAACTAAAATATTTAAGTTGACCAAAACAGTCCGTGATCGAAGTTCATCTTTTCTGATGTAATCTGATAGAAAAAGTTTAATTGTGTTCTTGATGATTTTACTTGTATTCCCCCCTTAAAACTTAAGAAAAACATGTAAATGTAGGGGTATGAACTCACCTTATGTGGTTTCAGTAGATGAAAGTGAGAGAGAGGAAGTATTCAACCCAAGAACACTAAGAAGATGTCTTGATGATTCGAGAATCTAACACCGAATAAGATGGAATTTGTGTAAGATATCAATGATTTGAGTAGAATGGAGTGTAATAATTATATGAATGATGAAGATACTTACTAATTGAAGAAAGAAATCCCTGAAGAAAGCCTTGAAGTTCTTGAAGTTGAGAGAAAAGATGAGAGAATTTTGGAGAGTGTCCTTTGGTTGCTAAGTGTAGAATGAAAGAACTTTATGGAGAATGAGGAGAGAGGATCAATCCTCCAGCTCTTAGAACATGGGAAGAGCTGGAGATTGGGTGTAAAGGTCTACTAAGGAGACAAGGGGTAGTGGGAAAGAGTGGCTGATCATAGAGTGAGGTGGTGGTGGTTTGCTTTTGCCATAAATTAAGGAAAAGCAAATATTCCCTCAATAATTAGTTCAACCACTAATTCTTTTAATATATTTTTATAAAAACCCTGGA
The DNA here is from genome assembly GCF_052849685.1 of Lactuca virosa. NCBI lineage: Eukaryota > Viridiplantae > Streptophyta > Magnoliopsida > Asterales > Asteraceae > Lactuca > Lactuca virosa. The sequence goes on from NC_136426.1 coordinate 147,107,744, forward strand.
GATTTATATATTTTGGGGCCTTAGTTTATAAAATAAAGTTTTGGGTGAAAATCCCACGTTAAAATAATGAAAAACGGAGTTAAAACGAAGTCGTAGTCGAAAAACCGGTAAAAAGGGGCCGTCTGCGAGACCTCTCGCATGGGCTGTCTGAGAGGCTTCTCATGCGAGGCTTCTGTCCTGAGAGGCTTCTAATGAGAGGCTTCGATCCTGAGAGGCTTCGGTCCTGAGAGGCTTCTAATGAGAGGCTTCTGTCCTGAGAGGCTTCGGTCCTGAGAGGCTTCGGTCCTGAGAGGCTTCTCATGAGAGTTTTCGCTTCTAATAGGAGGGTTTTGGTTCCTTAAGGTTATTTTACCCGTTTTTACCCCGTTTCAAGTGGTTTTTGACCCGGTTAAGGGTCGAGATGACCCAAATGATTACAAAAAGTTAAAGTAACTTTTGAGAGAGATTCGGGAGAGATTTGGGAGAGATTTGGGAGAGATTTCAAATAGAAAGAGATAGAGTGAAAAAGATTTAGAGAGGTTTCGTTTGTGATTAATTTGAGTGTTCGGCTTCACAACGCAAGGTTCGTAAACCCCGTTAAACCGTGTTTTAGTGTCGTACACAATCCCGATGATTGTGCAATAGTGTTTTATCGCTTTGGTTCGTTGTTTAGCACTGTTAAGGCTAAGGAAAATCAAACACATGAACTTTCCAAATGATGATTTCTCATTAAAATAGCGAATTGTATAGTGATTACATAACGTAAACCCTAACATACAAGGGTTATTGGAGTTGACCGGTTTGACTTGTTGACTTTGTTTGACTTTGACTTGACCGAAATTTGACGGTTGTCACAACCGCTCAACGATAACCCAAATCGCATCAAAATCCTTGTCCGTCCTCGGCAACTTGGTGATGAAATCCATAGTCATATCCCATTTCCACATGGGAACCTCTAAGGACTACAATTTTCCATGTGGCCTCTGGTGCTCAGCCTTGACCATTTGACAGTTCAAACATCTCTCCACGTACCACGTAATCTCTCACTTCATGCATGGCCATCAATAACTAAGTATCAAGTCCCGATACATCTTTGTGGCTCCAGGGTGAATCGATAACCTGGACTTATGAGCCTCCTCCAATACTATCTGTTGGACCCCTCAAGTAAATGGAACCTATAACCGACCGCACCTGGTAAAAAGTCTGCGACTATTCGTAGAAAATATGCCAATCTCACCCCTGATCCTCTCCTGCTTCCAATTTTTCTTCTTGACTACTTCGCCTTGAGCCTCCCTGATCAAATCCATAAGTGAGGAGTTGATGTTCATCCTCAAACAGTGTCCTCAGGCAGGAGTACTAACCACCTTGCGGCTCAAAGCATCGGTAACCACATTGGCCTTCCTCAAACGATAGAGAATCTCGCAATCATAATCCTTGACTACGTCAAGCAACCTGTGTTGCCTCATATTTAGATTTGGATAATCCATAAGATATCTTAAACTTTTATGATCTGTGTAGATGGTACATCGGACCCCACAAAGATAATGTCACAAAATCTTGAGGGAAAATACCACTGCCCCCAACTCCAAATCATAATTCGGATATCTAACCTCATGAGGCTTCAACTGGATGGATGCATAAGCAATGACTTTACCTCTCTGCATGAGACCCACCCCTAACCCTGTGATCGACGCATCACAAATACCACAAAATCCTCAACACCCTCAAGGAGGGTCAATACTGGGGCCTCACATAATAACCAGCCAACCCCTAAACCCTGTTGCTCATGCCCCTACCAGAAATCGCCCCTAAACCCTGCTGCTCAGGCCCCCACCATAAATCCACAACCTACTTCATCAAGTGGGATAGAGGAACAACAATCTTGGAGAAATCTTGAATAAATCTCCGATAATAACCAGCCAACCTTAGAAAACTCATGATCTCATATTGGGACTTCGGGACCTCCAACTGCATCACTGCCTCGATATTGGCCGGATGGACCAGATCCTCGTTCTGATTGACGAGGTGTCCCAAAAAATGGTCCTCTCGTAACCAGAACTCACACCTAGAGAACTTGGCATAAATAATCTCCTATCTCAGCACCCCAAATAACTCTCTTAGATACTCCTCATGTTGCTTCTTGGTCTTGGAGTAGACTAGAATATCATCAATGAAAAAAATGACCGAACAATCGAGCATCAATCTACACACCCGGTCTATCAAATCCATGAACAATGTCGGTGCGTTGGTGATCCCAAATGGAATCACCACGAACTCGTAATGACCATAACGAGTTCAGAATGTTGTCTTCTCCATTTCCTCCTCCTGGACTCTCATGTGGTGGTAACATGATCTCAGATAATCTTTGAGAACCAAGATGCACCTTGCAACTCATTGAAGAGATCATCAATCTTGGGGAGTGGTAACGATTCTTCACTGTCAACTTGTTCAACTCTCGATAATCTATGCACATATGATAAGACTCATCCCTCTTATTCACAAACAGGATCGATGCTCCCCACGGTGGATTGCTCAATCTGATAAACTGCTTGCCCAACATCTCCTGAAGCTGAGAAGACAACTCCTGCATCTCTGGTGTTGCGAACCGATACGACGCCTTATTGATCCTAAACTCCACCTGCCTCACAAGAGACACATCGGGTAAATCCTCTAGAAATACATCTGGAAACTTTCTGACCACTATCACATATGAAACCGAAGCTCTCCCCTCATCCCGAGTGTCAACCACATAAGAGAAATAACCCAAACATCCATGTTGAAGATACTTGCGAGCCCTGGGAACTAAACAAAAGGCCGAACCAACCCTGGTACCCTAGCCATAAATAGTTAGTTCTCCACCACTTGGGGTTCAAACTACCACCCGATGTCTCTCACAGTCGATCATGGCTCCAAATCTGCTCAACCAGTCCATCCCTACAATCAGGCACATATCCCCCATAGGGATGGGAATCAAATCGATCAGGTAAGACACCCAAAATATTTCCAAGGTACAATCCTGAAAAACTCTCAATGCAGAAACCCCGTGTTTGTTGGCGATAGAAACTCGCAACGGACACTCCAACTCCCCAGGAGTCGCATTGAACCCCTACTCAAGGATTGAGACACAAAGGACTGACTTGCACCCTATTCAAAAAGCACAAGAGCAGGAAAGGAATTCACTAAGAAGGTACCTAGCAAAAATAAAATCATAAGCATACAAGAAAATAACCGGACAAAATAATAAATGAGAACATACGTGTAATGACGTCAGGCGCTAACCTGGCCTCCTCTGTTGTGAGCTGAAAAGCAAGACCCCTGGACTTCAGGGCCTCAACTCTCCCTTGTCGTTCGTCCGTGATCCGAAAATTTGATGGGATCGATGCTTGCACGGGCCTAGCAGCAAGTAAAGGGCACTGGGCCATCACATGCCCCACCTAATCATGATGTTAACAAATCTTGGTGCTCGATAGCAAAGCCTACTGATGAAAATCCCTTACGATATGACCCTCATTTCCAAATTTATGGTACCTAGTAGCTGATTGGCATACACCCTCATGCCCTTCCCGCACTTACCATGAGTGAAAACCCTCTGACCTCCAGATCGTGAATCAACGGGCTTGAACCACTTTACTATCGGCTATGACTGAATAGGGATCTGCCTCTTCTCTCTCGCCTGGGTCTCAATTGGATTCTCTCTTTTTCGAGTGTAAGACTACATCTCGGAGAGAGAACTATACCGTTGGGTTGAAACAACTCACGGATCTCCGTCTTGAGCATGCTCAAGTAACAGGATATCTGGACCAGATCCGAAGGATCATACTTAGGGCAGAAAAGGCTCTCTCTATAAACATCTTAGTGATCTCCATCAGCGACTCTGTTGTCTGCATCGTCGACAGATACTCCTTGGCTAACCTCTCCCACCCCACCAGCAACACATACTTAGTACAGAACATCTCTGAAAACTGCTCCCAAGTCACTACGGCTTTCTCTGTAGGAAAATAAGTATCGGTCACTAGCTTCCACCAGTCCTTCGCCCCAAAATGAAGAAGGTTCAGGGCACACCTGACCTTCTGGTCCTCCAGACACAAACAAGTGAATAAATAGCCCTCCACATCGGATAACCTCCTCATAGCCACAATCGGGTCCTTGACCCCGTCAAAATATGAGGGATTCATGTTTCTGAAGTGCCAGTACTAAAATGATCCTCTTCCCTGGAGTCCCGCAGCAAAAACAACTATGGTGGCTGCGGTAGTATCAACCTCTAATATAGCAGTATAGCGCTCATCGAACATCTCAATCATGGTGGTCTTAATAGACCCAAAAACCTTCATGGTCACCTGAGTGGTGATCATCTCCCATATCTCATCATTCGTTAATCCTGGCCTCATCTGGCCGCCCGCTCCTAATCTTTAGCCTCAAGTGATCGGTATACTGAAAACAAAATGGAATATATTAGAAAATCCACAGTTCATACTATTGCAACATTACAAAATTACTAAACCCTCAGGATTCATGACTTCCTTGCTACGTGTATGGTTCCTAGGCTTCCAGTAGTACGGGCCCATACTACCTTCCACACCTACCTGTATTTGTCTCAAGGGGTCGTCACGAACCACCTGGCCACAAGGTCCAACATCTAGGATACGCATACATCCTATAAATATTCTCTCAAGAGTGGTTAATCTTTCCTCACCCTGGCCTACTACAATCCATACTCACTCATGAAACTTCCATAAACCCTACAACCGCTCGTGCATTCTAATCGTATATAACATTGGATTCAATAGACAATCAAATACTTGATCCTAACCAAAGACCACAACCACACAAGGAACATGAAATAAGTCTAAATCAAACATTCTCAGGCTACAAAATCTTAGTTATATACAACTATGATGCACACACTAAGCAACCATAGTAATAATGTCAGTTCCATCTAGCATAACAAGAAATTCCCCTAGGCTATCAGGAATCATAACTCAAGCAATTCTATCATGCAATTGCTAAAGATCCCTAGCCTACAAACTAGCATGCAGTTCTATCATATCATCAATACACAAAACAAGTGTGGGTATTTTGGGGAATCACTTTCCTTGGCTCTGGCTGATTGTACACATCACATCCTTCCTTTCCGTCCTCTTATGGTTAAATTTTGAAAAGCATTTTGCAAATCCTTAGTTTGAGTCTGGAATCACAAAAGTGTTCATCCAATTCTCTCAAACCAGGGCTCTAATATTAACTTGTAACATCCCAAAAATCATGACAAAATTTACATTTTTGAAAGCATATCAAAATCCGTAATTTATATAAAACATTGTTTCCAAAAGTCATAATTATAAATCAGAGTATCCCAAAATCATAGGTCAAGTAAATATCCAGGGTGACGTGCAGAATCACGCCTTCACCTTTCCCCTGTCCTCTGATGTACCTGAAATCATAAAATCAAATTGTAAGCCAAATCTTCACGAGTTCCCCCAAAGTACTCCACACAACAGCGTCTATACAATGCACGCAACCTGGCTTACAACACGAGGATGGACTGCCACCGAGCCTTCAACTAAAAGTTAGACCACTCTCGAGCATACAACATAAGCTAGATTGCTCCCTTAATCCTACATTATCAATAGTACCACCTGGGTATCTTGGCCTTCAGCACAAAGCAGGACCGCCTCAACCTATCAAAACAATAACATCTCGACATATAGAATTTTAATCAATAACCACCAAGTATAGGTAATCATACATATCTACCAGTCTAACATATAACCAATGAATATAGGTAATCATATAGATCTACCATTCTAACATATAACCAACATAACATCATCCTAAATACCAAGATACATAACCTAGTGGGCTGGCATTGGTGTACAGTGACGAAAACCCACCTCATGGTCTGAAAGATAGCTGGACTGATCACTTCTCCAAACACTATCTCTATAGATCACCTATACAATAAACAGGGGCCCAGTCTCAATGTGCAATTTAAATTACCATAAATGACCTAAATTCAAACATGGTCAAAGTCAACGGTCAATGGTCAAAAGCTCAAAGGTCAACATATAGACCGAGTACGCCCTGTATACCAGCTCTACGCCCTGCGTAGGGCATCGCTTGGCTTTTACCGGAGAAAACAAGGCTATGCGCTACGTAACCACAAGTATGTCCTGCGTACTCACGTTGAAGCTAAACATTCCATTAAGTGCTTAATACAGAAATGCATCATGTCTAACTCTCAAATCTTGTCTAAATAAATGTCCTAAGTGATATAGTTCCAAGCTTTATTCACTTGCATGGCTTATCAAGGCTCAAGAACAAACCCTAATCTTATAACAACTTCTAAGGATCTCAAACTCATGCATGGATGGTTGGATATGGCCAAGACACCATTTTTATGACTTAATACCCTTAAATACTTCTGGAAATGCACTCTACAAGGTCTAGAGTCGTTCATACTCAAATGGACCAAAATAATGGGACAAAATGGCATAACTTCAACATCTAAGATAGATCTAACAATGGAAGCATAAAGTTACAAACTTTATACCTTTTGGAGATGAATGAGGGAGAAGAACTTCCAGAACCAAAGTTAATTCAAGCTTCTAAGCAACTCCACCACCTTCTTCTTTCTTCAAAAGGTCCCAAGAGCACTCTTTAAGCTCACAATGCACGGAAATAGGATTAACATTTCAAGGGAGACGTTTGGGGAAATGGAGGTTCGGAATGGAAGGGTTTTATGAAGGTTAAGGTCCGTAAATAGGGCTCAAAACCCCAAAATTAGCGTATGGGCTCTGGCCACATACGTCCTACATACGTAAGATCTACCCCCTATGTAGATCATTAAAGACTTCGCCTCCAAGTTCCTTCTACGTAGCACATAGATGCTATATATGCTAACCTTTTTTCAGGGAGTGGTCTTATTTTCGTGCTAAGTAGGCGGCCAATGCAGCGACATATATATATATATATATATATATATATATATATATATATATATATATATATATATATATATATATATATATATATATGTCTTCTTCATGTTAGTGTAGTCGGCTAGTTTTAAAGAATAATTGTATTTATTGACTAAGTAGGTAGCCTAGGTCGGAGTGTAGTAATTGACCTTTATATGGATGTAGCCACCTGACCAAGCTACATGGTTTTAGAGAATAAGTGTATTATCTGGGTAAGCAGGTAGCCTCGGTTAAAGTGTGGTACTCGACCTTTATATGGATGTAGTCGGTTGACCGGGCTACATGGTTTTTGAGAATAAGTGCATTCTTTGGCTAAGAAGCTAGCCTAGGTCGAAGTGTGGTACTCAAACTTTGTATGGATGTAGTCAGCTGACCTACTACATGGTTTTAGAGAATAAGTGCATTCTTTGGCTAAGCAGGTAGCCTAGGTCAGAGTGTGGTACTCGACTTTTATATGGATGTAGTCGGCTGACCGAGCTATATGGTTTTAAGGAAATAAGTACACTCTTAGGATAAACAGGTAGCCTATTTTGGATTGTGGTACTCAACCTTTATATGGATGTATTCGGGTAACTGAGTTATATGGTTTTAGGGAGTAAGTGTATTCTTTGGCTAAGTAGGTAGCAAGGTCAGAGTGTGGTACTCGACCTTTCTATGGATGTTGTGGGTGACCGAGCTACATGGTTTTAGAGAAAAGTGTATTATTTGGTTAAGCATGTAGCCTAGGTCATGGTTGTTTTGATCAAAAACCGACTAAGTGGAAATTGACCAAAGTATATGAGAGGTTGTGGTGTTGTTAATGAATTGATTAATGAAATTAGAACAAGATTACACAAGTGGCTTACAAGGAAAGCCCTTGATCCTTGCTAGGATCTCCAGCATGAAACCTTGGGATGTGATAATGATCACCTGCCTTGATGATTTTATTGATTGAAAATGAGTGATTATAGAGAAAATATAATGAGTACGCGTACAAGTGCTAGTATTCTGCCAAAACATTGTGTTTAGTGTGATGAATACAAGTGATTTATATAGTCAAAATCTAATAACTAGAACTCTGAAAACTTCGGGATTCTCCGAGATCAACTTATAGTCATTGCTTGACTTGGTCCTCTGGGTCTTTTGCATGGTTGTGACGACTATTTGTTGAGAGTGCGGCTTTGACTAGTTATTTCTACACATGTGAGGAAGACAAAAGAATGTATGGTCTTTATAAATAGACTAATATTAGTTAGGATCCTGGAGTATATTCGGGATTCTGAGGTTTGAGGATCCTGAACCTTTGAGGATCCTTAGACTTGAGGATCTCAAAGCGGTTCCAAGATCCAAGCCCTAACAATTGCCCCAAGTTATTCCTACGAAATATTTTGGAGTTAGTTTGCCAAAATTTAAAGGGATGATTTTAAAAAGTAAAAAAGAAATGAATATGATAAAGGTTTTTTGAATTTTAAAACCTAACGGATAAGATTTATCCGTTCAAGAGTCAACATAACCGGTCTAATAAATCTTTTTCTTTCTTCTGCCATTAGCATAAATAGAGGCAATCGATTAGGGTTAGTTCTTCCGTGCGTCTTTAAGCGTCCATCCAATTGTCTCTAAAGGTACATTTCTATCTTCTTCTCTTTAGTCTTTCCTTTCATTAATAATGTACAAGAAAATGACCGTATCTCGTAAGGATATCTTCGCGCCTTCTGAGGATGATTTCGTTCACCAGAGGATCCTATCATATAACGAGATCTACTCCTTCGACGATTATGATATCGAGTCGTTAAAGACAGTTGGCGCTTTCTCTAACGAAGCTGTTTTCAAACCCTTTGATGCAAAACGGCAACCTGACTTTGCTTCTTCGTCTTGGTTTGTTTTCCCAGATTTCCCTTTGGTTTAGGTCTGAAATACCCTTTTTTTCAGGATTATCTCCAAGTAATTCGAAGTCACCTAAATTTGTTATATCCAATCTATGCCCATCGTGTGGATAATTTTGTTTTGGATCGAGAAAGTGAACTAGTCCAAAGATCTGGATATAGGTTTAGTTGAGTTAGATCACGTGTATGATCTTACTACCTTTGGTAACTCCTGTTTTCTTCTTAGGCTTAAACCCCACAAATCCCCTTTTGTTCTGAAAACGAAACATAATGATGGTGCTTGAAGGAGAAATAATTTTTTGCGAGACCCGATTCGATCCCTGGTGGGATTCCCTACCGAAGTCTTGGGTTAGAAAGGGTAGGAATAACTTTTCCTTGTATTGAGGATCCTGGATTTCACATTTGATTACTTTTTTTTTGCAGCTTTCAAGTTTGAAGAATTCATTCCTGTTGCCAGAGATACTGAAGAGAATATAGAGAAGCTTTTCATTGTTCCTACAGTTGATAGATCCTTTAGGTTCGATTGCTCTAATCTCCACGAAGGTTCATCCACCACCACGTCAATGGCTACTTGTAAGAATTCATGTATTCTCTGTGGTAGTTTGAAATCGATGAGGATCCTGAACTAATGACGATTTGGTGTGGTGTGCAGGATCCAAGGCCATCCATTCTAATGCCCAATTCGTCTTATCTGATCTTGAAGACGATGTGCCTAGCGGCTTGATCATAGCCAAGAGGGAGAAAGTTGCCTCACCCCTTCCTCTTAAGAATTACCTCATTGGTCTTATTGTGAAGACCTCAGGTTCCCATAAGAGGAAAACCTTACAAGCCACAGATCTAAAATTGGAGAATCTTGGAGAGGAAGAGTCGCTTCAAAATCTTATTTCAAATTCACAAGTTGTAAGTTTTTGTGTTATATTAGTCTCTGAGTTCGATTAGCCTCTAACGTTATGCTTATTTCAGGTTTCTGCTCATGTTTCCCAATCAGTAGTTGATCTAAGGATTCGGGCTGAGGAAGCTGAGGGAGTTATGAAGGAGCGGGATGGCGTGTGGCACTAGCCAAGGTAACTGGTAAGCCTGCCACTTCTACTGAGGATCAAGTTCTAGGAGGCTAAGATCAAGTTGGCTGAGGATCTTAATAATTCAGGATCCTGGAATGTAGCCAGATGGCGTAAGGCACTAGCCAAGGTAACTAGAAAGCCTGCCACTGCTACTGAGGATCCTGGGTCGAAGCCTGCAGAGGATGAGAAGGGGAAGGACATGGCCGATGATGACCAGGCTAAGGTCTAGGCCTGCAAGAAATTATTTCAAGTAGTTTCTATTTGTTTGGGATGTAAAACAGTTAATCTTTTGGTGGGTTGGTGTGCAACCCCTTTTGAATGTGCTTCCTTTACATATTGTTCTTTTGATCATTCTGCATAATTATTATGATACTAGGATCCTTAAATCACTAGGATCCTGAAGAATTTGGTTCTTACAAAAAGCTCTTTTAGTAAATTAGTTTAATGATTAATCCTTAAAGACTGGAGGTCTGATGACCAAACAATCTTTGTCTGGGATTGTAAAAACTTCAGGATGCTCGGACTTTATTTAAAGTTTTTCAAAAATAAGGATAGATAAAACCTAGTGATCTTATTAAAAGTTTGAAGTCATGAACTACTTGTCTACGTAACCTTGATGTTTGAAGGTATCTTTACTTTATAAGCTTGTCGGGAAGGATCCTCATTCGTCATATTTCAGGAAGGATCCTTAGCTTTTAGCTTGAGGAAAGTCTTTGCATGATAACGCTATGAACCTTATTCGTTTTCTCAGGAAGATCCCATCTTGAATTCATGTCACGACTTTATGGAAAGCTTTCTTGGAAAAAATCTCAAATTATAATCCTTAACAAATTACTGGGGAAAATCCCAAATCGTATGATAAACATTTTATTTTCCAGGAGAGGATCCTAGCTTAAGATAACATGTAAATTTTATAAATCTTAGGAGTTTTTTTTGGGGAAGATCCCAACTTAGGATAACATGTAAATGTTATTAACCTCAGGAATTTTCTGGGAAAGATCCCAACTTAAGATAACATGTAAATGTTATTAACCTTAGGAATATTCTGGGGAAGATCCCAACTTAAGATAACATGTAAATGTTATAAACCTTAGTAATATTATGAGGAAGATCCCAACTTAAGATAACATGTAAATGTTATAAACCTTAAGAATATTATGGGGAAGATCCCGACTTAAGATAACATGTAAATGTTATAAACCTTAGATTCAAACTTTAGGATCTTAACTTATGTTCATAAATAAGAGGGTTGCTAAGAGACTGAATCTTAAAATGTTCCCCTTATTCACATCCCATAGTTAGATATTGTGTGTCCAAGTGAGGTGTATAACCCTTAAATCGTGTGAAAGAGGTAATTAACTCTTTAAACCTTAGAGGGGATTAAGTAACCTTATTCGTAGGAGAGATGATCAATCTCTATTCTTGGGAGATTCATATTGTGAGTCGTCGGATGTTTTCACTCATGGGGATCTTAGTGGTCCCTTAGGTATCAGGATCCTTGAACGTTCATCCATTCAAGTTCCTTGGAAGTTAGGATCCTTAAACGCCAGGATCCTTACAGATCAGGATCCTTGAGTGTCTGGATCCTTGGAGATCGAGATCCTTAAGTGTTACGATCTTTCAGTCCCTGCGTGCAACAAATATTAGCTAAGGGTGGGTGTTAGCTTGGCTAACTCCCCTCCGGTGCTTAAGTTAGTAATGACATTTGAAGAGAATAAATAATGAAAAATGAAGGATAAAGAATAAATAGCATGCGTACCTCGAGTGTAATGGGAGGTGGCCGATTTTACTTGTACGAAATAGGTTTTGAGATGTATAACGTTCCAGGATCTTGGCATAATTTTTCCATCTAGGGTGGCCAACCAATATGCCCCTTTCCTGCTTCTTCATCTACATGATATGGTTGATGTGCACAAAAGTACCCACTAATTTTAATATTTATAACCTAACAAACCTAGACCAACTATGCACCTATAGGCAGTGTACCTAGTCAGATTATAGTATAGCTTGGGTAAGTCGAGTATCGATCACAGGGAACGGTGTTACTACTTAATCTACTTGCTATCAAATTAACCTAATTATTAAAAAGTTAAGAGGGGTTTTATCTGATTTTAAAAGATCAAACGAACTTAGTTCAAATTCAATCGATAAGTAAAACACTCTTGTTTAGTTCGAATCCACTTCGTCCTTATGGCCAGCTAATAATTATAGATTATCAAGTTGGTTTTAATTATATTAGTAATTTAAGTCTAATTTTACCAATAGTTAATTAAGTCATGTAAAACTATGTATGGTCACACAGAACCAATTATGAATATGAAGATGCTATATAAGGTTTATTATGTAAAACGCAATTATAGTCACAATCTACGTTCTCTAGTACAGCTAAGTTTATTTACTTTAATTACTAACTAAGATTGGTCAATCCTAGCTCTAAAAATTTAATGTTCACTAAATCATTAGGTAAACAAGTTCATGCAGTTATTGGTCACTAAGCTACACAGAACATGGAGTCAAGCAACTAAAGAAACAACCATAAGCATGCTAGGTAATTATAAACCAAACACAAGCAATTTACCGACTAAATAAATCCATGTAAAATTAAGCTATTCATAAGTTAGAAGCTTCATCTAGCTAAACAAGAGTAGCTAGATTCAGCTGCTCATAATAGCAACTAACACACTAACACAAATCAAAGTATAAGGAAACATATTCATAAGTATCAAATAGGTAAACTAAATAATGGACCTTCACTCTTTTGGTGTTGAAACCCTTTTCCAGAACCTTACTTCTGTTGTAAATCGTCTCCTGGAACCTCTTTCTTCCGCCAAAAGTCTCCTCCTTTAAATCGTAATGGAGAATGGTTTATATATATTCTGGAAAGTCGCATTCCACATCGTGGCAGGAAGCTCCACGTCGTGGATAACGAGTTATCCGTATCGGGCAAGGCTTCCTTCTTCACGTAAACTTATCTTCTAGAATCTTCTTGCCACGTCGTGGTGTACTTGACGCGTCGTGGTTTCAGTTGAATCCGTGAATTTCTTCATCTTTTGTACTCCAAGTCTTCAATGTTCCATATATTGTCACTTCTGGTCCCTCTCTTCGAAAATGCTTTATTTTGGCTGCAAATAACATTTTATCCTTATAAGTACCATAATTATGTGCAAATAACGAAAATACTAAATAAAATATAGACCAGTATTGCCTAAAACTATGTATAAATATGGCAATATCAAAATACCCCACACTTAGGCATTGCTTGCCCTCAAGCAAATCTACTTATTTAAACTTAAACCTTCATCACTAGCATCACATAGAACAATCCAATTCCAGCGCAGCCATTATGCCAAGACCTCAACGCATGCATTTGTGTCTAAATTTTTCCTAAATGACCCCCCCATACTTTAAATACTCACAATCTTCATAAACACTTGCCCACTTCTTTCGAACAATGCTCATTTTATGCAACCCTCCGAATCCATCCTCAGAAAGCTTTCTAACCTCAAGATATTTTTGTAAAGCTACCCAAGCATACATAAACTAGAGAATTACAACTTTTTAGAAGATACCACAACTTGGAGCTCTTGAATTCTTCTTTACTTTGATAATTGATCTTCAATTTCTTTGAATTCACCATCTTTGTGTAATTTTGATATCTTCAACTTTTGAAACTTCAGAATTTTCGATCTTTGATCTTCTTACTTTGATACTATTATGCTCCAAAAATTCTTCAATTTTTCACTTTTTTTGGTAATTTCTCTCTTTTTTTTTTCTTTTTACATGTACTCACTTTTTTTAAATATCACTAAAAAACCTACATACTTAAGCAGGGGCGCTTTACTTCAACCCTTATTGGTTAAGACATATCTTTCCTGGATACATTTCAAGTTTAGGCTGCTAAACATATTGCATCCCTCAAACCAAGCGGGGTTATGTTTTTGTTCCATGATTTCACTAAAATAAGGGAGGCCACAAATGCATTATAACGTATATCGGCTCAACTAAACATTTGAACTCTTATCGGATCATTCCACTAGCTAGTAAAGTTCAAATTATTGCTACTAGATCTAATTAATAAAATTTTTAAAATTTACCAAATTATCTAAGCACTTTACTTTTTCTACCCCCTACCCCACACTTATCTCATACAATGCCCTCATTGTATGTATAAAATAAATCAAAATTAAGAGAAGGGAGAAAAAGGAACAGACTCCCCTGGAATAGTGGCGTGAACGAAACTCCAAAAGTGTGGGAAAAAAAACACGCATCCCGAATATGAACCTCTTGAAAATAAGAACTCGGATTTGAAGCCACAGTATATGGTGGAGGAAAACGAGCCATAATAGTCTTTAAAACGACCCCAAGAAGATACGTGGGAAGCCATATGGTAAAACACCCAATGGTCTTCAAAATAGTGAAGAAATAGAAACCACGTCGTGGCATCGTATAAAAACGCGAACAGAATATCCCAGTTATAACAATCCACGACGTGAAAATATATGCACCACGTCGTGGATACTGGACCTTCAGAAAATTAACATTTTTCACTTCTTCATCCTAGCACCTTGACTAACGTTTTAATGGGTTAAGACTCTTCTAATGTTGTATAAAATAAGACACTTGTTGACTCTATCCTTCCTCTCTTTAACGCACCCCACACTTATTTCAAATTGTGGGTCACGACTCTTGACTCAACCTTACTCCTTCTCAAGACTCCTTAGCAAGCTGTAATCAAACAACCAAAAGGACAAAAAGAGTAACATAATAGTTTACCAAAGTCTTACATCAACAAACCAAGTTCAAAACTTAACTAACACCACACAAAATAAATAAAAAACTAAAAGCTAAACAGAAAAAGAATCAATCATCATCCTCTCATCCCTGCACTCCACTCGATCCTTCCCCATCGTCCCTTGGGACCCACAGCTCTTCCCATGTCGGAATGTAAGCACATTGCGGTGGCACTGCGGTCGGTCGCACCACACCCATGTGGGAAAACATTGCCTCCAAAATTTGTGTGTTGTAATTCATCCCACCACGGAGATTATCCAAATAGGATCCAACCCGGCTTTGAAACGGGTCGGTGGGTACTCCTTCCGGGTGACGGTTTCTCTCAACTTCTCCCCGGGATCTAACATTTCTTCGTCTTCTCGCAGGAGGTTGGTCGGGTCGTTCCATCTCTTGCTCTCCATCTTCCGAGGGTATAACATAACCGTCCCTGATTTCGACTACCACTCGCATAACACCTAAAAACTGAATGGTTAAATCATTGTCTGGCAAACGGGTAAGGTTCTGCACAAACTCGTGGGACAAAATCCCATATGACCGGGGAAGATGGGTAACCAAATGTCCACCCGTAATTGGACTTCCTTGTCGTGAATTGGCCGCTTTCTTTCCCAAAAACCTTGCTAGCATGTAAGGAAGATCACAACACACCCCGGGAGTAATAATACTCCACAAAAAGAACAAATCTTGTAAAGAAACCTTATCACCATGATGTTTATGATTGATAGAAAATGTGATAAGGCGGTGAAGAAAACGATGCACCGGGTTCCGAATTTGTGCTTCACTTGAATCACGAGAATTATACTCGTGATTTGCGATAGTACGCCAAAATTGAACATCAAAAATACCGGACGCAAAATCCTGAACGCAGCCAAGTAAAAATGGAACAAAGAACGGGGATTGAGTCTCCACTTCCGTATAGATCCCCATGCGCCATGCAAATTCCCGGAGACTACATTCCCGATACACCCCACCCAACCGGAAAACCAGTGCCCAGTTATAATCAAAATCAATTATGCGTTCTTCAAAGTTCACAGTAGAGAAAAACTCCATTGATAATTCCCGGTACACGGGTTCTTGGATCGCAAACAAGTTCCTCCATCCATGGCAAGTAAAGGAAAAATGGTTTCCCTCGTATACTTTCGTCTAATGGCGCTCCAATTCAACAACCATCCCAATACTGCCAAGCCATCCCTAGTCAACAATCGGGGCTATAGCAAACTCCCTATTGTATAACCATCCCAAACGGTTCTGATAAGACGTCAACAAGGCCCATGAAATGCTTTGCGGAAATCGATAAAACGGATGGATATTCGCGACATTAATTGGGTCATTGTCCTGTTGAACAACCCTTCTAGGTGCCATTTTCCTGCAATGGGTAAAAACAAACCAAAACAAAAACAAAACACCTAAAACATGTTATCAAAAACAAAGCAGGAAATTGTTCGCCCAGGAATCACGTCGTGGCTTGCCACGCTACGTCGTGGTCTCGCAGTCGTGACATCAACTGCCTTCGATCAAAATACAGTCCAAATCTAGCACATTTAACACTTGGGATTCGATCCTTCTGCTATTTTAAGGGCATTCAAAGTAAAAATACTCACCAACATAACCAATTTGGGACAATTTAATTTCTAAAGAAACCCTAACTAACTAAATATATAAAATTGAGATAAGTAGCACTATTAGAGCATGAAACACATACCCGATTGAGTAAAAAGACAAGAGAATGCAAGAGATTTGGAAGAAAAACTGAAAAAAATCGGCTGTGGTGGGGACTCCTTTCGTTCGTGCGGCAATAAACAAATGGGGAACACTTGTGGTCAAAGGGTTTATGAACTGGTCCCCCCGTGACTTTTTAAAGGCCACGTCGTGGAAGGCGTTACCACGACGTGGTTTTTATAAAACATTAATCTATTCAGGTCTTAAACAGTCCCCGTGTTCTGCCTAAGATCACGACGTGGTGCATCAGACCACGACGTGGATAATGTCTGACCAAAATTTTCAAAAACTAAAAAGAAGAAAATGCAAACCAAACTCGGGTTGCCTCCCGAGAAGCGCTTCTTTTTTATGGAGTCATGAGTCGGACTCCGTGCCTCCTACGTTGACTCATTAGAAGAGTCCACCACCAGGATCTTTTGCTCCTTGAAACGCCTCTTGTAAGCTTGCACTCGACGAATATACGCCTTTTTAGAATTCTCCTTTTTAGCCTTGACTTCGTTTCCATCGAGCTTGCGTTTGATCCCATGAATCTTCAATTCTTCATCATTTTTAAGCTCCATAGTATCCTTCTCTTTTTTCACCACTGGACTTGTTACTTTTGAAGTAATCTCCTCTTCATCACTCGACATCTCATCATCTTCCTTGCTTACCCAAGTAGTTGGATTTGTGTAGGCAATGACTTCAACTAAAAATGGAACAGATGCTCTCGGTTTTGTTCTTTTAACTTGTTGAATTGTTTTGATATCCTCTTCCATGAGCTTCTCTTATTCTTCAAGTTCATTCTCTTCATCTATGTTGAAAACCTCTTCTTGAGCATGACTCCCTTGGAAACCATCTTCTATTCCAAAAATTTCCTTCTCATCCCCAACTCTCAAGGTGAGCTTGGACTCGCGTATATCAACCAGAGCTCCAGCAGTGTTAAGTAACGGGCGACCAAGAATAATTGGTACATTGGGATCTTCTTTCATATCCAAAACCACAAAGTCTATTGGAAAAACGAATTTCCCAATTTTCACGAGAATATCTTCCACAATGCCCCGGGGCCGTGTCACTGAACGGTTCGCCATGTGAATAGTCATCTCTGTAGCCTTTAACTTCTGAATATTCAATTTTTGATAAAACGAATAAGGCATCAAATTTATGCTAGCCCCAGAATCGGCTAAAGCATAAACCTTCATATTATTCCCAAACTCACATGGGAGAGTGAGTCGTCCAGGATCCCCCATCTTCTTAGGTATCTCTCCCAACACAGCTTTTGAGCTTTGCTCACTTAGAATCACCTTAGAATTCTCCTTTAATTGCTGACGAGTGTCTAACAAGTCTTGTAGGAACTTAGCATATTCTGGAACTTTTGCAAGCGAATCAATAAAAGGAGTATTAATAGGAATACCCTTCAATTGCTTGATAAACTCCAGATGTTCTCTCTCCAGTGGACTGAGATTAGCTCTAGACGGGAATGGCAAAGGCGATTTATAAATCGAGACTGTTTCTGGAATTTTCTGATCTGACCGAGGCCACGACGTGGACATATGATTCCCACGACGTGGTTTCTGTACTTCAGCTACATTTTTGTTCTCGAATTTTTGCTTCTTCGGTTTTGGATCGGGCTGCTGTGTCTCCACTTCTAAGGCTTCTAGGAACTCAGAAATCGCCTCTTCTTCAGTATCTATGGCCATTACGTGAGATTGAGTCTTCTTTTCAGGATTTTTCGGGAACATCTTCTCATTAACCAAAGTGGTAAGTTGACCAAGTTGTACTTCAAGGTTATTGATGGATGCTTGCTGATTTTTTATTAATGCCTGCTGATCTATCATCATTATGTGATGATTCTTCATTATAACTCTTTGTTCTTCCATTGCAGTGTCAGTAGCATCATGTCTTTTTTCTGAAGCTTCCATAAATTTCATCAACATGGTCTCTAATTCTGATTTCTTCTCACCTAGTGGTTGCTCTTTTTGGTAGAATCCTCTGCCAGTTTGTTTGTATTTTTCTTCCTTTTGCTTCTTGTATTCATCGTAAGGCAGCCACTCTTTCTTCAGTTTCCTCCAGTCTTCATCATACTTGTCCCCACTTGAGTAGCAAACTTGAGTTTTCTTGTTTCCATATTCATCCAAAGTGCAATCTTTTGTCAAATGCGGGCCACTACATCTCTCGCAACCAACTCGAATTGCATGAATTGATTGGTCCATTTTGGTCAATCTCATATCCATAGTGCTAAGCATTGCCATTATAGCAGCCATCTATTCAGTTTGTGTAGCTCCACTGCCTTTTATTCCATCACGTCCTGGGTTGTGATACTCACGAGAGTGCTTTGAAAATTCTTCAGTCAGCTCCTTGGCCTGAATTGGGTTTTTCTTTGTTAGTGGTCCTTGTAAATCAAGGAGTTGTCTAGTCATGACGTTCACTCCATCATAGAATATTGACATTTCTTGCTGAAGATTTAGGTCATGTTGAGGACAATTCCTTAACAACCCCTTGTAGCGCTCCCATGCCTCGTATAAGGACTCCCCCGGATTTTGCTCAAAGTTGGCAATCGCCTTCTTGAGTTTAGAGATTTTGGAGGGTGGGCAAAACTGATCTAGAAATTTCTCACGCAATTGGGCCCATGTGGTGATTGTACCAGATGGAAGAGCCTTCAACCAGTCTTTTGCAGCTCCTTTGAAAGTGACTGGTAACATCCTTAACAAAGCTGTCTCCCTTGGGATATTAGGAGTATTAAAATAATCCTCAATATCATTGACCTCGTCCAAATGCTTAAAAGCATCCTCATGATCCTTCCCATAGAATGGGATATCCTTAAGTGCAGTAAGGATATGTCCCTTTAACTCGAATGTGGAATTGGCAGGTATCGCAGGATGTATTAAACCCGGCCCCACATCGTCTCGAATGCGCTTCTTGTAATCCCCCATGGCCATCTCATCAATGTTCGCCATTTCGTTCTCCGGCTCGTTCTCGGGTTCACTCATATAAAGTCCAAATTCTTTTTCTGATTCGTACTCGGTCTCGTGTGGATTAGGAAATTGATCGAAAACTTCAAACTTGCTCTTTGAGGATGAAGTCGATTCTCCCGTTTTCTTTCCTGACTTCCTTGAAAAGGTTGATTTCAGTTCTTCTAAAGGTGTCTTCTTCGGTGTTTGATCTTCTTTCACGCTCTTATCCTTCTTTTTGTGAATTGCAGACTTGGGATCTTCAAGTGGTGGTACCAAAGGTGTGTTAGAACCTCTGGTCATGAACTCCTGTAAAAACAAAAATAAAAACGTAAAACTGAACTAAAAAAAATTGAAAATAAAAACTGGAAATCACAGTTTTCACGTCGTGGAAGGGTACTCCACGTCGTGACTTCTGTAACGTGTAAA
This sequence comes from Lactuca virosa, assembly GCF_052849685.1. Lineage (NCBI taxonomy): Eukaryota > Viridiplantae > Streptophyta > Magnoliopsida > Asterales > Asteraceae > Lactuca > Lactuca virosa. The sequence goes on from NC_136426.1 coordinate 147,127,483, forward strand.
AAAACTATGCTAGAAAAATAACTTTTTGCGGGTTTTACCCCACAAAAAGGATCGATTAATCTAAAGCAAATAAATAAACAAAAACTAAGCCGCTCCCCGACAACGGCGCCAAAAACTTGATATGCACAAAAGTACCCACTAATTTTAATATTTATAACCTAACAAACCTAGACCAACTATGCACCTATAGGCAGTGTACCTAGTCAGATTATAGTATAGCTTGGGTAAGTCGGGTATCGATTACAGGGAACGGTGTTACTACTTAATCTACTTGCTATCAAATTAACCTAATCATTAACAAGTTAAGAGGGGTTTTATCTGATTTTTACAAGATCAGACGAACTTAGCTCAAATTCAATCGATAAGTAAAACACTCTTGTTTAGTTCGAATCCACTTCGTCCTTATGGCCAGCTAATAATTATGGATTATCAAGTTGGTTTTAATTATATTACTAATTTAAGTCTAATTTTACCAATAGTTAATTAATTCATGTAAAACTATGTATGGTCACACACAATTAAACACAGAACCAATTATGAATATGAATATGCTATGTAAGGTTTATTATGTAAAACGCAACTATAGTCACAATCTACGTTCTCTAGCACAGCTAAGTTTATTTACTTTAATTACTAACTAAGATTGGTCAATCCTAGCTCTAACAATTTAATGTTCACTAAATCATTAGGTAAACAAGTTCATGCAGTTATTGGTCACTATGCTACATAGAACATGGAGTCAAGCAACTAAAGAAACAACCATAAGCATGCTAGGTAATTATAAACCAAACACAAGCAATTTACCGACTAAATAAATCCATGTAAAATTAAGCTATTCATAAGTTAGAAGCTTCATCTAGCTAAACAAGAGTAGCTAGATTCAGCTGCTCATAATAGCAACTAACATACTAACACAAATCAAAGTATACGGAAACATGTTCATAAGTATCAAATAGGTAAACTAAATAATGGACCTTCACTCTTTTGGTGTTGAAACCCTTTTCCAGAACCTTACTTCTGCTGTAAATCGTCTCCTGGAACCTCTTTCTTCCGCCAAAAGTCTCCTCCTTTAAATCGTAATGGAGAATGGTTTATATATATTCTGGAAAGTCGCATTCCACGTCGTGGCAGGAAGCTCCACGTCGTGGATAACGAGTTATCCGTATCGGGCAAGGCTTCCTTCTTCACGTAAACTTATCTTCTAGAATCTTCTTGCCACGTCGTGGTGTACTTGGCCACGTCGTGGTTTCAGTTGAATCCGTGAATTTCTTCATCTTTTGTACTCCAAGTCTTCAATGTTCCATATATTGTCACTTCTGGTCCCTCTCTTCGAAAATGCTTTATTTTGGCTACAAATAACATTTTATCCTTATAAGTACCATAATTCTGTGCAAATAACCAAAATACTAAATAAAATATAGACCAATATTGCCTAAAACTATGTATAAATATGGCAATATCAATGGTCCTTCCCATTTAGGTGCCAGTTTACCTGCACTAGGATCCTTGCTATTTTGGAATGTTTTCCTTAGTACCAAATCTCCTATTTGGAATCTTCTGAATTTTATATTTTTATTGTATGCCCTGGTGATCCTTTGTTGATTAGCAGCAATACAGATCTTGGCAAGATCCCTAAGTTCATCTATAGTGTCGAGATCCTGGGCTAGGATTCTGTTGTTGTCCTCTTGGTTTTGAAGTAGGTATCTCGTTGTAGGGATCACCACTTCAATGGGGATCATTGCTTCCGTTCCAAACACTAATGAATATGGCGTTTGGCCCGTAGCTACCTTAGAAGTGGTTATATATTCCCATAATATGAGTGGGAGTTCTTCTGCCCATATTTCTTTCTTCTCATCCATCCTTTTCTTCAAGTTGTTTACTATGATTTTGTTTCTGGATTCTGCTTGGCCGTTGGCTTGAGGGTGGACGGGAGTAGACATCACCATCTTGATTCCCCAAATTGTGCAAAAGTCCTTTGTCCTTTTGCTTATGAATTGGGATCCGTTGTCGCATATGATTTCGCAGGGATCCGGAACCTGGTCAAAATGTTACGTTTGATGAAGGAGACCACCTCTTTGTCTCTTACGTGGACATAGGCTTCAGCTTCTATCCACTTTGAGAAATAATGAGTCATCACTAGCAAGAAGACATTTCCTCTAGGTGCTACTGGCAGTTTACCTACTATATCCATTCCCCATTTCATAAATGGCCAAAGGGAAATGATAGGATGTAGAGGTTCTGCTGGTTGGTGCAGGATGTTGCTATGTCTTTGACAAGCGTCACATTTCTAGGCATGAAGGAAGGAATCTATATTCATGGTTGGCCAGTAGTATCCCATCCGCATTACTTTGGAGCATAGGGATCAGCCCCCAGTGTAGTTGTCGCAGTCTCCTTCGTGGATATCTTTTAGGATATTTGTAGCTTCATGATTTTACAGGCATCTAAGGTATGGTCCTGCTACAAATTTTTTGTACAACTTACCTTGGCTTATAACAAACCTTGAGATCCTAGTTTTGAATGGTCTCTCACTTTTATCTTCCTTAGGGATCATGCCGTTTTGGAGGTATTCCATGATGGGTTGGATCTGATGGGTTTTAAGCATCGCAAACAATCCCTATGTGTGCACGCAACCTTAATATATTGGATCTATGTTTTCTCTATTAGACATACAAGCATTGAACACAAAAACTAGAAACCCTAGCATGCTTCTACTATTTTTGAAATTGATAAACCAGAGATTAGAATCATACCTTGATTGTTATATTGCAATAACAATGGATTCCATGAAGATCTTGAACTTTGAGAACAAGTGTCACAAGTGTAACACCTCTAATGGCTCACAAACACACTAGGCAAGAGGATGATTATGAGGGAGAGGAGGAAGCTTATGATTTTCGTCTCTTCTAGGGTTTGAAGCATAGGCCGAAATCCCAAGGATTTGGGGCCCCTTTTATTGTTGAGGTGGTTTAGAGCCAAAGCAATGGTTAAGATAAGGATACCCTAATTGCTTTGCTTAAGGACCAAGCAAGCCTTAAACCTTCCATAAGGAAGCCTTATGGCCAAAAATTCTAGAACCTCTATAGAATATTTCGTCCAAGCCTCTTAGGAGGGTTCTAGGGCTTCTTCCTCAATTATCAATAAAAATACCAAATAGCCTCTGCACTTTTAATTAATACAATTAACCCAAAATTAATTCCAAATTAATTTTTGATTAACTATTAATTAATAATATGATTTCTAATTAATATATTATTTCCGTAATACATTAATAAATCATTTAATTCAATTTATTATTCCTAATAATAACTTCTTCCTCTTTCTCAATTAACAATCCTGTCAAGTTGCTAGTATGAAGGCAATCCAAAAGGACTAACTTCTTCCTCTTTCTCAATTAATCATCCTGAAGTTGAAGAGGGATCCTGAATGTTGGGATCCTGATGTTGGATCGTCGAGTCGGGATCTTCGATTGTGGCGACGTCGGTAGTCTCCTCATGATTGTCGGGGTCTTTAAGTTTCTTGGTGGGATCCACGATTTCTGGGATCAATATTTGGATTATAGGGATCTTGGTTTCTGACGGGATCCTTAAGGAAGATCCTAGATTGCCTAAAGCATCTGCTTCAACATTGTCTTCTCTAGGAACCTGGTTTAGGCTGAATATTTCGAATTCTGAGGCCAGGTTTTTGAGGATTTGGAGATATAGAGCTACCTTTTCTCTTTTCATTGCGTCAGATCCATTAAAATGATTAGTTAGTAGTAAAGAATCGACGGATACCTGAATATTCTTGATTTGAAGATCCTTTGCTAACTGTAGTCCCATGATCAGCGCCTCGTATTCTGTTTCGTTGTTGGTTGCTTTGAATTCACAATTGATTGCCTGGGGTAGAATGTCCGCCAGTGGCGATTTTAGTATGATCCACAAGCCAGTTCCTCTTTGGTTTGATGCTCCATCTGTGAATAGCGTCCACCTTCCCACATTTTTCTCTTCAAGAAGTTGTTTGGCTTCTATTTCAACTTCAGCTCTTAGATCATCACTAAAGTCAGCCACAAAATCTGCTAATGCTTGGGACTTTATGTTGGATCTTGGTTCATACTTTATGTCATACATGCTCAACTTCATAGACCATTTTGCCATTATTCCTAACATTTCTGGTTTTCTCATAACATTCTTAATTGGATAGCTAGTTCATACAATTATAGGGTGTGTTTCAAAATAATGTCTTAACTTAGCAAAAGTTGTTACTAATGCATGTATAAGCTTTTCAAGATGAGAGTACCTAGTCTCAGGATCCAGGAGACTTTTACTTACGTAGTATATGAGATGTTGGTTCCCATCAAGATCCTTGGCTAGTACGGCGCTTACCGCATTTGAGGATACTGAGAGGTAAATAAGGAGTGGTTCCCATCTAGTGGTTTTACCAATAAGGGTGGTGAGCTTAAATATTTTTTAAGCTCTTAGAAAGCATCTTCATGTTCCTGGGTCCACTCGAATCTTTTATTCTTCTTCAAGATGTCGTAAAAAGCTTGCATCTTTCTGAGGATCTTGAGATGAACTTGTTTAGGGCTGCCACTCTTCCTGTTAATCTCTGAATATCCTTTGTCGAGGCCAGTGATTTTAGATAAAGGATGGCCTTGATTTGTTCTGGGCTTGCTTCGATTCCTCTTTTGGTCACCATGTATCCAAAGTGGCACTTGGAGGGATTCGGCTTCATGTTATATTGGTCTAGGATGTCAAAGGCCTCTTCGAGATCCTTGAGGTGATCTTCAGCTTTTTTGGACTTGACCATCATGTCATCGATGTAGACTTCCATCGTGTCCCCTAGTTTCTCCTTGAACATCTTATTCACCAACCTTTCGCATGTTGCTCCTGTATTTTTAAGGGCAAATGGCATGGCAGTGTAACAGTAGATACTTGTTGGAGTTATAAATGTTATGTCTTCTTGGTCAGAGGGTTCCACCTGGATTTGTTGGAATCATGTCGATACGTCCATGAACGTCAGTAATTTATGGCCCGCTGTTGCGTCTATCATGGAGTCAATGTGTGGTAAAGGGAAAGGATCCTTGGGACAGGCCTTGTTAAGATTTGTATAGTCCATGCACACTCTCCATTTACCGTTCTTTTTTGCACCACAATCACGTTAGCTAGCCATCTTGGGAACTTTACCGCCTTGATCATGCCAGTTTTGAGAAGTTTTTCTACTTCTTCTTGTATAACTTAGTTTCTTTCGAGTGAAAATTTATTTCTCTTTTGATGTATTGGCCTAAAAGATGGTTCAATGTTAAGTTTATGGGTTATTATGCTTTTGTCAATACTTTTCATGTCCTCATGTTTCCATGTAAACGTTTTGCTTCTGGCCTTGAGGAACTTTATGAGATCTTGCTCGACTTGTTCAGGAATTGAGGATCCTATGAGAACTTTGGCTTCAGTATCCTCAAGGTTCAGGGGCACTTTTTTATGTCATGCTATCTTGCTTCCAACACGCCTCCTGCCTCCTGCCTTAATTGCTATGCTTGTCGTGGTATTGTCGAGGACTTCATCAAAGTCTTGTAGCATTCCTTGTATTCTTGTTGGTCTCCTATGATCTTCACTGTCCCCCATGGGGTGGGTATCTTTATGCATTGATGATACGTCGATGGAACGGCCTTCATCTACCTAGTATGATATTATAAGAGGATAATGTGTCAATCACAGAAAAATGTTGTACATAATTTATCCCCTCTATGTAGATTGGCAGCTTTATCTCGTCGATGGTGTGCTTAGTTTCTCCGATGAAGCTGATTAGTACTGAGGATCTTGCAACTATCTCAGTCTCTGGGATGTTCATTCTTTTCAACGCATCTAGGAGTATGATGTTCACTGAGGATCCTCCGTCGACGAGGATCCTTCTGACGAAATGGTTGGCGATGTACAGAGTGATCACTAATCTGTCATGGTGAGGATCCTAGACGTCCTGTCTATCCACTTTGTCGAATGTGATCACATTTTGGTTGGTGATAGTTGTGTTTTTTCGTGGTCCATTTTCCTTCTCCATTTTGGACACCTTGGCGTTCCTTTTTTTTTTGCAGAGTAGGAGGTGCCACAAATGTTAGATCCTTCACATTGATCACTTTGGCGTCGGCCGGGGGGATCCTGGTCTTTCGAGGATCTTCTTAGGATCCTAGCCTTTTTCTTTGGATTTTTCCTTGACTAAACTGCACAAATGATCCCTGTGGTTTGCTCAAAATTGTCACTTTGGTCCAAAAAGGTTTGGACTAGCACCGGTGGTCCAAAACTTTCATTTTGTTGCGTTTTTGGTAGAATCTATTCTGATTTTTTTCAAAATGACGGATTTGCCCCTATTAATATGATTTTCTCTTTTTTATTATTTGTTAATGATTTTCAAATTTAAAAAAAAACAAGAAAATAAAAATAAAAATAAATCTTTCTCTTTCTCTCTCGTTTTCGTCTTCCCCACGATTACTACATCGCCGCCCACCTGCCATTCTTGTCGGATAACACCGCCGGCCACCATATCATTTTCACCGGAAACACCATCGGCCATCTCTCCAGCCACCAAACAGATCAGAAGACAAAGAAACAAATAGATATGTCTTCATTTTAGGGTTTCTAAATCAGATGAGCTATTATCGAGGTTACAACACTACCGCCATCTCTCCTTCTGTTCGTTGATTGTTTACCAAGAGAAGAGAGAAAAAGCCGGCAGTGGAGGGAGGTCCGACGCCAATGTCAAAACTGCCCTCCATGACTGTTTCTGTAAAAATCAGAAGAAGAAAACAATACAAAAACTCAAATGGGTGTATTCGAAGAACCCCTAAATCAACAAATTGTAGCATATAAACATATTGATCTTACCCTTAGATGATTTTGACGAGACCCAGTTTCCAGATCCATGATAAGTAGTTTCAAATCGCCAACGATCCCGGTTTTAATTTGATAAGACGAAGACCCATTTAGGAAAAAAGTAATCAAATTTGATATGACGAAGACCCAATCGAAGAAAAGCAGCAGCAGCAGCAGTCATCGATCTCGGTTGTCTCTCTTCTGTCTCGTTTCTCTTCTTCTGGTAGCGGTGGCTCTAGCTGCCTCGTTTCTCTTCTTCTGGTAGCGAACGAGAGGGAGAGGAAGGAGGAGTAAGGGGTTGCTAGTGATCGGAAACAACAGCAAGGTAGTAGTGGTGACTGTTGGAACTTCCCCAGCAGCAGTGGGAGGTGGCGATGGCAGCCGATGGTGATTGAACTCATGACGACAACATCGATCGGTGGCAGCTTTGCCTCTTCCTTCCTCTTCTTCGGTTGTGAACAACAAGTGGAAAGAGTGAGAGGTGACACCGATGATGGAGGGGTTATGGTATTCGAAGGAGGAGGTGGGTTAAGATGGTGATGGCAGGCAGCGTTCCCAACTGCTTGTCGTGTGTCGTTCTGATGCTCGTCGACGAGAAAGGAGGTGAACGGAGATGGGGACGGTGGAGGGAGGAAGAAACAACTTTGATCGATAGTGGGGTGTTTGGATTGTTGAGTATTAAGAGAGAGAGAGAGAGAGAGAGAGAGAGAGAGAGAGAGATTCTTTTTTATTTTTCTTTTAATAAGAAAAAACATTTAAATAAATAAAAAATTAGAAAAAGAAAGTACCAAGGGTAAAATAGTCATTATGAAAAAAGTTTATAGAAAACTGGACCAAACTCGCAACAAAATGAAAACTTTGGACCTCTGGTGCTAGTCCAAACCTTTTTGGACCAAAGTGGCAATTTAGAGCTGACCACAGGGACCATTTGTGCAGTTTTGTCTTTTTCCTTTCTTCTCCCCAGGATTTATTTGAGGTATCCTTTGCCTAGGAGATAGCTGATTTCCTTTCTTAGAGATATGCAATCCTCTGTAACGTGACCAAAGTCCTCATGATATGCACACCATTTGGACTTTTCCTTCTAAGCGGTGGATTTTCCCCCTTTCCTTGGCCATCTTGCTTTGTCTCCAAGATCCTGCATGTCAAAGATCACACCTGAAATGTCCACAGAAAAACAATAGTCAGTAATTTTAGGGAAATCTTCTTCCTCCCCATCATCTTCATGGTTATTAACCCTGTGATGGTTAGGTTTGGAGTAAGCTTTGATTTATAGGATCTTTGGGCCGAGGAGTCGGCCTTCCTATTGGGGTGATCATAAGAGCTTGGTAGGTTGATCCTCTTTTGGGTCTCTTTGTATTCTTTGAGCCGGATGAATCTCAACGCCCTGCTCCGGACTTCGTCCATCCTTTTGCATGGGGTCATTACGAGATCTTCATAGAAAGGAGAATCCTTCTTTACGCCCATTTTGAAAGCTTCGACTGCAGTTTCCATGTCGATATTAGGGATACTCAGAGCTTCCGTGCCAAACCTATTTTTAAAAGTCCTAAGAGATTCCTTAGGATCCTGAACCACTCGATAGAGATCGCTAGTGATCTTCTCTAATGTTCCACTACAAGAAAATTGATTGTTAAATAAATTAATAAAATGAGCAAATGATGTGATCAAATAAGAAGGAACGTTATGGATCCATTTTAGAGCGGATCCTGTGAAGGTGGAACCAAAGCCCTTGGATTTCAGAACGACTTAATTGCTAAAATGATCATGCCCTTCGGTGTTTCATGTTTGGCCCTCGTCTGTACATGGTAGTACGTGTACTAAGTAATATTTATCATACAAAATACACATGAAATATCATTATTTTGTGTAAACACATTACTACTTTGTGAAATATTTGTTTAAACGTTTATATATTATAAGTAAACAAGCTAGTTTTAAACCTCAAAATCAATATATGTTATGTCGTTAAAATGATCAACTAGTAAAAATAACATATACTTTCCAACTACAAAAGTACCATGACTGTGTAGATGATTATCAACTTACTTGTAACATCTCAAAATTACGACCCAAAAATTTTTGTTTTGATATTACTAAAAATCACATCATCGAATGTCATACATACTAAGAACCATAAAATGAGTAACTCAAAAGTCATGTAACTGTATCAAACAAATACTGTATCGATCATATCAAAATATCTGAATGAAACTCCCAGGATAAAACTGAAGCTGTGGTGTGTGCCATGCCATCATCCCGAGCTATTCCCCTTACTTGCGGAAGTACCTGAAACCAAAAACTGAAACTGTAAGCACAAAGCTTAGTGAGTTCCCCCAAACTACCACATACCATATAACGACATGTAAGCAAATACTGGGCCCCGCCCGGCATCGGACCGAAGTCTGGAACTAGCTTGGGCCCCGCCCACTACATCGGGCCCCGCCCGGCATCGGACCGAAGTCCGGAACTTGCTTGGGCCCCGCCCACTACATCGGGCCCCGCCCGACATCGGACCGAAGCCCGGAACTATAGCACATAACATAACCGAACATAACATGCATGAATCACGAAGACAACAAGCATACATATCTACTTCTCGGGACCCTCCCGGCATCGGACCGAAGTCCGGAACTACTGCTAACTAAACGGGTTGGCATTGTGGCCGTAGACCCGTTCCTACTGGAAGGAAACTCACCTCGTAAGCTGGATGCTGAAAAAGCTACTCGGGAACTGTCTGCTGCTGCTCCGGTATCTCCCCGGCTACAATTCCCATAAATACACTCGATCAAACACTGATACTAAACTGAGGGTGAAATGACTATTTTACCCCTGGTCAAAGTCAACTTCCTGGTCAAAGTCAACTGCCAGTTGACCTGACTCGTCGAGTTGGGCCGCCAACTCGCCGAGTCCCTATCTTTTCCTCCAAATCTCTATACGCTTCTACTCGCCGAGTTTTAGCACCGACTCGACGAGTTCTTACTTGAAACAAATACTAAGTTCGTCTTCATCTGACTCACTGAGTTGTATGAACAACTCGTCGAGTCCTCCGTCATCCTATGAATGTGTCCAGTCTACGACTCGCCGAGATGTATGAACAACTCGTCGAGTCTGTTCTTGAGGCAAGAAGATTGCCTTGGACTCGCCGAGTCAGGGCGTAGACTCGCCGAGTCCCTCCATTACTGAGTTCTTGACCCAACTCACTGAGTCCACCTCCTACTCACTGATTCCACTCGTAATAACTAAAAAGGGGAAAATCGGGAACTCGCGACTCGACTCGTCGAGTCTGATGAACAACTCGTCGAGTCCCTTGCATGCAGAATCTACACAGTCGATTCTAATCAACTTTAGTGCATCCAATTCGTAGATCCAAGCTCCTGGGACTATCTGAACACGTAAAGTTGCTAACTTTACGTGTAACTAAGATGAAATGAAGCAATAACACTCAAACTTTGCTCTTAAGGAGGGTTACTTGACTAAAACGAAGCCATGGCTGCCAAAAGGTGGTCTCCTTGAGCTTCTGGAGCTCAAGAAAGGCTAGATCTAAGGTATGACCCGATCACAAGGCTTATCACAAAGGATTTGGGGTTTTTGAACTTAAAACCAACACTTTAGGGACAAACTAGATCTATTAGCATAATAACCAAGATGGAAACTTTATTACCAGAAAAGATGACCAAAGAGGAGTGTATTCTGGATCTACTTCTTCTTCCTTGAGTTCTTCTACCTTTTCCTTCTTTTCCTTGCTCCAAAATGCACCAAAAGTTACTTTATGAGGTAAAGATCACTCACACACACACAAGGAGGCTAGGGTTTCGGGAATAAGTCTCTGGGGAGTGAAGGCGGCTGGTTTTGGGGCTATAATGACGTTTAAATAGGGTGCAAACCCTTGAAATTAGGGTTTCATCCAGAATGGCAGACTCGCCGAGTCCTAGCATATGGACTCGTCGAGTCGCCAACTTAAACCGCGTGCAATTCCCGTCTCTACTCGACGAGTTGGGCTACTGACTCGTCGAGTACCCCTTAAGAAATTAAAATTACTCTATTTAAATTACATACCAGAAATGGGGCGTTACAACTCTCCCCCACTTATCTTAGACTTCGTCCTCGAAGTCTGCTGCTGCTGATTCTGTAAATAACTCTGGATAATGCCCCCTCATTTCCTCCTCGGTCTCTCACGTCCACTCTGAACCCTTTCGGTGCTGCCACTGCACCTTCACTAATTGAACCACCTTGTTCCTCAAGGTCTTCCTCTTCCGATCCAAGATCGCAACTGGTCTCTCGATATAATTCAGGCTGCTATCAACCTGAATATCCTCCAAGGGTACCACTGCTGACTCGTCCACCAAACACTTCCTTAACTGAGAAACATGGAAAGTGTTGTGGATCTGGCTAAGTTCTGCTGGAAGATCCAACCGGTAAGCAACCCGACCCACCCGGGCCAAAACCCTAAAAGGACCAATGAACCTGGGGCCCAGCTTGCCCCTCTTCCGGAACCTGATAACACCCTTCCAGGGCGATACCTTCAGGAGGACCATATCGCCCACCTGAAACTCCAAATCCGAACGCCTACTGTCGGCGTAACTCTTCTGCCGACTCTGCGCAGTCTGTAGTCTACTACGGACCTGCTGGATTAACTCTGTGGTCTTGAGCACTACCTCAGTGCTTCCGATGACCCTCTGACCGACCTCGCCCCAACAAATCGGGGTCCTACACTTGCTCTCGTAAAGCATCTCGAAGGGAGGGCGGTCAATACTGGCGTGGTAACTGTTGTTATACGAAAATTCCGCTAATGGAAGATACGTATCCCAACTGCCGCCAAAATCTAGAACACATGCCCGCAGCATGTCCTCAAGAGTCTGAATCGTCCTCTCGCTCTGCCCGTCCGTCTGAGGGTGGAAAGCGGTGCTGAAGTGAAGACGAGTCCCCATCTCGTCATGAAACCGCTTCCAAAACCTGGAAGTAAAACGGACGTCTCGGTCTGATACTACTGATACAGGCACCCCATGCCGTGCCACTACCTCGCGCACATAAATACCGGCTAGCTTCTCGGCTGATATGCTCTCCTGAATCGGTATGAAATGCGCGCTCTTAGTTATCCGGTTCACTATGACCCAAATCGAATCCACTCCACGCGCGGTCCTGGGAAGTTTAGTGATGAAATCCTTGGTGATATCCTCCCATTTCCACACGGGAATGTCTAACGGCTGCATCTTGTTGTGGGGTCTCTGATTCTCCGCCTTGACCTTCCTGCAGGTCAGGCATCTCTCCACGTACCAAGCTACTTCCCGCTTCATGCAGGGCCGCCAATAATCGGGTCGAAGATCTCTGTACATCTTCGTCGCCCCTGGGTGGATGGAAAACCGAGACTTGTGGGCCTCATCCATCAGTACCTGTCGTACTCCTCCCCAGTACGGTACCCAAACTCTCCCATGAGGGGTCAACAATCCTCGACTGTCATAGTCAAAGGAAGCTACTCGGCTCACAATCCTCTCACACTTCTGTCTCTCCTCCTTCAGTCCCTCAACCTGTGCCTCTCTGATCTGCTCCAACAATGGAGTAATCACCGTCATCCTCAGACAAATATCCCTGATCGGGGCGGCTACCGCCTTGCGGCTCAGGGCGTCGGCCACTACGTTGGCCTTGCCCGGATGATAAAGGATCTCACAATCGTAGTCCTTTACCACATCTAACCATCGGCGCTGCCTCATGTTCAGATTTGGCTGATCCATGAGGTACCTCAAACTCTTGTGATCCGTGTAAATGATACAGCAGACCCCATAGAGGTAATGTCTCCAAATCTTGAGGGCAAACACTACTGCCCCCAACTCTAAGTCATGTGTCGGATAGTTAGCCTCGTGAAGCTTCAACTGTCTAGAGGCGTAAGCTATCACATGCCCTCGCTGCATCAACACTGCTCCCATACCTGTGATCGAAGCATCATAGTAAACTACAAAATCATCTACTCCTTCTGGCAGGGTGAGAATCGGTGCCTCGCACAATCTCTGCCTAAGGGTCTCAAATGCTGCCTGCTGTTCAGGCCCCCAGCGAAACACCATCGACTTCTTGGTCAGTCGGGTGAGCGGAACTGCTATCTTGGAGAAATCCTGAATGAATCTCCTGTAGTACCCTGCTAATCCTAGGAAGCTCCGAATCTCAGTTGGAGATCTCGGGACCTCCCACTGCATCACGGCCTCTATCTTGGTTGGATCCACTAGTATACCCTTCTGGTTGACGAGGTGTCCAAGGAACTGCACCTCGCGCAACCAGAACTCGCACTTGGAGAACTTCGCGTAAAGTCTCTCCCTCCTCAGCGTCTCTAGCACCTCTCTCAGGTGCTCCTCGTGCTGCTCCTGAGTCTTGGAATAAACCAAGATGTCATCAATGAACACTATCATAGACCGATCCAGCATCGGTCTGCATACGCGGTTCATGAGATCCATGAACGTGGCTGGAGCGTTGGTGAGCCCGAACGGCATCACCACAAACTCATAATGACCATAGCGGGTCCTAAAAGCGGTCTTCTGCACATCCTCATCCCTGACCCGCATCTGGTGATATCCTGACTGTAGATTAATCTTGGAGAACCAAGATGCTCCCTGAAGCTGGTCAAACAACTCATCTATCCTCGGAAGTGGGTAACGGTTCTTCACCGTTACCTTGTTCAACTCCCGGTAATCTATGCACATACGGTGCGACCCATCCTTCTTTCTCACGAAAAGGATCGGGGCTCCCCATGGTGAACTACTCGGCCTAATGAAACCCTTGTCTAGTAGCTCCTGCAGCTACGTAGACAACTCCTGCATCTCTGGAGGAGCCAACCGATACGGTGCTTTGGCTATCGGAGCCGCACCCGGAACCAGGTCAATCCGAAACTCGACCTGTCTCTCCGGAGGTATTCCAGGCAAATCCTCTGGGAATACGTCCGAGTACTCTCGTACTACTGGCACATCGTCAACTGTCGCCTTACCCTTCTCCCGGGAATCTATGACATAGGTGACATACCCTACGCAACCCTGCTGAACGTAGCGCCTTGCTCTCGCTGCTGAACACAGTATCGGTCTGCGTTGTGGCCTCTCGCCCTGAATCACTAACTCTCCCCTACTGGGAGTACGAACCCTCACTAACTGCAGCTCACAATCAATCACTGCCCCATTGGGGCTCAGCCAATCCATACCCACTATAACCTTATTCCCTCACAGGGGAATGGGAACCAAGTCCACTGAAAACTGCTCATCGAATAACTGCAGCGAACACGCCCTATGAACTCTCGCGACCCTGCGGTCCTGTCATCAGCTATCTCAACCTCTAGTGGGCAATCCAGCTCCCCCAGAGCTCTGTTAAACCTCTTGCTAAGCGCAAGAGACATAAATGATCGGGTAGCCCCCGAGTCAAACAATATTGTAGCTTAAATGTCGTTCACTAAGAACGACCCTATACGAAAACATATAATCATGAGAAACAATCAATATCAATAAAGAGTTAAGAGGAAAATACATACCCGTCACGACATCAGGAGTCGCTCGCGCCTCCTCTGCTATCATCTGAAAAGCTCTACTCTTCGCCACTGGCGCCTCACCCCGGCCCTGACGGCCGTCTGTAATCCTCAAAGTAGCAGGGGCAGGTGCTGCCACCTTCCCTGCTGCTGCTAAACTCGGGCACTGGGACTTTTTATGTCCCCTCTGATTTCAATGAAAGCAAATCAGATCTGATGTTGTGGTGGTGGTAGTAGTTGTACAGTCTCTGCTCATATGCCCAGCCCGACCGCACTTAAAGCAATCGGGACTCCCTGCCTTGCACACCCCATCGTGCACTCTCCCACACTTGCCACACCGACTGTGGCTCTGCTGTCCTCTAGGTCTGTAATCTGATACCTTGGGCTTTTTGCCCGAACTCCCTGTACCAGAAGCCACCTCTGGCTTCCTCTTCCTCTCCATCTCCAGATCTATCTCCCTCTCCCGAGCCCTCGCAATCATATCATCCAACGTCTTACAGCTGGACCGGCTCACAAACTGGCGGATGTCACTCCGCAGCATCTCATGATAACGGGCCTTCTTCATTTCCTCGTCAGCTGCGTACTGAGGAACAAGAAGAGCCCTCTCCCTGAACTTGGCGGTAATCTCCGCCACTGTCTCGGAAGTCTGAGTGAGATCCTGAAACTCCCTGGCTAACTGTTGCACCTCAATAACCGGCGCAAACTCGGCTCTGAACCTGGTAGAAAAATCATCCCAAGTCATGGCATCAAGCGCTGCGTCATCCCCGATGACATGTCCGACCTCCTCCCACCAATCTCGTGCCCTGTCCTTCAGAAGACAGGATGCTAGTCTGACCTTGTCCCCCTCGGGACATCTGCTGGTGCGAAACACATTGGCGACATCCGCCAACCACCTGGTACTCGCAATGGGATCCCGTGCTGTGACATCCCCATTTTCACGGCCAGAAAAGACCGATTTGTTTATGCTTCATTTTTAGAATCAGAGTATACTTTTATAGAAAAATGTTGCGGAATTTTGTCCCCAGAAAACATGATAAGTATGTTTTCAAAACATTTTCCGAAAAAAAATGTACTTTATTCATTTTAAAACTTTGGGATGTCAACGTCAATACATAAACATAAGCATAAACAGAACTTACGTTCATTTACACTAGTGATCTACATTTCTTTAATCTCTCAGTGTAGTGCGGCTTAATATCGACACCTGTGATACAATAAACTGAGTGGGTCAGGTTGGGAAACCTGGTGAGTACATAGGGATTTCAATCCCACAATGTTATATCATATATATATATATTTTTTAGAACTCACAAAATATACAATTTCACCATATATATAAGCAACTTTACCCCACCCTGTCGATCCTCACAACGAAACGATCCATACTCTAAAGTTAACCTCTTTACCTAATCCATACTCCCAGATCCAAAATTTACCTCTTTACCTAATCCGTACTCATGGATCTAAAAGTTACCTCTTTACCTAATCCATACTCCTGAATCTAAAAGTTACCTCTTTACCTAATCCATACTCCCGGATCGGATAAATCTGATCCATACTCCCGGATCTGAAATTTACCTTCTTACCTAATCCATACTCCCGGATCGGGTATGTCTGATCCTTACTCCCGGATCTAAAATTTACCTCTTTACCTAATCCATACTCCCGGATCGGGTATGTCTAATCCTTACTCCCGGATCTAAAATTTACCTCTTTACCTAATCCATGCTCTCGGATCGGGTA
Source organism: Lactuca virosa (assembly GCF_052849685.1). Lineage (NCBI taxonomy): Eukaryota > Viridiplantae > Streptophyta > Magnoliopsida > Asterales > Asteraceae > Lactuca > Lactuca virosa. The sequence goes on from NC_136426.1 coordinate 147,143,554, forward strand.
TGTCTGATCCATACTCCCGGATCTAAAAACACATAACTATGTCCTAACCATACTCCCGGACTAAGGACAACTGACTAAGTCTAATCCATACTCTCAGATAGATGGCAAGTCTTAAAGTTATTCCCTCCGTGTATATCTCATTTGTACTCACAAGGAGATACTACCCAATATCCCTCTTAATTTATTTAGGCCTACTCTGTATCCTAAACCATCATATATTTATCAGATATGCTCTTAACACATATTCCAGGCAGTATCAAAACCAACTATTTCATCTACCCATGTTCTACCCAACATATTCGTAGATATAAAATACATATACAGTTCAGATCTGAAGGAAAAAGTTTAGATCTGAAAAGAAATTACATATACGGTTCAGATCTGAAGGAAAAGGACTAGTTCTGAAAAACAAAATACATCTACAGCCTAGATCTGAAAAAAAAAGGTTCAGATCTGAAAACAAAATACATCTACGGTTTAGATCTGAAAAACAAAGAAGTTTAAATCTTTCATCTAGCACATATCTCATGTAAACAGATAATATGCACACATAAACTCTTTAACAAATATTTAATTCTTTAACAGATATTAATACTTTAATTAATACTTGTACTAAAATCATGTTCATGAAATGGACTATGCACTCACTTGATAAGGTGATGATTCGGACAACACTTCGCTTCTCAAAATAATCTTCTTTGACGAAACCAGGAAGTTTGCTTGAAAACCGGGCTCCGCGCGGGCAGAGTTTCAAACAAAAAACTCTTTTTATTGGAGCCTCCGAGCTCTCCAAGGCTTTCTTCTAATGCTAGGAGGTTTTCCTAGGCTTTTTGGGGGGTTTGGGGGGTGTTAGAGAGTAAGTAGAGAGGGAAAGAAAGGGTAAAAAGTGTGAGAAACGAAGGGGCTCTCGGGTGGTATTTATAGGCTGGAAAAGGGGTCAACTCGTCGAGTTTCTGGCCCAACTCGTCGAGTTTCTGACCCCCAACTCGTCGAGTTGCTTGTCCAACTCGTCGAGTCGGTGCCACGTTTCGTCATCAGATTGTGCCACGTCACCCACTTCGCTACAGCACCCTGCCGACTTCTAAACCCCATAACTTTCGCATACGAGCTCAAATTTCGACGTTCTTTATATCCACGCGTAGGTAAAAACAAGATCTACAACTTTCCTTTTGACTCCATCGGCTAATTCTCGACCGATCTTAAATTTATCAGTATGAGAAGATTACACTGCTAAACGACCGTGTAGAATTCATAACTTCTACATACGGACTCCGTTTTCGACTGTATTTTTATCGTTGAACTCCTATTAATGAGATCTTCAATTCTCATTTAGGGTGTGTCGGCTAAAAATCGCTCGATCTAAAATTCGAGTTTCGGGTCGTGCACTGCTAAGCCGAATATTAGAAAAATCATAACTTCCTCATACGAAGTCAGATTTGGGCGTTCTTTTTATGGATGTTCTCGGTTTAATATATTCTACGACTTTGGTTTAGATTAATAAGGCCAAAAAGTTCTCTATCGTAAATTCACTATTTACGTCTCCCGGTGCCGTGCCGGTTTTGCCGAAAAACTTCGACAGGCCATAACTTCTTCCTTATAACTCGGATTTCGGCGTTCTTTATATGTACGGAACCCTTGAGACATATTCTACAACTTGGTTAAGATTATTTATTCTAAATAATCTTTTGTCGAAAATTCGTTTTCGACCCATATTATCTCTAAATTGACTAGCCCGGATCTACGGGCGTTACACGTGCCCCATGGTAGTCTGGAGCTCCACAAGCCCGGAACTCCCTGAAGGTGAGTGTGCGCGACCCCATCATAGCCGCCACCTCAGCACGGAAGGTGCTCAACCTCTCGTCCATCAGCTCTAAGATACCCTCCTTGATCGAACCGAAGATCACAGGAGTCTGCTCAAGTATGGTGCGAGTACTCTCTGAAGAGAGAAACTCCCTAGTCTGCTCGTCCAACTGCCCGGCCTCCGGGCCTGATCCTGATCCCTCTCCGGCACCTGAACTGCCGACTGCTGGTCTAGGGCGTAAAACCACCATTCTGAAAACACATCATGACAAACGTCAGAAACACTGCTATATCTCGAGAGATCGCTACTACTACCAGTTTCCTGGTCTCATCTCAGCTTTCCTTGGTTCAAGTACGGATCCTCTGCTTTCAGTAGTACGGGCCCATACTACCTTCCACATTTATCCGTACTTTCCTCAAGTACTGCCTCGACTCCACCAAGTCACTTCTACTGCTACTGATCTCTGCTACTCTCATCCTAGGCTTGCCCTAGGGAAATCTCTGACTCCACCCAATCCAGTCCTCATCTGCTGAAGGCCTCCTTGTAATGCCAATTAGCCATCACCTGAATACCATCACATGTGGCGAGGCTCAGATAATCCTTCGAGTAAAAGACTCGTTCCTACAACGGTTAGACTCAAACAAGAGCTGCGGAATAGGGCCAAATCTAGCACTCTGAGATTATTCAACCCTGATCACATGTGACGTGACGTATTCATCTAATGGCTAACTCCCATCACTCCGAGTCCCACAAAGCACGAAGCAAGCAGCATTCAGACACAGGAGACTACGCAAGCAATTCTATCCTCATAACAAGGAACTGTGCTAGCATACAATGCTAAGCTCATACTATCAGGCATAACCTAAACAGGCTATCCTACTGCTGTCTACTCAATACTAGCATGCAATTCTCATAAAGCTGAAACACATATAGCAGGCACATAAGGCATCCTCCTAGATCCTTAGTCCTATTCTAGCATGCTGTTCTACTGAAACTGGAACTGATATACATAACATAAACTTGTACGGGTAATTTGGGAGTACTTACTTGAGCTCGGCTGATCGCATGCACCGCACCCTTTTCCTTTTCTCAAAACTCTTTTTCTTTTCAAGTTTCTTTTTCAAAAATTTCTTTCAAAAACATTTTTCTTTTGAAAATCCTTCACCATTTCCTTAGTTTGAGTCCAGTCATACCCGAAAGTGTGCCTGAATCCCTCAAACCAAGGCTCTGATACCAACTTGTAACATCCCAAAATTACGACCCAAAAATTTTTGTTTTGATATTACTAAAAATCACATCATCGAATGTCATACATACTAAGAACCATAAAATGAGTAACTCAAAAGTCACGTAACTGTGTCAAACAAATACTGTATCGATCATATCAAAATATCTTAATGAAACTCCTAGGATAAAACTGAAGTTGTGGTGTGTGCCATGCCATCATCCCGAGCTCTTCCCCTTACTTGCGGAAGTACCTGAAACCAAAAACTGAAACTGTAAGCACAAAGCTTAGTGAGTTCCCCCAAACTACCACATACCATACAACGACATGTAAGCAAATAATGGGCCCCGCCCACTGCATCGGGCCCCGCCCGGCATCGGACCGAAGTCCGGAACTAGCTTGGGCCCCGCCCACTACATCGGGCCCCGCCCGACATCGATCCGAAGTCTGGAACTAGCTTGGGCCCCGCCCACTACATCGGGCCCCGCCCGGCATCGGACCGAAGTCCGAAACTAGCTTGGGCCCCGCCCACTACATCGGGCCCCGCCCGGCATCGGACCGAAGCCCGGAACTATAGCACATAACATAACCAAACATAACATGCATGAATCACGAAGACAACAAGCATACATATCTACTTTTCGGGACCCTCCCGGCATCGGACCGAAGTCCGGAACTACTGCTAACTAAACGGGTTGGCATTGTGACCGTAGACCCGTTCCTACTGGAAGGAAACTCACCTCGTAAGCTGGATGCTGAAAAAGCTACTCGGGAACTGTCTGCTCCTGCTCCGGTATCTCCCCGGCTACAATTCCCATAAATACACTCGATCAAACACTGATACTAAACTGAGGGTGAAATGACTATTTTACCCCTGGTCAAAGTCAACTTCCTGGTCAAAGTCAACTTCCTGGTCAAAGTCAACTGCCAGTTGACCTGACTCGTCGAGTTGGGCCGCCAACTCGCCGAGTCCCTATCTTTTCCTCCAAATCTCTATACGCTTCTACTCGCCGAGTTTTAGCACCGACTCGACGAGTTCTTACTCGAAACAAATACTAAGTCTGTCTTCATCTGACTCATTGAGTTGTATGAACAACTCGTCGAGTCCTCCGTCATCCTATGAATGTGTCCAGTCTACGACTCGCCGAGTTGTATGAACAACTCGTCGAGTCTGTTCTTGAGGCAAGAAGATTGCCTTGGACTCGCCGAGTCAGGGCGTAGACTCGCCGAGTCCCTCCATTACTGAGTTCGTGACCCAACTCACTGAGTCCACCTCCTACTCACTGATTCCACTCGTAATAACTAAAAAGGGGAAAATCGGGAACTCGCGACTCGACTCGTCGAGTCTGATGAACAACTCGTCGAGTCCCTTGCATGCAGAATCTACACAGTCGATTCTAATCAACTTTAGTGCATCCAATTCGTAGATCCAAGCTCCTGGGACTATCTGAACACGTAAAGTTGCTAACTTTACGTGTAACTAAGATGAAATGAAGCAATAACACTCAAACTTTGCTCTTAAGGAGGGTTACTTGACTAAAACGAAGCCATGGCTGCCAAAAGGTGGTCTCCTTGAGCTTCTGGAGCTCAAGAAAGGCTAGATCTAAGGTATGACCCGATCACAAGGCTTATCACAAAGGATTTGGGGTTTTTGAGCTTAAAACCAACACTTTAGGGACAAACTAGATCTATTAGCATAATAACCAAGATGGAAACTTTATTACCAGAAAAGATGACCAAAGAGGAGTGTATTCTGGATCTACTTCTTCTTCCTTGAGTTCTTCTACCTTTTCCTTCTTTTCCTTGCTCCAAAATGCACCAAAAGTTACTTTATGAGGTAAAGATCACTCACACACACACAAGGAGGCTAGGGTTTCGGGAATAAGTCTCTGGGGAGTGAAGGCGGCTGGTTTTGGGGCTATAATGACGTTTAAATAGGGTGCAAACCCTTGAAATTAGGGTTTCATCCAGAATGGCAGACTCGCCGAGTCCTAGCATATGGACTCGTCGAGTCGCCAACTTAAACGGCGTGCAATTCCCGTCTCTACTCGACGAGTCGGGCTACTGACTCGTCGAGTACCCCTTAAGAAATTAAAATTACTCTATTTAAATTACATACCAGAAATGGGGCGTTACATTGGTAGTTTCAACATACATCACACACACACACACACACACACACACACACATATATATATATATATATATATATATATATATATATATATATATATATATATATATATATATATATATATATATATATATATATATATATATATATAGAGAGAGAGAGAGAGAGAGAAGGGTTCAATTGAGAAAGAAAAAGGTTGAGAATGGGGGAATCATTCTCAGCCACTCATTTATTTTTGCCGCAAAAGCCTCCCTCGTACCAGCGGAAATGGGAAATGAATGGACATGTGTTTTCCAACAAAACATATTTCCTTAAACTATGCTAATCATTACCTTAATATATACAAAAACATAGTTTTTTTTCGTTTTTTAAATTTTTAAGAAGCTCTTTTTATCGAAAAATGATTTTAAATATACCAAAATTCATGATTTTTTATTCTCTACAAATAGACATCCATATTGATATAGTTTTAAGATAAAATAAAAATTTTATTTTTTTTATATTTTCAGCTATCGTTATTCATAAGTGAATAAAAATGCATCAGGTTTAATTACAGTACATTCGTTATTCACTTATGAATAAAAAGTATGATTAATTTTTTTTACAATTTAAGTATCATTCATATATGAATATAGCATATAATAAACATAGTATATTCATATTTAAATATTAGACGATGCATTCACTTGTGAATATTAACATAGTATATTCACTTGTGAATATTAGATGATATATTCACTTATGAATATTAAATGATATTTTCATATGTGAATATTACATGGTATATCACATGTGAATATTACATAGTATATTCACTTGTGAATATTAGATGATATATTCACTTATGAATATTACACTTTATATTCACATATGAATATTACAAGGTATATTCACTTGTGAATATATTCACTTATGAATATTAGAAGGTATTTTCACAAATATATATAATTTTTATATGTTATTCACATATGAATAACATACAGACTTGCATATTTGTTTTGTGTTTTTAATAATCATATACTGATTCATGTGAGAAAACATATTCATATGTGAATATAACGTGGTAATTTAGTTTATGCATTTCATCAAACAGTTGGAGTGCATACAATTTAACTATTTTCAAAAAGTTAAAAACATGATACTTCCAATTCAAGTTATCAATTCCAAATCATCATATACTTCCGATTTCGACTTCAGATGCGACATCCTATGTCTGATCGATTTCTTATTTTGATTTTGATTTCCGAAAATCCGATTGGGAACGTGTGAGTACTGATTCCGAGTCCTTCAATGTCGACTGTGACTGCGAGTCCAGAACTCCGATTCCAATTTCATGAACAGCGAAGAAATTCCGATTCCAACTGAGACCGTTTGCGAATCTGGGAAATTCCAGTTCCCAATCCGTTATGAACTTTAACAGATGCTTGCAAGCTACGAACATTCGGAGTATTCAACAAAGAAATCGATGAAATTGATGATTGAGTAACACTGGATGACATTGATGATGGTTTACTTGAAGAAATCTAGATGATTGTTGAAGGTTGGAGGGGAAATTTTGATGATGAACGAACTGTTATCGAATTCTCTATAGTTACGTATTTGAGATTGAATGTTATTAACATATTTACAAGTTTGCCACCGTGTCTTTTTATGCTTAGATTAAATGAGTGGCTGAGAATGATTCCCCCATTCTCAACTTTTTTTATTTTCTCAATTGAACTTACCTCTCTCTCTCTCTCTCTCTCTCTCTATATATATATATATATATATATATATATATATATATATATATATATATATATATATATATATATATAGGTTTATATATTTATACAAGTTATAAAACTTGTATCTTATGCTCATACATGTGTTTGTGTACACTCCCTAAGATTTATCAACTATTTAAACAAGAATCGTACACTTTTACGTTTACACTTATCAAATATACTTTTCGTTTATCCGTTTATCCGTACAACTTTATTAAGATTTATCAACTATTTAAACAAGTATCGTACACTTTTATGTTTACGCTTATCAGATATACTTTCTCGTTTATCCGTTTATCTGTATATGCGGTTGTTGAGTACAACCTTGGCAAATAACTTTATCCTTATATTCGTTTATCCGTATATTCGTTCACCCGTTTATCCGTACAACTTTTTCACTATAAACTTTAACTAGATTTCATTATCTAGAAACCACAGTTTAGATTCCTTGCTTTAGCAAACATTTCCAAACACAGTTTTACTTACAACAAAGGCAATACTTTTTGGGATCATATTAAAAGTATCATTATTACAGAAAACATGTGACTCTCACCAACCTTTGTGTTGACCCTCAAACTTACATGTATTATCATAAGATCATTAGACAAATGTTCAAACAGAAGATTCGTCATGGATTACAGACGACCTAGCTATCTAGTTTTTTATCTGCTTACTTATTTAAAGCAACTATTGTACTATTATTATCTGTAAGAACCTTGTATTCAAACTTAATGATGGAATACAAATGTTGTGTTGTTTATCGTTGTACTTGTGCAATATATTCAGTTTACCTATGATCCATGAACTTAGTCGCACAGCCCGGCGTGTTCCGCCGTCTCGGCCGTGGGTGTGACAGAAATTGTAAAAATTATTTCACAAATTATATTTAATAATTTACTATTTATTTCAAATTTCTTGGTATTAAGCACACTTAAATTATAAAAATCAGGTTTTATTTATCAAAAGTGTCATTTAATATTTTCCCCAGTTTAAAGACACTTTTAAATAATTACATAAAAAATCCAAGAATTTTTCATGATCATTTAATATTTTTCCATTATTTTGTGGTCATTCAAGGAATTAAATTTGGTGAAAAATACTTTGGCATATCAAAAATTCATGAAAATTTACAAGAAGGTTTTAAATTAATATAAGAACTGAAATCTAAAGTTTGGAAATTTTTAGAACTGATTTGACTTAGTTTTGGATTTTTAGCTTGTAAAACCCTTCCAAAAATGCTAAAATACATTTCAAACAATAATCCGAAATAGGGTATGTCACTTGCAAATGTTAACAAGTCAAGTGGTATATTGACATCTGAATTTTACAGAAAAGTATTTGCACTTATACAAAACCTAATTTTGACACAGTATTGTTGGGAAAAATTACAAGAATGATTTGATGATGCAAAATTTAAGAACGAACACAATCATGAAGATGTATTTGGTGAACAAGATATTTTATTCAACAAGATGAGGAAATTACACTAAAAGAAAAGATTGAAATCTATATATTCTACCTAAGAAACCTCATCTAATTTAGTGACTACATCTTTCCTCTCTTACCCTAAAATGAATATTACATGACTATTTATAGGGTACAAACAAGTCTAGGCCAATAACCCACATGTCATAAAAGGAGGCCCCTTGTCATCATCCATGGAATACTTTGAACCTTACATTATCCCCCTCAAAGTATAGAATGGATGACACGGATTCAACTTCCAAAACAAGCCTCTAGCAAATAAGAAAAGATCTTGTGATGAGGAATATCGAAGCAATCCACGAATCTTGATTCTTCAATAGTCTTCAAAAAGGGTTCTAGGATATATAGAAATACGAAACCAAGAATTGAAGTAATATTTTTCAACTTCGTCTTCTAATGTAATCCTAAAGATTGTCAAGAAAGCCAAATCCGCCATAAAAACCCATTTCGGGATTAAGAAACCAAATCACTTCTTATCTTGAAGAACTTCCCCTCTAAGTCACAGTGATCTTCAAATATGCTAATGATATAAGTTACCAAAAAATATCATGTAATAAATCAAATTCAAGATTTGTAACATCACTTGATCGAGAAATCTCTAAAAGTTAGAGTCAATCAAAGCACCACGGTCATTGGTAGAACCTTTGGGATCCCCGTTCTAAAGTTCATCAATACCTAAAAATGATATACCTACTTTCATATCGTTACCACAAGCTTCATAAAAAAATCTCCAATTTGAAAAATCACAATCCAATTTCGAATGGTCATATCAAATTCTCCCACTTTTTATAATCAAAAAAATGATTATAAATCCTTCAAATGGTCATGAGAATGATCTTGAATTGGATAAATCATTTCTATGCTCCCCTCGACAAAATGAAATAAACAATGAAGTGTAAAATCCGAAATAGTCGACAAAAAATGTGACATTTTGCGAAACACGACCTTCCAAACCGCCTAGACTTGTTGGAATCTCATATTTACTGTTCACGAAAAAATATGTTCCTGAAAAATCCAATTTTGTTCATCAGTCCTTAAATTTGTAAACATTTCTGATTTTGGATCAAAACTGTTACACTTATGAAACTCTGGGGACTGAATATGTAACTTTGATGTCATCTTCCCCAATTTGCATATGGTAAATAAACACCGTAACAACATTGCACAAAAAAATGTTCGTTCCATTCATTCAGATCGCCCTCGTTCCCTTCGTTCCGATCACCATCGTTTTTGTTTCATCTTTCGTTCCGAACGATTTCGTAACATTCGTTCCAATTCCAATTGTGATTTAAGTTCCGATTGCGAGACTTTCATTCCATCATCGACCCAATTCCGATTTGAGCAAATACACCGATTCACGTGGTATCAATATTCAGAATAGAGACAATCACATTCAGTTCCGATTCCAAATATTCTGATCATCAATATCCTTATGAACTACAAAATTTTGACCACAGTTTTGATTTTATCTGTTTGACCCAATAAACACCAAATTCATTTTCTCAAATCGATTTCCACATCAAACAAGTTGATTCAACAATAATCATCACCATCTCCATCTGTTCTTCATCTTTATCCGTTCTTTATCAAATTCTTCAAACTCAAAAACATCGAATGACAACTCTGGACCCCAAAATCACAATTTTTTTTTCAGTAATATCCAGAAAAATCATTATCAATCAACAAACAAAATCGATGTTGAAGCAGGATTGATTATATCAGATCTAAAACCTCGGATCTGAACAAGTCACGAACAGATAGATACATGAAACGAGATTCAAGAACAAATCGATTAGTAAATCGAACTAGAGTCGTGAATCATGAAATTAAGCAGAATATGAGAATAAATCTCTTAATTTGAACAGGATTTTGAGATGAGTCGACTTGCGTGATTTAGAACTTACAATTTTAAAGAACAATATATGGGCTTAAACAAATAAACAGTAACCAACAACGGGCTCAAGAACGAATGAACAGTAAAAAAAAGAAAAATAAGGAATCGGTGAATGAATAATAATCAGATCTAGAATAAGGATCAAAAATAATTGGGCTCGATGATTTGGTTTTGGGTTAGAAACCAGATCAGATCCAAATACAAATTATGAATAAAAAGAAATTTGGATCCAAATTACCATGATGAACAATAACAAACTTCATAAATCTCCATGAAGAGTAGCTTGAATTTGAATCTTGATTCTAAAACACCAAAATACATGTATCTTCAATAACTTGTGTAGAAATTCATCAAATCCATAACCGATACTTCAAAAATCACATTGATCTTCAAAGACCCGCTCTGATACCAATTGTTGGGTAAAATTACAAGAAGGATTTGAAGATGCGGAATTTAAGAACGAACACAATAATGAAGATGTATTTGGTGAACAAGATATTTTATTCAACAAGATGAGAATATTACACTAAAATAAAAGATTGAAATCTATCTATTCTACCTAAGAAACCTTATCTAACTGGTGATTATATATTGCCTCTCTTACCTTAAAATGAATATTACATGACTATTTATAGGATACAAACAAGTCTAGGCCAATAACTCACATGTCATAAAAGGAGGCCTCTTGTTATCATCCATGGAATACTTTGAACCTTACAAGTATTGGCATAATTCTATTCTATAAAATAATTATATTAGTATTAGATTTCGACTAGAGACTCACTAGTGTATACTATTATTGTAGGACATCGGTAGTGGTACATGTGGAACTTAGTTCAAGGCATCATTGGCATCATCACGAAATAAGTTGTGAGTATTCACGGCCCCTTTTTCAGTTTTTACATTTTGAGGTGGAAAAGCATGTTGGAAAACTAAATATTGTTCGTTGTATTTAAATTTACGTGTATCAAACTTGATTGCTATATTTTGTTATGTATGTGTATGCGCTTGTGAAACATGAGGCCTTATCGTCTAAGTCCCTTACACTTTACTTCAACCATTAACTCTTTGAGCCAATGGTCATTATGGATAGCGCTATTAGGAATTGACAACTCTTCACTAGCTCGAATGCTTAAGTGCATAATACCATGTTTATCTATAGAACGATAAACATAGATCTTGATAGGGCGACAATCATTGGCTTGGTTTATAACTCATTGTTTGTTTATTGTACACATATACACTTGTTTCTCATTATAGCAACGAACTTTGTTTCTCATTTTAGCAATGAAGTACAGTTTATAAACTTGTTTGCTCATTTTAGCAACGAACTATTGTTTATACAAACTTTTTTACTCAATTTAGCAATGGATTATAATTTATAAACTTGTTTACTCATTTTAGAAACAAATTATAATTTATTAACTTGTTTGCTCATTTTAGAAACGAACTACTGTTTATGCAAACTTGTATACTCATTTTAGCAACGAACTTTCATTATGAAAACTTTTATCAATTTCATGATTTAAAACTATGTTATGTTATAAACCTGTGAACTCACCAACTATTTCGGTAGTTGACCGCTCATTTTACATGTTTTTTCATGGATCATCTAGTAAGTGGCACATAGAGATACATCACTTGTAGGAGCATTCGCATGCGTTTTTTTTTCGATCGTATTGTAATTCTTTTAAAAAAAATGTTCAAAACTTATTGCAAATTATAAAGCTTTTAATACTATGGTTGGTGTTGTCTTTATCTTTTGCTATGAAACTCTTGTACTGTCGCGCCCCATGTTTCCGCTTTAGCGGGGTGTGACATGTACAATGTGATCATGTCGAGCTCTTCTCTTTCGAACTGGATGTACCTGAAACATTTAAACACAAAACCGTAAGAACAAAGCTTAGTGAGTTTCCCCTAAAATACCACCCATTTGGGCCCAACTCATATAATCAGGCCCAACCCACATAATCGGGCTCAATCCATATAATCGGTCCCAACCCAACAAACAGCAAGCTCCCAAACTCTCGGCCGGTGCTATTCGCTACCTATGTAACCACACAAGGAAAAACCCTTAGTTTTTCATTCTAAAATTAGTAAATTTTCTAAAAGTCCAAAAGCCAAAAGTCAACCCTCGAAGTCAACAGTCAAAGTCATAGTCAGAATCAGTCGACCTCCACGTCGTGGCCATCCTTTGGCCACATCGTGGCCCATCGGTCTAAACTCGATCAAAATCCAAGTTAGACAAGTCAAGATGGCCTTAGCCGATCTCCATGTCGTGGCTTCCCATTGGCCACATTGTGGCATAATAGAGACAAAAGAGTCGATCCACTCCCATTCGTCACTCTGTGGCGACTGAATGTCTCACCGTGGGAACTGGGTTTTAAACAGCTTGATGGATTAAGTTGTTTCCTTCGACCCCAAGAGATACAAAGCTCGTATCTGGTCCATAATATAGTCTAGGAAGATAAAGTTTCCAAATTTATCCATTAAGATCACTCAAGAGATCAAGATCTCAAACCCTAGGTTTCAAAAAGGCAAAATGTGACATGGACTCAACCATTAAGCACGTATTCTTTGAATTCCCTAGTACATCTTCTCTAGAAGAGTTTCTAACACCAAAAGTAACATAAAAGTTGGTGCTTTGTAGACATGCATGTCCAATGCATGTATTGACTTCATATTAGGTCAAAATAAGGGTTTTATAACCAAAACTTCACGCATGACTTCAAAACCCATTCTTACTTTAGATCCAAGGCATCAAACATCCCAACGGTCCCATAGATTCATAAAGATGAAACCTTTATGAGATCTCACCACCCCAACCTTCCTAAACATAAAGAACAATGGGAAACCTAAAGATCTAGCAACCTATCAACATAAAGATTGAGTCGTGGACACTTATAAAGGTTCAGAAGAGTGCTAGAAGGATGTGTGGAAACTTGCTTGTTGGATCTTTGCTCACTTCTTCTTCCTTCTTCCTTCTAAAACTTCCAAGAACACTAAAAATGGGCTCAAAAAGGGAGGAAAGAGAGTAGGGTTTTCTTCAGAGATTTAGGAGCTAATAGAGGCTGAGGGTGGAGGAAAACCCTAGGCATCACCTGAAGGGTTAAGAGCATCCTAACAACCTTAAGGTACACATACAACCCCAAAAGCTTTGGAACTATGTTTTCTCTAATTATACATGCAAAATGAATTTCCAAAGCTTTGGCCTAACTAGAATACAATCATTGGTACTTGAATAACAAAAACTAGTTGGAATGCATACCTTTTCTTGTAGTTTGATTCCTTGAACCTTTTAGAGCCTAGCACCCTAAGTGTGATGCCTCAAATGCTTCACACAACACCACCAACAATTGGAAGAACTTGAGAGAAGTATGTATTGCACCAAAATCGGCAAGCCCTCTTTTTCACACTCTAAGTGGCCGATTTCATGAACCAAGAGGTCTCTTATATAGTGAGGCTCAATTAGGGTTACACCATGCAAACCTTAATGTGCATGACTTTCCACATTCCTCATGCTCCATGGGTTTTAACCTCCATGGAGTATCCGTGGGTCACCACATGGGTTTAGCCCAACATGAAGAACTATGGATCACTAGCCCACTTTATAAGAATGAATGATTTACACAATCAATCCCCATATATTTAATTAGTCTCTTTTGATCACAAAATTAATTCCAAATTAATTCTTGATCAATACTAATTGAATAATATGATTTCATATTAATATATTAGAACTTATAATATATTAATAAATCATAAATAACCTCTTCTCAAAAGTCCAACCTTCAAATTGTTCTGGTGCCATGCAAACCAAATGGAACATGCTACTCTCGGGTCAAGTACATACCAAATATAGTTATGGACTTAGACACCTTATCCAACATCACTTCCTTAAAATAGGGTGAAACCTGGAAAATCAGGGTTTAAGTCATCAGGCGGTTGCCACGCCGTGGCCCAATACTGCCACTCCGTTGCAGCTTAAATGAAACTCACGACCAAAAGGACCTTGGCACGCCATGATGGTTCCTCCACTATGTCGTGGTAACCCCAAAATGCCAAGAAAAATTAGAAATAAAAGAAATTATGACACCAAAGCTCCAAAATACTTATGAGGATTATTGGCCTTATGAGATTAACACAGCCTTGTCTCAAATGTTTCATAACAAGGCGAGACAAAAGCATTACGAAGTGGTCAAGTCCCTACTAGCATGCAGACTGAGATAAGGGGAATCTGTGTGTGCTCATGAGCAGAAAATGTAGAGGCGGGTGGAAAGATTAGAAAAGCTTAACGTGAACTTTTATAAGGACTTTTCCATTGAAATGGTCCTCAATTATCTGCCTAGTAGTTATGTTCAGTTCATATTGACCTATCATTTGAACAATACAAAGACCACGTTGATTGAGCTTCATAATCTGTTGCAAACGGTTGAGGCGGGAATGAAGAAGTCTCATTCCAATAGTTTTTCAACTGGTCTTATCATGGCTATCGAACAAAATAGAGGGAAGAAGAGAAAGGCCCATTCCCAATCCAAATGGAAAGGGAAGGCCCGCCATGGAGCGTCTAGTGGATCCAAAGCAAAGCCCAACTTCAATACTCATCCTGTTGCTGATCCCTCTTTCATTGTGGCCAAAAGGTCCATTGGAGAAGAAGTTGCCTCAATTACTTGCAGGAAGTGAAAGTTGCCAAGGCCAAGGCAAAATTGTCTTCTTCTAGTACGTATTCTATTAAAGTCAATAACACTTGTATTTCAAAATTCTTGGGTTCTTGATACAGGATGTGGTTTCCACATTTGTATTGATATTTAGGGACTAAAGTAAAGTGAAGAGATCGAGCATGGGAAGTTGAACCTGATCATCGGAAATGGGCGAAGATCGGCTGTTACCAAGATTGTGACTTATATGCTTATGTTTGATAGTGTTAGGGTTGATTTGGATAATTGTTGCTATTCGCCATAAATGGATCGAAACATTATTTATTTTCATGCTTCATTTATACCAAGATATCTTATGGTTTTGATAATAATGATGGTGCTATTTCAATTTATTTTAATGGTGCATTTGTTTTCAAAGTTTATCCTTATGATGGTGTGTATAATACTACTGTTTGTGTGAATGAATTAGGCAACAATGTGTATAGTATTAGTTATTCTAATAGTTTAAACAGGTCATGCCTATGGCATTGTCGTCTTAGACACACTAACAAGAAACACATCGCCCTACTCCAAAAGGATGGAGTGTTGGAGTCGTTTGATCTAAAACCATACAATGAATGCAAGACAGTAGGTTGTAAATGGATCTTCAAGAAGAAGACTGACATGGATGGTAATGTACAGACTTACAAAGCTAGGCTGGTTGCAAAGGGCTTTACTCAAACCCAAGGGATTGACTATGGCGAGACCTTTTCGCTAGTTGCTAAGATTAAGTTAGTTAGAGTAATGCTTTCCATAGTTGTTCACTATGAAAATGAAGTATGGAAAATGGATGTAAAAATTGCTTTCCTTAATAGGAAACTGGCTGAGGATGTTTACATGGCTCAACGAGAAGTTTTTGTACATGCCAAATTCCCCAATAAGGTGTGCAAGCTTGAGAACTCCATCTATGGACTAAAACAAGCATCTCGTAGCTAGAATCTTTGCTTTCATTAAAAGGTCAAATAGTTTGGATTTTCTCGAAGTGAAGATGAGTCTTGCGTGTATGTCAAAGCTAGTGTGAGCACAATACCCTTTCTAGTATTGTATGTGGATGACATACTCCTATTAGGAAACATTGTTCCAACCTTGCAAGAAGTAAAGTATTGGCTTGGGAAATGTTTCACTATGAAGGATCTAAGAGGCTACATATTTTTTTGGAATACGAATCCACACGGACAGGCAGAAACGTTTACTAGGACTTAGTCAGAGTACATAATTGGATAAGATATTAAAAAGATTCATTATGGAATATTCCAAGAAAGGGGACTTACCCATGAATCATACTATTAAATTGAGCAAGGCTCCCCAATAGTGATAAGGAAATAGATCCTATGAGTCGAGTCTCATATGATTTGGCTATAGGATCAATCATGTATGCTATGACATGTACTTGACCTGATGTGGCTTATGCTTTAAGCATGGTTAGCAGATATTAGGGAAATCCTGGTTTAGCTCATTGGAATGTAGTGAAGAGCATTCTTAAGTATTTGCAAAAAAAAAAAGATATGATCTTTGTTTTTTACATACAAGATAAACTTAAGGTGAGTAGATATAGTGACGCCAATTTTCTAATGGATCGAGACAACAGTTATTCTCAATTTGGTTGGGTTTTCCTATTGAATGGTGGAGCAGTAACTTGGAAAAGTTCCAAGCAACAAATGGTGGTTGATTCTACTTGTGAATCATAGCACAACGTAGCAAGCGACGCAGAAAAGGAGGCTATGTGGTTAAAGAATTCTATTTGATATCTTGGAGTTGTTCCATCAATCCAAGAACCAATGGAGATTTTCTATGACAACAAGGGTGCGATATCTTTGACAAAAGAACCAAAAGATCATGGAAGATCTAGGCACATAGAGAGGAAATATAACTACATTAGACATAAGGTTGAAGAATGTGCACTCGTGGTGAATCGCGTATCATTAGAAGAGAATTTTATTGATCCTGTCACAAAGGGTCTAAGCAAGGTCAAGCATTTTGAGCATGCTATGAGCATTGGGTTGAGAGATGATATTATATTTTAGATTTTAGTAGTTGATTACTTTTGAAACATTGTAACAATGATGAATTGTAGTTCGATGGTGATTAATTAAATACAGATTTATTTATATTCACTGTATATGAAACCATTTGTCAATTAATCTATCCTTGTGTTTCATTTTTGCATGTTTTACTCCCTGAATATTAAGTTATTCGAAATCACATTCGATCGTACTGTGGGATTAAGTATTGATTTAAGACTGTCATGAATCATTTGTAGATTGTCCATAGAGACTAGACATTTCATTGGGATTGCTGCAAAATTCAAGAGTACTTAGAAATAGAGATTTTAAGTATTTGTTAAACCTACACTTAGAGATTACTTCATGGATTTAATCACGAATAATTGTAAGACGATAATATCCTCTATTCTTAAAACAGAGATATATGAGTCATGTTTTACGAAATTGTTGTGCATTGGTTTACTCCAACGCTTTTGTAACTATGTGCTATAAAGCGTAATTCCATGTATCACTCGATAAGTAAAATTGCATGATTATATAGTCAAAGTTTATTTATTCCTTTTTCCTTAATAGGAAAATAGATATCTTTGGGCCCCTTGGTGTTTTGATGTTAACATTATAGTGTTGGGATCAGTCGGGACTACATTGATGTGTTTAATTAATAGTCTAATGACGTCGTCACAAAACGAGATTATCGGGAAAAAGAATCTTGGATAATAAGATTGATTCTAATCCTTGTCTCATGTTCATACGATATCGGAAGAGCGAATGAATAGTTGATCACTTATCTTAGGACCAACAGAGTCTGGTAGTGTCTTTGAAAAAACTCTTGACTAGTTATTTGGAGTTGTACTTGCAATTGTAGTTAGCGACTTATCCAAGTGGGAAACTATAGGGTTAAGGTGTCTAAGGTCCTAACTAAATTGGTATAATATTGATAAATAAAAGTAAAGTCATTTTTGGGTTGCTCTCATAACCAAGAAATTGCTTAGATTGATTATTAGATAGAGATAAATGATTTATAAATATATTATACGATTAATATATTAATTAAAAATAGTTATAATTAATTCAGAATTAATTTAGAATTAATTTGGAATTAAATCTTGGTTAATTAGAATTAAAAAGGTTGAAGGAATAAAGCTGTAACTATTCAAAAGTTAAGCAGAGGAGAGGTTCCAGAACCTTCCTCATATAGGGTTCTTGTGTTGTGGGTGTGAACCATTAGAGGCTCGCACACAATTGGATCTTGTTTTCAAAGAGACTCTTTGTAACATCCCAAAAATACAGTCTGAAAATTTCGTTTTAAATCAGTAATAAAACCATAGTCATCATACGTCATAGAAAAACCACAACAATGTATCTCAAAATAATATAACAACTGTCATGTATATCAGAGTATAAACATCCCAGGCTGAACAAATGGTGTGTGCACTGCAATCTTCCCAAGCTCCTCTATTGGAAAACTTAAGCACCTGAAACCAAAACTGAAAACTGTAAGCACAAAGCTTAGTGAGCTCCCCCAAACTACCACATACCATACAATAACATATAAAGCACATACTGGACCTTGCCCACTTCATCGCACCAAAGTCCGGAACTGACCTGGGCCTTGCCCACTGCATCGGACCGAAGTCCGGAACTAACTAGGGCCTTGCCCACTGCATCGGACCAAAGTCCGGAACTGACTAGGGCCATGCCCACTACATCGGACCGAAGTTCGGAGCTAACTAGGGCCTTGCCCACTGCATTGGACCGAAGTCCGGAACTGACTAGGCTCATGCCCACTACATCGGACCGAAGTCCGGAACTAATTGAAAATAGCATAACAAAATCATAACATATAACATAAACACATATACTACATACTGCATCGGACCGCAGCCGGACTAACTTGGGCCTTGCCCACTGCATCGGACCGGAGTCCGGAATAACTGAACATATCATATACATAAACTTGTAGCATAAACATATAACTACTGCATCGGACCAAAGTCTGGAACACCAAGCACTTAACATAAACATGCATGAATCACAAAGACATCAAGCATACATACTACTTCTCGGGACCACCCCGGCATCGGACCGAAGTCCGGAAACATATAAACTGCATCGGGCTAACCCCGGCATCGGACCAAAGTGCGGAACTACTAACATCTAAACGGTCCGGCATTGTGGCCGTATACCCGTTCCTACTGGAAGGAAACTCACCTCACATGCTGAAGTCCCGCTGACAGAACCATAGCTGCTCGATGACAGATTCCCGATCTGTCAATATCAAAATAACACCCAATTAATAATTGGGTTCCAACTCATAACCATAAGTCCATACTTGGGGTAGAAGGCTACTCTACCCCTAACTTGGCTTGATTCAATCCCAAGGCCCAATCCAAAGGCCCAAAAGTCCAACTATGGCTTAAAGCCCAACATATGGCCCAATTTTCCAAATTGGGCCCAAACCTCTACATGAACTTCCCTTAAGGCCCAATTACTCACAATTAGGGTTTTCTAAACCCTAATTAGGGTTTCCACTCAAACATGGCCCAATAGGCCCAAAACTAATCCTTAAGCCCATTAGGGTTTTGCTAGTGGGGCACCACCCACTACCACCTCGGGTAGTGGTGGTCGATGACAGCTCACGGCGGCGGCCACTACCTTACGGTGGCGGTTATTATTATTTTTTCATTATTCCATGCTAATTACAATTACAATGTTTAATCCAAACATAACACACACACACACATACTAACACACTCTAACTAACACACACAGCCACACCATGGTGGCCAGCGGCGGTGCTTGGCGGCAGCCACCACCTCACGGTGGTGGCGGTGGCTTTTCCGTGAACCTCGGCTAAACAAAACATACATAGAATCTCTTAACAACCGGAAACAGAAATAACACATGAACACACACCCATAAATACACCCACAACCACCTCTCACGGTGGCTAGTGGCGGCGGAATAAGGCATAAATGGTAGCCACGGCGGCGGCAGCGAGATAGCGACCACACACACACACCCCTCTCGAGATCCGGAGGCAGCCACCCACCTGGTGGCACTCATCGAATGGTCAGCAACGTCGCTATTGACCGACGGCAGCGGCGGCGCAACAACGGGATAGGATGGCAATCGAGAAGGCAGCAGCGACTAGGAGGGGAAAAGCAGCAGTGTTACGATGGTCCTTACGGCGGCTGGGGCATCGACACGACACAGTAGTCCTTCAAGATGGCAAATCGCTGACCGGAGCAATGGAAACGAGTCTTCCGGAGACGACAACGACAATGTAACAGTAGCGGTGGCAGGAAGCTCGGCGGCACAGCGGTGGACGGTCTCGTAAGAGGGAAACACCATGGTAACCTCAGCACCGGCCTCAGGCCCGTCATCGGAGTCGCATGGAGTTGTCGGCGATCCTACTATGGCCTCACGGAGGCAGTTGCTGGGACGAGGGGGAAATCAGGTGAGGGTGGTGGCTGCATAGGGGGTTTAGGGTTAGGGTTTGGCCGGTGGTGAAGTTTTATACCCGGCTCCTCTAAAAGTTTGCCATAATGTCAAGATCAGCCCTCCCCTTCTCTTTTCTATCAAACCAGGGCCATAACTTACCCTTCCCACCCTTGCTCATGGAATTTCTTTCATATCTAGTCCCACAGTTACAATTCAGCCCCTCCTTACAAATTATTCTTCAAATAAAGTCCATATGTTACCTTTTAAACCCTGGCTTTCAAAACTCTTTACAATGGAGTCCAGAATTACCATTTAGCCCTTGCTTCTCATAATCTATCCTTCTTAAGTCCCGATAATTTACCACGTGCTCCTTCCTTCATAAATAATTTCCAGACTAATCCGGAACTGACACTTTTAATCCCCGACTTCTAAAATTCTTCACAAATTAGTCTGGGACTTACATTTATTAATTCATTCAAATACAGGGCGTTACAACTCTCCCCCACTTAAATTAGATTTCGTCCTCGAAATCATTCCTTACCACTCCTTACACGCCGACTACTCAAGTAACATGGTCATATTCATGGGTACACCCTACCCTTCTCAGGGTAGTTGTGACTAATCATCGCAAAGCCCTAACATCCGCAGGCGAACTAATTCCTCGCAACAAGATCACATCTACTTCATCTGAATTCTGCTGTCTCGACATGGTCTAAATCCCTGACAAACCAATCTTACTGAATCATTATTGCCGAATCCATCCCACTTGTCACTCAGCTGCCTACTCATCCTCTTATAACTCAAGGCTCCCACTAGAAAATAGAATCACAGGTCCACTTATCCCTGTGATTCACTTATACTTGGCCAATGCTCCGATAATCTTGTTGTAGGTGACTTGTCACTCCCCAAATCATTTAGCTATTTTGCCCGTACTCGCAACCCGAAGCACAAATGCTATCACTGCCCCAAACGCTGAAACTGACTGAACACAGAACTGCCTGAAGCAGTATGCTGCTACATACCTGCTTCCCAAAATCTATTGAGAACTTCCTAGTTTCGATTCATCTGTCAGTCATCTGAAATACTGGGTTCCAGTCCGGCTGCGGAGCCAAAGGACTCCCTATTTAGTCGCCTCGCCCGACCTCTGAACAAAATCCTTCTCTGGAGCTAACTGCTACTAGTTATCTTGTCACTATGGCCCTAACGGCCTTCTGATCCAACTGATTGGTTTCATGCGTCCAATCCTGGTGTCACCAAACCCAAGGCTAAAAGTGATTGCTACATGACCATTGGTAGCCTTATGTCATAAATGACCTTAAGCAGTCCACTGCTTCCTTGCTCTCATCTCTATAGTGGCGCTTCTACAATCTTATCTCTGGCTTAACCAGGTCCAATCCGTCTGGGAAATTCCTAAATCCAATCTGTGGATTTCCATATCCTCACTGCTACACCCGAACTGGTGGGTACTACTGTTCTTTCCGCGTCCTAACAACGCACTCACGCTATCTACCAACCTAGTGAATGCTACGGCTACGCCCACAGACTTACTATACTCTATTATTATCCGGCTGCTAGTGAATGTTACGGCTACACCCGCAAACTTACAACACTCTAACACTATCTGACTGCTAGTGAATGCTACGGCTACACCCGCAGACTTACAACACTCTAACACTATCTGGCTGCTAGTGAATGCTACGGCTACACCCGCAAAATTACAACACCCTAACACTATCTATACTGGATCGAACACGCGCTTGACCCGCACTCAGCTGAACTCATGTCCTGACTGGAATCCCCAACCTGATTCCCTAACGCTTGCTAGCAAACATTACGGGAACGCGATCTCCTTATTGGCAAGTTTTTCCGAACTTCCATCTCACACTATCCTCAACCATACAGCCGCTTGAGCTGTCTTCCTTCCAACCAAAGATGCGAAACTTATCCCAGTTTCAAAACTACTTCTACTTCTGAATCCTTGGATGATCTTCCCCCACTTTGATTCAACTAACGTCTTACAGCACACAATACTGGAAGGATTCTCAATCCTTCTTACTAGTCTATGCCCAATCAGCTGAAACAAGGCTTACCATTGCTAGTGTTTCAATACTAGCCAGTCCAAAAGGTCACGCCACCTCCAAGAACCCGAAAAAAAAATCTCCTGTAATAACCCGCTAGACCCAGGAAGCTCCGAATCTCAATTGGAGACCTCGGAATCTCCCACTGCATCACGGCCTCTATCTTGGCCGGATCGACTAGTATACCCTTTTGGTTGACATGGTGCCCAAGGAATTACACCCCGCGCAGCCAGAACTCACAATTAGAGAACCTTGCTAATATCTCTCCCTCTTCAAAGTCTCTAGCACCTCCCTCGGGTGCTTCTCGTGATGCTCCTCAGTCTTGGAATAAACCAAGATGACGTTGTACTCTCCCAATCCTGCAATTTGGGAAATGCTCTATCACTATTCGCTAATGCTTCTCGGTATGCAATTGGCATATGACATCTCTTGAAAATATAATTCAGACACAAACCAAGGATAACTCAGGGCTACACTTATTCAAACCCTTGAAACGAAAGACTCCATCATGCAGTTTCCCGCATGTGCTGTACTGAATCTAACCTTGCTGGTCCCTCAAAAGCTGATCCGAAATCTAGGGTCTTCTCCCGGGACACCTCAATATAAGCAACTGATCTAATTCCCTCTTACCAATGTGCTCCAAGTCCATATCTCGTTCTCAGGATCACGAAGTCGTATCATTCAGGGTCTTGCACCCCGAG
This sequence comes from Lactuca virosa, assembly GCF_052849685.1. NCBI lineage: Eukaryota > Viridiplantae > Streptophyta > Magnoliopsida > Asterales > Asteraceae > Lactuca > Lactuca virosa. The sequence goes on from NC_136426.1 coordinate 147,166,782, forward strand.
ATACTCATGATCTCCCTGCTATCATTCTACAGTATGTTCTGATAACATACCTTCTTCATTTCCTTATCTGCTACATACTGTGGTACCATATAAGCTCTTTCCTGAGACTTGGCAGTGATCTCTGCCACAGTCTCAGTCGTCCGGTGGAGATCTAACAAATCTTGCGCCAACTACTGCGCCTCAATCGCCTGGGCACACTCTGCCCAGAATCTAGTCTAAAAGTCATCCCATGACATAGCATTAACTGCATCATCACTCAACTCACTACTAACTTCTTCCAATCAATCTCGTGCTCTATCCCTCAGGAGACAGGAAGTAAGTCAGATCTTGTCTCCTTTCGAGACAACGTCTGGTACGAAAAGTGTTGGTGACATCTGCCAACCATCTGCTGCTAACAATGGGGTCCCTAACCCCCATGACAATCTGAAGCCTCACAAACTATGAATTCCCGAAACATCAACGTACGAGTCTCTATCATGACTGTTATCTCAGTGCAGAATGCACTCGGCCTCTCATCACAAATCTCTATAATGCCCTCCTTGATCACATTGAGGATCACAGGAGTCTGGTCAATGATACTATGCGTAATTCTCAGATGGAATGAACTCCCTCATCTGATCATCAATCTGCCCGGCTCCAGAGTCCGAGTCTGATCCCTCGTCGACACCAGAACTACCATCTGGTCTACCACGTAGCGCCACTATACTCGGCAACATACCATCACTAACATCACAATACTTATCCAACTCGAGGTATCTCACACACTACAAGTTCCCTGGGTTCATCTCAGCCTTCCTTGATTCGAGTACGGATCCTCTGCTTTCAGTAGTACGGGCCCATACTACCTTCCACATCTATCCGTACTTTCCTCAAGTACTGCCTCGACTCCACCAAGTCCCTTCTACTACTACTGTTGATCTCATGCTAATCTCATCCTAGGCTTGCCCTAGGGTAATCACCAACCCACTCTCCGCCATCAGCTGCATAAGAAGTCCCTGCTTTATTCCCCTAACTAGCTCGCGAATACTATTACATATTACTCAGACTAGATAATTCTTCAAATGAGAGATCCTACCCTACAACGGTTGGACTCAAACAAGAGCTGAGAAATAGAGCTAGACCTAACCTTCTGAAATTATTTAGTCCTTGCAATATGTAGTTTAACATATTCATTTACTAGTTAGTGAAAGATAACTAGAACTCCTAAAAGCACAAAGCAAGCAGCATTCGGGCGTTGAGTACACATAATCAAGCATATACTACTCAGGCTATCATACTGACTAATCTGTACTAGCATGCAGTTCTCGATAAGCTGTACACATATAACAGGCACATAAGGCATCCTTCCTAGATCCTTAGCCCTAAACTAGCATGCAGTTCTCATAAAGCTGATACACATACAATAGGCACATAACTCATCCTTCCTAGATCCTTAGCCCTAAACTAGCATGCAGTTCTCATAAAGCTGATACTCATATCATAACATGAACTTGTATGGGTAATTTGGGAGTACTTACTTGAGCTCGGCTGATTGCATGCACCACACCCTTTTCTCTTTTTCAAAATTCTTTTCGCTTTTTATAAGACTCTTTTCTTTATACTTTTTCTAAAATTGTTTTCTTTTCTCAAAATCCCTTTGTAAACATGGTTTTTCTTTTAAAAACTTTATACCACTTCCTTAGTTTGAGTTCAGACACACCCAAAAGTGTACCCGAATCCCTCAAACCAAGGCTCTGATACCAACTTGTAACATCCCAAAAATACAGTCTGAAAATTTCGTTTTAAATCAGTAATAAAACCATAGTCATCATACGTCATAGAAAAACCACAACAATGTATCTCAGAATAATATAACAACTGTCATGTATATCAGAGTATAAACATCCCAGGCTGAACAAATGGTGTGTGCACTGCAATCTTCCTGAGCTCCTCTATTGGAAAACTTAAGCACCAGAAACCAAAACTGAAAACTGTAAGCACAAAGCTTAGTGAGCTCCCCCAAACTACCACATACCATACAATAACATATAAATCACATACTGGGCCTTGCCCACTGCATCGGACCAAAGTCTAGAACCGACCTGGGCCTTGCCCACTGCATCGGACCGAAGTCCGGAACTAACTAGGGCCTTGCCCACTGCATCGGACCGAAGTCTGGAACTGACTAGGGTCATGCCCACTGCATCGGACCGAAGTCCGGAACTAACTAGGGCCTTGCCCACTGCATTGCACCGAAGTCCGGAACTGACTAGGGCCATGCCCACTGCATCGGACCGGAGTCCGGAACTAACTGAAAATAGCATAACAAAATCATAACATATAACATAAACACATATACTACATACTGCATCAGACCGCAGCCGGACTAACTTGGGCCTTGCCCACTGCATCGGACCGGAGTCCGGAATAACTGAACATATCATATACATAAACTTATAGCATAAACATATAACTACTGCATCGGACCAAAGTCCAGAACACCAGGAACTTAACATAAACATGCATGAATCACAAAGACATCAAGCATACGTACTACTTCTCGGGACCACCCCGGCATCGGACTGAAGTCCGGAAACATATAAACTGCATCGGGCTAACCCCGGCATCGGACCAAAGTCCGGAACTACTAACATCTAAACGGGCAGGCATTGTGGCCGTAGACCCGTTCCTACTGGAAGGAAACTCACCTCACATGCTGAAGTCCCGCTGACAGAACCATAGATTCTCGATGACAGATTCTCGATCTGTCAATATCAAAATAACACCCAATTAATAATTGGGTTCCAACTCATAACCATAAGTCCATACTTGGGGTAGAAGACTACTCTACCCCTAACTTGGGTTGGTTCAAGCCTAAGGCCCAATCCAAACGCCCAAAAGTCCAACTATGGCTTAAAGCCCAACATATGGCCCAATTTTCCAAATTGGGCCCAAACCTCTACATGGACTTCCCTTAAGGCCCAATTACTCACAATTAGGGTTTTCTAAACCCTAATTAGGGTTTCCACTCAAACATGGCCCAATAGGCCCAAAACTAATCCTTAAGCCCATTAGGGTTTTGCTAGTGGGGCATCACCCACTACCACCTCGGGTAGTGGCGGTGAATGACGGCTCACGGCGGCGGCCACCACCTTACGGTGGCGGTTATTATTATTTTTTCATTATTCCATGCTAATTGCAATTACAATGTTTAATCCAAACATAACACACACATACTAAGACACTCTAACTAACACACACAGCCACACCATGGTGGCCGGCGGCGGTGCTTGGCGGCAGCCACCACCTCACGGTGGTGGCGGTGGCTTTTCCGTGAACCTCGGCTAAACAAAACACACATACAATCTCCTAACAACCGAAAACAGAAATAACACATGAACACACACCCATAAATACACCCATAACCACCTCTCACGGTGGCTAGTGGCGGCGGAATAAGGCAGAAATAGTAGCCACGGCGGCGGCAACGAGATAGCGACCACACACACACACCCCTCTCAGGATCCGGAGGCAGCCACCCACCTGGTGGCACTCATCGAACGGCAGCAACGTCGCTATTGACCGACGGCGGCGACGGCGCAACAACGGGATAGGATAGCAATCATGAAGGCAGCAGCGACTCGGAGGGGAAAAGCAGCAGCGTTACGACGGTCCTTACGGCGGCTAGGGCATCAACACGACACAGTAGTCCTTCGAGATGGCAAATCGCTGACCAGAGCAATGGAAATGAGTCCTCCGGCGACGACAGCGACAATGTAACAGTAGCGGCGGCAGAAAGCTCGGCGGCACAACGGTGGACGGTCTCGGAAGAGGGAAACACCATGGTAACCTCGGCATCGGCCTCAGGCCCGTCATCGGAGTCGCATGGAGTCGCCGGCGATCCTACTATGGCCTCACGGAGGCAGTTGCTGGGAAGAGGGGGAAATCAGGTGAGGGTGGCGGCTGCATAGGGGGTTTAGGGTTAGGGTTTGGCCGGTGGTGAAGTTTTATACCCGGCTCCTCTAAAAGTTTGCCATAATGTCAATATCAGCCCTCCCTTTCTCTTTTCTTTCAAACCAGGGCCATAACTTACCCTTCCCACCCTTGCTCATTGAATTTCTTTCATATCTAGTCCCACAGTTACAATTCATCCCCTCCCTACAAATTATTCTTCAAATAAAGTCCATATGTTACCTTTTAAACCCTGGCTTTCTAAACTCTTTACAATGGAGTCCAGAATTACCATTTAGCCCTTGCTTCTCATAATCTATCCTTCTTAAGTCCCGATAATTTACCACGTGCTCCTTCCTTTATAAATAATTTCCAGACTAATCCGGAACTGATACTTTTGTTGGATTAGTGTCTAAGGCTGTAACTATATTTGGTAAGTACTTGACCCGGTTGTGCATGGTCCTTTTGGGTTGCCTTCACCATAACAACTTGACAGGGTGATTTATAAAGAGAGAAGTGATATTATTATATTAATATATTTTGAGAATAATATATTAAAAGAATAATAATATTATTTGATTAATATTAGTCATGGATTAATTAAGAATTAAATGACTAAAAGAGGTTAATTGAATAAAGGGGCATAAACTGTCAAATGTATGATAGTTGAGTTTTGGGCTATGAATCCTTATAGATTATAGGGTAGCCGAATTTAGGGTTATGGACACCTTGAATTCGTTCAATCCTTGATCTAGAAGGATCTTTGGATTGCTTAGGGCCTAAGTTATTCAATTAGGGTTAAGGATGTAACCCTAGTAGCTCATAGTATAAATAGACCCCATGGGTGAGGGAAATCGGCCACTCTTGTTAGATTGAAACCCTAGAGCCGATTTTCTCATCCCTCCTCTCTCTCCAAATGATCCTCTTGCTAGTTGGTGTTTGTAAGCCATTAGAGGAGTGACAATTGTGACTCTAGGCTCCAAGAACAAGAAGATTCAAGCAAGCAACTTAAGGTATTCTTCTAGATCTGATTTCATATGTTATGATTCAATTGTTTACACTAGATCTAGCATTATAAGCCTTGGAAACATTGCATGTTCAATTAGAGAAACCTAGATCCAAGCATTAGGGTTTGCATGTGCACATAGGAAAGTTCTTATGGCTCAAACCCATCAGTGGTATCAGAGCTTTGATTGATTTCTATTGAATTGATGCTTTGATTGATTGCTTTTTACATGAAAAATCATTTTTTTGTGCCCCTGACTGAAGAACTCGGCGAGTCCCATTGTGGACTCGACGAGTAGGCTGAACTCGGCGAGTCCATAATGGGACTCGGCGAGTTCGAGCGTCAGTTTGAGCAGATTTCGGGATTTCTTGTTGTTTTGCTTGAGGATACTTGCCTTAATTGTCTTGGGTCATTAAAATCCGAATTTTATCATATATTTGAGTATATCTTTGACCAAACAAAAGATAATTACCATTTGATTGAATAATAATTTCCTTATATGATAATAATTGATTATTTGAATTAAATTGGTAAATTGTCTTGCAAGTAATATTGACTAGGTCAAATTTAGATAATCATTAAATTAATTAGTTGATTTATATTATTTGCTATTTGATCCTTTATGTTTTGAAAAGTTCAAAACTTGTCCTCAAGTTTTGAAATTTAAGTTTTGTGATTAAAAGTTTAATTTGAATAATTTAAATTTCAAACCTTAGAATTTTACAAGTTTTAAAATTCAACCCTATACTTATAATATTATAAGATTAATATATATATGTATAACTTAAATCCTAGTCTTACCGTTAGTAGGGCTCATTCACGAAGCCAATTTATAAGGGGGGTATAAGGTTATGGCCTATAAAATGGCCGTTTAATGGGTGTCCATTCTCACCCACCGCTTCCTTGATTGGTGGAGGGTCGTTAGCCGAACGGGTAGGATCGGGCAAACCTTTCCTCATTAAAAGTATAATGAATCTATATAAAGTAACTAAATGTTTTTCAAAAAATTCCCAATGTTAGTTACTTTAGGCAAAAGTGAATTGATGCAATCCCATGAAATTACACTTTGTACCCTTGCTAAGACATTAATGGAGCGTGTGTGGTTAACCGGCACATTAATTGGGTTCTAAGCAAAGGTGGCAAAGGGTGACTCATTGTTTGTTATAGTTCGATGGAGCGTGTGTGGCTAACCAGCACATCGAATAGGTAACTGTAACAATAAGGGCACCATGTACATTTGCATGGTTATTCACACCCACTTTGTGATCCTCGGCATCCCAGTCACAAACGAGAGGGGCATATCGAGATTTAAACATGCCATTGAAAAGTTCAATGTATCTCAAAAGATCTAGGAGTTTTTCAATACATTTAAAACCTAATTTCTTTTTCGTTTTTCATGGTGGAGAATTAGTGAATCGACATTCACTTGCCTTCAAATTATTTACTTATTAGATTACAGCATTCCTCTTCTAATTTGTGAATAATGTTGTTGGTTCCTAGCCCTAATTTTTCATTTGGGTGATTAATTTGGGAAATTCATTTTTAATCAAACTTTGTTCCTTTTTCCTTTTCAGATGTTGAACGCAAACAACAACGCTTCTGGGTCAAACTCCTCTGGTTCATTCTCACTCATGAACTTGTGTGGGAAAGTGATCTTCGATGGGACCAATTTCAGTAATTGGATCTGTAACATTCGTATGGTCACTCACTACGAGGACAAAGAATATGTCCTCGACGAGAAGCTTAAGGAGATTGATATCGAAACTGCTACTGCCGATGAGATCGCGGCCTACGAGGCCCACGAGCGTGATGCCACGAAAGTCCATTGCATCATGCTCGCGACTATGACTGTTGAACTTCAAAAGTCCTATGAGGACAAGTACCCCTACGAGATGCATCAGGATCTGCTGGAACGCTACCACCAGAGCGCCAGGCAAGAGAGGTATGAGATCATCACTTCGATGATCACTACCAAAATGGGAAATGGAGAGTCTCTTACTGCCCATCTGCAAAAGATGCAGAGATATGTTGATCGCCTTCTGAAGTTGAATGTGAACTTCGATGAAGAGCCAGCAATTGACATTATCCTTCACTCATTGCCTTCCTGCTATAGCCAGTTCCACATGACCTACCACATGAATAAGGAAGAGGTCTCCTTGAGCAAGCTTCAGGGCTTGTTGAGGACTGCTGAGAGCAACCTCAAGGATAAATCTGTTGCATCACCTCCCACTCCAGCTGCTGCCCCTGTCTTAGCAATAGGGTAAGGGAAGGGTAAGAAGAGGAAGGCCTCCTCAAGGGCCCACCACAAGGGAAAGTCCCAAGATGGCACCTCTTCTAGTGGAACCAAAGTTGGTTCTGCTAAACCCAACTCGAACCCCAAAGAGGCAGAGTGCCACTACTGCCACAAGATAGGGCATTGGAAAAGAAGCTGCTCAGAATATCTGTAAGCCATCAAGGATGGGAAGATCAAGCCATCTTTCGCAGGTATTTACACAATTAAATCTAACAGTTTGTCACATGCTACTTCTTGGGTTCTTGATACAGGATGTGGTTTTCACATATGTTCTGATTTGCAGGGACTAAAAGGAAATAGGGATGTGGAGCGTGGAAGGATGAATCTGATCATGGGAAACAGAAGATCGTCGCATGTGACCAAGATTGGAGTTTATTCCTTAGTGCTTAGTAATGGCTTAGATTTAAATTTGAGTAATTGTTGCTATTCGCCAGATATGGCTAGAAACATCATTTCATTTCATGGTTTATATAAACAAGGCTTTAGATATTCATTTGATAATGAAAAGGGTTCTATTTATGCTTATTTTAATGATGTTTTATATTTTGAAGCATTGCCTTGTAATGGAATATATGAAACTGTGATGGTTGTAGACAACTTAGGAAATGATGTGTTGTGTATGGATTCTTCCAATAGTATGGATAAAGCTTGCTTGTGGCATTGTCGTCTTGGACATGTCAACAAGAAACGCATAGCCCGACTCCAAAAGGATGGAGTGTTGGAGTCATTCGACCTTAGGGACGATGACGTGTGCGAGTCTTGTTTACTTGGAAAGATGACCAAGTCACCCTTCACTGGCGCTTGTGTGAGGGGTGAGGGTTTATTGGATCTCATACATACAGATGTATGTGGACCCTTTAGATCCACCACAAGGGACGCGAATTGCTTCAATGTGACTTTAAAAGATGATTATAGCAGATATGGGTGTATCTACTTAATCAAGCACAAGTCAGAAACATTTGAAAAGTTCAAAGAGTTTAAACAAGAAGTGGAGAATCAGTTGGGCAGGAAAATCAAGATGCTTCGATCTGATCGAGGTGGAGAGTACCTAAGTCTTGAATTCCACGACTACCTCAAGGAATGTGGAATAGTTTACAATTGACGCCACCTAGGACACCACAATTGAATGGTGTAGCTGAGAGGTGTAATCGAACCTTGCTAGACATGGTTCGTTCCAAGATGAGTCATGCTTCACTACCTATCTCATTCTGGGGGTATGCCTTAGAGACTGCCGCCCATATCCTTAACTTAGTGCCTATGAAGAAGGTTGCCAAAACACCTCACGATATGTGGACAGGGAAAGCTCCCTCGTTAGCACATATCAAGGTTTGGGGTTGCGAGGTTTTCGTAAGACGAGAAACTCACGACAAGCTCGAACCTTGTAGTGAGAGATGTATTTTCATCGGCTACCCACAGAAATCCTTTGGATATCTCTTCTACAGACCGAGTGACAACGTTGTCTTCGTTGCGAGGAGAGGGGTTTTCCTAGAGTGAGAACTCATAAGCCAAGGAGACAGTGGGAGGCAGATCGATCTTGAAGAGCTTCAAGAGTCGATCGATGAAGGAACCTCTAACACTGGCGCTCAACCCGAGGAGGAAACTCCAGTTGAACCGATTGACGAGTCCTTACCTCTTAGACGTTCCGAAAGAGTTAGTGTTCCACCCCAGTTTTATGGTTTTCATATTACTATGGAAGGGGATACGTTCATTAGTGATAGTACACTAGTGAATATGGACGAACCTAACAGCTATAAGGAAGCCATGGCAGGCCCAGAGTCTGCAAAATGGAAAGAGGCTATGGATAGCGAGATTCAATCCATGTATGACAACCAAGTTCGGAATTTGGTTGACAATGTACCAGGTCGTAATACGGTCGGGTGCAAGTGGATCTTCAAGAAGAAGACTGACGTGGATGGAAACGTGCACACTTATAAGGCGCGATTGGTTGCGAAGGGTTTCACTCAAACTCCTGGAGTTGACTACGACGAAACCTTCTCACCAGTTGCGAAGATAAAGTCTATCAGGGTGATGCTGGCCATTGCTGCATTTCATGACTATGAAATATGGCAGATGGATGTCAAAACCGCTTTCCTTAATGGGAAGTTGGCTGAGGATGTTTACATGGCTCATCCATAGGGTTTTGTCAATGTGAAGCATCCCAATAGAGTGTGTAAGCTTGAGAAGTCCATTTATGGACTTAAGCAAGCGTCTCGCAGATGGAATCTTTGTTTCGACGAGAAGGTCAAAGAGTTTGGTTTTCTGCGAAGCGAAGATGAATCATGTGTATATGTCAAAGCTAGTGGGAGTGTAGTAAGCTTTCTCGTATTGTATGTCGACGACATACTACTCATGGGAAACGACATCCCGACACTGCAGGAGGTTAAGTCCTGGCTCGGGAAGTGCTTCGCTATGAAGGACCTCGGAGAGGCTTCCTATATTATAGGAATAATGATAGTGAGAGACAGAAGTAAGAGACTAATAGGACTTAGTCAGAATACTTACTTGTACAAGGTACTAAAACGTTTTAGTATGGAGAATTCAAAGAAAGGGGAGTTACCAATCCAGAGTAATGCCAAATTGAGTAAGACTCAAAGTCCGAGTACTGAAGTCGAGATAGCAGAGATGAGCCGAGTACCTTACGCTTCCGCACTTGGATCGATCATGTACGTTATGACTTGTACTCGCCCTAATGTGGCCTTCGCTTTGAGCATGGTCAGTAGATATCAAGGGAACCCTGGCAGAGCGCATTGGATCGCAGTCAAGAACATTCTTAAGTACCTTCGGAGGACCAAGGAATGGTTTCTAGTCCTCGGTGGAAGTGATGACTTAAAGGTACGAGGGTACAGTGACGCCAGCTTTCAGACCGACAGGGACAACTATCGTTCGCAGTCAGGTTGGGTCTTTACCCTCAATGGAGGAGCAGTAACTTGGAAGAGTTCCAAGCAAGAAACTGTAGCTGATTCAACGTGCGAATCAGAGTACATTGCAGCAAGCGAAGCGTCAAAGGAGGCAATATGGTTGAAGAACTTCATTGGAGACCTTGGAGTTGTGCCAGCCATAAAGGAGCCTATGGAGATTTTCTGTGATAATGAAGGAGCAGTTGCCTTAACCAAGGAACCAAGAGATCACGGTAGATCTCGACATATCGACAGAAAATATCACTTTATTCGACATTGGGTGGAAGAGGGACTCCTCGTAGTAAAGAGGGTATCGTCAGAAGATAACCCATCAGATCCGCTTACGAAAGGACTGAGCAGGGTTAAGCACTTGCAGCATGCTAGGAGCATTGGTCTGAAGGACGATATTAGTTTAGATTAGATAGTTTGGAAACATGTAATAGATAAGTTGTTATTAACATTCGATGATTAAATAAAGGAGTATTATTTATTAGTAAAGTTACTGTCTTATGTTAATCATTTACCTATTATTTCATTTTGCATGTTTTGACTTCCTGAGTAATTGAATTATTTGATAATAATCGAATTATTCGAACAGTCCACAGTCGTGCATATGTTGGAAGTAGATATGAATGAAGACGGTCATGAATTGGTGTGTAGAATGTCTAAAATGTATTAGACATAGCAAAGGTTTGCTACAACGTTCATGAGTGCTTATGAACTTGATTTGAGCATTGGAATAAACCCACACTTGCTGGAATCACTTCATGGAATTTATCACGAGTGATCGCAAGATGGTAATATCATATGGTCTTAAAACCTAGATATATGGTTTATTATTTGCTAATTAGTTGTACATTGATAATGTGTAAACGCATCAGTAACTTGATATTATAAAACGCATTGTTGTGTATGATTTGATTAGTGGATAGTAAATGCATATAAGTGAAGTTTATCTGTTCCTTTTATCCTAAGAGGGTAAAAGCGATAACAGGGCCCCTCGATGATTTGATTTGACTTATCAGGACCCAATCAGGACTAAATTGATGTGTTCAATTAAGTTCTATGTCAAATGAATCTGAGATCGAGAAACCAATTGCTGGACAATAAGTATGACAATGTTCCATGTAATTGTCCGCACGATATCTAGAATAGAGGATTATACGATCCCTTATCTGAAGGCAGGTTACTGATAAGATCAGAGTTTGACAGCGTCTTTGAGAGCTACGATTGCTAATCGGATTGTGCTTGCATTTATAGTTACTAGACTTATCCAAGTGGGAGACTGTTGGATTAGTGTCTAAGGCTGTAACTATATTTGGTAAGTACTTGACCCGGTTGTGCATGGTCCTTTTGGGTTGCCTTCACCATAGCAACTTGACAGGGTGATTTATAAAGAGAGAAGTGATATTATTATATTAATATATTTTAAGAATAATATATTAAAAGAATAATAATATTATTTGATTAATATTAGTCATGGATTAATTAAGATTTAAATGACTAAAAGAGGTTAATTGAATAAAGGGGCATAAACTGTCAAATGTATGATAGTTGAGTTTTGGGCTATGAATCCTTATAGATTATAGGGTAGCCGAATTTAGGGTTATGGACACCTTGAATTCGTTCAATCCTTGATCTAGAAGGATCTTTGGATTGCTTAGGGCCTAAGTTATTCAATTAGGGTTAAGGATGTAACCCTAGTAGCTCATAGTATAAATAGACCCCATGGGTGAGGGAAATCGGCCACTCTTGTTAGATTGAAACCCTAGAGCTGATTTTCTCATCCCTCCTCTATCTCCAAATCATCCTCTTGCTAGTTGGTGTTTGTAAGCCATTAGAGGAGTGACAATTGTGACTCTAAGCTCCAAGAACAAGAAGATTCAAGCAAGCAACTTAAGGTATTCTTCTAGATCTGATTTCATATGTTATGATTCATTTGTTTACACTAGATCTAGCATTATAAGCCTTGGAAACATTACATGTTCAATTAGAGAAACCTAGATCCAAGCATTAGGGTTTGCATGTGCACATAGGAAAGTTCTTATGGCTCAAACCCATCAACTTTTAATCCCCAGCTTCTAAAATTCTTCACAAATTAGTCCGGGACTTACATTTATTAATTCATTTAAATACAGGGTGTTACACTCTTGGATTGTTTTGTTGGAATCAAAGATTTGTTACTATAACAAATCAAAGGTATGTAATTTTGTGAATTTCGATTTCAACTAGGGTATAGTAATTTTGTTGTTCAATAGCATGTTGCTTTAATAGTGTTATGATATAGATCATAATTAGGTTGCATGTGCCCTTAAGAGTATAAGAATTTTTCCGTATTATTACATGTAAGACCCATCAAGTCTGGCTCGTTATTTGACGCCGGGAATTTGAACCTTAGAGCGTATGTTATTTCTTCTCTTTTTGGACTTATTAATATCAAACCAGCCCCTGCCCCTTCAACACAAGAAGATCCATCGGTATATAGCTTCCATTGCTCGCTTCGTGTATACTCTGTGTCTACATCTTTAGTTTCCTTGTTCCCTACTAATGATACCTCCTTATGGCATGTTATTTCAACTATAAAGTCTTCTAGTGCCTGTTCTTGATGCTAGTTAGGGGTTTGAAGGTAATTTCATGTTCTCCCAATTCCATAGCCAATTTAGCTAGTCGCCCTGAATTTTATGGTTTTAGTAACACTCGTCGTAATGGGACACTCGTGAGGACTTCTATAGTGTGTACTAAGAAATACCTCATCCGCCGTCTAGACACGTTTACCAGGGATAGTGCCAATTTTTCCATATCTAAATATCCGATTTCTGCTCCTTGTAATATACGATTCACAAAGTATATAGGCATTTGTTTGTCTTCCCTGATGGCTACCAATACTACATTGGTTGTTGTCCTTGATGATATTAAATACATTGTTATAATTTCCCTTTGGATTGGTGTCGTTAGGGTGGACAGTTCTGTTAATGCTATTTTGAGTTTCTTGAATGCGTTCTCCGCCTCCTCTGACCAGCGGCAATCCTTTTTGTCCAGTACCCTTTTCAGTGTTCTATAGAATGGAAGTGTCTTCTCTGCGGATTTAGCTAAGAATCGTCTCAACGCTGCTAATTTTTCGCTTAATGCTTGTACCTCTTTCACTGTTCCTAGCGAGCGTATTTCTAATAGTATTCCAAATTTTTGGGGTTTGCCCATATTCCTTCCTTTGTAATGATATGTCCCAGTAATTTTCCTTCTTCTGTCCTAAACAAGCATTTCTTTGGGTTTAATTTCATGTTTACTGCCCTCAAATTCGTAAAGGTTTCCGCTATGTCTCATAAACAATGGTCATTGTCCCGGCTCATGACGACCATGTCGTCCACGTATACTTCAATTTTTCTACCTATTTGTGGTTCAAAAACTTTATTTATTAAACTTTAATATGTTGCTCCTGCGTTCTTCAATCCGAGTGTCATTTATATATAGCAAAATGTTCCTATGTCCGTATGAAAGGAGGTTTTCTCTTTATCTCCTTTGTGCATATGTATCTGATGATATCCTTTGTAAGCATCCAAAAAGCTCTTCCACTTGTGTCCGTGCAGAGACTCAATCTTTTCATATATTAATGGTAACGGGTAGCAGTCTTTTAGGCATTCTTTATTTAAGTCTGTGAAATTGACACACATTCTCCACTGCCTATCTTCTTTTTCGACCAACAAAGGGTTTGCTACCCAGGATGGGAAAACCGACTCTCACACTATTCCTGCACTAAATAACTTATCGATCTCGTCGTTTATTGCTTTATTTTATCTTTGGATTGGTCTCTTTTCTTCTGGCAGATTGGTTTGCTTCCTGGTTTTGTCATTTAACTTGTGTTCAATTAGTTTCCTTGGTATACCGGTTGTTGGGTCTAGTAGTGTTGCGTCCTTGGGCTCGGTCCTTAGTCCAGTTTTGTTATTCGGTTTGGGCCTGTCCAACCGTGCTTATTATATTAGGGTTTAGTATTTAAGGTGCATGCATGCATCCTTTGTTGGGAGAACTTTAATTATTACTACAAACCCTAGCTCGCCTCTACAGTGGAAGTTCTTCATCGAGCTCTGCTGAGGTGTGACTACATTTGAATCATTAAGCATTACTTGATTCTATATCGTGTTTATTGTGTTTGTTTGCTTTTATTGTTTAGCCTGTTGAAGATCTAATCGATCTAAGAGTTTTTCAACTCATCAATTGGTATCAGAGCAAGAGACTGTGTAATTCATACACATATCTTCTGTTGAAGAAGGTCTTAGGGTTTTCCGCTTTGATTGATATTGTTAGAGTCGTCGTTTGCTATTGACGTAGTTCTTTAAATATTCGATCTTACCCTAACGTTATTTACAAGTCTGATCTTAAGCAGGTTTTTGAACAAACATCGTCATGTCCATGGATGATTCTCAGTCAAACCCAATCAATATCTCCAACAACATAGGATCGATGACAAGGATTCCTATATTGTACACTCAGGATTATGAGGTCTGGACGCATCACTTTGAAGACTACGTGATTGGCTCAGAAGACAATGGATACTTAATCTGGGAGGCGATTACTGTAGGTCCATTCGCTCACTCAAGCACTTCAAGAATTGTTAAAACTCAAAAGGAGTACAATCAACTCGTCAATGATGTGAAAGACATTCCCCAAGATGAGAAGAAAAAGTTTCAGTGCAACATCAAAGCTTTAAGAATGATTAGGTTTGCTTTACAATCGGACACGTTTCGGTTGGTAAGCTCATGCACAACGGCAAAAGAAATATGGGACAGATTGAAGGAATTGTATTCCCGGATGAAGATCTTGAGCATTCAATCTAAACATTGTTGCTCTCAGAATTTGGTGACTTCAAGCAGAAGCCCGAACAGAAGCTTATTCAAGCCTTCGATCGCTTCAATCATCTCCTTAGTAAGATGATAAAGCATGGGATTGAAAGGAAAGTCATTGAACAAAAGGTGACATTCATGAATGGCCTTAGACCCGAATGGATGGATGTGGTGTCTACTGTGAAGTCACATGAACAATTCAAGACTTATTCTCTAGCAAAACTAGTGGGAATATTAAAGTCACATGAGAGTGTCGTGACTAAAGAAACGAATGTGGTTTCTGGCATGGGTTCCTTGCCCCTAATCTCCAAAGGAAAGAATGCTGTTGAAGAAGAAGAAGATTTGGATCTTTCTGAATATGATCTAACAAGTGAAGAGTATGCTTTGATGGTGTCAAATCCCAAAAAGTTCATTAAAAGAAGGTTCCCAACAAATAAGAACTGAAACTGGCAAGGTAGCTACAGTGCCGAGAAAGCAAAGGAGGAACCGAAGAGTGTTTCTCAGACCGAAGAACCAAAGAAGGAAGTAAAACTTGGAGGTGAATCGGGCATTAAATGTCACTACTGTGGAGGCAAAAATCACTTCGCCAAAGATTGTATGCTGAGAAAGATGTCAGAAAAGAATGAAGATGAGGACGAGGAAGCAAACCTCACACGACGATTGGAATAAATCAAGAAGAAGAAATTTGGATCTAATAACACTATGAATGCTCTTATTTTACAGGGAAATATTGTTGACGATGAGTTCGGAGGTGTTGAAGTTTGGTCCACTGATTCAGAAGATGAAGAAGTGAGGAAGCCTACTCATGGCAGGGCTTTGTTGGTGAAAGAAGAGGACATTGCAGGAAAGTGTCTAATGGTGACTTCTGCGGTGTCACAAATAAGAGGCTATACCACTGATGGGTGACTGGATAAAGCAAAGGAGCGAGAAGACAGGTGTTTTGCAGCGAAACCCGTCAGTGAGCAGATCAACGAATGCAATGAGTTGATCAAGAAGGTACAATCTATTCTTGTTTCCCATCACAAACTATGAAAAAGAACTAAATGGATTAAAATCTAAATTTTCTAGTATAAGTGGTAGTTTAACTCAAACTCGCGTCACAAACTCTAACCTAACTGATCAA
This sequence comes from Lactuca virosa, assembly GCF_052849685.1. Lineage (NCBI taxonomy): Eukaryota > Viridiplantae > Streptophyta > Magnoliopsida > Asterales > Asteraceae > Lactuca > Lactuca virosa. Next base: position 147,182,866 of record NC_136426.1, read on the forward strand.
ATCAGCAGGGTATCATCGAAGAGTCAGGAGAGACGTATGTGGATTGAGCAGAAGGAGAAGGAGTTGATTAGGTCTAGGGATGAAACAATTTATTTGCAAATAGATAATTTAAAGCTTTTAAAACAACGAAATGTTTTTTGTTTAATTGCTAAACGATTATATTCCAACATTACTCAATTGCATCTTGATTGTGAAATAGGGAAGAAAATACATCGTATGATTTTACCCTTCCTTGAGTTAAAGGAGAATGAAATCGATGTTGATGCTTATAACTGTGAAAACGTTGTTTCTTCTGATGATATTTCTCCCACTTACAAAATTGGTCTTGACAAAATAGAGTCCTTCATAAAGTCAAAAGACCATAAGGGCATGCTCAAAAATTTGTTGGATGAAAATGACAAATTAAAAATCAAAACCGAAACTGTACAGAAATTTGACTCTTTGAATGCCAAGTTGAGTTCAGAAAATAAAATTGATATTGAAAACACTTCTGAATTCAATGAGGATGATGATATGAGTGTAATATCTGTGGAAGATGAGGTTGACTGTTCCAAATTTGTCAAGAGCGAACCCGAAACCAACAAAAATCTTATTTCTGAAAATTTCGTTGAGTTCGCTCGTTTATCCAAAGAAAAGACCAAAGTTCTCAAGGAAAAGCTGTTGTATATCAAAAGGTCCAAAAAACTCCAAATCAAGTTTATACAGTTCATGGAGTTACTAAGCAACAGACAGCCGAACTGACAGCATTAGTAGCAGAAGATAATGCTGATGGTTGTGATCAGTTTTTCTGGTCAGCACCGATTGATAACGCTGATGAAACAGAATGTCTATCTAAGAAAACATCATGGAGAGTAAAAGGAAGGTATGTGGCAGAACCACTTAATGATCCTACACGCTTTGATGTGCCCAGCACAAGTGGTACCAAAATTCCTTCAGGTGAACCGGTCATGGTGTCTAGCGAAACCTCTTCGCTAAAAAGCGAGCCTCTTGCTCAAAGACCAAAGAAAAAGGCCAACATCCACAAAAATTCAAAACACGTGTTAGACCAAAAACATCAACGAAATTTGAGGTACAAGAAGAATCTCACTGAAAGGAAACAGTTCTGGCGATCTCAAAACCCTAATTACGTTCGCTATGAAAAGACTTCTAAGTCAAAGGAGGAAGGAAAAGCAAACTCCACTTCTCGTGCTCAACATGATGAAAACAACCGAAAGAAGAGTTTCGGTCCTAAGAATCAAAACAACCGAAAACAGAGTTTCTGTCCACAAAGGCACAGCAACCAAACAAGAAGTTTCGGTCCTCAAGATGAGAGAAGCCAAATGGGTGGTTTCGGTTCTAGACCAACCAGTGAGAGGAACAGAAGGGAAAGTAGTTTCGGCTCTCAACCATGTAAGAGCAATGACCAAAAGTTTAACTCTAATTCCAAATCTCATCTCTCTTGTTCTTACTGTCACTCACAGAATGATAGAAAGGGAAAAGGAAAGCTCTCTCCAAAAAAAACACAAAGAAAACGTCCTTTAAACCTGATTTTGAGAACCGAAAGTCTGCCAACGTCAAAATCTCAAATTCAAAAACTCAACCAAAAGTACTTAAATCAGATAAAATCAAAGTTTTCACCTTAAAAAGGAAAGATGAAACAACCTTAATAAAAAAAACCTTTTTAGTTGATGTTTCTCTTACAATTCCCTGTTCTGTAAAAGGCTCACTAGGACCCAAGAAACTTTGGGTTCCTAAATCTACTTAATTTCTGCAGGTTATACGTGACGAGCAGTTTGACGATGAATGGTACATAGACAGTGGTTGCTCGCGTCACATGACAGGAAGAAGGGAAGAGCTGAGAGAGTTTCGGTCCCTTACAAATGGTGGAAGTGTCAAGTATGGTAATAATTCTTTTGGCACAATTAAAGGTTATGGTATGATCACCAATGGCGATTTCTCGATACGAAAAGTGGCGTACGTTGAAGGTTTACAACACAACCTTATCAGTGTTTCTCAACTAGTGGTTGGTACCGGGTTAAAAGTTTCATTCGATGACGATGGTTCAGAGATTATTGAAAAGAATACGAACAATATTCTGCTGAAATCGAAGCGAAAAGGAGAGATGTACCCTCTGAATCTCAATCCCATACGAGGGAAACTAGCAATCTGCTTACTAACGAAGGCCCATTCAAACGAAAGTTGGCTTTGGCACCGAAGACTCTCCCATCTCAATTTTAAAGACATCAACAAACTGGTGCTTGGGGATCATGTTTGAGGCCTTCCTGTTCTGAAGTTCGAAAAAGAACACATGTGTGTTGTATGTGAAATGGGAAAGCAAAGTCGACAGAGTCATCCTTCTTGAGTCAACACAAAAGTTATTGAACCACTTGAATTACTTCACATTGATCTATGTGGTCTATCTTCAATCGAAAGCATTGGCGGTAACAAGTATATACTTGTCATAGTGGATGACTTCTCTCGGTTTACTTGGGTGTTCTTTTTGAAGCAGAAATCAGAGGCCACTCCCAAACTTAAACTTTTTATCAAGCAGATAGAAGTTCAACTACGAAAGGTAGTTCGCAACATAAGAAGCGACAACGGGTTGGAGTTCAAGAACAGAGACTTTGAAAATTTTCTTGCAGAGAAGGGAACAACTCACAATTTCTCGGCTCCGTGTGCTCCACAACATAATGGAATTGTCGAATGGCGAAACCGATCTTTATTTGAAGCAGCCCGAACCATGCTGAGCTTCGCTTCTCTACCTCTATATTTCTAGTTTGATGTCATAGCTGCTGCGTGTTTTACACAGAAGAGATCTTATCTCAACAAACGTTTCTCCATCACGCCCTATGAGATCTTGAACAACCGAAAGCCTAATGTAAATTTTTTCCATGTGTTCGGTTCAAGATGGTTCATCTTCAATTCAAAGGAGCACCGAAACAAGTTTGATGTGAAAGCAGACAAAGGAATCTTTCTGGGTTATTCCTTAACCTCCAAAGCATATAGGGTTCTCAACAAGAGTTCAAAGAAAATAGAGGAGACCTATTATGTTACCTTCTATGATAACTACGTCAAGAAACTGAAGACAACCGAAGGCTCTGTGGAGGAAATATTTCCAATCTCTGGTTAAGTTACGATACCCATTTCAAACATCTTTGAGCAGTACATGCTGCTATTTGATGAACCAGAAAAGGCTATTCTTTCTGAATCTGAAGCCGCAGACAATAAGGTAGATAACTTGAAGAAGATAATCAATGATGTTGCGATGAAAATAGCAGAAGAACAACCGGTAACAACCGAACAGTCAGACACAAGCGAACCTCCAAAAGATAGTTCTCATATTCAGAGGGAGGGTTCATCTTTTCAACATAACCAAGATTCACCATTCCAGGGGGAGAGCTCATCATCATTCATTCCAACCGAAAGTCGAGTCCAGGGGGAGAATTCTGAGCCTGAAACTGAGGAAGTATCATCATTCGAGGGGGAGAATGCGAATTCAAACGACAATGATATTCAGTCAGAATTTGAAGAAGAAGTGAATGCTGAACTGGATCCCTTATATGATCCTAATTTCCCTCCTCTCACCAAATGGACCAAAGATCATCCACAAACACAAATTATTGGTGATTCGACAGAAAAGGTTCTCACACGATCACAACTGAAAGCGAAACAAACTGCACTTTTCTCTAAAGTGGAACTCTGCATGTTTAATTCGTTCGTCTCCAAAGTCAAACCAAAGACGATCAAGACTGCACTCGATCGTTCTGATTGGGTACAAGCAATGCAGGACGAACTCAATGAGTTCGAACGAAATAAAGTGTGGATACTGATTCCAAAACTAAAGGATGCTTCCGTGGTTGGATTAAAGTGGGTTTTCAGGAACAAGATGGATAAGGAAGGAAATGTGATACGCAACAAGGCAAGATTGGTTGTGAAAGGTTACTGTCAAGAAGAAGGCATAGATTACAAAGAGACCTTCGCTCCAGTAGCAAGGCTAGAATCAGTTCGTATTTTTCTCGCATATGCTGCACACAAGAACTTTGAAGTATTCCAAATGGATGTGAAGTGTGCCTTCCTAAATGGAGAACTAGAAGATACAATGTATGTAGAGCAACCACCAGGTTTCGTGAATGAAATGTATCCAGATCACTGCTACATTCTGGACAAGGCAGTCTATGGTCTCAAACAAGCACCAAGGGCATGGTATGAAACTCTAACTAAATTTCTCCAAATGTCACACCCCCAAACCAAGGATGGCGGAAACGTCCGGGGGTGGAAATGGAAAATGGAAAATTCGAAGTCAGGGGCGAGGTTCGGTCAAAAACCGGGGAGAAAATGGAAAATTCGAAGTCAGGGGCGAGGTTCGGTCTTAGAAGCATTAGAACCGAACGTAGGGTTCGGTTGGTGTATTGGAACCGAGAGGGAGGGGTTTCGGTCCGAGCAGGTCTTGCAGGCGAACTCATCAGAAGGGACCGAAGGCGAAGCTGGCTAGTAGTTCGGTCCGAAGGGACCTTCGGTCTTCCGAGGTTTGGTTTTGGTTCATAGGGACTTCGGTTCTAATAGGAGCTTCGGCTTTAAGAGGGTTTCGCTCCTATAAGAGGGTTCGGCCCTTAAGCTAGGTTCGGCTCCTTAAGAGGGTTCGGCTCCTTAAGGCTGTTTTTCGCGCAAACTTCCGTTTTCGAGCTGTTTTTGACTAATTCAAGGGTCGGGATGCCCCCGAGTGATTATAAAAAGTTGAGAGAGATTTTGAGAGAGATTTGGGAGAGATTTCACATACTTGGAGAGATTTCTCATACTTAGAGAGATTTGGGAGAGATTTCACATACTTGGAGAGATTTGGGAGAGATTTGAGGTAGGGAGAGATAGAGTGAAAGAGATTGGGAAAGACTTATTTTGTGACCTTTTTGAGTGTTTAGCTTTGTAACGCAAGGTCCGTAAACCCCGTTAAGCCATGTTTAAGAGTCTTACACACCCCCGAAGGGTATGTAATAGTGTTTTATCGCTTTGCTACATCACTTACCCCGATTAGGGTTCAAGAATCCTACACATACGAACTTTCCAAGTGATGACTTCTTATTAAAATAGCGAGTTGTACAATAATTACATAACGTAAACCCTGGTATACAAGGGTTAGTAGAGTTGACCGGTTTGACTTGTTGACTTTATTTGACTTTGACTTGACCGGAAATTGACGGTTGTCACATCATCCCCCCCTTAGAAGGAATTTCGTCCCGAAATTTAGTTTTTGACTGGGACTTCAAGAATTTGGGAAGAGATGTGGATACTTTTGTTTCATCTGATCCTCGCATTCCCAGGTGAATTCGGGTCCTCATTTAGCGTTCCAACGGACCTTCACAATGGGAATACGATTTTGCTTTGTTCTTTTGATCTCTCGATCCATGATTTCTACTGGTTCTTCCACGAAGTGGAGACTCTCGTTGATTTCAATTTCGTCGAGTGGTATCACGAGGGTCTCGTTGGATAGACATTTCTTTAAGTTCGATACGTGGAAGGTAGGATGTACGTTATTAAGTTCCTGAGGTAGGCGAAGCTTGTAAGCTACCGGGCCAATCCTAGCGAGGATCTCGAATGGTCCGATGTATCTAGGGTTCAGCTTTCCTCGTTTGCCGAAATGTATTAAACCCTTCCAGGGTGAGACCTTTAATAGCACACGATCTCCAACCTGGAATTCCAAGGGCTTCCGTCTGTTATCTGCGTAACTTTTCTGTCTGTCTCTAGAAGCTTTTAATCGTTCTCGGATTTGAACAATCTTCTCTATAGTTTCTCTTATTATCTCCGGGCCAGTGAGGGTGCTATTAGGGACTTGTCCCTTAGCTAGTTGCGTGTCACCCACTTCAGCCCAACACAGTGGTGACCTGCACTTGCAGCCATAGAGGGCTTCAAATGGTGCAACCTTGATGCTAGTGTGATAACTGTTATTGTACGAGAATTCGACCAGTGTTAAATGGGTATCCCAAGCTTTACCAAAGTCTATCACACACGCCCTAAGCATGTATTCTAGCGTCTAAATGGTTCTCTCACTTTGCTCGTCGGTTTGTGGGTGATAGGCTGTACTTATGTCCAACCTAGTTCCCAAGGACTTCTGAAGTGACTGCCAGAATCGCGAGGTAAATCGACTATCCCTGTCCGAGATAATGGATTTTGGCACGCCATGCAGTCGTACAATCTCTTTGATGTACGTCCTAGTCAGTTTCTCCATCTTGTCGGTTTCTTTTATCGACAGGAAGTGCGTTGATTTGGTCAATCTGTCTACGATTACCCATATGGTATCAAGCCCGCCCATGGGATTAGGTAGTTTGGTTATGAAGTCCATGGTTATCCGTTCCCGCTTCCACTCAGGTATATCAGGCTGTTGTAGTAGTCCTGAGGGTTTCTGATATTCTACCTTGACCTTGGCGCAAGTCAAACACTTGCCTACATAGGTAGCAATTCCGGCTTTCATGTTTGGCCACCAGTACAACTTCTTAAGATCCAGATACATCTTATCTGAACCTGGGTGGATGGAGTATCGAGTCTTGTGTGCTTCGTTCATGATCACGTCTCGGAAACCACCGAACTTCAGTGTCCAGATTCGGTTCATGAGGTAACGAACTCCGTCGTCTTCGACTTCTAGGTTTTTATCCATTCCTCTTAATGCCTCACCCGTCACATTTTCCGGTTTCAAGGCCCCCGGTTGAGCCTCTTTGATTTGTGTGGACAGTTGTGAATGGATTATCATCGTTAATGACTTTACTCGGCGCCCCGGGTATTCCTTTCGACTTAAGGCATCTGCTACTACGTTTGCCTTACCTGGGTGATAACGAATCTCACACTCATAATCATTCAGTAGTTCTACCCATCGTCTTTGCCTCATGTTGAGCTCCTTTTGGTTGAGAATGTGCTGAAGGCTCTTGTGATCGGTAAAGACAGTACACTTTGTTCCGTAGAGGTAGTGCCTCCAGATCTTTAGGGCGAACACTACTGCTCCCAATTTGAGGTCATGTGTGGCGTAGTTGACCTCAAGCGTTTTCAATTACCTCGATGCGTAGGCAATGACCTTACCTTGCTGCATTAATACACACCCAAGCCCTTGTTTCGATGCGTCGCAGTAGACTACAAAGTCTTCGGTTCCTTCTGGCAGAGACAGGATCGGTGCGCTACACAGGGCTTGTTTTAACGTTTGGAAGGCAGCTTCTTGTTTATCTTCCCATTTAAACATCACACCTTTTTGAGTCAAGGTGGTGAGCGGTTTAGCGATCTTGGAGAAGTTTTGGATGAATCTTAGGTAGTATCCAGCAAGCCCTAAGAATTGTCGGATTTCCGTCGGCGTTGTAGGTGCTGACCAGTTTTCGATTGCCTTGATTTTGGAGGGGTCCACATGTATCCCTCTTTCACTGACCACATGACCAAGGAAATCCACTTCTCGGATCCAGAATTCGCACTTAGAGAATTTAGCATAAAGCTTCTCATCTCTCAATGTCTCTAACACTTGTCGCAGGTGTTGGCGGTGCTCTTCCTCGCTTCGTGAGTAGACCAAAATGTCGTCGATGAATACGATCACGAACTTGTCTAAGTAGGGTCGACACACTAAATTCATCAGGTCCATGAATACCGCAGGTGCGTTTGTTAACCCGAAAGGCATCACTACAAACTCGTAGTGCCCATAGCGAGTTCTGAAGGCTGTCTTGGAGATATATTCTTCTTGAACTCGTAGTTGGTGGTAACCCGACCTCAGATTGATTTTTGAAAAGTAGCTTGCTCCTTGAAGTTGGTCGAAGAGGTCGTCGATTCGGGGTAGAGGATATCGGTTCTTGATGGTAAGCTTATTTAACTCGCGGTAGTCGATGCACATGCGAAAAGATCTGTCCTTCTTCTTCACAAACAGGACTGGTGCTCCCCAAGGTGAAAAGCTCGGCCTGATGAACCCTTTGCTTAACAGTTCGTTCAGCTGACTGGACAATTCTTGCATTTTTGCCGACGCTAGGCGGTATGGAGCTTTGGCTACTGGGGTAGCTCTGGGGACCAATTCGATTCGGAATTCGACTGGTCGTGCGAGTGGTATGCCTGGAAGGTCTTCTGGGAATACGTCGAGGAATTTTCACACCTCTGGAATGTCTTAGATATCCTTCACCTCTTGTTTCTTATCTACTACATGGTCTAATAAGGCGTGGTATTCCTTTCGGATATACTTTTGAGCCTTGACGCAAGAGATGATTTGTAAGTTTGCATTGGGTTTATCACTGTAGATGAGAAGGGTTTTGCTACTTGGCAGATTAAGGCGAACGACCCTTTCGTAACATATAATGTCGGCACGATGAGAACTTAACCAATCCATTCCGATGATTATGTCGAAACTTTATATTGTTACCGACTTTAGGTCGATTTTAAATGAATGATTGTCTAGAGTGAGGGTACACCCTGATTATATATCGCTAGTGCGCTCTGCCTTTCCGTTTGCCATTTCTACGACGTATGTGTCTTTTAGTAATTGGGGATCTTGTCTAAGTAGTTGTTTGAATTGATGGCTCACAAAACTCCTTTCCGCTCTGCTATCGAAGAGTATGCATGCATATGAGTTATTGAGAAGAAACGTACCAGTAACCACTGTGGGGTCCTTGACTGCTTCTCCATGTCCTATAGCCAGGACTCTCCCCACGCCACCAGCATTAGAGGTTCGTGTCTTTGGGCAGTTTCTTTGGAAGTGCCCTGTCTCTCCACAGTCGTAACAGTCTTGACTTGCCCCCATATTGGCGACTCTAGTGATTGGTTGAGTTGGCGCCCTACAGAAGCGAGTGGTATGCCCCTTCTTGTTGCAATTGTTGTAGTATATTTCCCGACAAGCACCGGTGTGGTGGAAATTACACTTGTTGCACTTGGGAAGGTTTCCAGCATATTGCCTCGGTGGCGCTGGAGTGGCAGGAGTAGTGGCAGCACGGACAGCAACAGTCTGTTGCCTCTTAGCGGTGTCCTGTGCCGGTTGTTTCTTCTTGTTGCTCCAGAACTTCCTTTTGTTACTTCCCCCTCTTGCTTGATCGGGGGTAGTTTTCACAGTGTCATGGCTGGCTCCATGGTCGATGAGTTGTTGTGCCAACTCCCTAGCACTATCAAAAGTAGTTGGTCTTGAGGCCAACACACTATTCTGAATCTGAGGAGACAGTCCCCAGAGGTATCGTTCCACCTTCTTGTCTTCCGGAGTGACCATTGCGGGACAAAGGAGTGCCAGATCGTTAAACCGAGCAGTATAGGCTTGAAGGTCAGAGCCCGCCATCTTGAGGTTCCATAGTTCTTGCTCCAGTTTTTGTACTTCGCCCCTCGGGCAGTATTCTTTCAACATTATCGTCTTCAATTCTTCCCAGCTCATTGTGTTAGCCACCGCGAGTGTTAGTGACTTCACGCGACTCTTCCACTAGGTAAGAGCTCTGCCTGAGAAGGTGCAAGCTGCATATTTGACCTTGCTTGCTTCAGGGCAAGCACAAATTTTGAAGACCGTTTCAGTCTTCTCGAACCATTGCATTAGGGCGATGACGCCCCCACTTCCGCTGAACGAATCGGGTTTGCCATTGGTGAAATCCTTGTAGGAACATTATTTTGTACGCCCCGTACTATCCTCATGGTTAGAGTGTGTAGCGCCAGATCCGGAACCACCAGTGCCATTTGTGCCAATTTGTGACATTGCGGCCGCCACAGCTGTTGTTACTGCAGCCTGGAACATCGCGGAATCGAACTGTGGTGGCGGCAGCGGAGGAGGTGGTGGAGGAGGTGGTGCTGCGCTGCCGGAAGGTCTGGACTTTTTCTTTGGCGGCATAGTTCTGTCATAAGTTATAAAGACGAAAAGTCGGTAAGTCTTCAATTGTAATGACAAGTCGGAGTTTATTGAATTTGATTATTTGTTATATGTCCCGACTTAAAACATTCAGAAATGATTTATGATGAAAGTTCATGCGCTCGAACTCCCTGAATTTAGTAGTGACCCAAATGTAATTTTGTAATCTTTGGTCATGCCTGGTCCTTTCCTAAGATCACTCGATGCACACCAGTTATTTGTAATTATGGTCCAATAGGCCGTTGAACTTAATGAGTCTATCCTAAGCCCACAACCAAACAAGGAACAGGACCTAAGGCGGACTCACCATTTCTAATTCGATCGTCTCACAATTACAATTAACCAGGAGGTGCACATTAAGAATCTCAGAACCACCGAAAGCAAATTGTTTGTACTGTCATGTTGTGAGATTTATCATAAACTCACAATGGAATAAAATACATACCAATTTCATTGATATAATTTGATACATATTGCTTAGGAAAATTTGACCTTTATGCAGGTCTACATCAATGTAACGGAAAATTTTAGCATAACATAGCCCCTTGAGTAGTGCAACCACTTAATCGCAGGGTTAGCTTACATGCAAAAAGAGTGGCACCAACGCATACTCATAGACCTACTCTACAAGGACGTGCGAGTAGCATGAGTTTTACTCACGATGATCAGTCCCTGGTGGTGCTTGGGACGAGGTCGATGTGCCCTGGAGTTCGGCCAATCGTCGCTTGGCTGTAACCACTCTTTCCTCGAGTGCCGAGTATTTTTCTTGATACTCCCTTGCTTCTGCTCGAGCGGCGAGAAGTTCCTTGATGAGTTGGTCCCTGAAGTAGGAATATATTTCTAGGTATCTGGTGCGGGTAGTAGTAGCATCTATATTGGCACCCAGCTCCCGAATTCGGTCCGTCGTCGCTCTACCGCGATCATCGATGATAGTTGTCTGTTGGGTCATGACTGGAAGCGCTTTGTCAGCCGGTCCCCCGTAGTTGAGGTCATAGTAACCTCATTGATCGCCAAAGGGTGATCGTTGTCGTTGTTGACGGCTCCATCGCTCGATCACTGTTGCCCAACGGGGTTCGGGCCCGTTGTAGCCAAAACGGTTCGCAGGCACCCTGGCGATGTAAGGAGGGTTGATGACTTCCTCCGCTGGTTCTTCTTCTTCTTCTTCGTCCCCCATTTCTTCTTCCTCCTCGGGTTCCTCTTCTTCCTCAACCTCTTCGGGGTCTTCTTCTTCCTCACCCTCTTCGGGGTCTTCCTCAGGATCCTCCTCGATCATTTCCCCGGGTTCTGCCTCAAGCCATCCAGCGTTTCCCTCATTAGGGAAGTAAGGGTCTCCAGGTAGATGGAATCCCGCCATGTTGTCTGTACGAGAATAGGGGTGTAAGAGATATGAAATGAATCTAGAATTTCGAGTTATAAATTTACAAAATACTCATATAGTATTTTTTTTAAATGTTATGTTTGGTTTTTAGTGCATTCATTATAGGGTGATGTTAGGTTTTCAGATTTGTTGCCCACTACGACTATCCCCCAATATATGCAAGTCACTTCTCGGACAGATATAGTTGATCAGGCTATATCCATCCCAGACTTGACCACATATCCCAAGGCATACTCGTAACGTACAACTCCTCCTCTTTTACCTTATGTTCTTCCTAGTTATGACACTATGCGAGCATGTATGCATGTACTTATACTTTTAACAAGAAACCGTTTATTTTCTAAAAGTATATTCATTTGAAAATGTTTAATCAGAGACTTTCAGTCCCAAATGTGTTTATAGTTTGTATATCGTATGTGGTTCGATATACTTAGTTCACTATAAACATTGCTCTGATACCAATCTGTCACACCCCCAAACCAAGGATGGCGGAAACGTCCGGGGGTGGAGGACTTCATGTATAGTATCATAACAACAATCGCAATAGTTATCAAAGTAAACACAACCAACATAAATATAATTGAAAAAGTTACACCATAGTCGAACCAAACTGCACTTTTCTCTAAAGTGGAATTATGCATGTTTAATTCGTTCATCTCCAAAGTCGAACCAAAGACGATCAAGACTGCACCCGATCATTCTGATTGGGTACAAGCAATGTAGGACGAACTCAATGAGTTCGAGCGAAATAAAGTGTGGAGACTGATTCCAAAACCAAAGGATGCTTCCATGGTTGGATTAAAGTGGGTTTTCAGGAACAAGATGGATAAGGAAGGAAATGTGATACGCAACAAGGCAAGATGGGTTGTGAAAGGTTACTGTCAAGAAGAAGGCATAGATTACGAAGAGACCTTCGCTCCAATAGCAAGGCTAGAATCAGTTCGTATTTTTCTCGCCTATGCTGCACACAAGAACTTTGAAGTATTCCAAATGGATGTGAAGTGTGCCTTCCTAAATGGAGAACTAGAAGAGACGGTGTATGTAGAGCAACCACCGGGTTTCGTGAATGAAATGTATCCAGATCACTGCTACATTCTGGACAAGGCAGTTTATGGTCTCAAACAAGCACCAAGGGCATGGTATGAAACTCTAACTAGATTTCTCAAAATGTCACACCCCCAAACCAAGGATGGCGGAAACGTCCGGGGGTGGAGGACTTCATGTATAGTATCATAACAACAATCGCAATAGTGATCAAAGTAAACACAACCAACATAAATATAATTGAAAAAGTTACACCATAGTATAAGTTTACATGTTTCCAAATCAATTACATTATGTTGACAAAAATGAAATGTTTGACGCCTTAACGTCCCATCCTCAAAAGCCCTTGTTTACTTGCTTATTGATTTCCTGAGAATACAAGTAGTTTTGAAAGAGTGTCAACAATTAAGTTGGTGAGTTCATAAGCTTTTGAATGTAGTGATGAAAACCTTTCCTTTTTAAAAGTAATGTTTGTTCCAGAAAAATCCAACATTTTCCTTAAAGTGTGAATTGCAGCCTTAAATCCAAAGACCAAAATGTACAAGTAATTTTCATACTTATAGTAAAACAATGCAAGTTTAAATTGACATAAACTCGTTTGATTTAATGAAATTCCCGTAAATCCTATGAGTTGTTAATACTTTATGTGAGTTATTATAACCATGCTATGACCTAGATGGCCTGAAACGACGTTCTTTAGGCGTCGGAAATGTTATGACATTTGTCACCCGTAGACCTCGAGGTCCTACTGTAGCTAACAACAAGGTGTGGGGTGTCAATCCCAATACAGATCTATACACAACTATCACGCTCTCCCTCAAAGAGACTTTGGTTACAATACAGGACTTATAGTGCATTACTTGAAAAGTAACATGAAGCGAATGTCTCACAATTTAGTCATTAACGGATTTACGTGTAGTGAATGAAAACCCTTTTTGTGTAAAAGAAACCTCTGGTAATGAACTTGTTCTGTAGTGCATCATAAACTATACCTATTATAGTTTATCAAATAATAGTAGTAGTAGTGAACATAAACTATACTTACAATAGTTTATCAAAATGTTTGTATGCAATGGATATAAACTTTGTTTATTTTAAATAATTACCATATTTGTGGAGGTAAAAATCCATTTGTTTTCTATTGTATGTATATTTACCAAGACAAAATGACATATAATATAACACATATATGCACATAATGATACACACCTTGCTCAACAAGTTACAAGGTGTAAGTGAAATAGATAACATTTTTCTAGTGTTAACATTTATATTCCTGTTCTTAGAAGATTTATAGAAAAATCATCAAAAGTCCAAATCAGAATCTGTAAATTCTGAGAGTTTGGAAAATGTGTCTAGTTTGTTCATAAATTTTATTATGATCTTTAGTGACTTCCCACTTGTGTGAAAAAGTCCATATTCACAGACTGGTCCGGATTTGTTCTTGAAATGATAGGCAGTTTTGTAAAAATCACCATAAATTGTAAACAATTCGTATGGAGATGTGCAAGTAGTCATTTTAAAGGTATGAACCTGAACTATTTGCACCTAATATATTTTTGAAAAATAAAATGTTTAAGTTGACCAAAACAGTCCGTGAATGGAGTTAAACTTTTCTGATGAAAGCTGTTGAATGAGTTTAGTTGTGTTCTTGGTGTTTTAACTTGTATTCCCCCCTTAAAACTTAAGAAAAACGTGAAAAGATAGGGGTATGAACTCACCTTGTGAGGTCTCAGAATATGGATGATGAAGAAAGGGAGTGTTCAACTCAAGAACACTTTAGAAGATGCTTGAAGATTCGAAGATCTAACACAAATATGACGATGTTTGTGTAAGATATCCATGATTTAAGTAGAAAGAAGGAGAAATAATCATGTGAGGAGTGATATTACTTACTAGGAGTAGATGAAGAACTTGTGATCAGCCTTGAATTTTCGAGATTAGAGAGGGATAGTGAGAGAGAATGAGTTTTTGCTTCTTGGTGGAGTGTGAGTGAAATTGGAGGAGAGATAAGGATTTTTCTATCCTTGAATCAAAGTGTTTGGCTGAAAAGAGTGGGAAAATGACGATGGAATGACCAGGTATGGTGGAATAGTGACTGGGGATGGTCATGGAGTGGGTGTAGAGGGTTGTGTGTGTCATAACTCAAAGGTAAAGTCAACACTCCACCTAAATATCTCACCCACTAGATTTTAATCTTGGATAAAGATTATCCTCAAAACGTGATTAAAATATGAATATTTAGGGTCTTATATGTCAAAATATAAGTTTGGGTGAAAATCCCACGTTAAAATAATGAAAAACGGGTTTAAAACGAAGATTGGGTAAAAAACCGGGAAGAAAATGGAAAAATCTGAAGTTAGGGGCGAGGTTCGGTCTTAGAAGCATTAGAACCGAAGGTAGGGTTCGGTTGGTGTATTGGAACCGAGAGGGAGGGGTTTCAGTCCGAGCAGGTCTCGCAGGCGAACTCATCAGAAGGGACCGAAGGCGAAGCTGGCTAGTAGTTCGGTCCGAAGGGACCTTCGGTCTTCCGAGGTTTGGTTTCGGTTCATAGGGACTTCGGTTCTAATAGGAGCTTCCGCTTTAAGAGGGTTTCGCTCCTATAAGAGGGTTCGGCCCTTAAGCTAGGTTCGGCTCCTTAAGAGGGTTCGGCTCCTTAAGAGGGTTCGGCTCCTTAAGGCTGTTTTTCGCGCAAACTTCCGTTTTCGAGCTGTTTTTGACTAATTCAAGGGTCGGGATGCCCCCGAGTGATTATAAAAAGTTGAGAGAGATTTTGAGAGAGATTTGGGAGAGATTTCACATACTTGGAGAGATTTCTCATACTTAGAGAGATTTGGGAGAGATTTCACATACTTGGAGAGATTTCTCATGCTTAGAGAGATTTGGGAGAGATTTCACATACTTGGAGAGATTTGGGAGAGATTTGAGGTAGGGAGAGATAGAGTGAAAGAGATTGGGAGAGGCTTCTTTTGTGACCTTTTTTAGTGTTTGGCTTTGTAATGCAAGGTCCGTAAACCCCGTTAAGCCATGTTTAAGAGTCTTACACACCGTCGAAGGGTATGTAATAGTGTTTTATCGCTTTGTTACATCACTTACCCCGATTAGGGTTCAAGAATCCTACACATACGAACTTTCCAAGTTATGACTTCTTATTAAAATAGCGAGTTGTACAATAATTACATAACATAAACCCTAGTATACAAGGGTTAGTAGAGTTGACCGGTTTGACTTGTTGACTTTATTTGACTTTGACTTGACCGGAAATTAACGGTTGTCACACAAAATGTCTAAGTTTAAACAAGGTTCGGTTGACCTAACCTTCTTTCATAAGAAAGAAGGTGACCACCTTATGATCGTTCAAATTTACGTTGATGATATCATCTTCGGTTCCACAAATCCTAGCTTAACAGCTGAATTTAGGAAGTTGATGGAGACTAAATTTGAAATGAGCTCAATGGGTCCTATTAACTTTTTCCTTGGCTTGAATATAAGACAGGGACCCGAAGACATTTTCATTAATCAAGAGGCTTACACGAAGACCTTGATCGCCAAGTTTGGAATGATGGGAGATTCGAAAATAAAGGTTCCTATGGCGTTTGGCACAAAGCTAACACCTTCTCTGGACAAACCGGCTGTTGACATGACCCTTTATCGTCAGATGATAGGGTCTCTAATGTATCTAACAGCAAGTCGACCAGACATAATGTTCTCTGTTTGTTATTGTGCCAGGTTTCAAGCTAATCCACATGAACCTAACATGCTAGCTGTGAAGAACATCTTTCGGTACCTGAAGCGAACCTCTTCTCTCGATTTGTGGTACCCAGCCAAATCAGGGTTCTTTGTCCAAGCATTCTCAGATGCTGATCTTGGGGGATGTGGACTGGACTGAAAGAGTACCACTGGAGGATGCCAATTTCTGGACGGAAAACTTGTTAGCTGGCAATCCAAGAAACAAACGTGTGTATCTCTCTCCACTGCCGAAGCAGAATATATAGTTGCAGCATCATGCACATCTTAGGTCATTTGGATACAAAGTCAACTTCGAGACTACGGCCTGAACATGAAGAAAATCCCACTATATTGTGACTCAGAGAGTGCAATTAGGATTTGCCATAACCCAGTGCAACACTCAAAGACGAAACACATAGAACTCAGGTATCACTTTATCAAAGATCATGTGGAAGATGGTAATGTTGAAATTCATTTCGTAAGAACCACTGATCAATTGGCTGACATCTTTACTAAGGCCTTGCCTGAAACAAGTTTTAATAAAATCCTACAAGGCTTAGGAATGACGGAAGCTGAATCTGTACCGAAATCTCTTTTGTCTTAATAAAAGTTGGAAGCGAAATAGAGGGAACGCTCGGTCCATTTCGGGTTCGGTTCTTCCGGGAACCGAAATGAACCGAACGCTCGGCCTATTTCGAGTTCGGTGTCACCGGGCTCGGTTCGCCTCTCATCTCCAAATGATGGTTTTGGTTGTATAGTATGTATACTCTTTTCTCGCAATTTATTTTATGTTTTTCCTTTTATTTTCATAAAATTCAAAAATATTTCTCTTTCTGTTTTAATTCTTTTTCATAAAATCTTATAAAATTCAAAAATATTTTTCTTTCTGTTTTAATTCTTTTTCAGAAAATCTTATAAAATCCAAAAATATTTTTCTTTTTGTTTTAATTCTTTTTCAGAAAATCTTATAAAATCCAAAAATATTTTTATTTTCCGTTTTATTTCTTTTCAGAAACTTCAAAACTCAAAAATATTTTCTTTCATTTTATTTCAATTTGCTCAAAAATATTTTCTTTCACTCTTAATATAATTTGTGTATAAGGATTTTTCTCAATGATGGAGCTGGGGCAGGTATAATTCTTTATCTATGTACTAGCTAAGTGTCCCTAGAAGCATGATGCTGCATGTTGACCCAAGCCTCAAAAGATTTTGAGTGAAGCCTTAATGACTTGATATATACAAATCATGTCTTCCCAATCAGGCTGTCAAATTCACTCTAATCATGAGCTACCTTACTCTTCTCAAATTGAGTTAAGAGTTTTTCTGCTTAGTCTATCTTCTATAGAAGAGGTACATTTGGTTCTTTAACCACCTCTTATTTATTCTCCATCATACTTCATCTCATAAATGTAACCCTTGATACTCTCAGCATTACCACCAAGGTTTACGGTTACACAACTTATGTGTTAATGATCTTGGTTTCGTGCCACTATGTGCTAAGTGAAACCCAAAATTCAAAACCTTTAAAGAATTGACGGTGAACAATTCAATGTTCTAGATTTCACCCTTTGAATTTACGAAACCACTTTTATGAAAGTACCCTGAAATCTCCTTTTATTTTTGAGAGATCCTTATGAAAATGTCTTTCACCAAGACTTTTCTTCCCAAGGGATCCAGTTTTTTTTTTGATGTTTCTAATTAACAATTATCAACAAGTCACTGAATATGTTCCAAACCTACTTGTTTAACAGGCCACATCGGTCTCACAAGTACTTCGTTCTATTTCGGTCTTATATCAAGTATCGGAAACCAGAATTGAAGCGAAAGCCACCCTTAATAGCCTTATATATAAAAGATGCCTTTCATTGCTTCTCAACAAGTACTTGATCGTAATTCAATGGGAATCCAAACAAGCACTTTGAAGTCTCTCTTGACTTTAAAGGAAGAGATTCGTGCCCGGGATCCACTGCTTTATGTCTTAAATGACATCACAAATTCCCACAAATAGTTTGATTTATTTCTTTATCTTTGATACTATCTTGCACGAAAATCTTGCATTTTCCAAAAGTCTTGTTTGGTTATTCATAAGCTATTCATAAATATATAGCTTCGGTTCCTAACGATGTAATGCAGTTATTTCCAAACGAAGGGATACATCGGTATAAAGCCTTTGGTACTTATGGTAATAAAGATTCGATTGAAGGTTCAAGCGGTGACTCAGCAGGAAGTCTAATCGATTGGCGATTTGGAAAGAGGATAAGTATGGAAGGCGCATGAATTTGAATCGTTACCTAATCATGCGTCATCAGCTGTTTTATCGGAGTTGCTAGTTGTCCAATCACGCCTTTTTAGGCGTCGTTTCCCAAATTAATGGAATCATTGCTCACGATTTTCTCTCTCTTCAAAATCGTATATAAGGGATTGATTTATGTGGGATTCTTCTCTACCACAGTTCACCTCTCTCAAGCAAAAGAAGGCGATTTGGTATTCATTGTTCATCTTCTTCTTCATCAAGCTTCAACAATGGCAGAATCTTCCTCCGTTCAAGAAACTACTGCACGCTCCACTCTTCTTGCAATCAAGCCCAACCAGAACTTATTGATCGATCTTACTCTGTTCCTCTACGATACTTACATGTATCAAGTGGTGGAATGTCTAAAGTATTCCCCACTCATCAAAGCTCTATCAACGTTGGAAGTCGTACCAATGGCTTGCCTCTCACAAATCTATTCCACTGCTACGTACGACAAAGGTGCAGAGAAGATTTACTTCGACATTCTCAACCAGAAAGCTTCAATCTCCAAGAGCCGATTTTGCTCGTTGCTAGGGCTCATTTATGATGAATCCATGATGAATCCTGATTCCATCTCCACAGGTCAGCTTTTCTCGATGTTCTACAACATGGGGTACATTGAAACCCTAACGACTGTGACCAAGTTCAAGAAATCATGCCTTCCTCCTCAATGGAATGGCCTCTTCACCCTTCTCTTCAAAGGACTTTCCAAACGAAGTGCAGGATCTGATGGTGCTAGCAAGTCTTTCATGACTCTGCTTGATGGGTTGTACCATGGTGTCAACTTTGATTATGGTTCGGTTTTATGGCTTCAACTTGTCCAAAGTTAGTCATCTGCTTCTCGCCACACAGAAATTTCATGTGCCCGGTTTTGGACCATTATCACTCAATGGATTATGGATCGTTATCATGTTCCTATCATGGCACACTCACTGCTCTCCTCCATTGCTACATTTCATACCACAAACATCATTGTCTCTCATCCGTCGAAGTTTATCTTCGTTGGCTCAATTCCTGAGTCAATGTATGCTTGTGTGTCCCCTGCGAGCAAGCTTATTCATGAGTACAAGAAGCTCCCCTCTTCTGGTCCAAGGGAACTTACTCCTGAAATGTTAAAATCTATTGAGGAAGCAGACAAACCTGCTAAGCGGGGTAAGAAGCAAGAAGCAAAAAAAGGGGATAAAGGAAGTCAGGTATCAAAGGTTCAGACTCCAAAGAAGCGAAAGTCTGAGAAGGCAGCACCTTCCCAGCCCAAGCAGAAGAAGGTCAAGAAACCTGCTCGGAAGCTTATTCTTCAATCATCAAGCGACTCCGACTCCGAGTACGTGCCTACTGGTCATCAGCCTACCATTCCTAGCGAATCTGAGAGCGAAAGCTCAGATGATGAAGGTTCGGCTCGTGGTGGTACACCACCTCGTTCGCCTACACCAGAGGTACATGTTCGCTCCCAAGCACCTTCTCCTCCACCTGTTTCCATTCCTATTTCCTTACCTCACACTTTCCCAATAATCACCTCTCAACCTTCCTCTACCATTCCCATTCCTACACCTATTTTCTCTGAAGCTACAACAACAACCACCACTCGAGTTCGGACTAACGTATCTAATACGGGGGTTTGTACTTCAGCACCCGAAACCCCTGTTACTACCAAACCTCCATCACCTACCCAATCGACAGAGACCAATACCGTTCTTGGTGGTGAAAATGTTGATTATGACACCTTCTACTACAGTCCCTACAGGGTGCAAAGCGACGATGATGATGATGCCCCTGTCACCAAGCGCCATCTCAAGGAGCTGAATGAGAAGCTAGATAAGATGATGGCCTCCTCCTCTACTCAGGATTCCTTTTCTGAGTCTGCTATAAAAGGCTTGATGGCCACCTGGGTCAAGGAACACGAAGCTTCCATCACCAAAGCCACTTCCTCTATTGATGCTTCAACAAAAGTTTGCACGGAGGCGACCGAAAAAGTCGATAAACTAATTTCTAATGCAAACATTTTCCTTGAATCTTTATAGGGCGTTGCAGAGCAGAATTCTAACAAGGTCAATGCCTCGGTTCAGACCCTCACTCAATCTCTTCAACAAGAGGAAGAGCTATTTGAGGTGCTTCGCAAGAACCTCACCTCTGATCACATCAAATATCAAGCTTCTGTCTCTGAACGTTTGGATCAACTTCAGGCAGATCTTGCCTTGGAAAACAAAGTGATGGATGAACTTGCTCTGAGGACCACTCAACTCAAAACCCAGACTCTCAAGCTTAATCAAGCGAACAAGGATCTTGAAGCACTGCGATCGGAGCGGTCTGTGGTTAAAAGCTCTGTTGGTAATGTTCACTCTATTCTCCTTCATCTTCTTGAAGCCTACGATTCCGTTCTTACCATTTCGGTTCGACGTCATTTGGCTGAGAAGTTACGGCCAGCTCTGGATATTCTAAGCCGGATAGAGGGTGTTCCGGAGTCCGTTGTCTCTCCGCAACAAGGGGGAGAAAAGCCGAAGTCTTCATCTCAACCACCGAAACCACATCAACCGAACCCTCAACAACCAAAACCGAAACCACAACAACCGAAGGTGGTTACTGAACCGAAGGGGAAAGAAGCTTCAGGTTCGGGCATGCAGGATACGGGAAAAGGAGTTGCTGATGATATTGATGATGAGGATGATGTTGATATTGAAGAAACGGTTCCTAAACCAAGTCCTCTCAAAGCCAAGCCCTCTGCTCAGGAGATTAAGGAAAAAGTCACTGATGCCATTAATAAGGAGAATGAGAAGAGAAAAGCGAATCTGCTTAATCAGAGGAAATCGATGTTTCCTATGTGGACGTTGGAAAGGCTACGAAAGGAGGTTATTGAAACTCCAAGTTCACATTGGCTGGAGCCTGTTCTTTCATTTAATGTCGAGAATTCTAAAAATTCTCAATTTGACATGCCAATCACTCGTAGAGCCTTCATCTTTCACTGCTTTGAGTCTATAGTGGCGGTTCCTTCTCCTGACCCAAAGGTTGATCAAGACTTGCTTGAATATTACCATGAATTTTCTCAACCTCAGTACCTTACCTGGAGTAACAAGAAGATCACAAAAATTAAGGTGCTGAAACCTACTGCAGCAGGGAAGTTCATTAACATCAAGTTCAATGTGACCCGAGGATCAGATGGTTCGGTCCATATGATTTCCCTTGCTGATCTGCCAAATCTGAATCCACACGATTGGATTCTTCTGCACAACATCCTACTCTCCAATCAGAAAGAATATGAGCCCATCATTGATCACATCAAGCGTATGCTAGTGTGTTACATTCATGAAGTGGCGAAGATGGATCAGGAGATTGCCACTGCTATACGCAAGAGACCCTTAATCAAGCATGTTGGGAAGGCTGGTGACACTAAGCTGATGGTGAAGGGAAAAATTGATCCACGGTCTCACACCGTCATGTTTCTTAGAGGCGAATGTCAAAGATGCTTATTTGCTCTGGCTGACAAACATCTATTCTCCAATTCCTGTTTGGAGCACATTCTTGAGCTTATCCATGGGTGTGATCAAAATAGTGAAGCAGACAAGAAGCTGTTCTCAGGTATGCTTCGGTGGTATATGGCTTTCAGACAAACTCTTCTTGCCATCATTCCAAAATTGTTCAAGGTTGTGAAGTGAACTCCTCAACCTCCATCGAAGTGAAGTCTCACCCCATTTGACGCAAAGGGGGAGATTGTTGGGTCTAGTAGTGTTGCGTCCTTGGGCTCGGTCCTTAGTCCAGTTTTGTTATCCGGTTTGGGCCTGTCCAACCGTGCTTATTATATTATGGTTTAGTATTTAAGGTGCATGCATGCATCCTTTGTTGGGAGGACTTTAATTATTATTCAGATCATTGTACTACAAACCCTAGCTCGCCTCTACAGTGGAAGTTCTTCATCGAGCTCTGCTGAGGCGTGACTACATTTGAATCATTAAGCATTACTTGATTCTATATCGTGTTTATTGTGTTTGTTTGTTTTTATTGTTTGGCATGTTGAAGATCTAATCGATCTAAGAGTTTTTCAACTCATCACCGGTCATGTCAGATGACTACCAACCAAATACATCAATACTTTCTTTCAACAACTTTTTAATTCTTAGCTTAGCATATGTGGTAATCCTGCCCCCATCCGTACTCTTTGCTTTGGGTATCTTTCATTTACTACAACTTCCTTTGTTTCATCTTATGCTGATTTCAATCCTGGTGTCTTTATGTCTGCTTCTTCCATTATGAATGTCGCCTTGAATGTTTCTAGTTGTTTTCTATGAATTGTTTCATACCCAGTTGGTATCTTGAACCAAATTAGATTGTGGATTGTTGATGCAATGACCTCGAACTTCTTCATGGAACTTCTCCCAAATATGATATTATATGGTTATAATGACTATATGATTGTGATATCCAACACCTACGTGTTTCGGCTTGTTTGAACTGGTCTCTTAAAGTCAACGAGACGGATAATATTTCTTTAGGCAATATTGAATGTCCCGCGAAACTCGTTAAATGTCTTGTTGGTTGTTGGAGTTTCCTCTTTATTTGTTTAGGTAGCTTTGAGAAGCAATGGCCATACATGATTTTGGTTGAGCTTCCATTGTCTCAGTATATCCTATGGAAACCTATGTCATGTATGCATCCATATATGAGTATTGGTTCATCTCCTTGTCGACTAGTGATGTTCCTTGTTTGCATGTTAAACATATTGTGTAGGCATGTTGTAGTATTTTTCTCTTCACGCGGTAGAAATTCATTTTTCCTTGGTTGGGTGATGGCCATGTTGCATAGGTTTTATTTCCTTAGTCTGTAAGCATTGTTTGGGTGTCTCCGTTATATATCACTTCGACTCCCCCACAATATGGATGACGCCAATGTTGTTACGGTGATTTCGTGGTGCATGTATAGCTCTTTTCCAGTGGGCCTTGTCTAATAAGAATTTGGGAAGTCACTCTACATAGGACAAGAAAATGCAAGGTTAGGAATTCATACCTAGGGTTGGACCCCAATATTTCTCTTTGGTGCCTATGTTAGATATTGATCGTATAATTGCTTAAGGATGGCCGGGGATGTTGCATTCTTATTTCTTACCTTGATATCCTTCTTTTTGGAGTATTTATAGGCCTCTTTAGTCTTTTAAGTTAAAAGTTGGATCCGGTCCTTCCCTATTGTCCGGTTAAGGAGAAGTTACCATTTGTCCTTCCTTTATTATTAATTTATTTTATTACTTCAAATCTTTTCCTTTGCATGAAACCTGGGATATGTTTTCTGTGCAATCCTTTGTCCTCCTTGTATTAGTGATATCTCGTAAGTTTGGGTGTGGTCGACCTGTCCCTTGTTGATTCAAGAATTTGTGTACGATCATTCAGATCGTGATTCGTTCATGATGGCATGTGGCTATGGTTTCTTGGCTTCCGACCTGGTGGAAACGGGTCGGTATTGGATTACTTTGGTTAACCAGTCTAGGTACACCATTATCATGTAATATGCAAATTCTTATAAAGTGGTTTTTTAGACCCTCAGGGTACATTTTTTCATTAACCGGAGGGACAAAAGGTCTACAGGGACATTGGGATGGTCAACATTGGACCTCAGGAGAAATTTTTCTCATGTGGTGTAACATTTGACAAATCTCAATTATAAGTGTTATCAATTGATCCCTAATTAAATAGTTTGTTGATTTCTTCACTTACGGTGACAAGCTTTTCAATAAACAAATTTAAACTTACATTTCAGTGTAGGCTAAATCTCGTTGATTGAAATCATCTAACTGAGTTTCACTAAGTAACCTAGAATCCTTTTTCTAACACTAAGTCATTCTCCAAAATTGTAAGCTTAAGCTTCTTTTCTTCTAGTTGACTCCTTAAGTGATATAGTTCCTAGGTCGCTAGGTTCTTTTTGTCTATGGACTCGCTATAGTCTGAGAGGATGCTTGCATACGTTTGAGTAATAGTGTCTAAGTATGGTTCACAATAGATAAGATCATGAATTTTACATGTTCGAGAATGCTTATACGTCCTATAAAGTATTAACTTTTCTTTAGCTCCAGTCCATTTCCATCGATTTTCTAAATGGAATATGTGCCTCGTTTTTGCTACCACGCACAATTTCCCATGTTTTCTCTTGATGTCTGCTTCTTCGTCTTCATAACCAAAAGACCAAACTTGATGATTTCTCCTTACATGGGCAAGAAACATTTTTTTTTATTTTTCGATGTCATAAACCTCCTATGCCATTCTAAGATAGAAGGCTTTATCTTTCACATCTTTTTCCTTGCAGTCATGGGGAAAATGATTTTTCTTGAGGTAATTATGACAAATGATATTCGCTTCATCATTTCCTTATGTGGTAGCAGAATTTTCAGTGGGTTTCTCAACCTTTGTTGGTTCGACATGTGAATTCGAAGAGTTGGTTAAAAGCAGAGGTTATTGGGTTTTTTTAGAATATGGAGGATTTTGAGGGTAGAGTGTAGGTTGGGTGAAGTGATGTGGTGAATTGTTTTGGGGATTGTAAGATCTATTGAACAAAGGTCGGGTAAAATTTTTGATTCTTTTTAAATCTAGGGGTTATCTGTTGAGCTGTTGGCTAATGAGAGCAAGTGCATTCTGAAAGACTTCTTCAGCATCTACCTCCATGTCTTGATCCTCATATGATTGTGGAGTGTAATTATATTGAACTTAAGTATGTGCTTTAATGGGTTTAAAAGGATAAAGATGTGGTTTATACATTGACTAAAGTGTTTGAGCGACCAGCGTCAAAGGTCCTCCTAGATCTATGCAATCTTTTAATATCGTAGATTATTGTGCTTGAAGTTCACCATACAATTTATACGAGAGATTTTTGAGTTTGTCATCTCCCTGAATAATTATCTTCCCCATCATGAATGATCTTCCTAGGTTGTTCAGAAACTGAAGATTGGTTTCATGATTACTTTTTGACAGTATCGACATTGGAAAGTCTGTTAATGATCAACTTTTATCTTTTGAAGGATTCTGAAAGACTTTCTCTAGGAAGAGCTTAACGGTCGTTAAACTCATTCAACATCGTAGTCAATTTCTTGTCTTTAGCCTGCTCTATGCCATTGAACATGTTCCTAAGAGTTAACCATATATCTTTTATTGAGTTGCAATTGGTGATGAGATCATAGATGTCAGGTGGAACACCATAGGATAGTCCGTGAAAAACTATCTCGTCGTTATCTATAATGGAGATATTTGAGTTTATGGGTCTGGACATAGAAACTCATACGCCAAGGATTATAATCGTTTCATATGTAAATGGAATTATAATGGATACATTTGGACCTTCTTCAACAGATCTCCAGATATATTTTCCCAGTCCTTTTAGGTATCTTTTCATCCTTTGAGGCAAATGATGATACTCATTTACAATGAATATGGAAGCTTTAGTGGAACTACCCACACTGTTAAATACATTTACTGAATAATGATGTGTCATAGTTCTGTTAATTTTGATAAAGATAAGTGAGTAAGTGTATATAAAGGGTATTTTAAATGTTTTTTGAAGTGTACGAAAAACAAGTTTTAATGAAACAAAAGTCAGATAAACTCAAGAGCAGCCACTCTAACTCTAATACAAACTATTGAGAACCTAAAATGAGATGGAATGATATACATAATAGATTAAGTTCTCAGTAAGGATCTTTTGTAGCTCAATAATAATTTAAGTGTGAAATGATGTTTAAACAATGTAATAGTCTAATAGAACATCGATTATATGATAAATATAAAGCAAATATAAAACTTTGTTGAATCTTAACTAAGCTTACATGCAAGACTTAAAGTTAATAATTAATAAACAAAAAAATATAAAATATTATTTTCATGTAAATAAATGAACTTATTATATATATAATAAATTGAGAGGACGCTTATGCACAGTGAACTTTTGTTTTTCGATTATATATATAATAAATTGAGAGGACGCTTATGCGCAGTGAACTTTTGTTTTTCGAATATTGTCACGGATGTTTGTGGGATTTGTAGTTTGCCCCCGCCTCCCTAACATCCAATCAATTTTTACTTCCCGATCGGAGTCGGATCCTTCCCCACCGACTGGCTCATTCAATATCTTCCCTTCCCGATTTTGGGGGAGCCTTATGTACAGTTCATTTTATAGTTTTCTTACTTTTGCCACATAGGTTTCGCTTTATCACATTTTGACCGCATAACTTTTTCTATATTGTTTCTTTTGCCATCTTATTTTAATTTTTTTTAAAGCTTTAGTCCTTGACCGTCAATATTTTCAGTCGGTTGCTCCTTCACCGCCTCTTCCACCCAATCAGATGTTGCACCGCCATAGACATCGGTCGTTATCTTTCTCCCTCGATTAAATCCATTCTTATTCCAAAGCTCTTTCTTCTTCTTGCACCGCTTCTTTACCGGCTCCCTCTAATCTGCTTCCCACCGTTTTTTTTTGTTCTACGCACCTTACAGTTCATCAGCTCATCCCTCTTTCGTCAACCCCTATCTGTTTCGATATCCTGTTCACCTCCCACCTCCACCGTCACTTGCCTCCGCTAGGGTGAGCCGATTTCCCGTTCGATCCGTTGCCATCGGTTCTCCTTCTCTAATCGATCTCCACTTCTCTCTAGAAATCAATTTACCAAAGGTCGACCTACAATCAGCCACACCCTCCTCCTGCTTCGTTTGCTAGCCCTGCCAGTGACTTCACCGCCATTTCTGATCACCGCCCACTGTTCAATGATTTTATATCAGGCAAGTTGTCTTCCCTTATTTTTTGTCAGACGGAATTCATATATGTTGGTAATCGATTACGTTGTCTTCATATTTGGGTTTATTACAAGTGCTGCAGATAAGTTGTCCGACGGAATTCTTATTTTGATTTAGTTGGTTTTTTGCTCTCCATTTTGAAGCTCACTAAAACCAAAACTAAATTATCCCCAAGTGTTTGTTAAAATGCCAAATAGAGATTTTTGAATTGTTGCATCATAATTTTTTTACTCTAAGTTTTTCATGTATATTAATTGATTAAGGGGGTGTTTGGCTTAGCTTTTCACAGCCCAAAAGTCCTTTTTGAAAAAGTTACAAAAAGTCAGAAAAACCTGACTTTTCCAAAAAGTTCCTTTTCCTTGTATCAAAACTTCAAAAGTAACTTTTTAGTGGTAAGAATACTTTATCAGGAACATCTATCTTTTTGAATTTTGATTTATGTTAGAATTTTCAAATTTGATATTTAGCATGAACAGTTACAAAGAACTGGTTGGTAATGTGATTTTTTTTTCCAAAGCATAAACAGATAGAAACAATCTGTTTTCTTTTTATTTAAGTTAAAAATCTATCTTTTCGCAATAATAATTGTTCAGCTATTAGTTTTAATAATAGTCCTTTTAGTGTGATTTATAATTCACTAATAGCTTTTGCTATTTTTGGATTATAATGACTAAGGGTTACTTATTCTTAAACTATAATGGCTATACTTTAGTTTATTTTTTTTAATTGGAGCTTCTCTTCTGATAACCTAACTGTTTAGTAAACTGTCATATTATTATTTTAATATTAGTTATTGTAATTATATTAAATCATAAATTATTATTGAGTGTTGTAGTATGGACAGATTGATTATATGGGGAATTTGCTACAACGATGAGGAAGGGTAATGGTGGAATTGGAAGAAGAACCATGAGAGGTAACCTTAATTTAAACGTATATGAAGCTCTTGGTGTCGTGCCACCCCAAAGTCAACTGCAACCTAAAGTCAACTGACATTTAGTTATTAGTTCCTACATTTTCTTGCTAATCAGTTTTATTTTTATTATTATTATTTTCGTTTTAGCATTACCAATATTTAGCAAAAAGTTTTGACATTTTTTTTGGCAGCTTAAAGCAGTGATTGGTGACATGGATAGAGTAAAGCTAGAATGAGTTTTTACACATGAGCAACAGATCATCTTCACTCTTCCTGACAAGATATGTTAGGCAATAAGTATGTATTCTGAATAAATTTTTTTTTAATCTTATATGACTCGGTAAACAATTACGCTATTGATATAACTAAATTTGTTTTAACTTATTGCCACAGGTCGCAGTTCATATTAACAGAACAACTTTTCTTTTTAATCATACATTTTGTTTTAATAAGGTTTTCACTTATTTTTTTCTACTCATTTTGTGGGCTGCTTTGATTCATTTGTGCCCTCATGTTAATACCAAGGACCATATTGTTTAAATGAATGTCCATAATGCATTCTTCCTTTATTAGTCTCTTAAGTAAAATTTCAATGTTTAACTGCTCTTTGTAATTTGTTTACCTTATAATGATATTGAGTCCTAAATAAAAGTGATGGCTTCCAACCCCTGCAATGCAAAGCAGGGGAACCTTCACTAGTTTAACAAAAAAACTAGAAATATATTATGTTATTTTAAAAACATCATGCATCATAAACTACAACATCCTAATGATTTTAACATCATATACTCTAATTTAAAATTTTAGCTTGAATTGTGACTTATATTCTAAAAAGGACATAGACATCAATTTATGATGACAAACAACAAATACAAATTTTCTATTAGAATACTATGCATACACTTATTATAACATAAAACTAGTTTAGAGGCTTGTATATTATATGAGTTGATTAAAACAAAATATTAAATAGGAATGATTAAATGGGAATTTTATTTGCATTTTAAATCTGAAATAAATGAATATGATGAGAAAAAAACATGCAAAAAATAAATAAATTAAAATTATGTGTTTAGTTGTGAAACCCGTGTACTAAACGGCGGGTTAATTATAACAAAATGTTAAATACAAAGGTTTAAACTGTAAATTTATAAAATTGAAATTGAAACTTAAAATTTAAAATTTGAAATTAATAGGTTTAATTTATGGAAACTAAATTAATGATATATTGGAAATCAAAAATGAAGTAAAATGACAAGTGGAAAATAAATATATCTCATAATTATAACAAAATGACATGTGGCCAATTGAATTAGAGAAGGACATGTGACAAAATCAGTATAGAAGATATACAATATTATTTTAATAGAGCATTATACATAGAGACTTCAATTTTAAACTCTTATAATATGTAAAAGATATTAATACCATTACACCACATAAACTATAGCCTTACTTGTATTATCCTTTAAAACATAACTATTCCATGATATTGTTTAACATTCACTAATCTTCAAACCTTGAAACCATAACTATTGTTTACCAAACATTCAACCATACCTATGATTCAAAATATAGAAAACATAACCAATATTCAAAGATCATAATATAGAAAACATAACCAATATTCAAAGAGAAGAAGACTACAAATTCATTAACCATTAAATTATTGCAAATATTTTATCAATTCGATCAACAGTTCATAAATTCATTAACCATTAAATTATTGCAAATATTTTATCAATTCGATCAACAGTCTTCATTTCATTGCATCGCTTCTTAAACCAGGTTACGATGCTTTAGTCGATCATATTTTGCAAACTCCTTAACTTCTTCAATTAGTTTATATATAGGTTACCATTCAATTTGGTTGCAGAATGAAATGTAAAATCAATATAAACAAATATTTATCATAACAAAATACCTAGAATATACATATTATACAAACTACTGTCAAGTAATAACAAATATCAAATGTTTTGTAACATTCTAGAATAAGTAACAATATATATGAAACATGTGATCAAATTAAATATGAACTATAACTAAACACCTAAACAAAACATAAACAACAATTTATCAAAACGGAATACCTAAAATATAAAGCTATTAAAACATTATTTTTACAAACACAATAATCGATCATTTCATTAATCCACATGTTAACATCTGAAATTAAATTTATAGCTCAATAGACCCCTATTTTATTAATTTACTGCTAAATTATGCCATCAATCAACGAATTAACATCTTTTTATAACATTCTATGTATAATTAGTTAATTACAACCATGAAAACCAAAATATCATCAAGTAATATATTATGTTTTATATAACCAATGGATTATGTTACAAACTATCTTAAATAAGTTCAGAACAAAAAACATCAATTATTCAAAGCATTATAAGCTAATTTATTTTATTATATTATGTTTTATATAACCAATGGATTATGTTACAAACTACCTAATGCATTCCATTATAGAGTATCTTAATCAAGTGAATAATAAAGTTCACAGAGTTACAACAATCTAAAACATAAATAAGTAAAATATTCTCTTAGAAAATACCTTAAATTAACAACAAACATCAATCATTCAAAATACATGCCCCACAATCAAAATAAACCTAACTGCAATAAATAAGTTCTATAAAAGAAAATAAACCTAGATACAGTAAACAAGTTCATTGTTAACTATGTATACTAAAGCCCAATTAAATATTTGGCATTGAAGATTCTCGGATTTTGAAGCTCATTGTTAACCCTAGTTATAATAAAAGCATTTAACACAAAACCTTTTTTATTGGTGTTGATTTATAAAACAAAATAACTATATGATGAACCCTAACTTCATAAATCAAAATAAGATGAGTATACAACTATAGTCTTGGTTTAAAAAAGTGCGATTTTTGCGACCGTTGCTAGGTTGTGTTGTGTTGCGATGGCCTAAGCGCAACAGAGGTGTGGGACGAAGTGACCTACATGATGCGAGGTGATGCGTGCGCATCCTGACCCATTTTACTTAGAAAATACTTGAAATCCAATAAAGCCATGCAAATGCAATTGTTTAATTATTGGTAAGCACACTTCTACCCTAGAGAGTTGTGTATAAACATGAATTTTGCTTTCTGCTTAAAGTTGACACACACACAATCACCAGAAAGAGATGCAAATCAAGCATGATGAATACGTTTCCTAAGGTTTTTAATGCAAGAAATATCGATGTAATTGCATCGAAATCTGGAACGTATAGGTTAGGGTTTTTACTAGTGGTGAGCATAATAACCGAAAAACCGAACCAAAACCAAATTAACCGATAAAACCGAACCATTTTTAAAACCGATGGTTCTGTTTCTATTTTTTCCTAACCGATAACTAACGGTTCGGTTATGGTTTTATAGATTAACCGAACAATTATTAACCGAACCGATAACTTTATATATATATATATATATATATATATATATATATATATATATATATATAGCTCAACATATTCAAGTGCAATTAATTTTTTTTTAATAAAAAAGAACTCATTAATACTCATTTATCGGTAGACATGATTGAGAAATAAAACTATCTACGGTTGCACACACATGGACACATCCAATTAACAATCATACATTGTGCTAAGACAATTGATTAATTTGGTAATTCTTAATTCTACATTTTGTAAACTTTTTGCATTGCAGAGTTGATTGATGGTCGCATTCAAATACAAAAGTTATGTTTTATTTTATTATTATAAAATTTGAAAAGCTTACAAAAACTATTTGTCCAATTTTTTTGTATTCTTTTTTAATTTTTTATACCAATATAGTCTCATTTTGTATCATTTTTGAACATTACGAATATTAACCATTAACCAAAACCATTAACCAAAAAAAATCATTAACCATAACCAATACTGCCCATAACCAATGGATACCAAAACGCATTAACCAATAGTAATGGTTATGATTATGTTTTGTTAAATTAACCGAATCAAACCGTCTCATACACACCCTCCTATGGAACGAGCTTCAATATAAGTTAGGGTTTTTACATGAATGAAAGATTTTTAGTGGGGAGAAGAATGAGAAGTGTTTATGTTTTAATCGTGATTGCAGATCACTGAATGAAAAGTTGGACAATATTACCCCTTCATGTGTAAGAGTTAACCCCAAAGTTCCATCTATTTACAAAAGCACCCGCGCCTAAAAATTATTTGATCTCAAACCTTGATAAAAATAGATGAATTATTCAAATCTTGTCCCATGTCTCACAAAATTTCCTTGTCTCAAATGAACCAAACCTCTCTCTCTCTCTCTCTCTCTCTCTCTCTCTCTATATATATATATATATATATATATATATATATATATATGTGGGTGTGTATGAATAAAAAAAAAATTTGACGGTACAATGCTATAAAAAGATAGTAAGAAAAAAAAGCCTTCCTAGAAAGTCAGAACAACCCTACTGAATGATATACCATTTTCCATCATCTCTGACTTCTACAGCCAGTGAAATAACAAGTTAAATAAGTTCACATAATCCAACATCAAAAGATAGAATATAGCCAAGTACCTTTTAACACTAATTTGTACGGTGCCCTGGTGCTGGCTCTTGGCTCCACCACCCTGCACATGCATCTGTTAACGAAGTATGCCACCAATTCCACCAAAACCCCTACAAAATTGATACCCCTCTTCGGATTTGTTTGTCACAAACTCAAGTGTGCATCCAAATTTCTTATACTCATTAGCAAGCCACTCAAGCAATGGCATCTTTTCTTGAACTTCAAGTTCAGCATTTGTCTGCGGGTCTCGAAAGTTACTTTGATCAGCTTCTTGTTCCCTGTTCAAATGCTTTGTAGTGATTTCACTTGAAGTACTATTTTTAAGCACGTATAGATTAACATCAAGTTTCTCCCACACAATGAGATTCTCAACAGCACCCATCTCCAAAGATTCCAAAGTGTCATCAACACCAAACACACACTTGTCCGTATCCTGGCTGATCTCTTCAAAATACTTTCCAATCAAACGTTTTTCTTGTACAAACTTCAGATTAGGAAGAACTTCAGAGGACAACTGGATAGCTTGATTGAAACCATGCTCCTCTCCATATGAAACAGCAACTACATTCATGATTTTAGCTCGAAGACAAGGATCAAACATGTCACATTGCATCAAATCGGTTTCCAAACCAGCAGATCCAGCAAGTATAAGACCAGAAACGTTTGATTGACCAGTGGCAGGATTGATGTACAGCTGTGTTGCCAGCTCAGCTGTTTTTCTCACATAGTTATGACGTTTCTCCATATGAAAAGGTGCAAATGGAAAGGCAGACTGCTTTCTTCGCCCATGTTTCATTGGTAAATCCTCTGTGAATTTGTGTACAACTTCCCTTGTGTTGCCACTCAATGTCCCAAAAAGTGTCCCGTTACCATCCATGATAATGAAACCAAACATGTCATCAGATTCCAACAGTTCACTTAGAGCTTCTGTATGGAACTTGTTATCACAGAGATAAAGGGAGTCCTTGATCGGTTTGAAGGGTTCAAAGTCTTTTGTAACTTTCTTCTCCTTTTTCCCGTCATCAGTAAGTATGGTTCCAGTATAAATCACCAGTCCATTGGGAGGAACCTTGTTGTATAGCATAAGTCTCTGTTGGGCAGATGTTATGGCGCCTAAAACATATTGACGATTCACTCTGCTCTTCATTTTTGAAGCAGTTTCGAATTCATCTTCAAGCATTTTAGTGACTCGAGAAATCTGATCTCGTGGAGGCATAATAAGAGAGATCATGCTGGTACCATTGCCTCTTGCAGCTTCAAGTTCCTTGATAAGGTTCTTCATCTTCCATATCGCTATATTCTTATCGGCTTCATCAACGTCCGACATCTTGACTAAAACAAGCGAAGAGATATTATTATTTTGCAAAACTGTTACACCGCTATTTCAATTTCTACTAATCGTACAAAGAGCGATCTGACAACTCAAAGATCTGAGATAATAATTTTAAAAATAAAAAAAAATCCACAGGTTTTTATGAAATCAAAGCAGAGGAAAAGAACTTCAAGAAATTCACAATCATTAGAGTGGAGCATATCAGGTTTGATCAAACAGATGTAATAACACTTGCTAAGATCTGAGGAAAGAGTTCTTACATGAAGAAGAAGGACGCCTGCGGCTTCGACGACGACTGGTGTCGGTTTTTGGATTGAATTGTGGGTGAAAGTTGAAACCCTAATGCTATTTTATCCTCTCAGCCTAACCCCAATTGAAACTTTTACCCAAACATTACCTTTCTATTACTCTACTCGTCGATTATTAACGGAAATTGAGGAGCCTAACTTATTTACAAGATAAATGTCTTTCCCGCCCTATAAATATTTTTGGATGAATATCCAAAACCGTTTAATTTGCACAAAAATATTCTCTCTTTTCAGTAAGATTGGTCTTTCCCACAAATACACAAAACAAGTCTAAAAAAAAGACGCATCGGACATTTGTGCCCTAACAAAAAAAAAATGCATACAATGTCTCCATCTTCGATCGGCCATACATGCTGAATTTTGAACTTACATGCTGAATTTATCAGCATACATGTTGGTTATATATGATGTTATTTCGTATATACATGCATAATTTTGGTTATATATTTTGTTTTTTTACACACATGCTAAATTTTGGTTATATATGTAGTTTTTTTGTATATACATACTAAATTTTGGTTATATATGTTGTTTTTTGTACACACGTGCTGAATTTATGAACATACATGCTGAATTTTGGTTATATATATATATATGCTGATTTTTTGTTATATATGTTGTTTTTTGTACCTACATGCTGAATTTTATATATATGTTATTTTTCCATTATAGACATGTCATAAAGAAAATCTAGAATAAGAGATAACGATTCGAGCGGGTATGCGCATACGCAATATATGATACATGGAGACTTGTACAATGTTACAATATGATACGTCTTACACAAGAGGTATTTGTATTATTATCCAATCACTTTACGCAATGTGACATCCCCAAATTCACAATCATTTTAAAAATTTTATTTATGCATATTTAAAAATCAAAGTATCATTTTTGAATTCACGGTCATTTAAAGAATAACTTACTCGAGTCTAGTAAAAAAAAATATTGCAGCTTCGTTTATGGTTGATGGATATACATTAATCCTGTTAGGATTGCCGGCAAGATCACTGGTCAGAATGTTTGAGTGTATTCTTGATATGTGCTCTTATTTTCTAAGCACAGATTATGTTACATTAACACTAAACAGAAAATTGAAGAGAGGAAGACAATATAAAGTTAAACTAAGAAACGTAGGATAATAGATATATGACAACCAAACCAAGAATATATCATAAAGGTAAAGTTACAATACAAAACAAGGTCTTAAACCATACAAATATAGAAATGATGCTAACAAGTGCCAAGAAGATAAACCAATTCATCACAAAGAAGCATAAACATCAATTTATACCGCATATCTAACTGTGACCAACAAACAATAATAATAACAAAACCCCATCCTTATCCCATATTAAGGGAAGGTAAGATGTAGGCAGCTCATAATTTACCTCCAACATAAATACTAAAAAAAAAAAAAAAAAAAAAAAAAAAAAAAAAGAAAGAAAGAAAACACACACACATACCGCCCGTCTTGTAAGAATCAAGCATTGTCTACAAATTTGGACAAAAAACACCTGTTTATGAATGACTATGAGCAAAATTGGTTACCTAGCAAACGCCTTTTGCATCATTTGTGTTGATGTCATGGATTGTAAACAGGCTACCTTGGTACATTCGGATATCTGCTTCTGATTCATCCTTCCAACCAACGGCTTTGACTTCACTAATCACCCCACTTTTCCGGCAATAAACAAACAAGTCTTTCCCTATTTTGGATGCCATTACTATGTCCCCCTATTTGTTCCAAAGCCCTAAAACCATTACCTCAACAAAAGGTAAAGGTGGCTTATAATCAAATCGACAGTAAGGTACCCATTCCTTCTGCTTCAATACCCACACCTCCATCGTTTTTCCAAGGTGGTTATACGAATATCCAACTTCACCATGCAGATCAACCAATCGAGTGTTAATCCAACCATCTCCAGTTTCTTTCGTAGGATAGATCAATCTGAATTCCTCCTTCCTCACATCATACCGTATCACTTGATCACTGTATGCCTCTCCAGGAACATAAGCTGTCAACCAGTACAGATATCCATGGGCAAATACGCCTTCACCGGTTATGGGATAAGATGGGACTTTGGGTAAATCTCGCCATGAGTCGGTGCCCAAAACATGCACCCTGGTGCGGAGATTCTTCCTCACCTCATCAAGGCTCACCGGATGAGCTTCTCTTCTAACAGATACACATACCATCTTGAAGGTGTTGGTAGAAGCATCAAAACCAAGCCCACATGATTCTCGAGTCCCCGACGTTTTACCTAACCTAATATCGATGGGTGGCAACTGATAACATTCTTTCCTTAGAGGATTGACCACAACCAAAGTGGTGCCGAGATCCCGACCATGGTTTTGTGCTAAAGATAAATAAAGCAGCCAATTGCAAGAACCACGAACTATGACCACCGGCAACGATTCGTTACATCCAAGCTCCATAACCGGGTGCTTTGTTAAGTCTACTTCTGAATTTGTTTTGTTTCATGCACGTTTTAATTTAGTTTTGAATAAATCAAAGTGACCAGTGAGTGGTCCCTAGTCTTTAGCTTGTAGTCAAGTTTGTTTCCTGTTTTTTAGCAGAGTCCTAGTTTAAAAGCAAAGGCAAGTGTACGTTTGTTTGTAGTCCAGTTCATTTTTGTTCAGTGAATAAAGAGATACTTTGCCTCATTTTATCCCCTGTACTCTTCCTTGTCCCTTGTGCTCTCTGTTCATTGTGCAGTTTTTGTTAAACTGTTAATTCCAGTTTTACCCTTTCCCTGTCATTTGTCATTTCCTGTCCCTGTGCAGATTCCTTTGTTGTGTTTAGTTTCCCATCTTGGTAATAAAAGTCTTTATTACCCCTGCAAGAGACCAACATTTGGTATCAGAGCAAAGTCTTGGTGCATGCCCAAGTATCAATCTCGTGAAGAGATGACAGGAAACAATGGCAACAGTGAGAAGGATGGTCAAATAACCCTCCACTATCCAATGTTATCAAGAACCAACTATAGAGCATGGGCAATCAAAATTCGTGTCTTCATGCAAGCTCAAGGTGTATGGGAAGCTGTTAAGCCACAAACAACAAACACGGTGGTGGAGGTTAAGAAGGACAAGATGGCACTAGCAGCCATCTATCAAGGGATACCAGAAGACCTTGTAATGTCACTAGCTGAAAAGAAAACTGCCAAAGAAGCATGGGAAGCCCTGAAGACAATGTTCATGGGAGCAGATAGGGTGAAGGTTGCAAGAATTCAGACCCTGAAGGCAGAATTTGAGGCAATGAACATGAAGGAGACGGAGGGCGTTGATGAGTTTGCTGCAAAGGTGACCAACGTTGTTAGTACCATGCGCACTTTAGGAGACACTGTAGACGAGGCCTATGTAGTAAAGAAACTACTCAGGGCGGTGCCATCCAAGTTTCTACAGATTGCCTCGACCCTAGAACAGTTTGGAGACTTGGACACGATGACAGTGGAAGAAGTGATTGGACGATTGAAAGCACATGAAGAAAGATTGAAAGGGCACAGTGATAACGAAGATAAAAGGCTCCTATTAACGCATAAAGAATGGTCTGAAAGAAATAAGAAGAAATGAGAGGGAGACACCAAATCAAAAGCAAATCGTGGAGGATTCGGTGGATCACGAGGACGAGGCAGAGGAAGAGGAAGAAATGGCAGTAGTCGTGGTGGTCGGGGTAGAAGTGGCTCTCACCACCAACGTGAAAGAAATTTTGGTGCATCTAGCAGTCAATACAAAAGCAAAGTGCAGTGCTAAAACTATCAGGAACATGGTCATTACGCAGCTGAATGCAAGAATCCAAGAAAAGAAAGAAACATTGATAACAATTTGATACAGGAGGATAACGAACCTGAACTCCTATTGATGTCTCTCAAAAATAAGGAAGAAGTTGGTGAGATATTTTTAAATGAAGAAAAAGTAAACCCAGATTTGAAAAAGAAAGGTGGGGAGTCAAGCCAGTCAAAGCTTTGGTATCTTGATACCGGAGCAAGCAATCATATGACCGGTGATAGAGGGAAATTCCATAATCTGAATATGGAGATACAAGGGTATGTCAAGTTCGGGAATGAAACTAAAGTAAGAATTGAAGGAAAGGGTTCCATAATTTTCCAATGTAAAAATGGAGAAAGAAGGAAACTTCAGGAAGTGTATTACATACCTGACCTCTGCAGCAACATAATCAGTCTTGGCCAACTGTCAGAAAGTGGGGATGAAATCAAGATAAAGGAGCCATTCTTATGGGTCCATGATAAAGCTGGGAGATTGCTAATGAAGGTGCAGAAGTCCATAAACCGTCTCTACAAAATAGAGCTTGAAGAAGTTAGTTCAAGATGCTTGGTTGCTGAAATAAAAGACCCAACTTAGCTGTGGCATACAAGGTTAGGTCATATAAACTTCACATCACAAACTGATGTCTGAAAGAGGCTTAGCTGAAGGAATTCCTAAGATGGTGATTCCATCAAAATCATGTGAAGGATGCCTTATGGGGAAACAGTCACGATGTTCATTCCCATCAAGTACAAGCTTCAGGTCAGAAGAAAGACTAGGACTTGTACATGTTGATTTATGTGGGCCAGTCACACCACCAACACCTGCGGGCAACAGGTACTTTATGTTGACAGTTGATGACTTTAGCAGGGTCATGTGGGTGTATCTGTTGAAGTCAAAAGATGAAGCCCTTCAGACATTCAAGAACTTTAGAACAAGAGTTGAAGTAAAGACAGGGAAAAAAATGAAACTACTGAGAACAGATCGAGGGGGAGAGTTTCTCTCAAAGCAATTCACTGCATATTGTAACGAAACAGGGCTTGACAGGCAATATACCTCACCATTCTCCCCACAACAGAATGGAGTCGTGGAGAGACGCAATCGTACTGTACTCGAGATGGTAAGAAGCTGCTTAAAGACCATGAATGTACCTGATGTACTATGGGGGAAGCAGTGAATCATGCAGTCTATGTACTGAATAGGGTATGCACAAAGGCACTGAAGGATACTACACCGTATAAGATGTGGATTGGAAGAAAGCCACATGTCGGACACTTAAGGGTGTTTGGGTGTACAGGTCATACGAAGATTGTGAAGAATCACTTGAAGAAATTAGATGGTAGAAGCAAGAGGGTCGTGTATCTCGGTACAGAAAAAGGATCGAAAGCTCATAGACTCTTGGACCATGACACAGGATCGATTCATGTGAGTAGGGATGTAGTGTTTGAGGAAGATCAAACCTGGAATTGGGAGAAGACGACCAAGATAAAGGCAATTCCAGGCATGAGCTTCACGATGGAAGGCTTTAATTTCGACGAATTTCAGGGAGATGATTCCGATCTGGAATCGTACACCCCACAACATGGGTACGGGTCAAGTGATGATAGCAACTGGACCGGAGAACAATAGCCTACTAGTTCTCCATTGGGCTCTCATGGAAGCCCACAAAGTATCCCCTTAAACCAACCTGATACGCCCAATTCACCAGTCACACCCAATTCACCCACTACACCGCATTCACCAACTGAAACAATGAGCAATGCTTCCAGCTCCACGGGAGGTGGAGCTCCAAAACAATATCGACTCCTCACAGACCTGTATGATCAAACAGAATAAATCGAACTCCCTGAAGAACTAATGATGATTCAAAATGATGAAGAACCTAACTCACACCGAGAAGCAAAAGAGAAGATCGAATGGGTCAATGCAATGAAGGAAGATATGGCTTCAATCGAAAAGAATAACACGTGGAGGCTCGTCGAACTCCCAAAAAGGAGAAAAGCAATCGGTTTAAAGTTGGTCTACAAGGTGAAAAGAGATCCAAACGGAAGAATTCTGAAGTACAAGGCGGGAATTGTGGCGAAAGGGTATGTCCAGAAACAGGGAATTGACTATGAGGAGGTTTTCGCTCCAGTGGCTAGGATCGAAACTGTTCGGGTAATTTTGGCACTTGCTGGGTCGAATGGATGGTGGGTTCACCACCTTGATGTGAAATCGGCGTTCCTAAATGGAATATTCGAAGAGGAAGTGTACGTATCTCAACCTGAAGGTTTCGAGAAAACTAAAGAGGAAGGCAAAGTGTACAAGCTTACAAAGGCCCTATATGGGCTAAAACAAGCACCTAGGGCTTGGAATTCATGCCTGGACAGATACCTGAAGAGCTTGGGATTCACAAGGTGCTATCAAGAGTATTCAATGTACACAAGGAAAAGAAAAGGGAAAATCTTAATAGTTGGCGTCTATGTAGACGATTTGATAGTAACTGGTGACTGTCCAAAAGATATTGATGAATTCAAATTGGAGATGAAGCCAAATTTGAAATGAGTGATCTTGGTCTATTGACTTACTACTTGGGAATCAAAGTGAGTCAGCATAGTACAGGGATAACCTTGAAGCAAGAAGCTTACGCGAAGAATATTCTAAACAAGACCAGAATGATGGACTGTAATCCAACAAAGAGCCCAATGGAGCACAAGCTAAAGTTGTCTAAGGATGAAGAAGGAGAGCTTGTGGACCACACTGAGTACAGAAGCATTGTTGGTGCACTCAGGTATCTAACACACACTCGCCCTGATATTTCATTTACAGTTGGAGTTGTTAGTCGCTTTATGGAAAAGCCAACTGTAAAACATCTTCAAGCAGTTAAGGGAATCCTTAGATACATAAAGGGCACCCTAAGTTATGGTCTAACTTACACTAGAGGGGAGAATAGAGTCACTCTCACAGGGTACTCAGATAGTGATTTTGGAAAAGACATGGATGATGGAAAGAGCACAGGTGGCACAACATTTTACTTGAATGAGAATCTGGTAACATGGATGTCACAAAAGCAACGCAATGTAGCCTTGTCTTCCTGTGAAGCAGAGTTTATGGCTGCAACTATGGCAGCTTGTCAAGGCATTTGGCTGCGTAGACTCCTCACTGAAGTAACAAGGCAAAAGGTACCACCCGTGGCTTTGTTTGTTGACAATCGATCAGCCCTTGATTTGATGAAGAATCCAGTATTTAATGGGAGTAGCAAGCACATAGATATAAGATATCACTTTATTAGAGAATGTGTTGAAAATGGAGAAATAATTGTGAGTCATGTGTGTGGCACAAAGCAGAAAGCAGACATTCTTACAAAGTCCCTAGCAAGAGTGAAGCATGAAGAGATGAGGGATTTAATTGGAGTAAAGAAGATTCAGAAATAGGGGGAAAATGTTAAGTCTAATTTTTAATTTGTTTTGTTTCATGCACGTTTTAATTTAGTTTTGAATAAATCAAAGTGACCAGTGAGTGGTCCCTAGTCTTTAGCTTGTAGTCAAGTCTGTTTCCTGTTTTTTAGCAGAGTCCTAGTTTAAAAGCAAAGGCAAGTGTACGTTTGTTTGTAGTCCAGTTCATTTTGTTCAGTGAATAAAGAGATACTTTGCCTCATTTTATCCCATGTACTCTTCCTTGCCCCCTATGCTCTCTGTTCACTGTGCAGTTTTTGTTAAACTGTTAATTCCAGTTTTACCCTTTCCCTGTCATTTGTCAATTCTTGTCCCTGTGCAGATTTCTTTGTTGTGTTTAGTTTCCCATCTTGGTAATAAAAGTCTTTATTACCCCTGCAAGAGACCAACATGCTTTTCCTCCTCCATGGAAGATTCGTTGATACGCAAAACACGAAATATGTGTGGTGGATTGGGACGAATCACGAACCTGATGGGTATTGGTTCATCCCGTTCTTGTCTGGCATGATTGACGGCAACGTATGGATCATCAACCAAATTGCACCACAGTTTGCATACAGATCAAAAACGAAACAATGATCGGATGGGCAATCTTGACAACAACTCGCAGATGATGTTGGAAGGCAACTCACCCATGTCTTTTGGATACAAGATATGGTTTAGCCCTAAAAGAACTTGGCGATAGACCTGCACAAAAAGACCGGTCTCGGACCGTACCCAAAAAAAGACCGAGACCGAACCGGTCTAAAACGAGTCCGAACCGAGAAAAGACCGATCCTAAAAAAGACCGGCTTGAGACCGTCCCGGACCGGTCCGAAAAGACCGGACCGTTCGGAGACCGGTCATAAAAAAGACCGGACCGGTCTGAGACCGGTCTGGAAAAATAGACTTGTAACCAAACTTTATAAATATATAATTTTTGTGTTAATTATACAATTTTTAATCACAAACGATCTAATTTATTTCATTTTTTCTTTTATAAAATTTAAATTATCATTTTTAATAAATCTTAATTTATTATTTTTATGACAATCTCATATTTATTAATGGAAAAAACCCGAAACCAAAACAAAAGAATCGAAAAATATCGAAACCGAACAAAAAAAAATCGTAAATCGAACCGAAAAAAACATATGGAAAGACCGAGAGACGAGACCGAAAAAGACCAGTCCAAAAAAAGACCGGTCCGAAAAAAGATCGGATGGGAAAAAGACCGAATGGGACCGGTTTGAAAAAAGACCGGACCGTTTCGAGACCGACCCAAGACCGGTCGGAGACCGCAAATGTGCAGGTCTACTTGGCGATACGTATTTAAATGATTACACTCACCGAATTTCCTCCAATTAGGAAAGTTTAGAGCAATTAGGAAAGTATAAAGGAAGTAGGGATTGAGTTATAAAACCGGAAAATCTGATATAATTGGAAAATGCTTAAACAATCTGGCAGTGGGTTTAAAAATTATCCTTATCCGGGTTCTGGGTATTCCGTGGGTCCGGGTATTTTGGGTTTTAAAACCAGATTTGTAAAAAAAACCGGACCTGGGTTTAATGAATCAGAACCGGTTTAGTGGGCCAAAGAACCAAAAATTGAAGGTTACTCACCCCTAATGATATCTAGTATCGATGACAAGAAGGGTTAATAAAAAAAATAACTCTTTGCTCATAGATAGCCAAACATATACTTTGTAAAATTGACCTCTCTTATAACAAATGAAGTGGAAGGTCATAGCAGTCAATGACATTTTTTTTCTTGGATATCAGCACGTACTTTGTT
Organism: Lactuca virosa; assembly: GCF_052849685.1. Lineage (NCBI taxonomy): Eukaryota > Viridiplantae > Streptophyta > Magnoliopsida > Asterales > Asteraceae > Lactuca > Lactuca virosa. The sequence continues at coordinate 147,225,955 of NC_136426.1, forward strand.
AACTTGTATAGCCACATTTTTTATCTCTTTCAAAAAAAAAAAAAAACAAACAAACTTGTATAGCCACATAAATTGAATTGTTTAAAATAAGGCCATGGGAGAAAACATTCAATAACCTTACTACCCGAACCATATTCAAGTAAGTTTACTTTACACAATGTTATGCAGCATCAACAACTATGACAATCGTGCATCCATGCTAACCGGAGAATAGGGGTGACCAAACCCGAACCAAGAAACCGAGAAACCGCCCAAAACCGAACCGAAAAAACCGAAACCGAAGCAAAACCGACGGTTAGGGTTTTGAATTTTTAAAAACCGAAAAATCGGTTTCGGTTTCGGTTTCGGTTTTTACCCAGAAACTGACCCAACCAAACCAAGAAACCGACCCATACATTAAACCGACAAACCGACCTAGCAAAACCGAAAAACCGATGCAATTTACTGATTATTTTGTTTTATATATATATTATTATATACTTATAAATGAAGCATTTTTCCTTACACCACATTCATTTGAAACTCCCATGCAATTTTCCTTTCACCACATTCATTTGAAACTCCCATGACTTTTCAATTTCTTTCTAATAATAATTATAATTTGGTTAATTAGGTTAAATAAATATCAAACATAAAGTGTAATCATATACAAACTAAATTTCAATATTAAAATAATATCTTTAATTCTATTTATAAAGTTATGTTTTTTAACTTTTAACATATAATACTTAATTTATTAGTTTTAGTATATTGTTGAATGTAAATCATTATCATTTTAAAGATATAATTTTGGAACAGTTTGTATAAAATACTTGAATTATTAATTTAAATATAACATTACAGGGTCAACTTAAATATAAATTTTAGCTTAACTTAAACAACCCAAATAATATTTTGTAAATAATTAAAAGTGATAAATTGTAGTGTCTTTCTAATAATGATTATAAGTTTTTTAATAAGGTTAAATAAATATCAAACCTAAAATGTAATCATAAATAAACTAAATTTCAATTTTAAAAATAATATCTTTACTTCTACTTATAAAGTTATGTCTTTAACTTTTAACATATTATACTTAATTTATTAGAATTAATATGTTGTTATATGTAAACCATTATCGGTTTAAAGCTACAACTTTTGAACAGTTTGGACAAAATACTTAAATTGTTAACTTAAATATAATATTACAATGTTAACTTAAATATAAATTTCAGTTTCACTTAAAAAACCAAAGAATATTTTGTAAATAGTTAAAAGTGATAAATTGTAGTGATAAATGCAAAAACTAAATTGTAATCTCAATTTAACTAAAATATTTCCTAAAGATATTTTTATAATCGTTAAAAGTTTTTAAATAAGTAGCTTAAAATAACTCACAATAACAATAGTTAAAAATAACTCTAGATAAATGATTATATTGTTACCTTTAAAATAAAAAAATGTTTGATTTTTCTAAATAATTATAATGATAGAAATTAAAACAATAAGCAAATAAATTTTAAAATATTAATTAACAATAACAACAACTATAAATAACATTAAACCATATATTATATTTAATTTTATTCATGTGTAACTTGCGGGTAGAAGTCATTCAAACGATTGAAATTATGAAGTTATAATAGATGTATATATTATCATATAATTCAAAATAATCAAAATATTATATATCAATTTAGTATACGAATTATTATATCAAATTTAACAACAACATTATTGTTATATTTAAAAAAAGCATATATTTGTAAAGACTTCGACGATATATGTGTTTCTGCGCAACGCGCAGGCATTCGCCTAGTATATATATATATATATATATATATATATATATATATATATATATATATATATATATTAAAAAAAACAACCCTAAAACAAAACACCCCTTCCGTCCTTCTCTCTTCTCAGTTCTCTTTGGAACTCGCCTCCCACAACCAGAAGAACCCTCACAGTCGGCAATCTCGCACACCTCCGGCGACAGTCGACCCACCCCCACACCTCCGACGCCACCCACAAGACCTGCGACGCCTTGAATCTGGCTCGTTCTTTGTTGTTGTTTTTTTTTGTGTAATGTGTTTCGTTTTCTCTTATTTCATGTTTACATTTTAATTTCCTTTGCTTTGTTTTTGCTGTGAAATCAAATGAAACCAACCCATGACATTTGCTTCGTAATTCTTGTGAAATCCTGCTGAAATGTTGTATTTTTTCTCTTGGTTTGAAATCTTGCTGAAATAGTGTTTTTTTGTGTTGATTTCTTGTTTTTGATCGTCATTGCTGTGAATTCTTCCTAAAATCTTTTTTTTTTGAAATCTTACTGATTTCGTGTTTCTGTTCGTTTTTGTTGTGAAATGTTGTTGAAATATGTTGCTAAAATCTACATTATGCTGTCAAATGTTACTGAAAGAGTGAAATCTACATTGTGCTGAAATCTTGTGAAATTAATCAAATTGTGCTGAAATGTGTGATTATATGGGTTGAACCCAAGAAACAGGAAAACCGCCAAAACAGACTCCAGAACCCAAGAAACCGAACCGACCCTATTGGGTTCTGAAAACTAGAAACCGACCATTTATGGGTTGAGTTGGGTTTGGGTCCAAAAAGCTTTTAGACCAATAACCAGTGAAGAACATATAAAACAGTAATGTATTCAACTAGTCAATAAAAAACAATTACCACCAAAACCACGATCCAACTAATATCAACAAATAGTAGATCAATTTCCACAATGTCAATAAAATATAAATAAGTCAATGAATGGTTATTATATATTAAAAAAATAAAATTATAAATATTTGAAGATGATATACAATGGTAAATTTAGCATAAGCTCCAAAAGTCATGATTGTTGTTGGAGTGCCAAGTTTTAAATTTTTAACCCCTTCACCAATTACAACAATTAATCCTACACCCTGTATTTTTATACACATTAAAAAAAATCCAAAATATCATTAAATTCAATGAAAAATTCCATAAAAACCACTATAGATTGTGTTTAATTTTTAACTTTTAATTTTTATTTAACCACAAAACAAATGAGTTTTGGTTTAACCACACTACATTTTCTTTAAAAATTAATTGGAATAATATTTTTCTAAAGTTGTTTTTTTCCCTAAAATCTTAAGTTTTTATAGTTAAATCATAACAAAATAACAAAATTCTTCAAACAGATTACAAAACTATAGATGTTTTTATAGAATTCAAATTTCAGAGAAATATTATTTTGCTGGTTAAAAAAAAATCATAGTATAGTGGGTTTTACGGAATCTGACCTAAAAAGAAAAATTCAAAAAGTATTATTATATACCTTAAATCCAGTATCAAATGAAAGCATAGAATTGATTTCTTGTTTGGTTCCACTAAAATAACTACCATAACTAAAATTCACATGTCATTTTATACAAAAATGAGCAAATATTCCCCCAATTGGAACTATTAGTGCTCATAAACAAAGATGTCAATGATTAAACAAAAATCTATATGTTGATTGAAAGAAGCATAGGGTAAACTGTAAATGGAAAGGGTTGGAAGAATGGTGGAAGCAGTTTAGTAATCTAATTGAGAAATAGACACTGAAGGATATGGATGGTATGAAAAGGGGTAAAATGGTAAAATTACCTCTAGGACTCTGACATGAAGTCACATCATCATCTTGTTGAAGTGAAATGGCAGCTTTGTCACTCTTAGGCTGTGCGGTATGGAGTAATGGTGGTTACGCATGGCGCTTACGTGGCAAGGCCACCTATGCGTGAACACCGCCCCAGGCGCGCGTAGGTGCCTTGTGGCGTGGTGCGTATCACGGACGAAGACGACCAATTAAAACGAAAGAGAGAGTGTAACGGCTATGTTTTTTACTGTTTGGAGTTTACAAAAAAAAATTAAATTAAATTTTAAATTTAAATAACACCACCTTTTATATATATATATATATATATATATATATATATATATATATATATATATATATATATATATATTACACTTTCACTCTTCATTTTACACTTCTAAATCCAAAAAAATACTCATACTTTCTTTCACTTTTCTTCAAAAAATGGATCTCAACCAAAATACTCCACCCACTCCAAACACTCTAAGTGATTATCAAACATATATGCAATTGTTGAATTCTCCGATCCAACAACAACCTTTATTCACTAACCTTCCCTACAACCCACAATTCTTCCAACAACAACGACCACAACAACAATTCATTCCCCAATTCCAAGGTTTTCAATCCACAATTCCAAACACAATCATCTTAAGTCTCATTATCTCAATCCCAAACCGTGAACCTCGACAACGACGATGAATTTGTCCAAGAAACACCACAATCATCTCGAAGAAGGCAACCAAAAGGAAAAGGGAAAAAGAAAGCAACGGCTTGGAACGAAGAAGAGGAAGAAGCTTTAGCAAAAGCTTGGATTTTCATATCCTGTGACTCGAGAAGAGGCAACGCGCAATCTGGAGAAAGTTTTTGGAATCGTGTTTTGGATCACTTTCACGCACTTCTTGGAAGGAAAACGGATCGGTCGTACGACGCGGTCAACGGAAAATGGCGTGATATTCGCGCAATTTGCACAAAGTTTAATGGCATATTTGAAAATCTAAAAAATATGCATAAAAGTGTTTTGAACGATTTTAACATTTTATCAACCGCATGCTATCAATTCAAAGTAACCAACAACGGTAAACCATTTGGTCACCAAAAAGCGTGGGAAGTTTGCCGTCAAGGTCCAAAATGGGTCCTTAATCTAAAGACACCGCATTCAGATTCGAACACCAGCTCCAACAAAAGAACAATAACTTCTGAATCGGACGCGGGTTTTGGGCTAGAACTCAATGATGACATCGATGTTGCCGAGGGAGAGGGTCCACCTAAAGTCCAACTCCGTCGACCATCGGGAAGGGACAAAGCAAAACGGGCGGCGTCTTCAAGCGGGAAAGCAACTGCAACTAGCGACGACGGGCTTGTGGAATATATATATATATATATATATATATATATATATATATATATATATATATATATATATATATATATATATTACACTTTCACTCTTCATTTTACACTTCTAAATCCAAAAAAATACTCCTACTTTCTTTCACTTTTCTTCAAAAAATGGATCCCAACCAAAATACTTCACCCACTCCAAACACCCCAAACACTCTAAGTGATTATCAAGCATATATGTAATTGTTGAATTCTCCGATCCAACAACAACCTTTATTCACTAACCTTCCCTACAACCCACAATTCTTCCAACAACAACGACACAACAACAATTCATTCCCCAATTCCAAGGTTTTCAATAACAAGCTTCTCCACAATTCCAAACACAATCATCTTAAGTCTCATTATCTCAATCCCAAACCGTGAACCTCGACAACGACGATGAATTTGTCCAAGAAACACCACAATCATCTCGAAGAAGGCAACCAAAAGGAAAAAGGAAAAAGAAAGCAACGACTTGGAATGAAGAAGAGGAAGAAGCTTTAGCAAAAGCTTGGATTTTCATATCCTGTGACTCGAGAAGAGGCAACACGCAATCTGGAGAAAGTTTTTGGAATCGTGTTTTGGATCACTTTCACGCGCTTCTTGGAAGGAAAACGGATCGGTCGTACGACGCGGTCAACGGAAAATGGCGTGATATTCGCGCAATTTGCACAAAGTTTAATGGCATATTTGAAAATCTAAAAAATATGCATAAAAGTGGTTTGAACGATTTCAACATTTTATCAACCGCGTGCTATCAATTCAAAGTCACCAACAACGGTAAACCATCTGGTCACCAAAAAGCGTGGGAAGTTTGCCGTCAAGGTCCAAAATGGGTCCTTAATCTAGAGACATCGCATTCAGATTCGACCACCAGCTCCAACAAAAGAACAAGAACTTCTGAATCGGACGCGGGTTTTGGGCTAGAACTCAATGATGACGTCGATGTTGCCGAGGGAGAGGGTCCACCTGAAGTCCAACTCCGTCGACCATCGGGAAGGGACAAAGCAAAACGGGCGGCGTCTTCAAGCGGGAAAGCAACTGCAACTAGCGACGACGGGCTTGTGGAATATATATATATATATATATATATATATATATATATATATATATATATATATATTACACTTTCACTCTTCATTTTACACTTCTAAATCCAAAAAAATACTCCTACTTTCTTTCACTTTTCTTCAAAAAATGGATCCCAACCAAAATACTCCACCCACTCCAAACACCCCAAACACTCTAAGTGATTATCAAGCATATATGCAATTGTTGAATTCTCCGATCCAACAACAACCTTTATTCACTAACCTTCCCTACAACCCACAATTCTTCCAACAACAACGACACAACAACAATTCATTCCCCAATTCCAAGGTTTTCAATAACAAGCTTCTCCACAATTCCAAACGCAATCATCTTAAGTCTCATTATCTCAATCCCAAACCGTGAACCTCGACAACGACGATGAATTTGTCCAAGAAACACCACAATCATCTCGAAGAAGGCAACCAAAAGGAAAAGGGAAAAAGAAAGCAACGACTTGGAATGAAGAAGAGGAAGAAGCTTTAGCAAAAGCTTGGATTTTCATATCCTGTGACTCGAGAAGAGGCAACGCGCAATCTGGAGAAAGTTTTTGGAATCGTGTTTTGGATCACTTTCACGCGCTTCTTGGAAGGAAAACGGATCGGTCGTACGACGCGGTCAACGGAAAATGGCGTGATATTCGCGCAATTTGCACAAAGTTTAATGGCATATTTGAAAATCTAAAAAATATGCATAAAAGTGGTTTGAACGATTTCAACATTTTATCAACCGCGTGCTATCAATTCAAAGTCACCAACAACGGTAAACCATCTGGTCACCAAAAAGCGTGGGAAGTTTGCCGTCAAGGTCCAAAATGGGTCCTTAATCTAGAGACATCGCATTCAGATTCGACCACCAGCTCCAACAAAAGAACAAGAACTTCTGAATCGGACGCGGGTTTTGGGCTAGAACTCAATGATGACGTCGATGTTGCCGAGGGAGAGGGTCCACCTGAAGTCCAACTCCGTCGACCATCGGGAATGGACAAAGCAAAACGGGCGGCGTCTTCAAGCGAGAAAGCAACCGTAACTAGCGACGACGGGCTTGTGGAATCCATAGATAAAACTTTAAGTTTTCTAGAAAGAAAATACGAATCCACAGAGGAATCTCGTCGCCAAAAAATCGCTCTTACCGATCTTCAAATCATAAACTCGAAGCCCCTACCGGATCTCGACCCCGAAAATCTCGTGACATTTCTCAAAATCCAACAACGTGTCCGTGCTAAGTATGAGGATTAGGTTCTAATATTTATGTTTTAGTTGTTATGTTGTGTGTTTTTTTAAGGAATTTAGGATAAATAAGTATTTTAGGATTTTTTTTTAGAGTATTTTAGGAAAAATAAGTAGTTTAGGATTTTTTTTGGATGTTTTTTAAATATTTTAGGATTTGATTTTGTGTGTTTTAAAATTAATGCAATGTGTTTTAATTTAGTGTTTTTAATGTTTATTTTATTTGAATTACTTTTTTTTAATTTAATATAATATTGTCAAAAAAAATAAAAAATAACAAAAATTATGTGGAGTGGTAACCATTTCAATGGTTAGTGGGTTGGTAGTGAGTTTGTAGTGGAAGTGATGTGGTGTCACTTTTTGAGTAGGTTGGGTGTGACCATACCCCTTAGCCTTATTTACAACATACCTCTCAGCAGCAACTATATCGAACATCACCTATAAATGGAATTAACATAAAAGTTGTAATTTGTCATATTTGATGTGGTCATATATTCATCAAGGGTGATTCTAACTGCACGAACAACTATCCATCTACACGAATGAATTGATGTTTTGACATTTTACTGTTTCTCTTAATCATTACTTTTTATTACTTAAATAAGGTTGATTGTAAACATTTTATTTCAAGATATATATATTTCGACTAGGTTATAACCCGTGTGTTATTCGGCTGAAAAAAAAGAACAACTTATATAATAAGAAAGAAAATTTGTTTAGTCATATTTTTGCAAACAATTATATGTAAAATATAACTGATCTATATTGGTAAGTTTATGGCCGTCTTTCTTAATTATTATCTTAAATGGTTACAAAAATGAAATAATTTTATATAAATCATTATTAATAAGAAAAACATAAGGATGTAATATGAAACATCTAAATTTAATATACTAAATATGAAAAAAAAAAATATACATGATAGAACAATATAAAAAAGAAACTCAAAATATTAGTATTCTTGAAACAACCCAAAACATACAACCCAAAAATTTCGTTTTCAAAATCATTTAACAACATAGATATCATCGCCATAGTATAAAATCATAAAACATGTATCTCAAAAATCTCATAAGATCTGTCATCATATCACAATCTCATATATTAAATATCAGAGTAAACTCCCAGGCTAAGAAAAACTGTGGTGTGTGCCATGTTATCATCCCGAGCCCTTTCCCTTGCTAGCTAAAGTACCTGAAACCAAAACTGGAACTGTAAGCACAAAGCTTAGTAAGCTCCCTCAAACTACCACATACCATACAAATCACGTATAACAAATAACATAACTCTGGGACTACTCTCAACTACATCGGGACGAATCCCTGCATCGGCTTACCCGACATCAGACTCCTGCCCGGCCCAGATAGACTGAAGGACTGCGAGGCGGTCCAGTCAAACTGATAACTCATTATGCATGTTGTTTGCTTATATGATTATATGATATGGTTATACCTGTATGTCGTTGGTATTTTGAGGGTAACTCACTAAGCCTTCGAGCTTACATTTATCGATTATTGTTTCAGGTAGTTCTGATGATCGCGGGAAGGCGAAGGCGTGATCGTACACTTCCTCGATTTATGATTATGATTTTTGGGAACTCTGATATGATACTATTTTGAAAACGAATTGTAATAACTTAATGATTTTAAATGTTATAAAAAGTTCAAATTTGGCATGATTTTTATGGATGTTACAATTGTGGCCTTAGACCCACTTCTACTTGAAGGTAGCTCACCTTAATGTCGTGAAGTGTCTGAACTGTCCTCGATGTTGGGATCAACTCCTCTCAACTCCTACACATAACCACCTTCCTTAATTAACATCTCCTACTCTTAACCCTTTCAAGGGTCAACTCATGTCAAAGCCAAAGTCAAGGTCAACACCCCGGTCAAAGTCAACATCTGGTTGACCCAACTCGCCGAGTTGGTCCACCAACTCGTCGAGTTCCATAATCCACAAAAACCTGGAACTTCGCTCCTACACGTCGAGTTTTTCAAGAACTTGTTGAGTTCTCCTTCATACAGAATCGGGACCTTTTTGCTTTTGACTTGCCGAGCTCAACCATAAACTCGTCGAGTCCTTCTTCATACAAGTTGAAGCGTTTAGTCCTTGACTCGCCGACTTCTTCCTTGAACTCGTCGAGTTCTTCTTCATATAAGTTGGTACATTGCCTTGAACTCGTCGAGTTTGTTCTTGAACTCGCCGAGTTCCATGATCTTCAAGTCCATAAACGAGCCCAACTTGCTGATTTCTCCTCAAAACTCAACAAGTTGTTCAATATCAGAAGAGATTGGGGAAACTGCGACCCAACTCGCCGAGTCGTATGAGCGACTCGTCGAGTCCCTCGATGTCAAAATCCATTCAGCCACTTTCAGTTGGGCTTAACACATCTAATATGTAGATCTGACCTCCTAGGGTCCATATTACACGTAAAGTTACAAACTTTACGTGCATGCAAGGTATCATGAGCCAAAAACCCCATTTCTTAGTCTAAAATGGAGTCTAGGCCAAAGGGAAGGGTTAAAGCATAATAAATTCATGAGCTTTATGGCTAAAGGGGCTGAAAGGGATCTGGATCTGAAGTTACATGTCACACCTATAAAATTCGAGCCAATTTAAAACTTTTTAAATCATTTGAAACCATTCAGTTATTACAATTTGTTTTCAAAATAATTTATACATCAGAGTTCCCAGAAATCATAATCATCAATCGAGGAAGTGTACGATCACGCCTTCGCCTCCCCGCGGCCATCCGTTGAACCTGAAACAATAAATTGAAACTGTAAGCCCGAAAGCTTAGTGAGTTGCCCCCAAAATACCAACCCCATATAACCATAATCATATCATATCAACGATTACAGAACAACATGCATACTGAACCCTCAGCTTGACTGGACCGCCTTGCAAGGCCTACAGTCTACCTGGATCTATCTCGAGCCTTCGGTATGACTGGACCGTCATGCAGGTTCACAGTCTATCCGGACCGCTTGTCGGGTATGTTGGCCTCAACCGCACGAAGCAGGACCCCGCCTACACCCACTCATCAACAATAACCATGTGCACATAAATAACATATACTGGCATATATATAACAGTCATACCGATCTAACAGATCATCGATCATAGCAACATCCTATAACCAGGATACCGACCTAACCAGGTCACTAACATAACATCATCATATATACCATGATACCAATCTAACATATCATAATAGCATAGCAACATCCTAAACAGGATACTGACCTAACCGGTCACTAGCATAACATCATCCTATATACCAAGATACCGATCTAACATAATCATAATAGCATAGCAACATCCTAACCAGGATACCGACCTAACCAGTCACTAACACAACACCGTCCTAACTACCAGGACGCAGATCTAACAAACCCATAAGTATATCATGCGAATACCCAAATACAAATCTGATAAAGGGTCGGCCTTGGTGTCGTAGACCCTGTTGATATAGTGAGGATAACTCACCTTGCAACTGCCGAACGGAAACACGAGAACACTGGCCCGAAGCACTGCTCCAAACTCCAACACCTGATGTCATCAATGAACCATGACATAAATATCCAAAATACCATAACACCCCTGAAGGTCAAACAGGTCAAAGTCAAAGTACTAGCCAAAGTCAACCTTCCTGATTGACTCTACTCGCCGAGTCAACCCGTCGACTCGCCGAGTTCCCAACTTCAGAAAACTCTTATATCACAACTCGACTCGCCGAGTCACTCCATGACTCGTCGATTTTAACGATCTCTGAGTCCTATCATGACCAACTCACTGAGTCACCACTCAACTCACTGATTTGAGTCTTAACCATAAGAGGTTGGGGTTTTGCGTTCTGACTCGCCGAGTCCAAGAACAGACTCGCCGAGTCCACAACAATCTTCAACAGACTCGCCGAGTTGTTCCTCCAACTCGTCGAGTTCATGCCTATCTTCAACAGACTCGCCGAGTCCAAGAACAGACTCGCCGAGTCTCTTCAGTCCTTTATTCATGCAGAGACTTTTCGAGTCATGCAGGGGCTCCAAACTGTAGATCCACACTTCTAGGTCATGACTCTCACATAAAGTTGCAAACTTTACGTGAATACAAGGTGTTATAAGCCCAAATCACTCTAGGGCTAAGGTTAAAGACAATTATGCTTCACCAACAAGCCAAGGGCTGATACTTTGTGAGGTTTTGGACCAAGACAAGTCTAGATCTGAAGTAGCAACCTCAGATCTAGACCCTTAACCCGAATTAGATCCTTACCATGCCAAAATAGCCCCAAATATCATTCTAGAATAGATATAAATGCAATAGAGTCAAGGTAACAGCTTGTTACCTCTAAAATGTGCCCAAGCTGAAGTAGATTCTGGATCTACGCAAATCCGTTGATGCTCTACACTTTGATTTACGAGCCTTGTTTGCTAGAATGTCCTTCCAAAGCTTCCAAGTTCACTCCATAGGCTCACACACGATTCTAGGGTTTTTTGACTCTCAAGGGGTGACAAGGAGGCTGAGGTGAGGACATAAGGTCCTTTAAATAGGGTGTAATCCCTGAGATTAGGGTTTTCTCTTCCCAGCACCAACTCGTCGAGTCCAGCTTCTGACTCGGCGAGTTGGTCACTTAATTCGCGACTAAAACCCGATCCGACTCGACGAGTACTCGCACCTACTCGTCGAGTAGCTTATTCAATGTACACTTTAAGCCCTTATATCATATTTCTGAAATTTGGGATGTTACAAATCTCCCCCACTTACATTAGGCTTCGTCCTCGAAGCCTACTGCAGTATACGCTACCGAACAACTTACTCGCACTGCAGACTCCGATTTCCCAATTATCTCAGGTCCTCCCAAACCCGACCACTACACCCCCTTTAACATATCTCCTACTCGCGAGGCACCCTTGCCAACACTCCAAGCCGACCATCGGCCTTTTCTTCTTACGGACAACACATAATAGCTAAGTACCAGCCGATGATACGATTCCTTCCTGTCAGGAACACACTTCCATGACTTGCAACTACTAGGTACCACCATGACCCACTGGGTCCTCCCAGAGTGTCAAACTACCCTTCCCTTTCCAAACTACAGATAGCCCGAGTAACTCGCAATGTTGGGACCCAATCCATCCTCTTCTTGAATCCATTCTCTCTCGTGCTGACAGGATACTACATCCTTCAGCTTCTAGAAATTCCCATGAATTAACCAGCTATATCTCATAACCACTCGCACCTGACCCAATCAGTCTCGGGCTGGAATACCAGGCACACCTATAACGGGTCCAATCATCCCTAGGGTGGAATACCCACTCATTCCCATGCATGTTTGGCCCAATCAACCCTCGGGTTGGAATACCAAACGTATCGGGTCCAATCAATCATAGGGTCCGGTCATCCTTATGATGGAATACCCTAGGTTGGAATACCACTACTCACATAACCCATGCCTACAACCATACTTGAAGCCCAAGGATCCCAACCTTGCAGCTCCCTCTATCTACTCTGACTCGACACAACCGAGTACAACTTACCCAAATCTCAACAATACGCTTACCTCAAACTTGCTAGAGCAGGGAATATAACTATCACGATCTCTACGCCCACGACCTATGACTGGAATACCCTTACGTGGTCCTCAGCATAAGTCTGGATTGCTTCTAAGCCCACCTCACGAGTCTGGTATGCCCTCCCCGGCCCTCAGCTCATGACTGGAATGCTCCCGATGACCGATAGACACTACTGTCGTCACTTTCGTTTCCCAACACTTCGACCTTACAGATATCCACTTTCCTCCGCCACTCAAAGGGCCTAAACGACGCTCCTTTCATCAACGCACAACATACGATGTGAAAATTACTACCACACACAAGTCACAATGGCTCAAATCAGCAACAACACACCTACCACTACCGACCAACCAGCACGGCCCTCATACCTAACCCATACCGCTTCCTTCGGGTTAGCATACCAACATGCCTAATCAATCCAACTATCGAGTCAAAAACTCTCAGGGTTTGCTGGCCTACCGCCTCAACCCTACTGCTCCCTTCGAGCCTCCGTGCCTACGACTTACAGTCGGCCCGCACCGGGTATCTTGGCCTACTGCGTAGAGCAGGACCACCTCAACCCTATCCAAATGCCATAGACATTCATGAGAAAGATCTAACCCGGTTCCCATAACCGGAATGACAGGATATTATAATTCCAAACCTTCCCAAAACTGACGAATACCCATTCAGATCCACTCTTCGTCTCCAACTGGAGTATCACCCGATCCAAGATGATGAAACCTCGAAGACACTCCGAACTGATGAGATCACCAAGATCCTTTAAACTCCGTCGGACCACTAATAACACTTCCGATCAACCAAAACACACAGGAGTCCTCGGCCTACTCCAACCGCAGGTTCAAAATTTGGAACAAACCCATTGATTGTTATAGCATAGCAACCTACTCAATACCCGAACATAGATCTACTAACATATACAGAGTCTTCAGCATGACTGGACCGCCCTACCAGGCCTTCAGTCTATCTGGGCCACTCTCAGAACCTTCAGCATGTCTGGACCGCCTCTCTGGGCCTGCAGCGTGTCTGGACTGCTCTGAACTGTTGAGCATCTCCCTGGACCACCCCTCTTGATGCTCTCTCTCATGCATCATGTTCTCACCCACTTGGGGCTTCGAACTTATGATCTACTATGTGGACTATATCCCCAACCCAACCCTAGGCCTCATGTCGATTATCCACCCTCTCGGAAATCCGTTGTCTGTTCCCTGACCCGCGTGTCTACTACACACGCTAAATAACCCGCACTCTTGTGCTGACTGTATTGTCGAGCCCTGGCAGCTAACAAAACCCTCAATCTATCAATCCAAAAACCCTCAGAGTCGAGTACACCCTCGACCGAATACTCGAACTGAACTCAAACCATGATCGAAACTACAACCTGATTTCCACGAATTCTGTTATCTATTGCCGAGAAGACGTGATACACATGCTGGGGAGTTTTACCAGACTCCCAACTCACACAATCCTCCAACCAAACAACCACTTGGTTTGTCTTCCTTCCTGCCAACGATGCGAGACTTATCCCATTTTCAACACTGCTCTTGCTTCTGTATCCCGGGACGATTCTCCCCCACTTAGATTCGACTAAGTCTTCACAATACATGGACATTGGGGAAATTCCCAACCCTTCTCACTTTCCCACAATTGATCCGGTGACGACCAACTCTTTCCCAATTTGTTATACACTTCTAATAACCAGATGGACACTTACTGCATCCCAGTGCAACCTACAGTCACTAATGCTTGAATAGCCCCACCCTCATGTCATGGAGACCAAGAGATAAATTCAACAAATAATACCCCAACCACGAACCACTTCCCTTGTCGCTTTCCTCCGCCAACCGACAATGCTTACTAAAACCACTGAATCCTGACAATGATGAATAGCCATCTTGTGGGACCCTGTCCACAGACCTCCCACATAATACCCTTCTTCCCAAAGCATTCCAAAAATCCTCCCGCTTTCGACTCTAGAACTCATCATTCAGGGCCTCGCACCCTGACTCACTCACCAGATCAATCATCCACCGCTGAACTGCAGTAGCTGAAACAACCTTTGCCCTAAACCAGGCTACAATCACTTCCAAGACGTAGTCTACAATCCCGAAAGTGCAATAGATCGCACCAACAATCCTTAGCGTCTGATACAAGAGATCCAATGCGAAATGGACTTCCAAAACACTTATGCTACATCGACCCACCCGCGCTTACCAGCGCTAAACCATTGTCGCCAATCCCGGCGACCAACTAATCCCGAGTTAGAATACAACCTGATCTTGGGGTCACAAGCCTGCTGTAACGCCCCATTCCTGGTACGTGTTTAACGTATTAAATGTCTTTTATGAAGAGCTACTCGGCGAGTAGTAGCCCTAACTCACCGAGTAGATGTCGAGTTGGACGCGAGTTCTAAGTGATCTACTCGGCGAGTCCACGCCTGGACTCGGCGAGTAGACCATTCAGGAGGAAACCCTAATCCTTAGGGTTTGCACCCTATTTAAACGTCCTTATAGCCCCATCCCAGCCTCCATCACCTTCAGAACGTCTCTCTCTGTAAACCCTAGCCCACCATTATTAAGTTGAGTGAGTTTTTCCTAATTAGTGTGTTTTGTGTGCATTTTGGTGTTGAAGAAGATAAGGAAGGAAAGAAGGTCCAAAGGAAAGGAAGGAGATCCAGATTCTAGTCCTCTTTTGCTTCATATTCTGGTAATAAAGTCATTACCTTGCTTATTCCTCCATTAAACCCTCTTTATGCTTGTTTATGCCTCTTTTGGAAGCTTTTTGCAATATAAACTAGAGATTTGAGCTCTTCTTGTGATGGAGACTATAGATCTGATTATCATTGAGCTCCAGGGGCTCAAAGTAGCTACCTTTATGCAATCTTGGCCTTGTTCCAAACCCTAAGTGCTTGTATTTGATGAGTTGGGGTATTTTAGCCTCATACCCTTGTGCATGCACGTAAAGTTGGAAACTTTACGTGTAAAACCAGTCCTAGAAGTTCAGATATATGTTTTGGAAGCACTGGAATCGATCAGAATCGACTGAGTAATAATAACATGTTGGGAACTCGGCGAGTTGTTCTTCAACTCGGCGAGTTGTTCTTCAGACTCGGCGAGTTGTTCTTCAACTCGGCGAGTCGGATGAAGTTAGACTCGATAAATGTGTCGAAGAAGAACTCGTCGGGTCTTCGCCAAACTCGACGAGTAGAAGCTAGCAGAGGTCTTGAACAGATGGAAGGGACTCGGCGAGTTGGCGGCCCAACTCGGTGAGTCCGGTCAACTGGAAGTTAACTTTGACCAAGAAGTTGACTTTGACCAGGAAGTTGACTTTGACTAGGGGTAAAATAGTCATTTTACCCTGAGAGTAGTTATCAGTATTTGATTCAGTGTTTATGGGATTTGTAGCCGGGGAGTTCCGGAGCAGCAGTCAGACTGTCTCAGGTTTAGTACCTCAGCAGCCAGCGTTACGAGGTGAGTTTCCTTCCAGTAGGAACGGGTCTACGGCCACAATGCCGGCCCGTTTAGTTAGCAGTAGTTCCAGACTTCGGTTTGATGCAGTAGTTCAGTGTGCTTGATGTCTTTGTGATTCAAGCATGATTTTGTGTTATGTGTTCCGGAATTCGGTCCGATGCAGTATGCAGTATATGTGTTTATGCCAGTAGTTGTGATTATGCTATGCTATGTTCAGTCAGTTCCGGACTTCGGTCCGATGTAGTTTCCGGACTTCGGTCCGATGCAGAGGGCAAGGCCCTGGTTTGTTCCGGACTTCGGTCCGATGCAGTTTCCGGACTTCGGTCCGATGCAGAGGGCAAGGCCCTGGTTAGTTCCGGACTTCGGTCCGATGCAGTTTTCGGACTTCGGTCCGATGCAGTGGGCAAGGCCCAGTAGTTTCTTATATGTTATTGTATGGTATGTGGTAGTTTGGGGAAGCTCACTAAGCTTTGTGTTTACAGTTTTCAATTTTGGTTTCAGGTACTTCCGCAAGTAAAGGGAAGAGCTCGGGATGATGGCATGGCACACACCACAGTTTCAGTTTATTCCTGGGAGTTTTGTTCAGATATTTTGATATTGTTGATACAGTATTTGTTTTGACACAGTTACATGACTTTTGAGTTCTCAGTTATGATTTTTAGTATGTATGATATTTGATGAGATGGTTTTTAGTAAAATTTAAACAAAAATTTTTGGGTCGTATTTTTGGGATGTTTCACCTGCTTAATTCTTCGAGCTCGTAAACTGAAAGGGCACAATCCTTGCCCTAGAAAATAAACCATTTTAACTCCAGTTGCATAACTCCAGCTGAACATAATCATTACTCATTTCCGGAGTCCCCGCGACTCACATTCCGGCCTCGAACAAAACCCTCGAAGCCTCAATCTAGAATCGCATGTTCTAGACTCTCCCGCTTAACTCGCAGACTGTAACAAGTACAAAACACCTCACTGATCCCAAGTAGCTGTAACTTTATGCTCCTCAGAATACGTCCCAATAACAAGTCCCCACCAATTCTTCACCCCGGACCTTAGCAGGTTCCGAGCGTGCCTGACCTTCTGGTCAGTAGAACATGAATATGTGAAGCAACATCCCTTCACGTCATATGGTACCTCATGGCTATGACCGGGTCCCGAACCCTATCAAAAGTCGGGGCTTCGCATCATCGAAGTCCCGATACTAGAAAGCCTAACTGGCTCCTCCCCCTGCCGTTGTTACAGCTGCTATAGCTGCCACGACAATTATCTCGACACTAGCTGCATAGCGCTCATCGAAATACTCGACCATAACGGTCTTGATAGACCCAAACATCTCCGCCAACTGTCCCCGAACACTCTCAATCACATCCTCCCGGATGATCTCACGGACACGACCCTCTAACAATGCGGACCTATCCTAGCTGCCAACCCCCGACCCTAACCTGGGTCCGGTCTCAAGACGTCTCGTAACCACCATTCTGGTAAGACACCAGAAAGATCTCTGATAATGCATAATATAACAGGGGACCAACTCCTTACCCAACCCTAGGGGTTGTGACTTCCTTGCTACGCGTATGGGTCCTGTGCTTTCAATAGTACGGGCCCATACTACCTTCCACACCTACCCATATTTGTCTCAAGTATCACCACAACACCCTACTAATATAGATAGCGAGCGCTCAATCCTCACCCCTAGGGGAATGCTAAATATCTCATAACTGGCCTCCTGGCCTCACACAACCCATCCATCCATGAAACTTCCACCAACCCCTGCAGCACTAGTGTATGCTAGCCATACATAACGCTGGACCCTATAGACTTTCGAATATCCAATCCTACCCTATACCCTAATCAATAAGAACAGTTAATAAGGCCAGATCAAACATTCTCATGCTATAAGATCTTAATTATATACAACTGTGATGCATACACAAGACAACTACAGTAATGATGTCAATTTCACATAAGGGAAACCCTAGGCTAGCAGGCATCATGTAATCAGACAATTCTATCATGCAATTCTTGAAGATCCCTAGCCTAGTACTAGCATGTTGTTCTAACATATCACAATATCAAATAACTGTTTAGTATTTTGGGGTCTACTTATTGGCTCCGGCTGATCGTACACTTTACATCCTCCTTTACTTATTTTGAAAACCATTTTAAAAATCATTTAAAAATCATTTCCTTGGTTTGAGACTGGATTCACACGAGTGTTCCTCCAATTCACTCAAACCAAGGCTCTGATACCAACTTGTCACACCCATAAAATTCGAGCCAATTTAAAAATTTTTAAATCATTTGAAACCATTCAGTTATTACAATTTGTTTTCAAAATATTTTATACATCAGAGTTCCCAGAAATCATAATCATCAATCGAGGAAGTGTACGGTCACGCCTTCGCCTCCCCGCGGTCATCCGCTGAACCTGAAACAATAAACTGAAAATGTAAGCCCGAAAGCTTAGTGAGTTGCCCCCAAAATACCAACCCCATATAACCATAATCATATCATATCAACGATTACAGAACAACATGCATACTGAACCCTCATCTTGACTGGACCGCCTTGCAAGGCCTACAGTCTACCTGGATCTATCTCGAGCCTTCGGTATGACTGGACCGTCATGCAGGTTCACAGTCTATCCGGACCGCTCGTCGGGTATGTTGGCCTCAACCGCACGAAGCAGGACCCCGCCTCAACCCACCCATCAACAATAACCATGTGCACATAAATAACATATACTGGCATATATATAACAGTCATACCGATCTAACAGATCATCGATCATAGCAACATCCTATAACCAGGATACCGACCTAACCAGGTCACTAACATAGCATAATCCTATATACCAGGATACCAATCTAACAGATCATAATAGCATAGCAACATCCTAAACGGGATACTGACCTAACCGGTCACTAGCATAACATCATTCTATATACCAGGATACCGATCTAACAGAATCATAATAGCATAGCAACATCCTAACCAGGATACCGACCTAACCGGTCACTAACACAACACCGTCCTAACTACCAGGACGCAGATCTAACAAACCCATAAGTATATCATGCGAATACCCAAATACAAATCCGATAAAGGGTCGGCCTTGGTGTCGTAGACCCTGTTGATATAATGAGGATAACTCACCTTACAACTGCCGAACCGAAACACGAGAACACTAGCCCGAAGCACTGCTCCAAACTCCAACACCTGATGCCATCAATGAACCATGACATAAATATCCAAAATACCATAACACCCGTGAAGGTCAAACATGTCAAAGTTAAAGTCCTAGCCAAAGTCAACCTTCCTGATTGACTCTACTCGCCGAGTCAACCCGTCGACTCGTCGAGTTCCCAAATTCAGAAAACTCTTATATCACAACTCGACTCGCCGAGTCACTCCATGACTCATCGAGTTTAACGATCTCTGAGTCCTATCATGACCAACTCACTGAGTCACCACTCAACTCACTGATTTGAGTCTTAACCAGAAGAGGTTGGAGTTTTGCGTTCTGACTCGCCGAGTCCAAGAACAGACTCACCGAGTCCACGACAATCTTCAACAGACTCGCCGAGTTGTTCCTCCAACTCGTCGAGTTCATGCCTATCTTCAACAGACTCGCCGAGTCCAAGAACAGACTCGCCGAGTCTCTTCAGTCCTTTATTCATGCAGAGACTTTTCGAGTCATGCAGGGGCTCCAAACTGTAGATCCACACTTCTAGGTCATGACTCTCACATAAAGTTGCAAACTTTACGTGAATACAAGGTGTTATAAGCCCAAATCACTCTAGGGCTAAGGTTAAAGACAATGATGCTTCACCAACAAGCCAAGGGCTGATACTTTGTGAGGTTCTGGACCAAGACAAGTCTAGATCTGAAGTAGCAACCTCAGATCTAGACCCCTAACCCGAATTAGATCCTTACCGTGCCAAAATGGCCCCAAATATCATTCTAGAATAGATATAAATGCAATAGAGTCAAGGTAACAACTTGTTACCTCTAAAATGTGCCCAAGCTGAAGTAGATTCTGGATCTATGCAAATCCGTTGATGCTCTACACTTTGATTTACGAGCCTTGTTTGCTAGAATGTCCTTCCAAAGCTTCCAAGTTCACTCCATAGGCTCACACACGATTCTAGGGTTTTCTGACTCTCAAGGGGTGACAAGGAGGCTGAGGTGAGGACTTAAGGTCCTTTAAATAGGGTGTAAGCCCTGAGATTAGGGTTTTCTCTTCCCAGCACCAACTCGTTGAGTCCAGCTTCTGACTTGGCGAGTTGGTCACTTAATTCGCGACCAAAACCCGATCCGACTCGACGAGTACTCGCACCTACTCGTCGAGTAGCTTCTTCAATGTACACTTTAAGCCCTTATATTATATTTCTGAAATTTGGGATGTTACATTACAACTTCAGATCATACCCCATACTCAAAAAGGTTCACCAAAATTGCTAAGAGATGGCCCTAAACTCAAAGATGGAGAGATCTAGCAACATGAAAGTCAAGGAAGCAACTTTATACCTTTAAGGGGCTGGAAATGTAGCTTGAACCTTGGATCTATTGCTTCCTTGAAACTTTTAGCTCCTTCTTCTTCTTCCTCTAGCTTTGAAATCACACAAACACTCTCACAAATGGCTCACACACTCAACAAAGCTCAAGGGACACAAGTTAGGGCGTTCTGGACTAAGGGAAACGATGGGGGCTGCATGGGAGGCGAGTTAGTGCGTTTAAATTGGGTGCAAACCCTAAAATTTAGGGTTTCACCCAGACATGTCAACTTGTCGAGTCGGGGCTTCCGACTCGGCGAGTAGGCTCTTCCATCCGCGTCCAAAATCCGTCCCTACTCGACGAGTTGAGCCTCCAACTTGTCGAGTCCCAATATAAAATGAAAATATTCTTTATTTAAGATATGTACCAGGAACCGGGCGTTAGACCCAAATTGCAAAAGCCCAACAGAGGGCGTACGCTGGGCGTACTCCGCCTTGCGTTGTCCACCACCAGGGTGGTTGACTCAGTACGTTGGGCGTACAAAAACTTACGCGGGGCGTACACGACTTTTACCAAAAACTCTAATAAGTGCTTAATGGTTAAGCACTTAAGCCCAAACTCCAGATCCATTGACTAAATGAACCCGAGAACCATAAAGTCTCGAACTTTAAGACTTTGGACGTCCAAAAAGCCCTTAATACATGGTATTAATCCATTAAGACCTTCCTACTACTTGCATGGGACACTTTTAGCCATTGAGATTTCATTTTTATCATTTAGAACCCTTCCTAGGGTTTGAAAAGACAACTTATTACGTCCAAAATGCATCATGCACAAACTTGGGACTTTTGGGACAAATAAGGTGTCATAAAGCTAATAAGGCAAGATCTAATAAAGGTTGGAGCTTTTTACCTCCTGGAGCTTCTAGAGCACAAAGTAACCTCAAATCTACAAGTTTGCCTCACTTCTCCAACCCCTTGATGCAATACCTTATTCTTCAACTACTCAAAACACACACTTTTAACTCACACACTCAAGAGAGGGGTTAGGGTTTGGGGGAAACGGCTCAAAGCTATGGAGGCTGAAATGATAGAGGGTTGTGAGATCATAAGGACGTTTATATAGCACCCAAACCCTAAATATTAGGGTTTCCATCTGTCGTGAGTACGCCCAGCGTACACAAGTGTACGCCCAGCGTACTAGGGCGCGCCTAGTACGCTCAACGTACCTTATGTACGCTTAGCGTACTCTTCTTAATCCCAAAGTTGCAACTTTAGCCCTTAGGCTTCTCATGGCTTCACTCTTCCATCCCCAGGGACTACAAATGACAAAATAATAATAAAAGAAAGGATTCAGAAATACCTGCAAATCTCGTGATGTTACAGAGATGAAGGAAGAATTGCATCCTCCTGTGAAAATACCAAAATTCTTAAAATATTTTACTAATTTAATCACCTTCGATTTTATCAAATCCCAAAAGTGTTTCATGAAGTTGAAAGTGAAGCCATTGGGGCCACACAACTTATCATTCCTACAGTGTCAAACGAAATCCTTAATTTCTGATTCAGAAAACGATGTAATGAGAAACTTATTGCCTTCCACTGAGAGCTTCTCGAACCGATCGTTTCTCAGTTTGGGATGATTGTACATAGTTTCATGAATCTTCTTTGAAATAACTCCCATACTTCATTTTTTATTTTTATTTTGGAAGGATCATTAATCCACTCCCTGTTGATGTTTAACACATGTATGTGATTTCTCCTCATGTTTTTGGTAACCATACTGTGAAAGAACTTAGAGTTCTCATCATCTTCGATCTCGCATCTTAACCTCAACTTTTGTTTTAGGTTAAGTCGGTGACCGAATCCATCTCTAAAATCCTGTTTTCCACATGTGGCAACTGGTTTGTTATGGCGAAGTTAAAGGGCGATATTTTGCAATTAATGCAACATCATTAATTTGCTTCAACACTTTATTTATGTCTTTTATATTTATACGTTTCTTGCCCGCTCTCCATTTTCTAATTCCATTTTTCACATCGGTATGCTTTAGCGCTAAAATCCGATTGGAGTACCTGTGTCTGTCGAGGAAATTCATGTTTTTTTACCATATCTTCTAAGTCATCAAGTAGAAATCATGAGGTGAAGAATTTAAATAGGATGAGACCAAAATCAAAGCAATCATCCACCATTATAATGGGGTGGGATCATGATAAGAATATATACATGGTAAATTAAACAATAGAAGTCACCTCCTATTTGTTCAAAAAATTGATAAGCCTTAAGTATTTGGCAAGTTGATAAAAACTTTTCAAAAGTGTTTTTTGTTACCTTTCAAAAATTCATTTTAAATAAGTTATAAATTGAGATTTTTAAAAAAATGCATATTACTTATTCATCTAAAATAACTATAAGTTAATTCGAACATCTTTTTTAAATGATTTATCAACTTATAACTTTTTGACACCAGATAAGTTAATCTAAATATTTTTTTAAACTCAATTTTATCACCGCATAATCTAATAATAACTTTTATAAAAAAACGATTGTTGCGTTAAATAATCAATCCCAAACATTATTACCGGTATGCATCATATGAAGAAGCAAAAAATAAATAAATCCAAACACCTAAAAATGTTTATATCGAAATAAACTTATAAATACTTTATACTTTAAATAATACTTTTTTTATATAATTTTATATTTAATCCAAAAATAAAATATATATCACAAAAAGTAGGTTGTTATTTTTTTATTTTTATTTTTATTTTTATTTTTTTTTCAATTTGGTATAATCCAATGGACATATAAAACGGGGTTCCCAAGTATGTCATGTGCAACGTCAATGCTGCTTTTCTAATTTCTACTTTGCTGTAGAACCCTGAAACCCTAGCAACGTTACTGCTCAATATTATCGCCTTAGCCACCACCAACACCAATCGTCTAAGGATCGGATAATCTCTCCAACGTCTCCTCGATTCGGTGTTTCCTCACTCAAAGGTTAGTTCTCGCTTCAACAATTTTCGATTTCTCTAAAAGCAGGTTCGAAATTCGTTAAGTTTCCATCAAAATTGCGTTGTATGTGTTTCTCTGTATGTGACCGCTAAGGAGAGCCTCTGATAGTTGATATTTGATGCAGGCGAGGTGTTAGCTTAGGGTTTCTACAATTTGTGAGGCTGAATACTGAAAAGTCCTTGAAGAACAGTGAAAATGTCTCGAAAAGGTTTAATGGAGCAGGATTTGAGCAAGCTGGATGTAACGAAACTACATCCGCTCTCACCGGAGGTTATTTCTCGCCAGGCTACGATTAATATTGGTAAACCACTTAGATTTTCTTGAATGTTTGTTTCTCCGATCTGCTCATTTTATAATCCTATTCCTTTTCCAACTCTGGAGATTTCATTGATCGCCTAAATACCTTACATTGCCTTAACTAGTTTTTTCTGTCTCTTTCAACAGGTACTATTGGTCATGTGGCTCATGGCAAATCAACAGTTGTGAAAGCAATATCTGGTGTGCAGGTCCGTACTTAATTTTCCAGTCTGCTTTGAACTAATTATCATACCACTAGTGTAGGAAGTGAAACAATACCTTGATACCTTCTATGAAATTATCTCTTCTCTATAACACTTCCTTGATGTATATAGAAGCATATGAATGGAGCAAGGATTAGTACACTAAGTTGTTAGTTTTATGCCATCTCTTTATCATTATTTCTTTCTAAAAGTAGTCAACATGCTCTCAAATTCATACCCTTGGTATGAGATCGAGTTTTCACTCACTTCTAGTTGTAACTAGGTATAGTTCCATATGTTTTTTAACTGCAGTAAGTGATTAGTATGTAAAAGTCTGTATGTTTCAAGGTGTTCTTTCAATGGAGGAATATATGTGAGTCTTGCAAAACATGATGAATGATTTACCAAGATGACTAGAAAACCAGTGAATTCAGTTATTTGATGAATATCTTTTTCATGTTTATTCTCTTTGCATATTTTCTAAAGAAGCTTCTCTAATGTCGTTTTCATTCATATCCAGACTGTTCGTTTTAAAAATGAGTTGGAACGTAACATCACTATCAAACTTGGGTATGCCAATGCAAAGATCTACAAATGTGAAGATGACAGGTGTCCTCGACCTATGTGTTACAAGTAAGATTACAAGCAAATCATTAATGTTATTTCTTGGCATTTACTATAACACTGTATGTCATTAAAGATGCATCAAAATTTTTCACAGGGCATATGGAAGTGGGAAAGAAGACAGCCCTCAATGTGATGTTCCTGGATTTGAAAACACCAAAATGACATTGATGAGGCATGTGTCATTTGTTGATTGCCCTGTAAGTATTCCATCATAATTCAGATAATACTAAATCTTTTGAAATGTATATAATGACAATTATTTTCATAGGGACATGATATTCTCATGGCTACAATGCTTAATGGAGCTGCAATCATGGATGGAGCATTACTTCTCATAGCTGCAAACGAAAGCTGTCCTCAACCTCAAACCTCTGAACATTTAGCTGCTGTTGAAATCATGAGGCTTCAGCATATCATAATTCTTCAAAACAAGGTTGATTTAATTCAAGAAAACGTAGCCATTAATCAACACGAAGCAATCCAGAAATTCATCCAGGTCATTTTAGTGTTTAATGTGGATATTCTATTATTATTATAAGTTGTCACTTTCTACCCTTGGATTAAAATTTGTAACTCCAGGGAACTGTTGCTGATGGAGCACCAGTGATTCCAGTTTCTGCTCAACTCAAGTATAACATCGATGTTGTGTGTGAATACATCATAAAGAGAATTCCAATTCCAGAGAGAAACTTCATTTCACCTCCAAATATGATTGTGATTCGGTCTTTTGATGTTAATAAGCCTGGATCTGAAGTTGATGAGATTAGAGGTGGTGTTGCTGGTGGAAGTATCCTAAAGGTTTGTGACTTTTTTTTTTTACCTTTTAAACTCCAGGGACCAAAAATGTAATTGTGTTATTGTACAGGGTGTGTTGAAGGTAAACCAGTTCATTGAAGTTCGCCCAGGGATTGTTGTCAAAGATGAAAGTGGGAACATCAAGTGCACTCCTATATATTCTAGAATTGTTTCACTATATGCAGAACAGAATGAGCTTCAGTTTGCTGTTCCTGGGGGGCTTATCGGAGTGGGGACCACAATGGACCCTATGCTGACCCGTGCTGACCGGCTTGTCGGGCAGGTTCTTGGAGAAGTCGGGTCTCTGCCCGATGTTTATGTTGAACTTGAGGTAAAATGTAATTAGTTAAAAAGTATTTTAAAGTAGAATGCTATAATTAGAATGTTGAAATTGTGAACAGGTGAATTTTTTTCTGTTGAGGAGGTTGTTGGGAGTGAAGACGAAAGGAACAGAGAGGCAAGGGAAGGTGTCCAAGCTGGCAAAGGCGGAAATACTGATGCTTAATATCGGGTCCATGTCGACTGGGGCCCGGGTGTTGGCGGTTAAGAATGACCTGGCGAAACTGCAGCTGACGTCACCGGTGTGTACGAGTAAAGGTGAGAAGATTGCGCTGAGTAGGCGAGTGGAGAAGCATTGGCGGTTGATTGGTTGGGGACAGATTCAAGCGGGTCTTACTCTTGAAATCCCACCTTCCCCAATCTAAAAACACACATTTTGGAATTGTTCTCCAGTTTTGCCTGTTGCTGTTTCTACTACATTACTACTACTTGATTCTTGTTATCATCTATTATCTGGTTTAGTTTTTTTTTTTTTTTTTTTTTTTGGGTAGAATTTGTGATTTGACTTGTTTTGACTTTTGATACACAAAACTTTGCTTGGTGTTTGAAGGGGGGATCATAAGACATGGTTGTGCCTTTTCCTTTGCTTATATTTTTCTTTTTACTAAATGATGAAAACCGCAATTTTTTTATATTGGTTTGGTTGAGGTTGGCTTGATACATCATATGTCCAAAAAATTTGAAATTGCTATTCACAACTAGTGTTAAAAATGATTATAAACGTTATGCTGTTACGAGTTGTAACAATAAGGGCAGACAATAAATCTTGTCCATTTGCTTTAGTCAAAATTGTATATTTCTTACTTGAGGAAAAGTTTCATTGGAATCATGGCTTCATTGTGTTGCATTTGTACATGCTAACGTCTAAAATTATTTGGTTCTTGTTAATTTTGTTGCATTTGTACACTTCAGCGATCTAATCTTCACTTGATGTCAAGTAAAAGCACTTCAGAAGCGAATTGTTGCTCATTAATGAAAAAACTATTGCTTATATTCAGCCAATATAATATCAAAAAGTTATTGAAAACAAACATACAAGATATTCTGATAAAAGATTATTAACTATCTAACATCAAAGCATGATACAAATAATTGATCAATACAGAAAAAAAAAATCTTGTGTTCTTTTATCACTACTATACAATTAAAAAATCACTCTTGCATCAATAATGGTCAACTTATTTTTCTTTATTTCTAGCTTGTCAACTTTCCAAAGCTTTTCCTGTTACGATTCTTCCTTTAGAAAATTCCATGCAAGCAAAGCTGCTCCAACCGCAGGCTCCACCTAATTTCAGACAGTTCATTCAGTCCAAAAAAGAAACAAGTCTTTATGTATACAACACTTACTTAATCAGAAAAAAAGAAACTTTTTTACTTAATGCATAAAAAACGACTTAATAGAAAAAAGTAATTACCTTTGGCCTAATTGGATGCATCCCTGGGAACTCCTTGGAAACACGATTAATTACTTCTTTTCCAATATCCCACTTCCTATTGGCTTCAAGAACACCTCCAACCATCACAAGAGGACACGTGTCCTTTCCATCTGCCAAACAACTCATATAAATCTTACATCTTTATCTCTTTATATTATTATTTTAAGTTTTAGGGTTTGCAAAATACACCTTCACCACACAACCCGAGTCTTGAAACAACTGCTTTGACACTTTCAGCCAATTCTTGAACTGCATCAAGTAATATCCCATTTGCAACTTCATCACCTCCTTCTGCACAAGATACCACAACAGGGACCAAAGCTGCAATTCGGGCCCACGATGAGTCAGCATATGTCCACCTATATTCAAATCAAGTTTATGTTTATCAGTAATAACATTATAACAAAAATTTCCTAAAATCACAAGATTCTATCTTTATCGTATAAAGATTCTAGAAACATATACCCAATTAGTTCATCTGGTGAAGAGAGTTTGAGTTCTTGCAGGATGCTGGATGTAAGCTTTGTTTGTGGGCCCCGGCCATCATAAGCCCTTATTACTGATGTCAATGCCATTGCAGCTATACCATATCCACTACATGTACATAAGATACATCTTAACAAAAGTATAACATAAAAATGGTTATACTTAAATGCAAGAAATAGCAACGTTTTCAAAACTACCTTCCCCAATCACCTAATACGGGTCCCGCACCAGCAGCTCGAGCTTCTCTTCCATCTTCAGTATACCCATAAGTAATTGTCCCTGTTCCAGCAATTAATACACAGCCATGAAGCTTTCCCATTGTTCCACTAGCCATGGCAGCTACAGCATCATTGTGGACAAAACATCTAACATCATTGGGGAATATCTCTCTGTGTAGATGAAGAAGAAAGAATGAAGAAACATCAAACATCGAGTCTAATTAAGAAGGTTTTGCATTTGGAAAGATAAGATGAAGATGATGGATTGATGTAAGGGGAAATTAAACACCAAACCTAAGCCAATTTAAGATTCTTTCCTGGTCTGTTGGATGATTAACTCCTGATACAGCTAAACAAACTGCTCGAACTGAAGATCTGGTAGAACCTGACTTTGAAAGAGCCTCCGCCATAACATGTTCTAGCGTCTCCCTTGCAGCGGTTTCTGTCAAGTACAAGTTATAGATGCAGAAGGTGTTGAGAGAAAGAGAGAGAGAGAGAGAAAGTAGTACCTCCGACGCTGTTATGATTGGAGCAGCCAGCAATAGCACGAGCTAGGACCGGAGGAGGGTCGGGCGGAAGACTGCCGTCGTTGAAAGGGAACACAGGCATGCATATACACACCGTCGAAGTAGTCCCGCCGTCCAATCCGAGAATCAGATCCTCACCGCCGCTCGCCGGAGCAATACCAAGTTCAAAATCCCATATTCCCCCATTTCTCTCCCGTTTCATCGCTTTCATCAGCTACTACACACTAAACCCTGGCTCAAATCTTCATGAATTTCATAAAATATACTCGGATTACAAACAGGAACATGACGAAATTGTCTCACCTAGAGCGTGAAACAGCCCTACTACTATTTTATGTTAATTATCATGAAATTCTCTAACTGCTCGCTATAAGAGAATCTGGATGGCGAAAAGCCCAAACACTAACGACCAAGAGAGACTAAGAAATTATAGTTTATTGATGACCAAATACATCATTATTTTGAACTTAATAAAATTAGATACCAAATTGGAAAACAATTGGCTACACTTTCGAGTTTCCAACATCTGCCAACAACGATTATCAAACCAAACATTGATCGGATGAGCAACTACACTTCAATCTTTCAGTCGACATGAAATCATGAATACATGTGGATGTAAATTGAAAAATAGGGAGAAAGTATAATACCAGATAAATAGTAATTTCTTAGAGTCTTCACTTGTTCGTCGATCTTGGCGGGTTCTTTTCTTCGTTATAATTTCTGCCGCTGCAAATTGACCATTTTGATGTTCTTGAAAGCGGTTTATTTTGTGTGTGTCTTGTTCTATAAAATCTTTGTGATTCGCGAATAGATAATTTTGAGCAAATATTCCTTTCACTATTAATAAAAGGAAAACTTGCTTGAGAAAAAACATAAATTTAGGAGATTTTTTATTGTGAAAGAACATGTTCTATAAATAAATTTTTAAAAAAATATTAACTAGATTTTTTAAATGTACAAAAAAAAAAAAAGTAAAAATACTAAATTTTAATCAAAATACCACTAATTTCACTGTGAGATCACTTCTCCATGCAGACCAAAAAAAAAAAATAGTACTAATAAATTTACTTTGCTTACTGAGAAATCTTTTTTCGAAGTGTTCATGTTTTACCAAGATTTTAAAAAACCTTGGGAATTGAAGTCGCGGAAAAATTAAGCTTCAATTTTTACGAGTCATAGCGATGTAATTGTTAGCCTATATATTATTAGCCCACATGTTTATGGGCTTTTTAGTTTTTAACACATTAGAGTTTTGTTATGCTAGTATTTATTCTCCGGTTTATTTTTTATAGCCTTTATCATGGATCAGAAGAGAGGTTTGATAC
This sequence comes from Lactuca virosa, assembly GCF_052849685.1. Lineage (NCBI taxonomy): Eukaryota > Viridiplantae > Streptophyta > Magnoliopsida > Asterales > Asteraceae > Lactuca > Lactuca virosa. The sequence goes on from NC_136426.1 coordinate 147,256,069, forward strand.
GTTGTGAGAAGACTTTGTAGCAGTCATTTTGGCGCAGATCGAAAATTTCTAGGGTTACTGTAGTCGTTTCGTTTTCAATCTGTTTGATGCTTCTTCGCTGCTGATGTTCATTTGTTTGTTGGTACTCGTTTGTTGTTGCTGTTAGTTTGTTGTTGTTGTTCGATCTCTTGCTGTTCGGTCTCTTGCTATTCGATTGATTGCTTCCGCTGGTTTGTTGTTCTTCTCATTCTCAGATTGCTTATCTATTGTTGTAGGTATTTATTCATTGCCAACATCACTGGAAATGATGATTCTTTTCAGTCAATCAATACTCGTCTAGATGGAAAAAATTATACATATTAGTTATTGTCACACCCCTGGCCAAGGCGGAACATGCCGGGAGTGCGACTAAGTTCATGGATCACAAAGAAACTGAATATATAGCACAAGTACAAAGATAAACAAAACAACATTTGTATTCCATCATTAAGTTTGAATACATGATTCTTACAGATAATAATAGTACAGTAGTTATCTTAAACAGGTAAGCAGATAACAAAAACTAGATAGCTAGGTCATCTGTATTCCATGACCAATCTTCTGTCTGAACGTTTGTCTAATGATTTCATGAGAATACATATAAGTTTGAGGGTCGACACAAAGGTTGGTAAGTGTCACAGGCTTTCTGAAAATAATAATACTTTTAAAACGATCAAAAAAGTATTGTCTTTGTTGTAAGTAAAACCGTGTTTGGAAATGTTTGATAAAGATAAAAATCTAAACTGTAGTTCCTAGATAATGAAATCTAGTTAAAATTTATAGTGACAAAGTTATACGGATAATGGATAAACAGACACATGGATATACAGACAAAGTTATCTGCCAAGGTTTTACTTAACAACTGTAGATACGGGTAAACGGATAAATGACAAGTATATTTGATAAGCGTACACGTAAAAGTGTACTATACTTGTTTAAACAATTGATAAAACTTAGTATAGTGTACACAAGCACATGTATGATCCTAAGATATAAGTTCTAAAACTTATATAAATATATAAACCTATATATTTTTGTGCACGTATGAGGTATATTGAAACTACCAAGTTGATAACTGTATATACAGTCATAACATATTTATAGTCAGATTGTATATGTTATTTTTATTAGTTATATAATTTTAACAACCTAACATATGTAAATATTGATGTTTTAAAACGATTTTCTTTACTTAACATATAAGCGTTTAAACAATTATTTCTCAAACTAGCAACGTGTTTACACAAGACAATGATATTTCATGTGTATTTTGTATGGTAAACATTACTTAGTACGCGTACTACCATTGTACATACGATAACCAGACATAAAACACCAGAGGGCAGGATCATTTTAACAATTAAACCATTCTGAAATCCAACATCCCAAACGGTCCTTCAAACCAGATTTCCTATACCGTAAGTAGTAGAGTAGTAAATAATATTTTTTTGTGATTTATATTACATAAAAAATGATGATGTTGTTTGTATAAACAAAGGATTTAGAATATATATATATATATATATATATATATATATATATATATATATATATAATATTACAAGTAGTATATGTATCCCCCCCAAAAAATATGTAAGAATGAGGCTGTAACACTCACCTTAACGAGCGGTTATCGAGTCGTTCTGAAAACCGGGATGTGTTGTTGAGAGGTCGTGATCTTCGGGATTAATTTAATTTCCTAAAAAATTTCAATATATATTAATATTTGGATGTGATTTGGTATTTTGATTAAGTATAATAATTTCTCAAGTTTTGTTAATTCCAAATTAATTTAAATAATTATTATAAATAAATTTTCTAAAAATTTAATTTATTATTTTCCCCAAATATTTAAATAAATCCAAAAATTTATTTAAATTGAAATCAAATTAATAATTTCTAAAAATTATTTAATCTAAGATTAAATTAAATTAAATTAATAAAATAAAAGAAAAGAAATAGATTTATATTAAAACTTTAGGTTTAATTGAAAAGGTTTTTCCAAACTAGGGTGGAATTTGAAACTTTCAATTGGAGTTTTATTAGTTTAGGATTTGTTTTGAAAACAAATTTGAGGGAGAAGGGCTTAAAATGTACCATTTCAAAGTTGAGGGGATCTATTTAATTAAACTGTATGGATGTTTCTTTTAAATAAGGAGGTAGTTACCTTTTGATTCCTGCGATCCCGAACGAAGAAGACGAAGAAAGAAAAAAGATATTGATTCTGTGATTCGTTTGCGATACAAGAAGGATTAGGTACGAGACTAAGGAAGTGGAGAAACTTACGGGGTGGATTAACAGTAGCAGGAGGCGGCGATGGCGGTGGTTCTTGAAGCTACGACAGGGGGTAACGGAGGTGGCAGGAGGCCACTCCGGTGGTCTTCTGCCGCCTGTTTCTTGCTTATAACGATGAGTTTCGATGTATAGGAGGTGGAGAGGCCTTTGGGGATCGAAATCAGTAGCAAGATTTCATCTCCAACTCTACTCCATTTTTACCCAATTTTTACTTCCAAAAATATATTCCATTCTTCCAATTTATATAAATTGTACATCCCTTATATTAATTTGGTTTGAACAAATATAAAATCTATATTTTGTTCATTACAATAATATTAAATAAAAAAGATTATATTTATAATACTTAATTATAAAATTTTGTGAAATACGTGTTTTAAAATTTCAATATATATTTAAATTTTAATATGAATTCGATAAACAAAAACAAACTTTATATTTATAATTAATTAATATAATTTAATATATAACACAATATTATAAGTATTAAATACTACATTTAAATTATAATTAGTAAATAAAAATAAACTAGAAATGTATAAATATATAAAAAAAGGAACTAAAATCGACAACTCAAAGTTCATCTTTTTTTTGGGGGAAATGAATAGTATAACACCATATTTAGTGTTATACTATTCATTAATATGGTGTTATACTATTCATTTCCCCCAAAAATAAGGGAATAAATTGAATAGGATTTGAGAAAAATGAAAGAAAAAATGGAGGAAATAATGAAAAATGGAACTGAGTTGGAGATGTTACTAGTATAAAATGCAAATGATTTACTATACTAAACCATACCTTAGTAGCATTCTTTCCGAAACTCATGTAGGTGAACCTTTATTATTATTTAAATATTAATATTAATTAAAAAAATATAAAATGCAAATGGTCTACTATACGTTAAACCAAATCATAAATCTAGATACCGAGTATTTAAATTGTTTTTTTGTATTATTTAATTTGAGATATTACTCGGTTTTATCCCACGTCTTATTAGGGCATCCACAATGTATTGAACTCCATAGAGATCAATGGATTGCCACATCATTTTTTTACATTCCATACAACTCAATCAATTTTTTCATACAATGAATTGAACTCTACAAAGTTCAATAGAAAGTTACAAAAGCTAATTTATTGTATGTATTTAAGATTAAAAAACTTTCTTTTTTTCCATTGAAGAGTTCAATGACCATTGAATTCCAAATCCATTGAATGTTAAGGTGACATCTCACTATGGTAGAGTTTCATCAATTGAATGACAATTAGACTTGCCACCTCATTCAACTCTCCCATTGAACTCACCATTGTAGATGCTCTTAAGTTCCTTGTACTTATGATCTCGTAAATAACTACCTCGATGAACTTAATATTAGATTGTAAATTTCAACTATTAATCAAAATAAAATTAATGAATATAATACAATTATATATATTCCAATCTTTCAGTTATCGACCAACATTAGCCATTTTAGTTGGATATATGATCGTTTACTTCTCAACCTAAAAACCTCGTACAAAGAATTTATAGTAGACATACTCTCACGACACCTTCTTCAGAAATATTGTGAAACCTGTTGTTGAAATTTTAAAGTATTCAAATCTGGTACGCTTACGAATTAGATGTTTGTTTCGAGAACATGCGTTGCCGAAACTTCGATGGAGTCATGGAGCTTTTGTAATATATTTTTATTATTTTGTTTTGAGGTTCCAACCAAAATGGAACTTTTTAATCAAATAGAACTTCTCAGCTCCAAACGATAATTCTAATTCTATAGTGTGATGGATCTAACAGAGCATTATTCCATGAAGAAATAACCCATTCCCTATCGGTACGAGTACGTCCAAAAAGTGGCGTAATACACTGGCACAAAATAATTCACGACGTGTGCCTTCCCTATTAGTATTATTTTATTTTATAAAATAGTATTAAGATGATATCAAGATATTACATATAAAGACCATGAATAGAAATATTCGGATGATTTAATTCTTTATAAAAAGTTGAAGGTTTTTTTTCTTACCGAGAATTTTAATGTTATATAAAATTTTTGAATAACAGGATTACATGTTGATTTTTATAATAACCAACAAAATTATCATCACAAAAATTTAAGAGAAATCCACTTATTATATTGAAAACATGGAGAACATCATAGATACGCTATTAAATATGATTCCAATTCTTCTTATATGGAACCATAAACCTTTAAGTTTAACTACACAGGAAATTACACAAACAATAAGGAACACCATTTCCGGACCAACGCCAACACTCTCCTACGCTATTGGAGTGGTTTATAGTACATTTTTCCTGGCAATCAGATAGCTCACATTGGCCTTCATATAAAACATCTTTACATCTTTCCTGTCCATTGACCATCGAAACTCCAACTACATACGGAAAACCGATAAATATATAAAATATAATATCATGAAAGATAAAAATAGATCTAAATTACATGAATGTTTTAAATCTATAGACGAGATTATAATATTACATGGATGATAATTTTTCCACTATAGGATCTATCAAAATATTTGTATAATATCGATAAGTATTACACCAACATGATATGCTTTAAATACAAAATGTTTTTTTGTTTGATATATAAATATATTTATAAGGAACTTCCTTACATATATATTATCCAATTGAAGTAATACTTTACACATAATTATCAAGAGAATTGAATTGACAAACCTGCAATAACAACAATGAAGAATAACAAGTAAGAGTATGTAAGATTGGCCATGTTTATGTGTACGAAATCACTCCCAATCACTTCAAGGATAATTTCTAAATGTTTTTGGTGTATGGAGTGGTCATGTTCATATAAATAGACCAAGTAACCATATTTTTCTTACGGTTCTTAAATGTGCAATACAAAATATAGTAAACGAACAATTAATGCACAAAATTAATACATAAATATAGTCAATGGACAATTAATGTATGAAAGTTCCAACTATAATAAAAAAACTTTTAGTTATATCATAGTAAATGAACAATTAATGCACAAAATGTTAGGACATAAATTTGTGGTTTATACTTTGCTTCTCAAGGCTTTTAGAGTTCTCAGTTTAGGACCAAAATCACTATGATCTCGGTGGCACTTGGACCGAAATCACCATGTGATTTCGGTGGGCTTAATGATGTTTTCGGTTGGGCTGGGCTTTAGTAATTAGGTATTAGTATATAATGTGTTATTTTTAGCCGTGAAGAGAGTTAGTCATTCGGTTTTATCAGAGAGAGATTTAGAGAGCATTAACAGTTAGAGAAAAATTGTTTGATCTTATGTACCCGACTATTAATCAATAATACTGTGCATTGAAGATTCGTGTTTGTGTTCTTGTTTCATATTTATTGTTTTGTGTTTATCACTTGATTAGGATTCCGCACTAATCTCGTGTTTTAGATTGAAACATCCCAAAAATACAAGACAAAAATTTCGTTTTAAAACCATTTAACAAACATAATGTTATCACCATAAGATAAAATCCTCCAACGAGTATCTCAAAATCTCATAAAATCTTACGAACATATAATTGTCTCATATAAAATATCAGAGTAAACTCCCAGGCTAATAAACTGTGGTGTGTGCCATGCCATCAACTCGAGCCCTTCCCTTTGCTAGTTGAAGTACCTGAAACCAAAACTGAAACTGTAAGCACGAAGCTTAGTGAGTTCCCCCAAACTACCACATACCATACAAAGCACATATAACAATCAACATAACTATGGGACTACCCCCAACTGCATCAGGACGAATCCCGACATCGGCTTACCCGACATCAGACTCCTGTCGGGCATCGGGCTCACCCCGGCATCCGACTGCATCGGGCATCGGGCATCGGGCTCACCCCGACATTGGGCTTACCTCGGCACATACACAACATAACATATATCATAAACACATAAAATAATCACATGATCTACATCGGGCTTGCCCCGGCATCAGGCCGAAGCCCGGAACAATTAGCATATAACACATAAACTAGCATACATCGGGTTTGCCCCGAATTACATAATACATGGCATAATGACTAACATACATCGGGCTTGCCCCGATATCGGGCTTACCCCGGAACACATAACACATAACACATATACATGCATGAATCACAAAGACATCAAGCATACTTAACTACTTCTCGGGACCGCCCCGACATCGAACCGAAGTCCGGAAACATATAAACTGCATCGGTCTAATGTAACGCCCCGATTCTCATGTATTGAATTAATATAAGAATTTTCTTGTTTTCAAGGTCTACTCGACGAGTTGGTTGCCCTACTCGTCGAGTAGCAGCGGGTTGGGTCGCATGTTTTAGTGACCTACTCGCCGAGTCCAATAAGGGACTCGACGAGTAGGAGCTGGCAGATGAAACCCTAAATTTCGGGGTTTTGCACCCTATTTAAGGATCACTTATCCCCCCTTAGCCTCTCTTACTGCACCCCTTGAATCCAGAAACCCTAATTCGTGTTGTTCTCTTTATTGGTGTGCTTCTTAGCTTGGAAGAGGGATTTTGGTGAGGAAAGGTTTGAAGATCAAGAAGCTTTGAGCAAGAAACAACTGGAGATCTGAAGTCCACCTCAGTTTATCACAATTTGGAGGTATCAAGTCATCACCTTGAGCTTCTTCTAGTTAATCCCCTTTCTACATTGAGTTTTGAGACCATTTTGGGCATTTGATGTTGCATTTCGAGTGATGAACCAAGATTTGAAGTTGCAACTTCGGATCTAGGCTCATATTGGCCCTTATCATCATAAAGTCTCAGTCTTTAGTATGTTGGTGGAGCTCTTTTGCCTAGAACCCCTTCTTTAGCTTGTTTTAAGTCATTATCACCTTGCATGCACGTAAAGTTTGCAACTTTACGTGATAAACATGCCTTGGGAAGCTGGATCTACAATATGGAGCCTTAGCATGACTTAAAAAGCGTATGTATGAATGATGGATTGAAGGGACTCGGCGAGTCGCAAGGACGACTCGGCGAGTCATATGAAGATGGTCATGAACTCGTCGAGTTGATGAACAACTCGGCGAGTCCGATGAAGATTGCCTTGGGCTCGGCGAGTCAGTCGAATGACTCGGCGAGTCGGCTAGGGTTTTTCCTAATCTTTGGACACGTATAAACTCGGCGAGTTAAAGGAAAACTCGACGAGTCAACCAAGGATTTCACAACTTCTCGAGTTCAGGAAGGACTCGACGAGTCGGTGAACTACACTCGACGAGTCGAGTCAACATGGAGTGTTGACTTTGACTGTGAACTTTGACTTTGACCAAGAGTTGACCATTTAACTTCTGAGGGTATTGTGGTAATTTGGAAATTTATGAAAAAGGGTTTTATGGTAACTATAGGTGTGAAGTTCGTGTTGGGGATCCGGGAATTGAGCTTTCTAGTTTCAGGCGACAGTTGCGAGGTGAGTTTTCCTCACTATACTCAAGGGTCTAAGGCACAAAGGCCGGCCCTTCGGATTGTTATATGGTTATGTTATGCTAGTATGATCTGTTAGATCGGTGTCCTAGAGGGTAGGATAACATTATATGATATGTGGTATGATCTGTTAGATCGGCATCCCGATAGATGGGATGGTGTTATGTGCTATGTGGTATGATCCGTTAGATCAAGTATTATCTATAGACTGTTATGTGATTATTTGTTATATGTGCACATGTTGTTTGGCAGTTGAGGCTTATCTGCTTTGTGTGAAAGCCAATAGACCTGGGCATTCCAACTTGTTGGTTGTGGGCCGTGAGTATTCCATCCCGAGGATGAATGGACTCATAGTATATGGGCATTCCAACCTGTTGGTTGTGGGCCTGGGGTATTCCATCCCGAGGATGATTGGACCCATAGTATGTCGAAATTCCAACCGGATGGTTGAGGGCCTGGGGTATTCCAACCGGATGGTTGACTGGACCCATAGTATGCTGTTTATGATTATATGTGTATTGTTGCGGGTATGGGTATTTTGGGGGAACTCACTAAGCTCTCGGGCTTACAGTTTCAGTTTATTGTTTCAGGTACATCAGGGGATTGCGGCAAGGCGAAGGCGTGATCGTATAGCTCCTTATGTCTTGATTATGTTTCTGGGAAAACTCTGATATTATACATTTTGAAAACAAAGTTGTAATGATTTTAATGGTTTGAAATGTTTTTAAAAGTTTAAATTGGCTTAAATTTTTCGGGTGTTACAAGTTGGTATCAGTGCCTTGGTTTGAGTGAATTGGAGAAACATGCGTGTGAATCCAGTCTCAAATCAAGGAAAGGTTTTCAAAATGATTTCTAAAATGGTTTTCAAAATAAGTAAATGAGGATGCAGGATGTACGATCAGCCGGAGCCAGTAAGTAGCCCCAAAATACCATACAGTTATTTGATTATGTGATATGTTAGAACAACATGCTAGTCCTAGGCTAGGGATCTTCAGGAATTGCATGATAGAATTGCCTGATTGTATAATGCCTGATAGCCTAGGGTTTTCCTTATATGAAATTGACATCATTACTGTAGTTGCTTAGTGTATGTATCACGGCCGTACATAATTAAGATCTTATAGCCTGAGAATGTTTGATTTAGCCTTATGTTCTGTTCTTGTCTGATTGGGAGCTTAGGGTAGGATTGGATATTCGAAAGTCTATAGGGTCCAACGTCATGTGTGGCTAGCATACACTAGTGCTGCAGGGTTGGTGGAAGTTTCATGGATGGGTGAGTTGTGTGGGACCGGTAGGTCAGTTGTGAGATGGTTAACTTTCCTCTAGGAGTGAGGATTGAGTGCTCGGTATGTTATGTATGTTTTTAGGGTGTTGTGGTGATACTTGAGACAAATATGGGTAGGTGTGGAAGGTAGTATGGGCCCGTACTACTGAAAGCACAGGACCCATACACGTAGCAAGGAAGTCACAACCCCTAGGGATTAGTCGGGAGTTGGTTCCCAGTTATTTATGCGGATTGTCTGATATCTTCATGTTATGTTTCAGAATGGCAGTTACGAGACGTTTCACGACTGGGTCCGGATCAGGATCAGGACAGGGTGATCAGGGGGCCCCAGTGGCACCTGAGATTATCGGCCAGGAGGGGCCAATGTTGACAGAGGATCGGGTCAGGGAGATCATCCGCGAGGAGGTGGTCGAGATTGTCCGGGGTCAGATTCCGGAGTTGTTCGGGACTATTAAGTCCGCTATGATGGAATATTTTGACAACAGATATGAAGCCCTCGCTGAGACAGCTGCCGCTGCAGCCACCGCGGCTGTAACAGCGGCAGGAGGGGGAGCGGGGCAAGTTTTTCAGTACAGGGACTTCAATAACACGAAGCCCCCTACTTTTGATGGGACGCAGGATCCCATCAAGGCTATGAGGTGGATCTCGGATGTGGAGGGGTGTTTCTTCACCTGCTCGTGTCATACTGACCAGAAGGTCAGGTGTGCTCTGAACTTGCTAAGGTCCGGGGCCAAGGACTGGTGGAGACTTGCGACTGGGTCGTACACTGATGACCAGAGAGTTGCTGTTACTTGGGAGCAGTTCAGGGACATGTTCCACGCCCGTTACATTCCGCAGGTTGAGCGGGAACGTTTAGCACAGGCGTTTCTGAGTTTGAGACAGGATGGGGAGTCGGTGACGGAGATCACCCATATGTTCACTGAGAGGGCGATGTTTTTCCCTTAGTTTGCTTCCGAGCAGGCTCAGATGACCCGTTATCTGAGCATGGTCAAGACTGACATCCGTCAGTTTGTTGCCACCCAACGATGTGATACACTTCTGGAGTTGCAGGAGGCCGCTAGACGGCGTGAGTTGGAGATTGAGCTGCAGTTGAGGGAGCAGCGGCAGGCCCCGGCACAGTCACAGCCAGCGCCAAAGCGGTCCAAGACCGCTGATACTCGGACTGGGGGACAGCCAGGCTGCACTTGTGGGAAGTGCGGGAAGGCTCATTCAGGGATGTGCCGGACGGGGAGTGGGTGCCACCGATGTGGCAAGCAGGGCCATTTGGCCAGGGATTGCAGGCAGCTGACTCAGACTTCCGGAGCCAGGCTTTGCTATCATTGTGAGCAGGTGGGCCATATGAAGGCCCAGTGTCCTCTGCTAGCCGCCAAGCCGGCGCAGGCTCCAGCGCCGACTACCTTGAGGATCACGGATGGGAGACCAGTCAGGGAAGAGCCTCCGAAGGCTCAGGGTCGTGCCTTCCAGCTTACAGCCGAGGAGGCCAGGGCAGCACCGGATGTGGTTGCTGGTATGTTTCTATCCTTACTCCCATTGGTTATATCTGTTGTATGTCACAACTAGGAATTCTGATACGTCGTAAACACTTAACAAAGAATGACATTGTAGCTAAAACTTGAAAACATGTATGGTGTTTATTCAATGACAACAAAATTCCATCAAATACCCTATACAAACTTTCAAATAGTCAACAAAAGTTGGAAACCCTAAAAATCCCGGTTTAAGTCCATTTTGGACTAGGATTTTCTTATTGGGCCTAATGGACTCATAAGCTTCCAATTTGACTATTTTGGGCTTAGGACCCTTAAATGGACCCTAATTTGGACCCATTTGCATGAGACTAAATGTTTTGGGCCTCATAAGCCTAGAATGACTAGTTATCTTTAATGGGCCTTATTGGGCCATAACAAACCTAATTAGCCCTAATAAGCCATAAAACTCATTCTTTGATGTATATTAGGCCGTGAATTAGTCTAGAGGCCCAATGGGCCGAAGAATGTTACTTGAGCCTCATAAATTCGAACATGGGCTCAAAATGACTCCTTTCCTTCTTATACAACCCAAATCTCGGCCCAAGTAGGAAAGAAAAAAAAAGAGAAATGTAGAATTATGAGGGCAAGACACCTCATAATTACCCATTGGAAACCCATGCATAAATCTCATATTTCCATGCATATCACCTCATCTCTCACCTCCCTTCTCTTCTTCTTATCTCTCGGCCGAAAATCACAAAACACACACACACATTACACCAACTTCTTTCAACCTCACTCTCTCTAGAAAGTCTTCATTTCCTTCACAAATTTTCGAAGATCTAAGGTGGATCAAGAAGGTTTCCACTAAAAACTCATCTTCCCTTGGTAAGTCCTTACACCTCTAAGTTTTATAACTTCATTTTTATGCTAAGATCATTCATTCTAAGCATTTTGTGATCATACTCTTAGAACAACCTCCATAAGTTCGAGATCTATTCAAGGAGGGCTTGCTAAAGCCGAAAATAACATCAAACTATTCCATTTCTCTTCAAAACCGAACCCACAAACTCAAGGTGAGTTCATACCCCTCTATTTTCGGTTTTCACAAGTTTTATGGGGGAGAATACAAGTAAAATGTGTAGATCTATGTGTATGTGTATGTTATGTGTGATTTCATGTATGTATGTATGATTTTATGTGTTTATGTGGTAAATATGTAACAAAAAGGGAAGAAATCTCGAGATCTATGGCACAAGAAGGAAAATAAACATGATCTATGATATATTACACTAAACAAGTCAAGAAAAATTACCCTCCAAGGTTATAATAAACATATTGCAACATAAAACTCATTTTTGGGCTATAAATGTCAAATAAACAAAAGTTGGGTTGAAATTTGTCATTTACGGTTTTCTTAAGGACTAAAAGAGTCAAAACAGTAAAAATAAATGTTTTTATGAATATTATACTCTTTAAAGGACTAGAAATGAAATTTGTAGCTTAATGGGCTAATTTTTCGGCTTTTCGGCCCATAGGCCCAAAAATTGCGAAATTTTGATTTTCAAGGGACTGAAATGGTACAATTCTCGAAACAGGGGGAAAAAGGGGTAAAAAAAACTATTTCAGGGGTTAAAATGCTTTTCTTTTCCAAAAAGGATCAAAAATGTAAAGTTTTTGGAATTTGGGCCAAAATTGTAAAAGTTGCGAAAAAGTTGGACTTTAACCGAAAGACTCTTTGCTGGAGGGGCTGAAACTGCCAAAGAGTAAATTTTGAACTATAAACATCACTTAAACAAGTCTATGGGTAAAAAATGTAAAGAAAATGGTTTAAGGGCCTAAAATGTCTTTTTTTAAAATAAGGGACTAAAATTGTCATTTTTATTAAAGAAGGGCTGAAAAGGGTCAAACCAATATTTTGAACCAATTATTTTATTTCTAAGATATTTGAGTCAAAAATACCAAACTACAACTCATGAAAAATAGAAAGATGAATATACGTATAATTCCAAATATCGTTATACACAACCAACCGGCCTCGTGCCGATACGAAATTAACAATCGTTCAATCAAACTTTCCAACAATTATACTATACCTAAAACAAGTGAATATTCAAATAGTTGGGCTTGAAAGATCTTAATCATGCTTATTGGGCCTTCGTGACCCATTGACATGACTTTTGGGCCCAACAATAATAACACATGTCTATTGGGCCTCCTGTGACCCAATTAAATGTTTAAGGGACCCTCAATGGCTTATATGTGCTATTGGGCCTTGGTGGCCCATTAGCATTGCTAGTAAGGTCCAATTTAATCAATTATGAAATGGGCCAACGCGTCCTTCGTATAACCAACAGCCTTAATTAACACACGTAATTAGCAGGACTTTATAATCCTCTTCTCCTCGTTTGTTAGGCTTACTTGAAATCAAAGTAAACAAATTCAAGTCGTTAATCAATAGTAATCAATTTTGTTTGGATTAAGTGAGTAATAACGGGCGACACCTCTAAGTGTCGTTCGTAGTCTGTAGTTATAATCAAAGTCTCCTGGAAGGAGAGCGAGAGTTTGTGTATAGATGTATACGGGGGTGACTCCCCCACACCTCAGCTGTTCGCTACAGTTAGACTCGGCCAGTCTAGGGTGACAAAATCTTAAGATCAATTCCGGCGTTCATTAGGATGCCAAGACAGACGAACTAGTCATTATTATGCATGGTTATAACGACTCACGTAAATAAATAAATCCAATAATACCCGAGTAATCAAGGAAGAGTAATCAGAAATCATTCGTTGTGACGGTATATCAATTTTGAAACAATTATTTTATGTTATCGGAAAACATCGGGTTTTTCGAGGAAATCAACACCATTCACTTGTACTTTCAATAACTATAATGCACAACTTCTCATTTATACACGTTTTGAAATCATTCATGCACAAACTTATGGATCTTCACACTTTGGTATAAACAATTGTCTTTTCAGAAAATATCGGATTTTCTGTGTTTTATAAACTACACAAAACATTTTTATAACAACCTTGCTTATGAACTCACCAACATTTCATATGTTGACGTTTTCAAAATAACTTGTATTCTCAGGTAACAGGTAAACTGAAGAGTAATACCAAGTATGTTAGGATGTTATGTTTTGAAAACTCTCAAACAATTTATGCTATGGATATGTAATAATTAGACAATATACTTGATGTGAACAATGTCAGTTGTAATGTATTAATGCATGGTAAAGTTTATGTTGTGTTTCATGTGTAATCATTGTGATGATATTCAATTTGAGTCACGCGAGCCCTCGGACGTTTCCGCCGTCTGGTTCGGGGGTGTGACAGGTTGGTATCAGAGCTCTGTTTATAGTGAACTGGCATATCTAACCACACATTGATATGCAACTTTAAACCAAAAAGTGGGACTAAAACAACTCTGAACAAAACAAATAAAACACAACGATAAAACATCTTTACTTGTGCGATGTAGGAAAAAGAACATAATACCAAATCAAATAAGATGATACTGACATCTCGGTTGAGCCGGGACTGTTCCTAGTTGTATTAAGGGGATGAATGTAGCCTGATCAACTACATTTTCTCCAAGGTACAACTATCACATGCCTCGGAGAAACCTCGATGGTCGGTAAACCTAAAAACATACCCCTTGGTTACCAAGAAGAGAACATCAACTCAAATTGCATAATAATTAAAACATCTTAGGAATAATATTAGTACATTTATACACTCTCGCAGAGAGTATGGCCGGCTTCCATCACCCCGGAGATCCGTATTTCCCTAATCAGGGGAATAACGGATGGCTGGAGGAGGAACCTGAAGAAGACCCTGAGGAGGAGTCTGAAGAGGAACCTGATGCAGAGGTCGAGGGCGGACCTGCTGAGCCAGTGGTGGATCTGGAAGAAGAAGAAGCCGAAGAAGACCTCGGGGAGGAACCCAGCGATGACGGTGATTCGGACACGGAGTCCGAAGTCATCAACCCCCTTACCCGACTAGGGTGCCCGCTCATCGGATGGGCCCGACTGGCCCTACACCCCCCTGGGGTATCGACCTTTGGAGGTGGAGCAGGCAACAGGGACAACGACCCCCGTTTGGCATGTCACGCGAGTTCTACGACTTGAGGGAGGGAGGACCGGCTGGTCGCGCGCTTCCGGTCATGGTGAGACGATTGCAGAACATTGGCGACCTAGCTTAGAGCACCGCCGATCAGATGCACCAGATGCGGACTAGAGTTGAGCGTGCAGAACAGGAGACGCGAGAGGTTATCCGAGAGTTCCACATGAGGCAGGTGAGGTGGGAAACTCGACTCCGAGACGCGGAGCGACAGGTGGCCCGCCTTCAGGGAGCGTCCACTTCCTCAGCACCACCCCCTGGCGCATCCCACCATGACTAGGGCTAGTCATATCTATCTTTAGTATTATGCTTATATGATCTATGCTATGTACCATCGACTCTATGTTTAAGTGATTACACTACTCATAGAGTCGTTACGCTGCCGAACTTGCACCACTTATGTATGCTCCTTCGAGCAAATTTTCATGTATCAAAGTACAAATATTATTAATGGAAAATATATGTGTTCTATTGTGATGTTGTTATCTGTTATGTGTTATGTATCCATGATTGTATGTTAACATGTGAAACTACTTAAGTACATGCAATACACCTAGTTTATAGGACCACAATCTCACAAAAATCATAGGCACTCAACATCTTTCCGTTCCATGACAGAAAGATGCCTCAACGACCAACCCGTGGAAACCCTGGACCAACCCCACCCGAAGTCAACTCAGCTGCATTCCAAGCAGCTGTATCTGCTGCGGTTACTGCAGCCATGGTGCAAATCCACCAAGGGAACAATTGTGGAGGCAATGGACAAGGGGCTGGAAGTTCGAACAACAGAATAAATCAAGGACCTACCAAGACATGCTCTTACAAGGATTTCACCAACGCCAAGCCACAGACCTTTAATGGCACGGGTGGAATGATTACCCTAAAGAGATGGATGGAAAAGGTGGAATCAGTATTTGAGATATGTGAATGCCCCGAAGAGGTGAAAGTGAAGTTCGCCGCATGCACGTTCGTTGACCAAGCTCTCACCTGGTGGAACGGACATGTAGAGGCCATGACTCTCCCCGTAGCCAACGCCATGCCGTGGGCGGAGTTGAAAGAGATGCTGATGGCTGAGTACTGCCCGCGAGGCGAAATTCAGAAAATGGAGCAAGAGTTGTGGAATCTCACCGTCCGAAACTCTGATATAGATGCATATATATCAAGGTTTAGCGAACTGTCACTGTTGTGCCCTGGCATGATTACTTCAGAGGGAAAGAAAATCGAACGATTCATCTGGGGATTAACCTCCCCAATTCAAGGAAATGTGATAGCTGCAAATCCCGAAACCTTCGACAGTGCCAAGAGGTTGGCCAAGAAACTGTACGACCACACCAACAAGAAGGGCGAGAAGCCAGTGGAAACTGAGGGCAAGAAGGAGAGTGACAACAAGAAAGGAAAGAACAACAAGAGAAAAGGGAGACAAGGCTCAGAGTCATCAAAGAAGCAACAAACAGTGACAATCAATGCTGCAACCACCCAAGTTCCCTCCACACCGCATGCTCCAGTCTCAGCTAATCCAAGTGCCCCTAGCTAGTATTTCGGAAATCTCCCAAAGTGCAACAAGTGCAGTCTCCATCATAATGGCGAATGCAGGGAGATGCATTGTACCAGTTGCAATCGGAAGGGTCACACGACAAAGTATTGCAGGACCTATCCTCCCCATAACCAGCAGCAAGGAAACAACAACAACAACAACAACCGTAACAACAACAACAACACCAACAACAGCGGCAATAATGCAGGATCAAGCCCCACCTGCTATGGATGTGGAAAGACTGGGCATATCCGTCGAAACTGCCCCAACATCAACAACCCTGGGAATGGAGGAACAGGAAGAGTACTGACCATGGGACATGGATAAGCGGTTCAGGATCCCGCTGTTGTTACCGGTACGTTTCTCCTAAACCACACTTATGCATGCATCCTATTTGATACTGGGGCAGAACGAAGCTTTGTGAGTAATAAATTCAAACACTTGTTAAAACAACAACCCCATAAGCTTAATGAAACCTTTACGGTGGAAATGGCTAATGGGAAAACAAAATCCACTGGGGAAATCTACATCGGATGTACCCTGACCTTGAATCATCACGTCTTTCAAATAAACTTAATGCCTGTATCCATAGGAGTTTTGATGTGATTATCGGCATGAACTGGTTAAGCCCCCACCATGCTGAAATTATGTGTCACGAGAAGGCCGTTCGCCTTCACCTCCCAAATCACGAAACCCTAACTATATACGTTGACAAACCCAGCACGAATCTTCGTCTCATCTCGTGCATTAAGGCACAAAAGTGTCTACGAAAGAAGGACTTGACGTTTCTGGCTCATATAGTGGATAAGTCCAAAGAAGAGGTCAATATTCGAGACATCCCAGTGGCTTGCGATTTCCCGAATGTATTTCCTGAAGACCTTCCGGGAATACCCCTAGAAAGACAAGTCGAGTTTCGAATTGACCTCGTGCCAGGAGCTACACCCATCGCTAAATCGCCCTACAGATGGCTCCTGCGGAAATGCAAGAGTTGTCCAGCCAACTCAGCGGACTTTTGGACAAAGGATTCATCCGACCCAGTTTCTCACCTTGGGGAGCTCCGATTCTCTTTGTTAAGAAGAAAGACGGTTCCTTTAGGATGTGTATTGACTACAGGGAACTTAATAAGCTCACTATCAAAAATCGCTATCCACTTCCGCGAATCGACGATCTATTTGACCAACTCCAAGGAGCAAGTTACTTCTCTAAGATAGATCTGCGATCCGGATACCATCAACTCAAAGTCCGGGAAGAGGATATCCCCAAAACCGCTTTCCGAACTCGTTATGGACATTATGAATTTGTCGTAATGCCCTTCGGTCTAACGAATGCCCCTGCCGCATTCATGGACCTAATGAATCGAATCTGCCGACCATTCCTCGACAACTTTGTCATCGTTTTCATCGACGATATTCTAGTCTATTCTCGAAGCGAAGAGGAACACGGCCGACATCTCCGACAAATCGTGGAAACCCTGCGAACCGAAAAGTTATACGCAAAACTCTCTAAGTGTGAGTTCTGGCTCCGTAGTGTGAACTTCTTAGGTCATGTTGTTAGTCAAGAAGGGATACATGTGGATCCTTCTAAGGTCAAAGCCATCGAAGGATGGGCGATCCCAACGACACCCACTGAAATTCGTCAATTTTTAGGTCTCGCAGGCTATTACAGGAGGTTCATTCAGAACTTCTCCAAAACAGCCAAGCCACTTACCTTACTTACGCAAAAGGGTGTACCCTTTGAATGGACGGATAAGCAAGAAGCTGCATTCCGAACTCTGAAGCAAGCACTCTGCAGTGCACCAGTGTTATCACTACCAGAGGGAACAGAGGACTTCGTAGTCTACTGCGATGCGTCGAATCAAGGTTTAGGCTGTGTGCTTATGCAGCGTGGGAAGGTTATAGCTTATGCGTCCCGACAACTAAAGACACATGAGGTGAATTATACAACCCATGATCTCGAATTGGGAGCTGTGGTCTTCGCCTTGAAGATTTGGAGGCACTACCTTTACGGTACCAAGTGCACCATTTTCACTGACCACAAGAGTCTCCAACACATTTTAAATCAAAAAGAGTTGAACATGAGGCAACGAAGATGGGTTGAACTGCTAAACGACTACGAGTGCGAAATCAAGTACCACCCAGGTAAAGCTAACGTAGTAGCTGATGCCTTGAGTCGAAAAGAATACTCGAATCGTCGTTTGAAGACTCTCTCCATAACCATTTAATCCCACCTGACCTCGCAAATCAGAGCAACCCAGTTCGATGCCATGAAGGCAGAAAACAAAACAAGCGAAGCGTTACGTGGAATGGAAAAGAATTTCGAAGTGAAGGAGGACGGAGCATATTACTTCATGAACCGCATTTGGGTCCCTAAACTTGGGGGATTCAGAGAAGTAGTCATGAATGAAGCCCACAAGACGCGATACTCCATCCATCCGGGTTCAGATAAAATGTACTTGGATGTCAAGCAACATTATTGGTGGCCTAACATGAAGGCAAAAATTGCCACTTACGTTAGCAAGTGCCTCACGTGTGCTAAAGTAAAGGTGGAATATCAGAAGCCCTCGGGATTGCTACAACAACCAGTAATTCCTGAGTGGAAATGGGAAAGGATTACTATGGACTTTTTGACCAAACTACCCAAGTCGACTGATGGTTTGGATACCATATGGGTAATAGTTGATAGGTTGACAAAATCTGTTCATTTCCTGCCAATAAAAGAATCATACAAGATGGAACGATTGACAAGGATCTATATCAAGGAAATTGTGAGACTCCACTGGGTGCCAATATCTATCATCTCAGATAGAGATAGTAGGTTTACTTCACGCTTTTGGCAATCGCTTCAGAAGGCTATGGGAACACAACTTGACATGAGCACTGCCTACCACCCACAAACGGATGGTCAAAGCGAGCGAACCATTCAAACGCTAGAAGATATGCTTCGCGCATGTGTAATAGACTTTGGAAGATCGTGGGATACCCACTTGACTTTGATCAAATTCTCGTATAACAACAGTTATCATTCAAGCATCAAAGTTGCTCCTTTCAAGGCATTGTATGGGCGTAAATGTAGATCGTCGTTGTGTTGGGCTGAGGTAGGTGACACTCAGCTAGCAAGAGGAAAAACATCAGGCAATGCATTAACGGGACCAGAAATCATACGCGAAACGACCGAGAAGACAATTCAGATCAGAGCCCGACTGCAATCATCACGAGACAGACAGAAGAGCTACGCCGATAAGCGGCGAAAGCCCTTGGAATTTAAAGTCGGGGATCGGGTGTTATTAAAGGTTTCTCCCTGGAAAGGGGTGATTCGTTTTGGGAAACGGAGAAAACTAAACCCTCGATACATTGGACCCTTCGAGATTCTTGCCCGAATCGGTCCAGTGGCTTATAGACTGTAGCTACCCGCTGAGCTCAGCAGTGTACACCCCATGTTCCATGTTTCCAATTTAAAGAAGTGCTTATCCGACGAAACTCTCGTCATTCCATTAGAAGAAATAGAAATCAACGAGAATCTCCTGTTCATCGAAGAACCAGTTGAAATTATGGACAGGGAAGTGAAGCGTACTA
The DNA here is from genome assembly GCF_052849685.1 of Lactuca virosa. Lineage (NCBI taxonomy): Eukaryota > Viridiplantae > Streptophyta > Magnoliopsida > Asterales > Asteraceae > Lactuca > Lactuca virosa. The sequence continues at coordinate 147,275,811 of NC_136426.1, forward strand.
AGCAAAGTCGCATTCCGATTGTGAAAGTTCGGTGGAATGCGAAACGTGGACCAGAATTCACATGGGAACGCGAAGACCAGATGAAGCAGAAGTACCCTCACCTATTCTCGCATTCTCGAATTTAGCTTTAAAAAGAATTTCGGGACGAAATTCCCTCTAACGGGGGGATGATGTCACAACTAGGAATTCTGATACGTCGTAAACACTTAACAAAGAATGACATTGTAGCTAAAACTTGAAAACATGTATGGTGTTTATTCAATGACAATAAAATTCCATCAAATACCCTATACAAACTTTCAAATAGTCAACAAAAGTTGGAATCCCTAAAAATCCCGGTTTAAGTCCATTTTTGGACTAGGATTTTCTTATTGGGCCTAATGGACCCATAAGCTTCCAATTCGACTATTTTGGGCTTAGGACCCTTAAATGGACCCTAATTTGGACCCATTTGCATGAGACTAAATGTTTTGGGCTTCATAAGCCTAGAATGACTAGTTATCTTTAATGGGCCTTATTGGGCCATAACAAACCTAATTAGCCTTAATAAGCCATAAAACTCATTCTTTGATGTATATTGGGCTGTGAATTAGTGTAGAGGCCCAATGGGCCGAAGAATGTTACTTGAGCCTCATAAATTCGAACATGGGCTCAAAATGACTCCTTTCCTTCTTATACAACCCAAATCTCGGCCCAAGTAGGAAACAAAAAAAAAGAGAAATGTAGAATTATGAGGGCAAGACACCTCATAATTACCCATTGGAAACCCATGCATAAATCTCATATTTCCATGCATATCACCTCATCTCTCACCTCCCCTCTCTTCTTCTTATCTCTCGGCCGAAAATCACAACACACACACACATTACACCAACTTCTTTCAACCTCACTCTCTCTAGAAAGTCTTCATCTCCTTCACAAATTTTCGAAGATCTAAGGTGGATCAAGAAGGTTTCCACTAAAAACTCATCTTCCCTTCGTAAGTCCTTACACCTCTAAGTTGTATAACTTCATTTTTATGCTAAGATCATTCATTCTAAGCATTTTGTGATCATACTCTTAGAACAACCTCCATAAGTTCGAGATCTATTCAAGGAGGGCTTGCTAAAGCCGAAAATAACATCAAACTATTCCATTTCTCTTCAAAACCGAACCCACAAACTCAAGGTGAGTTCATACCCCTCTATTTTCGGTTTTCACAAGTTTTATGGGGGAGAATACAAGTAAAATGTGTAGATCTATGTGTATGTGTATGTTATGTGTGATTTCATGTATGTATGTATGATTTTATGTGTTTATGTAGTAAATATGTAACAAAAAGGGAAGAAATCTCGAGATCTATGGGACAAGAAGGAAAATAAACATGATCTAAGATATATTACACTAAACAAGTCAAGAAAAATTACCCTCCAAGGTTATAATAAACATATTGCAACATAAAACTCATTTTTGGGCTATAAATGTCAAATAAACAAAAGTTGGGTTGAAATTTGTCATTTACGGTTTTTTAAGGACTAAAAGAGTCAAAACAGTAAAAATAAATGTTTTTATGAATATTATACTCTTTAAATGACTAGAAATGAAATTTGTAGCTTAATGGGCTAATTTTTCGGCTTTTCGGCCCATAGGCCCAAAAATTGCGAAATTTTGATTTTCAAGGGACTGAAATGGTACAATTCTCGAAACAGGGGGAAAAAGGGGTAAACAAAACTATTTCAGGGGTTAAAATGCTTTTCTTTTCCAAAAAGGATCAAAAATGTAAAATTTTTGGAATTTGGGCCAAAATTGTAAAAGTTGCGAAAAAGTTGGACTTTAACCGAAAGACTCTTTGCTGGAGGGGCTGAAACTGCCAAAGAGTAAATTTTGAACTATAAACATCACTTAAACAAGTCTATGGGTCAAAAATGTAAAGAAAATGGTTTAAGGGCCTAAAATGTCTTTTTTTAAAATAAGGGACTAAAATTGTCATTTTTATTAAAGAAGGGCTGAAAAGGGTCAAACCAATATTTTGAACCAATTATTTTATTTCTAAGATATTTGATTCAAAAATACCAAACTACAACTCATGAAAAATAGAAAGATGAATATACGTATAATTCCAAATATCGTTATACACAACCAACCGGCCTCGTGCCGATACGAAATTAACAATCGTTCAATCAAACTTTCCAACAATTATACTATACCTAAAACAAGTGAATATTCAAATAGTTGGGCTTGAAAGATCTTAATCATGCTTATTGGGCCTTCGTGACCCATTGACATGACTTTTGGGCCCAACAATAATAACACATGTCTATTGGGCCTCCTGTGACCCAATTACATGTTTAAGGGACCCTCAATGGCTTATATGTGCTATTGGGACTTGGTGGCCCATTAGCATTGCTAGTAAGGTCCAATTTAATCAATTATGAAATGGGCCAACGCGTCCTTCGTATAACCAACAGCCTTAATTAACACACGTAATTAGCAGGACTTTATAATCCTCTTCTCCTTGTTTGTTAGGCTTACTTGAAATCAAAGTAAACAAATTCAAGTCGTTAATCAATAGTAATCAATTTTGTTTGGATTAAGTGAGTAATAACGGGCGACACCTCTAAGTGTCGTTCGTAGTCTGTAGTTATAATCAAAGTCTCCTGGAAGGAGAGCGAGAGTTTGTGTATAGATGTATACGGGGGTGACTCCCCCACACCTCAGCTGTTCGCTACAGTTAGACTCGGCCAGTCTAGGGTGACAAAATCTTAAGATCAATTCCGGCGTTCATTAGGATGCCAAGACAGACGAACTAGTCATTATTATGCATGGTTATAACGACTCACGTAAATAAATAAATCCAATAATACCCGAGTAATCAAGGAAGAGTAATCAGAAATCATTCGATGTGACGGTATATCAATTTTGAAACAATTATGTTATGTTATCGAAAAACATCGGGTTTTTCGAGGAAATCAACACCATTCACTTGTACTTTCAATAACTATAATGCAAAACTTCTCATTTATACACGTTTTGAAATCATTCATGCACAAACTTATGGATCTTCACACTTTGGTATAAACAATTGTCTTTTCAGAAAATATCGGATTTTCTGTGTTTTATAAACTACACAAAACATTTTTATAACAACCTTGCTTATGAACTCACCAACATTTCATATGTTGACGTTTTCAAAATAACTTGTATTCTCAGGTAACAGGTAAGATGAAGAGTCATACCAAGTATGTTAGGATGTTATGTTTTGAAAACTCTCAAACAATTTATGCTATGGATATGTAGTAATTAGACAATGTACTTGATGTGAACAATGTCAGTTGTAATGTATTAATGCATGGTGAAGTTTATGTTGTGTTTCATGTATAATCATTGTGATGATATTCAATTTGAGTCACGCGAGCCCTCGGACGTTTCCGCCGTCTGGTTCGGGGGTGTGACACTGTTATACTTATGATTAGGTACGTTCCTAGTGAATTCCTTACCTACACTGGTTCTATTTGACTCGGGGGCGAGTCAGTATTTTGTATCTCAGACATTTAGTAGAGAGTTCAGAGTGCCAGTAGACGAGCTAGAGTGTCCGTTGCGAGTTTCTATCGCCAACGAACACGGGGTTTCTGCTTCTTCGATCTACCGAGGGTGCGAGATGGAGCTCTCCGGGGTACCTTTTCCGATAGATTTGATTCCGATCCCCATGGGGGATGTATGCGTGATTGTGAGGATGGACTGGCTCAATCATTTCAGTGCCATGATTGATTGCGAGGGACAGCGGGTAGTGGTTCAAACCCCAAGTGGGGGAGAGTTGATTATATATGGCGAGGGCACCAGATCGGGGTCAGGGTTTTGTTCAGCCGCCAAGGCTCGATAGTATATTCAGCACGGGGGTGCAGGTTACCTAGCGTATGTATTGGATACGCGAGCTAGGGATCAGATTTCGGTTTCCGATGTTGCTGTGGTCAGGGAGTTTGCAGATGTGTTTCCGGAGGAGTTGCCAGGGATACCTCCGAAGAGGCAGGTCGAGTTTCGGATCGACCTGGTGCCTGGTGCGGCCCCTATTGCCAAGGCGCCGTACCGATTGGTGCCACCTGAGATGAAGGAGCTATCGTTACAGCTGCAGGAACTGCTGGGCAAGCAGTTCATCCGACCAAGCAGTTCTCCATGGGGAGCACCGATTCTTTTTGTCTGGAAGGACGGTTCGCACCAGATGTGCATTGATTAGCGGGAGTTGAATAAGTTAACGGTGAAGAACCGTTACTCATTCCCGAGGGTAGATGATCTCTTCGATCAGTTACAGGGCGCATCTTGGTTTTCCAAGATAGACTTGAGGTCTGGGTATCATCAAGTCAGGGTCAGAGTGGAGGACGTGGAGAAGACCGCGTTTCGAACTCGTTATGGACATTACAAGTTCGTGGTGATGCCGTTTGGGCTCACCAACGCGCCAGCAGTGTTCATGGACCTGATGAATCGGGTCTGCAGACCGATGCTCGATCGCTCGGTCAGAGTGTTTATAGATGATATCTTGGTGTATTCCAAGACCCGAGAGCAGAATGAGGAGCATCTACAGGAGTTATTGGGAGTTCTGAGACGAGAATGGCTGTACACCAAGTTCTCGAAGTGTGAGTTTTGGCTACGAGAGGTCCAGTTCCTCGGACATCTCGTTAACCAGGAGGGGATTTTGGTCGATCCGGCCAAAATCGAGGCGGTCATGCAGTAGGAGGTTCCGAAATCTCCCTCAGATATCAAGAGATTTTTGGGATTGGCAGGGTACTACCGGAGATTGATATAGGATTTCTCCAAGATTGCGGTACCCCTCACTCGTCTGACGAGGAAGGGGGTGGATTTCCGGCGGGGCCCTGAGCAGCAGAGGGCGTTTGAGACCCTCCGACAGCGGTTGTGCGAGGCCCCAGTCTTGACACTCCCGGACGGAGTTGTGGATTTTGTGGTGTTTTGTGATGCATCCATCACAGGATTAGGGGCGGTCCTCATGCAGAGAGGACGAGTGATAGCCTACGCATCGCGACAGCTGAAGTCGCATGAGACGCGATACCCTACGCATGATTTGGAGCTGGGAGCGGTGGTGTTTGCCCTCAAGATATGGAGGCATTACCTTTATGGGGTACGTTATACCATTTACACGGATCACAAGAGCTTGAGACATATCATGGATCAGCCGAAACTGAACATGAGGCAGCGCAGGTGGCTAGATGTAGTCAAGGACTACGACTGCGAGATCCTTTACCATCCTGGTAAAGCGAATGTGATTGCGGATGCTTTGAGCCACAAATCAGCTGGATCTTCCACCTCCGCGGTATGTATGAGGATAGCGGTGAATTCTCCGCTTGTGAGTTTGATCAGAGATGCCCAGGTTGAGGGCATGCGCCCGGAGAATTGGAAGATGGAGAGGATCAAGGGTGAGAATACCCGGTTTGTGCAGGATAGTCGGGGATTATTGACCCGATGCGGTCGGGTCTAGGTCCCGATGTCTGGTGGGGTCAGGCAGACGGTCATGGAGGAGGCTCATAAGTCTCATTTTTCTATTCACCCGGGGGCCACCAAGATGTATCGAGACCTGAGTTTGAGTTACTGGTGGCCATGTATGAAACGAGAAATCGCTTGGTATGTCTAGAGGTGCTTGACCTGCAGGATGGTCAAGGCCGAACACCAGAGGCCGCATGGTAAGCTGCAGCCTCTAGAGATTCCCATGTGGAAATGGGAACAGATCACGATGGATTTCATTACCAAGCTGCCGAGGACGGCGAAGGGATTTAATGCTATATGGGTCATCGTGGATCGATTGACCAAGAGCGCCCATTTCTTGGCAATTCGGGAGAGTTTTTCGGCCGAGAAGTTGGCCGACGTGTACGTTCGCGAGATCGTGTCTCGCCATGGGGTTCTTGTTTCCATTGTCTCTGATCGGGATGTCAGGTTTACCTCCTATTTCTGGCAGAATTTCCACGAGGAGCTGGGCACGCGGTTACACTTCAGCACCACATTCCATCTGCATACTGACGGTCAGAGCGAGCGGACCATTCAGACCCTCGAGGACATGTTGAGGGCGTGTGTCATTGACTTCGGTGGGAGCTGGGATTCCCACCTACCGCTTGCAGAGGTTGCCTACAACAACAGTTATCATTCCAGCATTGGCGCCCCTCCATTCAAGATGTTGTACGGGCGAAGATGTCGCACCACGGTTTGTTCGGGTGAGGTTGGTCACAGGGTGATGGGTCGGACGGAGGTGGTCTTGCAGACTACCGAGAAGATTCAGCAGAATAGACAGCGGCTGCAGACCGCTCAGAGTCGACAGAAGAGTTACGCCGACCGGCGCCGATCCGAGTTAGAGTTTCAGGTCGGTGACATGGTACTCTTGAAGGTCTCGCCCCGGAAGGGTGTGATCCGCTTCAGGAAGAGGGGAATATTGGGTCCCCGATATATTGGGCCGTTCAGGATCATTGCCAGGGTTGGCAAGGTGGCTTACAGACTAGAGCTGCCGGAGGAGCTTAGTCGGATCCACATCACTTTCCACGTTTCGCAGCTGCGAAAGTGCATTATGGATCAGGAGGCGGTGGTGTCGCTGGATGATATTCAGGTCGATGAGCGCCTGAATTACGCGGAGAGGCCCGTGGCCATACTGGAGAGAAAGATGAAGATTCTGAGGAACAAGGAGATACCTTTGGTGAAGGTACAGTGGGAGCATCGGAGGGGGTCCGAGTGGACGTGGGAGCCAGAGGCAGAGATGTGGGAGCATTATCCGGAACTGTTCACCGCGGCCAACTTCGAGGACGAAGTCTAGTTCAAGTGGGGGAGAATTGTAACGCCCCGATTCTCAGGTATTGAATTAATATAAGAATTTTCTTGTTTTCAAGGACTACTCGACGAGTTGGTTTCCCTACTCGTCGAGTAGCAGGGGGTTGGGTCACGTGTTTTAGTGACCTACTCGCCGAGTCCAATAAGGGACTCGACGAGTAGGAGCTGGCAGATGAAACCCTAAATTTCGGGGTTTTGCACCCTATTTAAGGATCACTTATCCCCCTTAGCCTCTCTTACTGCTCCCCTCGAATCCAGAAACCCTAATTCATGTTTTTCTCTTTATTGGTGTGCTTCTTAGCTTGGAAGTGGGATTTTGGTGAGGAAAGGTTTGAAGATCAAGAAGCTTTGAGCAAGGAACAACTGGAGATCTGAAGTCCACCTCAGTTTATCACAATTTGGAGGTATCAAGTCATCACCTTGAGCTTCTTCTAGTTAATCCCCTTTCTATATTGAGTTTTGAGACCATTTTGCGCATTTGGTGTTGCATTTCGAGTGATGAACCAAGATCTGAAGTTGCAACTTCGGATCTAGGCTCATCTTGGCCCTTATCATCATAAAGTCTCAGTCTTTAGCATGTTGGTGGAGCTCTTTTGCCTAGAACTGCAACATCCCAAAAATACAACCCAAAAATTTTTGTTTGAAAACTTTACTAAACCATAATATCAAATATTAAAAGATAAAAACCATGAATCGTGTATCTCAAAATGTCATAATAAATTTATCAAATCGAAACTAGTGTAAAGATCCAATCACAATATCAGAGTCTAACTCCCAGGCTAAACTGTGGTATGTGCCATGCCATCATCCCGAGCCCTTCCCTTTGCTAGTTGAAGTACCTGAAACCAAGACTGAAACTGTAAGCACGAAGCTTAGTGAGATCCCCCAAACTACGACATACCATACAATAACATATAAAGCACATACTGGGCCTTGCCCACTGCATCAGACCGAATTCCAGAACTAACTAGGGCCTTGCCCATTGCATCGGACCGAAGTCCGGAACTGCATCGGACCGAAGTCCGGAACTGACTAGGGCCTTGCCCACTGCATCGGACCGTAGTCCGGAACTGCATCGGATCGAAGTCCGGAACTGACTAGGGCCTTGCCCACTGCATCAGACCGAAGTCCGGAACTGCATTGGACCGAAGTCCGGAACTGACTGAACATAGCATAACATAATCATAGCATATAATATGAACACATATACTGCATACTGCATCGGACCATAGTCCGGAACACTTAATACATACCATGCCTGTATCACAAAGACACCAAGCATGCTGAACTATTGCATCAGACTGTAGTCCGAAACTACTGCTAACTAAACGGGCCGGGATTTTGGCCGTAGACCCGTTCCTACTGGAAGGAAACTCACCTCGTAAGGTTGGCTGCTGAAATGCTGCTCGGGAACTGTCTGACTGCTGCTCCGGTAACTCCCCGGCTACAATTCCCAAAAGACACTTAATCAGACACTGATAACTAATCTTAGGGTAAAATGACTATTTTACCCCTGGTCAAAGTCAACAATCCGTTGACCTGACTCGCCGAGTTGGGCCGCCAACTCGTCGAGTCCCTATCTTTCCTTCTACTCCCCTTCCCGACTCTACTCGTCGAGTTTAACCAAAACTCGACGAGTTCTCCTTCTTTACTTATATCCTGCCAACCTTCATCCGACTCGCCGAGTTGTATGATAAACTCGTCGAGTTCACCTTCAACATATGAACACGTCCAATCTGTGACTCGCCGAGTTGTATGAACAACTCATCGAGTCCGTTCTTACGGGTAAGAAGATTGCCTTGGACTCGTCGAGTCAGGGCGTAGACTCGCCGAGTCCCTCTACACTCAGATCCATGTCTTAACTCAATGAGTCTTTACTCCACTCACTAAACAGACTCGCTACTGCTGAACAGGGAATCTAAGACTCGCGACCTGACTCGTCGAGTCAGAAGAACGACTCGCCGAGTCCTTTGCATGCAGTTTCTATTCCGTCGATTCTAATCAGTTTTAGTGCATCCAATTCATAGATATGGGTTTTTGGGACTATCTGAACACGTAAAGATGCTAACTTTACGTGTATCTATGATGTAATGAAGCAATAACACTCAAAATTGGCTATTATGGGGGTTAGTTGTCTAGAACAAAGCCATGGCTGCCAAAAGGTGGCCTTTTTGAGTTGCTGGAACTCAAGAGAGGCTAGATCCGAGATATGGCTTGATTACAAAGCTTCATCACTAGGGATTTGGGGTTTTTGAGCTCAAACCCATCAATTTGGGGACAAACTAGATCTAGCAATACAATAACCAAGATGAAAGATTTATTACCAGAAAGGATGGCCAAAGAGGAGTATAATCTGGATCTACTTCTTCTTCCTTGAGTTCTTCTACCTTCTCCTTTTTCTTCTTGCTCAACAATGCACCGAGATTCCTTCACAAGGGCAAATATCACTCACACACACTTCAAGGAGGCTAGGGTTTTTGGAATAAGTCTCTGAGAGGTGAAGGAGGCTGGTTTGGGGCTATAATGGTGTTTAAATAGGGTACACTCCCTGAAAATTAGGGCTTCACCCAGACCGGCGGACTCGCCGAGTCCGGAATATGGACTCGTCGAGTTGCCACGCCAACTCCACGTGCTGACCCGCTACTACTCGACGAGTTAGGGCCACTGACTCGTCGAGTAGCTTCTAGAATAAGAAGAAAAAATAATGTTTTAAATGCATACCAGGAACGGGGCGTTACAACTCTCCCCCACTTATCTTAGACTTCGTCTTCGATGTCTGCTGCTACTGAATCTGAAAATAACTCCGAATAATGCTCCCTCATCTCCTCCTCGGTCTCCCATGTCCACTCCGAACCCTTCCGGTGCTGCCACTGCACCTTCACTAGCTGAACCACCTTGTTCCTCAAGGTCTTTGTCTTCCGATCCAAGATCGCAACTGGTCTCTCGATGTAATTCAGGCTGTTGTCAACCTTAATATCCTCCAACGGTACAACTGCTGACTCATCCACCAAACACTTCCGTTACTGAGACACATGGAAAGTGTTGTGGATCTGTCTAAGCTCTGCTGGAAGATCTAACTGATAAGCTACCCGACCCACTCGGGCCAAAACCCTAAAGGGACCAATGAACCTGGGGCCCAACTTGCCCCTCTTCCGGAACCTGATGACACCCTTCCAGGGTGACACTTTCAGGAGGACCATATCGCCTACCTGAAACTCCAAATCAGAATGCCTCCTATCGACGTAACTCTTTTGCCGACTTTGAGCAGTCTGGAGCCGGCTACGAACCTGGTGTATCAACTCTGTGGTCTTAAGGACCACCTCAGTGCTCCCCATGACTCTCTAACCGACCTCGCCCCAACAGATTGGGGTCCTACACTTCCTCCCGTAGAGCATCTCAAAGGGAGGCCGGTCTATACTGGAGTGGTAACTGTTGTTATACGAAAATTCCGCTAATGGAAGGTACGTATCCCAACTGCCACCAAAATCTAGGACACATGCCCGAAGCATGTCCTCGAGAGTCTGAATCATCCTCTCGCTCTGCCCGTCCGTCTGAGGGTGGAAAGCGGTGCTGAAAAGGAGACGAGTCCCCATCTCGTCATGGAACTGCTTCCAAAACCTGGAAGTGAACCGGACGTCTCGATCTGATACTACCGAAACAGGCACTCCATGACGTGCCACAACTTCTCGCACATAAATATCGGCTAACTTCTCGGCCGATATACTCTTCTGGATCAGTATGAAATGCGCGCTCTTGGTCAACCGATCCACTATGAACCAAATCGAGTCAACTCCACGTGCAGTCCTGGGAAGCTTAGTAATGAAATCTATGGCGATATCCTCCCATTTCCACACGGGAATGTGTAATGGCTGCATCTTGCTGTGGGGTCTCTGGTGCTCTGCCTTGTCCTTCCTGCATGTCAGGCATCTCTCCACGTACCAAGCTACGCCCCGCTTCATGCAGGGCCACCAATAATCAGGTCGAAGATCTCTGTACATCTTCGTCGCCCCTGGGTGGATAGAGAACCGAGACTTGTGGGCCTCATCCATCAACACCTGCCGTACTCCTCCCCAGTACGACACCCAAACTCTCCCATGAAGGGTCAACAATCCTCGACTGTCATAATCGAAAGAAGCTACTCGGCCGACGATCCTCTCGCAAGTCTGTCTTTCCTCTTTTAGGCCCTCAACCTGTGCCTCTCTAATCTGCTCCAACAATGGAGTAATCACTGTCATCCTTAGACATATATCTCTGATCGGGGCCGTCATCGCCTTGCGGCTTAGGGCGTCGGCCACTACGTTGGCCTTGCTCGGATGATAAAGGATCTCACAATCATAGTCCTTAACCACATCTAACCACCGACGCTGCCTCATGTTTAGATTCGGCTGATCCATAAGGTACCTCAGACTCTTGTGATCCATGTAAATGGTACAACGGACCCCATAGAGGTAATGTCTCCAAATCTTGAGGGCGAACACCACTGCCCCCAGCTCTAAATCGTGCGTCGAATAGTTAGCCTCGTGAGGCTTCAACTATCTAGAGGCATAAACTATCACATGCCCTCGCTGCATCAACACTGCTCCCATACCTGTGATCGAAGCATCACAGTAGACTACAGAGTTATCCACTCCTTCTGGCAGGGTAAGAATCGATGCCTCACACAATCTCTGCCTGAGGGTCTCAAATGCTGCCTGCTGCTCAGGCCTCCAGTGAAATGCCACCGACTTCCTGGTCAGTCGAGTGAGCGGAACTGCTATCTTGGAGAAATCATGGATGAATCTCCTGTAGTACCCTGCCAAACCTAGGAAGATCCGAATCTCAGATGGGGACCTCGGGACCTCCCACTGCATCACTGGCTCTATCTTGGCCGGATCTACTAGTATACCCTTCTGGTTGACGAGGTGTCCAAGGAACTGCACCTCGCGCAACCAGAACTCACACTTGGAGAAATTTGCGAAAAGTTTCTCCCTCCTCAGTGTCTCTAGCACCTCCCTCAGGTGCTCCTCATGCTGCTCCTGAGTCTTGGAATAGACCAAGATGTCGTCGATGAACACTATCACAGACCGATCTAACATCGGTATACATACGTGGTTCATGAGATCCATGAACGCGGCTGGTGCGTTGGTGAGCCCAAATGGCATCACCACGAACTCATAATGACCATAGCGGGTCCTAAAAACGGTCTTCTGTACGTCCTCACCTCTGACCCGCATCTGATGATAACCGGAGCACAAATCAATCTTGGAGAACCAAGATGCTCCCTGGAGCTGATCAAACAAGTCATCTATCCTCGGAAGTGGGTAACGGTTCTTCACCGTCACCTTGTTCAACTCCTGGTAATCTATACACATACGGTGTGAACCGTCCTTCTTCTTCACAAACAGGATCGGGGCTCCCCATGGTGAACTGCTCGGTCTGATAAAACCCTTGTCTAGCAGCTCCTGCAGCTGCGTAGACAACTCCTGCATCTCGGGAGGAGCCAACCGGTATGGTGCCTTGGCTATTGGAACCGCACCAGGAACCAGGTCAATTCTGAACTCAACCTGTCTCTCAGGAGGTATCCCAGGCAAATCCTCTGGAAATACATACAGTTACTCGCGTACTACCGGTACATCGTCAACTGTCGCCTTGCCCTTCTCCCGGACATCTAAAACATAGGCGACGTACCCCGCGCAACCCTGCTGAAAGTAGCGCCTCACTCTCGCTGCTGAACACAGAATCGGTCCGCGCTGTGGCCTCTCTCCTTGAATCACTATGAAACGTCCCAAAATATGACCCAAAATTTTTCGCTTAATTAATAAATAAAATCATGCACTGAATATCATATCATAGAAACCGTACGTCAAATATCTCAATCCATAGTAAAATATCATAATAAAACTGTATCAAACTGTATCTAGACTGATCAAACTTCCAGGAATAAACTGAAGCTGTGGTGTGTGCGATGCCATCATCCCGAGCTCTTCCCTTTACTTGCGGAAGTACCTGAAACCAAAACTAAAACTGTAAGCACAAAGCTTAGTGAGCTCCCCCAAACTACCACATACCATACAACAACATATAAGAAACTACTGGGCCTTGCCCACTGCATCGGACCGAAGTTCGGAAACTGCATCGGACCAAAGTCCGGAAACTGCATCGGACCGAAGTCCGGAACTAACCAGGGCCTTGCCCTCTGCATCGGACCGATGTCCGGAAACTGCATCGGACCGAAGTCCGGAACTAACCAGGGCCTTGCCCTCTGCATCGGACCGAAGTCCGGAAACTGCATCGGATCGAAGTCCGGAACTGACTGAACATAGCATAACATAATCACAACTACTGGCATAAACACATATACTGCATACTGCATCAGACCGAAGTCCGGAACACATAATCACAAATTCATGCTTGAATCACAAAGACATCAAGCACACTGAACTACTGCATCAGACCGAAGTCTGGAACTACTGCTAACTAAACGGGCCGGCATTATGGCCGTAGACCCGTTCCTACTGGAAGGAAACTCACCTCGTAATCTGGCTGCTGAACCAACTGCTGGGGAAACTGTCTGCTGCTGCTCCGGTATCTCCCCGGCTATAATTTCCCATAAATACACTCAATCAAATACTGATAACTATACTGAGGGTAACATGACTATTTTACCCCTGGTCAAAGTCAACCTCCTGGTCAAAGTCAACATTCAGTTGACCCGACTCGTCGAGTTGGGCCGCCAACTCGTCGAGTCCCTACTCTCATTTCTCAATCCTGCCCGCTACTACTCGTCGAGTTTGGCATAGACTCGACGAGTTCCTCTTCGATACTAATACTCAATAAATCTTCATCTGACTCGCCGAGTTGTATGAACAACTCGTCGAGTCTGTTCTTGAGGTATGAAGATTGCCTTGGACTCACCGAGTCAGGGCATTGACTCGCCGAGTCCCTCCATGAATGAGTCCGATCCTCGACTCACTGAGTCCACCTAAAACTCACTGGTTCCATTCGGCATAATACATAGAAGGGGGAAACTCGAGGACTCGCGACCCGACTCGCCGAGTCTGAAGAACGACTCGCCGAGTCGGTTAAATGCAACTTCTAAACAATCGATTCTGCTCAAAACCACTGCGTACAATTTATAGATCTGGGTTCTTAAGGCTTGTTCACCACATAAAGTTTCCAACTTTACGTGTACATATGCATGAAAAGGGATTTAAAGGCTCACAAGACTCTTAAAAGAGTAGATCTAGGGCTTTCATACAAAATGGCTCCATAAAGGTGTTAGATCTATGTTTTTGGAACTGTAACATGGCTAGATCCGAAGGCTAGTCAACCCAATGTGATCTCTTTACTATAAACAAGCTAAGAAATGGATAAAATGGCCTAAATGTGCTTATAATGGCGAATCAATCATAGAAACAGAAGGAATCCGATTATTACCTCAATAAACTCTGTAGTGGGTGCAAGATCTTGGATCTTCTTCTACTCTTTTGGATCTAGCCTCCTTCTTCTCTTAAAAACTTCAAGATTCACACAAGAAATACTCAAATGCTCAAGGAATGGTTAGGGTTTGCTAAATGATGCTCTGAGGGTGAAGGAGGCGAGTTTGGGGCTCATAACATGGTTTAAATAGGATGCAAAACCCGTGGATTAGGGTTTCTTCCAGGCTGACAGACTCGCCGAGTCCGAGCATATGGACTCGTCGAGTAGCCGGCTCCAAACGCGTGCTCATCCCGTCTCTACTCGACGAGTCGGGCTACTGACTCGTCGAGTTCCTCTTGAAAACTTGAAAAATAATTATTTAAATAGCATACCAGAATTGGGGTGTTACAACTCTCTCCGACTTGTCTCAGACTTCGTCCTCGAAGTCTGCTGCTGCTGAATCTGGAAACAACTCTGGGTAAAGCTCCCGCATCTCCTCCTTGGACTCCCACGTCCACTCTGAACCCTTCCGGTGCTGCCACTGCACCTTCACTAACTGAACCACCTTGTTCCTCAAGGTCTTCGCCTTTCGATCTAAGATCGCAACTGGTCTCTCGATATAATTCAGGCTGCTATCAACCTGAATATCCTCCATGGGTACTACTGCTGACTCGTCCACCAAACACTTCCTTAACTGAGAAACATGGAAAGTGTTGTGGATCTGACTAAGCTCTGCTGGAAGATCCAATCAATAGGCGACCCGACCCACCCGGGCCAAAACCCTAAAAGGACCAATGAACCTGGGGCCCAGCTTGCCCCTCTTTCGGAATCTGATGACACCCTTCCAGGGTGATACCTTCAGGAGGACCATGTCACCCACCTGAAACTCCAAGTCTGAACGCCTCCTATCGGCGTAACTCTTCTGCCGACTCTGCGCAGTCTGCAGTCTACTACGAACCTGCTGGATCAACTCTGTCGTCTTGAGCACCACTTCGGTGCTCCCAATGACACGCTGACCGACCTCGCCCCAACAAATCGGGGTCCTGCACTTCCTCCCGTAGAGCATCTCGAAAGGAGGGCGGTCAATACTCGCATGGTAACTGTTGTTATACGAAAATTCCGCTAACGGAAGATACGTATCCCAACTGCCACTGAAATCTAGAACACATGCACGGAGCATGTCCTCGAGAGTCTGAATCGTCCTCTCACTCTGCCCGTCCGTCTGAGGGTGGAAAGCGGTGCTGAAATGGAGACGAGTCCCCATTTCGTCGTGAAACCGCTTCCAGAATCTGGAAGTAAAACGGACGTCTCGGTCTGACACCACCGAAACAGGCACTCCATGCCGTGCCACAACCTCTCGCACATAAATATCGGCTAGCTTCTCCGCCGATATACTCTCCTGGATCGGTATAAAATGGGCACTTGATATTGCCATATTTATACATATTTTTAGGCAATATTGATCTACATTTTATTATTATTTTGGTTATTTATATAGAACTATGATACTTATAAGGATAAAATGTTAATTGCAGCCAAAATAAAGCATTTTCGAAGAGAGGGACCAAAAGTGACAATATATGGAACATTGGAGGTTTGGAGTGCAAAAGATAAAGAAAGCTACGAAACTTACTAAAACCACGACGTGGCAGAGTTAACCACGACGTGGCATGAGTATTCTAGAAGATAAGATTACGTAGAGAAGGAGTCCTTGCCCGATACAGATAAGTTGGAAACCACGACGTGGCAGAGATAACCACAACGTGGCATAGGATTTTTCAGAATATATATACACTCTTGGTCATTACGAAAAAGGAACTTTTGGGTGGCTGAAAGGGGTTCCTGGAGACGAAAATTCAGAGGAGAAGAAGACCTGGAAGCTGGTTTCAACACCAAGGAAGAAGAAGTACATAAATTGATTCATAGTTTGGTACACTTTAACATGTTTTGGATTATAGTATTCGTTTGTTTAGCTGTTAATATGTCCAGCTAAATCTAGCTGCTTCTGTTAGCTAGATGAAGCTGGAACTCATGGTTTTAATGCATTAGATTCGACTTTAATTGTTGGTGATATGCTTGTGTTGATTGATTTTACCTAGCATGCTTGAATTAGTTATTTGATTGCTTTGAATTCTTGTTCTGTGTAGTTAGTGAACACAAATCTGCATGAACTTGAATACCTAATAATATAGTGAACACTAGTTTATTAGAGCTAAGATCAAACCAATCTTAGATAAGTAATTGAATCATTGAATTAAGCTGTGTTAGAGAGCTCATATTATGACTGTAATTGTGTCTTGATTAATTAATCTTTCATGGCTCCAATCTTATTTAATAATTAATTATGTGTTAACTATTGTATGAACATAAATAGATTTACATGAATTGATTAATAATTAGTAGATTTAGAACTAAATTACTAATACTTTCTTAATTGGTCACCAACAGTAATAGTTATAGCTAATGTATAACCATTGAGTGAAAGTGGATTCGAACTAACAAAAGTATTTTGTTTATTGATTAAGTTTTTGTTAAAGAATTAAGTTCATCTAAACTTGTAAAATTAGATAAAAACCCTTTTTGCTTGTTACTAATTAGATTAATTTAGTAGTAAATAAAGTAATTGATAACACCGTTCCCTGTGATCGACACCCGACTTACCTAAGCTATACTGTAATCTGACTAGGTACACTGCCTATAAGTGCATAGTTAGTCTAAGTTTGTTAGGTTATAAATATTAAAATTAGTGGGTACTTCCGTGCACATCAAGTTTTTGGCGCCGTTGCCGGGGAACGGCTTAGTTTATTAGTTTATTTATTTGCATTAGGTTAATCGATCCTTTTTGTGGGGTAAAACCCGCAAAAAGTTAATTTTCCAGCAAGGTTTAATTTCTTTTTTTTAGTTACAGAGTCCACGACGTGGCCAGATAAGTGCCACGACGTGGTTTCTGAGAATTTTAGTTTTTTTTTAGTTTTTAGTTTATTTTTCTATTTTAGTTCGTTTTTACGTTGTTATTTTGACTAGTCTGCAGGAGTTCATGACCAGAGGATCAAACACACATTTGGTGCCACCACTCGAAGATCCCGAGTCTACTCTTCACAAGAATAAGAACAAGAACGCAAAGGAAGATCACACGCCGAAGAAGACGCCATTACAAGAACTAAAATCAGCCTTTTCGAGGAAGTCGGGGAAGAAGACAGGAGAGTCAAGCTCAAACCCGAAGGATAAAAGCAAAATTGAAGAATTTGGTCCAGTTACCAACCCACACGAATCAGAATACGAGTCAGAACCGGAATTTGACATATTCGCGAGTGAGCCCAAAGACGAGCAAGAAGACGAAATGGCAGACATTGAGGAGATGTCCATGGGAGCTTACAAGAAGCGGATCCGAGAAGATATGGGGCCCGGTTTAGTCCAACCCGCAATACCTGCCACTGCCACATTCGAGCTGAAGGGTCACATCTTGACTGCATTGAAGGATATCCCATTTTATGGGAAGGATCATGAGGATGCTTTTAAGCATCTCGATGAAGTCAATGACATTGCAGATTACTTCAATGTCCCAAATGTCAATAGAAACACCGTCTTGCTTAGGATGCTTCCCATTACTTTTAAGGGAGCTGCTAAAGAGTGGTTAAAATCACTTCCACCGGGTACGATCACCACTTGGGCTCAAATGCGTGAACAATTTCTTGACCAATTTTGCCCACCATCCAAGATATCTAAACTCAAGAAAGCAATAGCCAACTTTGAACAACAGCCGGGGGAGTCATTATACGAAGCATGGGAGCGTTACAAAGGCTTGCTCAGAAATTGCCCTCAACATGATCTTAATGTCCAACAAGAGATGTCAATTTTCTATGATGGGGTCAACGTTATGACGAGACAACTCCTTGATTCTCAAGGACCTTTGACAAAGAAAAATCCAAGGGAGGTCAAGGAGCTGATTGAAGAATTCGCAAAGCACTCTCGTGAGTACCACAACCCTAGGCAAGAAGGAATCAAAGGCGGTGGAGGGGCCCAAACTGAAGAAATAGCAGCCATGATGGCTATGCTAAATAATATGGACCGGAGGTTGACACAAATGGACCACTCAATTCATGCCATAAGAGTGGGTTGCGAGAGGTGTAATGGTCCACACTTGACCAAGGACTGCAATTTAGATGAGTTTGGGAACAGAAAAGCTCAAGTGTGCTACTCGAGTGGGGACAAGTATGATGAAGACTGGAGGAAACCAAAAAAAGAATGGCTGCCATATGAAGAATATAAGAAGCAAAAAGAAGAGAAGTATAGGCAAACAAGCCGAGGCTTCTACCAAAAGGAGCAGCCACCAGCTGAGAAGAAACCCGATCTAGAGACCATGTTGATGAAGTTTATGGAAGCCTCGGAAAAGAGACATGGGGCTACTGATTCTGCTATTAATGAACAAAGAACTTTGGTAAAGAATCATCATGCATTGATGGTAGAACAACAAGCTTTAATAAAAAATAAACAAGCCTCCATTAATAATCTTGAAGTGCAACTTGGTCAACTAGCCACTCTGGTTCATGAGAAGCTGTCCCCGAAAAATCCTGAAACGAAGACCCAATCTCATGTAATGGCCATAGATACTGAAGAAGAGGCCATCTCTGAGTTCCTGGAGGCATTAGAAGAAG
Organism: Lactuca virosa; assembly: GCF_052849685.1. Taxonomy (NCBI): domain Eukaryota; kingdom Viridiplantae; phylum Streptophyta; class Magnoliopsida; order Asterales; family Asteraceae; genus Lactuca; species Lactuca virosa. The sequence continues at coordinate 147,294,659 of NC_136426.1, forward strand.
AACCACAGCAGCCCGATCCAAAACCAAAGAAGCCAAAGTTCGAAAGTGAAGAGGTTGCTGAAACACCTGCACCACGACGTGGCACTTGTCGGGCCACGTCGTGGCCCTTGTCTGAACAAAAAGTTCCTGAGCCTGTTCCGGTTTATGAACCTCCTGTACCATTTCCGTCTCGAGCTCATCTCAGTCCACTGGAAAGGGAACACCTGGAATTTATTCAACAAATAAAGGGTATTCCGATTAATACCCCTTTTATTGAGACGCTTGCAAAAATCCCAGAATACGCGAAGTTCTTACAAGACCTGTTAGCCACTCGACAACAACTAAAGAAACGTCCTAAGGTGATTCTAAGTGAGCAAAGCTCAAAAGCTGTGTTGGGAGAGATACCTAAGAAGATGGGAGATCCTGGACGCCTCACTCTACCGTGTGAGTTTGGTAACAACATGAAGGTTGATGCTTTAGCCGATTCTGGGGCTAGCATTAATTTGATGCCTTATTCATTTTATCAGAAGTTGGATATTCAGAAGTTGAAGGCTACAAGAATAACTATTCACATGGCGAACCGTTCAGTGACACAACCCAGGGGCATTGTGGAGGATATTTTAGTAAAAATTGGAAAATTTGTTTTTCCAATAGATTTTGTAGTGTTGGATATGAAGGAAGATCCCAATGTTCCAATTATCCTTGGTCGTCCATTACTTAACACTGCTGGAGCTCTTGTTGATATTCGCGAGTCTAAGCTCACCTTGAGGGTTGGTGATGAAAAGGAAATCTTTGAAATGGAAGATGGCTTTCAAGAGAATCATGCTCATGAAGAGGTTTTCAACATTGATGAAGAAAATGAACTTGAAGAATTAGAGAAGCTCATGGAAGAAGAGATCAAGACAATTCATCAAGTCAAAAGAACAAAACCAAGAGCATCTGTTCCCTATTTAGTTGAAGTTATTGCTTACAAGAGTCCACATTCTTGGGTAAGCAAGGTAGATGATGAGATAACAAGTGATGAAGAAGAGGTTACTTCAAAGGTGACGAAGCCAATGGTGAAAGAAGAGATGAATAGTATGGAGCTTAAGAGTGAAGAAAAATTAAAGACTCAAGGGATTAAACACAAGCTTGATGGAGATGAAATCAAGGCTAAGAAGGAGAATTCGAAAAAGGCATATAAAAGACGCGTGCAAGCTTACAAAAGGCGTTTCAAGGAACAAAAGGTCCAACTGGTGATGGACTCTTCAGATGATTCAACGTAGAAAGCACGGAGTCCGGCTCACGACTCCATAAAAAAGAAGCGCTTCTCGGGAGGCAACCCGAGCTTGGTTTGCATTTTTTTCTTTTTCTCTTTTAATTTTTGAGTTTTAAATAGGAAAGAGATCAACTCATCGTCTAACAACTAATACTTGGTAAGAATTAGCTGTGGGGTGTTTTAAATAATAAATGGCATACAAAGTAAATAATTAAAATTCGTTATTTTACTCAATTTTGTGTCCAGACATAAGCCACGACGTGGTTTGGCAATGCCACGTCGTGATTACAGAGTAATTACGGGGATAGTTTGAACTGTTTAACAAATTAGGATCTTATAAACACCATGTCGTGGTATGGTCGACCACGACGTGTCCTTTAAAAAGTTTCGGGGGGGGGGGGACCAGTTCTTTAACCCTTTGACCATTAAGTTATTCCCCACTTGTTTGTTGCCTCACGAACGGAGACCAAGTGCCCTCACAGCCGATTTCTTCAAATTTCTTTCCAAATCTATCGCATTTCTTGTCTTTTAACTCCATACGGTATGTGTCTCAACCATTCATTGTAGGTGGTACTTGCAATTTACACATTTTTAGTTAGGGTTTTGTGTAAACTAAAATTTCGAATTTGGATGAAATTGGTTGATGTTTTTTAGTTTACATACCTTAGATTATCATTAGGAACAAACCCCAACTGTTAATTTTGGCCGAAATCGAGTCTGTGAACTCGAGCAGTGTACACGTCCTGATTATGAACCACGACGTGACGTTATCAGCCACGACGTGGTTCCTAGTTCAACATAAACTGTTTTATTTTTTTAATACTTTGGGTGTTTTGTTTCTTTTGGTTTTCTTTTCTTTTCAGGAATGGCTCCAAGACGCAATATTCCACAGGCAGATGTTCAAATTGATTTGGCAAGACTTCATCCTCTATATCGATTTCCACAAAACATTTCTCGGGATTTATTGACTACGTATGAGAACCGATTGGGGTGGTTATATAATAGAGAATTTGCAATCGCCCCCATAGTAGATTGGCGATGGCTGCGTGAAGTGGGTCTGGTTTCTGAGTTGGAACGTTTTTGGACAAAAGTATATGAAGGGTTAGATTTTACTTTTACTTGTCACGGATGGAGGAATCTTTTTGCAATCCAAGAACCCGTTTACCGGGAATTGTCCGTAGAGTTCTTTGCTACGGTTGGTTTTGAGGAGAGGACTGTAGATTTTGATTACAACAGGGCACTAGTTTTCCGTTTAGGCGGAGTTTATCGGGAGTGCAGCCTTCGAGAGTTTGCTTGGCGAATGGGACTTTATACTGAAATAGAAACCCAATCTCCGTTCTTTGTACCCTTCTTACTTGGTTGTGTTCGGGATTTTACTCCCGGCCTATTGGATGTTCAGTTTTGGAGAACTATTTCCAACCACGAGTACAATGCTCGTGATTCTAGTGAGTCGCAAATTCGGAGCCCCGTATATCGTTTCCTGCATCGCCTTATCACCTTTTCCATTAATCACAAGCATCATGGTGACAAGGTTTCAATTCAGAATATGTTCTTTTTATGGAGTATTATTACTCCGGGTGTTTGTTTTGACTTGCCATACATGCTTGCAAGGTTCATGAGTAGGAAAGCTGTTAGTTCTCGGCAAGGGAGTCCAATCACGGGAGGACATTTGGTCACCCGTCTTGCTCGTTCCTATGGTATTTTGTCTCCGGAATTTGTGCGGAATTTGACACGTTTTCCCGACATTGAATTGTCGCGTCAAGTTATGGGGCTTATGCGGGTCGTGGTTAATGTTAGGGGCGGGTTTGTTATACCACCAGTAGATGGGGAGCAGGAGGAGGCGCAACCAGAGCAACAACCACCAGCCAAACCTCGGCGTCGAAATGTTCGAGCTCGAGGGGAGATGGAGAGAGAGCGTGCTGCTCCACAACATGTACAAGGAATACCCACCGACCCTTTTCAGAGTCGGGTGGGAACTTATTTGGATAATCTCCGTGGGAATGCTATTTATAGTACCCAGCTTGTTGAGGGTATTTATTCCCATTTGGGTGTGGCCAGACCACCATCCATGCCGCCTCATTATCCTTATTTCCCGACATGGGAGGAGCTTTGGAACCCGCGAAACGATGGGGAAGGACCGAGTGGAGCGCAGGGACGAGGGGATGATGATTGATTTCTTCTCTATTTAGTTTTTTTTCTTGTTTTATTTTAAGTAGTTTTTTTTTATGTTTGAATTTGGTTTGTGATGTAAGACTTTGTTAAACTATTATGTTACTGTTTTATTTCTTTTGGGTTGTTCCTTTTTCAGATTAGCATTGGAATTTTTAGAAGCAAGTAAGGCTGAGTCAAGAGTCGTGTTTGTCTAGTCAAGTCAAGGTTCGGTTAAAGTCATGAGTCGAAACCCACAATTAAAGATAAGTGTGGGGTACGTTGGAGGGGGAGAGGTTAATGTAGGAAAGTATATTTACATAGAAGAGTCTTAACCCATTACGACACTGGTCAAGCTGCTAGGATGAATAAAGTGATGAGGAATTTTTTTTTCTGACGTCCAGTTTCCACGACGTGGCCTTCTTTCACCACGTCGTGGCATGCTAAATGTGATGCATTCTGTTCGCGTTTTTATCAAAAGCCACGACGTGATTTATGTTCTTCTATTCGTTCTGAAGATCCTTGGCGTTTTTACCTTGAGGCTTGTCATGTTTCTTCTTGGGATCATTATGAAGACTATTTTGCCTCGTTTCTTCCTACATATAATGTGGCGTATGCTTTCCCACATTTTTCTACATATTTGCACCCACTTTGAAGAGTTGAAGTTTCGAATCGTGTTCGTGGTTTATTTACATATTCATCCAGTTCAACACCAAGTTCATATTTTGGAGAGGTCCATGTTCGAGATGCACGTTTTCCACGCTTTTGGAGATGCTCACACCACTATCCCAGGGGAGTCTGTTCCTTTTTCTTCCTTTTTGTTAATTTTGATTTATTGTTTACATACAATGAGGGCATTGTATGAAATAAGTGTGGGGTAGGGGGTAGAAAAAGTAAATTGCTAGATAATTTGGTAAATTTTAAAATTTTTGTTAATTGGATCTAGTAATAATAATTTAAACTTAAGTTGCTAGTGTTGCATTGGGATGATCCGATGAGAGCTCAAATGTTTAGTTGACCCAATATACGTTATAATGAATTTGTGGCCTCCCTTATTTTAGTGAAATCATGGAACAAAAACATAACCTCGCTTAGTTTGAGGGATGCAATATGTTTAGCAGCCTAAACCTGAAATGTATCCAGGAAAGCTATGTCTTAACCAATAAATGTTGAAGTTAAGCGCCCCTGCTTAAGCATGTAGGGTTTTGAGTGAAAAAAGTGAGTATACATGTAAAAAAAAAAGAGAGAGAAATTACTGAAAAGTGAAAAATTGAAGAATTTTTGGAGCATAAAAGTATCAAAGTATGAAGATCAAAGATAAATAAATTCTGAAGAAATTCAAAAGTTGAAGATACCCAAAAATCAAAGATCAAATGTCAAAGAAGTGAAGAATTCCAAAAGAGTTCCATAGTGGTATCATAAATTGTAATTGTCTAGATTATGTATGCTTGGGTTGCTCAACCAAAAATACCTTGAGGTTAGGAGGTTTTCTGCGGATGGATTTGGAGGGATGCATAAAATGAGCATTGTTCGGAAGAAGTGGGCGAGTGTTTATGAAGATTGTGAGTATTTAAAGTATGGGGGGTACTTTAGGAAAAATTTTAGACACAAATGCATGCGTTGAGGTCTTGGCATAATGGCTGAACTGGAATTGGATTGTTCTATGAAATGCTAGTGATGAGGGTTTGAGCTTAAATAAGTAGATTTGTTTGAGGGCAAGCAAAGCCTAAGTGTGGAGTATTTTGATATTGCCATATTTATACATATTTTTAGGCAATATTGATCTACATTTTATTATTATTTTGGTTATTTATATAGAACTATGATACTTATAAGGATAAAATGTTAATTGCAGCCAAAATAAAGCATTTTCGAAGAGAGGGACCAAAAGTGACAATATATGGAACATTGGAGGTTTGGAGTGCAAAAGATAAAGAAAGCTACGAAACTTACTAAAACCACGACGTGGCAAAGTTAACCACGACGTGGCATGAGTATTCTAGAAGATAAGATTACGTAGAGAAGGAGTCCTTGCCCGATACGGATAAGTTGGAAACCACGACGTGGCAGAGATAACCACGACGTGGCACGGGATTTTTCAGAATATATATACACTCTTGGTCATTACGAAAAAGGAACTTTTGGGTGGCTGAAAGGGGTTCCTGGAGACGAAAATTCAGAGGAGAAGAAGACCTGGAAGCTGGTTTCAACACCAAGGAAGTAGAAGTACATAAATTGATTCATAGTTTGGTACACTTTAACATGTTTTGGATTATAGTATTCGTTTGTTTAGCTGTTAATATGTCCAGCTAAATCTAGCTGCTTCTGTTAGCTAGATGAAGCTGGAACTCATGGTTTTAATGCATTAGATTCGACTTTAATTGTTGGTGATATGCTTGTGTTGATTGATTTTACCTAGCATGCTTGAATTAGTTATTTGATTGCTTTGAATTCTTGTTCTGTGTAGTTAGTGAACACAAATCTGCATGAACTTGAATACCTAATAATATAGTGAACACTAGTTTATTAGAGCTAAGATCAAACCAATCTTAGATAAGTAATTGAATCATTGAATTAAGCTGTGTTAGAGAGCTCATATTATGACTGTAATTGTGTCTTGATTAATCAATCTTGCATGGCTCTAATCTTATTTAATAATTGATTCTGTGTTAACTATTGTATGAACATAAATAGATTTACATGAATTGATTAATAATTAGTAGATTTAGAACTAAATTACTAATACTTTCTTAATTGGTCACCAACAGTAATAGTTATAGCTAATGTATAACCATTGAGTGAAAGTGGATTCGAACTAACAGAAGTATTTTGTTTATTGATTAAGTTTTTGTTAAAGAATTAAGTTCATCTAAACTTGTAAAATTAGATAAAAACCCTTTTTGCTTGTTAATAATTAGATTAATTTAGTAGTAAATAAAGTAATTGATAACACCGTTCCCTGTGATCGACACCCGACTTACCTAAGCTATACTGTAATCTGACTAGGTACACTGCCTATAAGTGCATAGTTAGTCTAAGTTTGTTAGGTTATAAATATTAAAATTAGTGGGTACTTCCGTGCACATCAGCACTCTTCGTCAACCGATCCACAATGACCCAAATCGAATCCACTCCACGTGCGGTCCTGGGAAGCTTGGTGATGAAATCCATGGTGATGTCTTCCCATTTCCACACTGGAATGTCTAACGGCTGCATCTTGCCGTGAGGCCTCTGGTGCTCTGCCTTGACCTTCCTGCAGGTCAGGCACCTCTCCACATACCAGGCGACATCCCGCTTCATGCAGGGCCACCAATAATAGGGTCGAAGATCTCTATACATCTTCGTCGCCCCTGGATGGATGGAAAATCGAGACTTGTGGGCCTCATCCATCAATACCTGCCGTACTCCTCCCCAGTACGGCACCCAAACTCTCCCATGAAGGGTCAACAATCCTCTACTGTCATAGTCGAAGGAAGCTACTCGGCCCACGATCCTCTCACACTTCTGCCTCTCCTCCTAGAGGCCCTCGACCTGTGCCTCTCTGATCTGCTCCAATAATGGAGTAATCACTGTCATCCTCAGACATATATCCCTGATCGGGGCTGCCGCCGCCTTGCGGCTCAGGGCGTCGGCCACCACATTGGCCTTCCCTGGGTGATAAAGGATCTCACAATCGTAATCCTTCAACACATCTAACCATCGCCTCTGCCTCATGTTCACATTCGGCTGATCCATGAGGTACCTCAAACTCTTGTGATCCGTGTAAATGGTACAACGGACCCCATAGAGGTAATGTCTCCAAATCTTGAGGGCAAACACCACTGCCCCCAACTCTAAATCATGTGTAGGATAGTTAGCCTCGTGAGGCTTCAACTGTCTCGAGGCGTAAGCTATCACACGTCCTCGCTGCATCAGCACTGCTCCCATACCTGTGATCAAAGCATCACAGTAGACTACGAAATCCTCTACTCCCTCTGGCAGGGTAAGAATCGGTGCCTCGCACAATTTCTGTCTAAGGGTCTCGAATGCTGCCTGCTGCTCAGGCCCCCAGCGAAACACCACCGACTTCTTAGTCAGTCGGGTGAGCGGTACAACTATCTTGGAGAAATCCTGGATGAATCTCCTGTAGTACCCTGCCAAACCTAGGAAGCTCCGAATCTCAGATGGAGACTTCGGGACCTCCCAATGCATCACGGCCTCTATCTTGGCCGGATCTACCAGAATACCCTTCTGTTTGACGAGGTGACCAAGGAACTGTACCTCGCGCAACCAGAACTCGCACTTGGAGAACTTCGCAAAAAGTCTCTCCCTCCTCAAAGTCTCTAGCACCTCCCTCAGGTGCTCCTCGTGCTGCTCCTGAGTCTTGGAATACACCAAGATATCATCAATGAACACTATCACAGACCGATCCAGCATCGGTCTGCATACGCGGTTCATGAGGTCCATGAACGCGGCTGGAGCGTTGGTGAGCCCGAACGGCATCACCACAAACTCATAATGACCATAGCGGGTCCTGAATGCAGTCTTCTGCACATCCTCATCTCTGACTTGCATCTGATGATACCCGGAGCGTAAATCGATCTTGGAAAACCAAGACGCTCCCTGTAGCTGATCAAACAAATCATCTATCCTCGGGAGTGGGTAACGGTTCTTCACCGTTACCTTATTCAACTCCCGGTAATCTATACACATACGGTGCGACCCGTCCTTCTTCTTTACAAACAAAATCGGTGCTCCCCAGGGCGAACTGCTCGGCCTGATAAAACCCTTGTCTAGCAGCTCTTGCAGCTGCGTAGACAACTCCTGCATCTCTGGGGGAGCCAACCGATACGGTGCCTTGGCTATCGGAGCCGCACCAGGGATCAGGTCAATCCTGAACTCGACCTGTCTCTCGGGAGGTATTCCAGGCAAATCCTCTGGAAATACATCCGGGTAGTCTCGCACTACTGGAACATCATCAACCGTCGTCTTGCCCTTCTCCCGGGCATCTAAAACATAGGCAATATAACCGGCGCAACCCTGCTGGAAATAGCGCCTCGCTCTCGCCGCTGAACACAGAATTGGTCCGCGCTGTGGCTTCTCGCCTTGAATCACTAACTCTCCCCCACTGGGAGTGTGAACCCTCACTAACTGTAGTTCAGAATCTATCACCGCCCTATTGGGGCTCAGCTAATCCATGCCTACTATGACCTTATTCCCTCGCAGGGGAATAGGGACCAAGTCTACCGGAAACTGCTCATCGAACAACTGAAGGGAACATCCTCTATGTACTCTCGCAACCCTAACGGTCCTGTCAGCTGCTATCTCAACCTCAAGTGGACAATCTAGCTCCCCTGGAGCTCTGCTAAACCTCTTGCTAAGTGCAAGAGAGACGAATGATCGGGTAGCCCCCGAATCAAACAATACTGTGGCTGATATGCCGTTCACTGAGAACGACCCTATACAAAACATATAACCATAAGAAACAATCAATACTAAATGCAGAGATAAGGCGTCACCACGTCAGGAGTCGCTCGTGCCTCCTCTGCTGTCAACTGAAAAGCCCTACTCTTCGCCACCGGCGTCTCAACTCGGCCCTGAAGGCCATCTGTAATCCTCAAAGTAACAGGGACAGGTGCTGAGACCTTCCCTGCAGCAGCTAAACTCGGACACTGGGACTTTTTATGTCCCCTCTGATTGCACTGAAAGCAAATCAGATCTGATGCCGCAATGGCGGTAGTAGTGGCCGTATAATCTCTGCTCATATGACCAGTCCGGCCACACTTATAGCAGCCGGCACTCCCTGCCTTGCACGCCCCATCGTGCAATATACCACACTTGCCACACCGACCGTGGCTCTGCTGACTCCTGGATCTGTGATCTGAACTCTTGGGCTTTTTGCCCGAACTCCCTGTACCCGAAGCCGCCTCCAGCTTCCTCTTCCTCTCCATCTCAAGGTTAATCTCTCTCTCTCTCTCTCTCTCTCTCTCTCTCTCTCTCTCTCTCTCTCTCTCTCTCTCTCTCTCTCTCTCTCTCTCTCTCTCTCTCTCTCTCTCTCGCGCGCGCCCTGGCAATCATGTCATCCAGCGTTTTACAGCTGGACCGGCTCACAAACTGGCGGATATCACTCCGCAACATCTCGTGATAACGAGCCTTCTTCATTTCCTCATCAGCTGCGTACTGAGGAACGAGAAGTGCCCTCTCCCTGAACTTGGCGGTAATCTCCGCCACTGTCTCTGTAGTCTGGGTGAGATCCTGGAACTCTTTGGCTAACTGTTGCACCTCAATAACCGGTGCAAACTCGGCTCTGAACCTGGTAGTAAAATCAGCCCAAGTCATGGCATCAAGAGCTGCGTCATCCCCGATGACATGTCCTACCTCCTCCCACCAATCTCGTGCCCTGTCCTTCAGAAGACAGGATGCTAGTCTGACCTTGTCCCCCTCGGGACACCTGCTCGTGCGGAAAGCGTTGGCCACATCCGCCAACCATCTAGTACTCGCTATGGGGTCCCGCGCCCCATGGTAATCTGGAGCTCCATATGCCCGGAACTCCCTGAAAGTAAGCGTACGCGACCCCATCATGGCCGCCACCTCTGCACGAAATGTGCCTAGTCTCTCATCCATCAGCTCTAGAATACCCTCCTTGATCGAACCGAAGATCACAGGAGTCTGATCCAGTATGATGCGAGTAACCTCTGAAGAGAGGAACTCACTAGTCTGCTCGTCCAACTGCCCGGTCTCCGGGCCTGATCCTGATCCCTCTCCGACACCTGAACTGCCGACTGCTGGTCTAGGGCGTAAAACCACCATTCCGAAAACACATCATAATAAACGTCAGGAACACTGATATATCTCGAGGGATCTCTACTACCACAAGTTTCCTGGTCTCATCTCAGCTTTCCTTGATTCGAGTACGGATCCTCTGCTTTCAGTAGTACGGGCCCATACTACCTTCCACATCTATCCGTACTCTCCTCAAGTATTGCCTCGACTCCACCAAGTCACTACTACTGCTACTGATCTCTGTTACTCCCATCCTAGGCTTGCCCTAGGGAAATCTCTGACTCTACCCAATCCAGTCCTCAGCTGCTGAAGGCCTCCTTGTAATGCCAATTAGCCATCACCTGAATACCATCACATGTGGCGAGGCTCAGATAATCCTTCAAGTAAAAGACTCGTCCCTACGACGGTTAGACTCAAATAAGAGCTGCGCAATAGGGCCAAATCTAGCACTCTGAGATTATTCAACCCTGTTCACACGTGACGTGACGTATTCACCTAATGGCTAACTCCCATTACTCCGAGTCCCACAAAGCACAAAGCAAGCAGCATTCAGACACAAAAGACTACTCAAGTAATTTTATCCTCATAACAAGAAGTTGTACTAGCATACAATGCTAAGCTCATACTATCAGGCATAACCTAAACAGGCTATCCTACTGCTGTCTACTCAATACTAGCATGCAATTCTCATAGAGCTGAAACACATATAGCAGGCACATATGGCATCCTCCTAGACCCTTAGTCCTATTCTAGCATGCTGTTCTACTGAAACTGAAACTGACAATCACAACCTAACTTGTATGGGTAATTTGGGAGTACTTACTTGAGCTCGGCTGATCGCATGCACCACACCCTTTTCCTTATCTCAAAACTCTTTTTCTTTTTAGGTTTTCTTTTTCGAAAATCTTTTGAAAACATTTTTGAAAATCTTTCTAACATTTCCTCAGTTTGAGTCCAGTCACACCCGAGAGTGTGCCTGAATCCCTCAAACCAAGGCTCTGATACCAACTTGAAACGTCCCAAAATATGACCCAAAAATTTTCGCTTAATTAATAAATAAAATCATGCACTGAATATCATATCATAGAAACCGTACGTCAAATATCTCAATCCATAGTAAAATATCATAATAAAACTGTATCAAACTGTATCTAGACTGATCAAACTCCCAGGACTAAACTGAAGCTGTGGTGTGTGCGATGCCATCATCCCGAGCTCTTCCCTTTACTTGCGGAAGTACCTGAAACCAAAACTGAAACTGTAAGCACAAAGCTTAGTGAGCTCCCCCAAACTACCACATACCATACAATAACATATAAGCAACTACTGGGCCTTGCCCACTGCATCAGACTGAAGTCCGAAAACTGCATCGGACCAAAGTCCGGAAACTGCATCGGACCGAAGTCCGGAACTAACCAGGGCCTTGCCCTCTGCATCGGACCGAAGTCCGGAAACTGCATCGGACCGAAGTCTGGAACTAACCAGGGCCTTGCCCTCTGCATCGGACCGAAGTGCGGAAACTGCATCGGACCGAAGTCCAGAAACCGCATCGGACCGAAGTCCGGAACTGACTGAACATAGCATAACATAATCACAACTACTAGCATAAACACATATACTGCATACTGCATCAGACCGAAGTCCGGAACACATAATCACAAATTCATGCTTGAATCATAAAGACATCAAGCACACTGAACTACTGCATCAGACCGAAGTCTGGAACTACTGCTAACTAAACGGGCCGGTATTGTGGCCGTAGACCCGTTCCTACTGGTAGGAAACTCACCTCGTAATCTGGCTGCTGAACCAACTGCTGGGGAAACTGTCTGCTGCTGCTCCGGTATCTCCCCGGCTATAATTTCCCATAAATACACTCAATCAAATACTGATAACTATACTGAGGGTAACATGACTATTTTACCCCTGGTCAAAGTCAACCTCCTGGTCAAAGTCAACATTCAGTTGACCCGACTCGTCGAGTTGGGCCGCCAACTCGTCGAGTCCCTACTCTCATTTCTCAATCCTGCCCGCTACTACTCGTCGAGTTTGGCATAGACTCGACGAGTTCCTCTTCGATACTAATACTCAATAAATCTTCATCTGACTCGCCGAGTTGTATGAACAACTCGTCGAGTCTGTTCTTGAGGTATGAAGATTGCCTTGGACTCACCGAGTCAGGGCATTGACTCGCCGAGTCCCTCCATGAATGAGTCCGATCCTCGACTCACTGAGTCCACCTAAAACTCACTGGTTCCATTCGGCATAATACATAGAAGGGGGAAACTCGAGGACTCGCGACCCGACTCGCCGAGTCTGAAGAACGACTCGCCGAGTCGGTTACATGCAATTTCTAAACAATCGATTCTGCTCTAAACCACTGCATACAATTTATAGATCTGGGTTCTTAAGGCTTGTTCACCACATAAAGTTTCCAACTTTACGTGAACATATGCATGAAAAGGGATTTAAAGGCTCACAAGACTCTTAAAAGAGTAGATCTAGGGCTTTCATACAAAATGGCTCCATAAAGGTGTTAGATCTACGTTTTTGGAACTGAAACATGGCTAGATCCGAAGGCTAGTCAACCCAATGTGATCTCTTTACTATAAACAAGCTAAGAAATGGATAAAATGGCCTAAATGTGCTTATAATGGCGAATCAATCATAGAAACAGAAGGAATCCGATTATTACCTCAATAAACTCTGTAGTGGGTGCAAGATCTTGGATCTTCTTCTACTCTTTTGGATCTAGCCTCCTTCTTCTCTTCAAAACTTCAAGATTCACACAAGAAATACTCAAATGCTCAAGGAATGGTTAGGGTTTGCTAAATGATGCTCTGAGGGTGAAGGAGGCGAGTTTGGGGCTCATAACATGGTTTAAATAGGATGCAAAACCCGTGGATTAGGGTTTCTTCCAGGCTGGCAGACTCGTCGAGTCCGAGCATATGGACTCGTCGAGTAGCCGGCTCCAAACGCGTGCTCATCCCGTCTCTACTCGACGAGTCGGGCTACTGACTCGTCGAGTTCCTCTTGAAAACTTGAAAAATAATTATTTAAATAGCATACCAGAATTGGGGTGTTACACACTAACTCTCCCCCACTAGGAGTGCGAACCCTCACTAACTGCAGTTCACAATCAATCACTGCCCCATTGGGGCTCAACCAATCCATACCCACTATGACCTTATTCCCTCGCAGGGGAATAGGAACCAGATCTACTGAAAACTGCTCATCAAATAACCACAGCGAACACCCCCTATGTACCCTCGCGAACCTGATGGTCCTGTCATCAACTATCTCAACCTCAAGTGGACTGTCCAGCTCCTCCGGAGCTCTGCTAAACCGCTTGCTAAGCGCAAGCGAGACAAACGATCGGGTGGCCCCCGAATCAAACAATACTGTAGCTGAAATGTCGTTCACTAAGAACGACCCTATATACAAACACATAACCATGAGAAATAATCAATACTAAATACAGATATAAGAGGAAAATACATACCCGTCACCACATCAGGAGTCGCCCGCGCCTCCTCTGTTGTCATCTGGAAAGCTCTACTCTTCGCCACTGGCACCTCAGCCCGACCCTGACGGCCGTCTGTAATCCTCAAAGTAGCAGGGGCAGGTGCTGCCACCTTCCCTGCTGCTGCTAAACTCGGGGACTGGGACTTTTTATGTCCCCTTTGATTGCAATGGAAGCAAATCAGATCAGCTGCTGTGGTGGTGGTGGCTGTACAATCCCTACTCATATGCCCGATCCGACCGCACTTGTAGTAGCCGGAGATCCCTGCCTTGCACGCCCCATCGTGCAATCTCCCACACTTGCCACACCTATTGTGGCTCTGCTGTCCTCTGGATCTGTGATCCGATACCTTGGGCTTTTTGCCCGAACACCCTGTGCCAGATGCCGCCTCTGGCTTCCTCTTCTTCTCCATCTCCAAATCTGTCTCTCTCTCACGAGCCATCGCAATCATGTCATCCAACATTTTACAGCTGGACCGGCTCACAAACTGTCTGATATCACTCCTCAACATCTCATGATAACGAGCCTTCTTCATCTCCTCATCAGTCGCATACTGAGGAACAAGAAGAGCCCTCTCCCTGAACTTGGCGGTAATCTCCGCCACAGTCTCAGTAGTCTGAGTAAAATCCTGAAACTCCCTCGCTAACTGCTGCACCTCGATAACCGGTGCAAAATCGGCTCTGAACCTGGTAGTGAAATCGGTCCAGGTCATCGCATCGAGAGCTGCGTCATCTCCCATGACATGTCCGATCTCCTCCCACCAATCTCGTGCCCTGTCCTTCAGGAGACAGGATGCTAGTCTGACCTTGTCCCCCTCGGGACATCTGCTGGTGCGGAATGCATTGGCGACATCCGCCAACCACCTGGTACTCGCAATGGGATCCCGCGCCCCATGGTAGTCAGGAGCTCCACATGCTCTGAACTCCCTGAAAGTGAGGGTGCGCGACCCCATCATGGCCGCCACCTCAGCACGGAATGTGCTCAACTTCTCGTCCATCAGCTCCAAAATACCCTCCTTGATCGAACCGAAGATCACAGGAGTCTGCTCGAGTATGATGCGAGTAACCTCTGAGGAGAGAAACTCCTTAGTCTGCTCATCCAAATGCTCGGCCCCCGAGCCTGATCCCGATCCCTCACCGGCACCTGAACTGCCGACTGCTGGTCTAGGGCGTAAAACCACCATTCTGAAAACACATAATGACAACATCAGGAATACATATATATCTCGAGGGATCGCTACTACTACAAGTTTCCTGGGGTATTCCAAGACCCGAGAGCAGCATGAGGAGCATCTACAGGAGTTATTGGGAGTTCTGAGACGAGAATGGCTGTACGCCAAGTTCTCGAAGTATGAGTTTTGGCTACGAGAGGTCCAGTTCCTCGGACATCTCGTTAACCAAGAAGGGATTTTGGTCGATCTGGCCAAAATTGAGGCGGTCATGCAGTGGGAGGTTCCGAAATCTCCCTCAGACATCAGGAGATTTTTGGGATTGGCAGGGTACTACCAGAGATTCATACAAGATTTCTCCAAGATTGCGGTACCCCTCACTCGTCTGACAAGGAAGGGGGTGGATTTTCGGTGGGGCCCTGAGCAGCAGAGGGCGTTTGAGACCCTCCGACAGCGGTTGTGCGAGGCCCCAGTCTTGACACTCCCGGAGGGAGTTGACGATTTTGTGGTGTTCTGTGATGCATCCATCACAGGATTAGTGGCGGTCCTCATGCAGAGAGGACAAGTGATAGCCTACGTATCGTGGCAGCTGAAGCCGCATGAGACGCGATACCCTACACATGATTTGGAGCTGTGAGCGGTGGTGTTCGCCCTCAAGATATGGAGGCATTACCTTTATGGGGTCCGTTGTACCATTTACACGGATCACAAGAGCTTGAGACATATCATGGATCAGCCGAACCTGAACATGAGGCAGCGCAGGTGGCTGGATGTAGTCAAGGACTACGACTGCGAGATCCTTTACCATCCTGGTAAAGCGAATGTGGTTGCGGATGCTTTGAGCCGCAAATCAGCTGGGTCTTCCACCTCCGCGGTATGTATGAGGATAGCGGTGAATTCCCCGCTTGTGAGTTTGATCAGAGATGCCCAGGTTGAGGGCATGCGCCTGGAGAATTGGAAGCTGGAGAGGATCAAGCGTGAGAATACCCGGTTTGTGCAGGATAGTCGGGGATTATTGACCCGATACGGTCGGGTCTAGGTCCCGATGTCTGATGGGGTCAGGCAGACGATCATGGAGGAGGCTCATAAGTCTCATTTTTCTATTCACCCGGGGGCCACCAAGATGTATCGAGACCTGAGTTTGAGTTACTGGTGGCCATGTATGAAACGAGAAATTGCTTGGTATGTCTAGAGGTGCTTGACCTGCAGGATGGTCAAGGCCGAACACCAGAGGCCGCATGGTAAGCTGCGGCCTCTAGAGATTCCCATGTGAAATGGGAACAGATCACGATGGATTTCATTACCAAGCTGCCGAGGACGACGAAGGGATTTGATGCTATATGGGTCATCGTGGATCGATTGACCAAGAGCGCCCATTTCTTGGCAATTCGGGAGAGTTTTTCGGCCGAGAAGTTGGCCGACGTGTACGTTCGAGAGATCGTGTCTCGCCATGAGGTTCCCGTTTCCATTGTCTATGATCGGGATGTCAGGATTACCTCCCGTTTCTGGCAGAATTTCCACGAGGAGCTGGGCACGCGGTTACACTTCAGCACCACATTCCATCTGCATTCTGACGGTCAGAGCGAGCGGACCATTTAGACCCTCGAGGACATGTTGAGGGCGTGTGTCATTGACTTTGGTGGGAGCTGGGATTCCCACCTACCGCTTGCAGAGTTCGCCTACAATAACAGTTATCATTCCAGCATTGGCGCCCCTCCATTCGAGCTGTTGTACGGGCGGAGATGTCGCACCACGGTTTGTTCGGATGAGGTTGGTCATAGGGTGATGGGTCGGACGGAGGTGGTCTTGCATACTACCGAGAAGATTCAGCAGAATAGACAGCGGCTGCAGACCGCTCAGAGTCGGCAGAAGAGTTACGCCGACCGGCGCCGATCCGAGTTAGAGTTTCAGGTCGGTGACATGGTACTCCTGAAGGTCTCGCCCCGGAAGGGTGTGATCCGCTTCAGGAAGAGGGGAAAATTGGGTCCCGATATATTGGGCCGTTCAGGATCATTGCCAGGGTTGGCAAGGTGGCTTACAGACTAGAGCTGCCGGAGGAGGTTAGTCGGATCCACATCACTTTCCACGTTTCGCAGCTGCGAAAGTGCATTATGGATCAGGAGGCGGTGGTGTCGCTGGATGATATTCAGGTCGATGAGCGCCTGAATTACGCGGAGAGGCCTGTGGCCATACTGGAGAGAAAGATGAAGATTCTGAGGAACAAGGAGATACCTTTGGTGAAGGTACAGTGGGAGCATCGGAGGGGGTCCGAGTGGACGTGGGAGCCAGAGGCAGAGATGCGGGAGCATTATCCGGAATTGTTCAACGCGGCAGACTTCGAGGACGAAGTCTAGTTCAAGTGGGGGAGAGTTATAACGCCCCGATTCTCAGGTATTGAATTAATATAAGAATTTTCTTGTTTTCAAGGTCTACTCGACGAGTTGGTTGCCCTACTCGTCGAGTAGCAGCGGGTTGGGTCGTGTGTTTTAGTGACCTACTCGCCGAGTCCAATAAGGGAGTCGACGAGTAGGAGCTGGCAGATGAAACCCTAAATTTCAGGGTTTTGCACCCTATTTAAGGATCACTTATCCCCCCTTAGCCTCTCTTACTGCTCCCCTCGAATCCAGAAACCCTAATTCGTGTTGTTCTCTTTATTGGTGTGCTTCTTAGCTTGGAAGAGGGATTTTGGTGAGGAAGGGTTTGAAGATCAAGAAGCTTTGAGCAAGGAACAACTGGAGATCTGAAGTCCACCTCAGTTTATCACAATTTGGAGGTATCAAGTCATCACCTTGAGCTTCTTCTTGTTAATCCCCTTTCTATATTGAGTTTTGAGACCATTTTGGGCATTTGGTGTTGCATTTCGAGTGATGAACCAAGATCTGAAGTTGCAACTTCGGATCTAGGCTCATCTTGGCCCTTATCATCATAAAGTCTCAGTCTTTAGCATGTTGGTGGAGCTCTTTTGCCTAGAACTGCAACATCCCAAAAATACAACCTAAAAATTTTTGTTTGAAAATTTTACTAAACCATAATATCAAATATTAAAAGATAAAAACCATGAATCGTGTATCTCAAAATGTCATAATAAATTTATCAAATAGAAACTAGTGTAAAGATCCAATCAAAATATCAGAGTCTAACTCCCAGGCTAAACTGTGGTATGTGCCATGCCATCATCCCGAGCCCTTCCCTTTGCTAGTTGAAGTACCTGAAACCAAGACTGAAACTGTAAGCACGAAGCTTAGTGAGATCCCCCAAGCTACCACATACCATAGAATAACATATAAAGCACATACTGGGCCTTGCCCACTGCATCGGACCGAAGTCCGGAACTAACTAGGGCCTTGCCCACTGCATCAGACCGAAGTCCGGAACTGACTAGGGCCTTGCCCACTGCATCGGACTGAAGTCCGGAACTGCATCAGACCGAAGTCCGGAACTGACTAGGGCCTTGCCCACTGCATCGGACCGAAGTCCGGAACTGACTGTACATAGCATAACATAATCATAACATATAATATGAACACATATACTGCATACTGCATCGGACCATAGTCCGGAACACTTAACACATACCATGCTTGTATCACAAAGACACCAAGCATACTGAACTACTGCATCAGACTGTAGTCCGGAACTACTGCTAACTAAACGGGCCGGCATTGTGGCCGTAGACCCGTTCCTACTGGAAGGAAACTCACCTCGTAAGGCTGGCTGCTGAAATGCTGCTCGGGAACTGTCTGACTGCTGCTCCGGTAACTCCCCGACTACAATTCCCAAAAGACACTTAATCAGACACTGATAACTAATCTTAGGGTAAAATGACTATTTTACCCCCCTGGTCAAAGTCAACAATCCGTTGACCTGACTCGCCGAGTTGGGCCGCCAACTCGTCGAGTCCCTATCTTTCCTTCTACCCCCCTTCCCGACTCTACTCGTTGAGTTTAACCAAAACTCGACGAGTTCTCCTTCTTTACTGATGTCCTGCCAACCTTCATCCGACTCGCCGAGTTGTATGATCAACTCGTCGAGTTCACCTTCAACATAAGAACACGTCCAATCTGTGACTCGCCGAGTTGTATGAACAACTCGTCGAGTCTGTTCTTACGGGTAAGGAGATTGCCTTGGACTCACCGAGTCAGGGCGTAGACTCGCCGAGTCCCTCTACACTCAGATCCATGTCTTAACTCACTGATTATTTACTCCACTCACTGAACAGACTCGCTACTACTGAACAGGGAATATAAGACTCGCGACCTGACTCGCCGAGTCAGAAGAACGACTCGTCGAGTCCTTTGCATGCAGCTTCTATTCAGTCGATTCTAATCAGTTTTAGTGCATCCAATTCATAGATATAGGTTTCTGGGACTATCTGAACACGTAAAGTTGCTAACTTTACGTGTATCTATGATGCAATGAAGCAATAACACTCAAACTTGGCTATTATGGGGGTTACTTGTCTAGAACAAAGCCATGGCTGTCAAAAGGTGGCCTTCTTGAGCTCCTGGAACTCAAGAGAGGCTAGATCCGAGATATGGCTTGATTACAAAGCTTCATCACTAGGGATTTGGGGTTTTTGAGCTCAAACCATCAATTTGGGGACAAAGTAGATCTAGCAATACAATAACCAAGATGAAAGCTTTATTACCAGAAAGGATGGCCAAAGAGGAGTATAATCTGGATCTACTTCTTCTTCCTTGAGTTCTTCTACCTTCTCCTTCTTCTTCTTGCTCAACAATGCACCAAGATTCCTTTACAAGGGCAAAGATAACTCACACACACTTCAAGGAGGCTAGGGTTTCGGGAATAAGTCTCTGAGAGGTGAAGGAGGCTGGTTTGGGGCTATAATGGTGTTTAAATAGGGTATACTCCCTGAAAATTAGGGCTTCATCCAGACTGGCGGACTCGTTGAGTCCGGAATATGGACTCGTCGAGTCGCCACGCCAACTCCACGTGCTGACCCGCTGCTACTCGACGAGTTAGGGCCACTGACTCGTTGAGTAGCTTCTAAAATAAGAAGAAAAATAATGTTTTAAATGCATACCAGGAACGAGGCATTATAAGAACCCCTTCTTTAGCTTCTTTTAGGTCATTATCACCTTGCATGCACGTAAAGTTTTCAACTTTACGTGATAAACATGCCTTGGGAAGCTGGATCTACAATATGGAGCCTTAGCATGGCTTAAAAAGCGTCTGTATGAATGATGGATTGAAGGGACTCGACGAGTCATATGAAGATGGTCATGAACTAGTCGAGTTGATGAACAACTCGGCGAGTCCGATGAAGATTGCCTTGGGCTCGGCGAGTCAGTCGAATGACTCGACGAGTCGGCTAGGGTTTTTCCCAATCTTTGGACACGTATGAACTCGGCGAGTTAAAGGAAATCTCGAAGAGTAAACCAAGGATTTCACGACTTCTCGAGTTCAGGAAGGACTCGACAAGTCGGTGAACTACACTCGACGAGTCGAGTCAACATGGACTGTTGACTTTGACTGTGAACTTTGACTTTGACCAAGAGTTGACCAGTTAACTTCTGAGGGTATTGTGGTAATTTGGAAATTTATGAAAAAGGGTTTTATGGTAACTATAGGTGTGGAGCTCGTGTTGGGGATCCGGGAATTGAGCTTTCTAGTTTCAGGCGACAGTTGCAAGGTGAGTTTTCCTCACTATACTCAAGGGTCTAAGGCACCAAGGCCGACCCTTCAGATTGTTATATGGTTATGTTATGCTAGTATGATATGTTAGATCGGTGTCCTAGAGGGTAGGATAACATTATATGATATGTGGTATGATTTGTTAGATCGGCATCCCGGTAGATGGGATGGTGTTATGTGCTATGTGGTATGATCCGTTAGATCAAGTATTGTCTATAGACTGTTATGTGATTATTTGTTATATGTGCACATGTTGTTTGGCGGTTGAGGTTTATCTGCTTTGTGTGAAAGCCAATAGACCTGGGCATTCCAACTTGTTGGTTGTGGGCCGTGAGTATTCCATCCCGATGATGAATGGACTCATAGTATGTGGGCATTCCAACCTGTTGGTTGTGGGCCTGGGGTATTCCATCCTGAGGATGATTGGACCCATAGTATGTCGGCATTCCAACCGGATGGTTGAGGGCCTGGGGTATTCCAACCGGATGGTTGACTGGACCCATAGTATGCTGTTTATGATTATATGTGTATTGTTGCGGGTATGGGTATTTTGGGGGAACTCACTAAGCTCTCGGGCTTACAGTTTCAGTTTATTGTTTCAGGTACATCAGAGGATCGCGGCAAGGTGAAGGCGTGATCGTATAGCTCCTCATGTCTTGATTATGTTTCTGGGAAAACTCTGATATTATACATTTTGAAAACAAAGTTGTAATGATTTTAATGGTTTGAAATGTTTTTAAAAGTTTAAATTGGCTTGAATTTTTCGGGTGTTACAAGTTGGTATCAGTGCCTTGGTTTAAGTGAATTGGAGAAACATGCGTGTGAATCCAGTCTCAAATCAAGGAAAGGTTTTCAAAATGATTTCTAAAATGGTTTTCAAAATAAGTAAATGAGGATGCAGAATGTACGATCAGCCGAAGCCAGTAAGTAGCCCCAAAATACCATACAGTTATTTGATTATGTGATATGTTAGAACAGCATGCTAGTGCTAGGCTAGGGATCTTCAGGAATTGCATGATAGAATTGCCTGATTGTATGATGCCTGATAGCCTAGGGTTTTCCTTATATGAAATTGACATCATTACTGTAGTTGCTTAGTGTATGTATCACGGCCGTACATAATTAAGATCTTATAGCTTGAGAATGTTTGATTTAGCCTTATGTTCTGTTCTTGTCTGATTGGGAGCTTAGGGTAGGATTGGATATTCGAAAGTCTATAGGGTCCAACGTCATGTGTGGCTAGCATACACTAGTGCTGCAGGGTTGGTGGAAGTTTCATGGATGGGTGAGTGGTGTGGGACCGGTAGGTCAGTTGTGAGACGGTTAGCTTTCCTCTAGGAGTGAGGATTGAGTGCTCGCTATGTTATGTATGTTGTTAGGGTGTTGTGGTGATACTTGAGACAAATATGGGTAGGTGTGGAAGGTAGTATGGGCCCGTACTACTGAAAGCACATGACCCATACACGTAGCAAGGAAGTCACAACCCCTAGGGATTAGTCGGGAGTTGGTTCCCGGTTATTTATGCGGATTGTCTGATATCTTCATGTTATGTTTCAGAATGGTAGTTACGAGACGTTTCACGACGGGGTCCGGATCAGGATCAGGACAGGGTGACCAGGGGGCCCCAGTGGCACCTGAGATTATCAGCCAGGAGCGGTTAATGTTGACATAGGATCGGGTCAGGGAGATCATCCGCGAGGAGGTGGTCGAGATTTTCCGGGGTCAGATTCCGGAGTTGTTCGGGACTATTAAGTCCGCTATGATGGAGTATTTTGACGACAGATATGCAGCCCTCGCTGAGACAGCTGCCGCTGCAGCCACCGCGGTTGTAACAGGGGCAGGAGGGGGAGCGGGGCAAGTTTTTCAGTACAGGGACTTCGATAACACGAAGCCCCTACTTTTGATGGGACGCAGGATCCCATCAAGGCTATGAGCTGGATCCAGGGGCGTATCTAGTTATATTGAAGGTGGGTCCTAGGATCCACTGGCCCGCCACCGCTGTTCTGCCAGACGCCAGCCTGCCACTAGTATAATTTATTCTCTTTTTTTTTTTGGTTTCACTTATATAAGGAACCACGTGGTTTTTGGTTCTAGATTCGCCACTGGCTGGATCTCGGATGTGGAGGGGTGTTTCTTCACCTTCTCGTGTCCTACTGACCTGAAGGTCAGTTGTGCTCTGAACCTCCTAAGGTCCGGGGCCAAGGACTGGTGGAGACTTGCGACTGGGTCGTACACTGATGACCAGAGAGCTGTTGTTACTTGGGAGCATTTCAGGGACATGTTCCGCGCCCGTTACATTCCACGGGTCGAGCGGGAACGTTTATCATAGGAGTTTCTGAGTTTGAGACAGGATGGGGAGTCAGTGACGGAGATCACCCGTATGTACACGAAGAGGGCGATGTTTTGCCCGGAGTTTGCTTCCGAGCAGGCTCAGATGACCCGTTATCTGAGCATGCTCAAGACTGACATCCGTCATTTTGTTGCCACCCAACGATGTGATACAATTATGGAGTTGCAGGAGGCCGCTAGACGGCGTGAGTTGGAGATTGATCTGCAGTTGAGGGAGCAGCGGCAGGCCCCGACACAGTCACAACCAGCGCCAAAGCGGTCCAAGAGCGCTGATACTAGGACTGGGGGACAGTCAGGCCGCAATTGTGGGAAGTGCGGGAAGGCTCATTCAGGGATGTGCCGGACGGGGAGTTGGTGCCACCGATGTGGCAAGCAGGGCCATTTGGCCAGGGATTGCAGACAGCCGACTCCGACTTCTGGAGTCAGGCTTTGCTATCATTGTGAGCAGGTGGTCCATATGAAGGCCCAGTGTCCTCTGCTAGCCGCGAAGCCGGCGCAGACTCCAGCGCCGACTACCTTGAGGATCACGGATGGGAGACCAGCCAGGGCAGAGCCTCCGAAGGCTCAGTGTCGTGCCTTCCAGCTTACAGCCGAGGAGGCCAGGGCAGCACCGGATGTGGTTGCTGGTATGTTTCTATCCTTACTCCCATTGGTTATATCTGTTGTATGCTTATCTGTTATACTTGTGATTAGGTACGTTCCTAGTGAACTCCTTACCTGCACTGGTTCTATTTGACTCGGGGGCGAGTCGGTCTTTTGTATCTCAGACATTTATTAGAGAGTTCAGAGTGCCAGTAGACGAGCTAGAGTGTACGTTGCGAGTTTCTATCGCCAACGAACACGGGGTTTCTGCTTCTTCGATCTACCGAGGGTGCGAGATGGAGATCTTCGGGGTACCTTTTCCGATAGACTTGATTCCGATCCCCATGGGGGATGTATGCGTGATTGTGGGGATTGATTGGCTCAGTCATTTCGGTGCCATGATTGATAGCGAGGGACAACGGGTAGTGGTTCGAACCCCAAGTGGGGGAAAGTTGATTATATATGGCGAGGGCACCAGATCGGGGTCAGGGTATTGTTCAGCTACTAGGGCTCGACAGTATATTCAGCACGGGGGTGCAGGTTACCTAGCGTATGCATTAGAAAT
This sequence comes from Lactuca virosa, assembly GCF_052849685.1. Lineage (NCBI taxonomy): Eukaryota > Viridiplantae > Streptophyta > Magnoliopsida > Asterales > Asteraceae > Lactuca > Lactuca virosa. The sequence continues at coordinate 147,318,648 of NC_136426.1, forward strand.
GCGAGCCAGGGATCAGATTTCGGGTTCCGATGTTCCTGTGGTCAGGGAGTTTGCAGATGTGTTTTCGGAGGAGTTTCCACGGATACCTCCGGAGAGACAGGTCGAGTTTCAGATCGACCTGGTGCCTGGTGCGGCCCCTATTGCCAAGGTGCCGTACCGATTGGCGCCACATGAGATGCATAAATTTTTTGAAGTTTTTGGTGTTTTTGGGCCTCTTTTGGCGAAAAATCACATTTGCTGCTCATAAGTGTTCATCGTGTTCTTCGTTTATTTGGAAATTGAGACAGAATCCATCAACACCTGCCGTACTCCGCCCAGTACGGTACCCAGACCCTCCCATGCAGGGTCAACAATCCTCAACTATCGTAATCAAACGAAGCTACTCGGCCCACAATCCTCTCGCACTTCTGGCGCTCCTCCTTCAGGCCCTCAACCCGCGCCTTTCTAATCTGCTCCAGCAGTGGAGTCATTACTGTCATCCTCAAACAGATGTCTCGGATCAGAGCCGCCACCGTCTTGCGGCTCAGGGCGTCGGCCACTACGTTGGCCTTGCCCGGGTGATAAAGGATCTCACAGTCGTAATCCTTTACCACATCTAACCACCGACGCTACCTCATGTTCAGATTCGGCTGATCCATGAGGTACCTCAAACTCTTGTGATCCGTGTAGATAGTATACCGGACCCCGTAGAGGTAATGCCGCCAAATCTTGAGGGCGAACACCACTTCCCCCAACTCCAAATCATGCGTCAGGTAGTTAGCCTCGTGAGGCTTCAACTGTATCGAGGCATAAGCTATCACATGCCCCCGCTGCATCAACACTGCTCCCATACTTGTGAGCAAAGCGTCATAGTAGACTACAAAGTCATCTACTCCCTCCAGCAGGGTAAGAATCAGCGCCGCACACAGTCGCTGCCTGAGCGTCTCAAAGGCTGTCTGCTGCTCAGGACCCTAGCGAAACACCACCGACTTCTTGGTTAGTCGGGTCAACGAAACTGCTATCTTGGAGAAATCTTGGATGAATCTCCTGTGATACCCTGCCAAACCCAGGAAGCTCCGAATCTCAGATGGAGATTCGGGACCTCCCACTGCATCACGACCTCTATCTTGGCCGGATCAAATAATATACCCTTCTGGTTGACGAGGTGTCCCAGAAACTGCACCTCGCGCAACCAGAACTCGCACTTGGAGAACTTTGCAAAAAGTCTCTCCCTCCTCAAGGTCTCTAGCACCTCTCTCAGGTGCTCCTCATGCTGCTCTTGAGTCTTGGAATAAACCAAGATGTCGTCGATGAATACTATCACAGACCGATCCAGCATCGGCCTGCACACGCAGTTCATGAGGTCCATGAACGCGGCTGGAGCATTGGTGAGCCCAAACGACATCACCACAAACTCATAATGACCATAGCGGGTCCTAAAAGCGGTCTTCTGCATATTATCATCCCTGACCCGCATCTGGTGATATCCGGACCGTAGATCAATCTTGGAAAACCAAGATGCTCCCTGAAGCTGGTCGAACAAATCATCTATCCTTGGGAGTGGGTAACGGTTCTTTACTGTTACCTTGTTCAACACCCGGTAGTCTATGCACATACCGTGCGACCAATCCTTCTTCTTCACAAACAGGATCGGGGCTCCCCATGGTGAACTGCTCGCACTGATAAAACCATTGTCTAGCAGCTCTTGCAGCTGAGTAGACAACTCCTGCATCTCGGGAGGAGCCAACCGATATGGTGCCTTGGCTATCGGAGCCGCACCAGGGACCAGGTCAATCCGGAACTCAACCCGTCTCTCCGGAGGTACCCCAGGAAAATCCTCCAGAAATACGTCCGGATACTCTCGTACCACTGGTACATCATTGACTGTCGCGTTACCCTTATCCCAGGTAACCATGACGTAAGCAACATACCCTGCGCAACCCTGCTGAAAGTAACGTCTCGCTCTCGTTGCTGAACAAAGAATCGGTCCGCGCTGCGGTCTCTCACCTTGAATCACTAGCTCTCCCCCACTAGGAGTACGAACCCTCACTAGCTGCTGCTCATAATCTATCACCGCCCTATTGGGGCTCAACCAATCCATACCTACTATAACCTTGTTCCTTCGTAGGGGAATAGGAACCAAATCCACTGAGAACCGCTCATCAAATAACCGCAGTGTACATCCTCTATGAACTCTCGTGACCCTGACGGTCCTGTCATCAGCTATCTCCATTTCGAGTGGGCAATCCAGCTCCCCCGGAGCTCTGCTAAATCGTTTGCTAAGAATGAGCGACATAAATGATCGGGTAGCCCCCGAATCAAACAATACCATAGCTGAAATGCCGTTCTCTAAGAACGACGCTATATACAAACGCATAAATATGAGAAACAAACAATATAAAAAACAGAGATAAGAGGAAAATACATACCCGTCACCACATCAGGAGCTGCTCGTGCCTCCTCTGCAGTAAGCTGAAAATCCCTGCTCCGCGCTGTAGGTGCCTCAGCCCGGCCCTGACGGCCATATGTAATCCTCAAGGTGGAAGGAGAAGGTGCTGCCACCTTCCCTGCTGCTGCTAAGCTCGGGCACTGGTACCGATTGTGTCCCCTCTGATTGCACTGAAAGCAAATCAGGTCTGAAGCTGGTGTGGTGGTGGTAGTAGCTGTACAATCTCGGATCATGTGACCCGTTCGGCCGCACTTGTAGCAGCCCGAACTCCCTGCCTTGCATGCCCCAGCGTGCATCCTGCCGCATTTTCCACAACGACCGTGGCTCTGCTGGCTCCGAGATCTGTGATCTGATACCTTAGGCTTCTTGCCCGAACCTCCTGACTGAACCCCCTCTGGCTTCCTCTTCCTCTCCATCTCTAAATCCAACTCTCTCTCTCTCTCTCTCTCTCTCTCTCTCTCTCTCTCTCTTTCTCTCTCTCTCTCTCTCTCGCCCTCGCTATCATATCCTCCAGCGTCTTGCAGCTGGATCGGCTCACAAACTGGCGGATATCACTCCGCAACATCTCATGATATCGGGTCTTTTTCATCTCCTCGTCGGCCACATACTGCAGAACAAGAAGGGTCCTCTCCCTAAACTTGGCGGTAATCTCCTCCACATTCTCCGTCGTCTGCTGGAGGTCCTGAAACTCCCTAGCAAGCTGCTGCACCTCAATAACAGGTGCGAACTCGACTCTGAACCTGGTCGTGAAATCACTCCAGGTCATAGCATCCAACACAGTGTCATCTCCAATGGCTCTCCCGACCTCCTCCCACCAATCTCGTGCCCTGTCCTTCAGAAGACAAGATGCTAATCTAAGCTTGTCCCTCTCGGGACATTTGCTGGTACAGAACGCATTGGCGACATCTGCCAACCATCTGGTACTCGCGATGGGGTTCCGAGCCCGAACCTCCTGACTGAACCCCCTCTGGCTTCCTCTTCCTCTCCATCTCTAAATCCAACTCTCTCCATCTCTCTCTCTCTCTCTCTTGAGCCCTCGCTATCATATCCTCCAGCGTCTTGCAGCTGGATCGGCTCACAAACTGGCGGATATCACTCTGCAACATCTCATGATATTGGGCCTTTTTCATCTCCTCGTCCGCCACATACTGCGGAACAAGAAGGGCCCTCTCCCTAAACTTGGCGGTAATCTCCTCCACATTCTCCGTCGTCTGCTGGAGGTCCTGAAACTCCCTAGCAAGCTGTTGCACCTCAATAACAGGTGTGAACTCGACTCTGAACTTGGTCGTGAAATCACTCCAATTTATAGCATCCAACACAGTGTCATCTCCAATGGCTCTCCCGACCTCCTCCCACCAATCTCGTGCCCTGTCCTTCAGAAGACAAGATGCTAATCTAAACTTGTCCCACTCCGGACATTTGCTGGTACGGAACGCGTTGGCGACATCTGCCAACCATCTGGTACTCGCAATGGGGTCCCGAGCCCCATGGTAGTTGGGAGCTCCACAAGCTCTAAACTCCCTGAAAGTCAATGTGCGCGATCCCATCATGGCCGCCATCTCAGTACGGAACGCGCTCAGCTTCTTATCCAGAAGCTCTAAGATACCCTCCTTGACCGATCCAAAAATCACAGGAGTCTGGTCTAGTATGCTACGTGTGACCTCCGAGGAGATGAACTCCCTGGTCTGCTCATCTAACTGCCCGGCTCTAGAGCCTGAGCCCGATCCCTCTCCTGCACCTGAGCTACCCACTGCTGTTCTAGAGCGTAAAACCACCATTCTGAAAACACATCATAATAAGCGTCAGAATACTAATGTAACTGGAGGGATCACATACACTACAAGTTCCCTGGTCTTATCCCAACCTTCCTTGATTCGAGTACGGATACTATGCTTTCAGTAGTACGGGCCCATACTACCTTCCACATCTATCCGTACTTTCCTCAAGAACTGCCTCGACTCCACCAAGTCCCTTCTACTACTACTGCTCTCTGCTACTCTCATCCTAGGGTTGCCATAGGGTAATCACCAACTCACTCTCCGCCATCAGCTGCATAAGAAGTCCCTGCTTTCTTCCCCTAACTAGCTTGCGAATAATATTACATATTACTCAGACTAGATAGTTCTTCGAATGAGAGATCCTACCCTACAACGGTTGGACTCAAACAAGAGCTGCGAAATAAAACTAGACCTAACCTTCTAAAATTATTTAGTCCTTGCAATATGTAACTTAACATATTCGTTCACCAGTTAGTGAAAGACAACTAGAACTCCTAAAAGCACAAAGCAAGTAGCATTCGGGCATTGAGTACACATAATCAAGCATATACTACTCTGGCTATCATACTGACTAATCTGTACTAGCATGCAATTCTCATAAAGCTGAAACTCATCTAACAGGCACATAAGGCATCCTTCCTAGATCCTTAGTCCTAATCTAGCATGTTGTTCTATCAAAGCTGATAATTATAACATAGCATAAACTTATATGGGTAATTTGGGAGTACTTACTTGAGCTCGGCTGATTGCATGCACCACACCCTTTTCTCTTTTCAAAGTTCTTTTCTTTCTAAAAATTCTTTTCTCTTTTCCCAAAACTCTTTTCTTTCCTCAAAATATTTCTTACAAAAAAAGAAAAAATCGATTTTACTTTTGAAAATTTCTATACCAATTCCTTAGTTTGAGTTCAGACACACCAAAAAGTGTGCCCGAATCCCTCAAACCAAGGCTCTGATACCAACTTGAAACATCCCAAAAATACAAGCCAAAAATTTCGTTTTCAAACCATTTAACAAACATAATGTTATCACCATAAGATAAAATCCTCCAGCGAGTATCTCAAAATCTCATAAAATCTTACGAACATATAACCGTCTCATATAAAATATCACAGTAAACTCCCAGGCTAATAAACTGTGGTGTGTGCCATGCCATCAACTCGAGCCCTTCCCTTTGCTAGCTGAAGTACCTGAAACCAAAACTGAAACTGTAAGCACGAAGCTTAGTGAGTTCCCCCAAACTACCACATACCATACAAAGCACATATAACAAACAACATAACTCTGGGACTACTCCCAACTACATCAGTACGAATCCCGGCATCGGCTTACCCGACATCAGACTCCTGTCTGACACCGGGCTCACCCCGACATCCGACAGCATCGAGCATCGGGCTCACCCCGATATCGGGCTTACCCCGACACATACACAACATAACATATATCATAAACACATAACATAATCACATGATCTGCATCGGACTTTCCCCGGCATCGGGCCGAAGCCCGAAACAATTAGCATATAACACATAAACTAGCATACATCGGGCTTGCCCCGAATTACATAATACATGGCATAATGACTAACATACATCGGGCTTGCCCCGACATCGGGCTTACCCCGGAACACATAACACATAACACATAACACATATACAGACATGAATCACAAAGACATCAAGCATACTTAACTACTTCTTGGGACCGTCCCGACATCAGACCGAAGTCCGGAAACATATAAACTGCATCGGGCTAACCCCGACATCGGGCTCACCCCGACATACTCTACTACTTAAACGGGTTGGCATTGTGGCTGTAGACCCGTTACTACTGGAAGGATACCCACCTCGAATGATTGACTGCTGAAAAACTGGGTGAGGAATCTCTGTCTGCTGTTCCGGCGACTCTCTGGCTACAAATTCCCATAAAGATACTAAGTCAAAAACTGATAACTACTCTTAGGGTAAAATGACCATTTTACCCCTGGCTAAAGTCAACATCCTGGTCAACGTCAACACTAATTGACCTGACTCGCCGAGTTGGTTCATCAACTCGTTGAGTCCCTATTCTTCCTTCTGTTCCCAACCCCGACTCTACTCGTCGAGTCTAGCAAGAACTCGATGAGTTCCCCTTTAAACATAACATCATAACTATCTTCATATGGCTCGCCGAGTTCATCCTTGAACTCGTCGAGTCCATCTTCATCATATGAGTGTGACAAGTCTGTGACTCGCCGAGTTGTATGAACGACTCGTCGAGTCCGTCTTCATAGGTTGGGAGATTGCCTTGGACTCGCCGAGTGTGTTCATCCACTCGCTGAGTCCCATGGTTTCCAGGTCCATAACTACGTCTATTTCGTTGAGTCCTTCTTCTGGACTCGTTTAGATCCCTTCTAAACTGAATTGGATCCCTTCAAATCAGGAAAGGTTGGGGAGACCAACCCCTGACTTGCCGAGTCCCATGAGAGACTCGTCGAGTCGACTTACGTCCAAGTCCATAACTTGATTTTTGCTGTGCAAAACTCACCCAAAAGGTAGATCTGGGCTCCTAATGCCGATATAACACGTAAAGTCATGAAATTTACGTCCATGCATGGGTCCTTAAGCTCAAAAGACCCAAAAATGAGGTATACAAGATGCATGGGGGTTCTAATGGCCATAATGTTGCACCTTTATGCCATGTAACCCTTCCTAGGACCTAGATCTGAGATATGAACCACTTGGGACGTCCCAACTCCAAGGACCAAAGTCTTTGAGCCAAAACCTTCTTAATATCGGGGCAAATAGATCTAAGATAAAGAAGATCAAGTTGGAAGCTTGATTACCAGAAAAGATGGCAAATGGGGTGTAGTTCCTGGATCTACTCCTTCTCCCTTGAGTACTCTATCTTCCACTAGCTTCAAGACACACTAAATTGTTGGATTAGTGTCTAAGTCCATAACTATATGTACTTGACCCAATTGGCATGGTCCATTTGGGTTGCACGGCATCATGCATTTGGATAGACTAAAATGAGAGTAATAACACTTAAGGTTTATTAATATATCATAAGTTCTAATATATTAATAAGATTATTTAATTAGTATTGATCAAAAATTATTTTGGAATTAATTAAGTGATCAAAAGGAGACTAATTAAATATATGGGTTGATTGTGTAAATCATCCATACTTGTATAGTGGGCTAATGATCCATGGATTATCAAGTTGGGCTAAAACCCATAGGATGCTCCATGGATGATCCATGGTGTTTTTGCACCCATGGATCATGGAAATGAAAGGCCATGACAATTAGGGTTTACATGGTGTAACCCTAATTGTGACACACTATACAAGCATCTTATTCTTCCCAAAAATCGGCTACTATGAAGGAATGGTGAGGGCTAGCCGATTTCATGAAGTGTTCATTTCTCTCTAAGTTATTTCAAGTGCATTTGATGTTGTGTGAACCATTTGAGGTGTCACACTTGAGGCACCAGGCTCTTAAGCTCCATGGAATCAAGCTACAACAAAGAGGTATGTAATTCTACTAGAATTTATATTATATGTTCTTCATATTATGCTAGTTAGAACAATACATTGGAAAATTTGATATTTGCATGTATAATAGAGAAAACATAGATCCAAGGTATTTAGGGTTGCATGTACACCTTAGGAGTGTTAGAATGCTCAAAACCCATGTACACTGAGAGGGCGATGTTTTGCCCGGAGTTTGCTTCCGAGCAGGCTTAGATGACCCGTTATCTGAGCATGCTCAAGACTGACATCTGCCAGTTTGTTGCCACCCAGCGATGTGATACACTTCTGGAGTTGTAGGAGGCCGCTAGACGGCATGAGTTGGAGATTGAGTTGCAGTTGAGGGAGCAGCGGCAGGCCCCGACACAGTCACAGCCGGTGCCAAAGCGGTCCAAGACCGCTGATACTAGGACTGGGGGACAGCCAGGCCGCACTTGTGGGAAGTGCGGGAAGGCTCATTCAGGGATGTGCCAGACGGGGAGTCGGTGCCACCAATGTGGCAAGCAGGGCCATTTGGCCAGGGATTGCAGGCAGACTTCTGGAGTCAGGCTTTGCTATCATTGTGAGCAGGTGGTCCATATGAAGGCCCAGTGTCCTCTGCTTGCCGCCAAGCCGGCACAGGCTCTAGCGCCGACTACCTTGAGGATCACGGATGGGAGACCAGTCAGGGCAGAGCCTCCGAAGGCTCAGGGTCATGCCTTCCAGCTTACAGCCGAGGAGGCCAGGGCAGCACCGGATGTGGTTGCTGGTATGTTTCTATCCTTACTCCCATCGGTTATATATGTTGTATGCTTATCTGTTATACTTGTGATTAGGTACGTTCCTAGTAAACTCCTTACCTGCACTGGTTCTATTTGACTCGGGGGCGAGTCGGTCTTTTGTATCTCAGACATTTAGTAGAGAGTTCAGAGTGCCAGTAGACGAGATAGAGTGTCCGTTGCGAGTTTCTATCGCCAACGAACACGGTACATCATTGAGTGTCGTCTTACCTTTATCCGAGGTAACCATGACGTAAGCAACATACCCAGCGCAACCCTGCTGAAAGTAACGTCTCGCTCTCGCTGCTGAACAAAGAATCGGTCCGCGCTGCGGTCTCTCACCCTGAATCACTAGCTCTCCCCCACTAGGAGTACAAACCCTCACTAGCTGCTGCTCACAATCTATCACCGCCCCATTGGGGCTCAACCAATCCATACCTACTATAACCTTGTTCCCTCGCATGGGAATAGGAACCAAATCCACTGAGAACCGCTCATCAAATAACCGCAGTGTACATCCTCTATGAACTCTCGTGACCCTGACGGTCCTATCATCAGCTATCTCCACGTCGAGTGGGCAATCCAGCACCCCCGGAGCTCTGCTAAATCGCTTGCTAAGAGCGAGCGACAATAATGATCGGGTAGCCCCCGAATCAAACAATACCATAGCTGAAATGCCGTTCACTAAGAACGACCCTATACACAAACGCATAAATATGAGAAACAAACAATATAAAAAATAGAGATAAGAGGAAAATACATACCCGTCACCACGTCAGGAGCTGCTTGTGCCTCCTCTGCAGTAAGCTGAAAAGCCCTGCTCCGCGCTGTAGGCGCCTTAGCCCGGCCCTGACGGCCATCTGTAATCCTCAAGGTGGAAGGAGAAGGTGCTGCCACCTTCCATGCTGCTGCTAAGCTCGGGCACTGGGACCGCTTGTGTCCCCTCTGATTGCACTGAAAGTAAATCAGGTCTGATGCTGGTGTGGTGGTGGTAGTAGCTGTACAATCTCGGCTCATGTGACCCGTTCGACCGCACTTGTAGCAGCCCGAACTCCCTGCCTTGCACGTCCCATCGTGCATCCTGCCATATTTTCCACAACGACCGTGGCTTTGCTGGCTCCGAGATCTGTGATCTGATACCTTGGGCTTCTTGCCCGAACCTCCTGACTGAACCCCCTTTGGCTTCCTCTTCCTCTCCATATCTAAATCCAACTCTCTCTCTCTCTCTCTCCCTAGCTATCATATCCTCCAGCGTCTTGCAGCTGGATCGGCTCACAAACTGGCGGATATCACTCCACAACATCTCATGATATCGGGCCTTTTTCATCTCCTCGTCCGCCACATACTACGGAACAAGAAGGGCCCTCTCCCTAAACATGGCGGTAATCTCCTACACATTCTCCGTCGTCTGCTGGAGGTCCTGAAACTCCCTAGCAAGCTGCTGCACCTCAATAACAGGTGTGAACTCGACTCTGAACCTGGTCGTGAAATCACTCCAGGTCATAGCATCCAACACAATGTCATCTCCAATGGCTCTCCCGACCTCCTCCCACCAATCTCGTGCCCTGTCCTTCAGAAGACAAGATGCTAATCTAAACTTGTCCCACTCCGGACATTTGCTGGTACGGAACGCGTTGGCGACATCTACCAACCATCTGGTACTCGCAATGGGGTCCCGAGTCCCATGGTAGTTGGGAGCTCCACAAGCTCTAAACTCCCTGAAAGTCAATGTGCGCGATCCCATCATGGCCGCCATCTCAGTACGGAACGCGCTCAACTTCTTATCCAGAAGCTCTAAGATACCCTCCTTGACCGATCCAAAAATCACAGGAGTCTGGTCTAGTATGCTACGTGTGACCTCCGAGGAGATGAACTCCCTGGTCTGCTCATCTAACTGCCCGGCTCTAGAGCCTGAGCCCGATCCCTCTCCTGCACCTGAGCTACCCACTGCTGTTCTAGAGCGTAAAACCACCATTCTGAAAACACATCATAATAAGCGTCAGAATACTAATGTAACTGGAGGGATCACATACACTACAAGTTCCCTGGTCTTATCCCAACCTTCCTTGATTCGAGTACGGATACTATGCTTTCAGTAGTACGGGCCCATACTACCTTCCACATCTATCCGTACTTTCCTCAAGAACTGCCTCGACTCCACCAAGTCCCTTCTACTACTACTGCTCTCTGCTACTCTCATCCTAGGGTTGCCATAGGGTAATCACCAACTCACTCTCCGCCATCAGCTGCATAAGAAGTCCCTGCTTTCTTCCCCTAACTAGCTTGCGAATAATATTACATATTACTCAGACTAGATAGTTCTTCGAATGAGAGATCCTACCCTACAACGGTTGGACTCAAACAAGAGCTGCGAAATAAAACTAGACCTAACCTTCTAAAATTATTTAGTCCTTGCAATATGTAACTTAACATATTCGTTCACCAGTTAGTGAAAGACAACTAGAACTCCTAAAAGCACAAAGCAAGTAGCATTCGGGCATTGAGTACACATAATCAAGCATATACTACTCTGGCTATCATACTGACTAATCTGTACTAGCATGCAATTCTCATAAAGCTGAAACTCATCTAACAGGCACATAAGGCATCCTTCCTAGATCCTTAGTCCTAATCTAGCATGTTGTTCTATCAAAGCTGATAATCATAACATAGCATAAACTTGTATGGGTAATTTGGGAGTACTTACTTGAGCTCGGCTGATTGCATGCACCACACCCTTTTCTCTTTTCAAAGTTCTTTTATTTCTAAAATTTTTTTCGCTTTTCCCAAAACTCTTTTCTTTCCTCAAAATATTTCTTACAAAAAAAGAAAAAATCGATTTTACTTTTGAAAATTTCTATACCAATTCCTTAGTTTGAGTTCAGACACACCAAAAAGTGTGCCCGAATCCCTCAAACCAAGGCTCTGATACCAACTTGAAACATCCCAAAAATACAAGCCAAAAATTTCGTTTTCAAACCATTTAACAAACATAATGTTATCACCATAAGATAAAATCCTCCAGCGAGTATCTCAAAATCTCATAAAATCTTACGAACATATAACCGTCTCATATAAAATATCAGAGTAAACTCCCACGCTAATAAACTGTGGTGTGTGCCATGCCATCAACTCGAGCCCTTCCCTTTGCTAGCTGAAGTACCTGAAACCAAAACTAAAACTGTAAGCACGAAGCTTAGTGAGTTCCCCCAAACTACCACACACCATACAAAGCACATATAACAAACAACATAACTCTAGGACTACTCCCAACTGCATCAGGACGAATCCCGACATCGGCTTACCCGACATCGGACTCCTGTCCGGCATCGGGCTCACCCCGGCATCCGACCGCATCAGGCATCGGGCTCACCCCGACATCGGGCTTGCCCCGGCATCGGGCTTACCCTGACACATACACAACATAACATATATCATAAATACATAACATAATCACATGATCTGCATCAGGCCGAAGCCCGGAACAATTAACATATAACACATAAACTAGCTTACATCAGGCTTGCCCCGAATTACATAATACATGGCATAATGACTAACATACATCGGGCTTGCCCCGGTATCGGGCTTACCCCGGAACACATAACACATAACACATATACATAGATGAATCAAAAAGACATCAAGCATACTTAACTACTTCTCGGGACCGCCCCGACATCAGACCGAAGTCCGGAAACATATAAACTGCATCGGGCTAACCCCGACATCGGGCTCACCCCGACATACTCTAATACTTAAACGGGTCGGCATTGTGGCTGTAGACCCGTTACTATTGGAAGGGTACTCACCTCGAATGACTGACTGCTGAAAAACTGGGTGAGGAATCTCTGTCTGTTGTTCCGGCGACTCTCTGGCTACAAATTCCCATAAAGATACTAAGTCAAAAACTGATAACTACTCTTAGGGTAAAATGACCATTTTACCCCTGGCTAAAGTCAACATCCTGGTCAACGTCAACACTAATTGACCTGACTCGCCGAGTTGGTTCATCAACTCGTCGAGTCCCTATTCTTCCTTCTGTTCCCAACCCCGACTCTACTCGTCGAGTCTAGTAAGAACTTGACGAGTTCCCCTTTATACATAACATCAGGACTATCTTCATATGGCTCGCCGAGTTCATCCTTGAACTCGTCGAGTCCATCTTTATCATATGAGTGTGACAAGTCTGTAACTCGCCGAGTTGTATGAACGACTCGTCGAGTCCGTCTTCATAGGTTGGGAGATTGCCTTGGACTCACCGAGTCCCATGAGAGACTCGTCGAGTCGACTTATGTCCAAGTCCATAACTCGATTTTTGTTGTGCAAAACTCACCCAAAAGGTAGATCTGGGCTCCTAATGCCGATATAACACGTAAAGTCATGAAATTTACGTCCATGCATGGGTCCTTAAGCTCAAAAGACCCAAAAATGAGGTCTACAAGATGCATGGGGGTTCTAATGGCCATAATGTTGCACCTTTATGCCATGTAACCCTTCCTAGGACCTAGATCTGAGATATGAACCACTTGGGACGTCCCAACTCCAAGGACCAAAGTTTTTGAGCCAAAACCTTCTTAATATCGGGGCAAATAGATCTAAGAGAGAGAAGATCAAGTTGGAAGCTTGATTACCAGAAAAGATGGCAAATGGGGTGTAGTTCCTGGATCTACTCCTTCTCCCTTGAGTACTCTATCTTCCACTTCTTCCACTAGCTTCAAGACACACTAAATTGTTGGATTAGTGTCTAAGTCCATAACTATATGTACTTGACCCGAGTGGCATGGTCCATTTGGGTTGCATGGCATCATGCATTTGGATAGACTAAAATGAGAGAAATAACACTTAAGGTTTATTAATATATCATAAGTTCTAGTATATTAATAAGATTATTTAATTAGTATTGATCAAAAATTATTTTGGAATTAATTAAGTGATCAAAAGGAGACTAATTAAATATATGAGTTGATTGTGTAAATCATCCATACTTGTATAGTGGGCTAATGATCCATGGATTATCAAGTTGGGCTAAAACCCATGGGATGCTTCATGGATGATCCATGGTGTTTTTGCACCCATGGATCATGGAAATGAAAGGCCATGACAATTAGGGTTTACATGGTGTAACCCTAATTGTGACACACTATATAAGCATCTTATTATTCCCAAAAATCGGCTACTATGAAGGAATGGTGAGGGCTAGCCGATTTCATGAAGTGTTCATTTCTCTCTAAGTTATTCCAAATGCATTTGATGTTGTGTGAACCATTTGAGGTGTCACACTTGAGGCACTAGGCTCTTAAGCTCCATGGAATCAAGATACAACAAAGAGGTATGTAATTCTACTAGAATTTATATTATATGTTCTTCATATTATGCTAGTTAGAACAATACATTGGAAAAATTGATATTTGCATGTATAATAGAGAAAACATAGATCCAAGGTATTTAGGGTTGCATGTACACCTTAGGAGTGTTAGAATGCTCAAAACCCATCAGTGGTATCAGAGCCTAGGCTTGTTTTCTTGTTATACTTGCAAAATTGGCTGAAAAATCGAAGTTTGTTGTTGTCTGCTCAGCAGACTCGCCGAGTCCATGAAGGGACTCGACGAGTCCAAGGCTAAACTCATCCAACTCGCCGAGTTGGTTCATGCACTCGACGAGTTGGACCCCTAGACAACATATCTTCGACTGTTTTGGGTGGAATTGGACTAGGAACATTACCCTAAGCTGTTTTTCAACTTATAAACCTGATTTTGATGTGGTATTGTTCATGCTAATCCAATTTCAAAGATAATTGTCAATAGATTCACGTTTTGTATTAGTTTAATGGTTAGGCTAATTAGATGAAGAAGTTTGATTGAATTATCTTGTTCTTATGAGTTGCTTAGATTAATAGAAAAATTATGTGAAATTGTTGTTTTCAATCCAAATTAATCTAAGAGTTGGTTCTAAAATGTGTTTTTGTAACTTGTCCTCAAGTTATATGAAAAGTCACATTTAAGATTCATAAAACTCATAAATATTTCCATAGGTTATGAATAAAGAAAAGTCATATTCTTTTAATAGTTTAAAGTCTTCCATAACTTGTCCTCAAGTTATGGAACTTGAAGAGTTTTTTGAATTAAAACTACTTTAAACACATAAGTTATGGAATTGAATAGTTTTGAATAGTTTCAAAACTTGCCCTCAAGTTTTGGAATTTGTAAAGTTTTCCCTTATGACTACTTTAATTCCAAGTTAAGCCCTTATAATTTTAAAAGTTAAAATTCAACCCTTATACTTTATAGTATTATAAGTTAATAATATATATGTATAAGAGCAAGTCAGTCTTACCGTTAGTAGACCTCATTCACGAAGCCGGTCTATAAGGGGGGTATAAGGTTACTGCCTATAAGATGGCAGTTTAATGGGTGTCCACTCTCACCCACCGCTTCCTTGGCTGGTGGAGGGTCGTTAGCCGAACGAGTAGGACAAGGACTAGAATTCTCCCTTCATTAAAAGTATTAATGATAAATATAAAGTAACTAAACCTTTTATAAATTCCAAATCTTAGTTACTTTAGGAAAATGTGAATTTGGTGCTAACCCATGAAATTACACTTTGCACTTTGCTTAAGTCGGTTAGTGGAGCGCGTGTGGTTAACCGGCACACTAGCTTGATTTAACAAGGTAGGAAAAGGGTAACTTAATGTTTATGATAGTATCGGTTGAGCGCGTGTGGTTAACCCACACATCGATTGAGGGTTAAATATTAAGGGTACCAAGTATATTTGCATGGTTAGTCACACCTTGTTTTGTGATCCTCGGCATCCCAGTCACAAAATTTGAGAGGGCACAATCGAGATTGAAACATGCCATTGAACAGTTCAATGAATCTCAAAAGATCTAGGAGTTTCAAATCCAAGTAAAACCTAATTAAATTATTTCGTTTTCATGGTGGAAATTGGTAAATCGTCATTCACCTACCTTCAAATATTTTATAACTTGGATTACGGCATCCCTCTTCCAAGTTACAAAAGTATTGTGTTGGGTCCTAGCCTTAATATTTCATATTGGGTGTTATATTAAGGACTTTAGATCAACTATCTTGAATATCTCCCAAAAGATGTCTAGTTCAGACATCTATGATCTTCCCAAATCTCTTGGAACTTCACTTACCCCACCTCCTCCAATTATTCTCCCTAACCCACAAGTTCAAGGTCACTCAATCCCTATTGGCAAGCAAGGTCTATGTGTGCTCACATCTTGGAGATGAAGTCACATATTGACAAGGCGGGAGAGTTGGGTGTCAAAGTCTTGAGAAAGTTGGTTGTTCAATCACTTTCTAAGTCACATAGTGATTTTCCTTTGGGACTACTATGAAACAGACTATGACATGACCCTTAATGATCTTATCTATTTGCTAGGTGCAGCTAAATCAGCAATGACTTGGAGCATTGGTAGAGCAAATTTGATTAAGAAGATCAACTTCCCAAACTTCCATGGACATTGACAATGGTAATATTGAAAATCCAGAAAAGCTTTCTCTTCCCAATGGAAAGGGATCGGCCACAGTCGACTCGGTTGACCAAATGGTAAAGAGAAGGGCTAAGTCTACGATAGTCCCATGTACCATTCCCAAAGAGTCCATATGTTTCTCTTGCCAAAGGAAGGGGCATTGATTGCGAAGCTGCCTATTTACCTGAAAGATCATAAGGTTGATCAAGTCAAGAAGTTTGACTCTACTTCAGGTAAAGTCCACTATCTAACTCTGTTAAATTTCTATTCTGAGATTCTTATTACATGATGTGACTGGGTCACATGTTGATGTTTTAAGAATCAAAGAAAAGTGAGGAAGCTTAAGCTGATTCTGATCGCAAAGATGGATTTCGATCGCATGGTTCGGTGATCAGAATTTGGAGCTGTTGCTTAAGAGTTATGATAGATTTCTTAGGAATAGATAACAACATACTTTTTCATATGCATTTGCATTGTAAGGATAAGTTTTTTCCGCAAGTTTTAAAATAAAAGGAAAATTTTTGATTTTATTTATTTTAAGTATCCTTACAATGGCACTTGTGAAAAATTGTTGTTTATATGATTTCTTTGATAGCAACATTGGAAAATGAATTTGATTTTGTCGTTTGTGGTAGTGTCATAATTTACCAAATAAGAAAAGATTCTCATCAACCAAGTTTCAGTTGGATAGAAATTTAGAATCATGCAAGTTGTATAGTATGGTGAATGAAAATTTTCATCTTTGGAAAATTAAGACTAATACCTTGGTCAAATGTATATGTGAGTCAAGTGAAGGACTAAGGGATCGAGTACACATTCGTGTGCACTGGTCAAGTCCACCACAAAAGATCGATAAGACTATTCGTCATGATTTACTAAAGTTTAGTAAATATGATTATACTTACAAGTTTAAGTATAATTCTGAAACATTGGAAAAGTTTCGATGTATGGCAGAACGAATGAGAAGAATCAAATTAGGCAGAAAGATAAAACTTTCTCAAATCTGAAAAGATGGGAGAGTACTTTAGTATCATGTTTTGTGATCATCTTAATGATTAAAGAACCATATCACAATTGGTCTTCTAAGGACATCTTAGTGCATTCTTATGGCTAAGGAGAGGAGTCATGAATTGTTGAAATGGTTAAATCAAGAAGATGAGTCATACTTCGTTCCAAAACAAGTCTTAGAGTCATACTCCAAGATTGTAACTTGAGTGACACATCTTAAAGAAGGTTTATAACACTTGTCAAATGTAAGAGTAAAATGTTTTCTACTCTTGTACATTTGAAATTGGTAAGTTGTGATGTTTTGGATAAACCAAAGACCAACTAAGGCCAATTGTGTGAAGTGTTTGTCTTGATAAAGAATCTGCAATATCTCTTGAATATTTGGCAAGATAGTCTTATATGTCAAGAGGACAGTGGGAGTCTTAAAGATCCTGAAAGAATTTCAAGATCTAATCAAGAGTAAAAAACATGTAGTTTCTCACTAGCACACGACGTGAGGTTTATAACCTATCGTGTTGACATATTTCTATTTCTGTGCCCATTCCAGTTTAAGTTGGCTTCGCATATGAGTTCTGAGAGTTCTCAGTTGGTTGCATAATAACTTGGAAGCAATGGCAGGCCCTTGTGCTGCCAGGTGGTAAGAAGTTAAGACTGCACAAGTTCATTCCATATGAGTTTGGATTTGTCACTAACCTTGTCTTGTGATTATGGTTTTGACAAATTCACATGGATAGGAACACATACACCATAAAATCTAAGTGTCATAAGGTTTTTCTCCGATTCATGAAAATGATGGTGAGGAAACGCTTTCACTAAGTAGATTTTAGGTAGATAGCAATTGTGATATTTGCATTCTCAAAGTCGTTAGTGGAGCATGTGTGGTTAACCGACACACTAACATGGACTTGTGAGGAATGGCAAAGGTCTAAACAATTGAGACTATGATTACGACATCCCTTTTCATAATTTTGAAATTGTTTAGACACACATGTGTGCTATCTAAGGAAAGGTGTATGATTTTGATAAAGTTTTTATCAAAGCATCTCGTATCAGAAGTCCGAACTTTGGTAAGAAAGTCAATAAAGTATTGATTTCTAGAAGTCCAGCTGAATTCTGAGTACATGTCAAAGCTAGTGGGAGCATAAGTGTTATGTTAGTAATCGTCATGGTAGTGGGAGCATGATAATTATGATAAGTGTTGCAAGTTAGCAATGTTAATTATAGAAAACAAAAGGTTTCAATTGGGAAATGTTGTCTTGCTATAATTAAGGGAGAGGAAATTGTACTTCATTTCAAATCTAAAAGCTTAGATCATGAGATTTTAATCAATTTTAGTCAAGGATATATATATATATATATATATATATATATATATATATATATATATATATATATATATATATATATATGGGTCCATTATTTGCGTTCTAAAATTCGATTATGATTATGACATCCCTTTTCATAATCTGAATTATGAGAACTTGGCAAATAGAAATAGAAATATTATAGCAAAAGACTGGTCTAGTATCATGTCTTTATGTGAGACATCATGAATTGTGTCCCATATGTTTCGGATATAGGGTCGATTGCATGTGCTACAATATTCATCTGTTCTAAATTTTTCCAAATGCCTAGAGCATTAAGAGGGAAAAAGTACTAGAACTAGATATGACTAATTTGATTAAGCAATTGTCGAGAACAATCTAAGGTTTACCAAAGATTGGTTGCTCAGGGACAGTTGGAAGTACAGTGTTAATTTTTGGAAAGGACCATGTTGACATATTCTGAAAAGAGGCAACTCTTGTTCAAAAGTGATAGTCAAAATGAGAATATGGAAATATTCCCATAGGTGGAAGTTATTCATTAAATCTGTGTAAGATTAGGAAACTTAATGCAAGAAGGATGTTCAAAGCAATGTACTTTGAATTTGAGACTTCGTTTCCATGGAATGATCTCCATTGGAATACTCTGTAATGTCTGTTGACAAGTCTTTGTGACTTTGTGCATAATCATTACAAGAGGATCAATGCATATAAGTTTAGAATCTAACAGAATTAGGTAATTGGCAGAAATTTGGAATTCTTGCATTTGCGGTAAGGATTTGGGATTGTGAAATGAGAATCATTGGAATTATGTTCAATCGATCTATTTCACAAAGTAAAGATCATAGACAAACTTAGTGTGCATACTTGGTGTATGGCATAACTAATGTTTAGACAAACATAGTGTGGATACTTAGTGTATGGCATGACTAGTGTTTAGAAAAACATAGTGTACATGCTTGGAGCATGGGGCAACTATTGTTTTTAATTCAAGTATAAAGTTGATAGTTTGAAGCAGTATACAATGAATAATGTGTAATCAATATGGTGCTAAATAAAAGTTGTTTTATTTATATTCTTAAGTTCTGAGACCATATTGGATTCGATTATTCTTGTGTTTCACTTTGCATGTTTTGACTTCCAGAATAACTAGGTCGTTCTTACTGAATGACTAAGTTATTCAAACTATCCACAGTCGGTCCTATGTTGGAAGTAGATATGAATCAAGACTGTCATGAAGCTAGATTGTAGATGTCCAAGGTATGGGGCATAGCAAGTGGTGCTACAACATTCATGAGTACTCATAAGTTCTGATTATTGGATTCAACCCACGCTCATTGGAATCACTTTATGGATTTTATCACGAGTGATCATGAGATGATAATATCTTATATTCTTCAAACCTAGAGATATGACTTGTTGCCTATGAGTTGGTTATACATTGATTGCACGAAAACGCATTTGGTAACTCGGTGTTATAAAACGTGCCTTTATGTATGATTCAACAAGTAGTAGAACAAGCATATGAGTCGAAGTTTATCCATTCCTTTTACCCTTAAAGGGATAAACGCGATATCTGTGGGCCCCTCGATGATTTAGTGATGACACCCCGAAGTGCTTGGCCAAGCCAGGACTGATTGATTTGTTCAATTAGTCGGTCGTCATAAATCGGAAATCGGGAAACAACAAATGGACAGAGAGAATGATTTTAATCCATGTCTCAGTTCATATGATATCTAGAATGGAGGAATATATGATCCCTTATCTGATGGACACGTCATTGATTTGTTCAGAGTTCGACGGCAGCAGCTTTTAAGAGCTACGATTTCTAGTCTGGTTTTGAAGTCATACGCAATAATAGTTTTAGACTTATCCAAGTGGGAGACTGTTGGATTAGTGTCTAAGTCCATAACTATATTTGGTATGTATTTGACCCGATTGGCAAGGTCTATTTGGGTTGCATGGCATCATGCATTTGGATAGACTAAAATGAGAGAAATAACACTTAAGGTTTATTAATATATTATGAGTTCTAATATATTAATAAGATTATTTAATTAGTATTGATCAAAAATTATTTTGGAATTAATTAAGTGATCAAAAGGAGACTAATTAAATATATGTGTTGATTGTGTAAATCATCCATACTTGTATAGTGGGCTAATGCTCCATGGATTATCAAGTTGGGCTAAAACCCATAGGATGCTCCATGGATGCTCCATGGTGTTTTTATACCCATGGATCATGGAAATGAAAGGCCATGACAATTAGGGTTTACATGGTGTAACCCTAATTGTGACACACTATATAAGCATCTTATTCTTCCCAAAAATCGGCTACTATGAAGGAATGGTGAGGGCTAGCCGATTTCATGAAGTGTTCATTTCTCTCTAAGTTATTCCAAGTGCATTTAATGTTGTGTGAACCATTTGAGGTGTCACACTTGAGGCACTAGGCTCTTAAGCTCCATGGAATCAAGCTACAACAAAGAGGTATGTAATTCTACTAGAATTTATATTATATGTTCTTCATATTATGCTAGTTAGAACAATACCTTGGAAAAATTGATATTTGAATGTATAATAGAGAAAACATAGATCCAAGGTATTTAGGGTTGCATGTACACCTTAGGAGTGTTAGAATGATCAAAACCCATCACAAATAACACTCAAAATAACCAAGAAAGATCAAGTTCCCTTATGGAGGATTAGGGTTTCGGGATTTATACTCTGGAGGTGATGGAGGCTAGAATAGAGGCCCATAATGTTGATTAAATAGGGTGCAAACACTAAATATTAAGGTTTCACTCAACAGCTCCTACTCGCCGAGTCGGTCCTCCGACTCGGCGAGTAGGTCACTTTAATTCCCCGACCCGGAGTGGATCCTACTCGACGAGTTGGGCTTCCAACTCGCCGAGTCCGAGAGTAAAATATGAAATTTAGCTTGAATTTAAATGCGTACTTGAGGCCGGGTGTTAGATAGATTGATACCTAGATCGGGGTTTTACAATTGGTATCAGAGCTTGAAAACGGCTTAAAGCTGTTTTGGTATCAATCAGTTTTCAAAATAATCCATAATTTTTTTGAAGTTTTTGGTGTTTATGGGCCTCTTTTGGCGAAAATCACGTTTGCTACTCATAAGTGTTCATCGTGTTCTTCGTTTATTTGGAAATTGAGACAAAATCATCGACTTCGGTTTAGCCTGGGTATTTTGGCGGCACACTTGAGTTCTCGGCTAGGTCAAAGTGATTTCGGCGGATACTAGAGTTCTCGGTCAGCAACTTGGTCAAAGTGATTACTCCTACCTGGATCCTTCCACTCTCTTACCACCCACAATCTCATCATTAAGCCATCACCATATTGCGTTCACTAAACTCATGCTACGCGATCCATCATGGAAAGGTGCACCCACCCACCTATACTGAGCATCACTAATCTTGACGACAATTGTCGCAACAACGCACTTTCTCTCGATACAGTTCACATTCTTGGACAATCCCCGTCCGATGACAATTAGTTGATGAGTTCCCACTGGAACAATAGTTACTCGGTACTCCACTTTCCATCTCATAGACCCGAGTCTTAAAATAATCCAACAACTTAGGGCACCATACTCGGATACCCCGATACACCATCACAGAATCTCACGCTCGCTTGCCTCAACCACTGATCTCCCACTCACAGCATCATACTCGGATACCGCGATACACCATTACAGAATCTCATAATGTCTTGCTACGACCATTGATCTTCCTCTCGCACAACTCGTAACCTTGAAATACTCCACTCACAAATTGAAACACAGAGGAAGCGTCAATGACTGAGAACACATCAACGACAAGCCGAAACCCCATTCTCTTACTAATCAAAAGCCATGCGAAGCTACTCATACCGACTCTAAAACTAATTGACAAATCAATTGTTGCTCCTCCCGGAGTATAGATAACAATCTATACATCGAACTAGAAAATCTCAACAATCGAAACTGGACCTCAACGAACTAACCGCCTCGAACTCAACCATTGCAATCCCGAAGAGTCCCTGACCACAATAAGATCTCTGACCAACGGCTACTCGCCGTGGATACACTCGTTCTTTCCTGAACACTCACTATATGCATCACCTCGCTCTGTACCTCGCCTCGTCCACCAATAAACCCAGGTCTCATATGTCCGTACCGCAAATCCCCATAACCAAATCTTCTAACCGTAACTTGAACAGATTGTTGATCCTCTCAACAAAATACCCAGTTCTCCCCCACTCAGGGTTCAACCATCACCAATTGACATATCAACAGTCTACTCCACAGACTGTTTCACCAGATACACCACACTTGACTCTTGGAACGTACTATGTAACACTTGATGATCTTCCAAAGAAATACCAAGCAACTCCATATATCCCGAATCTCAGATGAAATCCTCGGAACTCCCCAATGTGACTGTCACCAGTCACCCAAAATCTCGTCCGGCTGCACATGCAATTATTCTGACGGTCCTAGGATAGCACTTTCTCCTTTTCTGGAAATAATGGACCATCACACTCTTCATTCTCTGAATCCTCAATCATCACCCCACTGTAAGAATCGACATAGCACGGGAGACCTCACTCACACAGTCGATCCGCTGCATAGCCACGAAAGCCGACAACTCGATATACTCCTCTCGTTTTCTGGAAACAGTTGCTGGTATACGACTCACCAAACTCAAACAAGGCATACTCGAGCCCTCGTTGGTCACAGTACTCACTGATGAACCTTCCTGACATAAGAATGTAACTTAATGCTCTCATACAACAAAATACTCTTGGTGCCAATATCGCAACTCCCTGGTGTCCCCACAGGGTCTTCTTCTAATCTCTGACATCAGAAACTCACTTACCCATCCTCTCCAAATGGGAAACGAGAACAATATAATCCTCAATATAGAACTTTGACATCACATGCCATTGCCTGACCACTCAACTCAGACTACAATCCTCCACGATGCAGCATCTCCACCCCCTATTTGAGTCTTGCGACTCCAACTGGCACTGTAACACCCAAATTTTCAAATAATTTTTCACATTTAAAAACACACTTTCATTCATAATTGTTATAAAAATATCATTGTTTCACATAATCAATTCATAACATCACATCCCAAGATCATAATATGTAAAAGCTCCTCATGTGTGTACTGATCAAGCCGGCGCCTTCCCGCGATCCTCACTGGTACCTGAAACACATAACACAACACTGTAAGCATAAATGCTTAGTGAGTTCCCCAAAATACCACACGCAACACATATTAGCCACTCGAGGCTATAACTCTGTTTGACCCTCTGGTCAATGTGTCTCAGTGGGACCCTCCAGTCCCATAACTCTGTGGGCCCTCTGGCCCTAACTCTGTGGACCTTCCGGTCCTAACTCTGTAAACTCTGTAACATACATAGCATAAATCACATAGAAATCACATCATGAAAAAGCATACAAAATACTCTGTCACATAACTCTAATTACCACTCTAGGTAAAGTATAGTGAGAAGACTCACCTCGGGTAACTCGGTAATCTCGAACTCTGTAAAATCTGGTCTAGCCTCCGCCTAATCATATGAAATAAACACTCTAAATCAATACATCTCTCAAGGCTAGACTATTCCCTCTCTTAGTACTCTCAGAAGGGTAAAAGACCATTTTACCCCTCTCATGGCTCAAAGACCCTAAAGTTGATCAAACCCTAAAAGTCAACAAAAGTCAACTCTCCGGATTACGCTGCGCGTACCAAACATGTACGCTGGGCGTACCCGGCGTCCTCACAGAAACGGGGTGCGCGACCCCTTACGTCGCGCGTACTGGGATTACGCCCCGCGTAACTCCCAGTTTCAGACTCTAAGCTCTTGAGGTCTTAAATAGTTAAGACCCACGTCCAACTTCTAGATCTGACCATTTCTAAGCCTCTTAATCCATAAAGTTGGCGACTTTAAGCCTTTGCATGGCTGGACAAGTCACTAACACCCATAACATTCCATTTCCCAACTCTAGAAAGCTCATAATTCAAGCATGACCTCATAACAACGACCAAGATGGAATTTTTATGGATCTATAACAAAAATATCACCGAAATGGGACAGATCTAGGTCCATGGAGTACATTACATTCATAAAGTCTCCACCTTTGGGACTTTTAACCCTAGAAATGGTCCATGCAACATTAAACCAAATAAAGAGGAAAGTTTTGAACTTTATACCTCTAGATGAAGCTTCTTTCTCTGAAGATCTCAGATCCAAACTTGCACTTCAAGCCCTAGCCTCCACAAGCTCTTCTCATTCTTCTTCACTAACACACCAAGACACTTTTAGCTCCAAAACACACACACTCAAGCTAAGGACGATGGAAGGCTCTCTCTTAGGGTTTCACTCTCTGATATGGAGGCTGAGAAATGAGCCTTAGCATCCTTTAAATAGTGCACAAGCCAAACATTTAGGGTTTGCATCTGGACCCGTTACGCCCAGCGTAACCCTGGGTACGCCCAGCGTACCCAGGCGTGTCCGCGTCCAAATTAAGCGCATGAGTACGCGCATCGTACTCCCCAGTACGCCCAGCGTACTCATTTGCTACAAGAACTCTCTCAAGGGACCAATCTTGACAACTTGACAAAATGGAAGGGTTAAGTAGCTTTACCTGAATTTCGGGATGTTACAATTCTCCCCCACTAGAACCAGACTTCGCCCTCGAAGTCTCATGCCGAAAACAACTCTGGATGCTGCTCCCGCATCTCTACTCCGTCTCCCAAGTCAGCTCGGACCTCCTCCGATGCTGCCACTGGACCTGAACCAGAGGCACCTCCTTGTTCCTCAGAACTTTGACCTTCCGGTCCAAGATCGCGATCGGTCTCTCAACATAATTCAGCCCTGCGTCCACCTGGATATCCTCCAACGGCACCACTGCCGACTCGTCGGCTATACACTTCCTCAGCTGTGACACGTGGAAGGTATCATGAATCTGGCTCAACTCCACATGTAGCTCCAATCGATATGCTACCCTGCTCACCCTCGCGATGGCCCTGAACATTCCAATGTACCGGGGCCCCAACTTGCCCCTTTTCCTGAATCGGATCACTCCTTTCCAAGGAGACACTTTCAGGAGTACAAAATCTCCAACCTGAAACTCGAGCTCGGATCGACGCCTATCCGCGTAACTCTTCTGGCGACTCTGGGTCGTCAGCAACCTCTGTCTAACCTGCTGTATCTGCTTTGTCGTCTGAAGCACTATCTCAGTGCTGCCCATCACTCGCTGCCCTACCTCTCCCCAACAGATGGGAGTCCGACACCTCCTCCCATACAACAACTCAAAGGGAGGCATACCAATGCTCGAATGGTGGCTGTTGTTATATGAAAACTCAGCCAAAGGCAGATACGTGTCCCAACTCCCTCCGAAGTCTAACACACATGCCCGAAGCATTTCCTCGAGCGTCTGAATCGTCCGCTCACTCTGTCCGTCCGTGTGTGGGTGGTAAGCGGTACTGAAATGCATCCTAGTACCCAACTCCTCATGGAACTTCTTCCAGAACCTGGAAGTGAAACGCACATCTCGATCTGACACAATCGAGATCGGTACACCATGCCGCGATACCACCTCCCTCACATACACCTCTGCCAGCCTCTCTGCGGAAGAGCTCTCACTGATAGCAAGAAAATGAGCGCTCTTTGTCAGCCGGTCGACGATCACCCAAATTGCATCGACGCCTCTCGCAGTTCTCCGCAATTTGGTGATAAAATCCATGGAAATTTGTTACAACTTCCACTGGGGAACCTCAAGCGGCTGCAACTTGCCATGTAGACACTGGTGCTCGGCCTTAACCCTGCGACAGGTCAAGCACCTCTCTACAAACCACGTCACATCCCTCTTCATACAGGGCCACCAATAGTCTCTTTTCAGGTCCAAATACATCTTAGTGGCCCCGGGATGGATCGAAAACCTCGACCTGTGCGCCTCCTCCATCAAAATGGCACGTGCCCCACCCTAAAATGGCACCCAAATCCAGCCCTGGAAGGTCATAAGCCCCCGGCTATCGGCAATGAACTCAGATATTTGTCCGATCACCCGCTCTCGCTTGCGGTTCTCCGGTCTCATGGCCTCCACCTGGGCCTCCCGAATGGTGTCCAACACCGGAGTCATCACTGTCAACCTCAGACAAACATCTCGCAAAGGGGCACTCTTCGCCCTGCGACTCAAGGCATGGGTACCACGTTAGCCTTGCCCGGGTGGTACAGGATCTCACACTCATAATCCTTTACCACGTCTAACCATCTCCTCTGACGCATGTTCAGGTTGGGCTGATCCATCAGAGACTTCAAGCTCTTGTGGTCCGTGTATATGGTACACCGAACCCCATACAAATAGTGACGCCAGATCTTGAGGGCGAACACCACTGCTCCCAACTCCAGATCGTGAGTAGGATACCTCGTCTCATAAGGCTTCAGCTGCCTCGATGAGTATGCTATCACAT
The DNA here is from genome assembly GCF_052849685.1 of Lactuca virosa. Taxonomy (NCBI): domain Eukaryota; kingdom Viridiplantae; phylum Streptophyta; class Magnoliopsida; order Asterales; family Asteraceae; genus Lactuca; species Lactuca virosa. The sequence goes on from NC_136426.1 coordinate 147,345,441, forward strand.
GACCTCTCTGCATCAGCACCGCACCCAGTCCCGATATCGACGCGTCACAATATACCACAAAGTCCTCCATTCCCTCCGGAAGGGCCAACACTGGGGCTTCGCACAATCTCTGGCGAAGTGTCTCGAATGAGGCCTGCTGCTCTGGGCCCCAATTGAAAGTCACGCCCTTCCGGGTCAGTCTGGTGAGAGGAACAGCAATCCTGGAGAAATGCTGGATGAATCTCCGATAATAACCAGCCAACCCCAGGAAACTCCTGATCTCCGAAGGGGATCTCGGCACCTCCCAACTCATCACCGCCTCAATCTTTGTCGGATCGACCAATATCCCATTCTGATTGACGAGGTGTCTTATGAACTGGACCTCTCGTAACCAGAAATCGCACTTGGAGAATTTGGCGTAAAGCCTCTCCGATCTCAGAACTCCGAGGATCTCCCTCAAATGCTCCTCATGCTGCTCTCTGGATCTCGAATACACCAATATATCATCAATGAACACGATCACCGAACGATCCAACATCGGCCTGCACACCCTGTTCATGAGATCCATGAACGCCGTCGGTGCATTGGTGAGCCCGAAAGGCATCACCACGAACTCGTAGTGCCCGTAACGAGTCCTGAATGCTGTCTTCTGGATATCCTCATCACGCACCCTCATCTGATGATATCCAGACCTCAAATCAATCTTGGAGAACCAAGACGCTCCCTGCAACTGATAGAACAAATCGTCGATCCTCGGTAAGGGGTAACGGTTCTTGACCGCCAGCTTGTTCAACTCCTGGTAATCAATGCACATCCGGTGTGAACCATCCTTTTTCTTGACAAAAAGGATCGGCGCTCCCCACGACGAGCTACTCGGCCGTATAAACCCCTTTCCCAGCAGTTCCTGAAGCTGCAAGGATAACTCATGCATCTCTGGAGGTGCAAGGCGATAGGGCGCCTTGGCGATAGGCGCTGCCCCCGGAACCAAATCGATACGGAACTCCACCTGCCTCTCGGGAGGCACACCCGGGAACTCCTCGGGGAAAACATCCGGGAACTCACTCACTATCGGGTCCTCATCGACCGACCTCGGTCTCTCTGCACCTACCCTCGTATCCACCACATAAACCACAAACCCACTACAGCCCTGCTGTAGACTCTGCCTCGCTCTCGCGGCTGAACAAAATGCCGACCCAGAACGGGTACCCTCGTCATACACCGTAAGAACTCCCCCACAAGGGTCTCGTATGGTCACCAACTGTCGCTCGCAGTAGATAACCGCTCCAAATCTGCTCAACCAGTCCATGCCCACGATGACACAGACATCTCCCATAGCAATCGGGACCAAATCAATCGGAAACTCAACGCTGAAGATCTCGAGTACACATCCTCGAATCACATCAGTGGCATACACTGCTCTCTCATCAGCTATGGAAACTCGCAAAGGTCGACTCAACGCCTCTCGACGAATACTGATGTGCTGACTAAAGGCTAACGACACAAAAGACCGACTCGCACCCGAGTCAAATAACACCAAAGCAGGTACAGAACACACAAGAAATATACCTACGCATATCAATATATAAGCATAACACCACAAACTCAAAATAAACAGATGAAAGAATACATACCAGCCACAACATCGGGTACTGAACGGACCTCCTCCGCTGTCAACTAGAAGGCTCTCCCGCGAGCCTTCGGCGCCTCGGCCTTCACCGGCCGACTCTCCGTAGCTCGAACAGCAGCAGGGACAGATCCCTGAGAAGCTCCCTGAGCTGATCCTCGTAACTGCGGACACTCGGCCTTCCGGTGTCCGGTCTGGTTGCAGTGAAAACAAACTGCAAACCCCTTGGGGCAATCCTTGGCCATGTGCCCCTCCTTGCCACCCTTGTAGCAAGACCCTGCTCTGCACACCCCCTCATGACTCTTGCCACACTTGCCACAAGTGCGGCCCTTCTGGTTCCCTGATCTCGAATCGGCGGGCTTAGCCCGCTTGGCAGCCGGTTGGGACTGTGCCGGTCGTCGATCCCTCCCCTGAGACTCTGCCTCCTCCCTGGCCTGAGTCTCTAGCTCAATCTCCCTCTTCCGGGAATTTTCCTGAAGCTCGGCAAATGTACGGTATGTCGAGTTCGCCATGAACTCGCGGATGTCTCTCCTCAAAATACTCAAATATCTGCTCATGCGTGCCTGCTCGGACGACACGTGCTCAGGGCAGAACATCACCCTCTCATGAAACATCCTGGTGATCACTGTAACAGACTCGGTACCCTGCTTGGGGGTCAGAAACTCCTGGGCCAAACGTTCCCTCTCCACCGGGGGAACGTACTCATCTCGAAACATAGTGGTGAACCTCTCCCAGGTCACCGCAACGAGCTCTGCAGAAGTGAAGTGTGCTGTCACAAACTTCCACCAGTCCTTCGCTCCCAAGCGAAGCTGGTTCAAAGCGAACCGTACCCTCAGATGCTCTGGACACGAACATGTGTAGAAGCACCCCTCAATGTCAGATACGCCCGAAGGTGCACCCCATCCCTCAAACCAAGGCTCTGATACCAACTTGTAACACCCAAATTTTCAAATAAATTTTCACATTTAAAAACACACTTTCATTCATAATTTTTATAAAAATATCATTGTTTCACATAATCAATTCATAACATCACATCCCAAGATCATAATATGTAAAAGCTCCTCATGTGTGTACTGATCAAGCCGACGCCTTCCCGCGATCCTCACTGGTACCTGAAACACATAACACAACACTGTAAGCATAAATACTTAGTGAGTTCCCCAAAATACCACACACAACACATATTAGCCACTCGAGGCTATAACTCTGTTTGACCCTCTGGTCAATGTGTCTCAGTGGGACCCTCCAGTCCCATAACTCTGTGGGCCCTCTGGCCCTAACTCTGTGGACCTTCCGGTCCTAACTCTGTAAACTCTGTAACATACATAGCATAAATCACATAGAAATCACATCACGCAAAAGCATACAAAATACTCTGTCACATAACTCTGGCCCTAACTCTGTGGACCTTCCGGTAATGTCGAACTCTGTAAAATCTGGTCTAGCCTCCGCCTAATCATATGAAATAAACACTCTAAATCAATACATCTCTCAAGGCTAGACTATTCCCTCTCTTAGTACTCTCAGAAGGGTAAAAGACCATTTTACCCCTTTCATGGCTCAAAGACCCTAAAGTTGACCAAACCCTAAAAGTCAACAAAAGTCAACTCTCCGGATTACGCTGCGCGTACCAAACATGTACGCTGGGCGTACCCGGCGTCCTCACAGAAACGGGGTGCGCGACCCCTTACGCCGCGCGTACTGGGTTACGCCCCGCGTAACTCCCAGTTTCAGACTCTAAGCTCTTGAGGTCTTAAACAGTTAAGACCCACGTCCAACTTCTAGATCTGACCATTTCTAAGCCTCTTAATCCATAAAGTTGGTGACTTTAAGCCTTTGCATGGCTGGACAAGTTACTAACACCCATAACATTCCATTTCCCAACTCTAGAAAGCTCATAATTCAAGCATGACCTCATAACAACGACCAAGATGGAATTTTTATGGATCTATAACACAAATATCACCCAAATGGAACAGATCTAGGTCCATGGAGTACATTACACTCATAAAGTCTCCACCTTTGGGACTTTTAACCCTAGAAATGGTCCATGCAACATTAAACCAAATAAAGAGGAAAGTTTTGAACTTTATACCTCTAGATGAAGCTCCTTTCTCTGAAGATCTCAGATCCAAACTTGCACTTCAAGCCCTTGCCTCCACAAGCTCTTCTCCTTCTTCTTTACTAACACACCAAGACACTTTTAGCTCCAAAACACACACACTCAAGCTAAGGACGACGGAAGGCTCTCTCTTAGGGTTTCACTCTCTGATATGGAGGCTGAGAAATGAGCCTTAGACCCCTTTAAATAGTGCACAAGCCAAACATTTAGGGTTTGCATCTGGATCTGTTACGCCCAGTGTAACCCTGGGTACGCCCAAAATACCCAGGCGAGTCGGCGTCCAAATTAAGCGCATGAGTACGCGCATCGTACTCCCCAGTACGCCCAGTGTACTCATTTGCTACAAGAACTCTCTCAAGGGACCAATCTTGACAACTTGACAAAATGGAAGGGTTAAATAGCTTTACCTGAATTTCGGGATGTTACAGGCACCTCACCAGTCAAAACCCCCGAGATCTAAACTCAGATTTCCCACCCAGGGCATACTCCATTTTAGCTCAACCGACATGGCCCTCTGGCCCCATAATCTCCCATACCCACTCCCAGTCTGAATAATCACAACCGGATAACTGATAAAGGCGAAAGCACACTCTACTACGAATCATGGTACCCGAACCATGTTATTTATCCTCATCCTGCTACTTAGAACCTCTAGAATTCTTCCTGTTTCGAGTATGGGTCCTCTGCTTTCAGTAGTACGGGCCCATACTACGTTCCACATCTACCCATACTTTCCAAACGGATCGTCCTAGATTTTCTAAGTAGCTGCTCAACCTTCTCAATCACCATTCCCATTACACATGTTCGCTCTCTAGAGAATACCCAACTCTAAGCAGCGTACTCCTCGGACTAGAATTACTCCCTAGGTTCTCACACTTCTCTGCCATCAGCTGCTGAATAACTCCTCGTGATGCCAGCCATCTACCTCCTGAATATCGTCATATTCACTTAGTAGCTGACTCCTATCATTCACGAGTTCCACAAAGCACAAAGAAAGCAGCATTCGGGCATCGAATAACCAACACTTGAAACCACTCTAGCATACCACTCCATTATCTCTTTTCATAACTCAAAAGGCATCACCGAACTCAGGCAATCCTACCTCACGTGGATCTCTAACTACTCTCTCAGTAGATTCCTCAAATGCTCGTTGATGTGTGCAAATTATACCTATCTAGCTACACCTAATTTTATATTTATAACCTAACTAACTTAACTAACTAAATTGCACCTAGGCAGTGTACCTAGTCAAATTATAGAATAGTCGGGTAAGTCAAATGTTGATCACAGGGAACGGTTTTAACTAATTAATCTACCTACTATTAAATTAACCTAATTTTCTAATAAAGGAAGGGATTTTATCTAATTTTGCAAGTTTAGAAGAACTTAATTCTTTAACACAAATTCAATCAATTAACAAACACTTCTGTTAGTTCGAATCCACTTTCCCTCAATGGTTTATAAATTAGTTATGACAATTACTGTTGGTTACCAATTAAGATAGTGTTAGCAATTCAGTTCTAAATTTACTAACATTAATTAATTCATGTAAATCTATGTATGGTCACACAATAGTTAACACATAATCAATTATTAAATGGAATTGGAGCCATGTAAGATTGATTTGAAAAACACACTTACGGTCATAATATGAGTTCTCTAGCACATCTTAATTCAATAGTTCAATTACTTATCTAAGATTGGTTTGATCTTGGCTCTAATAAATTAGTGTTCACTGAATTATTAGGTATTCAAATTCATACAGATTCATATTCACTAACTACACAGAACAAGAATTTAAAGCAATCAAATATTAAATCAAACATGCTAGGTTCAATCAATCAAACACAAGTCATAACCAACAAGTAAATCTAAGCTAAAGTATTAAAACCATGAGTTCCAGCTTCATCTAGCTAACAAAAGCAGCTAGATTTAGTTGGACATGCTAACAAATAAACTAACACAAATCATATTCAAAGTCATATTTAAATGTCCAAACTATTAAGCTAATTATGAACTTCTCCTTCTTCCTAGGTATGTAAACCAACTTCCAGGCCTTTGAACTCTGTAATTTTCGTCTCCAGAAACCCTCCAAGTCAGCCAAAAGCTCTTTAAAATGTAATACTCAAGGATATATATAGTTTTCTGAATTAACCGCACTCACGTCGTGAGCAAGTATGTCTCACGACGTGAATTCGTAAGTATCCGTATTTGACAAGGAGTTTAATCCGCGATGCTATCCTTCTGGAAAATTCTAACTACTCCCTCACATCGTGAGTTTACCTTCTTACGTGGGTTTCTTCTTCTTTTATTCTCCAAGCCTTCAAAGTTCCATGCTTTGTCGTTTTTAGTCCCTTTTCTTCAAGAATGCTTCTATTTGGCTGCAAAGTTCAATTTAAGCTTATAAGTATCATTATTCAATGAAAATAACCAAAATATGTATAAAAATATAAGTAAATATTGCCTAAAAAACATGCATAAATTTGACAATATCAAAATACTGCACACTTATTCTTTGCTTGCCCTCAAGCAAATCTAATTATTTAAACTCAAACTCTTATCACTAACATTACATAGAACTATCCAATTCAAACTCAGCCATTATGCTAAGATCGCAACGCATGCATTTGTGTCTAAAATTTTCCTAAGGAGCCCCCCTAATTCTAAATACTCACAATCCTCATAAACACTCGTCCACTTCTTTTGAACAACGCTCATTTTATGCATCCCTCCGAATCCATCCGCATAAATCTTTCTAACCTCAAGGTATTTTTGTAAAGCTACCCAAACATACATAATCTAGAAATTACAACTTTTGATACCACAATGGAGCTCTTGGAATTCTTCACTTCTTGACTATTTGATCTTTAATTTCTTTGAATTCACCACCTTTTTGTGTGATTTTTGGTATCTTCAACTTTTGAATTTCTTCAGAATTTTTGATCTTTGATCTTCATACTTTATACTTGAATGCTCCAAAAATTCTTCAAGTTTTCACTTTTTAGTAATTTCTCTCTTTTTTTACATGTAACTCACTTTTTTTTTATTCAAAAACCTACATGCTTAAGCAAGGGTGCTTAATTTCAACCTTTATTGGTTAAGGTATTAGCCTAAGTGCAATGACTACATAAGCTTTCCTGGATACATTTCAGGTACACGATGCTAAACATATTGCGATCCTCAAACTAACGTATATTGGCTCAACTAAACATTTGAGTTCTCATCGGATCACCCCATATAATACTAGCAAATTAAGTTCAAATTTTTATCACTAGATTAAATTATTAGATTATTATTTCAACCCTATTAAATATTAAAAATTTTAAATTTACCTATTTCTATCAATTTTCTTTATCTACCCCATGCCCCACACTTATTACATACGATGCCCTCATTGTATGCATAATATAAATTAAAAGCAATAAAAGGGAGAAAAAGGAATAGACTCCCCTGGGATAGCAGTGGCATGATAGGACTCCAAATGTGTGGAAAAATTGTGCATCTTGAATACAGACTTCTTCTAAATAGGAACTTGGATCTTGATCACGCAAGGTATATAATGCACCGGCAAAATATGGAATCGAAACTTCAATCGTCAACAAATGCGATGGAAATCTCCAAAACGGAAAGAGCAATGTGGCAAAGCAGACACCACATTGATTGGTCGAGAATCTGAGCCATAAATGCCTTCATATTAATCCCAAGAATAATATCGGTGACCCAAGATTTAATGTGTGTCAATGGCCTTCATTATATAGAAATATCAGATTCATGACGTGAGTGTAATAATATTCACGACGTGAGGTCGCTAGATCACGGATTCTGGGAACCATTAAAAGTTGACTCACGACGTGAACATTAAGGATTCACAACGTGAGTACTGGGCAAACAGAAAGTAATTCTGCCTTTAACTCTTGACTTCAACCAAATGTCTTAATGGATTAAGACGCTTCTAATGCATCATTTTATGACTCTTCTCAAACTCAATCCTCTCTCTTGACCCATGCCACACTTATTTCTAATCGTGGGTTTCGACTCTCGATTCTAACACTCTCTCGGATAAACATGAACAAACTAATTTCTCGACATTCCTCTCCCGCGATTCCTCGAGTATATCTGAAAATTAATAACCAAAGGAAGTAAAGAGTAACATAATAACTTAAATAGTTTTACAATCCAACCAAATTTCAAAACAAAATAAAACCAAACCAAACTAAATCAAACTAAAAACTAAAAATAAATAAACAAAATGATCAATCGTCCTTATCGTCCTCGTGTGCGCTGCTTGTACCGGCCCTGTCTCCTCGTGGCATCCATAGTTCTTCCCATGTCGGGATATACGGGTAATGTGGCGGCGCAGTGGGTGGTCGGATCACACCCATATGGGAATAAATACCCTCGATAAGTTGGGTATTATATGTAACACCCCCACGAAGGTTGTCCAAATACGTACCCACCCGACTTTGAAATGGGTCGGTGGGCATTCCTCCTTCAAATCTTTGAGCTCTTTCCATTTCTCCATGTGCTCGCACATTTCGTCGGCGAGGTATCGATTGCAGTTGTTGCTCAGGTTGCTCGCTCGATTGCTCATCACCATCATCATCGGAATGCACAATCCCCCAATGTGTCCCATAATTCCTCACCACCCTCATTGTCTCCAAATAACCCAAGGAAAACTCAGTTCCCGCTATACAAGTCAAGGACCTCGTGATGTCGGGAATTATCACACCGTAGGATCGGGCCAAACGTGTGACGAAATGTCCTCCACATATCGGGCTCCCAGGTCGGGCACTCACTGCATACTCCGCTAAATAGCGGGCCAGAAAGTACGGGATGTTGCAACACACTCCCAGCTTCAAAATGGACAATAAAAAGAACAAATTCAACCTGGTAACTTTGTCCCCATGGCGCTTGTGGTGGATGGAAAATGTGATGAGTCGGTGGATAAGACGGTGAATAGGTGATTTGATGCTACTTTCCGGTGACACCCCGGAATTGAACACTCCAGACGCAATGTTACTCCAAAAATCGATCCCCGATTCTCCACCATCATAATCACGGGCAGCCTCTCGCAAAAATATAACGAACTCGGGAGTCGTGGCCTCGTGGGCCTCATACAAACCCATTCTACACGAGAACTCAACCAAGCTACACTCCCGGTATTCTCCGCCTAAACGGAAAACCATGGCTTGCGGATAAGTGGGATCTTGGACATTCTCATGAAATGCCACAGTAGAGAAAAATTCCACACATAGCTCCTTATAAACCCGTTCCTGGATAGCAAAAAGATTGTTCCACCCCTTGCATGTGAAAGAATACCCATTCCCCATAAATAGTTTCGTAAGAAATGAGTTCAGCCTATCAACCAATCCAACTTCTCTTAATCTTTGCAAATTCACAGTCGGGGCAACATCGAACTCACAGTTATGTAACCGCCCCGAACGGTTGCTACAACGCGTAAGAACATCTCGTGACACAGTCGTTGGGAAGATATAAAATGGGTGCAAGTTAGCCACCCCTGCTGGAATCTCACGCCAAGGATCCATTTCCTGCAAAACAAGAAACAACACAAACCAAACAAGAAAACATCCAACATATTAGAATCAAACATCAACAATACTCACCACACAAAAGTTCACGTCGTGAATTCCTAGGAATTCACGTCGTGAACGCGACTGTGAAGGTGACAAATGGTCATGGCAGTGTCAAAATCGATCCAATAAAATGGTTGGGGTTTACTCCTAGAACAATTCTAAGCACATTCCAGTCACATGCAATGTCTATAACACGATTTTTAGGGCACATTTCAACGATTTACTAAACATAAAACCTAGCCATATATTTAACAATTAAAGCAAAAATTAACCTCTAGAATTAAGAAATCCATACCTTAGAGTGTAGATTATGTAAGCAAAATGGAATATTGAGTTGTGGTCGGCCGCAATCAGAACAAGGGGGACCAGGAACCGTTCTCACTTCGTGGGGATAGAAAAGTAATTAGGTCAAATGGGTTCTGGTCCTTTATTTGTGGTCCCGTGTTCTTTTCACAATTCACGTCGTGAGTGCTAAAGGACTCACGTCGTGAAGCGTCTTGGGCTAGTCAGATGGGCCATCCAATTAATCATCAAGTGGGCCGGGCAATTTATTGGGCTAACAGAAAAATGGTCTGTAAGTCAATTGGACTCACGTCGTGAAGCATAAGCACTCACGTCGTGAAGTCTGTCTGGAAAATATTCACTTAATAAATCTAATTTTTTTATTAACTACAAATCTTAATTAATTTCCAATTTAATTCAGGGACCCCACACTTAATGTTTTACCATTCATAAAATTACTTAGACAATGAGACGATTGATTTTCCTAAAAACTAAAATTTAAAAATTAAAATGAAAAGAAAATTCAAACCAAGCTCGGGTTGCCTCCTGAGAAGCGCTTCTTTTTTATGGAGTCGTGAGCCGGACTCCGTGCCTCCTTACGTTGAGTTGTCCGAAGAGTCCATCACCAACTGAACCTTTTGCTCCTTCCATCACTTTTTGTTAGCTTGTACTCGTCTTTTATATGCCTTTTTCGAATTCTCCTTTTTAGCTTTCATCTCATTTGCATCGAGTTTTTTTTTTGGTCCCTTTATTCTCTAATTTTTCTTCATTCTTTTTAAGCTCCAATGGAATCTTCTTTTCTTCATCGGCTGAAGTCATGTCCTTAGAAGTAACCTCGTCTTCATCACTCGATAAATCGTTGCTTTCCTTACTTACCCAAGAAGTTGGTGTTGTAAAAGCAATCACTTCAACCAAAAATGGAACATATGCTCTTGGTTTCGTACGCTTGACTTGTTGAATTGTCTTAATTTCTTCTTCCATTAACTTCTCCAATTCTCCAAGTTCATCTTCTTCATCAATATTGAATACCTCACCTTGAACATCACTCCCTTGGAAACATTCTTCTATTCCAAAAGTTTCCTCTTCATCTCCAACTCTCAAAGTAAGCTTGGACTCGCGAATATCAACCAAGGCTCCAGCAGTATTAAGTAATGGGCGACCAAGAATAATCGGAACATCGGGATATTCTTTCATATCTAAAACCACAAAGTCAATTGGAAAAACAAATTTTCCAATTTTTACTAGAATATCTTACACAATGCCCCGGGGTTGTGTCACTGAACGGTTTGCCATGTGAATAGTCATTTTCGTATCCTTCAACTTTTGAATATTCAGCTTCTGATAAAATGAATAAGGCATCAAATTTATGCTAGCCCCAGAATCGGCTAAAGCATAAGTCTTCATATTATTCCCAAATTCACATGGAAGAGTGAGGTGTCCAGGATCTCTCATCTTCTTAGGTAACTCTTTCAGCACTACTTTTGAACTTTGCTCACTTAAAATAACCTTGGAATTTTTCTTCAATTGTTGACGAGTATCTATAAAATCTTGTAGGAACTTCACATACTCAGGAATTTTCGATAACGACTCAATGAAAGGGGTATTTATAGGAATACCCTTTACGTGCTTTATAAACTCCAAGTGCTCCCTTTCCAGTGGACTAAAATTAGCTCGGGACGGAAATGGTAAAGGCGGGCGATAAGCTGAAACAATTTCTGAATTTTTCTAATCAGACCGATCCCACCTCGTGAGCATAGAGGGCTCACATCGTGAGTTCGGTGCTTCAGCAATAATATTATTTTCGAGTTTCGACCGCTTTGGTTTTGGTTCGGCTGGTTTTGGCTCCTCCTCTAATGCTTCTAAGAACTCAGAAATGGCCTCATCTTCAGTCTCGATTATCATGACATGGGATTAAGTTTGTTTTTTGGGAATTTGTGAGGATAATTTGTTGTTCACCAAAGTTGTTAATTGACCAAGTTGGGTTTCGAGATTATAGATTGATGCTTGATGATTTCTTAATGAGGCTTGTTGACCAATCATCATTGAATGTTGTTCTTTCATCATCTTCATGTGCTCCTTCAGCATTGCATCGATATCATCATGCCTTTTCTCGGATGCTTCCATAAATCGGGTTAACATGTTTTCGAAGTCAACTTTCTTCTTGGCTGGCGGTTGCTCTTTTTGGTAGAAGCCTCAGCCTGTCTGCTTATATTTTTCTTCTTTTTTGCTTCTTGTATTCATCATATGACAGCCACTCATTCTTTGGTTTTCTTCAGTCTTCATCATATTTATCCTCACTAGAATAGCAAACTTGAGCTCTTTTATACCCATTATCATCTAAGTGGCAATCTTTGGTCAAGTGTGGACCATTACACCTTTCACATCCAACTCTTATAGCATGTATTGTCTGGTCCATTTTTGTCATTCTCCTGTCCATTGTATCAAGCATGGCCATTACAGCAGCCATGTCTGCCGAATTTCCACCCCCGCTTCCTTTTACTCCATCATTTCTTGGATTGTGGTACTCACGAGAATGCTTTGCAAATTCTTCAATTAACTCCTTTACTTCACCCAGATTTTTCTTTGTAACTGGTCCTTGATAATCAAGGAGTTGCCTTGTCATGACAGTCACTCCATCATAAAATATGGATACTTCTTGTTGAATGTTGAGGTCGTTTTGAGGGCAATTTCTTAGTAACCCTTTATAGCGTTCCCATGCCTCATAAAGTGACTCACCCGGGTTTTGCTCAAAGGTGGCTATTGCCTTCTTGAGTTTTGATATGTTGGATGGTGGGCAGAATTGTTCTAGAAACTGCTCTTTCATTTGTGCCCAAGTAGTGATTGAACCAGGTGGAAGTGCTTTAAGCCAGTCTTTTGCAGCTCCTTTAAAAGTAACCGGGAGCATCCTTTGTAAGATTGTATCTCTAGGGACATTAGGTAAATTGAAGTAGTGTGCAATGTCATTGACCTCATCCAAATTCTTGTAAGCATCCTCATGATCCTTTCCAGAAAATGGTACATCCCTAAGTGCAGTAAGGATGTGTCCTTTCAGTTCGAATATTGCAGTGACAGGAATTGCAGGTTGTACTAAACCGGGACCAGCATCATCTCGTATCCACTTCTTGTATGCTCCCATGGACATATCCACATTGTCTGCCATCTCAGTTTCCGGTTCGTCTTCGGGTTCACTCCTTTCTAATTCGTATCCGGGCTCGGTATCGTATTCGGTATCCTTTGGGTTTGGATCTTGCTCAAAGCTTTCTATCTTGCTTTTGTCCTTTGATGATATACTCGACTCTCGCACTTTCTTTCCCGACTTCTTTCCAAAGACTGATTTGAGGTCTTTCAAAGATGATCTTTTTGGTGTTTCGTTCACTCCTGCGTTCTTATCTGTCTTCTTGTGAAGGGCTGACTCTGGATCTTAAAATGGTGGCACCAAAGGTGTGTTAGAGCCTCTGCTCATGAACTTCTGCAAAATAAACAAAAAATAAAAACATAAATCTGAACTAAAACAGAAAAACAAAGAAAACTGGAAATTACTGGATTCACGTCGTGAGTTCAGTACTGGAAGAAAATAAACTAAACTGAAAAATAACTTTTTGCAGGTTTTACCCCACAAAAAGGATCGATTAATTTAAAGCAAATAAATCAACAATTAAATACGTCGTTCCCCGACAACGACGCCAAAAATTTGATGTGTGCAAATTATACCTATCTGGCTACACCTAATTTTATATTTAGAACCTAACTAACTTAACTAACTAAATGGCACCTAGGCAGTGTACCTAGTCAAATTATAGAATAGTCGGGTACGTCAAATGTCGATCACAGGGAACGGTTTTAACTAATTAATTTACCTACTATTAAATTAACCTAATTTTCTAATAAAGGAAGGGGTTTTATCTAATTTTGCAAGTTTAGAAGAACTTAATTCTTTAACACAAATTCAATCAATTAACAAACACTTCTGTTAGTTCGAATCCACTTTCCCTTAATGGTTTATAAATTAGTTATGACAATTACTGTTGGTTACCAATTAAGATAGTGTTAGCAATTCAGTTCTAAATTTACTAACATTAATTAATTCATGTAAATCTATGTATGGTCACACAATAGTTAACAAATAATCAATTATTAAATGGAATTGGAGCCATGTAAGATTGATTTGAAAAACACACTTACAGTCATAATATGAGTTCTCTAGCACAACTTAATTCAATAGTTCAATTACTTATCTAAGATTGGTTTGATCTTAGCTCTAATAAACTAGTGTTCACTGAATTATTAGGTATTCAAATTCATGCACATTCATATTCACTAACTACATCAATCAAATATCAAATCAAACATGTTAGGTTCAATCAATCAAACACAAGTCATAACTAACAAGTAAATAAAAGCTAAAGTATTAAAACCATGAGTTCCAGCTTCATCTAGCTAACTGAAGCAACTAGATTTAGCTGGACATGCTAACAAATAAACTAACACAAATCATATTCAAAGACATATTTAAATGTACCAAACTATTAAGCTAATTATGAACTTCTCGTTCTTCCTAGGTATGTAAACCAACTTCCAGGCCTTTGAACTCTGTAATTTCCATCTCCAGAAACTCTCCAAGTCAGCCAAAAGCTCTTTAAATCGTAATACTCAAGGATATATATAGTTTTCTGAATTAACTGCACTCACGTGGTGAGCAAGTATGTCTCACGACGTGAATTCTTAAGTATCCGTATTTGACAAGGAGTCTAATCCGCGATGCTATCCTTCTGGAAAATTCTAACTCACGTCGTGAGTAGTCAACCCTCACGTCGTGAGTTTAGCTTCTTATGTGGGTTTCTTCTTCTTTTATTCTCCAAGCCTCCAAAGTTCCAAGCTTTGTCGTTTTTAGTCCCTTTTCTGCAAGAATGCTTCTATTTGGCTGCAAAGTTCAATTTAAGCTTATAAGTATCATTATTCAATGCAAATAACCAAAATTTGTATAAAAATATAAGTAAATATTGCCTAAAAACATGCATAAATATGGCAATATCACTCGTCTAGGTATCTCTCCTAGATTACTCCTCGACTCAAGACTCTCTCTAAAAGATTCTTGCTAGGAACTTCTACTCAGTACATAAAGAGCAATTAGCAGATAATATCAATCAATAACTTCCCTTAGGCTAAGGCATCATGAATCAGGCAACTCTAGCCCTAAATTCTGAAATACCTAGCCTATCCTCTAGCATGCAACTCTAATATCTCATATATATCTCATAATATAAACAAATAATGGTATTTTGGGAAATCACCACTCGGGATCTGGCTGATTGTACACACTTCTTCATTTCATTTTCTTTTTAAAACTCTTACTCGTTTTAGAAAAATCATTTCTTTTTAGAAAATTTTCTCAAATCCTCAGTTTGAGTTCAGGCATACCCGAGAGTACATCTGAATCCCTCAAACCAAGGATCTGATACCAACTTCTAACACCGTAAATTTTCAAACAAAATTTTCATTTTTAAAATCACATGAATCTCGTCAACATATATCACAAAATCCCCAAATGTCAAATTATCAAAAACACATTGTAACACCGTAATTTTTCAAACAGATTTTTCATTTTAAAATCGCATACTTTTCATAACATATTGTATAGAAATATCGTTTATTCAAATTACAAAGCACAACTCCATTAATAATCCAGGATCCTCAAAATATAACTCTTTCTCTGGTGTGTACAATCAAGCTGGTGCCGTCCCGCGATCCCGAGAAAACCTGAAACACATAACACATAACACGGTAAGCACAAAGCTTAGTGAGTTCCCCAAAATACCACATATAACACATATTAGCCACTCGAGGCTATAACTCTGTGGACCATCTGGTCCTAACTCTGTGGACCCTCTGGTCCTAACTCTGTGAACCCTCTGGTCCTAACTCTGTGAACCTTCCGGTTCTAACTCTGTAAACTCTGGAACATACACAGCATAAATCACAAAGAAATAATGCAGTGCATCACAATCACATAAATAGCATACAAGATACTCTATCATATAACTCTAATTGCCACTCAAGGTAAAGTATAGTGAGAAGACTCACCTCGGGTAACTCGGTAATCTCGAACTCTGTAAAATCTGGTCTAGCCTCCGCCTAATCATATGAAATAAACACTCTAAATCAATACATCTCTCAAGGCTAGACTATTCCCTCTCTTAGTACTCTCAGAAGGGTAAAAGACCATTTTACCCCTCTCATTGCTCAAAGACCCTAAAGTTGACCAAACCCTAAAAGTCAACAAAAGTCAACTCTCCGGGTTACGTTGCACGTACCAAACATGTACGCTGGGCGTTCCCGGCGTCCTCACAGAAACGGGGTGCGCGACCCCTTACGTCGCGCGTACTGGGATTACGCCCCGCGTAACTCCCAGTTTCAGACTCTAAGCTCTTGAGGTCTTAAACAGTTAAGACCCACGTCCAACTTCTAGATCTGACCATTTCTAAGCCTCTTAATCCATAAAGTTGGTGACTTTAAGCCTTTGCATGGCTGGACAAGTTACTAACACCCATAACATTCCATTTCCCAACTCTAGAAAGCTCATAATTCAAGCATGACCTCATAACAACGACCAAGATGGAGTTTTTATGGATCTATAACACAAATATCACCCAAATGGAACAGATCTAGGTCCATGGAGTACATTACACTCATAAAGTCTCCACCTTTGGGACTTTTAACCCTAGAAATGGTCCATGCAACATTAAACCAAATAAAGAGGAAAGTTTTGAACTTTATACCTCTAGATGAAGCTCCTTTCTCTGAAGATCTCAGATCCAAACTTGCACTTCAAGCCCTTGCCTCCACAAGCTCTTCTCCTTCTTCTTTACTAACACACCAAGACACTTTTAGCTCCAAAACACACACACTCAAGCTAAGGACGATGGAAGGCTCTCTCTTAGGGTTTCACTCTCTGATATGGAGGCTGAGAAATGAGCCTTAGCATCCTTTAAATAGTGCACAAGCTAAACATTTAGGGTTTGCATCTGGACCCGTTACGCCCAGCGTACCCAGGCGAGTCCGCGTCCAAATTAAGCGCATGAGTACGCGCAGCGTACTCATTTGCAACATTTTCCACTCACGGACCAATCTTGACAACTTGACAAAAGAGAAGGGTTAAATATTTGTACTTGAATTTCGGGATGTTACACACATGTTCATAGTTATTTGAATAAAATCCAGGATGCTCAAAAACATAACTCCATCTCGTGTGTACAATCGAGCCGGTAGCTTCCCGTGATCCTGAGAAGTACCTAAAACACATAACACATAACACGGTAAGCACGAAGCTTAGTGAGTTCCCCAGAATACCACACATTACTCGTTAGCCTCTCATGGCTATATCTCATATAAGACCCTCTGGTCGATGTGTCTCAGTGGAACCCTCCGGTCCCACAACACGGGTGGACCTTCTGGTCCTATCTCAACAATGCATAGGATAATATACAGCATAATTCATAAGATAGAATACATGATATCACATGTCTTAGTATAAGCACATAAGAGCAACATATACACAGAGTACTATAACAACATAAGTCACAAAGACAGTATGCATAATAACACATATCACATTATAAACAATTAACACCCTCCGGTCAATAATGTACTAAGACCCACCGGTCTACAAAGTGCTAAGACCCTACGGTCTACAATATACTAAGACCCTCCGGTCTACAATATACTAACACCCTCCTGTCAATAATGTACTGAAGACCCTCCGGTCTATAACATGAATAAGACCCTCCGGTCACACATAAATTACCACACGGGTAAGTATAGTGAGAAGACTCACCTCGGATGGCGGATAGATCCTATAAATGCTGCTGTTGTACTCCGAATTCTAACACTGAGCCAAACCCACAATTAACCCCATTACAATCTAAGACCAAACCTTCACATATTAGGTCTAAATATGGTCCACCAATCCGGTCCAAAAATAACCCAAGCCCAATGGGCCCACTAAGGCCTAATACCAAATGGGTCCACAGAAGTCCACTAATGGCTCAAGTATGGCCCAATTTTCCAAATTGGGCCCAAACCTCATATGGGCATTACCCTAAAGCCCATCTAAATATTATAGTCCACATGATTGTTCTTGGATGGCCCATCAGTAGCCCAGTCACCAAAGCCCAATAAAAAGGCCCAACTCAAGGCCCAAACAAAATTAGGGTTTTCACATAAAATAACAATTAGGGTTACGTGTTAGGGTTAAGTGTTTCTCACTTAACCTATTCAGGACTTAACCCATTAAGTCCGTCACTCCACTAGGCCATTCACACAATGAAGTCGGACATAATTTACAATATCAATTTAACAGTCCAACCGCGGGTCCCGGTAAAATCCAAACTAACAAACCCAAAATTAGGGTTTTCTAAACCCTAATTAGGGTTTCTTGCCCAATTACGAAGCAGCCCGGTCCAAGATTAAACATTGGGCCGATTAGGGTTTACTATGCCAAGCACCACCCACTGCCACCACAGGTAGTGGTGGTCAGTGGCAGCTCACGACGGCGGCCACCACCACACGGTGGTGGCGGTGGGTTTTCCGGTCATATAAACACGCATACAACCTCCAAAATACCAAAAACAACGAAAACACTCGAGTATACACCCAAATACACACCCACAGCCACCTCCCACGGTGGCTGGTGGCGGCGGGACACGGTAGAAATGGCAACCACCATGGTTGGCTGCCATGGTGGTGCGTCAACCTCCGGCCAACGATCTCCCCAAATCCAAGCAACATCACACGCAAAAGCGACGAGAACAGCAGCCAACAGCCACCGCCATGACGGCCGGCAGCGTCGGGGTCGACAGAAACAGTCGGCTGAGGCCAACAACGGCAGCAATGGCGTTTCCCACGTCACATACGCCGGAAGATTAAAGGAAGAAGGGGAAATCAGATTGCAGCTCGCTTACCAGTATTTTTGGTCGTCCATCACTCGCGGTGAATTTCACAGCTTCGACTGATGGTCCCAGCGGCTCTTTCCGGTTTCACATCCCGTCTCTGGCAGCAGCGTGCGGCGACGCTCAACGGTGGGGCAGCAGGCGGCACCATCGTCTGGTCGGAATAGCGAGGAAAGGATGGGTGGCGGCTGGGAACTCACTCGGGGCGGCTGAGAACTCACTTGCGGCGGCTGAAGTCTTGCTAGGTTTAAGGTTGGCAATGTAACATGGTGACGGACAAGAGCACCGGGTATAACCCGTGTTTCATTAAATTTTTGGACTTTTACAAGATCAGTCCCTCCTCACCATATATTCTTCAACTTTAATCCAATATTTCCCTTTTAACCCCTGATTCCATAAATTCATTACAATTTAGGTCCAAAACTTACCAAATAGCCCCTAACCTCAGAAATCTTTACAAATTGAATCTGGAATTTACCATTTAGCCCTTGCTTCCCAAAATCTATTCGATTTAAGTCCCAATAATTTACCAAGCAGTCCTTGCCCTCATAAATATTTACAAATCACTTTGGAACTTACACTTATAACCCCCAACTTCTAAAATTGTACAATTAACTCCCAGAGACCAACACCTTGCTAAATTATTCCGAATTTAAGGCTATTACTCATTTATTAATTTCACATATTGATTTATTTAATAAACGGAATGTTACAATTCTCCCCCACTTAAATTAGATTTCGTCCTCGAAATCATTTCTTACAATTCCTTACACGCTAGGCAACTCGAACGACATGGCCACAAGCCCGAGCATAACCCCAGCCGTTCAATCCAACAGAGTTATCTCAATTAACCACATTGTACATGCAACAACAAAAAAATGGGGTGAATAGTGTTTTATCTCCAACCCTACTCCATTTTTTACCCCATTTTTACCCCCAAAAAGTATATTTCATTTTTCCAACTTATATAAATTGTCAAATACACCCCTTATATTAATTTGGGTTTAACAAATATTGTAACACCCCGTTCTTAAAAGATCTATTTATGGGTTCCCGAGATCAAGAGTAAGGGCGTTTCGGTCTTTTATGGGTATTGGGTTTTATTCGAAAAGGGTTTTCGGGTCGGGGTGTATCGCTAGAAGCATAGGTCTTCTCGCCACCTTTATGTGGATATAAAGTTCGTCGGCAACGGACTTAGGATTGAGGAGATGTTGTAAACTGAAGATATGGGCAACAATGGTCCCTAAGGGGGAAGTTTAGCAAAGGGGTCACATGCATGCCAAGCATGCATGCACGAGTTTGGCTGGGTACGCTCAGCGTAAACTGGATGTACGCCCAGCGTAATGGAGTAAATGAACGCGGAGGTCTCTCGACGTACGCCCAGCGTACTGGAAGTACGCCCAGCGTACGTCTATCATCCAGAAACCCTAAATTTAGGTCCAGCCACTATATAAGGAACATTATGGTTCCAACCCTAGCCTCCATAAACACTCTCTTACCCTCAGAAAACCCTAGATAGTCGTCCCACCTCCATTGTTGGGTGTGTTTGACCTTGGAAAGCTTGTTTTGGCAAAGGAGAGCCAAGAAGAAGAAAGAGGAAGTTGTCAAAGAAGGAGTGGGGTGGCTGGAGCTCGTAGATCTGGAGAGGCATCATCTTCTGGAGCCCTTTTGAGGTAAAAAGTCTCTGGCTTGACAATCTTATTGTATAGATCTATGTGTTGTGAAGTTTTGACACCATTCTTGTCCCAAAAACCTCATCTTGATGCATGATTCGAGTTGGTCGAGATTAGCTGTCCTTTCAGACCTTAGGAGAGGTCTTGAGTAAGAAAAATGAGGTCCCAAGGGCTTTGGTTGTCTCATATGTGATATAGGTAGGTCTTAATTGATTAAGACCTTGGGTTAAGAGCTTTATGGACGTCCCAAGTAATAAAGTTTGAGACTTTATGAATCCTAGGCATATTTGGTCTATGGATCTGAAGTTTGGGCTTAAGAGCTTAAGCCATTAAGATCTTATGTGGAGTTGTAGTTCAGCGAGGTTACGCCCCGCGTAAATGTGAGTACGCCCAGCGTAGTGGGTCTGTGTCCCGATTCCAATCTGCGAGCATCGTTGTACGCCCAGCGTACCAAGAAGGGTACGCCCAGCATACTCCCTCTGTTGAGTTTTCATTTTGGGCCTTAAGGGATTGGGCTGTTATTGGGCTAATAGAGCTTGGGCCGTGACTGGACATTATGGATGGAGTAATTTGGACTCACTAATTATTATGGACCTTGGATCTAGGCCCATTTGGTGAGGTGGGCCCAATTTAGTAAATTGGGCCAATATTAGGCTTTGCTTCGGACTTTTGGTCTTTGGGCCATTAGTGGGCTTGAGAGCTTACCTAGTGTTGGGCCTTTCATATTTTGATTGTGGGCCTTAGTCATGGACCAGATTGAGTTAAGGGTAAATTGGTCAATTTACCCTTGGAAGGATATTGTGCTTGGGCTAATGGTTATTTTGCTGCTTTGGATAGTTCGGGATTTTTGGTGAGACGGTGGTTCGGGTATCTGCTTTTTCAGTTCAGAGTTTCGGCAATTGCGAGGTGAGTTATCCTCACTATATCGACAGGGTCTACGGCACCAAGGCCGGCCCTTTATCGGATGGAAATCCGGGTAGTTGTTGTTATGTTATTGCTTTGCTATGTCTGCATCCTGGTAGTTAGGATGGTATGTGTTAGCGACCTGGTTAAGGTCGGTACCCGGGATATAGGGTAATGTTATGCTAGTGACCGGTTAGGTCGGAATCCTGGTTAGGATATTGATATGCTATGTGATTTGTTAGACTGTATGTCTGGTTGAGAATTGTTATATGATTATATGTTATGTGCACATGGTTGTTGGACTGGGGTTGGGTTGAGGCGGGTCCTGCTTTGTGCTGTAGGCCAACATACCCAGGGCGGACCGGATATTCCGAAGGCCCAGCGAGCGCTCCGGATAGGCTGAAGGCCCCGAGAGGGCGGACCAGACATGCCGAGGCTCGGAGAGTGGACCAGGCCGACTGAAGGCCCGGTGCGGGCGGACCAGTCATACTGTAGACTCAGAGGGTGGACCAGGTGGATTGAAGGCCCGGTGCGGGCGGACCAATCACACTGTAGACTCGATGTATATGGCTAGACTCGGAGGGTGGACCAGGTGGACTGTAGGCCCGGTGCGGCGGACCAGTCACACAGTAGACCCGAAGTGCATGGCTGTTCTGTTCTGTTTATGATATGATATGTGTATGGTATTGTGGTTGGTATTTTGGGGGTAACTCACTAAGCTTTCGGGCTTACAGTTGTAGTGTTATGTTTCAGGTACTTCAGGAGATCGTGGCAAGGCAAAGGCGTGATCGTACCGCTCCTCATGTTTATGTTTTATGATATGGTTCTGGGAATACTCTGATAATAAATGTATTGAAAACCTTTTTGTAATAACTTAATGAAATTGGGTTGTTTTTGAAAAGTTTAAATTGGTTGGAATTTTTAGAGTGTTACAAGTTGGTATGAGAGCCTTGGTTTGAGTGAATTGGAGGAACATTCGTGTGAATCCAGTCTCAAATCAAGGAGAGTTTTCAAAAGAGAATTTAAAAATGGTTTTCAAAAATGAGTAAAGGAGGACGCGGAGGTACGATCAGCCGGAGCCAGTAAGTAACCCCAAAATACCATACAAGTTATCTGTTTATGAGATATGATAGAACAGCATGCTAGTACTAGGCTAGGGATCTTCAGGAATTGCATGATAGAGTTGCCTGATTTATGATGCCAGCTAGCCTAGGGTTTCTTTCTGTATGAGATTTCCAGTGTTCCTCTAGGAGTGAGGGTCGAGTGCTTGTTATGCATGTTCCTCACTAGGGTGTTGTGGTGATACTTGATATAAATATGGGTAGGTGTGGAAGGTAGTATGGGCCCGTACTACTGAAAGCACAGGACCCATACGCGTATCAAGGAAGTCACAACCCCTAGGGTTGGGTTGTGAGTTGGTTCCCGGGTTGGTGAGAAGCATCTGATGTTTTGCAGTAATTTCAGTATGGTGGTTACGAGGCATGCTGGGAGCGGATCCGGATCAGGATCGGGAGCAGGAGAGGGCGGTCAGGGTGGATCAGCACCACCCGAGGTTATCGGTCAGATGAGCACTGACGAGTTGGATGCTAGGATTCATGAGATCCTACATGATGAGGTTGCTGCTATGTTCCGGGCCGAGTTGCCGGAACTGTTTGGGTCGATCAAGACCGCCATGGTCGAGTACTTTGAAGAGCGCTATGCAGCTCTTGCGGAGGCGGCTGCCGCGGCAGCTACAGCGGCTGTAGCAGCGGCAGGAGAGGAATCGGTCGAGGTTTTCAGTATCGGGACTTCGATAATACGAAGCCCCCTACTTTTGATGGAGTTCAGGATCCGATCGTTGCTATGAGATGGTTGTCAGACGTGGAGGGTTGTTTCTTCACGTGTTCATGCACTGCGGATCAGAGGGTGAGGTGCGCTCTGAACCTTTTGAGGCTCGGGGCGAAGGATTGGTGGAGGTTGACTACGGGATCTTATTCTGATGCGCAGCGGGCTGCGATTACTTGGGATCAGTTCCGGGAGATGTTTAACACTCGTTATGTTCCGCAGGTTGAGAGAGAGAGGTTGGCTCAGGAGTTTCTGGAGCTGAAGCAGGATTCAGAGTCGGTGACGGAGATCACCAGGATGTTTACTGAGAGGGCGATGTTTTGCCCGGAGTTCGCGTCAGAGCAGGCTCAGATGTCCCGGTATCCGAGTATGCTCAAGAGGGATATTAGACAGTTTGTGTCTACGCAGAGGTGCGAGACCTTGCTGGAGTTGCAGGAGGCCGCTCGGCGGCGTGAGTTGGAGATTGAGTTACAGTTGCGAGAGCAGAGGCAGGCCCCGGTGCAGTCGCAGTCGGCGCCGAAACGGTCGAAGACCGTTGATTCCAGGTTGGGAGGTCAGGGTAGCCACACTTGTGAGAAGTGTGGGAAGGGTCATATCAGAGTTTGTAGGTCCGGTGGTGCGTGCCGCAAGTGCGGGAGAGAGGGACATTATGCGAGGGACTGTCGTCAGTCGGTCCCGGTTCAGGATATGAGGATTTGTTATCAGTGCCATCAGGTTGGTCACATGAGGGCCAACTGTCCACAGCTTGTTGCAAGACCGGTGCAGGCTCCAGTGCCGGCCACTTTGAGGATTACAGGTGGAGGTCAGGGTGGAGCGGAGCCTCTGAGGGCTCAGGGACGCGCATTCCAGCTTACAGCAGAGGAGGTCAGGACAGAGCCAGATGCAGCTGCGGGTATGTTTCCATCTTGTTATCTTGATTATTTGTGTGGTATTGTAAATCTGTCTGCATTGTCCGCATGTTTTGTAGTATGATTGAGAATCTTAGTAGTTAGGAGTTGTAGTTAGCGTTCAGGAGGATTCTTGGTCGAAAGATAAGGTTTATGATCTCGTTGCTAGGAATAGCAACTACGATGCGAGAAGTGTTCAGTTGAGAGTCGAACTTCATTGGAGTTCGGGTGTGCGATGGCGGAAGGGTTATTCGGTGAAGGTTACTCACTCCCGAGGGAGTCAGTTCATCGATAAGAGGGAATATATTGAGTTAGGGTGATTGAGCTGTGCCGGTTTCGGGCATCGGTAGTTAGTAGTTAGTGCACTAAGTGGGGAGAATTGGAAAATTCTCCGGTAAGACAGCAAGTATCCAGGGTTGGTTAGCTGTTTAGAGTTATCAGTATTGTTAGCCGAGAGTGTGGCATGATTAGAGCAAGTGATAGACAAGTGGGGGCAGAGAACAGACCATGGTTTTAGTTAAGGTAGTTGGTCGATGTGAGGCCTGGGTTTAGGCCATGGAAAGGATTCCGGGAATGGAACTGGAGTTCGGAACACCAAGAGGGCTAGAACAGACTGCATGGGAGAGATTCCCGGGAGGAATGGATCAGGGTGACGTGCGACAGTCTTTGAGCGGTCTGGATAGACTGAAGGCCGGAAGGCGTACCAGTCAGGCCGAAGGCTCGGGGAACGGTCCAGACAAGCTGAAGGCCCGGAGGGCGGTCCAGACATGCTGAAGGTTCTGAGAGTGGTCCAGATAGGCTGAAGGCCTGGGAAGGCGGTCCAGTCATGCTGAAGACTCTGTGTGTAATAGTGGATCGAGATTAGGAGAGTGAGTAAATATGTCGCCATGCAATAGTAATCGATATGGTCTGGCCCCAAGTATTGATCATGTTAGTGGAAGGCAGTACATGGACCCGAGAGTCCTTGCAAGCAGAATCAGAGTAGGCGAAGTTCGAGAATAGCAGTTGCTCTACATGGATAGTGTAGAATGGAGTTTAGCTCAGTGGCACGCGCAGGCACGTAAGAGTTGTTGAGTGGATTTCCTGGAAAGGAAAAGGTATGTAGCTCCGGAAGGAGCGTGGGTCCTCCGTTAGGGGAGGAAGTGGAGTAAATGGATGACCGATGTGCCTCAGTCATTAGTAGGAGGTACTGGATTGTACCAGACATACGGAAGCACCTGCGGGTTGGCTGCTCGTTGAGGTAGTGGCAATTTTGAGTGATGCACAGGCATATTTTCAGTCTCCTTGGAAAAGGAGGAGGTTAGTGGCTCCAGATTTGGGATTTGGAACAGAGGAAGATGAGACAGCAGGTTAACAAACTCGGGAGTAGTTTGGACCGGTGCTGAGGACGGTATAAAAGATTTTGGTCGGAGGCCAAGGACCTAGAGACCATGATAGAGAAGATGCAGTAGTAAGGTTGCAAGAACCTGAGTTGATTGAGTAATCAGAGTCTGCAGTGCAGGGGTTGTTCTAAAGTGTATGCTGCAGTAGGCTTCGAGGACGAAGCCTAATTTAAGTGGGGGAGAATTGTAACGCCCCGTTCTTAAAAGATCTATTTATGGGTTCCCGAGATCAAGAGTAAGGGCGTTTCGGTCTTTTATGGGTATTGGGTTTTATTCGAAAAGGGTTTTCGGGTCGGGGTGTATCGCTAGAAGCATAGGTCTTCTCGCCACCTTTATGTGGATATAAAGTTCGTCAGGAACGGACTTAGGATGGAGGAGATGTTGTAAATTGAAGATATTGGCAACAATGGTCCCTAAGGGGGAAGTTTAGCAAAGGGGTCCCATGCATGCCAAGCATGCATGCACGAGTTTGGCTGGGTACGCTCAGCGTAAGCTGGATGTACGCCCAGCATAATGGAGTAAATGAACGCGGAGGTCTCTCGACGTATGCCCAGCGTACTGGAAGTACGCCCAGCGTACGTCTATCATCCAGAAACCCTAAATTTAGGGCCAGCCACTATATAAGGAACATTATGGTTCCAACCCTAGCCTCCATAAACACTCTCTTACCCTCAGAAAACCCTAGATAGCCGTCCCACCTCCATTGTTGGGTGTGTTTGACCTTGGAAAGCTTGTTTTGGCAAAGGAGAGCCAAGAAGAAGAAAGAGGAAGTTGTCAAAGAAGGAGTGGGGTGGCTGGAGCTCGTAGATCTGGAGAGGCATCATCTTCTGGAGCCCTTTTGAGGTAAAAAGTCTCTGGCTTGACAATCTTATTGTATAGATCTATGTGTTGTGAAGTTTTGACACCATTCTTGTCCCAAAAACCTCATCTTGATGCATGATTCGAGTTGGTCGAGATTAGCTGTCCTTTCAGACCTTAGGAGAGGTCTTGAGTAAGAAAAATGAGGTCCCAAGGGCTTTGGTTGTCTCATATGTGATATAGGTAGGTCTTAAGGGATTAAGACCTTGGGTTAAGAGCTTTATGGACGTCCCAAGTAATAAAGTTTGAGACTTTATGAATCCTAGGCATATTTGGTTTATGGATCTGAAGTTTGGGCTTAAGAGCTTAAGCCATTAAGATCTTATGTGGAGTTATAGTTCAGCGAGGTTACGCCCCGCGTAAATGTGAGTACGCCCAGCGTAGTGGGTCTGTGTCCCGATTCCAATCCGCGAGCATCGTTGTACGCCCAGCGTACCAAGAAGGGTACGCCCAGCGTACTCCCTCTGTTGAGTTTTCATTTTGGGCCTTAAGGGATTGGGCTGTTATTGGGCTAATAGAGCTTGGGCCGTGACTGGACATTATGGATGGAGTAATTTGGACTCACTAATTATTATGGACCTTGGATCTAGGCCCATTTGGTGAGGTGGGCCCAATTTAGTAAATTGGGCCAATATTAGGCTTTGCTTCGGACTTTTGGTCTTTGGGCCATTAGTGGGCTTGAGAGCTTACCTAGTGTTGGGCCTTTCATATTTTGATTGTGGACCTTAGTCATGGACCAGATTGAGTTAAGGGTAAATTGGTCAATTTACCCTTGGAAGGATATTGTGTTTGGGCTAATGGTTATTTTGCTGCTTTGGATAGTTCGGGATTTTTGGTGAGACGGTGGTTCGGGCATCTGCTTCTTCAGTTCAGAGTTTCGGCAATTGCGAGGTGAGTTATCCTCACTATATCGACAGGGTCTACGGCACCAAGGCCGGCCCTTTATCGGATGGAAATCCGGGTAGTTGTTGTTATGTTATTGCTTTGCTATGTCTGCATCCTGGTAGTTAGGATAGTATGTGTTAGCGACCTGGTTAAGGTCGGTACCCGGGATATAGGGTAATGTTATGCTAGTGACCGGTTAGGTCGGAATCCTGGTTAGGATATTGATATGCTATGTGATTTGTTAGACTGTATGTCTGGTTGAGAATTGTTATATGATTATATGTTATGTGCACATGGTTGTTGGACTGGGGTTGGGTTGAGGCGGGTCCTGCTTTGTGCTGTAGGCCAACATACCCAGGGCGGACCGGATATTCCGAAGGCCCAGCGAGCGCTCCGGATAGGCTGAAGGCCCGGAGAGGGCGGACCAGACATGCCGAGGCTCGGAGAGTGGACCAGGCCGACTGAAGGCCCGGTGCGGGCGGACCAGTCATACTGTAGACTCAGAGGGTGGACCAGGTGGATTGAAGGCCCGGTGCGGGCAGACCAATCACACTGTAGACTCGATGTATATGGCTAGACTCGGAGGGTGGACCAGGTGGACTGTAGGCCCGGTGCGGCGGACCAGTCACACAGTAGACCCGAAGTGCATGGCTGTTCTGTTCTGTTATGATATGATATGTGTATGGTATTGTTGTTGGTATTTTGGGGGTAACTCACTAAGCTTTCGGGCTTACAGTTGTAGTGTTATGTTTCAGGTACTTCAGGAGATCGTGGCAAGGCGAAGGCGTAATCGTACCGCTCCTCATGTTTATGTTTTATGATATGGTTCTGGGAATACTCTGATAATAAATGTATTGAAAACCTTTTTGTAATAACTTAATGAAATTGGGTTGTTTTTGAAAAGTTTAAATTGGTTGGAATTTTTAGAGTGTTACAAATATAACATCTATATTTTGTTCATTACAATAATATTAAATAAAAAAGATTATATTTATAACACTTAGTTATAAACTTTTGTAAAATACATTATCGTGTTTTAAAATTTCAATATGTATTTAAATTTTAATATGAATTCGATAAACAAAAACGAACTTTATATTTATAATTAATTAATATAATTTAATATATAACACAATATTATAAGTATTAAATACTATATTTAAATTATAATTAGTGGATAAAAATAAACTAGAAATGTATAAATATATAAAAAGAGGGACTAAAATCGACAACTCAAAGTTCATCCCTCTTTTGGGGGAAAAGAATAGTATAACACCATATTTGGTGTTATACTATTCATTTCCCCCAAAATGGGGGAATAAATTGAGTAGGATTGGAGAGGAATGAAAGAAAAAATAGAGGAAATAATGAAAAATGGAAGTGAATTGGAGATGTTACTAGTATAAAATGCAAATGATTTACCATACTAAACCATACCTTAGTAGCATTCTTTCCGAAACTCATGTAGGTGAACCTTTGTTATTATTTAAATATTAATATTAATTAAAAAAAATATAAAATGCAAATGGTTTACTATACGTTAAACCAAATCATAAATCTAGATACCGAGTATTTAAATTGTTTTT
This sequence comes from Lactuca virosa, assembly GCF_052849685.1. Lineage (NCBI taxonomy): Eukaryota > Viridiplantae > Streptophyta > Magnoliopsida > Asterales > Asteraceae > Lactuca > Lactuca virosa. The sequence continues at coordinate 147,373,988 of NC_136426.1, forward strand.
TTGTATTATTTAATTTGAGATATTACTCGGTTTTATCTCATGTCTTATTAGGGCGTCCACAATGCATTGAACTCCATAGAGATCAATGGATTGCCACATCATTTTTCTACATTCCATACAACTCAATCAATTTTTTCCTACAATGCATTGAACTCTACAAAGTTCAATAGAAAGTTACAAAAGCTAATTTATTGTATGTATTTAAGATTAAAAAACTTTCCTTTTTTCCATTGAAGAGTTCAATGACCATTGAACTCTAAATCCATTGAATGTTAAGGTGGCATCTCACTATGGTAGAGTTTCATCTATTGAATGACAATTAGACTTGTCACCTCATTCAATTCTCCCATTGAACTCACCATTGTAGATGCTCTTAAGTTCCTTGTAGTTATGATCTCGTAAATAACTACCTCGATGAACTTAATATTAGATTGTAAATTTCAACTATAATCAAAATAAAATTAAAGAATATAATATATATATATATATATATATATATATATATATATATATATATATATATATATATATGTTCAAATGTTTCTCACATCTATTGTGTGCTAGAATGCACCAATAGGAATTTAGTATTAATTATATGTATATTAAATGCTATCCATACTTATAATTCATTTTTATGGAAACTAATTAATGTCAACAATAATATTCTTTCAGAATGAATTCATATCTAGAAGAATGAGAGTGTATTCCAGCAGAATGAGAGTGTATTCTAGTAGAATACACTCTCGTTCTTCATATTCCATGCAACTTTATTGTATTTTAAGTGAGTGAGTCCTGAAACAAAATACAAACTCATATATAAAAACCTAGATGCGAATTCATTTTAAAAGAATGTCATTGCTGACATTAATGACGGATTTAATTAGTTTCCCTAAAAAAAAGAATTATAATTATGGATATCATCTAATATACATATAATTATGAAATCATTTAATATCTATATTTATTTAATTAAATAATTATTTAATTTTACTAAATTCCTATTGGTGCATTCTAGCACACAATAAATGTAAGAAACAAAATAACCTAGCCCTATATATATATATATATATATATATATATATATATATATATATATATATATATATATATATATATATATTCAAATCTTTCAGGTAAAATTTGGATATATGATCGTTTACACCCTGTTCCCGAGTTCAACTTAACGGGAGAAAGGAAAGGAATTGGGTGGAAATAAGAAGAAAATAAAAAGAAGTTGGTGTTCCCGAGTTTCATTAAAGGGAGGAAGTGGAGGGAAATGAAAGGATCACTTTCCCTCCTAACTTTCCTTCCGATTTGGGAGGATTTGGAAAGAAAGAACAAAATGATTCATTTACCTTCCATTTCTCTCCAACTCGGGAACACAAAAGAAAATTTGTTTTCCCTTCCTTTCTCATCTTTTCTCTCATGACTTTCTTTTCTCTTCTTTTCTTTTCTTTTGATAAACTCCGGAACTAGGCGTTACTTCTCAACCTAAAAACCTCGTAGAAAGAATTTATAGTAGACATACTCTCATGACACATTCTTCAGAAATATTGTGAAACCTGTTGTTGAAATTTTAAAGTCTTCAAATCTAATACACTTACGAATTATATGTTGGTTTCGAGAACATGTGTTGCCGAAACTTCGATGGAGTCATGGAGCTTTTGTAATATATTTTTATTATTTTGTTTTAAGATTCCAACCAAAATGAAACTTTGTAATCAAATAGAACTTCTCTGCTCCAAATGATAATTCTAAATCTGTAGTGGGTCGGATCTAACGGAGCATTATTCCATGAAGAAATAACCCATTCACGACGTGTGTCTTCCCTATTAGTTTTTTTTATTTTATTTATTATTATTTTTTTTAAAAACAAATAGTATTAAGATGATATCAAGATATTACATATAAAGACCAAGAATAAAAATATTCGGATGATTTAATTCTTTATAAAAAGTTGAAGATCTTTTTCTTACCTAGAATTTTAATGTTATATAAAATTTTAGAATAACAAGATAGAATGTTGATTTTTATAATAACTTGCAAATTTATCATCACAACAATTTAAGATAAATCCACTTATTATATTGAAAACATAGAGAACATCATAGATACGCTATTAAATATAATAATAACTTGCAAATTTATCATCACAATAATTTAAGATAAATCCACTTATTATATTGAAAACATAGAGAACATCATAGATACGCTATTAAATATAATTCCAATTCTTCTTATATGGAACTTTAAACCTTTAAGTTTAACTACAAAGGAAATTACACAAACAATAAGGAACACCAGTTCCGGACCAACGCCAACACTCTCCTACGCTATTGGAGTGGTTTATAGTACATTTTTCTTGGCAATCAGATAGCTCACATTGGCCTTCATATAAAACATCTTTACATCTTTCCTGTCCACTGACCATCGAAACTCCAACTACATACGGAAAACCGATAAATATATGAAATATCATATTATGAAAGATAAAAACAGATATAAATTACACGAATGTTTTAAATCTATAGACGCGATTATAATATTACATGGATGATAATTTTTCCACTATTGGATCTATCAAAATATTTGGATAATATCGATAAGTATTACACCAACATGATATGCTTTAAATACAAAAAGTTTTTTTGTTTGATATATAAATATATTCATAAGGAACTTCCTTACATATATATTATCCAATTGAAATAATACTTTACAACATAATTATCAAGAGAATTGAATTGACAAACCTGCGATAACAACAATGAAGAATAACAAGTAAGAGTATGTAAGATTGACCATGTTTATGTGTACGAAATCACTCCCAATCACTTCAAGGATAATTTCTAAATGTTTTTGGTGTATGGAGTGGTCATGTTCATATAAATAGACCAAGTAACCATATTTTTCTTTCAATTCTTAAATGTGCAATACAAAATATAGTAAATGAACAATTAATGCACAAAATTAATACATATATATATATATATATATATATAGTCAATGGACAATTAATGCATAAAAGTTACAACTATAATAATAAAAACTTTTAGTTATATCATATAATATATATGCTTTCAATTTGATTATTTAAAACTAGACGACTATTTGTGAGTTACGTAAAATACTGTTGGAAAGAGTGTCACATGTCATTAACTATTGGTATTATTTTTAAATAATAACTTAGTCCTTTTGGATTGGCCTCATGACACAAGAAACAATTAGGAAATAGAGAAAAATAAGTTGTTAATTAATTATGAATTAATAAATTAATTGGAAACTATTTTGGATTTAATTAAATAGTTTAAATTAATTAGAAGGTTGAATATTAATTAATCCTTGAGATTAATTGGAATATTCTAGAACCTTTCAGGAAGAGAGATGACGATAGGCGAAAATCCGAGTTGGAGTTTCAGGTTGAGGGCATGGTTTTGCTGAAGGTATCACCCTGGAATGGTGTTATACGCTTCGGGAAGAGGGGAAAGTTGGGCCCCTAGTTTATAAGACCTTTTCGAGTGGTGGTCAGGGTAGGCAAGGTGGCCTACCGGTTAGATCTACTTGAGGAGATTAGTCAGATTCATAACACCTTCCATGTTTCTTAGCTTCAAAGTGTCTGGTTGATGATTCGACAATGGTTCCATTAGACGACATTCAGGTGGATGAGCATCTGGATTATGTAGAGCGGCCGATGGTGATTCTGAATAGGAAGACAAATACCTTGCACAAAAGGTGGTGCCCTTAGTCAAGGTTCAGTGGCAGCACTAGATGGGTTCCGAGTGGACCTAGGAGCTCAAGAAGGAGATGTGTGAGCACTATCCATATCTATTTTGCACTTGTGGATTTCGAGGACGAAATCTAGTTTAAGTGGGGAAGAATTGTAACACCGATCCTTACGAGTATTATTATTATTATTATTGTGTTTGAATTTTAATTTCAAGAATTCTAACCTACATTGAGCGTAGGATAGACCCCTACGCTGAGCGTAGGTTAAGCTACGTTGAACGTAGGTGTGCAACACCAAAACCCAAATCCTAAGGGTTGTGAGCCCTATTTAAAGTCTCTAACCCCTTGAGGCCCTCTCCATTCTCAACCTCCACCCTCCTGAGCAACCACCTTGAAACCCTAGCCATCTTATGAGAGTTTTGAGACCTTTGAGGATTTTTTGTGCATTGTTGAAGGAAGAACCCCTTTGGGGAAGCACTTGGGAAGCTCCAAGCTTGTAGATCTTGAATTTGCATCTTGTAATCTTCCTCCAGAAGGTATAAAGTTTCTACCTTGATGATGTTTCATGTTAGATCTAGTTACTCTAGAGATTTGTATGCTTTTGTCCCCATAACCTTGGTCTTTATGAGTATGAGATACTCCAGACATTTGAGTACCATTTCCAGACGTTTTTAGGGTTAATAAGTCATAAAAAAGAGAGTTTGGTCACTCTCATCCATCCATGCATGATCTCTTAAACAATGAGTGGTTTTATGGATCTAGGTTTTGGTTTTGTGCTCTTTGAGACCATGCAAATGGATAAAGTTTGAGACTTTATCCGTTAATACGTCCATTTGATATAGATCTCAAAGTTTAGGGAGTTGATCTTCTATTTTAAGAATTTAATAATCAAGTTTGACATCAGGTCGCTACATTGAGCGTAATTTTCTCTACGTTGAGCATAGCTCCAAATTTACCTGTTTTGCCACCTTGAGCTCTATGTTGAGCATAGAGCGGTCAACTGGAGGTTGACCGTTGACTTTTGACAAAATTTGACTCTAGGTCAATTAGTGGATATTGGATTGTAGTTTAGGAGTCTGGTTCCTGATTATTGTATAGGTGCCCAGTAGTATCTGTTTTGGATTTGCTAGAGCTATGTTGTTTTTCTGCTAGCTTGTCAGGTGAGTTTTATCACAATACTTTGTAATACATTATGTGTCCTTATGTGTAGAATGTTGTTATGTTGTAGTGATTTATTAAACTGTGAATCTGCTATGATTACCTGTGCTTGATTGTTATTGTTTTAGTGCATATGTTGACATAGTGCGATTGGCTTGAGGCAGTATGGATTTGTGTTGTAGGCCAATAAGCCCGGGGCAATCCAGTTTTATGACTGTGGGTCGGAGTAATCCAGTCTGATGACTGTGGGTCGGGGGCAATCCAGACTCGTGATTGTAGGCCCGTGAGCAATCCAGTTTTACGCTGTGGGACTGATATGCATGTATTGTATATGTATTGTTTTACGGGGTATTTTGAGGGAAATCACTAAGCTTTGGCTTACAGTTGTGGGTTTTAATGTTTTTCTGGTAATTCAGATGAGCGGGGCAGGAAAAAGGTGTGATCGTACACATTCTCCTGCTGATTTATGTTTTGAGAGATTATTTGATACTCTGATTCTATGGAATTGATTTGAAAAACAATGGTTGATTTCCTTATGGTTTTTATGGAAATGTTTTTTTAATTGCCATGGTTTTTGGGATATTACATGATTAGGATAATACATGTTTTTATAAAAGATAAGCATTTAAACTGGAGCCTATACATAAGATACTTGAGATCAAACCCAAAGACTTTCTAAGACTCAAATTTCATTCTACCTATTCTCTCACTCTTCTCCTAGTTCGAAAATTATAACCTTTATCCTAGGTTATGGAATTTTTGAAATTTCGTTCTTATGGTTTCCTTGTTTTGCTTCTTGGAGTCTTAGGTCTTACTACATTAGAGGGATTCTCCGTTTGGTCATTCGTCCTTTGCAAGAGTTGGCAATCATAAGATCTCAATCAAAAGATCAAGAGGTAAGTACTATTACCCTTCTTCAATTTTAATAAGTAGGTTGCTATAATTAGTAAAACATTAATCCTAGGGTGAATATACATATAAGGATGAATTTGTTCATTATGTTGCACTAATCATGTGTATAGATGTAATAAAACCGAACAGTGGCACCATAGCCTCTATGTTTTAATTATAAGCATTGCTTTTAAAACTCGAAAATCACAAATCCAAATCTATGGAAGACACGACGCACCCTCTGTTGGACGCGACGGACCCTAGAGTTTTTCAAATTGTTAGATTTTGTTATTTTTCACATGTTTAGGATAAAGGCTCTTATTTTAAATATTATTCAAAAGAGTTTAAATCTAAAGTTTGATATAAGTAGAACTTAGACAAATGTCTGCGAGTTACACAAAATATAATTATGCATTTTAAATATGTACAAATATATGTTATAACATTGTCATTATTACCTTTGAAATAATAATTAATACATTAAGTTGATATAAAATCTTTATTATTTTGAATAATATGATAAAGTAGAAATCTCTTATAACTATATAATCACAATGGTCTTAATAGCCTCTACATGTGGGTTACTCATAAATAAAGTTAAATATGATATATGGTTTAAAGTAATTTTTAGTTGTTGTTGTAATTAATTAATTTATAATTTTTTTTGTTTAGCTAATTCATTTCGGTCATTATAATTATTTAAAATATCAAACAATGTTTTTTTAAGGCAAAAATATTTTTTTTAATATAATAATATTTTAAAATATTGTTATCAATAGTTAATTTAAAGCTACTTCTATGGAAACTATTAATGGTTATAATTTTTTTTAATTAATTTAGGATTATAATTTAGCTTTGATTATAACGCTACAATTTTTTTTTCGTATAACTATTTACAAAATACTTTTTAGATTTTTTTTAATTTTAACTGACATTTTGATTTAAATTAAGCATTTAACATTATATCTAAATTATTAAGTATTTTTATACCAATTATTCAAAATTTATGACATTAAAATGACAATAGTTCATATATAATATATCCAAACTAACAAGTTAAATATAATATGTTAAACGTTAAAGACATAATTTTATAAGTAGAAGTAAAGTATGTTATATAAATTTGTATTAAAGTTGAGTGTTATCAATTTAAAGAATATAAAAAATTATTTCGGCTTCAAATGAATATGGTTTGATATTACAAAATATATATATATATATATATATATATATATATATATATATATATATATATATATATATATATATATAAACACACTTACACATATATATATACATACATACATGCATACAAAACAAATAATATATAGTACGAAAAATCAAATACTACAAGTTTTAATAACACAAAAGCAATAAACATCTATCATAACATATTTATTCAAAGAACACAAAAAATACTCATAAATCATAGAAAAAAACATGTAAAAATAATTTCAAGAATATATTGAAATAAAGGTATGCTCAAAAGTCCATAATGTAATAGCCATTGAAGTGCCAAATCTTGTTCTTCAACTCTTATGTGTCTTCATATTTGAATTACAACTTCTTTAAAATTATGAATGTTTTTATGACATTAAAATGACAATGGTTCACATACAACATATCCAAACTAACAAATTAAGTATGATATGCTAAAAGTTAAAGACATAATATTATAAATTGTCCGAAAGAATGTCCAATGTCATTAACTATTGGTGATATTTCTAATAATAACAGTGTCCTTTTAGGTTGCCCTTGTAACGTCCCAAAAATAAGACCCAAAAATTTCTTTTTTTAATTAATAAAATCAGTATCCAAAAACATGATCATATAAATCTAGATAGAACAAATGTATCAATCATCATATCACATCATAGTAAATCAAGAAAATGCGGAACGAGGTGGTGTGTGCTCTGCAATCATCCCGAGCTCTTCCCTTTTAATCTTGAAGTACCTGAAACATAAATTGATAACCGTAAGCACAAAGCTTAGTGAGTTATCCAAACTACCCCATACCATACATAATAAACCACATACCGGGCCCCGTCCTCCATCGGGTCCCACCTGATAATGAGTCCCAATCGGCCTCAGGCCCCGCTCGGCATTGGTCCCCGCTCGGTATACAGATCTGTCATTTATTAGGCCCCGCCCACTATAACACATACTCCTATAACACATAATCATGCTAACACATACATAATCATAAAGACAATAATCTACAATACATTCATCGGGCCTCGCCCGACATATACCCCCTACCGGTATACATAATAGCACATAACATTTGCAAGGGTCACACAGACTCCTAGCATCCTAACATGATAAACAAGGGATGACATTAGTGCCTTAGAAGCGCTAAACCCAGTGAGGAAACTTACCTCACACTGCTGAGTCACACAGAAAGAATCCCCGGCTGTTGGCACGCTAAAATCCCTGCGTTGTCACAAAATAACATCAAATTAATAATTGGATCCCAACTCATACTAAGAGTCTAAACAAGGGTAAAAGACCCTTTTACCCTTTATCTAACTTGACCCAAAGCCTAGGCCCAAACCAACAATCTAAAAGGCCCAAATTCCAAATAAACACCCAAGGCCCAAATATGGCCCAATTTTACAAATTGGGCCCAAAACCTTTCATTGGCCTTAATCCAAGGTCCAAAAATATTCCTTGTCCAACACTTGAATTATGATGGCCCAACAAGGCCCAAGGCAACCAAAATCCAACATAGCCCATTACTAAGAAGCCCACAACACCGAAGCCCAAACTGGCTGAGTACGCGAGGCGTACTCGGCACGTACGCGCAACGTACTCGCTTCAGGGCTTGTACGCTAAGCATACCTGCTTGTACGCCCAATGTACTCCTTCATTTAGCCAGCTTTCATTTCTAGCTCTTAACTAATTAAGACATCACTCCAAAACTTAGATCTGACTTCCTTGGGCTGATTTATCACGTAAAGTTGCTAACTTTACGTGCATCCATGGATTAATGAAGTTCTTAAAGCTCAAAAGGACTTAATAGATGACTTAATGCATGCATGAGACCATAAACACCATAAAGTTTGCACCTTTAAGCTTAAGAAACTCATAATATGCCCAGATCTAAAAGAACAAGCCCCACAAAACGACTTAACTCATCAAACTAACCCAAAAGGGACCAAAAGCATAAAAACCATGACATGAAGAGATCTGGTAATAAAAGGATCAAGGTTGGGACTTTATACCTCAAAAGTCACCAAGAGATGGAGCTAAATCTGGATCTTTAAGCTTCCTTCCAAAGAATGAGCCTTCCAACTTCTTCTTCTATCACTTCAAGGAGCATAAACCACCAAAAATTAAGACCAAGGCTCAAGAACACTCAAAGATGCTATTAGGGTTCGAGCTTAGGGTTTTAGGGCAATGGAGGCTGATAAAGATGCCAACCCTAGGGACTTAAGGAGCTTATATAGGGTGCAACACCCCAAATTAGGGTTTCATTAAAATACACGTACGCCCCGCATACGTGCCCAAAGACGTGATCCACTCACGTATTAGTACGCTAAGAGTACACACATGGTACGCCCAACGTACTAGCTTCTCAGCTAGTACACTAAGCGTACCTGATGGTACGCCCCGCGTACTAACGATAAGGGTCAAAAAGTGAAATAATTATAATATAAAGGACCAAAAGAGAACATACCCATAACAAGCGCTACAACCCTTATGACTTATTTGAGCAATAACAAATTAGGAGAAATAATTATATTAATTTATTATGATTTAATAAATTAATTGGAAATTATTTTGGATTTAGTTAAATAGTTTTAATTAATTAAAGGGGTTGACTATTAGTTAGGTAAAAGTTAACTAATTGGAATATTTTTATATCTCTAAGTGATAAGGGAAATTCAAAATATGAAACAATGTCATATGGGATTGTAGATGTATTTAGGATAAGGATCTAAGGCTATAATTATGTGTTAGGGATTACATTCTTCTTTGCTTCTTTGGCTTGAGATTTGGACAACTTCCATTCTCCCTACCTTGTGGACAATTTCAAAACCTTCTAGGGTTTGTTGAGATTAATCCTTATCATAGTTTCTTTTGAGTCTGCTCTTGGTGTCTTAGGTGTAAAGCAAAAGGGATATTCCAAGAAAATGTGGCTGTTACAAGATCTCAATCGAGGAATCAATATAACATCCCCCTTCTGACACGTATCACAATATTGTCCGCTTTGGGCATCCAATACGAAAACTTCCTAGGATTCATATATCCTTGAATTGCTCTCGTCAGGACACACTTAACTACGGAGTTCTTATGTGATATGTTGCCCTCAAACATTTAAAACGTGTTGTGACAAAGAAGGTATCCATGCCCCTTATAGGGAATGCTCAGTTCTCATTCCCAGCCGATGTGTAACAACCATAAAATTCATGAAAAATTTAAACTATTCAAACAATTCAACAAATCACCATTGTTTACAAAACAGTTTTCAAAACATGTTTATTATCAGAGTATTCCCAAAGATCATAAAACAAAACATGAGGAGGTGCACGATCACGCCTTTGCCTTCCCGCGATCATCTGAGGTACCTGAAACATAACCCGAAACTGTAAGCCCAAAACTTAGTGAGTTTCCCCAAAATACCAATCCAACACAAAACCAGAATAAATACAATAAACAACAGGCATACAGAGCCTTCAGTCTGACTAGAACGCCCCACCGGCCTACAGTCTACCTGGTACGCTCACAGAACCTACAACATGACTGTTACGCCACACCGAGACTTCAGCCTATCTGGAACGTTCTCGGGGCCTTCGGCCTGATTGGTACCCCCCACTGGCCTTCATCTATCCTGGACGCCCTGGGTCTGTTGGCCTTCAGCACAAAGCAAGACCGCCTCAACCCAACCACATATACACCATATCAACACACACACACACACACATATATATATATATATATATATATATATATATATATATATATATATATATATATATATATATATATACACACACACACATATATATCAGACAAGCATGCAAATAACCAGTCAGTAACAACAGACATGTGTTACAGATCACTAAGCATATCATCATCATATATATCGGGATACCAATCTAACAAATCACTACAACATAATAGCATACGTAACATTATATCAAATCCAAAGGGCCAACCTTGATACCTTCAACCCATAAGTACAGTGAGGAAAACTCACCTTACACTGTTGAATCACACTGAAAGTCTTCGGCTGCTAGCTCACTGAAATCCCTGCACTAACACAACATAATAATTATCCAATTAATACTTGGATTACAATCTAATAAGCTAATAGTTCATTATCAGGGTAAATGGCCACTTTACCCTTTTTCCTTAGTTGGGCTAAGACCCTGGCCCAAATCTTGACCCAAAAGGCCTAATCACTAAATAACCAAGCAAGGCCCATAACTGGCCCAACTTTCTAAATTGGGCCCAACTCCCACTTGGGCCTTACCTTAAGGTCCAATCCTTCACTTGACCCAAAATATCAACACTCAGCTGGTCCATTAAGGACTCAAGTGTCTGAGCCCAAAAAGGTGGCCCAAACTTGAAGCCTAAAATCGTAAAGCCCACAGATTGAGTACGCGGGGTGTACCCAGCTGTATGCTAAGCTTACTCGCATGGAGGCTTGTACGCTACGCGTATTGGCTTGTACACCTAACGTACTCCCCTGTTAAGCCATTATTCCCATTAAGCTCTTAATACTTTAAGATAAAGTCCCAAAACATGAATCTGACCTCCTTGAGATGGAATAACACGTAAAGTTGCTAACTATACCTTCATGCATGGCTAAATGAAGCTATTAAGCTTAGAAATGACTTAATAAATGGCTTAATGCATGCATGATGACTTATACTCCATAAAGTTGGCACCTTTATGCTTAGGAAGCCTCTAACAAGCTCAGATCTAATGAAATGGTCCCTTCAAATCGTCCCAAGCCCTCAATCCATACAAAAGGAACCAAAAGTGTGCCAACTATACCCATAAAGAAAACTAGACATTGACAAGTCAAGATTTGAACTTGTTACTTAGGAAGCTTGCAATGTGATGAAGGGTTATGGATCTCAAGTCTCCCACCAAGCTATGAACTTCACTCTCTTCTAGGTTCTTCAAAGATGGACCAAATCAACACAAATTTCTCTTGAAGAGCTCAAAGATGCAACAAAGGAGGCTAAGGGGATGTTTAGAGTTTTCTGGAGGTTTAGGGATAAGAAATGAGGCCAACCCTAAAGGTTAAGGATGAATATATAGGGTGCAACACCCCACTTTAGGGTTTCTGGAAGTCACACGTACGCCCATCGTACATAAGCGTACGCCCAGCGTACGCACCTGGTGTCCCGATCTGTCTCAAGCTAGTATGTTAAGTGTACCAATTGGTACTCCCCGCGTACCGGCTTCTCAGCTAGTACGCTAAGCGTACCAAGTGGTACTCCCCACGTACTACTCCAAGGGATAGAAATGAAAATTTGCATAAATGAATGGCAAAAGTAAAACATACCGAGATTAGGGTGTTACACGATGTGGGATCAGATGCACCCCACCTTTACCCCCCCCCCCCCCTATAGGCTTCGATGTCCTCGTCGAACACATCGACCCGTGCCTTAGCTCTGATGCCATTTTTAACATCCCCTCTGACACATATAATAATATTGTCCGCTTGGGCTCCCGACATGAAAACTTCCCAGGGGTCACCCATCCCTGAATTGCTCTCGCCCGAGCATGCTTAACTGCAGAGTTATTATGGGATCTGCTTCCCTCACAACTTTAAAATATGTTGTGATAGGAAAAGTATCCACAACCCTTATAATGAATGCTTAGTCCTCATTCCCAACCGATTTGGGATCAGCTACACCCCACCTTACAAATATCCTAAAATTTATATATAAATCAAATAAGGAAGTTAATGGTGTAAATATGTCAAATGATTTGATAAAGATACAAAAATGTAACTAAGGGTAAAAACTGGCAAAATGCATGGAATATAGGGACCAAATATGAAAAAGTGAGGAAATAAGATGCACACACCCCTTACTCTCTTTTGGAACGTGCTTTACATCCAAGGAAACCCTATCATGGCGATTTCAACATCTTATTGCATCTAGGGTTTGATTCAAGGGGATAATTAAGCAACCAAGCAAAGAAGGAAAGGGACAAAGGCTTACAAGGTAAAATCTCTTTCCCTTTTAACCTAAAAATCGTATTTGTGAAGTGGGTAAAACCCCAATGTTGATTTTAGTGGGATTCAATGATTAGGGTGTTGAATTCAAAACCTCCCTTGAGTGGTTTTGATGGTCCCAATATCAATCCAATCATCTCGTATCTAGCCATGAAGTAATTCTTTCACAGTAGCAGGTAAAGTGGTCATCAAATCCGTTGGTATTTCCCACTAATTTGGAGGTGGAAGACGATGCGACATTTTTGTTCGGTATGCATGTCGATTCGTAAAGAAGTTACTTTAACGTCACAGTCCATTTCACAATTGGGCAACATTTTTAACCATCATAATGTCGTTATCGCATGGCCTAATAGCCACGAGGTATAGATCAATTTAATGTATCAGTTTTAGAGAGGATATAATAAGAAATTGAGAGTAAGGAATGAGAATCGGCAAATCAAACCACACAACAAATAGTTCAGTCGATTTGAACGTTCCGTCGACTCCTCGATCTCCCCACTGTCCGATTTTCCAAAATTTTAGCTTTTCCATTTGACGATTGTGTTCTTCAACTTAGTGCTCAAGAATTCGGTGATGCCCCAATGCCGATCGCTGTTATTCTTGGATTGAAATAATTGGGCCAAAATTATATATATATATATATATATATATATATTGTTGGATAAAAAATATGCCCCTATTTTTTATATGCCATGGGCTTAAGCCCAATTCGCCCGTGTAGTTGGGCCGGGCCTTGCATGGGCACGAGGTATAGCATTATGTTTCCATTTTCCATAGGTACAATTAATGTCTTCGAGATCTACCATAACGCTCCTGGTAGAATCTTGTACAACAAAGATGTTGATAGATGTGTGTTGCCTCCCATGTTAAAGACGTGATGATCCTCCTATAAAGCATTGTCTTTCCATAAGGGTAAGTTGACCAAACAAGATTGATGCACAATTTATTTCATTCAAAGGTGATCAATAGTTATTTATCTTTCGAAAAATATATATAACGGTATATAGTTTTATTTACCTCCATGTTCATTGCATTAAACATACATGCTTTGTACGGCCTCACGAATAACCTCCTCAATGAGTGAGATTGGTCCAATATCATCAAAATATTTTTCTATCAAAAAACTTGAAGTTTAGCTGGAAGTGAACCCGATAAAAAGCCAAGGCAATCACATGTGTCATCTAGAAGAGCTTCAATGAGGCTGTCCAACAATATCGAGCTTGCCCTCTCAAAGTTAAGTTATCATTAGGTTAAAGGAAGTGAGTGTCGTGGTTGCGGAAGTCACCTTCCTCTCCACCTCGTTTTCTCAATTTGTTGAAGAGAGAGAATATGATCAGCTGCTGCACAAGAAAGAAGAGAGGCGCCTCCATCTCAGACACCTTGCCCCTCTACCTCCTCCTTGTCGTGTCCCTTCAACCTTATGGTGCATGATAGTTGCTTTCAACATTAATTGTTTGGTATCATACCAAATTGGCAAATTGGTGAAAATATGATATTGTTAAAAAACGTATCAACACATAAAGTCCAACAACTTAAATTTTCAGTATAATTCAAAAGGATAATGCGTCAAAATTATTGTTCTTTATTGTATGAATGGCAATTTTTTAATCATCTTGAGTCCATCCACTAGACTAATTAATTGGCTAGAACCTACATGTATATCAAAATACATTAAAAAAAATTTCTTGTAAATTAATATTGTCGTTAAAAAGAGCTATAAAAATAAATCGTAGAAGTACTTTTTTTGTTAGCGAACAATTAATTTTTGGCTTTCTTATCATCGGTTTTTTTTTTTTTTTTTTTTTTTTTTTGCCAATTACCTCGGTCTACAAGAAACTTAAATTAGCTCACCAAAGTTAGGAAACCCAGTATACCAATAACTCAATAAGCATGGATTTAGCCTACCCAACTCTCCTAACCCCCAACATTTCATCCTCTTACATTTCTCACCCAAACTTGCTTCAGTTTCCATAACTTCAACCCTCCAACTCAAAAATGGCATCTTGCTTCCACAGCCCGAACATCGAAGATGATACTGCCGCCCTATTCACCGCCTCCGACAACTCCCCGGAGCAATCCACCACCCCCTCCTCCTCCTCTCGCCATTCACCACCACCACCACCTTACCCTTCCAAACCATCCTACAAACTCACCGTCAAAAACCTCTCCTACACCATCAAATCAAGCCACCAATTCACACTTCCATGGCTCCTAAACAAGCCAAAACGAATCAATATCCTCAAATCAGTATCCTTCATAGCACAAAGCTCAGAAATCATGGCGATTGTGGGGCCAAGTGGGAGCGGGAAGTCGAGTTTGCTTCATTTTATCTCCGGTCGTGTTCGTGACAACACTTTGGATCCCAAAACCACCATTTCACTCAACGATTTCCCGATCACAAGCCCTTCACAGATGAAGAAGATATGCGGATTTGTGGCACAAGAGGACAACTTGCTTCCTTTACTAACTGTAAAGGAAACATTAATGTATAGTGCTAAGTTTCGGCTAACTGAAATGAGCTCAAAAGAGAAGGAACATCGAGTCGAGTGTCTTATCCATGAGCTCGGGTTGGTTCACGTTCGTGATAGTTTTGTAGGAGACGAAAACGATCGAGGGATATCAGGTGGAGAGAGGAAACGGGTGTCGATTGGTGTCGACATGATTCCCGATCCTCCGATTCTACTACTTGATGAACCTACATCAGGTTTGGATAGCAGCTCGGCCCTTCAAGTGATCGAGCTGTTATCCAACATGGCAACGTCAAAACAACGAACCATTATTTTATCAATCCATCAACCGAGTTACCGAGTCCTTCAATACATTTCCAACTTCCTGATCCTTTCAAACGGATCTGTAATCCATAATGGTTCCCTCGAGTCACTCGAGGGAACCATTAACGAGCTGGGATTCGAAATCCCAGCTCAACTCAACGCGCTTGAGTTCTCCATGGAAATCAAAGAAACCCTAGAAACATCATACAACTCAAAAGAACCGGTTGCCACGTTTCAAGAACTTATCGAACCGTCTTTCGCGACTGTATGGGCCGAACAAACAAACGGTACGTTTCAAGAGCTTTTACGAAGAGATCAATCAGTCCGGCCAAAAGCTCGATATAATGAAATTCTGATCCTTTGCACGAGATTTTGGAAAACTATATACAGAACAAAACAACTGTTCTTAGCAAGAACGATGCAAGCAGTTGTGGGAGGCCTCGGTTTAGGTAGCGTGTATGTAAAGGTCGAGAATAACGAAAATGGTATCGCAGAAAGATTAGGACTTTTTGCTTTTAGTCTTAGCTTCCTTCTCTCTTCAACAGTTGAAGCCCTACCGATATATCTTCAAGAACGTAGAGTTTTAATGAAAGAAGCATCGAGAGGAGCCTACAAGACTTCATCTTACATGATCGCCAACACCATCGTGTTCCTCCCGTTTCTTTTCATAATCGGCCTCCTCTTTTCGATTCCTGTATATTGGCTAGTGGGACTTGACCCTTCGGCGACTGCATTTGCGTTTTTCGTGTTTGTGGTGTGGCTAATCGTGCTAATGGCTAGTTCGTTGGTTCTCTTTCTGAGTGCAGTTTCTCCTGATTTCATCTCCGGGAACTCGTTGATTTCCACTGTTCTTGGTGCGTTTTTTCTGTTTTCAGGGTATTTTATACCGAAAGAAGTGATACCGAAGTATTGGATGTTTATGTATTATGTGTCGTTGTATCGGTATCCATTGGACTCGTGGTTGGTGAACGAGTATTGGGGTCGGAGGGAGGTTTGTTTCTCTGGTGAGGGTAGTGGTTCGACGTGCTTGATGACTGGAGACGATATCTTGAAGGGGAGAGGGCTTCAGTGGGATACACGATGGATGAATGTAGGCGTGATGTTTGGGTTCTTTGTGTTTTATAGGGTACTTTGTTGGATCATTCTTGCACGAAAGGTTTCGAACACAACAATATGAGTTTGTTTTTTTATATATAAAGAAATGTAAGATTTTGGTAAATCGTGTTGTTACTTGGTATGTGTTTGGTTTGAAGAAATATGCATCAAGGACGTTATTTATAAATGTTTATTATTAAACCGGCCACCATATTTTAACAATAATAATTATTATAAATGTTGTTGTTATTGTGTATTATACTATTAATTATAAGAGTCAAGAATTTGCAAAATCGTTTTACCTTAGACTTTTTTACATTTAACAAAATTATGATCATAAAATCGAATAAGATCTAAAGATTCTACAAAAATAAATTGATCTTCAAATTTGTTTGCTAGGTTTTGTTTATACAGTATCCATTATAACTCAATATTGATTATGACATCAATGAATAGCTTCAATCTTAAACATGAACCATAATTTTTTTCGCTGCAAACCGATAACATTAAAAAGAAAACATATTAAACAGAATAATAAACAAGATTCTAGTGATCATATATAACTAAAGACATAAGACCACAAAAAGAATAACATAGAACATCACCCCTTAATTCAAAATGAATAGATTAAGGAGTGATTATGAGACTCTTGTGTTATTCATTAAGGGGTGATTATGAGACTCTTGTGACTTATGATACTTGTTTTCAAATTAAATGGATGATTTTTTAGCCCCAACTATATAATAAAGACTAAAATATGAGATTGAATCGAATTAAGACCTAAGTCAAGATTCTAACATTCCAATATATGACAATTCATGCACATGTTTTTAAAAGTTTTTTAGATGAACGGTGACATTTTTGTTTTGATTTTTTTTATTTGTTTTTACAAATTCAAAATTTGATTTGACAAGTGAACTTTAAAGCTATATGTTTATTTATTATTTATATAATTTTAGTCATACTTATAAAATACATGTAAAATATAATAATATTCAATAGAAGGCGTTAGTTAGATCTTTTGATGGTATAAATTGTTAAAACTAGTATATAAAATTTTGTAATATATTTATAATAAATAAGATTATATATGAAATTATAATATATATATAAAAAAGAAATTAAAAAGATCATGAATATATTTTAAACATGTTACATAAGATAAAGGATTAAAGCTATAAATTAGAAAAAAAAAATCAATTCTTTTATATAAGATAAATGATTAAGACTGTAACATTATAACGACTTGTAATTTTTAAACAATCAAAAACATAATATGTGGGCCTTATTTTTACAAAGCATTTTGAAACAGCCACATTTGCACAAAACATTTCCAAAACAGCACCATTTTTCAAAAATCCCTCTATGCTTATCTAAGATAAATCCTAGTGTGATGGGACTGTTTTTCTCGTTTTAGATCTTAAGATCAAGAGATCCCAACCATGTCTACAACCATGAATCTAACCTAATAAATGAAAATCATTTGGTCAAGTGTTATGCTTTCAATTAATTTGACACATGTCATTTTGTAGAAATTTTGAATTATTTCTTTTCCACTTGGTATTTTCTTATGATTTCAATTTTCTTAAATTAAAAATCTATATTTTAAACAATAGTTTATATATGTTATGTATTCATTGTATTAAAATTGACAATAAATTCTAAGAGATAGTTTCTATCTTTCATTATTTAACAAACTGTAGCTAGCATATAATTGTAAAATATTTATTTGTATTTGTTTCTCTATTTAATATATTTTAAGGTCTAAGAGTTTATGAGTTTATGATGGTTGGTGTATTTTTGTATCCATATGTGATGTTTTGATGTTTTGATGTGATTATCTATTATTTAGGTCTAAGAAATAAATAATTTTGTTAATGTTTTGATGTGATTATCTATTATTTAGATGTTTGGGTTTTTGTTTTTTAGAGGGAATAAAGTCATAAAGACATCTATTTTCGATGTATTTTAACTCATCATAAAGCCAAACACCTTAACCGATTAAAATGAAATTAATAATGTTTTCATTTGAAAAAAATAATTATCTTATCTAAAACTGTTGGAAAGGGATTTTTTTATTATTTCTCCAAACCAAGTATAGAAAAAAAAATAAAAGATGAACTAGATGAAATTTTTTCGAAGAAAATCTAAAATGCGTAACAAATACGGTGTATGATTTTGTGAATTGCGGATGAGTTAAACTAATGAAAAAAACTTTTTGACTTTTCATTGCATTAGTTTCTTTTCGATTAGCCTTTTCAATACATTTTGGTTGGAATTTTCTAAAAATCATTATTGGTTAAAATTCATAACTAAATAGTTAATAGTTATAAAAAATTAATAGAGTATCATATAAATTAGAATTTGTTCGTCTTGAAATAAAAGTTCCATTAAAATGTTCCACTGTTCTGGAGGTTTTTGGATTTACGAATTGATGAGATACGTAATAGGGTTTAGATTTAAACCGAAATCGGAACCATTAGAACCGTTTTGGGTTTCGGGTTTAAAGAATGGGCTTATCCGAGTTTCGTGTGGTCTGAGTTTAGGTCCATCAGGTTCGGATAAACCGGGACCGGAACCAGTATTAGGAACTGGAACCAATTTTAGGGGTGAAACTGGTTTATGTGAAAAGTTTAAAACATACATATCTAATTCATTTGAAATCGGATTTGCATGCGGCTTTTCCCAATGTAAGCTTGAAGTTTGTATATGATTTCAGAATATAATTTTGTCAATTTTGTTTTAATATTCAATGACTTAAAATTCTCCGAAGTCGAGATATCAAAGATAGATTAAAAAAATACTTAATGTTTGCATTTTCATATTTTCAGCTTTATTATTTAGAATATGTCAATAGTTTTTTTAGTATAAGTTGAATTACTTACTTATTTATTATATTGTTTATGTTTATTTTTATGTAAAAGTATCACTTTAAAAAATGTTTAATGTTTATATATTGATACTAAACTTTTATTTTTAATAAAACCGTGTAATACACGGGTCTCACACCTAGTCTATAAATGAAGATAATTTTGCCATATGTCAATCTCTAATGAGTTTTGACACTTGTCATTTTGCGAAAAATTTTAAATAAATAATATCTACATGTTAGTTTATGGTTTTTTTTCAACTTTTAAAATTAAAAAGCCACATAATACTTATCTAACCTAATAAATGAAAATCATTTTGTCAAGTGTCATGCTTTCAATTAATTTGACACATGTCATTTTATAGAAATTTTGAATTATTTCTTTTCCACTTGGCATTTTTTTATGATTTCAATTTTCTTAAATTAAAAATCCATATTTTAAGCAAGAGTTTATATATGTTATGTATTCATTGTATTAAAATTGACAATAAATTCTAAGAGACAGTTTCTATCTTTCATTATTTAACAAACTGTAGCTAGCATATAATTGTAAAATATTTATTTGTATTTGTTTCTCTATTTAATATATTTTAAGGTCTAAGAGTTTATGAGTTTATGATGGTTGGTGTATTTTTGTATCCATATGTGATGATGTAAAGAGAGGAAGAATTGAATGGAGAAGAGAAATAAATAATTTTGTTAATGTTTTGATGTGATTATCTATTATTTAGGTGTTTGGGTTTTTGTTTTTTAGAGGGAATAAAGTCATAAAGACATCTATTTTCGATGTATTTTAACTCATCATAAAGCCAAACACCTTAACCGATTAAAATGAAATTAATAATGTTTTCATTTGAAAAAAATAATTATCTTATCTAAAACTGTTGGAAAGGGATTTTTTTATTATCTCTCCAAACCAAGTATAGAAAAAAATAAAAGATGAACTAGATGAAATTTTTTCGAAGAAAATCTAAAATGCGTAACAAATACGGTGTATGATTTTGTGAATTGCGGATGAGTTAAACTAATGAAAAAAACTTTTTGACTTTTCATTGCATTAGTTTCTTTTCGATTAGCCTTTTCAATACATTTTGGTTGGAATTTTCTAAAAATCATTATTGGTTAAAATTCATAACTAAATAGTTAATAGTTATAAAGAATTAATAGAGTATCATATAAATTAGAATTTGTTCGTCTTGAAATGAAAGTTCCATTAAAATGTTCCACTGTTCTGGAGGTTTTTGGATTTACGAATTGATGAGATACGTAATAGGGTTTAGATTTAAACCGAAATCGGAACCATTAGAACCGTTTTGGGTTTCGGGTTTAAAGAATGGGCTTATCCGAGTTTCGTGTGGTCTGAGTTTAAGTCCATCAGGTTCGGATAAACCGGGACCGGAACCAGTAGTATTAGGAACTGGAACCAATTTTAGGGGTGAAACTGGTTTATGTGAAAAGTTTAAAACATACATATCTAATTCATTTGAAATCGGATTTGCATGCGGCTTTTCCCAGTGTAAGCTTAAAGTTTGTATATGATTTCAGAATATAATTTTGTCAATTTTGTTTTAATATTTAATGACTTAAAATTCTCCGAAGTCGAGATATCAAAGATAGATTAAAAAAATACTTAATGTTTGCATTTTCATATTTTCAGCTTTATTATTTAGAATATGTCAATAGTTTTTTTAGTATAAGTTGAATTACTTACTTATTTATTATATGGAAATCTCTAGAAAAGTCCTAAAATTTTAGTCAAATTTATGAAAAAGTCTCAAACTAAATTTTGTTTATAGAAAAGCACAAAATACCGGCTAAAACTTCGAAAAAACCCTTTTTGGCCAGTTTCGTAGATTTTTCCGGTATTCTGTCATTTTTCATTTGTTTGCTCATTAGGACTTTTTTGAAAATAACCCGATAACCAAAATATTGGGACTTTTCTGAAAATTAATATGAAATTAATGGATATTATTATTAACAAATCATTTATAAACATAACAAATATTTTTTTTATAAACAAAGGAAATACATTTGTTTCTAATTTTTAGGATTACAATGGTCGACTAGGTACTTCTTTATTGTTTGCTGACTACTTCCAACTCCCTATGTTTTTCCTATGTATCGTTGTGGGTGTCATACTGAGATGTACTCTGTATGTTTCTTCAGTTAAATAAGAGTTGATAATATTTATTAATACACAATCAATAAGTGTCTACTTGCTACTAGGTGTGACGCTATAGGATCACATGTTATTAAAGATTATCATTACACAATGATTCTTGAACATATAGATCTATCATTATGTTCTTTAATCTAAATACCACTGTAACATACTCAAAATACGGTCCCAAAAATTTCATTTTAGAAATACTAAATAAATGATATTTGTGAAAACATGCGAACATATACATAAGTCATAAATCCAAATCCATAAAAATCAGAGTAATATCCCGATCAAAGTCAAAGTAAACATCCAAGTCAAAGTCAAAGTCAACGCTCCGAGTTGACTCAACTCGTCGAGTCATCCTTCAACTCGGCGAGTTCCCATAATTCACATAATCGCGATATTTCGAATCAACTCGTCGAGTTTTTCCTTAAATCGTCGAGTTTTTCCTTAAATCGTCGAGTTCTTCCTTTTTCAACAGAATCGAGACACACCCAAACTCATCGAGTTGAGGCCTCCCAACTCGTCGAGTTGAGGCCTCCCAACTCGTCGAGTTGGTCACTTAAAACACGCGGTCCAAAAATTTTCAACACGACGAGTTGCGGATACCAACTCGTCGAGTTGATCTATTAAATTGCATAATTAATAAGTTAAAATACATACCAGGAACCAGGCGTTACAACCACTTAACCTCCATACACTAGTCGATAACAACCATCAAATTACACACATAGTGAAAAGTAAACTTTGAATGACCATTTAACTAGATAATCACCATTTACTTGTTTCCATATAAACTATCATATTAACTTTCTCACATTTAATAGATGTGTGTTAGCCTATGGTTGTTACCATGTGAGGAATGGATGTTGGGTGGTAGTTAGGTTAAACAACATCAGAGGAACACCAACATTAAAGGAACACTCACTGAGTACGCCTCACCATCATACCCACAACGATGCATCGGAGCATCGTAAAGAGTTTGATGTGGTCAATAAGCAATAGATGAGTACTTAGACCACCAATTTATTCATAGAAATTAGCAACAAGTGTATTTCGTTTTTTAAAATAAAAATATCTGTTATGTTTATAAATGATTTGTTAATAATAATATCCATTAATTCCATGGTAATTTTCAAAAAAGTCCCAATATTTTGGTTATCAGGTAATTTCCAAAAAAGTCCCAAAATTTTGAGGAAATTAACGAAAAAGGACACAATACCGGCTAAATCTGTGAAACCGGCCAAAAAGGGTTTTTTCGAAGTTTTAGCCGGTATTCTGTGTTTTTTTGTAAACGAAATTTAGTTTGGGACTTTATCATAAATTGGACTAAAATTTTAGGACTTTTCTGGAGATTCCCTTTATTATATTGTTTATGTTTATTTTTATGTAAAATTATCACTTTAAAAAATGTTTAATGTTTATATATTGATACTAAACTTTTATTTTTAATAAACCCGTGTAATACACGGGTCTCACACTTAGTCTACTATAATAAATGAAGATAATTTTGCCACATTTCAATCTCTAATGAGTTTTGACACTTGTCATTTTGTGAAAAATTTTAAATAAATAATATCTACATGTTAGTTTATGGTTTTTTTTCAACTTTTAAAATTAAAAAGCCACATAATACTTATCTAACCTAATAAATGAAAATCATTTTGTCAAGTGTCATGCTTTCAATTAATTTGACACATGTCATTTTGTAGAAATTTTGAATTATTTCTTTTCCACTTGGCATTTTCTTATGATTTCAATTTTCTTAAATTAAAAATCCATATTTTAAGCAAGAGTTTATATATGTTATGTATTCATTGTATTTTAAAATTGACAATAAATTCTAAGAGACAGTTTCTATCTTTCATTATTTAACAAACTGTAGCTAGCATATAATTGTAAAATATTTATTTGTATTTGTTTCTCTATTTAATATATTTTAAGGTCTAAGAGTTTATGAGTTTATGATGGTTGGTGTATTTTTGTATCCATATGTGATGATGTAAAGAGAGGAAGAATTGAATGGAGAAGAGAAATAAATAATTTTGTTAATTTTTTGATGTGATTATCTATTATTTAGGTGTTTGGGTTTTTGTTTTTTAGAGGGAATAAAGTCATAAAGACATCTATTTTCGATGTATTTTAACTCATCATAAAGCCAAACACCTTAACCGATTAAAATGAAATTAATAATGTTTTCATTTGAAAAAAATAATTATCTTATCTAAAACTGTTGGAAAATGATTTTTTTATTATTTCTCCAAACCAAGTATAGAAAAAAATAAAAGATGAACTAAATGAAATTTTTTCGAATAAAATCTAAAATGCGTAACAAATACGGTGTATGATTTTGTGAATTGCAGATGAGTTAAACTAATGAAAAAAACTTTTTGACTTTTCATTGCATTAGTTTCTTTTCGATTAGCCTTTTCAATACATTTTGGTTGGAATTTTCTAAAAATCATTATTGGTTAAAATTCATAACTAAATAGTTAATAGTTATAAAGAATTAATAGAGTATCATATAAATTAGAATTTGTTCGTCTTGAAATGAAAGTTCCATTAAAATGTTCCACTGTTCTGGAGGTTTTTGGATTTACGAATTGATGAGATACGTAATAGGGTTTAGATTTAAACCGAAATCGGAACCATTAGAACCGTTTTGGGTTTCGGGTTTAAAGAATGGGCTTATCCGAGTTTCGTGTGGTCTGAGTTTAAGTCCATCAGGTTCGGATAAACCGGGACCGGAACCAGTAGTATTAGGAACTGGAACCAATTTTAGGGGTGAAATTGGTTTATGTGAAAAGTTTAAAACATACATATCTAATTCATTTGAAATCGGATTTGCATGCGGCTTTTCCCAGTGTAAGCTTAAAGTTTGTATATGATTTCAGAATATAATTTTGTCAATTTTGTTTTAATATTCAATGACTTAAAATTCTCCGAAGTCGAGATATCAAAGATAGATTAAAAAAATACTTAATGTTTGCATTTTCATATTTTCAGCTTTATTATTTAGAATATGTCAATAGTTTTTTTAGTATAAGTTGAATTACTTACTTATTTATTATATGGAAATCTCTAGAAAAGTCCTAAAATTTTAGTCAAATTTATGAAAAAGTCTCAAACTAAATTTTGTTTATAGAAAAGCACAAAATACCGGCTAAAACTTCGAAAAAACCCTTTTTGGCCAGTTTCGTAGATTTTTCCGGTATTCTGTCATTTTTCATTTGTTTGCTCATTAGGACTTTTTTGAAAATAACCCGATAACCAAAATATTGGGACTTTTCTGAAAATTAATATGAAATTAATGGATATTATTATTAACAAATCATTTATAAACATAACAAATATTTTTTTATAAACAAAGGAAATACATTTGTTTCTAATTTTTAGGATTACAATGGTCGACTAGGTACTTCTTTATTGTTTGCTGACTACTTCCAACTCCCTATGTTTTTCCTATGTATCGTTGTGGGTGTCATAGTGAGATGTACTCTGTATGTTTCTTCAGTTAAATAAGAGTTGATAATATTTATTAATACACAATCAATAAGTGTCTACTTGCTACTAGGTGTGACGTTATAGGATCACATGTTATTAAAGATTATCATTACACAATGATTCTTGAACATATAGATCTATCATTATGTTCTTTAATCTAAATACCACTGTAACATACTCAAAATACGGTCCCAAAAATTTCATTTTAGAAATACTAAATAAATGATATTTGTGAAAACATGCGAACATATACATAAGTCATAAATCCAAATCCATAAAAATCAGAGTAATATCCCGGTCAAAGTCAAAGTAAACATCCAAGTCAAAGTCAAAGTCAACGCTCCGAGTTGACTCAACTCGTCGAGTCATCCTTCAACTCGGCGAGTTCCCATAATTCACATAATCGCGATATTTCGAATCAACTCGTCGAGTTTTTCCTTAAATCGTCGAGTTCTTCCTTTTTCAACAGAATCGAGACACACCCAAACTCGTCGAGTTGAGGCCTCCCAACTCGTCGAGTTGAGGCCTCCCAACTCGTCGAGTTGGTCACTTAAAACACGCGGTCCAAAAATTTTCAACACGACGAGTTGCGGATACCAACTCGTCGAGTTGATCTATTAAATTGCATAATTAATAAGTTAAAATACATACCAGGAACCAGGCGTTACAACCACTTAACCTCCATACACTAGTCGATAACAACCATCAAATTACACACATAGTGAAAAGTAAACTTTGAATGACCATTTAACTAGATAATCACCATTTACTTGTTTCCATATAAACTATCATATTAACTTTCTCACATTTAATAGATGTGTGTTAGCCTATGGTTGTTACCATGTGAGGAATGGATGTTGGGTGGTAGTTAGGTTAAACAACATCAGAGGAACACCAACATTAAAGGAACACTCACTGAGTACGCCTCACCATCATACCCACAACGATGCATCGGAGCATCGTAAAGAGTTTGATGTGGTCAATAAGCAATAGAGGAGTACTTAGACCACCAATTTATTCATAGAAATTAGCAACAAGTGTATTTCGTTTTTTAAAATAAAAATATCTGTTATGTTTATAAATGATTTGTTAATAATAATATCCATTAATTCCATGGTAATTTTCAAAAAAGTCCCAATATTTTGGTTATCAGGTAATTTCCAAAAAAGTCCCAAAATTTTGAGGAAATTAACGAAAAAGGACACAATACCGGCTAAATCTGTGAAACCAGCCAAAAAGGGTTTTTTCGAAGTTTTAGCCGGTATTCTGTGTTTTTTTGTAAACGAAATTTAGTTTGGGACTTTATCATAAATTGGACTAAAATTTTAGGACTTTTCTGGAGATTCCCTTTATTATATTGTTTATGTTTATTTTTATGTAAAATTATCACTTTAAAAAATGTTTAATGTTTATATATTGATACTAAACTTTTATTTTTAATAAACCCGTGTAATACACGGGTCTCACACTTAGTCTACTATAATAAATGAAGATAATTTTGCCACATGTCAATCTCTAACGAGTTTTGACACTTGTCATTTTGTGAAAAATTTTAAATAAATAATATCTACATGTTAGTTTATGGTTTTTTTTCAACTTTTAAAATTAAAAAGCCACATAATACTTATCTAACCTAATAAATGAAAATCATTTTGTCAAGTGTCATGTTTTCAATTAATTTGACACATGTCATTTTGTAGAAATTTTGAATTATTTCTTTTCCACTTGGCATTTTCTTATGATTTCAATTTTCTTAAATTAAAAATCCATATTTTAAGCAAGAGTTTATATATGTTATGTATTCATTGTATTTTAAAATTGACAATAAATTCTAAGAGACAGTTTCTATCTTTCATTATTTAACAAACTGTAGCTAGCATATAATTGTAAAATATTTATTTGTATTTGTTTCTCTATTTAATATATTTTAAGGTCTAAGAGTTTATGAGTTTATGATGGTTGGTGTATTTTTGTATCCATATGTGATGATGTAAAGAGAGGAAGAATTGAATGGAGAAGAGAAATAAATAATTTTGTTAATTTTTTGATGTGATTATCTATTATTTAGGTGTTTGGGTTTTTGTTTTTTAGAGGGAATAAAGTCATAAAGACATCTATTTTCGATGTATTTTAACTCATCATAAAGCCAAACACCTTAACCGATTAAAATGAAATTAATAATGTTTTCATTTGAAAAAAATAATTATCTTATCTAAAACTGTTGGAAAGGGATTTTTTTTATTATTTCTCCAAACCAAGTATAGAAAAAAAATAAAAGATGAACTAGATGAAATTTTTTCGAAGAAAATCTAAAATGCGTAACAAATACGGTGTATGATTTTGTGAATTGCGGATGAGTTAAACTAATGAAAAAAACTTTTTGATTTTTCATTGCATTAGTTTCTTTTCGATTAGCCTTTTCAATACATTTTGGTTGGAATTTTCTAAAAATCATTATTGGTTAAAATTCATCACTAAATAGTTAATAGTTATAAAAAATTAATAGAGTATCATATAAATTAGAATTTGTTCGACTTGAAATGAAAGTTCCATTAAAATGTTCCACTGTTCTGGAGGTTTTTGGATTTACGAATTGATGAGATACGTAATAGGGTTTAGACTTAAACCGAAATCGGAACCATTAGAACCGTTTTGGGTTTCGGGTTTAAAGAATGGGCTTATCCGAGTTTCGTGTGGTCTGAGTTTAGGTCCATCAGGTTCGGATAAACCGGGACCGGAACCAGTAGTATTAGGAACTGGAACCAATTTTAGGGGTGAAACTGGTTTATGTGAAAAGTTTAAAACATACATATCTAATTCATTTGAAATCGGATTTGCATGCGGCTTTTCCCGTTGTAAGCTTAAAGTTTGTATATGATTTCAGAATATAATTTTGTCAATTTTGTTTTAATATTCAATGACTTAAAATTCTCCGAAGTCGAGATATCAAAGATAAATTAAAAAAATACTTAATGTTTGCATTTTCATATTTTCAGCTTTATTATTTAGAATATATCAATAGTTTTTTTAGTATAAGTTGAATTACTTACTTATTTATTATATTGTTTATGTTTATTTTTATGTAAAAGTATCACTTTAAAAAATGTTTAATGTTTATATATTGATACTAAACTTTTATTTTTAATAAAACCGTGTAATACACGGGTCTCACACCTAGTCTACTATAATAAATGAAGATAATTTTGCCACATGTCAATCTCTAATGAGTTTTGACACTTGTCATTTTGCGAAAAATTTTAAATAAATAATATCTACATGTTAGTTTATGGTTTTTTTTTAACTTTTAAAATTAAAAAGCCACATAATACTTATCTAACCTAATAAATGAAAATCATTTTGTCAAGTGTCATGCTTTCAATTAATTTGACACATGTCATTTTATAGAAATTTTGAATTATTTCTTTTCCACTTGGCATTTTTTTTATGATTTCAATTTTCTTAAATTAAAAATCCATATTTTAAGCAAGAGTTTATATATGTTATGTATTCATTGTATTAAAATTGACAATAAATTCTAAGAGACAGTTTCTATCTTTCATTATTTAACAAACTGTAGCTAGAATATAATTGTAAAATATTTATTTGTATTTGTTTCTCTATTTAATATATTTTAAGGTCTAAGAGTTTATGAGTTTATGATGGTCGGTGTATTTTTGTATCCATATGTGATGATGTAAAGAGATGAAGAATTGAATGGAGAAGAGAAATAAATAATTTTGTTAATTTTTTGATGTGATTATCTATTATTTAGGTGTTTCGGTTTTTGTTTTTTAGAGGGAATAAAGTCATAAAGACATCTATTTTCGATGTATTTTAACTCATCATAAAGCCCAAACACCTTAACCGATTAAAATGAAATTAATAATGTTTTCATTTGAAAAAAATAATTATCTTATCTAAAACTGTTGGAAAGGGATTTTTTTATTATTTCTCCAAACCAAGTATAGAAAAAAATAAAAGATGAACTAGATGAAATTTTTTCGAAGAAAATCTAAAATGCGTAACAAATACGGTGTATGATTTTGTGAATTGCGGATGAGTTAAACTAATGAAAAAAACTTTTTGACTTTTCATTGCATTAGTTTCTTTTCGATTAGCCTTTTCAATACATTTTGGTTGGAATTTTCTAAAAATCATTATTGGTTAAAATTCATAACTAAATAGTTAATAGTTATAAAAAATTAATAGAGTATCATATAAATTAGAATTTGTTCGTCTTAAAATGAAAGTTCCATTAAAATGTTCCACTGTTCTGGAGGTTTTTGGATTTACGAATTGATGAGATACGTAATAGGGTTTAGATTTAAACCGAAATCGGAACCATTAGAACCGTTTTGGGTTTCGGGTTTAAAGAATGGGCTTATCCGAGTTTCGTGTGGTCTGAGTTTAGGTCCATCAGGTTCGGATAAACCGGGACCGGAACCAGTAGTATTAGGAACTGGAACCAATTTTAGGGGTGAAACTGGTTTATGTGAAAAGTTTAAAACATACATATCTAATTTATTTGAAATCGGATTTGCATGCGGCTTTTCCCAGTGTAAGCTTAAAGTTTGTATATGATTTCAGAATATAATTTTGTCAATTTTGTTTTAATATTCAATTACTTAAAATTCTCCGAAGTCGAGATATCAAAGATAGATTAAAAAAATACTTAATGTTTGCATTTTCATATTTTCAGCTTTATTATTTAGAATATGTCAATAGTTTTTTAGTATAAGTTGAATTACTTACTTATTTATTATATTGTTTATGTTTATTTTTATGTAAAAGTATCACTTTAAAAAATGTTTAATGTTTATATATTGATACTAAACTTTTATTTTTAATAAAATCGTGTAATACACGGGTCTCACACCTAGTCTACTATAATAAATGAAGATAATTTTGCCACATGTCAATCTCTAATGAGTTTTGACACTTGTCATTTTGTGAAAAATTTTAAATAAATAATATCTACATGTTAATTTATGGTTTTTTTTCAACTTTTTAAATTAAAAAGCCACATAATAATTATCTAACCTAATAAATGAAAATCTTTTTGTCAAGTGTCATGCTTTCAATTAATTTGACACATGTCATTTTATAGAAATTTTGAATTATTTCTTTTCCACTTGGCATTTTCTTATGATTTCAATTTTCTTAAATTAAAAATCCATATTTTAAGCAAGAGTTTATATATGTTATGTATTCATTGTATTAAAATTGACAATAAATTCTAAGAGACAGTTTCTATCTTTCATTATTTAACAAACTGTAGCTAGCATATAATTGTAAAATATTTATTTGTATTTGTTTCTCTATTTAATATATTTTAAGGTCTAAGAGTTTATGAGTTTATGATGGTTGGTGTATTTTTGAATCCATATGTGATGATGTAAAGAGAGGAAGAATTGAATTGAGAAGAGAAATAAATAATTTTGTTAATGTTTTGATGTGATTATCTATTATTTAGGTGTTTGAGTTTTTGTTTTTTAGAGGGAATAAAGTCATAAAGACATCCATTTTCGATGTATTTTAACTCATCATAAAGCCAAACACCTTAACCGATTAAAATGAAATTAATAATGTTTTCATTTGAAAAAAATAATTATCTTATCTAAAACTGTTGGAAAGGGATTTTTTTATTATCTCTCCAAACCAAGTATAGAAAAAAATAAAAGATGAACTAGATGAAATTTTTTCGAAGAAAATCTAAAATGCGTAACAAATACGGTGTATGATTTTGTGAATTGCGGATGAGTTAAACTAATGAAAAAAACTTTTTGACTTTTCATTGCATTAGTTTCTTTTCGATTAGCCTTTTCAATACATTTTGGTTGGAATTTTCTAAAAATCATTATTGGTTAAAATTCATAACTAAATAGTTAATAGTTATAAAGAATTAATAGAGTATCATATAAATTAGAATTTGTTCGTCTTGAAATGAAAGTTCCATTAAAATGTTCCACTGTTCTGGAGGTTTTTGGATTTACGAATTGATGAGATACGTAATAGGGTTTAGATTTAAACCGAAATCGGAACCATTAGAACCGTTTTGGGTTTCGGGTTTAAAGAATGGGCTTATCCGAGTTTCGTGTGGTCTGAGTTTAAGTCCATCAGGTTCGGATAAACCGGGACCGGAACCAGTAGTATTAGGAACTGGAACCAATTTTAGGGGTGAAACTGGTTTATGTGAAAAGTTTAAAACATACATATCTAATTCATTTGAAATCGGATTTGCATGCGGCTTTTCCCAGTGTAAGCTTAAAGTTTGTATATGATTTGAGAATATAATTTTGTCAATTTTGTTTTAATATTCAACGACTTAAAATTCTCCGAAGTCGAGATATCAAAGATAGATTAAAAAAATACTTAATGTTTGCATTTTCATATTTTCAGCTTTATTATTTAGAATATGTCAATAGTTTTTTTAGTATAAGTTGAATTACTTACTTATTTATTATATTGTTTATGTTTATTTTTATGTAAAAGTATCACTTTAAAAAATGTTTAATGTTTATATATTGATACTAAACTTTTATTTTTAATAAAACCGTGTAATACACGGGTCTCACACCTAGTCTACTATAATAAATGAAGATAATTTTGTCACATGTCAATCTCTAATGAGTTTTGACACTTGTCATTTTGTGAAAAATTTTAAATAAATAATATCTACATGTTAGTTTATGGTTTTTTTTCAACTTTTAAAA
Organism: Lactuca virosa; assembly: GCF_052849685.1. Classification (NCBI taxonomy): domain Eukaryota; kingdom Viridiplantae; phylum Streptophyta; class Magnoliopsida; order Asterales; family Asteraceae; genus Lactuca; species Lactuca virosa. Next base: position 147,406,080 of record NC_136426.1, read on the forward strand.
TTAAAAAGCCACATAATACTTATCTAACCTAATAAATGAAAATCATTTTGTCAAGTGTCATGCTTTCAATTAATTTGACACATGTCATTTTATAGAAATTTTGAATTATTTCTTTTCCACTTTGCATTTTCTTATGATTTCAATTTTCTTAAATTAAAAATCCATATTTTAAGCAAGAGTTTATATATGTTATGTATTCATTGTATTAAAATTGACAATAAATTCTAAGAGACAGTTTCTATCTTTCATTATTTAACAAACTGTAGCTAGCATATAATTGTAAAATATTTATTTGTATTTGTTTCTCTATTTAATATATTTTAAGGTCTAAGAGTTTATGAGTTTATGATGGTTGGTGTATTTTTGTATCCATATGTGATGATGTAAAGAGAGGAAGAATTGAATTGAGAAGAGAAATAAATAATTTTGTTAATGTTTTGATGTGATTATCTATTATTTAGGTGTTTGGGTTTTTGTTTTTTAGAGGGAATAAAGTCATAAAGACATCTATTTTCGATGTATTTTAACTCATCATAAAGGCAAACACCTTAACCGATTAAAATGAAATTAATAATGTTTTCATTTGAAAAAAATAATTATCTTATCTAAAACTGTTGGAAAGAGATTTTTTTATTATTTCTCCAAACCAAGTATAGAAAAAAATAAAAGATGAACTAGATGAAATTTTTTCGAAGAAAATCTAAAATGCGTAACAAATACGGTGTATGATTTTGTGAATTGCGGATGAGTTAAACTAATGAAAAAAACTTTTTGACTTTTCATTGCATTAGTTTCTTTTCGATTAGCCTTTTCAATACATTTTGGTTGGAATTTTCTAAAAATCATTATTGGTTAAAATTCATAACTAAATAGTTAATAGTTATAAAAAATTAATAGAGTATCATATAAATTAGAATTTGTTCGTCTTGAAATGAAAGTTCCATTAAAATGTTCCACTGTTCTGGAGGTTTTTGGATTTACGAATTGATGAGATACGTAATAGGGTTTAGATTTAAACCGAAATCGGAACCATTAGAACCGTTTTGGGTTTCGGGTTTAAAGAATGGGCTTATCCGAGTTTCGTGTGGTCTGAGTTTAAGTCCATCAGGTTCGGATAAACCGGGACCGGAACCAGTAGTATTAGGAACTGGAACCAATTTTAGGGGTGAAACTGGTTTATGTGAAAAGTTTAAAACATACATATCTAATTCATTTGAAATCGGATTTGCATGCGGCTTTTCCCAGTGTAAGCTTAAAGTTTGTATATGATTTCAGAATATAATTTTGTCAATTTTGTTTTAATATTCAATGACTTAAAATTCTCCGAAGTCGAGATATCAAAGATAGATTAAAAAAATACTTAATGTTTGCATTTTCATATTTTCAGCTTTATTATTTAGAATATGTCAATAGTTTTTTTAGTATAAGTTGAATTACTTACTTATTTATTATATTGTTTATGTTTATTTTTATGTAAAAGTATCACTTTAAAAAATGTTTAATGTTTATATATTGATACTAAACTTTTATTTTTAATAAGCCCGTGTAATACACAGGTCTCACACCTAGTCATTTGATTAATTCAAATAAGCAAGAACATTTGAATTAACGAAAGACAAAGTTTGCTAACCCCACTTTACATACATAATGCTAACCCCACTTTACATATATTTTAGCAAACCCCACTTTACATATATTCAATGACTTAAAATTCTCCGAAGTCGAGATATCAAAGATAGATTAAAAAAATACTTAATGTTTGCATTTTCATATTTTCAGCTTTATTATTTAGAATATGTCAATAGTTTTTTTAGTATAAGTTGAATTACTTACTTATTTATTATATTGTTTATGTTTATTTTTATGTAAAAGTATCACTTTAAAAAATGTTTAATGTTTATATATTGATACTAAACTTTTATTTTTAATAAACCCGTGTAATACACGGGTCTCACACCTAGTCATTTGATTAATTCAAATAAGCAAGAACATTTGAATTAACGAAAGACAAAGTTTGCTAACCCCACTTTACATACATAATGCTAACCCCACTTTACATATATTTTAGCTAACCCCACTTTACATATATTTTAGCAAACCCCACTTTACATATTATTTAGAATATGTCAATAGTTTTGCTAACCCCACTTTACATATATTTTAGCAAATGACTATATTTTTGGGACAATATCTTGATTAATTCAAATAAGCAAGAACATTTGCTAACCCCACTTTACATACATAATGCTAGATACAAGTTGTGTTATGGTCCCTAATTTTTAGTCCTATTTATGATCAAAAGACAAAGTACGCATTCGTTGACGTATCATTCACATATGGCCCGACTATAATTAGGTGGTGTTTGTTTTTTGTCTGCAGATCTGCGTGACCTCTTCTGTCTGTGCCCCGCAGACCACGCGCAGACATTAGCCTTCGCAGACTGTTTGTTTTTTTGAAGACTGCAGACCTAAAAATGTCTGCGCGCCCTCTTCTTGGCGCAGATGTGGACTAGAGTCTTATAACATCTTTAGACATCTTCTAGCTTAAAAAAAACACATATATCTTCATTTTTTTTAAGTTTTTTTTTATTTATATTTTTTCCAACTTTATTAATGATAAACAATTTGAAAAAAAATACAAAACTTAAAAAAAAAAAAACGTTCGACGATACAAACATGATATTTTTGACAAATTTATAAATAAAGATTTATTACAATAATATTTGTTGAAGTTGTTTATATAAATATGAAAAAAAAAATCATAACATATTCTTATATTTTTTGCCAAATTTTATAAACCATTATTTAATACAATATCGTTAATTTCTCGAGAAAATATTTATGGTACGTTTTTAATGGACTTAATTGAAAAATGGACTTAATTGAAAAAATCGAAGTTTATTTCCATCCATTTATGTATCAAATTCTTTGATCCCTAATTATAATGTTTAGTTATAACTTTGCAAACCAAAGTTGTTGGTTTTATCAAATATATACGTTAATTCATACCATTTTTATTTTTATTTTTTTATAAAATAATAGATAAAAGTTGATCTAGATTTGTTAATTATTTATAACAAAGTCATAAAAATATTAAAAAATCACTTTGAAGTTTAAAAAAATCAGTTCATTTAGATTTCAGTTTATTTTAGTAGCTCGCAGATGTTAAAAAAACAAACAGTCTTCTTTTTTTAGACTGCAGACGTTTGGTCCACCTCTTCTACTGCAGAGGTCTACAGATGTGGTCCGCAGACTGCAGACATTTTGCATCAGAATAAACAAACAACATACTTATCGGATAGGATACCAGACACTAAAATAACATTACTCCATTCTTCTTACAATTACTTTTTGTAACAAAATAAACATATTATAATTATCTCAAAAACAGTAGTTATCAGTTCCATGTTACCATCCACTGGGTCCAATTTTCCTACAAAGTTATGACTTTGAATGTAGCAGCCATAAATGAAAACCCAAAAACCAAGTCAAATATTGTTCAAAGTCAAAGTTAATAATATAAGTTAAAAGTTATGCCATTGGTTCCTAACCAATATTAAAAAATAATTTATTATCATGTACTCTCTACTTTATTATCATCTATTTCTTACGTTTAATATTAATAGTATTAGTCTATGTTTCTTTTTAGAGTGTCTTAAAATAAATAATAGTCTATTTTTTAAAATAAATATCATTTTTACCAAAATACCTTTTATTATTAGTTAAATTATTATTGAATTAAATGCAACAAAATGGTATAAGTGTCATTTCACTTAATAAAGTTAGTTAATACTAATTAATGTTTTCTTAACGTGTATTTTTTTTGTTAGGCTGGAGGGAGTGATGTCACCGAAACCGCACTCCCTCCCCCGCCACATAAGCGTCATGTTAAATTATACCACACAAGTGTGGTTTCTTGCCACACTTTTTTTTTTTTTTTTTTTGTTATTTTGTTAACTATTTTAATTTAATAAAACTTATTTATTTAATAAAAAAAACATAATTTAAAAAAGATAATATTTCATTAATTAGAAATACAAATACCATACATTACTTAACTTAAAAAAAACCTAAAAATTTAGAAAAACAAAGTAGAAACATAAAACCTACAACTTTAAAAAAAAAACACACACACGAAACGATTAAAAATTTGAAAAAAAAAAACTAGAAATTAGCCACGGTTGATGTAACGATTTTTCACTTCCTCCTTCATCGCTAAAACCACTTCAAGCTCGGCCCCGATCATATTCGACGTGTCCATCGCTAGTATTCGCATGTCGCTCTCCCTTTGTTTCCGAAGCTCTCTTTCAGAAGCAATTTTCAAAATCTTGTCCATTCTGTCTTTTATACCCTTCATGTCGGATCCCATTTCTTTCAAATCATCTGAATCCGACGCTTTGCCTTTGCCTTTGCTTTTTGATTTGTCACTTCCCATTGGTCGGGAAGGTGGTGAAACTGGAACAGGTTCATCTTCGTTCAGATCAAATTGAACACGAGCATCTGATGTAGTGTGGTCGGACTCAGATGTTCTGCTGCGTTTTGACCCACTGTCGATATGCTCGTCTGATGTTTTGCTACTCAGCCATTTCCTGTTATCTTTCAAAAAATTCCAAACTTCAAGAAACTTGAAAGCCTTCAGATTTTCTTTTTGATACGCTTTCAACATTTTCTTCAAAATCACTTCATCGCTTTCTCCACTTTTCCATTGACGTTTCATGTTGTTCCACAAGTCATTAAACAACATGACTTCCTTGTTCATCTTCCCCCATTTGGAGTACACTTGATGTTTTGAACGGTATTCTACACGGTTCATTCCTTTATGGAACCTGTGTAAAACGCGAATCCAAAAGCGGTCATGCTTTTGGTCTTTTCCAACCGTCGCATCTTCTGAAATATCGATCTAAGATTGTGCCAACACTAACGCTTCCAAAGGTTCCCAACATCTAGCCTCCGCCTTCTCTTTTCTTTTAGTTGCTGCTCGAGTGGGCTGAGTCTCTGTAACGAATTCCGGTTCAGAATCAGAAACGACCGTTTCTGGTTGTGTTTGTGTTTGTTGAACAAACTCGGGTTGAGATAAAAAAATCAAATGGATTAAAATCCGGGTCGGGTTGTGGTAGTGGTGGTGTTTGTGGTTGTGGTTGCGCTGGTCGTTGTGGAAAATACGGAAACATACCGCCATAGTGGTAATACGGAGATGAGAAATCGGTTGATCAAATGAAGGTAGTGGGGTGTTGGTATTTCTGACTGGTGTTTTTTCTTTGCTGGGTCGTTTGGAAGATGACATTTTTCAAAAAAAAATAGAGAAAAGGAGTAGAGATATGATAAAAGGTTGTGTAAAAATGTTGTGTAGAATGGTAATATATATATATATATATATATATATATATATATATATATATATATATATATATATATATATATATATATATATGTATATATATGTGTGTGTGTGTGTGTGTGTAGTAAAGTTTTTAAAAAAAAAAAAGAAAAAGAAATTAACCACAAAGACCATTCAACGGTCAAAAGCAATCAAAACCTAAGGACCAATCAAAAATCGCGGTATTCCCTAGCTGCACTGCGGCCAAGACCGCACCAGACCGCGGTCTGGGGGCAGTGTTCCTGGTCTACGTGGCACAAAGTGCGGTCTGGGACCGCACCTACACCCTTCAGTCTTAGTAGACAATAATTTTGGGACGGAAAAATATAACTTTAAAATAATCTATTTAAATGATGTTTTTTTAGAATAGATGATGTGACTTGAGTTTTTTTTTTTTTTTTTTTGTAATAAAAGTTTAACGAATGGAATTATATGGTTATATATTCTTTACAAAATCAATAATAGAATACTGAAGTGTTAAATTCTCTTCGCTTTTCAGCTGCACCAAATGGACAATTTTGTCCATGATAATGTTCATGAAGTCATCATCTGCTCGCAATTATTTATAGAACACTAAATTCGATTTCAATTCGACACCATAAAACCCCACATCACCTCCTGTAACTTCAATCGCAGTCTTTCTTCTTAAGCTCCAATCTGCAACGCCATGACGAACACCATTCCAGATGTCATTACTTGTAAAGGTACTACTACTTCTAACTTATGATTTTAATTATTTGAAAATGACGTTGTTGCTAACGGAATTGGCGGTGCAGCGGCGGTGGTACGGGAGATCGGCGGAGCAATCACGGTGGAGGAGATAAAGGTCGATCCACCAAAAGCATCGGAAGTTAGAATCAAGATGCTCTGTGCGAGTATATGTCATACCGACATCCTTGCTTGCAATGGCATACCCTTCGTAAGCCCCATTTTCCTATCAAGTTTTGAATTAGATCATATTCTAAGTTCGAAGTTCTAACCTAATTCAACATTTCAGCCTCTGTTCCCGCGAATTCCTGGACATGAAGGCGTCGGGTAGATATTTATGAATTGAGAAAAAAAAACAATTTGATTGATTTATGAAATATGAATTGGATATAGACGATTGGTGGTTGCAGGGTGGTTGAGAGCGTCGGGGAAGGCGTGACGACGGAGGTGAAGCCAGGCGACGTCGTGATGCCGCTCTACATGGGTGAATGTGGACAATGCTTGAATTGCAAGTCCGGAAGGACCAATATCTGCCATGTTTACCCGATTACCTTGAACGGACTTATGGCCGACGGCACATCCAGAATGAGCGTTGCTGCCACCGGAGAAGCCGCCTACCACCTTTTCAATTGTTCTACATGGTCGGAGTACATGGTGATCGACGTAAACTATGTGATCAAGGTTGATCCGAAGATTTCTCTCCCCCATGCCAGTTTGCTGTCGTGTGGCTTCACCACCGGCCTTGGTGCTCCGTGGAAGGAAGCTCCGGTCACTAAGGGGTCATCTGTCGCCGTCTTTGGCCTTGGTGTTGTTGGCCTCGGGGTACGTTCCTTTATCATGAGGCTCTATGGTCAAAAGATTAGGGAAAAAACACAAGGTTTTTTTATTCATTTTAACAATTTAATCATTAAATTATTAACAATTTATAATTATAATTATTATTATCATTGCATCAATGGTTAGAGCGATAAAGAATAAAATTCGAATGGCTAAATATATAAAATATCTAAATATTTTCTATGATGTTACACCATTATAATAACCATCTTTTTGTAAAAAGCACAATACAAGACATTTCTTTTTATTTGATAGATTTTGTTGTTTGCTTATTATCTTCTTGCAATAATTACAAAATAATAGAATAAATTAATTAAAGTTCTTTTGCTAAATTGATGATATGATGAAAATACCTTGATGAAAATAAGTTGTGTTGTGTTTTTCCTTAATATAAAACAAAATAACCAAGGAAAAAGTTTTTCTACGATTGTGAAATATATAATGGTTTAATCAATGTAAAAAATAATTAGGTGTTTAAATCAATGTAAAACAATAATAGTACAAATGTTAATCTTTATTTTTCCGGTTCTTTTTACCATAAAAACCGATATATTTGGAACGTTTTCTAGGCAATAAAAGGAGCACAAATGCAAGGTGCATCGAAGATAATAGGGGTTGACATAAATGAAAAGAAGGCATCAAAAGGAAAAGTATTTGGAATGACCAATTTCATCAATCCTCAAAATCATCCTGATCGATCTGTCTCAGATTTAATAAAAGATATAACTGACGGGTTAGGTGTTGACTACTGTTTTGAGTGCAGTGGAGTTGAGCCCTTGTTGAACGAAGCCATTGATGCCTCAAAAATTGTACGCATGATATGATCCGAAGCTTTGTTAATGATTATTTTTATAATTATTTACGGGAAGATATTTAAAAAAAAATTATAAAAAGAAAAAAAAAAAAAAGAATTATAGCAATGAAGATTTATTATATGCAGGGAATTGGTAGGACTGTAGCTATTGGAGTTGGGCTAGAGACCAGTTGGGCCATTAAGAACTTATCATTATTGAGTGGTCGGACCTTGAAGGGTTCACTAATGGGTGGGGTTAGGGCTCAATCGGATCTTCCCATTATACTCAACAAATGTGTTAATAAGGTGACAAACAAACTATTTATTAACATTCATTTAGGGTTGATGACTATTTTGTTTAATAATAGTTTTATAACATTTTAAATTACTATATTGAAAAATTAGATGATTAATTTAATACTAGTCTTTATAATAATAATTTATTTTATTATGAGATTAAAGATATATAATTACAGGGCAACCCCTTAACTTGACTCGTTTATCTAATTATAAATTTGCAGGAGATAGAGATGGATCAACTTCTAACACATGAAATAAGATTGGAAAATATACAAGAAGCATTCAAGATTATGAAAAAGCCGGATTGTTTAAAAATTCTTATCAAATTTTAAAAGAAGTAAAACGTAAGACGTTGGGATACAGCTAAATTAAAGTATATTGCAATTCCATATAGTTTTTAGAATAAGTTCTTGATGTTGTAATGTTGCGAATAAAGATGAGTACGAGAATGTGAAGATGAATTTTCCTTTGTTAGTGTGTGCTTATGTGTGAATTACAAAAATGTAATTTGAAAGAGGTGGGACCGTTAAAATTACCAAATTGTCCTAAAGACATATTACCAAATTGTCCTAAAGACATATATAAGTAAACCAAGTTTAACAAAATAGTCACAAAATTGGAAATTTCTTGAAAATGATACATTTATTTCGGATTTTGATTCCATGCCAAGTAACTATTTGCTATAAAGTAGTCTCTCATATTTAAAGCATTTTTCAGAATTTTCTTATTTTTATCTTAATTTTTTTTTCAAAATTTCTCAACTTAACTCGGCTTTTTTTCATTCTTATCTTTTTCATCTTTCTCGATCCACAACACATGAAAACCCTATATTTCCTAACCCACTCAATCCACTTGCCACATCATTGTTTTTATTCAATTAAATTAAAAAATATAAAATAAAATAAAACATAACATTTTTTCTTTAAAAATAAACTTTTGCTAATTTAAAAAAATATATAAAATAATTTGACAAACTAATTGGTTATTGTCAAAGTTATTATTTGACAAACTAATCAATACAAAATTAATTACTTAAAATTGATTATTGGGATCTCTTGATTATTTAAGTGTATCAAATATTTTATAAACAATTGAGACTGAGGACACTATTAAATACAATAAAAAAAGATATATTTCTAGGATTTCAAAGAGAGGCATCTATCTTCTTCAACCGCAACGAGCTAGGGTTTTTTTCTTTCTTTACCTCCTTCAAATCATCAAAATCGAACCCTAAATTCCAACCGATCTTCACTCATCCATTTCTTTAATCTCCCTTAAATATTTCTATAAAGATTTCATTAAACAGCAAAATAAAACATTGGTTCTTCAGAACAAGAGGCCACGGGTTCACCAACCCGTTACAGAGCACTAAATCGTCCAACCCGTTTCTCCTGTTGGCGACGGTACCACACCCCGCCGGTACCGGCCTAACCCGATATCCATCTCGTTCCCGACTTGTCTCCCCTCGATATAGCTATTTTTGTCATTTTCGCTTTATTTTATTCCAACAAAAAAATTTATAAATAATTTTATAACAAAAAACAAGTTTTTATAATTATTTAACAATGAGAGTTACTTATTTGACTTTTGCATTTGGTGACTGGGTCTTTACTCATTCGCAGATAGATTCACAGAAACGGATTTCGATTACAAATTCAGTTGACTATGAAGTTTGAATGTGGCAAGTAGCCAAGCCACCACATAGTCCATAAACAAAGACCAAGTCAAAGTTCAAAGTCAAAATTATATATATATATATATATATATATATATATATATATATATATATATATATATATATAAGTTCAAAGTTAACCCCATTTAGTTCAAAACCAAAAATATAATAATAATAATAATAAAATAAAAGATTAGTAACAAATTATAGGAATTAATTACTAAATGTCAACTTTTTCAGTGGTGTGATTTTTTGTTATAGGCTCTTGAGGTGCCACGACACCAAGAGCTTCACCTAGGTTTAGGTTTAGGTTGCCTCTCATAGTTCTCCTCCCAATTCCGCCATTATTACCCTTCCTCATCATCGCAGCAAATTCCCCATAATCAATCTGTCCATCCTGCGACACACATGTTTCCAACAATTAATCATTAAATAAAAGCAATAATCACCTTTTTGATATGATAATAGCGTAAGGATTAAAGTTATTATTACATTATCTTGATCGATTTCCTGAATCATTTCATCAAGATGAACTTCACCTAAACCCATCTCTTCACACGCTTGTTGAAGCTCATCAATTGTTATGTATCCACTTCCATCTTTATCAAAAAACGCAAAAGCAGACACGAGATTCTCTTCTCTCTCCAGTTTGTTCAAGTGAACAGTTGCAGCAAGAAACTCGCCATAATCTATGGTTCCACTGTTGTCAATATCAGCCTGAAATTCCCACAAATTTCAACCTCCCATAACAAAAACAAAAAAGAAAAGTGAAAGACGAAAAAGAAAAAGAACGCAAACTTACAGCATCCATCAAATCCTTGATTTCAGACTCCATAAGTTCAGATCCAACACGTTTAAGTCCCTCTTTGAGTTCCTCAAAAGTAATTGTTCCACTATTGTCTGTATCTATCATTTTGAATAACTCTTTTAATCCACCGATTTCTTCTTCTGAAAGTCTTTCTGCTATCACCTATAAATATAATGTGCAATTGTGCATAATGAATTAATGAATAATGATAATGAAGTTGTTCCTATGAATCCAATCTCACATGTCTTTTTACTTTCTTACCCTTAAAGCCATCTTCTTGAGCTTGTTCATTGCAGAAAACTGTTTGAGTCTTGAAAGTACAGCAGAATCAAGGGGCTTATCAGGTGCCATTTTGTCATCAACAATCCATGGGTGACCTAAAGAAAATACCAAAACATTATATAATTATTTTTAACAAGAACTTTCTTTTATTGTAAAGTTTCTTTCTTACATAAAACTTCATGAGCTGTAAGCCTTTTCTTGGGATTTCTATCGAGCATTTTCCTTATAAGATCTTTAGCACTGTCTGTGATTGCAGGCCATGGCTCTGATTCAAAATCGAGTTTTGCTTGTAGAATTTGACGAAAGATCCCCATTTCAGTTTCTGTAGATAGAAATTAGAAATTTAGAATCTGTTTGTTTAGATGAAACAATGGAATGGAATGACTCATTACATTCCATAGTCATGTTTGGTTGGCTTCTAGGAATGGAATGACTTTTCATATAACTTTTGTATAGTACATGTAATTATGTATACAAATAAGATTGCAAAATACCTGCCCAAAAGGGGGGAACACCACTTAGTAGAATGTACAAAATTACCCCTGCACTCCAAACATCGGATTCAGGTCCATAATGCTTACGTAAAACCTCAGGGGCTACATAATACGGGCTTCCAACCACATCAGAAAATGTTTCACCTAAAATATGAATTAAGAACCAAATGTTATGAATTACACCAAGTATATAAATAATCACACAAAGTAATTGTAGAAGCTAGCGCATAAAAGTACTAACATTATTTGATGCAATAGGAAAAACAAATTAAAAAATCACCACACACGTGTTGGAGAAGAAGTCCCAATACATGGACCCAAATGCAATTATTTAAAACTTTGCATTTTGTGAAGTAGTTCTTATCAATGTCAAATTATCACCTACTTCTAGCAAAAACAAACATAATGAAACAGTAGTGACAACACAGGGACTTCGCATAAGTTCATAGAAAAGGAAGCTAGCACATCATAGGAAGTTAGGTATAATCAAGTGAAACAAGCAATATTAAAACGACCAATTCTTTATCTAAATTTCTAACCAATAATGCATATATTTCATATAGTTTTAAATAGAAAAAGGCAAAATTATATTGATATCACCCACAAGAACAACAAGAAGATTTACAAGGAAACTAGATCAGAAGCTAAAAGCACCCTAAATCAGAAATCGGCGATCGATATCGTCCAAGACGCATAAAAAACCTAAAACAGATAGAGATAAGATAGACCCACATGAAATTATTTAGGTATTAGAGATATAAGATAATATAACCCAAGAAGGAAAATCCAAAAAAGGATTAAAAAGGAAATGGAAATTGAACCTGGTTTGTAGAAAACAGACAATCCAAAATCAGTGGCTTTAAGAGTAGCGTCTTCATGTGTAGTCGAAAAGAGGAAATTTTCAGGCTTTAGGTCTCGATGCATAACACCCAAAGAATGACAAGCTTCAACAACCCCAACAATGGTTTTAATCAACTTCGCAGCCTCTCGTTCACTATACTGCCCTTTCTGAACTATCCGATCGAACAACTCTCCACCAGCGCATAACTCCATAACGATATGAACATATAAAGCATCCTCATAAGTCCCTTTGATCCTCACAACATTCGTATGCTCAGATAAATGGTGCATTATCTGAATCTCTTTCAAAACATCTTCGTAATCCTCTCTGCAGATGAGTTTCTTCTTGGGTATCGATTTGCAGGCGTAAGGAATGCCTGTGGATTTCTCTGTGCATAGATGGGTTGTACCAAACTGCCCTTGTCCTAATTTTCTTCCGATTGTGTACAACTGTTGAAGGTTTGGGGTTTTTTGCTTGAGTACCCAGTTGGGTTTTGGGTTCGATGATGGTGGTGGGATTGGTTTCTTCAATATTGGGGGTTTTGCGGGTTGTGTTGCAGTCGATGTTGAAGTTGATGAAGACGACATGTTTGGTTTCAGAGTTGTGAACTTTACCAAATGGGTAATGCGAGAATACTATAGATTTATGAACAAGAAAGCTGTACTACGAGATGTAACTTCACCAAAACATGAACACAGAAGTATTTGGGGGCCCAGATCGCTCTTATCCCTGAAAAAACAGAGAGAGAAATAGGGGAAAGATTGTCTTTTTTCTTCTTGGTGATTGAGACTTTGAGATGAATGAATGAAAGCGGTTCCTCTCAAAACAACTTTTTTTTCTTTTTGGGAGATGGAAATAGACCGAGTCCAAGTTTATTAGATGCAATAAATTTCTTTTGCGAAAAATAAAAGAAAAAGTAAAAAAGTTTTTAATGAAATTGTAGAGATATATTATTTATATATAATATAAATGCAGATATTGTACACTGAATATAAACTCTGAAAGATTCCATTATGATGTTTGTGTAAATTTTCTTTTGAAATTATGCAAAAAGAAGAAAACGATAAAAACATGGCAAGTGCATTATTGTTTATTCGTCCTTTGCCTTATGCTTTATTTGTTATTTTCTTTAATATAATTATGGATTAGCATATTTGGTTTTTTAATCGAGTCTAGTACAATGTTTTTGTACAAATTGGACATATATATTTTTTTTTATGTAAGATGTGCGTAGCTTAATTTAGAGAGTCTTGGATTCAACTTGTATCTTCCCAAGTTCCAACACAAAAATATCAAACCGGCCTAGGCTCTTGGGAATTTCGGAAGAAATTTTTAGGATTGAGCAAAACCGAACCCAGAAACTGAAAAACCGACAAAACCGAAACCAAAACATAAACCGACGGTTTGGGTTTAAATTTTTTGAAAACCGAAAATTTGGGTTTTGGTTCGGTTTTTGAGTTTGGTAAAACCGATAGAAACCGAACCGAACCAATTATATATATATATATATATATATATATATATATATATATATATATATTGTTTATATAAATATATAATTTATATACAAATATAAATATGTTTAGCGAAGTAATGTCAAAAGCATGAGCTAGTTTAGGTGGGTAAGGCTTTCGCATGTTTTTTTGGAGGTTTTAAGTTCGAAACCTATGTCCGATATTTCACTTCTTTTATTTTCGCAGCTAGATAAACTCATCCCACATCGGCACATGATTGAAACATAGCTACATATGCTCGCGTACATAAGCACAACATACATCCTCTTCAGTTTTATTAAGCTATTAGCTTTATCCCACATCGCTTGAGGGATCAAAGTAGAAGCCATCTTCATTTCTATATAAGTGAGGATATGAGATGATAGAAAAACAGTTTTAGGTTTGGTTTAGCTCATAAACCAAAACCGAACCTGAAAACCCGATTTAGAAACCGATAAACCATAAAACCGAACCCATGGGTTTAGGGTCGGTTAGGGTTTAAATTTTTAGAAACCGGTGTTCGTCGGTTTGGGTTTGGTTTTGGGGCAAAACCGGCCCATGCTCAGCCCTAGAAATTTTATAGATAAAACTCAAGGAATCAAATTTGTGTTTTGTAAGAACATATGCATTTACACAGGCGATAAGAAAAACAATTTCTAATATGTGATTAGTATCTTAAAGTTAGTTACAAGTGAATACTCTTATAAAATTGTTAGACTATCTGGTATGGGCAATGCCCACCGGCATTTTTATGACATGGAAACGGAAAACAGCGTTACCACGACACAAACACTGACCCGGGCTCCCTTTTTTGGTGTTACGTTTCTTCCCGTGGTGCTGGTAATGAAGGGCAACACCCGCTTTTTCTTTCTTCCTTCCTTTGTGTTTCTTCTTTCTTGGCCTCACAACTGCGTTGAAGGCTTGGAAGACCACCCCCAAATAATGTGATGGAAAAAATATGATGATGTGGCCTTTCAAACGACGTTTTTTTGGTTTCCCATACCGTGCAACCTTATACGTTTTAGAGTTACTAGAGTTACAACAAAAAAAATTCAAAATTATACATTTATGAATGAAGGCCGGTCGATAACTTCCTGATAAATAGAAACCACACGATTTTATGTGCTTTTAATCTGGACCGCTCTAAGTATCTATTTTCAGGTTTTTTACAGTTTTTTGGTCCATGTTTGGCTCCATAGAAGACGACCTTCTTCTCCATGTCTCCCTTCCACGATTGATTCATCTGTTTGGTTCAATCTGTTTGTTCTTTCTCTTTCAATATTGCCCACGATCCCATGAACCCTAAATGTCAATCGGATGTACGTGACTGATTTACCCCTATATAAGAGTACATGTCAATTCTAATTTTCAGAATATCTTAATTGATTCAATTGTTTCATCAATCACAGAGCAGAAATCGACCAAAAACATTTATGCCATTGAAGAACATTCAACCAAGGTGAATTTATTGCACAAGGTAATTTTTACGTGTGTTTTACTTCCTGTTCTTGCAAAAATGTAGATTTTTTCTACATCCGATTGTGAAAGTGAACTGAATTTAGCATGCACTTTAGTCCTTACAAATCCCAATTTCACCAGGAAATTTGTGATTAGGTACTCTATATATATAAATTTCATTCAAATTAACAATTTATAACGATTGGTTTATTGTTTCAGATATGTCGGTTCGAAAAAGAAAACAAAAGGACATTGGGTCTTTGTAAATACATATGGAAATAAGTCATCGATCTATGACTTTTGAATATGAGAATTCGGAAGACGAGTTGTCTGATACTACACCCTACATACAACAAAAAGAAAACTTGGGTTACCGTTCACAATCATAATCGAGTTATGAAACTTCGTGATGAATATGATGATGATGAGTATTCGTAACAACCATTAAATTAGTTCCCATGTGTTTTTATTGTTGGATTAGATGTCTAAGCCAATAACTAAATTGGTATATACTTGAATTATTAACAAAAACTTTTTGGGATGCCCTCAAACCTAGTAATTGAATAGAATAACTTATTTAGATAGAGAAACCGATTTATTTGTTTATTATATGATCAATAAATTGCAATAAATGATTTGTTAATATATTATGAGAAGAATATATTAATTAAAAATAATATTATTTAATTAAGAATTAATCAGAATTAATTTTGGGAGTAATTGGATTAATTAAAAGTGCAAGGACCTAAGTTGTAATTGTTTAATAGTTGAACAAAAGACATTCCAGAACCTTCCATAAGAGGTGGACGGTTTGGAGGGCATGCTAGGGTTCTAGAGTATCCCTTTTAGATAATTAAGAAGCCAAATAATTACCTGATTTAAGATATTATTGTTTTAATCAAGTAAGACTTATCTAGGGTTTTCCTAATAGCTATAAATAAGGTCCCATAACTCTAAATTTTGGTCAATCATTCTTTCTCAAGCGCATAGCCGAAATTTGCTTCTCATCACCTCTCTCTTCAAGTTTCCTTGGTTTCTAGGGTTTGGGTGTGAACCATCAGAGGTACAAGATTTCTAGTGCTTGCTTCCAAGAGTGTTTCAAGAAAGATATGTTTGATTGTTTACTATAACAATCGAAAAGGTATGTAACCCCTAGCTTGTTTATGAATTTCGAAAATAGCTAGGGCTTATAGGATTCTTGTTGTTCAATCGAATGTTACTTCAATAGTGTTATGACTAGATCTAATAGGTTGCATGTACACTTAAGCGTATAAGGATTTATCCGCATTGTTGCATGTAAAACCCATCAGTGGTATCAAAGCGTATGGTTGTCTAACATGTAACACATTGTCTTCTAGGTGTTCCTTTTATACCCTTGTTATAAGAATTGTTGGCAGAATGGGTCCCTAGTAGCGTTTGAAGAAAAACGCATATCCAATAGAACGCTATGCGTTCGTTAGGGACGTTATGCGTCCATCTTGGACCCTATGCGTTCTCGGCCTGGACTCGAAACCCTAATTTTTAGGGTTTGGACCCTATTTAAGCATCATTATAACCCCATACCATTCCTTATCTCCAGCCTCCATTCCTCATTGACCTCATTTCGAAACCCTAAAGTGTGTGAGTGTATTTTAAGCTTGGAGAGTCATTTTGGTGTCATTTGTGTACTCTTGGTGGTGAAGGAAGAACCTAGAAGTTGTGGTGTTTCACTCAAGGCCTTGGATCCAACATCTCCACTCCTTTGTGCATCTTCTGGAGGTATAAAACTCCAACCTTGATAAGCATTTCATTTAGATCTAGTTTAGCATAAAGTTGGCACCTTTTTTGTCCCAAATCTTAATCCTTGCGAGTATGGAATACTCCAGGACCTTTGAGTCGTCCTTTCATATGTTTTAAGGTGTGATAAGTCATAAAAATGAAGTCTTGGTCGTTAGTTTCCTTCCATGCATGAATTAGGATTTCTTATTGGGTTAAGAAGTGCACATTTTTTATATTAAGCACTTATTAGCCATGCAAGACCATAAAGTTGGAAACTTAATGGTTAAGGACGTTAATTTAGGGCTAGATCTGGAATTTGAGCAAAAGAGCTTAAGGATTAAGCTCTTAATGGAAAAAAAATGGGAACAGCTGGAGAATGCTATTCATTCCCTATAGAACGTCATGCATTGAAGAATGTTATGCGTCCGTTCTGGACGCTATGCGTTCTCAACTGGGTTGACTTTTTGACTTTTGACTTTTTGACCAAGTTTGACCTAAGGGTATTTTGGGTATTTTGAATTATAGTTGAGTATGGTCAATTGTCATTAAGTAGGTGTTCGGTTGAGCTTATCTCGGAGCAGAGTCACGTTCAGCTATTATTTCGTCTATCTATGAGGTGAGTCTTCTTACCACCTTAAGTGGGTCGAAGGCACCAAGGTCGGGCAACTGTAGTGTATGAGTAGAATGTATGCTATTGTATGATTTTGACTGATGTGATTGCATGATTTATGTATGGAGCTAATCTAGGCTCGGAGTCATTATGGACTCGGGGTTGATACAAACCTGGGGTTGATAAGAACCCGACACAGCTAATTGTTGTTATTTGGGGTTGATACGGACCCGCCACAGCCACGTGTTGTTATATTATGTGTATGATGTATGTGGTATTTTGGGGAAACTCATTAAGCTTTGTGCTTACAGTTTGTTTGTGGTTTCAGGTACTTCCGGTACGAAAGGGAAGAGCCCGACTTGATCGCAGCGCATCCGCCCGTCTTACGCATTTTCTTTATGATTTGGATATGTACTTTGATGATTACTATTATTTGAAATACTTTGGTTGGTTTGTTATGAATATTTGATGGTTTTCGATTAAAATAAAAATAAAAATTTGATCATAGTTTTTGGGATGTTACAATTTGGTATCAGAGCCTTGGTTTGAGGGATTCGAGCAAACTTTCGGGTGTGTCAGAACTCAAACTGAGGAAATGATAATCTTTTCAAAAAGAAAAAGAAATCGAAATTTTTGAAAAGGTTTTTATAAAGTAAAAAGGGGGTGCAATGTGTGCAATCCACTGAGCTCAAGTAAGTGGTTTCCCAAATTACCCATACTTGTGTATTGTGATTAGTATGCTTGATGTATGAATTGCATGCTAGAGTCGGGCTAAGGATACCTTCAGGAATCATATGATAGAATTACCTGATTTGTGTGATGCCTTATAGCCTAGGAGGATTGGATGTTATATATTACTTGGAATTGATATTGACTCAGTTAATTGCTAAGTGTATGCTTTCAAAGTTGTATACGATTAGGATCATATAACCCAAGAATGATCAATTTAGCCTCATTTCCTGCTCCTTGTTTGGTTGTAGACATAGGGTAGAATTAGGCCCGTACTAATGGAAGCATAGGATCTGCACTTGAGACAAGAATAGACCTGGAGACTCTAAGGAGGCATGTATAATGAAGATTCCTTCGGGTCATATGTTGATTGTTTCTATCATGTGGCAATTGTTTGAGGATGGTGATGATTAATCGAGGAGGTTCTGGTTCTGGTTCTGGCTCGGGCACAGAACCGATTGATGAGAGGTTGCATGAGCTTATTACAGTCGAGGTTACTCGTGGCATTCTAGATGGTACCACTGTGATGTTCGGTACCATCAAGGAGGGTATCATGAAGCTTATGGAGGATTGGCTCAGGGCTTTTCAAGCTGAGGTCACTACGGACCAAGTAGGAGAACGAACTCCCTAATTTCGAGATTTCAAGGCGTGTGGAGCTCCAGAGTTCTTTGGGGCTAAGGACCCCATCGCTAGCCGACATTGGATCACTGACATGGAGAATGCTCAGCAGAGGAGCTTTTGCCTCGAGGAGGCAAAAGTGGGATTTACATCCTGCCTGTTTAGGGACCGGGCACGCGACTGGTGGGATGAGGTTGGTCGAGGTGTGGGTATTGCGGCTGTGGAAGTCATGACTTGGGAGTATTTTCTTTCGAAGTTCCAGAGGGTGTTTGCACCAAATATCGAGGTGTAGCAGCTGGCGAGGAAGTTCCAGGACCTTCTCCAGACTGCTGAGACTGTGGCGGAGATCACCGCCAAGTTCCAATAGAGGGCTATATTGATTCCCCAGTACGCTGCGGATGAGGAGATGAAGAAGACGAGGTATCATGACATGTTGAGGGATGACATCATGGAGTTTGTGAGCTTTTGGAGTGCAAGACAATGAATGATATGATTTAGAGGGACCGTGAGCAGAAGATTGAGCTGGAGCTTCGATCGAAGCACAAGCCGGAGCAGGTGCAGACTATCATGGGCCAGGCTAAGAGGGCCAAGGTTTTTGATTCACATTCTAGGGGACAGTAGGGTTGAGGCCGTTGTAGCAAGTGTGGCAAGCAACACAGTGAGGCATGTCGATCAGCGGGTTCAGGTTGTTACATATGTAGGCAGACTGGTCATATGAGTAGGGATTGCCCCCGGAGTGAATTGATATGTTTTCACTACAATCAGACAGACCATAAA
This sequence comes from Lactuca virosa, assembly GCF_052849685.1. Lineage (NCBI taxonomy): Eukaryota > Viridiplantae > Streptophyta > Magnoliopsida > Asterales > Asteraceae > Lactuca > Lactuca virosa. The sequence goes on from NC_136426.1 coordinate 147,425,637, forward strand.
AGGCTGATTGTACGAGGTTGGTAGGAGGGGTATTGGTGGCGCCTGCACCAGCCACCTTGAGGATCACCGATGGACGCCAGGGCAAGTCGGCGGCACCTGTTGTGAAAAGTAGGGAATTTCAGTTGACCACTGATGAGGCCCGCGCAGCACCAGATATGGTTACTGGTACGTGATTTATTTTTATATTTTATTGATTTCCTTGTTTATGCTTATGATTATATATGATCTTATATAGGGACCTTTTTGGTTAATGGTATGATCGCTCATGTATTTTTTGATCCAGGAGCTACCTGATCCTTTGTATCTCTTGAACTTAGCAAGAAGTTTCGTGATGCTCCTGGGATTCTGGATTTCCCGTTGGAGGTCGAGATTGTTGATGATCGTTCAGTGAGTGTTTCAAGGGTTCATCGAGGATGTGTCCTGAACCTGTTTATTGAGAGATACTTTATTGATTTGGTGTTGATTCCTCTGCGAGGATCGAAGGTTATCATCAGGATGAACTGGTTGGGCCCCAATGGGTCCATGATTGAATGTGATCACTAGCTAGTGAGAGTTAGAACCCCAAGTGGGGGATAATTGGTTATTCATGGCGAGAGAGATTCACATAGGCCTGCTCTCTGTTCGGCTGCGAGGGCCAGGAGATATCTTCAACAAGAATGTTATAGGTTCCTGGCTTATATGGCAGATACTCAAGTTGAGGGCACCACATCATTGAGTGAGTTGCCTATTGTTCAGGAGTTCCATGATGTGATCTAGATGAGTTACCGGGTGTGCCTCCCGAGAGGAAAGTTGAGTTTCAGATTGATATGATTCCTGGAGCGGCTCTAATAGCCAAGGCACCGTATCGTTTGGCACCACCAGAGATGCAGGAGTTGTCTATGCAGCTTCAGGAGATGCTAGACAAAGGATTTATTCGGCCGAGTAGCTCACATTGGGGAGCACCAATCCTGTTTGTGAAGAAGAAGGACGATTCACATAGGATGTGTATTGACTACCGGAAGTTGAATAAGCTAACAGTGAAGAACTGTTACCCTATCTCGAGGATAGACGACTTATTTGACCAACTTCAGGGAGCATCTTGGTTTTCCAAGATTGATTTGTGATCAGGGTACCATTAAATAAGGGTTAGGGATGATGATGTGCAGAAGATAGCTTTCAGGACTCGTTATGGTCATTATGAGTTAGTGGTGATGTCGTTCGGGCTCATTAATGCACCGATGGCGTTCATGGATCGCATGAACCGAGTTTGCAGACCGATGTTGGATCGGTCAGTGATTGTATTCATAGATGATATTTTGGTCTACTCCAAGACCAAGGAGCAGCACGAGGAGCACTTGCGAGAGGTGTTGGAGACCCTGAGGAGGGATAGGCTTTATGCTAAATTCTCTAAATGTGAGTTACGGTTGTGTGAGGTGCAGCTCTTGGGGCACATCATCAACCGGAAGGGTATATTGGTTGACCTGACCAAGATCGAGGCTATGATTCTATGGGAGGTCCCGAGGACCCCATCTGAGATTCAGAGCTTCTTGGGTCTTGTAACGCCCGCAGATCCGGGCTAGTCAATTTAGAGACGATGAGCATCAAAAATGAGTTTTTGATGGAATATTATTTAGAAGGATTAATCTTAACCAAGTTGTAGTATATGTTACAAGGGTTCCGCACATATAAAGAACGCCGAAATCCGAGTTATAACGAAGAAGTTATGGCCCGTCGAAGTTTTACGGCAAAACCGGCACGACACCGGGAGACGTAAATAGTGAATTTACGGTAGAAGACTTTTTAGCCATAGTGAACTAAACAAAATTTGTAGTATACGTTAAACCGAGAACATACAAAAAAAGAACGCTCAAATCTGACTTCATATGAGTAAGTTATGAATTTTCTAAGATTTGGCATAGCAGTGCACGACCCGAAACTCGAATTTTAATTCGAGCGGTTTTTGGCCTACGCGACCTAAATGAGAGTTGAAGATCTCATTAATAGGAACTCAACGGTAAAAATACAGACGAAAACGGAGTCCGTATGTAGAAGTTATGAATTTTACGCGGACATTTAACAGTATAATCTCCTCCTACTGTTAAATTTAAGATCGGTCGAGAATTAGCCGACAGAGTCTAAATGAAAGTTTTAGATCTTGTTTTTACCTACGCGTGGATATAAATAATGTCGAGATTAGATCTCGTATGTTAAAGATATGGACGAAACTTGGTCCCTACTCTTCGAGCGCGATAAATTCGATACAGTTTTGTAAATCTGAGATAGAATGAGATTTAGCTGACGACGTCTAAATGAAAGTTGTAGTACTCGTAAATACCAACGCGTGGATATAAAGAACGTCAAAAATGGAGTTCGTATGAACGAGTTACAAATTATAATAACATATTTACGTATTAAAATAAAGTATAAATCATATATACGTACACATATATATACAAATGTATATATCATTAGAAAGGTATCGACGATGCGGTTATTATAAGACTAGTGTTGAGTACTTTCGATATTAGTTTAGTACAAATATAGTTAAATCTATTTAAAATAGTATTATGAAGGGGTGTTTAGTCGTTTATATAACTATAAGGTCATTAAGTAATTATGGATGGTAGTTTTTGTAAATTCAATTACTATAAATAAGAGGATTGGGCTCTCATATTTCTTGCACCATTCTCTTGATTCAAGAGTCTTTCTCTTCTTATCCCCCGAGCATTTCGGTCCCTCGTGATTCGACTTCTCTTTCTGTAGTTTTAGTATAGTAAGGTGAGCGCTGAAGCGCTGCACGAATCTTTCTTAGAAAGATTCAGCGACGAAGTTCTGCCCCTGTAGAGCCCGACTCCTAGCTAAAACCCCCTTGTAAGTAAGTTATGCTTACCTATTTTAATATAGCTTATATTTAAAATTAGTATTGTTATTATGAAATTATAATAAATATTTGAGCTATTATTATGACTTATATAAGTGTCGTTATAATATCTTTTTAACTACTCGCGGTACGGAGAATCTGGTTTAAAGGGCCGCATAGGGTTGTTGGATTTCAGAAGTGCTATATGCCAAAATGGTCCTGCCCTCCGGTGTTTTATGTCTGGCCCCTGTCTGTACATAGTGGTTGGAAAGTATTGTTTAAACGCTTATATAATAATAATAATAATAATAATAAGACTAATACTTAGTCACGGTAAATATTAGACTAAAATCTAGTGGTAATAATACTAGGTTTCGTCGAAGGAAATTATTTTAAAGTAAACGAAGCGCTGTCCGAGTACCGAGTCACCACCTTATCAAGTGGGTGCATAGTTACTTTAATCTTACACATAGATATGAAGTATTTTATATAAATTACGTGCTATGTGTGTATACTGTCTGAATACTTGTTGTCTATGCTGGATGAAACGTTTTATACATGTTTTAAATGATCTAAACTGTATATGTATTTTATATCTAAAAAATGTGTTGGGTAAAATGATGAGCGATGAAAGATGAGATAAATGTTGAGAGATGAAAGATGAGATGAATGATGAGCGATGATACATGAGTGATGAAATATGGTGCGAAGCGATGAGCCAAAGCGATGAGCCAAAACGATGAGCCAAAGCGATGAGCCAAAACGATGAGCCAAAACGATGAGCCAAACGATGACCCAAGCGATGGCCCCGTCATCTAGCAGAGTATGGATGACAACCACAGACTATTCTAGACAGTCTAGTGGAACACTAGCAGGATCGCAACCTGTAGGTGTTGTGAACGATGTGTTCACCGGTGTACTCTAAAAACCCATTGACATGTATTGCAAGTGGACTCTCGAAAATGATACTGTCAATAAACGAGATAAACCCTGGCAGATGCGCCTAAAGGACTCTACTGGCAGAAGCGCCTAATAGAGAACCTCATAACCCCGACAGATGCACCTAAAGGACTATACCGGCAGATGCGCCCCATAAAGAATGTCACAATTATGGCAGATGTGCCTAAGTGATAATATTAGCAGTTGTGCTTGACAGATGTGTCATTAGCAACGATGGATTTCGTGCCTATTCCTTAGGATAATCCTTAGGAATGAATGAACGAGGAATAGCTGATTCTTAGGGTAGATCCTTAAGAGTAAAGAAGATAATGGGGATGGGTAATTGGGTTGATTGTTTGATGTTAAAACATAATAATTATATTATTGTGGGTTGAAAACCCTATGTAATCACCAGGTTTCCCAACCTGACCCACTCAAGCTTATTTGTATCAAAGGTGTCGATATGAAGCTACTTTACACTGAGAGATTTAAAAGAGATGTAGATCACTAGTGTAAATGAATGTAAGTTCTGTTTATGCTTATGTTTCTGTATTGACGATGACATCCCAAGGTTTTGAAAATGAATAAAAATACATTTCTTCAGAAATGCTTTGATAACGTATTTATCATGTTTTTCTGGGAACAAATTCCGCAACATTTTATTAAAAGACGTACTCTGATTTTTATAAAGCATAAACATAATCGGTCTTTTCTGGCCGTAAAAATGGGGATGTCACAGGTCTCTCGGGGTATTATCGGAGATTTATCCAGAATTTCTCCAAGATTGCAGTGCCTTTGACCCGCTTGACGAAGAAGAATGTCACTTTTCGATGGGGGCTTGATCAGCAGTTGGTTTTTGAGACTTTGAGGCATCGATTGTGCGAGGCCCCGATTCTCGCGCTTCCCGAGGGCATGGATGACTTCGTGGTTTATTGTGACACCTCTATTTTGGGATTAGGAGTTGTCATCATGCAAAGGGGACATGTGATTGCTTACACTTTAAGGCAGCTGAAGCCTCATGAAGCGAATTATCCTACGCATGATTGGGAGTTGGGGGTTGTGGTTTTTTCCCTCAAGATTTGAAGGCATTATCTATATGGGGTTAGTTGTACTATCTGTCACAACTAGGAATTCTAATGCTTTTGTAAACATTAACAATGATAACATTGGTGACTAAAACTTGAAAGTATGCATGATGTTTATTCAATAACACCAAAGTTCCATCAATCACTCTATGCAAACACTTCAAATAGTCAACAAAAGATTGGAAACCCTAAAAATCCCGGTTTAAGTCCATTATGGACTAGGATTTCCTTATTGGGCCTAATGGACCAATAAGTTTCCAATTTGACTAGTTTGGGCTTAGAACCCTTAATTGGGCTCTAATTCAACCCACATTCATGAGATTTGACATTTTTGGGCCATATTGGGCCTAAAATGGAAGTAAACTACTCCAATAATCCTTATTGGGCCATAACTAGCCTAATTAACCTTATTGGGCCATAACTAGCCTAATTAACCTTGTTGGGCCATAACTAATCTAATTAGCCCTAATGGGCCGCAAACCTAATCTTTTATGCTAATTGGGCCGTGAACCTCCCTAAGGGCCCAATGGGCCGAAAACTCCTTTATGGACCTCATGATTTCAAGTAAGGATCAAGAATTAGGCCAAAATGAATCCTCTTCCCTCCTTAATGCAATTCTCGGCCCATTTAAAAAGAAAGAAAATATTAGAAGAAGAATTAAGAGAAAATGGATTAAGGAGAAAAATTGTGAGCATGCCACCTCCTTATTGTATGGTGGACATCCATGCAATGTCACTTTACCCTCTCTCCCTTCTTCTTCTTCTACTCTCGGCCGAAAGCATCAACACACACACTTAATTCACTTCCAAATACTTCCAAAATCCTCTCAAGAACACCTTCATTCTTCCATCAAAAATTTCGAGATTTGCAAGCATTCCAAGAAGGTTCTTCACTCATATCACAAATCCTTGGTAAGTTCTTACTTAGATCCATGGATAAACTTCTATATCTTATCAAAAATCTTCTCTTACTTCATTCAAATTCATGATCATGCTTCTTAGAACCCATCTAAGCCCAAAGATTTCTCAAGAAGCTTGCTAGGGCCGAGAATCACTTCAACCCCTTCCATTTCTTCTTCAAAACCGTGAGCAACAAAGCAAGGTGAGTTCATACCCCCTTGTTTTCGGTTTTTACTTGTTTTTGGGGGAGAATACAAGTACTATGTGTTAATCTATGTGTGTATGCTTGTTATATGTGATTTCTTTGGTTTATGTTGTGAAAATATGATATTATTTGCTAAATCTTGAAATCTATGGCTAAAGTGTGAAGAATACATAAACAATGTACATAATAAACAACTTACTTCAAAGATCTAAGGATCTTTAGGCTTAAGAAGTGAAAACAAAGTCAAAATCCTTATAAGTGTCATTTTTGCAAAAATAATCAAAGTTTGGGTAAAATATGACATTTTCAGTTTTATAAGGACAAAATAGTATTATTTACATAGTAATCTAACTTTTATGAAAATAACACTTGTCTAGGGGTCAAAAACATAAATTTTAGCTTAATGGGCTTTAACTTTGGGCCTTACGATTTTTGGGCCCAAAGTTGCGAAAAATGAAGTATTTGAGGGGCTGAAATGGAAAAGTTAACACAGTATGGGTTTAAAACGTGAATAAATCTGTTTTAAGGGCTGAAAATGACTTTGATGTAAAAATTGGACTAAAAATGCAAAGTTTTCGACTTTGGGGTCAAAATTGTAAAACTTACGGAAATTGAGCCAAAAATGTAAACTTTTTTTCAACTAAGGGCTGGAAATGGCAAATACAATAGTTTTGGGCTGAATTTATTATTTCAAATAAAGTTTGGGTCTAAAACGTCAAGAAAAACGGTTTAAGGACCAAAAATGTCAATTTTCATAAAAGGGGACTAAAAGTGCCATTTTTATAGATAAAGGGGCTGAAATGGTCAAACTAAATGTTTTTGGGCCAATTAGACGAATATTAAATTGTTGGGTCAAAAATATTAAGTTTATAACGCATGGTTTAAATATATATATATATATATATATATATATATATATATATATATATATATATATATATATATATATATATATACGTATAACCAAAGCTTCGTTATAAATCAAACGTTAGAGTATTTTAATACTTCGAATAAACATTTCGCTTACACCAAATAGCTACATTACGAACTTAAGATCAATAAATTGTAAATGATTCAATGGTTGTGCTCAAATATCTTCTATTCGTGCTATTGGGCCTTTATGACCCAATATCATGATTATTAGGCCCAATATAATCACACATATTTATTGGGCTTCCGGTGACCCAATTACATACCCAATGGGCCTTTGTCAGCTTTAACATGCTATTAGGCCTTAATGGTCCATTTGCATTGCTAATAAGACCCTAAACATTCATAATATGCTTAATGGGCTATAACGTGTCCGTAGCATACTTGACAGCCTGTAATAACATACAAAGTTAGTGGGCCTTCGTTGTCCTCTTTTCTTCGTCTGTTAGGCTTACCTTTTATACAAGTAAACATAAATCGGGTTGTAAAACAATGTTATTCTATTTCATTTGGATTTAGTGAGAAATAACGGGTGACACCAATAAGTGTCGGTCGTAGTCTGTAGTTATAATCAAAGTCTCCTGGAGGGAGAGCGAGAGTTTGTGTATAGATCTATACGGGGGTGACTCCCCCACACCTAAGCTGTTCGCTACAGTTAGACTCGGCCAGTCTAGGGTGACAAAATCTTAATTCAAGACCGGCATTCGATAAAATGCCAAGACAGGCGAATTAGTCATTATTATGCATGGTTATAACGACTCACATAGAGATCCATTACCATCTAAGTAATCATTGGGGAAATCATATTCATACGATGTGACGATGCAAAGAGATTATACAATAATACAAAACTATCATACCTTTTATATCAGAAAACATCGGGTTTCCGGGGAACAACATCATTCACTTCTACTTACAACAACTAAAATACAAGGAACTATTATGAAAGGCATTTCACTTTTACATGTTTTGAAATCATATACACGTATACTTATGGATAATCACACCTTTTTCGTAAACAGTTTTCGTTTCAGAAAATATCGGATTTTCTGGGTTTTACAGACAATACAAAACGTTTTTACATCAAACCTTCTTATGAACTCACCAACATTATTTATGTTGACCGTTTTCAAAATAACTTGTATTCTCAGGTAACTGTTAGAATGAAGAATTATCAAGCGTGTTTCTGAAACGTCTTTTGTGTTACGTCAATCGATAAACAATTTATGTTTTGAATTATGTAATGTAAACAATGTACTGGATGTGAACAATAACGGTTGTAATGTATTAATGCATGGTGATGTTTATGTTATGTTTCATGTATATTCATTGTGATGATATTTCAATTTAAGTCACACGATCCCTCGGACGTTTCCGCCGTCTGGTTCGGGGGTGTGACACTATCTACACTGACCACAAGAGTTTGAGATACTTGATGGATCAGCTGAATTTGAATATGCGGATACAAAGATGGATGGACATGGTAAAGGATTACGATTACGAGATCCTATACCATCCTGGGAAGGCCAATGTGGTTGCCGATGCCTTGAGCCGTAGGGCAATGAGTACACCTATCAGGGATATTTGCTTGAGGATGGTTATTACTTCGTCCTTGTTGGATATGATCAAGAAGGCTCAGGTAAAGGGATTGAAGAAGGAGAACTGGAAGGCACAATGAATCAGGGGGAAAATTCTTGTATTTATCAGAGATAGTCGGGGGTTGTTGACTCGGTGTGGCAGAGTTTGGGTTCCGACTATTGGTGGGGTGAGGCAGACAATTCTAGAGGAGGCTCATAAGTTAAAGTTTTTTTATTAATCCATGGGCCACGAAGATGTATCGGGATCTGAGACTGAGTTATTGGTGGCCCTGTATGAAGATAGAGATAACATGGTTTGTTAAGAGGTGCTTGACTTGCAGGAAAGTCAAGGCCAAACATCAGAGACCCCACGACAAGATGAAGCTACTACCCATTCCCATGTAGAAACGGGAAGAAATTACCATGGATTTCATCACAAAGTTGCCAAGGATGACATGTGGAGTTGCTTCTATTTGGGTCATTATTGATAGATTGACCAAGAGTGAACATTTCATACCGATTACCATGTAACATCCTGATGATAAGGTACTTATAATTTTAATCCTATAATTTAATTATGTTTCATTTTGGTCCCTAAGTAGAAGGAAGTGTGTATAGGAAGCCTTAGTGGCATTTTCGAAATTTGGGAAATTTGGGAGTATGCCATGCATATGTGTGTATGCTTAGCGTACTAAGGCGCGCCTTAGTACGCAGGGCATACATAGGTACGTAGGGCGTACATTCCATGCATGCAAACCCTAGTTTTTAGGGTTTGGCTCATATTTAAACCCCATTATGACTTCATTTCCCCTCATCTCATCAACCTCCATCCTTCTTGAGACATTTTACAACCCTAGTTCACCTTGAGAAGCTATTTCAAGCCTAAGAGTGTGTGTTTTTGTGCTTAGAAGAAGATGGAAGAAAGCCAAGCTCATCTTGGAAGAGTGAAGAACTTTGGATCTGGGGTTTCTACGTCATTTGCAACCTTTCTAGGGTATAAAGCTTACAACTTTACCCCTCTATCATATAGATCTAGGTTTGGATGTCTTTATGAAGCTTTTTGGTCCCAAAATGTTAGATCTTGAGCATGGCATGTTCTTAACCATTAAGTTGTCCTTTCAGACCCTAAGAGGGGTCTTAAGTCATAAAAATGAAGTCCTAATGGTTGGTTTTGTCCCATGCATGTTATGGAGGGTCTTAAGGCATTAAGATGTTGGGTTTTTATGGAATAAGCACTTATTGAGCATGCAAGGTCATAAAGTTGGAAACTTTATGACTCCTAATGACATTTTGACATTGGATCTGCATATGGACATGTTAAGATGTTGTATTAAGCACTTAATGATGAAAAAAGAGAGTTTGGGGTTACGTCGTGCGTACTTGGGTGTACGCCTAGCGTACACGGTCAACATACCCATTTTTGGTCAAGAGGAGGAGTACGCCTAGCGTACCTACAGAGGACGCCCAACGTACGCTTGCTGAGTTGACTTGGTTGGGTTGACCTGTTTAGGTAGACTTAGTTGATTTATGGAGTTTGAGCAAGTTTGACCCTAAGGGTATTTTGGGTATTTTAGGATTTTAATGGAAATTGGTCATTTGGTTGGAATAGATGTCAGTTAGAGAGCTGAGATTCGGAGTCGAGACCTCGTCAGCTTTTTTCCAGTTTGTGAGGTGAGTTTTCCTCACTGTACTTGCGGGTCGAAGGCACCAAGGCCGACCCTTTGGATTTGATATCCTATTATGTATGTTATCATGTTGTAGTGACCTGTTAGATCGGTATCCTGGTATATAGGATGGTGTTACGCTTAGTGATCTGTAGATCTGCCTGACTGTCTGTAGACTGTTATTATATGATATCTGTTATATGTGCACATATTTGGTCGGTAGTTGAGGCTTTACTGCTTTGTACGTAAGCCAACAGGCCAGGGGCATACCAACCCGATGGTTGATTGGGCCCGAGGGTATTCCGTCCTGAGGATGACAGGACCCATTGTAGATTGGCATTCCAACCCGATGGTTGATGGGTCTGGGGTATTCTAACCCGATGGTTGACTGGACCCATAGTATATTGGCATTCCAACCTGATGGTTGATTGGGCATGTGGGTATTCTAAACTGATGGTTGATTGGACCAGACATGTTGTTATTGTATATGTTATATGTTTATGTGTTGGTACTTTGGGGGAACTCACTAAGCGTTGGCTTACAGTTTTGGGTTATGTTTCAGGTACTTCGGATAACCGCGGGAAGGCGAAGGCGCGACCGTACACATCCTCTTGTTTATGACTTATGATTTTGGGAGACTATGATATTTGAAATGTTTTGAAAACAATGATTATAAATAATTTATGAATTGGGTTGGTTTTAAAAGTTTAAATTTCTCGTGATTTTTATTACATGCTGAGAGTATATCTGTTGAGAAGTTAGTTGAAATTTGCATTCGGAAGGTGGTGGTTCGGCATAGAGTGCCAGTTTCGGTGGTTTCAGATCGGGATGTCCGTTTCACCTCCAGGTTTTGGAGGAAGTTTCATGAGGATTTGGGTACTCAATTGCATTTTAGTACAACATACCACCCACAGACCGACGTTCAGAGCGAGCGGACGATTCAGACGCTCGAGGATATGCTTCGGGCATACGTATTGGATTTTGGAGGGAGTTGGGATACTTACCTTCCACTGGCCGAGTTCTCCTACAACAACAGTTACCATGTCAGCACTGAACGACCAACATTCGAGATGTTGTATGGGAGGAGGTGTCGGACCATGGTTTGCTGGGGAGAGGCCGAGCATCGGGTCATGGGAAGTACTGAAGTGGTACTTAAGACCACCGAGTTAATTCAGCAGGTGCGCGACAGGTTATGAGTCGCACAAATCCTACATAAGAGTTATGCGGATCGGTGACGTTCGGACCTCGAGTTTCATGTGGGGGACTTGGTGCTTCTGAAGGTGTCACCTTGGAAAGGTGTCATCTGATTTCGGAAGCATGGCAAGTTGGGCCCCCGATTTATTGGTCCCTTAAGGATTACCACCCGTGTAGGCAAAGTTGCATACCGACTGGATTTTCCTGATGAGCTCAGGTAAATCCACAACACCTTCCATTTGTCTCAGCTTCGGAAGTGTGTGGCCGATGAGTCCGTGGTTGTCCCTTTGGACGATATTCAGGTTGATAATCACTTGAATTATATTGAGAGACCAGTGGTGATCTTGGATAGGAAGACAAATACCTTGCGTAATAAGATGTTATATTTGGTCAAGGTCCAGTGTCAACATCGGAAGGGTTCCGAATGGACTTGGGAGCCCGAGGTGAATATGCGAGAGCATTACCCTCATTTGTTCACAGCAACGTACTTCGAGGACGAAGTCTAGTTCAAGTGGGGGAGAGTTGTAACACCTTGTCTTCCAGGTATTTTTTTATACCATTGTTATAGGAATTGTTGGCAGAATGGGTCCTAGTAGTGTTTGAAGAAAAACACATATACAGTAGAACGCTATGCGTTTGTTGAGAACGACATGCATTGGGGATGCTATGCGTCCATCTTGGACGCCATGCGTTCTTGGTCTGGACTCAAAACCCTAATTTTTAGGGTTTTGACCCTACTTAAGCATCATTATAACCCCATACCCTTCCTAAACTCCATCCTCCATTCCTCCTTGACCTCATTTCGAAACCCTAAAGTATGTGAGTGCATTTTGAAGCTGGGAGAGTCATTTTGGTGCCACTTGTGTACTCTTGCTAGTGAAGGAAGCACCTAGAAGTTGTGGTGTTTCACTCAAGGCCTTGGATCCAGCATCTACACTCCCTTGTGCATCTTCTGGAGGTATAAAGCTCCAACTTTGATGAGTATTTCATTTAGATCTAGTTTAGCTTAAAGTCTGCACCTTTTTGTCCCAAATCTTAATCCTTGTGAGTATGGAATACTCCAGGTTCTTTAAGTCGTCCTTTCAGATGTTTTAAGGTGTGATAAGTCATACAAATGAAGTCTTGATTTTTAGTTTCCTTCCATGCATGAACTAGGATGTCTTATTGGGTTACGAAGTGAGGGTTTTTTATAGCAAGCACTTATTAGCCATGCAATACCATAAAGTTGGAAACTTTATGGATAAGGACGTTAGTTTAGGGATAGATATGGAATTTGAGCAAAAGAGATTAAGGATTAATCTCTTAAGGGAAGAAAATGGGAACAACTAGAGAAAGCTATGCGTTCCCCAGAGAACGCTATGCGTTAAAGAACGCTATGCGTCCATTCTGGATGCTATGCGCAGCTTGGTTGACTTTTTGACTTTTGATTTTTTGATCAAGTTTGACCTAAGGGTATTTTGAATTATAGTTGAGTATGGTCAATTGTCATTGAGTAGGTGTTCGGTTGATCTAATCTCGGAGCAGAGTCCCATTTAGCTATTATTTCGTCTGTCTGTGAGGTGAGTCTTCTTACCACCTTAAGTGGGTCGAAGGCACCAAGGTCGGCCCACTATAGTGTATGATGTGATTGCATGATTTAAGTATGGAGCTAATCTGGGCTCAGAGTCATTGTGGACTCGGGGTTGATACCGACCCGACATAACTAATTGTTGTTATTTGGAATTGATACAGACCCGGAGGTTGATACGGACCTGACACAACCACGTGTTATTATACTATATGTATGATGTATGTGGTATTTTGGGTAAGCTCACTAAGCTTTGTGCTTACAGTTTGTTTTTGGTTTTAGGTAGTTCCGGTACGAAAGGGAAGGGCTCTACTTGATCGCAGCGCATCCGCCCGTGTTCTGCATTTTCTTTGTGATTTGTATTTGTACTCTGATGATTACTCTTATTTGACATACTTTGGTTGGTTTCTTATGAATACTTGATGGTTATCGATTTAAAAAAATGAAAATTTATCACTGCTTTTGGGATGTTACATAACAATCAAATGTACATTGCTTGAACTTGAACAAAACCCAAATTGGAGGAAGGATAGAATCGACATTCTGTCGTGGCACCAAGTCATGGTGTTCTTCTACGACAACGTGGTGATCTTCAAATCCGCATCTTTTTCCATTCTACCACGACGTGGCAATTGTCCGCCACGACGTGGTGGACCCTCTGATCTGCGAAAATTGTATTTGCTTAAATTCATATATTAATTAGGATAATTACTTTAGATAATGTTTTTAATTGTATAAAACTGAATAATTAACTTTGTAATCAGATATCCTTATCTTGAATTTGTGAATTATCCTTATATTTTAATTACATTTAATTATTTGATTAATTAAAAGATGAAGATTAAAAACATAATTGGTTTATTTTATATTTTCGAAAATTTAATTTAAACCTAGTATTTCGAAAAAGTTTTTTAAAATACAGTGTATATTATATGTATAATTAGAAGTTTAATATATATTACATGTATAAGACAAAGTCAGTCAAATCGCTAGTTACCTCGTTCACGAAGTCATACTATAAGGGGAGTTTAAGGAAGTAGCCTATAAAATGACCGTTATTGGGTATCCACTCTTACCTACCCCTCTCTTGTATGGTGGAGGATTGTTAGCCGAACGGATATGATAGGACATAATCTCATTAATAAGTATAATAATAAAAAGTAACTAAATCTTATATAAAGTCTCACTCTTAGTTACTTTAGGAAAAATGTAAAAAGTATGCTAATCCATGAAAACGCACATCATGCTTTATATGTCGTTAGTGGAGCGTGTCTGGTTAACCGACACACTAATAGGGACTGTAAAGAGATATGATGGGCATTTTGAAAATTATCATTGTTGATGGAGCGTGTGCGGTTAACCGGCACATCAATGTGAGATGATAAATGACATCATGGTTGTCAAGCGGGTTTGCATGGTTTTTCACATCTTGTTTGTGATCCTCGACATCCCAGTCACAAAAGTGAGAGCATATATGAGATTAAACATGTCATTGATAAGAATCAATGAATCTAAAAAGATCTAGGAGTTTCATAAGATTGGAATAGGTAAAAGCCTTACCTACCTAAAATAGATTCGAATTTGTTTACAACATCCCTCTTCAAAGTTCGAATAGAAAATATTGATCCTAGCCTTAATTTATATTTATGAGTTAATAGTTAAGGATTAAAATCAACTAACTTGAATTCTCATTTTCTCCTAATTTAAAATATCTTATGTAAATAGAAATGGTCTTCCTCATTCTTATGGAAATAATTTTCCTCATTTTATAGAGATGGTCTTCCAATTTCAAGTCAAGGTGAAGTTATTTTCCCTTCCTTAGTAAATGATGGAACTAGACATCATCTATCTTCAACTCTTCCTTCTAAAGATGATCTTCCACATTCTGATCAAGGTGAAATTTTTTCTCTTCTTCGAGAGTTGGTGGAACTGGACATCATGTTTCTTCGACTCTTCCTCCATCTCCTCCTGTGACTCTCCCCACGTCACGTTTTTTGTAAGTTGAAAGATACGAGACTACTCAATCCCTATTGGCATGTAAACATCAAGATGGAAACTATGTGTGTGCGCATGTTCTGAAAATGAAATCGTACATTGACAAATTGGATAGAATGGGTGTCGTTTTCCCAAGGGAGCAAGCCATTGATTTGGTTCTTCTTTCACTTCCAAAGTTATATGATCAGTTCATTGAGAACTTTTATATGAGGAATATTGGCGTGACCCTAATTGATCTGACCCAAATGTTGATTGTTGCTGAAGCAGAACTTCTTAAGAGCACATCTAAAGCAGATGCTTATTGGGTCTAATTCCAAGGTTTCCATGGAAATTGAGAATGGTAACAAAGGTGGTCCAGAAAAGATTTCTCTTCCCAATAGAAAGGGGTCGTCCAACATCAAACCGTTTGATCGTATGGTAAAAGGAAAAAATAGTTCTGGGATTGTTCCATGTGCTAACCCTAAAGAGTTCATTTGTTTCTAATACCAATTGAAGGGACATTGGAAACGAATCTGCCCTAAATACCTGAAAGATCTTAGAGATAGTAACGTCAACTTGTGTGACTCTACTTCAAGTACATCCATTATCTGACTCTATTTTTTTATAAGCACCTATTCATATTTTCTTAATACACGATGTTGTAACACCCGTTCCGAGAAGGTTCATTTCTAACCCTAAACTTTTTAAGTTTGCCTTTCTGGTCCGTACGCCGTGCGTACTCGGGTCGTACGCATGGCGTACTCATGCATGAGGAACACAGGTTCGTATGCGTATGTTGGGCGTACTCAACATGTACGTGGTGCGTACGCTGTTCAGACCAAAACCCTAATTTTGAGGGTTTACATCCTATATAATCCCCTTTATGGCCCCCAAGACCTTCACCCTCATCATCCTCTACCTAAAAATTGTCCCTCTAGCTAACCCTAATTATGGAGAGTGCACCTTGAGCTCATTTATGTGTTTTGGTGGTATTCTTGTAGAAGAAGAAGGTGGTGGAAGGAGATTAGAGCTTGGAAGAAGTTTGGATTTGGGATTATCACCTTGCTAGAAACCTTCAGGAGGTAAAAAGCTCGTAGCTTGATCATATTTTCTTATAGATATAGTTATTCCTTCATTTAGGGCATTTTTGGTCCCAACCTTGGTGATTCTTGAGCATGACATGCTCTTAACCAAATAAGTCGTCCTTTCAGATCCAATGAGGGGTTTTGCGTCATAAAAATGAGATCTTGATGCGTAGTGCTTCCCCATGCATGCTCTAGAATGTCTTTAGGTATTCAGGAGTTAGGATTATTGGTATTAAGCACTTAATGGGCATCCAAAGTCATAAAGTTGGAAACTTTATGACTCTCACTGGTAATTTGGCCTTGGATCTATAATTAGAACGTAAGAGCTTAACGCATTAAGATCTTATTATGGAAAAAGGGACCTCGGTGCATACGCCGTGCGTAGTTCTGCATACGTCGTGCGTACGGGGTCAACAACCCGATCATGGTCAAGGATCGTGTACGCCCAACATACAAGCTGAGTACGCCCTGTGTACTCAACAGCGTTGACTGAGTTGAATCGTTGACTTTGACCTTTGAGCATAGTTTTGAC
Organism: Lactuca virosa; assembly: GCF_052849685.1. Classification (NCBI taxonomy): domain Eukaryota; kingdom Viridiplantae; phylum Streptophyta; class Magnoliopsida; order Asterales; family Asteraceae; genus Lactuca; species Lactuca virosa. The sequence continues at coordinate 147,442,127 of NC_136426.1, forward strand.
GAAGTTTGACTTAGGGGTATTTTGGGTATTTTGAGATGTTAATTAAGATTAGGTCCTTGGTATTGGTTAGGTGATCGTTGAGCCGATTTTCGGAGCAGAGATTTAGTTAGCTTGCACTCAGACTGAGAGGTGAGTTTTCTTCACTATACCCGTGGATCAAAGGCTCCAATGTCGGCCCACTAGATTATTTATCCTGGTTAGGATAATGTTATGCTAGTTTGTGGCTGTTTAGTAGATATGTATGGTTATATGTATTTGTTGGCTCTGTGTGTATGTTTATATGTTACATATGTCGACATATTGTGTTTGGGTTGAGGTGGTCCTACTTTGTGTTGTAGGCCAAGACCCCCACGAACGACTGGATAGTCTGTAGGCCCTGTGAGGCGGTCGAGTCAGGCCGGCAGCCCGTCGAGTGGTTCGAATAGGTTGTAGCCCCTATGAGGCGGTCCAGTCATGCCGAAGGCTCGTAGAGAAGTCAAGATAGGTTGTAGGCCCTGCGAGGCGGTCCAGTCAGGCTGGCTGCCCATATTTGTATGCTTGTTTGTTATGTGGTGTGTTGGTACTTTGCGGGAACTCAATAAGCCTTGGCTTACTGTTTTAGTTTATTGTTTCAGGTACTTCTGAGGATCGTAGGAAAACAAAGGTATGCTTGTGCACATATTCCTATTTTCATATGATTGGTCTATTCAGGACACTAAGATATTATGTTACTTTTGAAACAATGAGTATTTTTTAAATAATGATGGTTCATGGTTGGTTTAAAAAAAATAAATTCCTTTGATTCTTGGAGTGTTTCAAGTTTGTATCAGAGCCTTGGTTTGAGAGAATTGGATGAACATTCGTGTAAATCCAGACTCAAACTAGGGAACTGCAAAAGTTTTTAAATGGTTTTCAAAATTGTTTTAAAAAATAACCAAGGAAGTTTATGATGTGTATCATCAACCGGAGTAAGAAAGTATACCATGAGTTACCCACACTGTTATTTGTTATGAGATGGTAGAACAATATGCTAGTTGTAGGATATGGATCTTCTAGAATTGCATGATAGACTTTCCTGATGTATGATGCCTTATTCCTATAGAGTTTTCTTTCTTATTATTTGTAGACTCTTTCGAGTGTGAATTAACTATTAATTGAATATGTTAAGTCACATGCTGCATGAGTGTAATAGTTTTAGATTGAAGGATTTAGTCCTATTGAGCAGCTCTTGTCTGAGTCTAACGGTTGTAGGGTTGAATCTTTTAATCTAAGATTATTTAAGTTATGTTGCATGTGATTGTATTCATATAGTAGTTAACTGGCAGCAATGGGGGTCGTTTGGCAGTTGATGGCAGGGTGAGGTGTGGATCCTAGGATAGCCTAGGGAGTATGTAGTACTCATGATGCGCTTTTTAGCAAGTTGTGTAAGTTCCATGGATGGGTTATGTGTAAGCAGCTGGCCAGTTGAGGAATGTCTAGCCTTTCTCTAGGGAGTGAGAATAGGATGTATATGTATTCTAGTGTGTGCTATTAGGGTTGTTGTGATGATCTTCTGAGACAGATACAGATAGGCGTGGAAGGTAGTATGGGCCTGTACTACCGGAAGCACAAGACCCATACGCGTAATAGGGAAGTCACAGCCCCTAGGGTTTTGTTATTTAGAATAGCTCATATGGTATGAAATGCACCTTATCTGATATTTTCTGGTTTATTTTTAGTATGATGTTCATGAGGGGATCCAGATCAGGAGCTGGAGCGAGTGGCCATGATAGGCCATGGTTGATTTAGGATGAGATTAGGGCGTTGATTTCTAATGAGGTTGTGACTGCTATCCGGGGACAGATACCATAGCTGTTCGAGTCTATCAAGACCGCCATGATTGAGTGGTTTGACGCCCGTTATGCTGCAATTTCTGAGGCTGCTGTTGCTGTAACTACCACGACCGTTGCGACTATTGTGGTTCATAGAGAGAGAGCCTTCCAGTACCGGGACTTCAACAATACGAAGCCCCCGGTGTTGATGGAGTTTAGGATCCGATTATTACGATGAGGTGGCTGTCTGATGTTGAGGGATGTTTCTTTACTTGCTCCTGCCCAGCTGACCAGAAGGTCAAGTGTGCTTTAAACCTTCTCCGGTTGGGGGCGAAGGATTGGTGGAGGTTAGTTACTAGCTCTTACATCCCGAAGCAGAGGGTTGATGTGCCATGGGAGCAGTTTTCTGATATGTTCCGCACGAGATATGTCCCATTGGTAGAGAGGGAGATAATAACCTAAGAGTATTTGGATCTAAGGCAGGGGATTGAGTCGGTGACTGAGATCACCAAGATGTTTAATGAGAGAGCTCTGTTTTGTCCTAAGTTTGTTACTTTCGAGAAAGCTCAGATGACCCGCTACTTGAGCATGTTAAAGACGGACATCCACCAGTTTGTGTCTACTGAGCGTTATGGTACACTTGCGGAGCTACAGGAGGCTGCTAGGAGGCGGGAGATTGAGTTGGAGCTCCAGGAGAGGGAGCGAAGGCAGGCTCCGGTGCAGACGCAGCCTGCGGCAAAGCGGTTCAAGGTCGCTGATGTGAGATCTGGGATTCAGAGGGGCCGCACTTTTGTGGCAAGTGCGGAAAAGTTCATGAGGGTTCTTTTCGATCTTATTTTGGGTGCCACAAATGTGGAAAGGAGGGTCATTACGCCATGGATTGTCTCCAGTAAGTCCCCGCAATGACCACCAAGATCTGTTATCACTATGAGCAGCTTGGCCATATTAAGGCCAACTGTCCTTTGCTCATTACGGGACCGGCGCAGGCTCCAGAGCCAGCTACTTTGAGGATCACCGATGGGAGCCAGGGTAGGGCAGAGCCGCCCAAGGGATCGAGGTCGTTCTTTTCAACTCACAGCAGAGGAAACCAGGGCAGCACCAGAAGTTGTTATTGGTATGTTTCCATTTATCATTCTGTCAATTATTTTGTGGCATGCTTTTGTTTATGCTTCTGATAGGTACCTTGTTAGTGAATTATTTGCTTGTTTTTGTGTTATTCAACTTGAGCACGATTCGGTCCTTTGTATCTTAGTCTTTTAGTAGGGATTTCGATATGACCCTTGGCGAGCTGGGGTGTCTGTTGCGGGTTTTTTATCACCAACGAACATGGGATTTTTGCATCAGGTGTTTTCTGGGATTGTGTTTTGGAGATATTTGGGGTGCCTTAATCAATTGATCTGATCCATATTCCTATGGGAGACGTGTGTATGATCGTAGGGATGAACTGGTTGAGTAGATTCGGGGCTATGATCGATTGCTAGGGTCAGCGGGTTATAGTTCGAACCCCAAGTGGGGGAGAGTTGGTTTGTAACATCCGGGAATTTGGGTATATCTATTTAACCCTTCCTTCTTTCTAAGTTGTCTTGTTTAGCCCTTAAAAGTAGATTGTGGCAAATGAGTACGCTGGGCGTACTGAAGAGTACGCTACGCGTACTCATGGGCGTGTTTTGGACGCGGACTCCACCCGGTACGCTGGGCGTACCTTAGCCTACGCTGGGCGTAGCGGGTCCAGACTCAAAACCCTAAATGAGACTTGAGCCCTATATAAAGAAAGCTATGGCCTTATCCTCAGCCACCATTTGAGAGAGTGAAACCCTAAGAGAGAGCCAACCTTCGTTCTAAGCTTGTGTGTGAGTGTTCTTGAGCTAAAAGTGCCTTTGTGTGTTAGTGAAGAAGAAGAGGAGGTTCTTGTAAAGGCTAGAAGTTGGAGTGCAAGCTTGGATCTGAGTTCTATAGAGGGAGGAGCTTCACTTGGAGGTAAAAAGCTCAGAGCTTTCCTTATTATTGTTGATTTGTGCTTCATGGACCAATTCTTAGGGTTTTTGGTCCCAAGGTGGAGACTTTATGAGCAAAAGGTCTCCATAAGCTTAGATCTACTATATTTCAGAGTATTATGAGTTGAGGGTTCATAAAAATCCAATCTTGGACGTGAATATTAAGCCATGCATGAGATCTAGGCTTTATGAGGGAAGAGGAAAGGTGTTAGAGTGATTAGTGACCTTTACAGCCATGCAAAGGCTTAAAGGTTTCAACTTTATGGATTAAGTGGCCTTAGAGAAGTCAGATCTGAAGTTTGAGTATATGTCTTAACCATTTAAAACCCGAAATCAAAAGGAGTATGAAACTGGGAGTTACGCGGGGCGTAATCCCAGTACGCACAGCGTAGGGGGTCGCGTTCCCCGATTCTGTGAAGTCGCCGGGTACGCCCAGCGTACAGATTTGGTACGCGCAGCGTAAACCGGAGGGTTGACTTTTATTGACTTTTAGGGTTTAGTCAATGATTGGATCTTTGAGCCATAAGAGGGGTAAAATGGTCTTTTACCCTTCTGAGAGAACTTAGAATGAGATTAGTCTAGCCTTTGAGAGTTGTGTTGATTAGAGTAATTGTTCCATGTGATTAGGCGGAGGCTAGACCAGTATTACCGAGTTCGAGATTTACCAAGTTACCCGAGGTGAGTCTTCTCACTATACTTTACCTAGAGTGGTAATTAGAGTTGTGTACAATCAGCCAGAGCCCGAACGGTGATTTCCCAAAATACCCTTACCTTATGTGTTATGAGATATTATGAGATATTATGCATGCTAGAGATAGGCTAGGTATTTCATATTTTAGGACTAGAGTGTCCTGATTTGTGATGCCTTAGCCTAGGAGTTGCTGTTATCTGTGATGCGTTTTCGAGTATGTGCTGAGTAAGAGTATCCAGCGGGAATCCTTGTAGAGAGGGATTGAGTAGAGGAGTAATCTAGGAAAGATACCTAGATGAGCATTTGTGGAGCCTATTTGGAGAGTAGCTAGATACCCGCGGGGGTAGAGTTTCAGAGTTCGGTGATGTATTTTGAGTATGAGTAGAGCAAGTGGAGTTATCACCTAGAGCGGGTTTTACGTGTTATTTCGATGCCCGAATGCTACTTGCTTCGTGCTTTGTGGAATTCCCGATGATGGGAGTCAGCTACCAAGTGAATGTGACGATATTCAGGAGGTAGATGACTGGCATCATAAGGAGTTTCTCAGCAGCTGATGGCGGAGAAGTGTGAGAACCTAGGAAGTGATGGGTTTTGCGCATTCTAACACTCCTAAGTGTACATGCAACCCTAAATACCTTGGATCTATGTTTTCTCTATTATACATGCAATTATGAACTTTCCAAGGTATTACCCTATCTTGCATACAATACTTGATACTTGGGTAATCAAATGGATAGAATACATACATTTGTTTGATGTAGCTTGTCTCCATGAAGCTTGAGTGCCTAGTGCCCCAAGTGTGACACCTCAAATGGTTCACACAACACCAAATGCACATGGAATGACTTGAGAGAAATGGAACACTCCTTGAAATCGTCTAGCCCTCATATTCACACATTAGTGCACGATTTCTTGAGCCATGAGATTCTTTTATATGGTGGCTATTAGGGTTACACCATGTAACTCATAACTTTACCCATTCCTTATGCTCCATGGATTTTAACCTCCATGGAGTATCCATGGGTCACCCCATGGACTTAGTCCAACATAAGGAATCTTGGATCACAAGCCCACATATATAAGAATGAATGATTTACACAATCAACCCATATATTTAATTAGTCTCCTTTTGATCACTTAATTAATTCCAAATTAATTCTTGATCAATACTAATTAAATAACCTTATTAATATATTAGAACTTATAATATATTAACCAACCTTAAGTGTTATTTCTCTCATTATAGTCTATCCAAATGCATGATGCCATGCAACCCAAATGGACCATGCCGGGTCGGGTCAAGTCTTACCAATTATAGTTATGGACTTAGACATTAATCCAACAGTCTCCCACTTGGATAAGTCTAAAACTATTATTGCGTATGACTTCAGGAACCGATCAGCAATCGTAGCTCTCAAAAGCTTCTGTCGAACTCTGACCTTGTCGATGAACTCTGACCTTTGTTAATGACTTGTCCATTAGATAAGGGATCATATATTCCTCCATTCTAGATATCATATGGACTGAGACATGGATTATAATCATTCTCTCTGTCCATTTGTTGTTTCCCGATTTTCTATTTATGATGACTGACTGATTGAACAAATCAAATCAGTCCTGGCTTGGCCAAGCACTCACATGTGTCATCGCTAAATCATTGAGGGGCCCACATATATCGCTTTTATCCCGAAGATAAAAGGAATGGATAAACTTCGACTCATATGGCTTGTTCTACTACTTGTTGAATCATACACAAAGGCACGTTTTATAACATCGAGTTACCGAATGTGTTTTCGTGCAATCAATGTACAACCAACTCATAGTAACAACTCATATCTCTAGGTTTGAAGAATATAAGATATTATCGTCTCATGATCACTCGTGATAAAATCCATGAAGTGATCCAAATGAGCGTGGGTTGAATCCAATACTCAGAACTTATGAGCACTCATGAGTGTTGTAGCACCACTTTGTCCACCAACTTGGACCTCTATAAACCAACCCATGACAGTCTTGATTCATATCTACTTCCAACATATGACCGACTGTGGATGGTTTGAATAACTTAATCATTCAGGAAGAGCGACTTAGTTATTCTGGAAGTCAAAACATGCAAAGTGAAACATAAGAATAAATGAATCAAATATGGTATCAAACCCTATGAATATAAATAAACACTTTTATTTATCACCATACTGATTACTCATTATTCATTGTTTCGGTTTTATCAACTTTATACTTGAATTAAAAACACTAGTTGTCCCATGCTCCAAGCATGTACACTATGTTTTTCTTAAACAATAGCTTTGCCATACACCAAGTATGCACTCTATGTTTGTCTATGATCCTTACTTTGTGAAATAAACCAATTGAACATAATTTCAATGATTCTAATTTCACACTCCCAAATCCTTATCGAAAAATGTGAGAATTTCAAATTCCTATCATTTATCGAAATCTGTTTAGATTTTAAACTTATATGCCCTGACCCTCCTGTAATGAATATGTACAAAGTCACAAAGACTTGTCAACAGTCATTTTAAGGTATTTCAATGGAGATCAACTCCATGGAAACTAAGTCTCATATTCAAAGTACATTGCTTTGGACATGCTTCTTGCATTAAGTTTTCTAATCTTACACATATAACTTCCACCTATGGAGACAACTCCATATTCTCATTTTGACTATCACTTCTGAATAAGAGATGCCTCTTTTCAGAATATGTCAATATGGTCCTTCCAAAATTAGCACTATACTTCCAACTGTCCCTGAGCAACCAATCTTTGGTAAACCTCAGATTGTACTCGACAATTGCTTAATCATTTTAGTCATATCCAATTCTAGACCTTTTCCCTTCTTAATGCCTCTGGGCATTTGGAAAAATTTAGAAATGACAAATATTATAGCACATGCAATCGATCCTGTACCCAAAGCAAATGGTACACGATTCATGATGTCTCACATAAAGACATGATTCTAGACCAGTCTTTTGCTACAATATTTTTATTTGCCATGTTTTCAAAATTTGACTATGAAGAGGGATGCCGTAATCATAATCGAATTTTGAGAACGCAATATATAGAATTTCCTTAAGTTGAACCAATCCAACATGAAATTCATATATATATTCTTGACTAAAGATGATTAAGGTCTCAATCTAAGCCTTTAGAACTGAAATGAAGTATATCCTCTCCCTTAATTATAGCAAAACAACTTTTTCAATCCCTGCAGCCTCACGAATTGAAACTTTTGTTTTCTATAATTAACATTGCTAACTTGCAACACTAACAATAATTATCATGCTCCCACTAACATGATGATTATTAGCATAACACTTATGCTCCCACTAGCTTTGACATGTACTCAGAAATCAGCTGGACTTCTAGAAATCAATACTTTATTGACTTCCTTACCAAAGTTCAGATTTCTGATACGAGATGCTTTGATAAAACTTTATCAAAATCATACACCTTTCCTTAGATAGCATGCATGTGTGTCTAAACAATTTTAGAACTATGAAAAGGGATGCCGTAATCATAGTCTCAATTGTTTAGACCTTTTGTCATCTGCTTCAAATCTACTTGGTGGAAGTGTTTCCTCACCATCATTTTCATGAATCGGAGAGAAACCTTATGACCCTTAGATTTTATGGTGTATGTGTTCTTATCCATGTGAATCGTCAAAACCATAGTCACAAGACAAGGATAATGACAAATCCAAACTCATATGGACTGAACTTATGCAATCTTAACTTCTTGCCACCTGGCAGTATAGGGCCTGCCATTGCTTCCAAGTTGTTATGCAACCAATTGAGAACTTTCAGAACTCCTATGCAAAGCCAACTTTAACTGGAATGGGCGCAGAATATGTCAACATGATAGGTTATAAACCTCAAGTCGTGTGCTAGTGAAGAACCTCAGGTTTTATTCTTGATTAGTTCTTGAAATTCTTTTTAGGATCTTTAAGACTCCCACTATCCTCTTGACATATAAGAATATCTTGCCAAATATTCAAGAGATTGTGCGGATTCTTTATCAAGACAAACACTTCACACAATTGGCCTTAGTTGGTCTTTGTTTTATCCAAAACATCACAACTTACCAATTTCAAATGTACAAGAGTAGGACACTTTTACTCTTACATTTGACAAGTGTTTTAAACCTTTCTTTAAGATATTTCACTCAAGTTACAATCTTGGAGTATGACTCCAAGAATTGTTTTGGAACGAAGTATGACTCATCTTCCTAATCTAACCATTTCAACAATTCATGACTCCTCTTCTTAGTCATAAGAATGCACTAAGATGACCTTTAGAGGACTAATTGTGATATGATTTCTAAATCATTAAGATGATCACAAACATGATACTAAAGTACTCTCCCATCTTTTCAGATTTGAGAAACTTTTATCTTTCTGCCTAATTTGATTCTTCCCATTCGTTCTGCCATACATTGAGACTTTTCCAATGTTTCAGAATTATACTTAAACTTGTAAGTATAACCATATTTACTAAACTTAGTAAATCAAATAGTCTTAACGAGCTTTGTGGTGGACATGACCAGTGCACAAGAATGTGTACTCGATCCCTTTAGTCCTTCACTTGACTCACACATCCATGTGAACAAGTAATTAGTCTTGATTTTCCAATGCTTGAAAGTTCTCATTCATCATACTATTCAACTTGCATGATTCCAAGTTTCGGTCCAATTGAAACTTGGGCGATGAGGAACTTTCCTGATTTGGTAAATTTAGACACTACCACAAATGAAAGAATCAAATCCATTTTCCAATATTGCTGTAAGTGGAATCATATAAGCAACAATTTTCCACAAATGCCATTGTAAGGATACTTCAAATAAATAAAATTAAACAATTTTCTTTTATTTTAAAACTTTGCGGAAAAACTTATCCTTACAATCCACATGGAAAATTGTTGTTATCTATTCCTTTGCAATATATCATAACTTCTTAAGCAACTGCTCAAAATTCTGATGCGATCGAAATCCACCTTCGCGATCAGAATCAGCATATACTTCCTTTAAGATTTCACTCTATTCTTTGATTCTTAAAACATCAACATGTGACCCAGTCACATCATGTAATGAGGATCTCAGAATAGAACTTAACAGAGTTAGATATGGGCTCTACCTGATGTAGAGTCAAACTTATTGACTTTAACATCCTTAGGTAAACTTGGCAGCTTTGCAATCAACGCCCCTTCCTTTGGCAAAATAAACATATGGACCCTTTGGTAATGGGACTATCTCAGACTTAGCCTTTCTCCTTACCATTTGGTCAACCGGGTTGACTATGGCCAATCCCTTTCCATTGGGAAGAGAATGCTTTTTCTGGATTTCCAGTGTCACCATTGTCACTGTCCATAAAGTTTTTTGGGAAGTTGATCTTCTAATCAAATTTGCTTTACTATCGTTCCAAATCATTGCTGATTCAGCAGCACCAAGCAAATAGATATGATCATTAAGGTTCATGTCATAGTCTGTTTCATAGTAGTCCCAAAGGAACTCACTATGTGACTTAGAAAGTGATTGAACATCCAACTTTCTCAAGACTTTGACACCCAACTCTCCCAGCTTGTCAATATGTGACTTCATCTCTAAGATGTGATCACACATAGACCTTGCTTGCCATTAGGGCTTGAGTGACCTTGAACTTGTGGGTTAGGGAGAATAATTGGAGGAGGTGGAGGAAGTAAAGTTCCAAGAGATTTGGGAAGATCATAGATGTCTGAACTAGACATCTTTTGGGAGATATTCAAGATAGTTGATCTAAAGTCCTTAATATAACACCCAATATGAAATATTAAGGCTAGGATCCAACAACCTATTTATAACTGGAAGAGGGATGCCGTAATCCGAGTTATAAAATAGTTGAAGGTAGGTAAATGACGATTTACCAATTTTCACCATGAAAAACGAAATAATGTAATTAGGTTTTTAATTGGATTTGAAACTCCTAGATCTTTTGAGATTCATTGAACTTTTCAATGGCATGTTTCAATCTCGAGTGTGCCCTTCAGGTTTTGTGACTGGGATGCCGAGGATCACAAAACAAGGTGTGAAGTAACCATGTAAATATACTTGGTACCCTTAATATTTACCCCTCAATCGATGTGCCGGTTAACCACACGAGCTCCACCGATACTATGATAAATATTAAGTTACCCTTTGCCTACTTTGTTAAATCCAGGTTAGTGTGCCGATTAACCACACACGCTCCACTAACGGTTTAAACAAAGTGCAAAGTGTAATTTCATGGATTAGCACCTTATTCACATTTTCCTAAGTAACTAAGATTGGGAATTTATAAGTGTTTAGTTACTTAGTATTTATCATTAATACTTTTAATGAAGGGAGAATTATAGTCCTTGTCCTACCCGTTCGGCTAACGACCCTCCACCAGTCAAGGAAGCGGTGGGTGAGAGTGGACACCCATTAAACTGCCATTTTATAGGCAGTAACCTTATACCCCCCTTATAGACCGGCTTCGTGAATGAGGCCTACTAACGGTAAGACTGACTTGCTCTTATACATATATTTATTATTAACTTATAATACTATAAAGTATAAGGGTTGAATTTTAACTTTTAAAATTCTAAGGGCTAACTTGGAATTAAAGTATTCATGGGGAAAACTTTACAAATTCCAAAACTTGAGGGCAAGTTTTGAAAATATTCAAAACTAATTAATTCCATAACTTATGTGTTTAAAGTAGTTTTAATTAAAAGAAAACTCTTCAAGTTCCATAACTTGAGGACAAGTTATGGAAGACTTTAAACTAATAAAAGAATGTAACTTTTCTTTATTTTTGTAACTTATGGAACTAATTAAGGTTACATATTTTATCATTTAATGAAGTGAGTCTTGAACCTCCATAACTTGAGGACAAGTTATGGAGTCATAAAACCATTTAATGAGGACAAGACTCTTCATTTTTGTAACCATTGCCAACTTTTTATGAGTTTTATGAAACTTAAATGTGACTTTTCATATAACTTGAGGACAAGTTACAAAAACACATTTTAGAATCAACTCTTAGATTAAAATGGATTAAAAACACATAATCAATTAACTTTTCTATTAATCTAATAAGCTCATATGAACAAAGATAATTCACATCAAATTTTTTTCAAGTAATTAGCATAACTTTTAAACTAATACAATTCGATTTTTCAGCTAATTTTGCAAGTATAACAAGAAAACAAGCCTTGGCTCTGACACCACTGATGGTTTTTGCGCATTTTAACACTCCTAAGTGTACATGCAACCCTAAATAGCTTGGATCTATGTTTTCTCTATTATACATGCAATTATGAACTTTCCAAGGTATTACCCTATCTAGCATACAATACTTGATACTTGGGTAATCAAATGGATAGAATACATATATTTGTTTGATGTAGCTTGTCTCCATGAAGCTTGAGTGCCTAGTGCCCCAAGTGTGACACCTCAAATGGTTCACACAACACCAAATGCACATGGAATGACTTGAGAGAAATGGAACACTCCTTGAAATCGTCTAGCCCTCATATTCACACATTAGTGCACGATTTCTTGAGCCATGGGATTCTTTTATATGATGGCTATTAGGGTTACACCATGTAACTCATAACTTTACCCATTCCTTATGCTCCATGGATTTTAACCTCCATGGAGTATCCATGGGTCACCCCATGGACTTAGTCCAACATAAGGAATCTTGGATCACAAGCCTACATATATAAGAATGAATGATTTACACAATCAACCCATATATTTAATTAGTCTCCTTTTGATCACTTAATTAATTACAAATTAATTCTTGATCAATACTAATTAAATAACCTTATTAATATATTAGAACTTATAATATATTAACCAACCTTAAGTGTTATTTCTCTCATTATAGTCTATCCAAATGCATGATGCCATGCAACCCAAATGGACCATGCCGGGTCGGGTCAAGTCTTACCAATTATAGTTATGGACTTAGACATTAATCCAACAGGAAGAGCCTAGGAAGTGACCTTAGTCAGATGAGTACGAGCACATAGTAGAGCATTTCGCTGGGGAGCGAGCACGCGTGTTGGGATTGGTGATTGAGAATGTTGAGCAGCTACTTAGGGAATCTGGAATGGTCCGTGTAGAGAGTATGGGTAGATGTGGCAGGTAGTATGGGCCCGTACTACTGAAAGCAGAGGACCCATACTCGATGCAGGGATTATTCCAGACGTTCTAAGTAGCAGATCGAGAGGGGATGTCATGGTTCGAGTACCATGATTGGTAAGATCGAGAGGTGATGTCATGGTTCGAGTACCATGATTGGTAGCAGATCGAGAGGTGATGTCATGGTTCGAGTACCATGATCGGTAGCAGATCGAGAGGTGATGTCATGGTTCGAGTACCATGATTGGTAGCAGATCGAGAGGTGATGTCATGGTTCAAGTACCATGATCGGTAGCATATCGAGAGGTGATGTCATGGTTCGAGTACCATGATGGGTAGCAGATCGAGAGGTGATGTCATGGTTCGAATACCATGATCGGTAGCAGATCGAGAGGTGATGTCATGGTTCGAGTACCATGATTGGTAGCAGATCGATTGGTGATGTCATGGTTTGAGTACCATGATCGGTAGCAGATCGAGAGGTGATGTCATGGTTCGAGTACCATGATTGGTAGCAGATCGAGAGGTGATTTCATGGTTCGAGTACCATGATCGGTAGCAGATCGAGAGGTGATGTCATGATTCGAGTACCATGATTGGTAGCAGATTGATTGGTGATGTCATGGTTCGAGTACCATGATCGGTAGCAGATCGAGAGGTGATGTCATGGATCGAGTACCATGATTGGTAACAGATCGAGAGGTGATGTCATGGTTTAGGAACCATGATTCGTAGCAGGTAATGCTTGCGCCTTTTTCCGGTTATTCTGAGGTGATTGTCCAGACGGAGATCAGATGTGGAAAAGTATGGGGCCAGAGGGCCATGATGAACGAGTTTTGGTGGATCATCCCTTGAGAGGGAAATCGAGTTAGTTCCAAGGGATTTTTTTGGTGAGATGCCATTTGGAGTCGCAAGACTCAGGGATGAGTAGAAGATGGTGCTCTATAGAGGAGTACGGTTTGAATTGAGCAATCGGCCGATAGAGGAGATGTCACTTTCTGTGACCAGAGTTGTGCTATTTCCGATTCCGGTGGGAAACATAAGAGGTGTTGAGATTTCAGTTTCTGAGTTTGGGGGTGAGCCCTGTGGGATTGCACTGATGGTGATCTTCAACCAGAGTATCTGGCAGTAGGTCTGCCGCGAGGTAATGATATAGCATGAGCATGTTGTCAGTGGGGACTGAGATGTTCAAGGACTCAGATACACCCTATTGAGTGTAGTAGGGCATGGGTTAGCTGTAGCGGCGGACGATCAATAGGAGTATATTAGGGCGGTGGCTCTTATTGTCTTTGATGGGTATCGAGAGTGAAAAGGTGGTTTCTGCTCTTATGATAAGTGACGTGATGGAACGTTGGTTGAGGAGTCGATGATGAGGAGTATGATAGTTCGTTATTTCCAGATTAAGAGTCAGGGTTAATACTGGACAGTTGGGAGGTCCCGTGATGGGATGGTGTAAGATTCGGAATGACTAGAGGCAGTCCTGGTGGGAAGTTCTAAGGATTTCATCTGAGATTCGGGGTATTTGGAGTTGTTTGATCTCTGTCGGGAAGATCATCGAGTGTTGCGTAGCACCTTACAGGATTAGGTGCGATGTTACTGGTGGAGACAGTCTGTGGGATAGAGTGTTGGTGCGCCAATTGGTAATGATTCGAACCCTATGTGGGGGAGAACCGGGTATTTTATTAAAGGGATCAGAGATTTGTTCAAAAGAGGGTAGAGAACTGGATATAGAGATCGGCGGCACAGATTCATGAGACCATGGTTATTGGTGGTCGAGGTGGGATGCGGAGCAAGGTAATACATGTGGTACATGTTTGAGAACGGATGAGCATCTCCACGGCAAGTGGCTGTTAGTCGGAGACTTTATGGTGATCATGGTAAATTTGAGGGAGCTAGCTCGTAAGGTTAGTTCGGTGGTTGAGAAGGTATGGTGCAATGTATGGGCTGGTATATGCAGTTGGGAAGGGCAGACGTTGATTAGGCAACCAACTTCCGGGCCGTTATGAGTATGCTTGTTTGAGTCTTGAGCATTATAGGAGGGAGTTTCGGATTGTCGTCAATATGTTCCGAGTCATTGACGATTCCTCCATGTTTCAATTAGGAGTTGGAATACTCCGAAGTTGCGCGTTGTGTGAAATGAAGGATAGTTATGAGATTCTGAGGGAATGCATTGAGGTATCTGTGTATGATGCCATAAGTAAGAGATCAGTGGTTGAGGCATGACATCGTGATGTTCTGTGATGGTGTTCCAGGGTATCCTACTATAACGCCCTGAATTCTGAGTCATTTTGGGTCTTGAGTTTGAGACGGCAAGTGGAATATCAAGTATCTATGGTTCCAATGGGAGCCCTTCGGCTGACAACAACAAGCGAGGTGTTAAAGAATGAGGATTGCAGCGTGTGGAGCCGACTTGAGGTTGAGACCGTGGGTGGTAAGAGAAAGTGCGGTGAGGCTGCAGGGAGCCATAGTACTCATGAGTCAGCGAGAGGGTGTTGTGATACTGCGGGGAGCCGTAGTACTCACTAGTCAGCGAGAGGGTGTTGTGATACTGCGGGGAGCCGTAGTACTCACTAGTCAGTGAGAGGGTGTTTTGATACTGCGGGGAGCCGTAGTACTCACTAGTCAGCGAGGGGGTGTTATGATACTGCGGGGAGCCGTAGTACTCACCAGTCAGCGA
This sequence comes from Lactuca virosa, assembly GCF_052849685.1. NCBI lineage: Eukaryota > Viridiplantae > Streptophyta > Magnoliopsida > Asterales > Asteraceae > Lactuca > Lactuca virosa. The sequence continues at coordinate 147,457,442 of NC_136426.1, forward strand.
GAGGGTTTTGTGATACTGCGGGGAGCCGTAGTACTCACTAGTCAGCGAGAGGGTGTTGTGATACTGCGGGGAGCCGTAGTACTCACTAGTCAGTGAGAGGGTGTTGTGATACTGCGGGGAGCCGTAGTACTCACTAGTCAGCGAGAGGATGTTGTGATACTGCGGGGAGCCGTAGTACTCACTAGTCAGCGAGAGGGTGTTATGATATTGCGGGGAGCCGTTGTACTCACTAGTCAGTAAAGGGGTGTCTTGGTGCGGCAGGGAGCCGCGTTATTTGTTGATCAGAGCATGACGCATGAGAGTTCTTAGGCTGGAGTAGCCTTATTAGATTGAGTATTCAGGAGCCTGGGGGCCAGATCAGGAAAGAGACGGAGGTCTCTATATTTGTCGGGGATCGTTATACTCTGATTTGAGTTGTGGTCGTCGCAAACCAAGGGAATTAGAGAAGAGGTATACGCGCGGGTTGCGGGTCATGAGTCGTGAGTTGAGTGATTCATTGGATCGAGCGGTTCCAACTCTGGGTCAGACCAAACTCTCGAGTCTGAGTTTGGCTCTGGTGGTGCGTTGGGTAGGCGGAATGAGATTCTGGATTATGAGGTGGGTTCCTTGATGGGGGGGGGGAATTGTTTATCATCTGATGTCTTCGACCCGTGTGGGTCAGTACTTGGGTACGGGAGGTACCGCGAGATGCATGGAACTATGAGCAGTAGACGACAGAGGTCGGGGTTGAGTTGATAATCAGTTGGGATTGTAGTATTCGTTGGGGGGTAACCTTTGGAGGTCCAACTGTGGGGTCGAGAGTAGACCAGGTGCTAAATGTTAAAAAGAGATGTCTGGAAGAAAAGTGTAGGATTGTGATTCTTTTGGATGTTGGAGGACTTCTGAGTGAGCATGATTTTTTTTTGTGATTGAGAGTAGAGTGTTGAAAGGTTATTGTTCGGATGGGTTCTGATAGTGGCTCAGTGAATAAGCTCGGGTGGGATGTGAATCCTTTTGTTCCTTGAGGCATGTTTCAGATTGTTGGTACATTGGTATGAGTGATCGGTGGCCGATTGTTGGATTTTGTCTTGGGAAAATCAGAGGAGCAGTGAGTTATCAGGGTTTGATGTTCGCATGGTGATAGCATGGGTGGGCGGTCTGGCGGCGGGCCAGGCCACTAGAGTTTCCGATTTTGGGAAGGTCAGAAAGGGATATCTCAGAGACTGAGGGGTCGGTTTTGGTTCCGGGATTGGGAGTTCCTGTTTGAATCCAGGCATCTGTGGAAAAAGATATCGGTGGAATATGAGGTCCTTGCAGTGGTGTTTCTCGAATTATAGGTTCGAGCTACGTGTGGTTAAGGAGCGATTTCGAGGGCGAAATCTAATTCAAGTGGGGGAGAATTGTAACATCCGGGAATTTGGGTATATCCATTTAACCCTTACTTCTTTCTAAGTTGTCTTGTTTAGCCCTTAAAAGTAGATTGTGGCAAATGAGTACGCTGGGCGTACTGAAGAGTACGCTGCGGGTACTCATGGGCGTGTTTTGGACGCGGACTCCACCCGGTACGCTGGGCGTAGCGGGTCCAGACTCAAAACCCTAAATGAGACTTGAGCCCTATATAAAGAAAGCTATGGCCTTATCCTCAGCCACCATTTGAGAGAGTGAAACCCTAAGAGAGAGCCAACCTTCGTTCTAAGCTTGTGTGTGAGTGTTCTTGAGCTAAAAGTGCCTTTGTGTGTTAGTGAAGAAGAAGAGGAGGTTCTTGTGAAGGCTAGAAGTTGGAGTGCAAGCTTGGATCTGAGTTCTATAGAGGGAGGAGCTTCACTTGGAGGTATAAAGCTCAGGGCTTTCCTTATTATTGTTGATTTGTGCTTCATGAACCAATTCTTAGGGTTTTTGGTCCCAAGGTGGAGACTTTATGAGCAAAAGGTCTCCATAAGCTTAGATCTACTATATTTCAGAGTATTATGAGTTGAGGGTTCATAAAAATCCAATCTTGGACATGAATATTAAGCCATGCATGAGATCTAGGCTTTATGAGGGAAGAGGAAAGGTGTTAGAGTGATTAGTGACCTTTACAGCCATGCAAAGGCTTAAAGGTTTCAACTTTATTGATTAAGTGGCCTTAGAGAAGTCAGATATGAAGTTTGAGTATATGTCTTAACCATTTAAAACCCGAAATCAAAAGGAGTATGAAACTGGGAGTTACGCGGGGCGTAATCCCAGTACGCACAGCGTAGGGGGTCGCATTCCCCGATTCTGTGAAGTCGCCGGGTACGCCCAACGTACAGATTTGGTACGCGCAGCGTAACCCGGAGGGTTTACTTTTGTTGACTATTAGGGTTTAGTCAATGATTGGATCTTTGAGCCATAAGAGGGGTAAAATGGTCTTTTACCCTTCTGAGAGAACTTAGAGTGAGATTAGTCTAGCCTTTGAGAGTTGTGTTGATTAGAGTAATTGTTCCATGTGATTAGGCGGAGGCTAGACCAGTATTACCGAGTTCGAGATTTACCAAGTTACCCGAGGTGAGTCTTCTCACTATACTTTACCTAGTGTGGTAATTAGAGTTGTGTGACAGAGTACCTTGTATGCTATATATATATGATGTGATACACTGCATTATTTCTATGTGATTTATGCTATGTATTGTTTAGAGTTTACAGAGTTAGGGTCGGAAGGCCCACAGAGTTAGGACATGAGGGTCCACAGAGTTAGGGCCAGAGGGTCCACAGAGTTATAGCCTCGAGTGGCTAATATGTGTTATATGTGGTATTTTGGGGAACTCAATAAGCTTTGTGCTTACCGTGTTATGTGTTATGTGTTTCAGGTTTTCTCAGTATCTCGGGACGGCACCGGCTTGATTGTACACACCAGTGAAAGAATTATGTTTCGAGGATCCTGGATTGTTAATTAATCAAAAGTGGAGTTATGTTTTTTTGAAAATTGAACAAATGAGATTGTTATACAAAGTGTTACGAAAAGTATGCATTTTAAAAATGAAAATTTTGTTTTAAATGTTCACGTCGTTACATGGTTGTTTATGGAGAGGGTACCAGATTGGGATCAAACTTTTTTTTATTATTCCATGGCTCGACAGTATATTCAGCATGGATGTATGGGTTATCTTGCTTATGTGATCGATACTCGAGTTGGGACGCATGTTTTGATTCAGAGGTGCCAGTGGTGAGAGACTTTGCTGATGTGTTTCCCGAGGAGTTTCTCGGTGTGCCTCCCAAGAGGCAAGTTGAGTTCAGGATTGACTTAGTGCCAGGTGCGGCTTCGATTTCCAAAGCACCATACCAATTGGCACCGCCTAATATGCATGATTTGTCCTCTCAGGTTCTGGAGCTGTTAGGCAAGCAGTTCATCAGGCCGAGAAGTTCGCCACGGGGATCATCGATATTATTCGTCAAGAAGAAGGATGGTTTGTACGAGATGTGCATTGATTACTGGGAGTTGAACAAGTGGACGGTGAAGAACCGTTATCCCCTTCCGCAGATTGATGATCTCTTCAATCAGTTGCATGGTGCATCTTAGTTCTCCACGATTGACTTGAGGTCGGGGTATCATCAGATGAGGGTTAGAGAGGAAGATGGGAGAAGACCGCGTTTCAGACTCATTATGGTCATTACGAGTTCGTGGTGATGCTATTTGGGCTCACCGATGCACCCACAACTTTCATGGATTTGATGAATCGTGTATGCAGTCCGATGCTCGATCGACTAGTCATTGTTTTTATTGATGATATCTTGGTGTATTCCAAGACCAGAGAACAACACGAGGAGCACCTTCGAGAGCTTTTAGGAGTATTGAGGCGGGAACAACTGTATGTTAAGTTCTCGAAGTGTGAGTTTTGGTTACGAGAGGTCCAGTTCCTGGGCTATCTCGTTAAAAAAATGGGATTTTGTTCGATCCAGCCAAGATTGAGGCTGTGATGCAGTGGGAGGTTCCTAATTCCCCCTCAGAGATCAGGAGTTTCTTGGGTTTAGCAGGATATTATCAAAGATTTATTCTAGATTTCTCCAAGATTGTCGTACCCTTCAATCATCTAATGAGGAAGGGTGTGGATGTCTGTTGGGGCCCTGAGCAACAGACGACGTTTGAGACACTGTGACAGAGGTTATGTGAGGCCGCAGTGTTGACCCTTCTGAAGGGTGTCGACGATTTCGTTGTATTTTGTGATGCATCCATCATATGTTTGGGGGCAGTTCTTATGCAGAGGGGGTGAGTGATTGCGTATGCTTCTCGACAACTGAATCCGCATGAGGCACGATATCCTACTCATGATTTAGAGTTGGGGGCAGTAGTGTTTTCCCTCAAAATTTGGAGGCATTATCTCTATGGGGTCTGGTGTACTATCGATACGGATCACAAGAGCTTGAGGTATCTCATGGAACAGCTAAACCTGAACATGAGGCAATGCAGGTGGCTTGACGTGGTCAAGGATTATGACTACGAGATGCTTTACCATCTGGGTAAAGCGAATGTGGTTGTGGATTCTTTGAGCCGCAAGTCGGCTGGATCTTCGGTTGGGGGTATGTGTATGAGGATATCCATTGATTCTCCAAATTTGGATTCTATCAGAGGGGAACAAGCAGGAGTCAAGAAGGAGAACTGGAAACATGAGAGGATCAGGGGGGAGATCGACATATGTGTCACCGATAGTCGGGGATTGTTGACCCGTGTGGTTGGGTTTGGGTTCCGGTATCTGGCGGGGTCAGACATACAGTTTTGAAGGAGGCATATAAGTCTCACTTTTCGATACACCCGGGAGCTACCAAGATGTATCGGGATTTGAGACTAAGTTACTGGTGGTCGTGTATGAAGAGGGAGATAGCTTGGTACGTTGACAGGTGCTTGACATGTAGGATAGTCAAGGTCGAGCACCAGAGGACGCATGGAAAGTTGCAGCCTTCGGAAGTTCCCATGTGGAAGTGAGAACAGATCACCATGGATTTTATCACCAAGCTACCGAGGACTGCTAAGGGTTTTGATGCTATCTGGGTCATCATGGATCGATTGACCAAGAGTGCCCACTTTTTGGCCATTCGGGAGAGCTCCTCGGCCGAGAATTGGCCTATGTGTATGTTCGTGAGATTGGTTCTCGTCATGGGGTTCCGGTTTCCATTATATTAGATCGAGATGTTCGGTTCATTTCATGATTCTGGAAGAAGTTCCATGAGGAACTGGGTACGAGGCTGCATTTTTGCGCTGCTTATCATCCGCAGACTGACAAACAGAGTGAGCGGACCATCCAGACACTTGAGGATATGTTGCGGGCTTGCGTCATAGATTTTGGTGGAAGTTGAGATTCCTACCTACCTCTTGGGGAGTTTTCCTACAACAACTATCACTCCAGCATTGGTGCACCACCTTTCGAGCTTTTGTATGGTTTGAGATGTCGTACCCCAGTTTGTTAGGGGCAGGTTGGTCACAAAGTCTTGGGAAGGATATAGGTTGTCCTCCATACTACAGAGTTCATCCAACAAATCAAGCAGAGATTACAGATAGCTCAGAGTCGGAAGAAGAGCTATACCGACCGGCGTTGATCAGAGTTGGAGTTCCAAGTCGGCGATATGGTACTACTGAAGGTATCACCCTATAAGGGTGTGATACGCTTCAGGAAGTGGGGAAATTGGGTCCCTCGTATATTGGATCTTTCCATGTGATTGCCAGGCTAGGCAGGGTGGCTTACCGGTTGGATTTGCAAAGTGAGCTTAGTCAGATCCACAACACTTTCCATGTTTTGCAGTTGCAGAAGTGTGTATTGTCCCTTTGGATGATATTCATGTCAATGAGCACCTGAAGTATATTGAGAGGACGGTAGCGGTAGTGGAGAGAAAGATGAAGGTCCTACACAACAAGGAGATACATTTGGTAAAGGTTCAATGGCAACATCAGAGATGCTCCGAGTGGAACTGGGAGCCGGAGGCGGAGATGCGGGAGCATTATCCTGAGTTATTTGCAGCAATGGACTTCAAGGATGAAGTCTAGTTCAAGTGGGGGATAATTGTAACACCCGTTCCGAGAAGGTTGATTTCTAACCTTAAACTTTTTAAGTTTTCCTTTCTGGTCCGTACGTCGTGCGTACTCGGGTCGTACGCATGGCGTACTCATGCATGAGGAACACAGGTTCGTATGCGTACGCTGGGCGTACTCAGCATGTACGCGGTGCGTATGCTGTTCAGACCAAAACCCTAATTTTGAGGTTTTACACCCTATATAATCCCCTTTATGGCCCCAAGACCTTCACCCTCATTAGCCTCCACCTAAAAATTGTCCCTCTAGCTAACCCTAATTGTGGAGAGTGCACCTTGAGCTCATTTATGTGTTTTGGTGGTATTATTGTAGAAGAAGAAGGTGGTGGAAGGAGATTAGAGCTTGGAAGAAGTTTGGATATGGGATTATAACCTTGCTAGAAACCTTCAGGAGGTAAAAAGCTCCTAGCTTGATCATCTTTTCTTATAGATCTAGTTATTCCTTCATTTAGGGCATTTTTGGGCCCAACCTTGGTGATTCTTGAGAATGGCATGCTCTTATCCAAATAAGTCGTCCTTTCAGACCCAATGAGGGGTCTTGAGTCATAAATATGAGATCTGGATGCTTAGTGCTTCCCCATGCATGCTCTAGAATGTATTTAGGTATTAAGAAGTTAGGATTATTGGTATTAAGCACTTAATGGGCATGCAAAGTCATAAAGTTGGAAACTTTATGACTCTCAGCGGTAATTTGGCCTTGGATCAATAATTAGAACGTGAGACCTTAACACATTAAGCTCTTATTATGGAAAAAGGGACCTCAGTGCATACATCGTGCGTAGTTCTACATACATCGTGCATATGGGGTCAACGGACCGATCCCGGTCAAGGCTCGTGTACACCCAACATACAAGCTGAGTACGCCCTGCGTACTCAAAAGAGTTTGTGACATCCCCATTTTCACGGCCAAAAAAGACCGATTTTGTTTATGCTTTATAAAAAAATCAGAGTACCCTTTTTAATAAAAATGTTGTGGAATTTGTTCCCAGAAAACATGACAAATACGTTATCAAAGCATTTCCGAAGAAATGTATTTTATTCATTTTAAAACATTGGGATGTCATCGTCAATACTGAAACATGAGCATAAACAGAACTTACATTCATTATCACTAGTGATTTATATCTCCTTAATCTCTCCATGTAATGTAACTGCATATCGACACCTGTGATTCAAATAAACTGAGTGGGTCAGGTTGGGAAACCTGGTGAGTACATAGGGTTTTCAACCCACAATAATATAATTATTATGTTTAAACATCAAACAATCAACCCAATTACCCATCCCCATTATCTTCTTTACTCTTAAGGATCTACCCTAAGAATCAGCTATTCCTCGTTCATTCATTCCTAAGGATCATCTTAAAGAATTGGCACTAAATCCATCGTTGCCACGGTTTACACAACAGGCACTAAGTCTGCATAGTCGCCAGGGTTAAGGCACCAAGTCTGCATGGTCGCCAGGGTTTAGGCACCAAGTCTGCATGACCGCCAAGGTTTAGGCACCAAGTCTGCATGACCGCCAAGGTTTAGGCACCAAGTCTGCGCATGGTCGCCAGGGTTTAGAGTACACCGGGTGAACACATCGTTCACAACACCTACAGGTTGCGAGCTAGCTAGTGTTCCACTGGACTGTCTAGAATAGTCTGTGGTTGTCATCCATACTCTGCTAGATGACAGGGCCACACTTGGGTAAAAGGCTTCTCTCATTGTTCACCTCTCACCCTTATCTCATGGTCTATATCACCTCTTATCTCAACATTCAATTCATATTTCATCTACCCATGTTTTACCCAACATATTTTGTAGATATAAAATACATATACAGTTTAAATCATTTAAAACATGTATAAAATCTTTCATTCAACATAGACAACAAGTATTCGGACAATATGCACACATAGCACGTAATTTATATAAAATACTTCATATCTATGTGTAATATGAAAGTAACTATGCACTCACTTGTTAAGGTGGTGATTCCGAACTCAGACAGTGCTTCGCTTAATTTATTTTCCTTCGACGAAACCTAGTATCATTACCACTAGATTTTAGTCTAATATCCATTGCGACTAATTATTAGTCTTAGCATTATTATTATTATATAAGCATTTAAACAATATTTTCCAACCACTATGTACAGACAGGGCCAGTCATAAAACACCGGAGGGCAGGACCATTTTGGCATATAGCACTTCTGAAATCCAACAACCCTATGCGGCCCTTTAAACCAGATTCCCCGTACCGCGAGTGGTTAAAAAGATACTATAACGACACTTATATAACCCATAATAATAGCTCAAATAATTATTATAAGATCCTAATAACGTTACTATATTTAAATAAAAGCTTTAAAGATAGGGTAGACGTAGCTCACTTACAGCGGATTTTTATCAAAACCGGGCTTCGCCGGAGCAGCGTTCCCGAGCCGAAAGGCTCTTTTCTCGGAGCCGTCGGGCGCTCCGGGGCTTCCGCCTCGTGCTAGGGAGGTTCCCTAGGCTTTTCGGGGCTAGAGAGAGGTTCTAGAGAGAGAGGGAAGTGATGGGAGGTGTGAGGAAGAATGGAGGCTTCACCTCTTATTTATAGGGGGCTGGAGGGTCACTCACATCGTGAGTTTCTTGATGCTCACGTCGTGAGCGAGCTTGGGCACCAAGGCAAAGCCTGTTGCTGACACGTGGCATCGCACACAGGGTGGAAATCAGCCGATTTTCAAAAATTCATAACTTTCGCATACGAGCTCCATTTTCGACGTTCTTTATATCCACGCGTAGGTAAAAATAAGTTCTACAAATTTCATTCTGACTCCGTTGGCTAATTCTCGACTGATCTTAAATTTAACAGTACGAGGAGATTACACTGTTAAATGTCCGCGTAAAATTCATAACTTCTACATACGGACTCCGTTTTTGTCTGTCTTTTACCGTTAAGTTCCTATTAATGAGATCTTCAACTCTCATTTAGGTCGCGTAGGCCAAAAACCGCTCGATCAAAAATTCGAGTTTCGGGTCGTGTACTGCTATGCCAAATCTTAGAAAATTCATAACTTCCTCATACGAAGTCAGATTTTGGCGTTCTTTTTTTGTATGTTCTCGGTTTAACGTATACTACAACTTTTGTTTAGATTTATAAGGCTAAAAAGTCCTCCATCGTAAATTCACTATTTACGTCTCCCGGTGTCGTGCCGGTTTTGCCAAAAAACTTCGACAGGTCATAACTTCTTCGTTATAACTCGGATTTCGGCGTTCCTTATATGTACGGAACCCTTGTAACATATACTAGCACTTGGAAAAGATTAATCCTTATAAATAATCTTCCATCAAAAACTCATTTTTGATGCTTATTGTCTCTAAATTGACTAGCCCGGATCTGCAGGCGTTACAGAGTTGACTGAGTTGACTCGTTGACTTTGACTTTTGAATAGATTTTTGAACAAGTTTGTGTTGGGTTATAAGCATAACAAGATTCCTATGGTGCACATGCAAACCCTTAAACTTTGGATCTAGGTTTTCTCTAACTATACATGCAATAATCATCCAAAGCTATAAACCCTAATCTAACATGCTATTTTCGAAATTGACATAATAACCTAGTTAGAATGATACCTTTGATTGTTGCTTGAAGATCTTCAACCTTTGAGAGCTTTAGTATCACAAGTGTAATACCTCTAATCGATCACAAACACCAAGAGCAAGTTGGAGAATATGATAGAGAGAGGGAGGGATACTAAAAACGGCTCTAAGATCCTTAGGGTTCTAGTGGCCGGAAATTAGATGCCCAAGGGGTCCTTTTATAGCTGAGGAATTAGGGTTATAGTCAAATACCTAATCTGGTTGCTTAGGCCCTAAGCAGGCCATAGGAATCTTCCAAAAGCCTAGCCTTGGACGAAATTCTTATGGGCTATCCATAAGATTTCATCCACCCCTATCCTTAGGGATCCTCATCCCATTTTGCAATAATCTAATAATTGCAATATCAGTCCCCTTAATTCAATTAATCTCTTTTGACCACAAAATTAATTCTAAATTAATTCTTGACCAATATCAATTAAATAATATGATGTCTCTTTTAATATATTATTCACATAATGTATTAATAAATCACAATTAACCTCTTTCTCCATAATTCATCCAGTCAAGTTGCTTTGGCAAAGGCAACCCAAAAGGCCATGCTACAATCAGGTCAAGTACATACCAATTATAGTTATGGGCTTAGCCACCTAATCCAATAGTCTCCCACTTGGATAAGTCTAATAACTGTAAATGCAAGTACGACTTCAACATCCGATTAGCAATCGTAGCTCTCACAAGCCGCTGTCGAACTCTGACACGTCCTATAGATAATGGATCATTTAGTCCCCCGTTCTCAAGATATCATGTGGACAAATACATGGAACATAGTCATACTTATTGTCCAGCAGTTTGTTTCCCAATTTCTGATTTGTCTGACATAGAACTTAATTGAACACATCAATTTAGTCCTGACCGGGCCCGACACATAAGTCAAAACAAAATCATCGAGGGGCCCGATATATCGCTTTTAATCCTCCTAGGATAAAAGGAACATATAGACTTTGACTTATATGCTTGTACTATTTACTTAGTAAATCGTACACAATAATACGTTTTATAACATCAAGTTACTGATGCGTTTACGCATTATCAATGGACAACCAACTTGTAAACAACACCTCATATATCTCGGTTTAAAGACTATATGATATTATCGTCTCACAATCAGTCGTGATTAATTCCATGAAGTGATTCATGTGAGCGCGGGTTTAATCCAATACTCAAATCTTATTTCAGAAGCACTCATGAACATTGCAACAAACTTTTTCTATGTCTAAAAGCTTAGACAATCTACAAGCCAATTCATGACAGTCTTCTTTCATACTTACTTCCAACGTATGATCGACTGTGGATAGTTTAAATAATCTTATTATTTAGGAAGTCAAAACATGCAAAATTGAAACAATAGTAAACAATTGACACAAGACAATAACATTACTTATAAATAAAACTCCTTTATCTAATCATCAAATGTAAATTACATTTTATCTATTACAAGTTTCTAAAAGCTATCTAATCACTAAAACTAATATCGTCCTTCAGCCCAATACTTCCAGCGTGCTGCAAGTACTTAACCCTACTCAGTCCCTTCGTAAGGGGATCTGTTGAGTTCTCCTCTGACGATACCTCTTCACCACGAGGAGTCCCTCTTCTACCCGATGTCTGATGAAATCGTATTTTCTGTCGATGTGCCTGGATCTGCCATGATCCCTTGGTTCCTTGGTCAATGCGACCGCACCTTCGTTATCATAGAAAATCTCCATAGGCTCCTTTATGGCAGGTACAACTCCAAGGTCTCTGATGAAGTTCTTTAACCATATCGCCTCCTTCGACGCTTCGCTCGCTGCTATGTACTCCGATTCGCATGTTGAATCAGCTACGGTCTTCTGCTTGGAACTTTTCCAAGTCATTGCTCCTCCATTTAAGGTAAACACCCAGCCTGACTGAGAGCGGAAGTTATCTCGGTCGGTCTGAAAACTGGCATCACTATACCCTCGCACTCTCAAGTCATCACTCCCACCGAGGATAAGAAACCAGTCCTTAGTCCTCCGCATGTACTTAAGAATGTTCTTTACCACAGTCCAATGTGCTCTACCAGGATTCCCTTGATATCTGCTGACCATGCTCAAAGCGAAGGCCACATCAGGGCGAGTACATGTCATAGCATACATGATCGAGCCAACAGCGGAAGCATAAGGTACTCGACTCATTTCTGCTATCTCAGCATCGGTACTCAGACTCTGAGTCTTACTCAGTTTGGATGGATTGGTAACTTCCCTTTCTTGGAATTCTCCATGCTAAAACGTTTTAAGACTTTATCCAAGTAAGTACTCTGCCTAAGTCCTATTAGTCTCTTACTCATGTTTCTCAATTTCCTTATCTCCAGAATATAAGCAGCTTCTCCGAGGTCCTTCATAGCGAAGTACTTCCCAAGACAGGACTTGACCTCCTGCAAGGTTGGAACGTCGTTTCCTATGAGTAGTATGTCATCCACATACAAAACGAGAAAGCTAACTATACTCCCACTAGCTTTGACATATACACAAGACTCATCCTCGCTTCTCGAAAAACCAAACTCTTTGATTTTCTCATCAAAACAAAGATTCCATCAGCGAGATGCTTGTTTCAATCCATAAATGGATTTCTCAAGCTTACACACTCTATTAGGGTGCTTCGCATCGATGAAACCCTCTGGCTGACACATGTAAACATCCTCAGCCAACTTCCTATTTAGGAAAGCGGTTTTGACATCCATCTGCCATATTTCATAATCAGGTTCATCTTCCCATGCTCCACATCTATACTTCTTCTTAGACCCTACAAACCAGAACAAATGTGAAAACCACATCATGTATCAAGGACCCAAGAAATAGCATGTGATGAGTTATTAGATTGAATGGTATAAATACCTGCGAAGGTGAGCTTTATCTTCCCATCCTTAATGTCCTGCAGATACTTCCGGCAGCTTCGTTTCCAGTGCCCTTTGTCGTGATAGTAGAAGCACTCTGCATCCTTCGGATTGGAAGATGGAGCAGTAGTACCAGAGTTGGTCCCACTATAAGAGGATCAATCATGGGGTTTACCCTTGTGGCTCTTAGAAGGAGCCTTCCTCTTCTTTCCTTTCCCTTGTCCAATTGCTAATACAGGGGCAATAGTAGTAGGAGGAGATGCAACGGATTTGCCTTTCAGACTACTCTCAACAGTCCTTAGCAGGCCCTGAAGCTTGCTCAGAGTGACCTCCTCCTTTTTGATATGATAGGTCATACGAATCTGGTCATAACAAAGAGGCAACGAGTGTAGAATGATATCTATGGACAGCTCCTCATCGAAGTTCACATTCAACTTTAGCACAAACCTTTGCATTTCATGCAAGTGGGCCGTGATGGACTCTCCATCCTTCATTTTGGTAGTGATCATCGAGGCGAAGATCTCGTACCTCTCCTTCCTAGCACTTTGATGGTACCTTTCCATCAAATCTTGGTGCATATCGTTTGGATAGTAGTCCTCATAGGAATTTTGGAGTTCAGCAGTCATTGTAGCGAGCATGATGCAATGGACCTTTGTTGCGTCCCTTTCATGAGTTTCGTACGCAGCAATTTCCTCGGGAGTAGCAGTGTTTGCATTAACCTCCTTCACCTCCTTTTCAAGAACATACTCTTTGTCCTCATAGCGGGTGACCATGCGAATGTTGCGGATCCAATCATTAAAATTGGTTCCATAAAAGATCACCCTCCCATACAAGTTCATGAGTGAGAATGAGCCAGAAGGGGTCGAGCCAGAAGCGTTGTTGTTTGGAGTAGACATCTGAAATAGAAAAGGAACAAAGTTTAGATTAGATAATAATCCCCAATTAAACACCCAAATGAGAAATTAGGACTAGGACCCAACATAATTATTTACAATTCAGAAGAGGGATGCCGTAATCTAATTGAAAATAATTTGAAGGTAGGTAAATGATGATTTACCAATTTCCACCATGAAAAACGAAAATGATTTTAAGTTTTAAATGAACTGAAATTCCTAGATTCTTTTGAGATTCATTGAACTTTTTAATGGCATGTTTAAATCTCGATTATGCCCTTCAAGTTTGTGACTGGGATACCGAGGATCACAAACAATGTGTGAATAACCATGCAAATTTGCTTGGTACTCTCGATGTCATTTATCACCTAATTATGTGCCGGTTAGCCACACACGCTCCATCAATATATAATAAACATCGAGCCACCCTTTGTGTCACATCTGGCATTTTAGCTAGGAAATTCTATTCCTGTGTAACCATTCAACTATTATAAAACACACTCTGAGTAAATCTCACTCAATGCTCATTTAGATTCACCATTCATGTTCATCAAAGAGTCTGAAGCCCTAAGATCCATGGTTTAAGTCCATATTGGACTAGGATTTCCTTATTGGGCCTAATGGGCCAATAAGCACCCAATTCAACTTTATTAGACTTAGAAGCCCTGATTGGATCCTAATTGGACCCAATTCATAAATCTAAAACATTTTATACCATTTAGGTCTAGAATGGTTCATTCTAACCCTAATGGGCCTTATTGGGCCATAACTAATCCAATTAACCTTAGTGAGCCAAAAGCCCATTCTTTTATTCTATTTGGGCCGTGAATGCTTCCAAGGGCCCAATGGGCCGAAGAATTTTATGTTTAGGATCCAAAGATCCTAACTAAAGTTAATGGGCCCAAACCACTCCACCCTTTCTTCTTGGCCCACAATCTCGGCCCATGTAAACAAAAAAACAGGAAAAAGAGAAGTGAAATGGGGGGGGGGTTGACTTTGGAGGTGCCACCTTCATTTTGTCCACCATGTATACATGTTAGATCCCCATACTTCCATACAAGTCACCTCACTACCTCTCTCCCCTCTCTTCTTCTACCCTCGGCCGAGAGCCAAAACACACACACACACACTTGAAAAATTCTCTCCAAACTTCTTTAAAATCATCCTCTTCCTTCTTCCAAGATCTCAAAAATTTGCTAGGGTTCTAAGGATCTTCATCAAGTCATTCAAATCTTTGGTAAGTTATTGTCAAACACAAGTATCTTCTTTCATCTTAACATGAAAAACTCCTTCTTACATGGTTTTTATTCCATGACCACGCCTTAGAAGCTTCATAAACTTGAGATTCACAACAAAGGTGTGCTAAGACCAAAAATCCTTTCCACTTCTTCTTCAAAAACTGAAACATCAAGCAAAGGTGAGTTCATACCCCCTTGTTTTCGGTTTTCATATGATTTTTGGGGGAGAATGCAAGTAAAATGTGTAGATCTATGCGTTATATGCATGTTTTGTGTGAATTCTTAGTTTATTTGGTAAAAATGTGTTAGATCTTAGTAAATCTCGAAATTTTAAGTATTATTTAGCAAAGATCTATGAACTATGACATTATATACATCACATTATCAAGCCAAAAGTGATTACATGTTTAAGATGCAAAAGATTTCAACAAAAACCTTGTTAAAGGTCAAAATTGTGAAGAAAACAAAAGATAAGGGCAAAAAGTGACATTTATGTTTTTATAAGAGCCAAACAGGTCCTACATGTATAAAAAGGTATTTTTATGTCAAACATACTTTAAAAAGGGCCAAAAATGCAAATTTAAGCTTAATGGGCCAAAACTTTTGGGCCTCATGGTTTTGGGCCTAATTTGCGAAAAAAATGAAGTTTTGGGGTTAGAAATGTTATTTGGCCAAAGTTTGAGTCATAAATGTAAATAAACCAAATTTAGGGGTGAAAATAACATTTATTTTCAAAAATGGACCAAAAATGGACCAAAAATGTAAAATTTCCAAAATTGGGCCGAAAGTGTAAATTTTTACAAACAAGGGGCTGAAAATGTACTTTTCTGCAAAACAGGGTTCTAAATGTGAAAATATAACTTTTTGGGCTAAATCCGTGAAATTCCAAACATTTGGGACAAAATTACAAATTTTTATAAATTATGGACTAAAGTGTCATTTTTACAAAACTTTGGGCCTAAATTAAAAACTGGAGGATTATTGACCAAAAATGTCATTTTTACAAAATGAAAGCTTCTTATCATCAATCTAGTAAACCTCAAGCTAAAACAAACAACAGAATAAAACAAACGAACGAAATACGTCGATAACTATTTATTGGGCATAATATTCACGTTACTTGGCCATTGGGCCCTAAGGGCCCAATTAAGTGAATATTGAGCCCAATGTTTTCCATGACGTGTTTATTGGGTCTTGCGACCCACTTACATGTTAATTTGGGCCTAAGTTATGGATTACATGTTTATTGGGCTTTTGTGGCCCATTTACATGCCTATTGGGCCTAAATTACCCTTTTACATGTTATTGGGCCTTTGTGGTCTAATTACATGCTAATAGGGCTTTGAATGGAAATTTCACATGTTAGTAGGCCATAACTATACCTTTGTGTAATCATTAAACATCGTATACTTATATATGTACCTTTCGAATACAAAAACATACCACATATATGTAAACATTAAACATAATACCAAATAGGGGTTGAGAATCTAGTGAGACATGTCGGTTGGCACCTCTGAGTGTACAATCGTAGCCTGTAGTTATAATCAGAGTTTCCTGGTAGGAAATCGGGAGTTTGTGTATAGATCTATATGGGGTGACCCCCCACGCCTTAGCTGTTCGCTACAGCTAGATTAGGCCAGTCTAGGGCGACAAAATCCTTAGCAAAACCGGCATTTGGAAAAATACCAGGACGGGCGACCTAGTCATCATCATGCATGGTTATAACGGCTCATATAGGGATTCAATACCAAAAGTAACCTTTCGAAGATAAACTCTTCGATTGTGTCAATGCAAAACGACTTATTTAACGATACAAGAATCTAGACGTTGTTATAAAACAGAAAATATCGGATTTTTTGGGGAAATTATTCATATACATTTATCATTTATTCACAATACAATGAATCTAAACTACACTCTTATAAGTTATAACTATGAAATTCACACATGCATTTATACTTGATTTTCACAACTTTTTCAGACATTTTACAGAAAATATCGGATTTTCTGGGTTTTTATGAAAGATACAAAGACTTTTACTCAAACATACTTATGAACTCACCAACATTATATATGTTGACCGTTTTCAAAATAACTTGTATTCTCAGATAATCGTTAAGCTGGAAGATTTGCAAGTGTGTATGGTTTTGTTTTATGTAACAACACTTATCGTACTTTTAACAATTTGAACTTATGTATTTTAACAATGTATTTGATGTGAACAATGCTAGTTGTATTATGTAGTATTGGTGATGATCGTGTTATGATTCATGTATATTCATTGTGATGATTATTCAATTGTTAGTCACACGAGCGTTCGGGGGTGTGACACTTTGCAACCTTTTCTAGTCCCAAATTAGTGTGTTGCTTAACCACACACGCTCTACTAACGACTTGGCAATGTGCAAAGTGCAATTTCATGGAATAGAGAGGGGGAGGGATAAGAGTGGACACCCATTAAACCACCATTTTATAGGCAGTAACCTTTTACCCCCCTTATAGACCGGCTTCGTGAATGAGACCTACTAACGGTAAGACTGACTTATCTTATATATATATATATATATATATATATATATATATATATATATATATATATATATATATATAATTATTAATCTTTTAATATTATAATAGTATAAGGGTTGAATATTTAAACTTTTAAAACTCTAGGGTTTAGAATTTAAATATTAAAACTTTTTAATCAAAATTTAAATTCCAAAACTTGAGGGCAAATTTTTAAACTTTTCAAAATATCTTTTAGATCAAATTTAAAATATAATTTAATTAATCAAATAATTTGTCATTATCTAAATTTGACCTAATTCAATTTATGGCAAGATAATTCACATCAAATAATAAAAATAATTATCTTTATCATATAAACTAATAATTATCGTATAGTTTGACAATTATCTTCTAATTGGATTAAGATGTGCATTACCATAATAGATAAAAACGAATTTTAATTAGAAAAACAATTTATGGTAATCATCCAAATCCAATCTTAGCCAAAATCCCGAAAATTTTCGTCAGATCCCATTCCGTGTCGTGGAAGGCTATTCCACGTCGTGGAATAAGAGAGAATCAAAAAACGAAAATTTACAGCTTTGCAAAATTAAGCATAGCATCAAATACAATAGAAAAACGACCTAGGCTTTGATACCACTATTGGGTTATGAGGATAACAACAATCCTATGGTTCACATGAAAATCCTAAAGCTTTGGATCTAGGTTTTCTCTAATTGTACATGCAATAATCATCCAAAGCTATAAACCCTAATCTAACATGCTATTTTCGAAATTGACATAATAACCAAGTTAGAATGATACCTTTGATTGTTGCTTGAAGATCTTCAACCTTTGAGAGCTTTAGCATCACAAGTGTAATACCTCTAATCGATCACAAACACCAAGAGCAAGTTGGAGAATATGAGAGAGAGGGGGAGGGATACTAAAATCGGCTCTAAGATCCTTAGGGTTCAAGTGGCCGACAATTAGATGCCCAAGGGGTCCTTTTATAGTTGAGGAATTAGGGTTTCAGTCAAATACCTAATATGGTTGCTTAGGCCCTAAGTAGCCCATATGAATCTTCCAAAAGCCTAGCCTTGGACGAAATTCTTATGGGCTATCCATAAGATTTCATCCACCCCTATCCTTAGGGATCCTCAGCCCATTTTGCAATTATCTAATAATTGCAATATCAGTCCCCTTAATTTAATTAATCTCTTTTGACCACAAAATTAATTCTTGACCAATATCAATTAAATAATATGATGTCTCTTTTAATATATTATTCACATAATATTTTAATAAATCACAATTAACCTCTTTCTCCATAATTCATCCAGTCAAGTTGCTTTGGTGAAGGCAACCCAAAAGGCCATGCTACAATCGGGTCAAGTACATACCAATTATAGTTATGGGCTTAGACACCTAATCCAACAGTTTGACTTAGGGGTATTTTGGGTATTTGGAGATGTTAATTAAGATTAGGTCCTTGGTATTGGTTAGGTGATCATTGAGCCGATTTTCAGAGCAAAGATTTAGTCAGCTTGCATTCAGACTGAGAGGTGAGTTTTTCTCACTGTATCCATGGGTTGAAGGCACCAATGGCGGCCCACTAGATTATATATCCTGTTTAGGATAGTGTTATGCTAGTTTATGGCTGTTTAGTAGATCCATATGGTTATCTGTATTTGCTGGATCTGTATTTATGTTTATCTGTTACATATATTGACATATTGTGTTTGGGTTGAGGCGGCCCTACTTTGTGTTGTAGGCCAAGACACCCAGGGACGACTGGATAGGCTGTAGTCCCTACGAGGCAATCCAGTCAGGCCGGTGGCCCGTAGAGTGTTCCAGATAGGCTGTAGGACCTTCGAGGCGGTCAAGTCATGTCGAAGGCTTGTAGAGTGGTCCAAATAGGTTGTAGGCCCCGCAAGGCGGTTCAGTCAGGCTGGCTGCTCTTATTTGTATGCTTGTTTGTTATGTTGTGTGTTGGTACTTTGGAGGAACTCACTAAGCCTTGGCTTGCAGTTTAAGTTTATTGTTTCGGGTACATCTGAGGATCGTGGGAAAGTGAAAGCATGATCGTGCACATCTTCTTATTTTCATATGATTGGTTTATTTGGGTCACTATGATATTATGATACTTTTGAAACAATGAGTATTTTTGTAAACAATGGTGGTTCATGGTTGGTTTCAAAAATATTTAAATTCCTTTGATTCTTGGAGTGTTACATATGTGATGATCACATTTTGATGGTATTAAAGGAGCCAAGAGAAAAAAGTAAGCTTGAGTAAGGTGAGTTAAATGTGATCATGAGAAATGGACTTTGGTCACATGGTTCGTAGATTAGATTTTGGAGCTACTACTAAGGAGTTAGGATAATTTAATAGATTGTTATTCTCTTAGGAGATGCCTAGAAACATAGTTTTTCATTATATGCGTTGTAAGGACAAGTACCAATTTTTTGTTTATTTTCAATAAAAGTGAAATTTTGGTTTATCTTGTTGCCTTATTTTATATTTCCTTGCAACGACAATTATTAAAGTGTTGGTTACTGTGACATCCCAGAATTTAGATCAAAGACTGTGAACAGTCAAAGTTCACAGTAAATCTCTTTGTAATTTGACTCATTGAGTTTAGTGTATATTTTTTAAAATAAATGAGTTCATTTCAACTAATATAAGATATAAGATGGTATATTACTTCTAAATGTGTAAACTGACAAACGATTCAAACAACTCAAACTTCAATCCTAGTAATACGTCTAAATAACTGAAAATTCGTATTAGGCAGTAGTGAGCAAAGCAAACATTCTAGTCTCGTAGTACATGTTTCCATGTTTCCGAAAATATAAAGAACGTCCAAAACGGAGGACATATGCAAAAGATACGACCGTTGTAAGAATCCAAACCAACCTAATACTGTTTTTTCTTAAAACTGCTAAAATCGTTTCTATCCGTTGCGGACTAGCACACCTCAGTTGGAAATTCCGAGAATGCTTTTGGACTCAGGTCATAGTCTAATATTTATTTTAATAATCGAAATATTTTTAATAAAAATATTTGCAAAAGTCGAAAAATCGGACATTTCGGGTCCAATTAAACGCGAATATTTAAACATGATTTCCCGGAGTTCTACAACTTGAGAAATTAATCTGTCTGAGTTTTTGGAATCCTTGTAACTGAGACCATTATTCTTCATTTTAAGAAAACTTAGTTGATATCAAGATCGATGCCACACAAATCGAGAAAGTTAGAAAATATTCATAAAAGTACAAAAGAATTAGTTTCGTAAATGGTTTGAGACCTATATATATATATATATATATATATATATATATATATATATATATATATATATATATATATATATTTGTTGTAACATCCCAAAAATACAGGCCAAAAATTTCATTTCTTAAATACGTTATTATAAAATCAACAGTATAATAAAACATCCGTAATATCAGGTCATGCCAAAACCAAAGTAGAAACAATCAAAACATGTTATCATAAAACAATATCAGAGTATAATCCCAAAGATCTTATATGCGGAAAACCATAGTGTGATGCGTTGCGATCAAGCCGGCTCATTTCCCTTGAAAATGAAGTACCTGAAACCAAAACTGAAAACGTAAGCACGAAGCTTAGTGGGTTCCCCCATCATACCACATACCATACAAGCACATATTGTCAGGCATATCTGGGTGCCCGACCTACCCTGCTGAGCATACCGGGGTGCTCAACCTACCCCACTGTCAGACATATCGGGGTGCCCGACCTACACCTTCGGTATCTTTCAACTGGTAACCGGGAGCTTGCATCCCCTTCGGTATCTTTCAACCGGTAACCGGGGACTATTTCACCCCTACCACTACCACATAAAAGCATAGCATGAACACATAAATCACATACCGCCTAGCATATCTGGGTGCTGGCGTACCCCTTCGGTCCTGTCGACCGGTAACTGAGGACTATTTCACCCCTACTACTACCACATAATATCATATTGCATATATCATAATCGGTCTAGCATAGTTGGGTACTAATCTACCCCTTCGGTCCTATCAACCGGTAACCGGGGACTATTTCACCCCGTACTATCACTATCACATAAAATCATATCATACTAGCACATAAACATAACAGGTATGATGAATCGTAGAATCAAGTATAAAACGAATCAGAGTATGAAATCAATTAAGAATGCGAGATTGAACACCAGATGTAAATATGATCTTGTTTCAGCTTTATTATGCTTTCGAATGTTTATTGAGTATAAAGACAGGTCTGTAAAAACTCTTATCTAACTCTAGTAAATATCCCTATTTATAGGGAACAGAAAGCGTACAAAAAATATACTAAGGCATAAACACTAACGCTTCGAATAAAAGCGCCTTAGTAAAATAGATTACAAAACATTCGAAGAGGCAAAATATAATTCGACTAATTACAATAATTTGACCCTTACAATCTCCTCCTTTGTAATCATAGTCGAACTACTTAATTTGTAAGAAGCTGGATGGAATACATCATCACTCTTTGAATCTCCATGTACCAGGAGATTATCTTCTTCAGCTCTTTCTTATCTCCTTCATTATTCTTCCTACAATGATTCATACGAACAATTAAGTTCGTATATTGAGAAGTTGAATATCTCTCCACTTCGCATGTTTGGAATAAGAAACGTTTAGCTTTTCCAGCTTTGTCTTTTCCTGCGAAGACCATTCCAAAAGGCTTCAAACAGATTTCACCATCATCATACTTTTTCAATTCTGCTTGAGTCTTCGTAGGAGCCATTGGTGCTTTTATTTCCATTCCTTTAGCTGTAGCTAACTCCACATCTGTTAGTGCCAAGCACTCATAATAATTTTCGATGAAAATTTTGATGTGAGCAACCCCAAGCTTGAATACATACGGTTCAGTGTTTTGGAGATACGAAAATGATTTATCTTTCAAAATCAATGCAACTTGTATAAGATCATACAAGTTCATTAATGGAAAATCTGCAATTGTAAATTCGCAAATATTTCCATTTGCCCTGGCAACCACATACTTGATGTTCTGGACTGTGTTTTCGAATACCACATCCTTTTTCATACTTATAACTTTCTTGATCTTTATCAAAGACCAAACTTCCTCAGGGGCTTTTACAAGAACATCATGAAATCGAATTTTCATGTGTATACCTTCATTCTTTTCTTTAAAATTTCCTTCTGCTTTGAACTGAGGCATGATGAACATCATTTCGTTAATTGGAAAATCCAGCTGGCTTGTATGAGTATTCGTGACCAAATAACTTTGTTTTGGTTTCTTCTCAAACGAATACATATGATTAAACGCTACCTTGGCCTCAATTGTTTCATAATTGTAATGTTTGGCTGGATCACCCTTGTCTATTCCCTTTCGGATCACTTGCACGCTGAGTCATTATGCTTTGAATCAATCTTAGCTTTTCGATTTCAGCTTCTGCTTCAGCTTTCCTTTCTTCTTTTGATTTTTCCACCACATTTGTTTTCCCTTTATCTGTCACAACTGAATCATCTTTCACCTCCAATGTTTTCGAACTACTCCCAACATTATCAGTAGGTTTACCAATCACAATTCCTTTCGAAATTGGTCTTGTAATTGGCATGGTTGTTACGATTGTTGAAGTAATCGGCCCAGCAGAAACTATAACTGGCTTTGTTGTTGGGATCTCTGAAGAAAATACCTTTCCTACAACTTTCGCATCATCCCCACTGGCCTTCGAATCACCAGTTTTTCTTTCTCCCCCTTGCACCCCTGTGAAAACAGGTGGGGCATTTGTTGTTGGAAGAAGGCTGGATATGCGAGAGAGAGGAGCAAGTTGCTTGTTGAGAATTGCTTCAAATTGTAAGAACTTTTGAGATAAAAATTCAGGAGTAATCAGAGAAGAGGAAACCGGCTGGACTCATAGATCTTTTAACTCCTTTAACAAAGTAATCACTTCCAAAAAGTTGGCATTTTCGTTTGTTGAAAGTTGAGTAATTTGAGGACTCAAACTTTCATATAATTTGACCAACTTGGTGACCGCATTACAAATGATATCAACCTTCTGATTCAGAGATGCATAATCTTGTTGAACACTTGCAACCTCTTTTTGCATATCTTCGCGGAGTTCACGAATTTGCAAATTGACATCCTCCTTGACTTTCTTCACTTCTTGAACAAATAGAACATGCCTTTCCTTTGTTACATTCTTCCATTCTTTCACATCTCTGGCAAACTTCGAATTTTGAGAATTGATCTGTAGTTCATTATTTTGATCACTATCATCATCCTTCTCCAAAATTCGTGATTCAGAGTCGGTAAGCATCCCAGATACTTTACTCATAACTCTGACTTCGAACAATTTCAACATAGACTCAACCTCCAAACTCGAAATAGACGAACCACCCCCAGATCAGCTTGAGATTGAAGTATAGAGTTCAACTTCTGATTCAGAATTTTAAATTGCTTCATGGTCATTAGCATGTGATCTGGAAACGCCTCTTCGTCTTCATTAAACTCCAATTCCTCAAACATGCCTCCAAACCCCTCAGTATCAGTTTCTGTCTCCATGAGAATGGGTTCTTGAACAATCGAATTAGGTTTGGGTGTGTCAGTGGATTGAGAAGAAAAGATAGATGTAAATGGTTGATTGATAATATGTTCGAATGTAGGAGAATCAGTGGTGGAAGTAATTGGAATAATTGGTGGAGGTAAAGAAACAATACTTTCGAAGGGAGCAGAAGTAGATTGACCTTGAGCTTCATTCTTCGCATCTCCGTCACCCATATTGACATTTGCATCCGTATCAGATACGTTTGCAGGGATGCCTGAAGTTCGTACCTCCTCAGAAACTGATTTGGCAACCGAATCTTCGGGTGGTATGACAATTGTCTGCTCAGGAGTTGAACTTTGTACATGAAGAGTGACGTCTGGTGTTTCAGGAATTCTTTCATCATCATCTTCTGTAGACTCAGTAGAAAGCATAAGCTTTCGTGTCTTCTTCTTCTTCTTCTTAGATATGTGTTTAGCCATATCTGTAGCCCTTCGCTTCTTTGATGATGGAGAAACAGGCACTGGCATTTCACGAATCAAAACACCCTGATGAGTAACCTGAGGCTTTCGTATTACATGAGATGTTGGAGACTTACGTAGATGCGAAGACATCTTTTTGATTCTTCGAAACATACCAGTCTTCGAAGGAATAACCACGTTCTCTTGAGACTCAGGAACAACATGTTTAATTATTTGAGTCTCTACAATTGACACTTCTTGAACCACAGACTCTTCAACTGTAACTGGCTTCTTCTTTGGAGATTGCAAAGATTGCGAATCCTTGGTGTGCTTTTCAGAAGAATCCGATTCAGGCTTCTTCATTCGTTTAGATTTCTTTTCTTCCCTTGGCAACAATTTCCCAGTTGGAACAGTAGAATCAATAGTTTGCAAATATGCCACTAAGACTGAATTCGAAGGATCAACTCTTTTAAGCATAACATCAGGAATACGAGCAACAAATGGAAAATCCTCAGCACTATCTGTGACTTCCTTCGGATAGTGATACGATTGAAAAACAACTTTTTCCTCTTCATTGGGTACCAAAATCCCTTCCTTGTTGTAAAAGTATTGCAAAATTAAGCTCCAGTATCTTGCACACGAAATACAATGAATAGCATTCGTATGTTCTACACTCTTTTGGAGATCCTTCCATAATTGTGTAGAATAGTCCACTTGAAGATCATAATATATACCAGCAACCATTGCATAAACCTCCATTCTTCCTTTATGAAGACCAACTGTTCTCCCAGTTAAACACCTTAGAAAAATACCAAATAAGAAATTCCATAGTCGTGGAAGACCAGAATTCTTAAAATCACTGATCTTTGATAGTGGAGGCTGATATCCCATCTCATTAAACATATTAACAATTTGAGGGAATGTGAAAGCAACATATAGAGGTGAATTCGGAATTTCAAGAATTTGACAAAAGAGTTTCTTGGATAGCCTGACCTTTTTGTCATTCACCAGATGGAAAGTAATTGTATCAGAAGCTTTGTTGTAAGTAGCAGTTGATCCTGCATGAGAAAGCCATGACATTGGAACAGAGAATGAACTGAACATCGCCTTAGACAAAACAGAGTTCTTCAAGGCAACGATTAGCATCTTCAATTCTTCCGGGTATTGAGAAACATCACCCTCCAAGTAATAGTTTGTTGCTTGAATCTTCATTATTGGTAATGAAGAGACATCTTCAATGGTTTGAGAAGGATCAGCATCAACATGAACATAAGTCACCATTGTTAGGGTT
The DNA here is from genome assembly GCF_052849685.1 of Lactuca virosa. Lineage (NCBI taxonomy): Eukaryota > Viridiplantae > Streptophyta > Magnoliopsida > Asterales > Asteraceae > Lactuca > Lactuca virosa. Next base: position 147,482,892 of record NC_136426.1, read on the forward strand.
TGAAGACTTTGATGATCAGAGAATTTGAGAATTTTTCTTTTGGATCGCGTAAACTGATAATGAACCCTTGAATCCCCTTTTATATGTAACCCCGGAGTTTGAATTTGAAGCGGGATATGTATTTAATGAGATCCGACGTGGCACCTTGAAAATCGGACCATTACTGTGTAAAAGTAGCCATGCGTCAAAAAGTAGCTGTCACATCTCCTTGAAAACCGGACAGAATACCATACGTCATTTATAAACAGCCTGTATTGATATCCCCAAGAAGATTGTAACCGTCATAACCCTTCGTATGGAAGCAAGGCTCTTTCACTTTTGGGATGAAAAGCGATGTCATATGCCAGAAGTTTGAAATCATCAGCCTGAGTTGGTATTACTCAGAGCCTCAAAGATTTCGTGAGTGCAGTGTTCCAAAGAATGTAGACGAGAAACAAAAATAAGAAAAATTTGGGATATTGTGATGTCAAAATTTTTTTGACACAAAAGCAGATGAAATCCCGGGCAAATATTTCTTCATTAATCATTAAGAAAAATGATCAACAGCTTGTGTAGGTTCCCGTGACTTACAATCAAATACTTGTTGATAAGCATCGAAGGGCTTTTTTTTATAATGCTTCGTGGGTAGTTAAAAAAAATTTCGTTACATGTCATCCTAAACATAAGGTGAGAAATTGTAACAGAAGTTTCTTGTTTAACCAGTGTAGTCTGTGACAAGTTTTCTTTGAAAAAATTTAAGTGACTTTGAATTTCGAATGAAACTCACACGGAAATCATATTCAAGAAAAAATTTGTGCTGGATCTTGTGGGGTAACAAACATCATTGGTTTCGAATGTTTGATCAAGACCATTCATTCGAAATGAATATGATTTGGAGTTTCGAATTTTGGTACTGAAGCAAATGTTTCGTGAAAATCTGGAACATTGTTTCCCGTCAATTCCTTAAAAGTGTAGTGAAAATTGGGTTTCACTTTCATCACGGTCTCATGATGTTAGATCATAAACACAGATTTTTGATATGTCTAAGTCTCGATGAGTTTGATCAGAGACCTCTCGGACATATGTCTTCGTGTGTGATCGTGTAAGAACTTTATAGTTGAAAAAGATTGATGTAAGACACGAAAAGTACCTCTGTTATATTTGGACAAAACAGTAAACTCTTAACTCATTTTGAGAAGAGTCAGGTAGCTTAGAGACTAACGTGAATATAAGCCTGATTGGGAAGAAATTTTCGTATGAATAATTTCATTAAGGTTTTCGTACACACACATTGAGTCATTTGAGGCTTTGGACAACATACAACAGCATGCTTCTAGGGACAACTTAGCTAGTTCAAGTGATGAAAAATGTATTGATTCATACGAAAAATGTACCTGACCCTAGAACTGCAAGCATAATTCACTGTTTATCTTCATGATTATCTGCAACAAAATACTAAAAAGAAATAAGAATCAAAATATTTTTGTTGTTTTGATTTTTCGAAAGTAGAGACAGAACAAACAAAAATCTTTTTGGATTTTTAAGTTTTCGAAAATTAAATGACAAAACAAAAGAAAATCTTTTTGGATTTTTAATTTTTCGAAAATTGAATGACAGAACAAAAGAAAATCTTTTTGGATTTTTAATTTTTAATTTTTTTTTTCGAAAATTGAAAGACAAAACAAAAGAAAATCTTTTTGGATTTTTAATTTTTCGAAAATTGAAAATAAACTGTACTTGTTGCAAAAATACAAAATTTTATCATCCCCTTATAAGTGACAAATGTACGAATTCGAAGGGGTCGAAGCGTTGACTATGAACAGTAACCTCTGAATTAACCCTTCAAATAAGTGATAAATTTACGAATTCGAAGGGGTCGAAGCGTTGACTATGAACAGTAACCTCTGAATGCTGACGGTTATTGCTTTGTCTTTCATTCAGCGCCTCTGAATCATTCCTGGTCATTCATCATTCGCCTTTTTCACATGGAACAGAATTTCCATCGATCATTCCAAGTCCTTCTATAATTTTCACAAGAGATTTTTCATCTAAAGGTTTCGTGAAAATATCAGCTAACTGATCAGTTGTTTTCACGAAATGTACTTCAATATTTCCATCCTCCACGTGATCCTTGATAAAATGATAACGAAGTGCTATATGTTTAGTCTTCGAATGTTGCACTGGATTATGACAAATTCTTATAGCACTTTGAGAATCACAATATAATGGAATCTTTTTCATATTGATTGCATAATCACGCAATTGACTTTGAATCCATATAATTTGTGAAGTGCAAGCAGCAACAACCACATATTCTGCTTCAGCTGTTGAAATTGATACACATGTTTGCTTTTTCGACTGCCAGCTCACCAATTTGCCATCGAGAAATTGACATCCACCATTTGTGCTTTTTCTATCAAGATTACACCCACCCAAGTCTGCATCCGAATATGCTTGTACAAAGAACCCAGTTTTCGAAGGATACCACAATCCTAACGAAATTGTTCCTTTAAGATAACGAAATATATTCTTCACAGCAGTGAGATGTGGTTCTCGTGGATTTGACTGATACCTTGCACAATTACACACAGAAAACATGATATCAGGTCTACTTGCTGTAAGATAAAGTAATGAACCAATCATGCTCCTATAAAGAGTTATGTCAACTGCAGGTTTATCTAACGAAGGTGTCAACTTTATGCCAGTTGCCATTGGAACTCGTAACTTTGTGCTATTCGTCAATCCAAACTTTTCTAGTAGATTCTTCGTATATTTTTCTTGATTAATAAAAATTCCTTCTCTGCTTTGACGAATATTCAGTCCAAGCAAATTATTGATTTTTCCCATCATGCTCATTTCGAACTTACTTTTCATCAAATCTTCGAATTCTCTAGATAAAGCAGGGTCAGTTGAGCCAAAAATAATATCATCAACATAAATTTGAACAAGCATTAGATGATTCCCAACTTTCTTTCGAAATAATGTGGGATCAACAGATCCTTGTTTAAATTTAGATTGTTTCAAAAATGAAGTAAGAGTTGCATACCATGCTCGTGGTGCTTGTTTCAAACCATAAACTGCCTTATCTAAAATATAAACATGATCTGGATATTCCTCGTTAATAAAACCTGGGGGTTGTTCCACGTAAACTGTTTCTTCAAGCTCTCCATTTAAAAATGCACACTTCACGTCCATTTGATAAACATCAAAGTCTTTGTGAGCTGCATAAGCCAGAAATATACGAACCGCCTCGAGTCTTGCGATAGGGGAAAAAGTTTCTTCATAGTCGATTCCTTCTTGTTGTGAATATCCTTTAACAACAAGTCTGGCTTTGTTTCGAACAATATTTCCATCTTTGTCGGTTTTGTTTTTAAAAATCCATTTAAACCCGACAATCGAAATATTTTTAGGTTTAGGGATTAATCTCCAAACCTTGTTTCGTTCAAATTCAGACAATTCAGATTGCATTGCAACAACCCAATCTGAGTGTTCCATTGCAACCTTAACTGTTTTTGGTTCAATTTTAGAGATGAAAACATTGAACATGAAAAATTCTTGATGAGTATTCAATACCTCATTCTTTGCACGAATTTGAGCTCTTGTTAAAACACCCTCTTGTGGATTCCCAATTACTTGATCCTTCGGATGATCTCTTGTCCACTTTTCCATTGGCGGATAAGCTGGATCAAATTCCAAAGGTGCATCTTCGTATATATCATCATTCTCTGAACCTGCAATCGAACAAACATCATCAAAATCATTATTATTCTTAATGTTTTCTAAATGCTCCCCCTCAACATTATGCTCCCTCTCAACATCAGCATTCAATCTTTCATTCTCCCCCTCGAAAGAATGCGCTCCCTCCTATAGAGTATTCGAATCCAAGTGCTCCCCCTCCACTTGATTGTTTTGCATACTTTCGCCTTTCTCTGGAGAAGTTGATGTTGAATCATCAGTAAGCTTCGTTAGTTCAGAGAGATGATTATCATTTGCATTTATTTCAGCATCAACAACGTTATCTCAAATTCCAAAAATTAAATCATAATCAACATCTAAGGTTTGTGAGGATTCAGATTCATCTTGTATGTTTTTCAGAATAGGATGATTTTCAAACTGCGATGTAGTTTGTTTAATGTAGTAATCATCAAATGTAAGATTAAAAGTTTCTTCAACTTTTCGTGCTCTTTTGTTTAACACACGATATGCGACTGAATTATGTGAATATCCCAAGAAAATCCATTCATCTGCTTTAGCTTGAAATTTCGTAAGATTATCCTTGAGATTCATAATGAAGCACCTGCATCCGAAAACATGGAAAAATTTGACGTTAGGTTTTCGATTGTTGAGAATTTCATATGGAGTAATGTTAAAACGACGATGAATGAAAGATCTGTTTTGAGTAAAACATGCGGTGGATACAGCTTCAACCCAAAGGTATTGTGGAAGATTCGCATATGCCAGCATAGTCCTTGCTGCTTCGCATAGAGACCTATTTCTTCGTTCAACAACACCATTTTGTTGTGGTGTGTATGGAGATGAAAAGTTATGCGAAATCCCTTTGTCCACCAAAAATGAATCAAGAACATTGTTCTTAAACTCAGTTCCATGATCATTCTTAATTTTTCGACCAATCTTCTTCAATGTTGTTTCCATATTTTTGATAAAGTCAATCATGATTTGTGAAACTTCGGATTTAAGCCTGAGAAAATAAACCCACGTAAATCTGGAAAAGTCATCAACAATAACTAAAATGTACCTTTTCTTGTTGAGACAAAGGGGCTTCACCAACAACTTATTGACATGAACTTTATGACCTTCTGGACCATCACAAGTCTAGATCTGAGGTAGCAACCTTAGATCTAGGCCTCTAACTCGACATAGATTTATCATGCCCAAAATGCCCCAAATCTCAAACATAAGATAGATCTATTTGCAATAAAGCCAAAGCAACAACTTATTACTTCCAATATATGCTCCAACTGAAGTAGATCCCGGATCTACACCACTCCTTTGCAGCAAGCCTCTTGATCTTCAAGCCCCTTTCCACCAAAATCACTTATCTAGGCTCTAAATTGCTTCCAAGGGCTCTCACTCACGATTTAGGGTTTCTGGATCTCAAAAGGGGAGTAAAGAGGCTGGGGAAGGGATGTAATGTTCTTTAAATAGGGCATAACCCCCGGGATTAGGGTTTTTCTCGCCCAGACCAGACTCGCCGAGTCCACTAGCTGACTCGCCGAGTCGGTCACTTTCTCTATGCCCCGGATCCTGCTCCGACTCGTCGAGTTCCTCCCTGGACTCGACGAGTTGACTCTTGACTTAGAGCCTTTCCTTTCTTTTCTTGGTCTTTCTGATTCTGGTTATTACAACACTCCCCCACTTAAACTAGATTTCATCCTCGAAGTCTGCCACGGCCAACTACCTTACCATCTGGTCGCCACTTACCACAAGGTACACACTCCACCCATCCGATCCAAACCTTGAAGATGTCATCTTCAGAATAACCCGTTATTTACTACCTTTGAGTACAACACTTTTATCCAACCGGTAAACATACCGATACTCCTGATACACTTACCCTTGATTCGCAAGGGGTTTACCCTTTTACCCTACTCTGTCACTGGCCTTTCTAAGGAACTTTTCACAAGCAACAACCTTCCCAATTTCCTTCGAGGACCGATCCTCTGCTGAAACCGCAATCCCAGCCACTCCCAGTGCCGGCCATCATACCAATACTCACGGAATAACCCCCATACAATGCTCCAATACTGAAAGCTCCACCCAATCGTGAGAATTCAGACAATCCTTCGGGTAGCAGATGCCTCTCTGCTACGTTTAAGGCTCAGACGAGAACGGCGTCACCGAGCCAAATCCTTTACTCTAAGATCATTCGATCCCGCGATGAGCAGCTTAGCATCACCCGATCAGCTCACGGCTTTTCACACCGAATCCCATACCATCATTCCTGCCTGTAGTCCTATTGACTCCCATCTGCCTACCGGATGAACCGAGACCGCCCTGGTCCCAACTGATCTACCATTACCCGGAATACCGGTTTCCCCCATGCCACCTTGGAGATACGGGCCCCCGCCCACACTCCGCGAACTAAGCTACTAATGAATGCCACGGCTTACCCGCAGTCTTATGCCACTCTTGGTCCCCAATGGCCTACTGCCTTCCGGACCCAATCATAATGTGGCCCACTCACATCCGGGCGGCTGCCCCGTCCTGAACTTAACTATCTGAAAAACCTTGCCACTGAATCACACACCTGATACATTCGCACTAGAGAATAGGGACCGACGAATGCTACGGGCCACCCCGTAGTCTTACTATACTCGCTCTGTCAACTAGTGAATGCTACGGCCACCCACATAGTCTTACAACACTTCTGTGCTGCCAGCCAACTAAAGCTACAGGCCACCCCGCAGTCTTGCTAAACCAGTGCTTCGGGTCACACCGCAGCCTAACTATACTCACATACGATTGCTACGGGCCACACCGCAGTCTTACTAAACTAATGCTACGGGCCACACCGTAGTCTAACTATCGTCACATACGATTGCTATGGGCCACACCGCAGTCTAACTATACTCACATACGATTGCTACGGGCCACACCGCAGTCTAACTATACTCACATACGATTGCTACGGGCCACACCGCAGTCGCACCACTCTTCGACGCTATTTGCTAACCATTGCTACGGACCGCCCCGCAGTCTTACCACACTCTTCTTACTATCTGACCACTGGTGAATGCTACGGCCATCCGGTAGTCTGACAACACCCTTCCACACCGACTGGCTGCTAGTGGATGCTACGACTAACCTATAGTCGAGCACACAAGCACAATCTAGTACCCCCAAGTGGTACTCATGTCCCAACTGGAACTCCCAAACGATTCCTTTGCAATCTGCTACCAGACATCTCGAGAATGAGGTCTCACAATTGGCAAGTTTTCCAAACTTCCAATTCGCACTGTCCTCAATTCATACAGCCACCTGGGCCGTCTTCCTTCCTGACAGGAGAGCGAAACTTATCCTAGTTTCAAAACCGCTTCTGCTCCCATAACATGATTGTTTCTCCCCCACTTAGCTTCAGCTAAGTCTTTCCTGCCTGCGAAACCCGAGGATTTCCATTCCTTCCTCCCTTGCACAAAAGGCATGATAACTACCATCGCCTTGATGCCGCTAGCGATCCATCACTAGTCCACTCCAGATACCGTACAATTACCGGATACTAGATGAACACCTCCTGCATCCCCGATACTGATAATCCCCTGAGCTCCAACTAATGCCTTTAAGGTCCGAAAGACTAATGCTCAGAGCAACCCCATCAGTGATAGACCACTTCCCTTGATGCTTCCAAAAGCCATCCCAAGTACCAAGACTAGAACCACCAAACCCTAATGATGGTGGAGGGCTACTCCAGGGAATCTGTCCACCAACCTCCACGCAACGCTCCTGAACCGCTTTGGTCATAATCGTGATAATACTGGACACTTCGATCCCGAAGTGAGGGATGACCCTACACTAGCTACTAATAGTTCCCGGTATGCAATTAGCATATGACAATTCTGAAAGTACAATCCGAATACAAGCAGAGAGACAACTCATACATACTATCACCTGAGTCCGGGGTAAGAACAACCCTAATACACATAGGTACGAAAATAGCCATAGATACGTACCTGCAACATTCCCTGCTGTAATCCAGATCTCCCTCATCTGTCACTGCAAGGCCCTACCCTCTCACCCATCCGTAAACCTCGAAGTTGTCGGGGCAGACACACTCCCTGCTCCTCCCCTCACCATCGGGCAGTCGGCCTTCTTGTGTCCCACTTGATTGCAGTGAAAACATAATGGGTTGACCCCTGTGGGCAGTCCCTGCAGACGTGACCATCACTGCCATACTTGTAGCAGCCTGAACCCCTGGAACGACAAACTCCCTTGTGTGGTTTGCCGCACGTGCTGCACTGACTTCGGACCTGCCGACTTACTAATCGCTGATCTGAAGTCTTGGGTCTCTTCCCGGGACCCTCCAAAGTATACGTCTGATCTGACCTCCTCTTCGCAATGTGCTCCAAATCAATCTCCCTTTCCCGCGCCCTAGCAATCATAGAGTCCAGGGTCGGGCATGCCGAGAAGCTAACATGCTCCCAAATATCAGCTCTCAACCTGTCATGATAGCGGGTCCTCCGCATCTCCTCATCCCCTGCATACTGAGGAACCAATAAGGCCCTCTCCCGGAACTTGGCAGTAATATCCGCCACCGACTCCGTCGTCTGTCTCATGTCTAGGAACTCCCTGGCCAGCTACTGAAGCTCCACAGCCGGCGCAAACTCTGCCCTAAACCCGGTCACGAAGTCGGACCAGGTCATAGCCTCAATGGCTGAGGGTCCCAAGGAATCACCAACTGACTCCCACCAGTCTCTAGCTCTGCCCCTCAAGCACCCTGCAGCAAATTGAACCTTCGACCCCTCAGGACAGAAGCTCGTCAACTGTGCAGACTCAATGTCTGCAATCCATCTTCTGGCAATAATGGGGTCCTTCACCCCGTGGAAGTCTGGCGCACCACTCCCTCTGAAGTCCTTGAAGGACAGTGTGCGCGTACTCGCCTGGCCAAACGCCAAATCACTCCTGAAAGCTCGGAGGCGATCCTCCATCAGCTCAATGATCCCCTCCTTGATCGACCCGAAAATGACCGGGGTCGCCTCAAGGATGCCTCTCGTAATCTCAGACCCGATGAACTCGCGTAATCCATCATCAACTTGCTCGGATCCCGCGCCCGAGCCCGATCCTGATCCAGATCCTGAGCCTCCTGCTCCATGTCGTGTGGTCACCATACTGGAGATAAACACATAAATGTCTGGATCAAAACATACCCCGAGAGGTCTCACACATTATCCAAGATTCTTGGTTCCATCTCAGCTCTCCTTGACTCGAGTACGGATCCTCTGCTTCCAGTAGTACGGGCCCATACTACCTTCCACATCTATCAGTACTTTTCTCAAGGGTTGCTTCAACTTCACCAAGTCCCTTTCACTACTACTGATCTCTGCTACTCTCATCCTAGGCTTGCCCTAGATAAATCTCTGGCTCTACCCAAACCAGTCCTCAGCTGCTGAAGGCCTCCTTGTAATGCCAATTAGTTATCACCTGAATACCATCACATGTGACGAGGCTCAGATAATCCTTCGAGTAAAAGACTCGTCCCTACAACGGTTAGACTCAAACGAGAGCTGCGCAATAGGGCCAAATCCAGCACTCTGAGATTATTCAATCATGATCACATGTGACGTGACGTATTCACCTAATGGCTAACTCCCATCACTCAGAGTCCCACAAAGCACAAAGCAAGCAGCATTCAGACAAAGGGAACGATCTCAAGCAATCCTATCCTCATAACAGGAAACTGCACCAGCATACAATGCTAAGCTCATACTATCAGGTATAACCTAAACAGGCTATCCTACTACTGTCTACTCAATACTAGCATGCAATTCTCATAAGCTGAAGCACATAAAGCAGGCACATAAGGTATCATTCCTAGATCCTTAGTCCTATTCTAGCATGCTGTTCTACTGAAACTGATAACCATAATATAAACTTGTATGGGTATCTTGGGGTAAACTTACTTGAGCTCGGCCGGTCGCGCACATCACACACTTCGTTCTTTCTCAAAACTCCTTTAACTCATATTTTAGAAAACCATTTTCTTGTAAAAAGCTTTTAATCCCTCGATTTGAGTCCAGACACCCCCGAGGGTGTGTCCGAATCCCTCAAACCAGGGCTCTGATACCAACTTGTAACATCCCAAAATTCAAGGCCAAAAATTTCATTTTTAAATAAGTTATTACATAAACCATCAGTATAAAACATTCATAATAATATCTCGTGTTAAGCCAAAGTGTCAGTAATCAAAGCATATTATCATAAAACCATATCAGAGTGTGATCCCAGAGATCTCATGTGCGGAAAACATAGTGTGATGCGATGCGATCGAACCGCCTCCTTTCCTTGAAAACAAAGTACCTGGAACCAAAACTGAAAACCGTAAGCACGAAGCTTAGTGAGTTCCCCAGATACCACATACCATACAAACCAACTGATCCATACATGCCATACATAGCCAAGAGCCATTCATAAGCAACATATCCATAATCAAGTAAGGTGCTATGTGCCAAACATAGTCTTGCTAAGGTGCTATGTGCCAAACATAGTCTTGCGGTTATGCCACGGGCCGCACGTGGTCTTCCTGGTCAAGCCTGGGGCCACTCCCTGGGTCTTACAGACAAGTGCCAAGGGCCACCCCCTGGTCTTTCATGCAAATATCACAAAGACAACTATACAGACTACTCTACTAGGCTACTCCGCATATAGTGTGCCAGGAGCCACCCCCTGGTCTTTCATACACAATAGCATACAGTGCGCCAGGAGCCACCTCCTGGTCTTTCATACATATTGCCTAGGGCTAACCCCCGGGTCTTCCTATCGTACATAATAACATACTGTATGCCAGGAGCCACCTCCTTGTCTTTCATGCATAATGCCTAGGGCTAACCCCCGGGTCTTCCTACCATACATAATAACATACTGTGTGCCAGGAGCCTCCTCCTGGTCTTTCATGCATAATGCCTAGGGCTAACCCCCGGGTCTTCCTACCATACATAATAACATACTGTGTGCCAGGAGCCTCCTCCTGGTCTTTCATGCATAATGCCTAGGGCTAACCCCTGGGTCTTCCTACCATACATAAACTAAATGGGTCGGCATTGTGGCCATAGACCCATACAAACAGTGAGGAGACTCACCTCGCACTGCTGAACTTTGCTGATAACCCTCTGGCTGTTGTCCGACCACTTTCTGAATCGCTGCTCCACTAGCTCCCCGAGCTACTAATATCAATAAAACACTTAGCTCCAAACTGAACTCTAGAAGTCAAACTAAGTCAACTCTGGTTAAAGTCAAAGTCCTGGTCAAAGTCAACCTTCCAGTTGACTCGACTCGCCGAGTCAACCCGAAGACTCACCGAGTCCTTAAACTCAGAAGCTCTCAAAATACGACCTAACTCGCCGAGTCACCCCAGGACTCGTCGAGTTCAACGATCTCTGAGTTCCATCTTGTCCAACTCACTGAGTCACCACTCAACTCACTGATCTGCGTCTTAACCAGAAGAGGTTGGGGGTTCTGCGACTTGACTCGTCGAGTCCAAGAACAGACTCGCCGAGTCCTAGGCAATCTTCAACAGACTCGCCGAGTTGTTCTTCCAACTCGCCGAGTCCATGCACATATTCATACAACTCGTCGAGTACACCCATGTGACTCGCCGAGTCTCTCCAGTTCTCAATCCATACAGTGGCTTTTCGAGCCATGCAGGGGCTCCAATCCATAGATCCACTCTTCTACAGTCTATCCCCCACATAAAGTTGCAAACTTTACGTGAAACCAAGGAGCTAAAGGCCCAAAACACTCAAGGGCTAGGGTTTAAGACAAAGGGGCTTCACCAACAACTTATTGACATGAACTTTATAACCTTCTGGACCATCACAAGTCTAGATCTGAGGTAGCAACCTTAGATCTAGGCCTCTAACTCGACATAGATCTATCATGCCCAAAATGCCCCAAATCTCAAACATAAGATAGATCTATTTGCAATAAAGCCAAAGCAACAACTTATTACCTCCAATATATGCTCCAACTGAAGTAGATCCCGGATCTACACCACTTCTTTGCAGCAAGCCTCTTGATCTTCAAGCCCCTTTCCGCCAAAATCACTTATCTAGGCTCTAAATTGCTTCCAAGGGCTCTCACTCACGATTTAGGGTTTTTGGATCTCAAAAGGGGAGTAAATAGGCTGGGGAAGGGATGTAATGTTCTTTAAATAGGGCACAACCCCCGGGATTAGGGTTTTTCTCGCCCAGACCAGACTCTCCGAGTCCACTAGCCGACTCGCCGAGTCGGTCACTTTCTCTATGCCCCGGATCCCGCTCCGACTCGTCGAGTTCCTCCCTGGACTCGACGAGTTGACTCTTGACTTAGAGCCTTTACTTTCTTTTCTTGGTCTTTCTAATTCTGGTTGTTACAGATACATCTTTCCTTTGCCTTCAAGCCAATGATCAATGTTCTTCCTTGATGTCATTCCTTTTTCACGTGAAATTTTCATAGTTTCTTTCTTCGTTTGATTAGGAAAATTTGGTTTTTGAGGAACAAAATCAACTTTTGGATTTGTTAGAAAAGAGTGAGCATATGAAGTATCAACTGTTGATTTAAAATGTTGACGTTGAAAGAATTTTTGATTTGGATTTGATTTATCTAAAAATTTTCTTGGAATATTTGTTTCTGAAACTTTCGAAAACCTTGGTTGTTTATTCACTTCAGACCTTGAATGATTTGATTGTGATGAATGTTGAGTTTTTGTTGAAAAAGAGGAGTTTTTAGCTTTGAAAACACTTTTGGATGATTGTGATTCAGACATCTTTTGAGACTCAATATTCTGCCAAAATATTTTCTTCCTAGCTTGTCTTTTTGAAATGTTGTTTTCCTTCGAAAATTTGTCAATTTGATCTTTGAATTCCTTGGAGTTTAGTTTGACAACTTTTTCATTTTCCTTTACAACTTGTTTTGAATTCTCTTTTTCAATTTTTGATTTTTCAACCCATTTTCTTTGTGGTTTTTGACGTTGAAACACGTATGAATTCTTTGTTATGTTGTTTTCAACTGTGCTTTGATTTGCGAAAAAACCTTCATCAGTTGTTTTTGAATTATCCTCCTCAACTAACTTCTTTAATTCTGGTTTGATATTCTCAACATTTCCAGTAGTTACGAAAACTTGATTTGGAAAAATGAGATCATCTGTACACTTGAAATTTGGATAAACCACAATATTCGTTTCAAGGTAATGTTCACCATTTTCAGTCATTACTTTTTTGAACTTTTGTGTATTACCATACACTTGATCAACCACTATTCGTGGAGTTTCTTCTTCGTTTGAAGATTTCTTTCCCTTCGAAATTTTCTCTTCATCTTCATCATCGCTATCATCAGTTTGACTGTCTTTGACATCCACGAAGTTCATATCACAAACTTTCGAAGTTGAAGGTATATCAGTTTCTTTCTCAACCATCAAATCCTTAATTTTTTCTTTCCCTTTAAATGTTGATGCAACATTAACAACAGACAACTGGGAACAATCAACATCCTCAAGTTCACTAATTTCACTAATATTGTCAGAATTATCTTCAATATCAGCAAAATTAGATTGAGAATCAGATGTTGAATTCTCAGTCTTTTTCAAAATTTGAATTTGTTCAGACTTAGTCAAAGTATCATTCACTATGATAACTAATTCATTCGCATCAAGACATTCATCAATTTTGACAATTCCATATTTATATATATCATCAGGAACTTTGTCAAAATCAGCTATTATTTGCTCACAATCATACGAAATATTATCTACCTTAGCTCTTTCGTATGCTAGAAAAGGTAGTAATTTTCTATGTTGCTCTTTACTTATTTCACATGAATGATGTAAATCAGTTAATTTTCCATAAAGTCTTTTAGCAGAATTACAATAAATGTTTCTTTGTGCTAGCAAAAGTTTGACATCACTTGATAAAGTATCCCTATCACACATAATATTTGTTATTTGTAATTCTAAACAATCAATTTTACTTATTTTCATGTCTAATCGCTTTTTGGTCTCTAACAACTCCATTGACAATTTGTTGGCCTCATTGCTAGCAGATACAACAATTGAATCAAAATAAGTAACCGTCTCATCAAAAGATATTAGTTCAGAATCATAAGCATGTGTAGGAATATTAAAAGATTCGAGAATTTTACGTACCTTTGTTGTCATTGGAGATTTGTCGGCTGTCTTGGATACGAAGCATCGTCCTTTCACTTCGAATTCCTCGTCATCTGAGTCCTCCTCTATTTTCGCATACATTGCTCCATGTGTTGGATTCCTCATTTCTTCGTCGTCTGATCCGGATGACCAGATTTGATACGTTCCATCTTCATCCTCATGTTCACCTTTTGCAACCAATGACAAGTTTTTGGCTTTCGCACGAACCTCCTCAAGCCTCGCTACATAATACGCCTCATCTTTAACTTTATTCTTTCTCTCATCCTTCTTCCTAAGCATACAATCATTCGCAAGATGATTGGCTCCATTGCAATAATGACAATCAACACCAGCATCACCTTTCAGCTTCTTCTCACTCTTTCCTTCAGACATTTTCGAATCTTTCTTCTCAACCTTCTTTTTCTCCTCAACAACAGTTTTACTCATAGCACTTCCTTTTACCTCAGCAAGCTTAGCCTTCGGATTGAACGGCTTTTTGAAAAACTTCTTGACACGATTATTCGAGTAAAATGCTATTGCCTCATCATCAGAATTCATGATGAATCCCTCTTCTTCCTCAGAATCACCATTTTCAGCTTCTTTCTCGGATATCTTTGACACAAGTGCCAATGGACCTCCCAAATTCAGCTTCGTCTCCTCAGCAATTTCATTTACCTCAGTTTCGTGTGTCTTCAACTGATTGTACAAATCATTGAGAGTTGATGTATCAAAACTTTGCTGATTCTTCACCATCATACTTACGCTTCTCCATTCTTTTCGAAGACCCATCACAAAGATGAGATTGAATTCCATTGAAGTCTTGGTAATTCCATAGCGATTACAACGATAGATTAACTCGTTCAATCGATCATAGTAGACTTCAATTGTTTCACCTTCTTTTTGTCTGAAATCTTTCAGCTCAACCAAACACTGTTTGACTGAATTGATTTTCGTCTTCTCACTTCCTTGAAACTTATCTTTCAGATTGTTCCAGATCCCCTTTGCAGTTGTACAACTCCTTACATAATTGTACACAACTGGAGGTAAAGCTCCTCGCAATTCTCTCATACACCTCTTCTCCAGTTTCTTCAGTCGATCAGTTTGATTATCAACACCATAATTTGTAGAAGATGATCCAATTGCTTGAACATTCACTGGAACATTGACATTTCCAGTGATACATGACCATAATTCTTCATCAAGACCATTAGGATATTCCTGCATACGATCAGCCCACTGATCATAATATTCAGGGATTAGCATTGGAATTTTGGTTGATAATCCTAACAAATGAGAAAACGAGGTCATCGAATTGAGATTGAAACTCGCCATTGTTGTACGGAAGATGATTTTGAAAATTTTTAAGAAGATTTCGAAATTTGAAAACAAACTAGTTGAATCAAATCAGAATTGTAAGAAGAACACTCGATTCAACAATTCAAATGCAGAATCAAATCACAAACTAAAATCTAGACAAATTTTTCACAATCAAAAAGTGCGGAAACTTTTGAACCAAAAATTTGATTCAAAAACTTTTTGAATGAATGAAAATCAGATCACAGATGTGATTCCTGCTCTGATACCAATTGATGAATCGTAGAATCAAGTATAAAACGAATCAGAGTATGAAATCAATTAAGAATGCGAGATTGAACACCAGATGTAAATATGATCTTGTTTCAGCTTTATTACGCTTTCGAATGTTTACAGAGTACAAAGACAGGTCTGTAAAAACTCTTATCTAACTCTAGTAAATATCCCTATTTATAGGGAACAGAAAGCGTACAAAAAATATACTAAGGCATAAAAACTAACGCTTCGAATAAAAGCGCCTTAGTAAAATAGATTACAAAACATTCGAAGAGGCAAAATATAATTCGACTAATTACAACAATTCGACCCTTACATGGTAGTAGCAAACATAGACAATTATCACAAAGATAATCATCTAACAACTCCTACTGGTGGGCCGGCATTGTGGCCGTAGACCCACCCCTACTGGAAGGTAACTCACCTCACACTGCTGAAGTCCCGTAGACTCAACCCCACACCGCTGAAGTCCCGCAGACTCAACCCCAGCTGCTGGATGACAAATTCCCGAACTGTCAACACCAAAATAACACCCAATTAATAATTGGGTTCCAATACAAAACCATAAGTCCATGCTTGGGGGTAAAAGACTACTCTACCCCTAACTTGGCTTGATTCAAGCCCGAGGCCCAATCCAAAGGCCCAAAAGTCAACTGTGAGTCAAAGCCTAACATATGGCCCAATTTTCCAAATTGGGCCCAAGCCTTTACATGGTCTTATTCTAAGGTCCAACATCATATAATCATTAAGGCCCAAACTGTGGCCCATCTATGGCCCAATTTTCCAAATTGGGCCCAAATCCCTTACATGGGTCTTACCCTAGGCCCATTAAATTATTTTAGCCCCTTAGCTTGTTCTTGGATGGCCCATTATTATCCCAATCATCAAAGCCCAATAGAAAGCCCAACTCAAGGTCCAAGTGAAACTAGGGTTTCACATAAAATGACGATTAGGGTTAAGCTTCCTACTTAACCCATTAAGGACTTAATCCATTAAGTCCAATATTGCTTAGATTAATCTTTGCCAATGATTATTATTTAATATCTCAAGTTATTAAATAATTCCCATGTGTCCCCGTTAATTCCCCAAATTAGGGTTTTATTGGCATTAGGGTTTTCCAAACCCTAATTAGGGTTTCCAACCCAAATACTAGCCCATTTATCACTTTGTTGGGCTTTTAGGTCAATTAGAGCTTTATTGGGCCTATTAGGCCCACTAGAATATCATTAAGCCCGTTAGGGTTTTATTGGGTCAATTAGGGTCCATTAGGGATTACAAGGCCCATTAGGGTTTTAGTATCTTGTCCAAACATCCAAACCGAATCACAACATCAACGAGGCACAACGCCACCCGACACGGCGGCCGGTGGCGGCAGGAGGCAGCAGCCACCACCTCACGGTGGTGGTTAGGGTTCCTTTTTCATTATTCTAATTTATGATTACATTTTACAAACTCTAATCCCAAAATAAACACACTAAACAAACTAATCACACACACAACCACCTTGTGGTGGCCGGCGGCAGCAGATGGCGGCAGCCACCACCTCACGGTGGTGGCGGTGGATTTTCCGTGAATCCCGGACAAAAGACACCACACCCAACATCCACTAACAACAGAAACGCACCCACACTTGGACTTCGGTCTTGAAGGAGCAAACTGTGACGGCGGCGTGATGAAAAGACCGGCGAAACAAACCAGCGGCGGCGATGGTGGTCGTAGCACCGGTGAAATAGGGAGGAGGGTAGAAGAAGAAGAACACGGCGACAATGTAACAGTGGGACGGTGGTGCTCCGATTCCCGGCTTCTTCTTCTCGTCGGAATGACAGCAGCGAAGCGGCAAGGCGGCACGGGATGCGGTGGCGGACGAACGATGGAATAAGGGGGTGGTGCGGCGCTAGAAACTGAAGAGACGAGAGTGGCGGTCGCAACATCCCGGCGAATGGCAGCGGCGATCCACAGCAGCAACCTCCGACGACCTTGCTTACTTTCCGACGTAGAGGGGTTGGCTCCGGCGGCTGGAAGTTGAAGAGGTGAGGGTGGCTACTGGAGGTCTTCCGATGATGGCGGCTGCCTTCAAGCTAGGGCTAGGGTTAACAGGTGATGGGTTTTATATACCCGGAGTCCATAAGCAAGTATTCCATAATGACAGATTCAATCCCTCCTTCCCCTTTTCATTCAAAATTAATCCATATTTTACCTTTTCAACCCTGCCCTCTAAAATTCTTCTCAAAACAAGCCCAAAACTTACACTTTAGCCCCTGACCCTATAAAATCTTTTCAACTTAATCTCATATTTACCAATTACACCCCTGCTTCCATAATTTCTTCAAATGAAATCCCATAAATTACCAAACAGCCCCCATCTTCTAAAATTGTGACAATTAGCCCTTCGTGACCCTCCTTTGATATATAATTATTTATTTTAGGGCTACTATTCGCTCATTAATTTATTTATTTATCTAATAAATAAACAGGGTGTTACAACTCTCCCCCACTTAAATTAGATTTCGTCCTAGAAATCATTCCTTATTATTTCTTATGCACCAAACCACTCAAGTAACATGGTCACCATCCTGGGCACACCCTAGCCTTCCCAGGGTAGCCGTGACTAGTCTTCGCAAAAGCCCTAAAACCCACAAGTGAATGAGCTCCTCGCAACGAGATAACATTTACTCGGTCTGCAATCTGTTGTCTCGAGATGGTCTGAACCCCCGACAGACCATTCATACTGAATCACTATCATTGAATCCAGTCCGTTTATCCCTCAACAGGCTACTCAACTTCTGATAGCTCGAGGTTACCACTATAAGACAGGTTCACAGACCTAATTATCCATGCAAATCACTTATACTTGGCCAAGGCTCAGCTAATCCCGTTGTGAGTGACTTGTCACTGCTGAATAAACCAGCTATCCGTGAGTACTTGCAACCTAAAACACAAATACTAACACTGCCCAAACGCATAAACTGCTCGAACACTGAACCGCCTGAGGCAGTATGTTGCCACATGGCTGCTTGCCAAAATCTACCGAGGCCTTCCTGGTCTCAATTCATCCATCGGTAATCTGAATTATCGGGTTCCAGCCCGGTCACCGAGCTAAAAGGACTCCCACTTATTCGCCTCACACGACTTCTGAATGAAATCCTTCTCTGGAACTAGTTGCCACTAGTTATCATGCCACTGTGGCTCAAACATCCTTCTGAGCTAACCGATCGGGTCCATGCATCGAATCCTGTCATCATCAAATCCAAGGCTACAAGTGATTGCTACCCGACCAATGGTAGCCTAATATCCCAAATGACCTTAAGCAGTCCACTGCTTCCTTGATCTCATAACTGTAGTGGCGCTCCTACAATCTTATTACTGGCTTAACCATGTCTAATCCCTCTGGGGAACTCCATAAAATAATCTGTGGATTTGCAACGCCCTCACTGCTACACCCGACTGGTGGGTACTATTGTTCCTTCCGCGTCCTAACAACACACTCATGTTATCTATCAACCTAGTGAATGTTATGGCTACACCCGTAGACTTACAACACTCTATCACTATCTGCTAACCTTGTGAATGCTACGGCTACACCCGCAGACTTACTGTAACAACCCTAGTCCATGTATTCCTTGTGAACCTTAGTCTATTGAGCATTTGTTTCATTTGGACCTTGGTAGAGAAAAGGTGACTAATGGGTACGCGGGGCGTACTAGAGTGTACGCTCAGCGTACTCATGTGCGTGCTTTGGACGCGGTGGCCACCTAGTACGCTAGGCGTAGCGGCGGGTATGCTCGGCATACTAGGCCCAGAGTGTAACCCTAATTTGGGGTGAGTCCCCTATATAAGGGATATGATGGCCTCATTTCTGGCCACCATTCCCAGAGAGAAAACCCTAAGAGTGCCCTAACCTCTGTTCTAGAACTTGTGTGTGAGTGTTTGAGCCTTGAGAGAGTGTTTGTGTGGTTTTGAAGAGAAGAGAAGGTCTTGAAGAAGGATGAGTTGGAGTCCAAGCTTCTAGATCTGAGCAAACTGAGTGGAAAGCTTCACATAGAGGTATAAAGCTCCAAGCTTTCTCACTATTTTGTTTTGTGCATTTTCATGGAGTATTTTAGGGTTTTGTCCCAACAGATGGATACTTTATGTGATAATGAGCTCCAAAGACCTTGATCTACCCATTTTCAGTGTATTTTGTGGACTTGAGTGATAAAAATCCAATCTTGGACGTTAGGAGTAAGCCATGCATGAGATATGAGCTTCATGAGGAAAGATGATGGATGTTTTGAGTGTTAGTGACCCAATCAGCCATGCAAATGCTTAAAGTCACTGACTTTATGGATTAAGAGACATTAGAGAGTCCAGATCTGAGATATGAGCCTATGTCTTAACTGGTTAAGACCAAAAATGTGAGAAGAGTGAAACTGGGGCGTACGCTGGGCGTAATCCCCGTACACGCGGCGAAGGGGTCGAGCATCCTTGATGCCTGCATGGCAGCCGAGTACCCGCAACGTAGAGATCGAGTACGCGCAACGTACTCCCTGCTGTTGACTTTTGTTGACTTTTAGGGTTTGGTCAAAAGTGTGGACTATTTAGCCTATGGAGGGGTAAAATGGTATTTTCACCCTTCTGTGAGTGTAAAAGGGGTTAGTCTAGTTCTTGAGAACCAATATTAATTAGGAATAATTATTATGTGCTAGGCGGAGGCTAGACTGGTGGGTAGAGTTTGAGATTCTGAGTTCGAGGTTTTCTTTTGCTAGCTTACGAGGTGAGTCTTCTCACTATACTTACCTTGAGTGGTAATTTTATGTGTGACCAGAGGGTCTTATGTGAATGAGCTGTGTACTGAGATATCCTGCTATTTGTTATGTGATATGTTTACTGTGTATTATATTGAGCTGCTGAGTTGAGGGACCAGAGGGTCCATCTGAGTTGTGGGACCGGAGGGTCCCACTGAGACACAGCTGGCGATGAAGCGGGCCAAGCCCGCTGATTCCAGAGTTCGGGGCCAGAAGGGCCGCACTTGTGGCAAGTGTGGAAAGAGTCACGAGGGTTCTTTCCGTTTGGGGATTTGCTAGAAATGTGGCAAGGAGGTGCACATGGCGAAGGATTTCCCCAAGGGATTCTCGGTCTGCTTTCATTGCAACCAGACCAGCCACCGGAAGGCCGAGTGCCCTCAGCTCATGCAGGGATCAGCCCAGGGATCTGCACCTACTTCTGTGCGTGCTGCTGAGATCCGGCCAGCGAAGGCTGGGATACCGAGGGTTCGAGGGAGAGCCTTTCAGTTGACAGCGGAGGAGATCCGCACAGCGCCTGATGTTATAGCTGGTACGTGTTCTTATTATATTCTTTTGAGAAATTTTGTGCTTATATTGTGATTGTGTATAGGTACTTTTCTTGTGAGTTCTATACCTGACTTGGTGTTATTTGACTCGGGTGCGAGTCGATCCTTTGTATCATTAGCATTTAGTCATCACATAAGTATCAGACGAGAGGCGTTAAGTCGGCCTCTGAGAGTTTCCATAGCCGATGAGCATGCGGTGTTTGCGACTGATGTGATTCGTGGATGTGAGCTTGAGATCTTTGGAGTTAAGTTTCCGATAGATCTGGTACCGATCGCGATGGGGATGTCTGTGTCATCGTAGGCATGGACTGGTTGAGTAGATTTGGAGCTGTGATCGACTGTGAGCGTCAACTGGTGACCATACGAGACCCTAGTGGGGGAGTGCTTACAGTATATCGCGAGGGTACCCGATCTGGGTCGGTATTTTGTTCGGCCGCCAGAGCGAGACAGAGTCTACAGCAGGGCTGTATGGGGTTTTTGGCGTACGTGATGGATACGCGGGCTGCTACAGAGAGATCGAGTTCTATCTCCGAGGTTCCGATAGTGTGCGAATTTCCAAATGTTTTTCCCGAGGAGTTGTCGGGAGTGCCTCCCGAGAGGCAGGTAGAGTTTCAGATCGATTTGGTGTCGGGAGCGGCGCCTATTGCCAAGGCACCTTATCGCCTTGCGCCTCCGGAGATGCAGGAGTTATCCTCACAGCTGCAGGAGCTACTGGGGAAAGGGTTTATCAGGCCGAGTAGCTCGCCGTGGGGAGCCCCGATCCTTTTTGTCAAGAAAAAGGATGGTTCACACCGGATGTGCATTGATTACCGGGAGTTGAACAAGTTGACGAGCAAGAACCGTTACCTACTTCTGAGGATCGACGATTTGTTCGATCAGTTGCAGGGGGCGTCTTGGTTTTCCAAGATCGACCTGAGATCTGGGTATAATCAGATGAGAGTCCGCGAGGAGGATGTCCAGAAGACGGCCTTCAGGACACGTTATGGGCACTATGAGTTCGCGGTGATGCCTTTCGGGCTCACCAACGCACCGACAGCGTTCATGGATCTCATGAACCGGGTGTGTAGGCCCATGTTGGATCGATCGGTGATCGTGTTCATCGATGATATCTTGGTGTATTCGAGATCCAGGGAGCAACATGAGGAACACCTGAGGGAGATTCTGAGTGTATTGAGATCGGAGAGGCTCTATGCCAAGTTCTCCAAGTGTGATTTCTGGCTATGAGAGGTCCAGTTCCTGGGACACCTCGTTAACCAGAATGGTATTTTGGTCGATCCGTCCAAGATTAAGGCAATTATGAGATAGCAGGTGCCGAGATCCCCCACCGAGATCAAGAGTTTTCTGGGACTGGCCGGATACTATCGGAGATTTATCAGAGATTTCTCCAAGATCGCCGTCCCTCTCACCAGTTTGACCCGGAAGGGTGTTGCGTTTACTTGGCGTCCCGAGCAACAGACCTCATTTGAGACCCTTCGCCAGAGATTGTGCGAGGCTCCCGTGTTGGCCCTTCCGGGGGGAATGGAGGATTTTGTGGTTTATTGCGATGCATCTATTACGGGCATGGGTGCGGTACTGATGCAGAGAGGGCATGTTATAGCGTACGCATCGAGGCAATTGAAACCTCATGAGACAAGATATCCCACCCACGATCTGGAGCTGGGGGCAGTGGTGTTTTCCCTCAAGATCTGGCGTCACTACCTGTACGGGGTTCGGTGTACCATTTACACGGACCACAAGAGTTTGAAGTATCTTATGGATCAGCCAAACCTTAACATGAGACAGAGGAGATGGTTGGATGTGGTGAAAGATTACGATTACGAGATCCTGTATCATCCGGGCAAGGCTAACGTGGTAGCCGATGCCCTGAGCCGTAGAGCAGAGAGTACCCCGATCTGAGACGTGTGTATGAGGATGAAAGTGATGACTCCAGTCTTGGATATCATTCGAGAGGCCCAGGCGGAGGCCGTGAGATCGGAGAACCGCAAGAGGGAGAGGGTGATTGGGCAGGTGTACGAGTTTGTGACGGACAACCGAGGACTTATGACCTTTCAGGGGAGGATTTGGGTGCCCTATACGGGCGGAGCTCGAAGTACACTGATGGAGGAGGCACATAGATCGAGATTATCGATCCATCCCGGGGCCACTAAGATGTATTTGGACCTGAAGAGAGATTGTTGATAGCCCTGTATGAAGAGGGACGTTGTGTGGGTAGCCGAGAGGTGCTTGACCTGTCGCTGGGTTAAGGCCAAGCACCAGCGTCCTCATGGAATGTTGCAGCCACTAGAGGTTCCCCAGTGGAAGTGGGAACAAATTTCTATGGATTTTATCACCAAGTTGCCGAGGACCGCTCGGGGTGTCGACGCGATTTGGGTGATTATGGACCGGTTGACGAAGAGCGCTCACTTTCTTGCTATTAGTGAGAGCTCTTCTACAGAGAAGCTGGCAGAGATATATGTGAGAGAGGTGGTAGCTCGACATGGGGTGCCGATATCTATAGTGTCAGATCGGGATGTGCGATTTACTTCCAAATTCTGGAAGAAATTCCATGAGGAGTTAGGTACGCTATTGCATTTTAACACAACCTACCACCCACAGACAGACGGACAGAGTGAGCGGACGATTCAGATGCTCGAGGACATGCTTCGAGCATGTGTTATGGACTTCGGTGGAAGTTGGGACACATACCTACCTCTGGCTGAGTTTTCTTACAACAACAACCACCATTCCAGTATCGACATGCCTCCTTTTGAGCTCCTTTATGGGAGGAGGTGTCGGACCCCCATCTGTTGGGGAGAGGTAGGGCAGCGAGTGATGGGTGGCACTGAGATAGTGCTCAAGATGACTGAGTAGATTCAGCAGGTCAGACAGAGATTACTAACGGCTCAGAGTCGCCAGAAGAGTTACGCGGACAGGCGACGATCCGAGCTCGAGTTTCAGGTTGGAGATTTGGTTCTCCTGAGGGTATCCCCATGGAAAGGGGTAATACGGTTCAGGAAGAGGGGAAAGCTGGGGCCCCGATACATCGGTCCTTTCAGGGTGACCGCTAGAGTGGGTAAGGTACCATACCGCTTGGAGCTACCTGCGGAGTTGAGCCAGATCCATGACACCTTCCACGTGTCTCAGTTGAGGAAGTGTGTGGCCGATGAGACGGCAGTAGTGCCACTAGAGGACATTCAGGTGGATGCGAGCCTGAATTATATCGAGAGACCGATCGCGATTATGGATCGAAAGGTGAAGGTTTTGAGGAACAAATAGGTACCCCTGGTTCAGGTTCAGTGGCAACATCGGAAAGGGTCCGAGATGACTTGGGAGCCGGAGTCCGAGATGCGGGAGCAACATCCGGAGCTATTTGAGGAGCATGAGTTCAAGGGCGAAGTCTGATTCTAGTGGGGGAGAATTGCAACACCCCAAGTCCAGTTATTCCTTGTGAACCTTAGTCTATTGAGCATTTTTTCATTTGGCCCTTGGTAGAGAAAAAGTGACTAATGGGTACGCGGGGCGTACTAGAGTGTACGCTCAGCGTACTCATGTGCGTGCTTTGGACACGGAGGCCACCTAGTACGCTGGGCGTACTAGGCCCAGAGTGCAACCCTAATTTGGGGTGAGTCCCCTATATAAGGGATATGATGGCCTCATTTCTGGCCACCATTCCCAGAGAGAAAACCCTAAGAGTGCCCTAACCTTTGTTCTAGAACTTGTGTGTGAGTATTTGAGCCTTGAGAGAGTGTTTGTGTGGTTTTGAAGAGAAGAGAAGGTCTTGAAGAAGGAGGAGTTGGAGTCCAAGCTTCTAGATCTGAGCAAAACTGAGTGGAAAGCTTCACATAGAGGTATAAAGCTCCAAGCTTTCTCAAAATTTCGTTTTGTGCATTTTCATGGAGTATTTTAGGGTTTTGTCCTAAAAGATGGAGACTTTATGTGATAATGAGCTCCAAAGACCTTGATCTACCCATTTTCAGTGTATTTTGTGGACTTGAGTGATAAAAATCCAATCTTGGACGTTAGGAGTAAGCCATGCATGAGATATGAGCTTCATGAGGAAAGATGATGGATGTTTTGAGTGTTAGTGACCCAATCAGCCATGCAAAGGCTTAAAGTCACTGATTTTATGGATAGAGAGACATTAGAGAGTCCAGATATGAGATATGAGCCTATGTCTTAACTGGTTAAGACCAAAAATGTGAGAATAGTGAAACTGGGGCGTACGCTGGGCGTAATCCCCGTACGCGCGGCGTAGGGGTCGAGCATCCCCGATTCCTGCTATTTGTTATGTGCTATGTTTACTGTGTATTATATTGAGCTGCTGAGTTGAGGGACCAGAGGGTCCATCTGAGTTGTGGGACCGGAGGGTCCCACTGAGACACAGCCGGTGATGAAGTGGGCCAAGCCCGCTGATTCCAGAGTTGGGGGCCAGAAGGGCCACACTTGTGGCAAGTGCGGCAAGAATCACGAGGGTTCTTGCCGTTCGGGGATTTGCTACAAATGTGGCAAGGAGGGGCACATGGCGAAGAATTTCGCCAAGGGATTCTCGGTCTTCTTTCATTGCAACCAGACCGGCCATCGGAAGGCCGAGTGCCCTCAGCTCGTGCAGGGATTAGCCCAGGGATCTGCACCTACTTCTGTGTGTGCTGCTGAGATCCGGCCAGCGAAGGCCGGGACACCGAGGGTTCGAGGGAGAGCCTTTTAGTTGATAGCGGAGGAGATCCGCGCAGCGCCTGATGTTGTAGCTGGTACGTGTTCTTATTAAATCTGATCATGAGAAATGGACTTTGGTCACATGGTTCGTAGATTAGATTTTGGAGCTACTACTAAGGATTTAGGATAATTTAATAGATTGTTATTGTCTTAGGAGATGCCTAGAAACATAGTTTTTCATTTTATGCGATGTAAGGACAAGTACCAATTTTTTGTTTATTTTCAATAAAAGTGAAATTTTGGTTTATCTGGTTGCCTTATTTTATATTTCCTTGCAACGACAATTATTAAAGTGTTGGTTACTGTGACATCCCGGAATTTAGGTCAAAGACTGTGAACAGTCAAAGTTCACAGTAAATCTCTTTGTAATTTGACTCATTGAGTTTTAGTGCATATTTTTTAAAATAAATGAGTTCATTTCAACTAATATAAGATATAAAATGGTATATTACTTCTAAATGTGTAAACTGACAAACGATTCAAACAACTCAAACTTCAATCCTAGTAATACGTCTAAATAACTGAAAATTCGTATTAGGCAGTAGTGAGCAAAGCAAACATTCTAGTCTCGTAGTACATGTTTCCATGTTTCCGAAAATATAAAGAACGTCCAAAACGGAGGACATATGCAAAAGATACGACCGTTGTAAGAATCCAAACCAACCTAATACTGTTTTTTTCTTAAAACTGCTAAAATCGTTTCTATCCGTTGAGGACTTGCACACCTCAGTTGGAAATTCTGAGAATGCTTTTGGACTCAGGTTATAGTCTAATATTTACTTTTATAATCGAAATATTTTTAATAAAAATATTTGCAAAAGTCGAAAAATCGGACATTTCGGGTCCAATTAAACGCGGATATTTAAACGTGATTTTCCGGAGTTCTACAACTTGAAAAATTAATTTGTCTGAGTTTTTGGTATCCTTGTAACCGAGACCATTATTCTTCATTTTAAGAAAAATTAGTTGATATCAAGATCGATGCCACACAAATCGAGAAAGTTAGAAAATATTCATAAAAGTACAAAAGAATTAGTTTCGTAAATGGTTTGAGACCTATATATATATATATATATATATATATATATATATATATATATATATATATATATATATATATATATATGTGTGTGTGTGTGTGTGTGTGTGTGTGTGTGTGTGTTTGTTGTAACATCCCAAAAATACAGGCCAAAAATTTTATTTCTTAAATACGTTATTATAAAACCAACAGTATAATAAAACATCCGTAATATCATGTCATGCCAAAACCAAAGTAGAAACAATCAAAACATGTTATCATAAAATAATATCAAAGTATAATCCCAAAGATCTCATGTGCGGAAAACCAGAGTGTGATGCGTTGCGATCAAGCCGGCTCCTTTCCCTTGAAAATGAAGTACCTGAAACCAAAACAGAAAACCGTAAGCACGAAGCTTAGTGAGTTCCCCCATCATACCACATACGATACAATCACATATTGTCAGGCATATCTGGGTGCCCGACCTACCCTGCTGAGCATACCGGGATGCTCAACCTACCCCACTGTCAAGCATACCGGGGTGCCCGACCTACACCTTCAGTATCTTTCAACCGGTAACCGGGAGCTTGCCTCCCCTTCGGTATCTTTCAACCGGTAAGCGGGGACTATTTCACCCCCTACCACTACCACATAAAAGCATAGCATGAACACATAAATCACATACTGCCTAGCATATCTGGGTGCTGGCCTACCCCTTCGGTCCTGTCGACCGGTAACTGAGGACTATTTCACCCCTTACTACTACCACATAATATCATATTGCATATATCATAATCTGTCTAGCATAGTTGGGTACTAATCTACCCCTTCGGTCCTATCGACCGGTAACCAGGGACTATTTCACCCCCTACTATCACTATCACATAAAATCATATCATACTAGCACATAAACATAACAGGTAGTAGCAAACATAGACAATTATCACAAAGACAATCATCTAACAACTCCTACCGGTGGGCCGACATTGTGGCCGTAGACCCACCCCTACTGGAAGGTAACTCATCTCACACTGCTGAAGTCCCGTAGACTCAACCCTACACCGCTGAAGTCCCGCGGACTCAACCCCAGCTGCTGGATGACAGATTCCCGAACTATCAACACCAAAATAACACCCAATTAATAATTGAGTTCCAATACATAACCATAAGTCCATGCTTGGGGGTAAAAGACTACTCTACCCCTAACTTGGCTTGATTCAAGCCCGAGGCCCAATCCAAAGGCCCAAAAGTCAACTCTTAGTCAAAGCCCAACATATGGCCTAATTTTCCAAATTGGGCCCAAGCCTTTACATGGTCTTATTCTAAGGTCCAACATCATATAATCATTAAGGCCCAAACTGTGGCCCATCTATGGCCCAATTTTCCAAATTGGGCCCAAATCCCTTAGATGGGCCTTACCCTAGGCCCACTAAATTATTTTAGCCCCTTAGCTTGTTCTT
This sequence comes from Lactuca virosa, assembly GCF_052849685.1. Taxonomy (NCBI): domain Eukaryota; kingdom Viridiplantae; phylum Streptophyta; class Magnoliopsida; order Asterales; family Asteraceae; genus Lactuca; species Lactuca virosa. The sequence continues at coordinate 147,510,809 of NC_136426.1, forward strand.
GGATGGCCCATTATTATCCCAATCATCAAAGCCCAATAGAAAGCAACTCAAGGTCCAAGTGAAACTAGGGTTTCACATAAAATGACGATTAGGGTTAAGCTTCCTACTTAACCCATTAAGGACTTAATCCATTAAGTCCAATATTGCTTAGATTAATCTTTGCCAATGATTATTATTTAATATCTCAAGTTATTAAATAATTCCCGTGTGTCCCGGTTAATTCCCAAAATTAGGGTTTTATTGGCATTAGGGTTTCTAACCCAAATACTATCCCATTTATCAATTTGTTGGGCTTTTAGGTCAATTAGGGCTTTATTGGGCCTATTAGGCCCACTAGAATATCATTAAGCCCATTAGGGTTTTATTGGGTCAATTAGGGTCCATTAGGGATTACAAGGCCCATTAGGGTTTTAGTCTCTTGTCCAAACATCCAAACTGAATCACAACATCATCGAGGCACACCGCCACCCGACACGGCAGCCGGTAGCGGCAGCCACCACCTCACGGTCGTGGTTAGGGTTCCTTTTTCATTATTCCACTTTATGATTACATTTTACAAACTCTAATCCCAAAATAAACACACTAAACAAACTAATCACACACACACAACCACCTTGTGGTGGCCGGCGGCGGCAGATGGTGGCAGCCACCACCTCACGGTGGATTTTCCGTGAATCCCGGCCAAAAGACACCACACCCAACATCCACTAACAACAAAAACGCACCCACACTTGGACTTCGGTCTTGAAGGAGCAAACTGTGATGGCGGCGTGATGAAAAGACCGGCGAAACGAACCAATGGCGGCGACGGTGGTTGTAGCACCGGTGAAATAAAGAGGAAGGTAGAAGAAGAAAAACACGGCGACAATGTAACAATGGGACGGTGGTGCTCCGATTCCCGACTTCTTCTTCTCGTCGGAATGACAGCAGCGACAGCGGCAAGGCGGCACGGGATGCGGTGGCAGACGAATGATGGAATAAGGGGGTGGTGCGGCGTCGGAAACTGAAGAGACGAGAGTGGCGGTCGCAACATCCCGGCGAATGGCAGCGACGATCCACAGCAGCAACCTCCAACGGCCTTGCTTACTTTCTGACGTAGAGGGGTTGGCTCCGACGGCTGGAAGTTGAAGAGGTGAGGGTGGCTGCTGGAGGTCTTCCGATGATGGCGGCTGCCTTCAAGCTAGGGCTAGGGTTAACGGGTGATGGGTTTTATATACCCCGAGTCCATAAGCAAGTATTCCATAATGACAGATTCGATCCCTCCTTCCCCTTTTCATTCAAAATTAATCCATATTTTACCTTTTCAACCCTGCCCTCTAAAATTCTTCTCAAAACAAGCCCAAAACTTACACTTTAGCCCCTGACACCATAAAATCTTTTCAACTTAATCTCATATATACCAATTACACCCCTGCTTCCATAATTTCTTCAAATGAAATCCCATAAATTACCAAACAGCCCCATCTTCTAAAATTGTGACAATTAGCCCTTCGTGACCTTCCTTTGATATATAATTATTTATTTTAGGGCTACTATTCGCTCATTAATTTATTTATTTATCTAATAAATAAATAGGGTGTTACATTTGTATACATAAGCTATTCAGGAAATCCCAAATAATAATAGTCAATTATGTAATCACAATTTATATAGGTAACTAAAATTATATACCAACACTAAATATATGCATATTTATATATAAGTCATATATCATTTTCCAAATACCAATTACTAACATATATGACAATTTGGACACTTATTATATATAAATCTTCAATTCTTTATATATCTCACAAACGTACATAATAAACTTTTAATGAGAGTGTATAAATATTGTTTCGTATTATTGCCTTAAAATGTCTCAAACAAATACACAAATACATACAATATTATTAAACCTAAATATGTATATTAAATATATTAGAAATATACATCAATACACATAAATTACATCAATACACATAAATTACATACATATTGAACCAATACAATTTCTCAATAATACCTATACACAAATAAATAAATAATTAAATCAATTCGTTACATAAATATATGAATAATTAAACCAAAGCATTTCTTGCAAGTCTACACAAAATATTGCTTGCAATTGTACTTAGTTGGATGACAAATTGAAGATTTCTTGCACTCCTTCTTCAACCAAGACAACACTCACACAATGTACAATGATAAAAATCAACACCCAAACACCTCCAAATTTCTTTTTCTGCCTGCTTCTTCATTATCAGCCAAGAACAAACAAGATAAACAAAAAAAATTGTTGTTTCTTCTCTTTTTCCCCTTCGATTGCTGCCAAGAACAATCAAGAGGTCAACATCCTCTTCCTCTTCCCTCTATCTTTTTCCTGTCAAAAAAAAAAGAATCAAACAAACACCCCTTTGATATATTTTTTCTGCCCGTTTCGTCATGCTTCGTATTGGCTGCCAAATCACAAAGAAGAAGGTGCATGGAGATTACTGGAGACCCTTTCCCTTCCTTCCCATCGACGCTCGCTGCCAAACCACCTTCACCGGAGCTGCTGTCACTGATCGTTTCTCCCATCGCACCCCACACCTTCTCCGGTCAAGCAAAACCACCGAAACCCCACCTGCGACGCTGTCGCTGCTTATCTGACTTCTTCTGGCCTCACCCCTCGCTCTCTCTCTTCTGTTCCTATCGACCAACGACCTCCGAAGGTATCGTCTTCGCTGATGTTGCTGGTCGGGACGCATCCCCGGACCAATCCTCCTCCTCCATTCGCACCTCACAGTTGGACGACAAAGAGCGAAATCTCGCTGCTTATTCCCTTCCATTCTTCGGCCTCGTCGACCCCGGAGACGCCTCCTTCTCGCGATCGATCGACCAAATCGTCTGATTAGCCGCCTGCGATCCTTCGTGCTCCTTCCTACCGCCTTCGTTCCTCTGCCGACGCGTTCTATCTGCTTTCGTTCGTTCCTTGATCCCTCAAAACAGAAGACGGGACATAAAAAGCCCTAATTTCTATTAAGCTTTATAAAATGACCAAACTACCCCCTTATTAAAACATTTATTCGAAATCAGTCCCAAACCCCCAAACATTGAATCCATTTATTCAAAATAGAACCTCCTTTGGTTATTTTTAACAGAACAAATCCCAATCTTCAAACTTTGAATAAAAATAAGCATTTCAGCCCTTCATTGGAAATTCTTAACCAAATCAGCCTAAATTTTCAAAAATTAATTCCATTTGAACCACTTCAGTCCCTTTCTTGATTTATTTTAACCAAATCTTGGTTGATTGTCACACCCCCAAACCGGAACGGCGGAAACGTTCGGGGGCGGAGGACGTCATGCTCAATATCATAACCATAGTAAAGAAAGTAAACACAATCATCATAAATATAATTTAAAAGGTTACATCGTTGCAAAAATACATGTTTTCAAATAAATTACATATGATGTCAAAATATTGCAAAAAAAAAACTGCGCCTTAGCGTCTTGCCTTCAAAAATCTTGTGGTTACCTGTATTACTGAATACCTGAGAATACAAGTTGTTTTTGAAAGAGTATCAGCATTAAAGCTGGTGAGTTCATAAACAATTTATGAATGAAAAGTGAATGTTGTTCCTTAAAGTTTGTTTCCAGAAAATCCAATATTTTCTAAAAGGTTTGTTGTAGTCTTAACCAAACCAAGACTTAGTATATGTAAGTAAATCGGCATACTTATGTGTGGTTTTATATTTAAATAAAACTCCTTTTTGTGAAATCCTTAAATCCCCGTGAACTGTGTGTTTTGTTAATTCCCCATGTGAGATGTTATAACCATGCTAAAACTCGAAGGCCTCGTACTCGACGTTCTTCAGGCGTCGGAATGTTATGACGTTTGTCACCACAGACCTGCCGGTCTAGCTGTTGCAAGCAACTTAGGTGCGGGTTTGTCAGACCCAATATAGATCTATACACAAATATCACGCTCTCCCTCCAAGAGATTCTGATTATAACTACAGGACTTTTCTGTGGTACTTAAGAGTACCCCGAAGGTGAATGTCACACAATTTTATTCATTAACAAGTTTACGTAGTTTGTAATGAAATACCCATTTTGTAAATCGATTGTTTTACCGTTTCCTTGTTAAACAAGATGTTTTAGACTATACCTATTATAGTCTATCGAAAATGTTTTAAGATTTAATGAAGCCTTGTTATGCGTGACTTTGTATTTCAATAAAAATGACACTGAAATTACTAAGTGTAAATCTTACACACCTTGCTCAGCATGTTACAACGTGTGAATAACTCTTAAACTTGTTTTGACAGTTTTACCCTTAACTGTCGCTGTTTTAGAGTATTTATAGAAAAATCATCGTAAGTCGAAAACTGAATCCGTAAACACGGAGAGTTTGGAAAAATAGTCTACTGTATTCATAAATTTTCCTATAATTTTTGGTGGTCTCCAACCAGTGTGAAAATGTTCATCTTCACAACCTGGTCCGATTTTGTTGCTGCAGTGATAGGTAGTTTTGTAAAAATCGCCATAAATTGCAAAAAAATCGTATGGCGATGTGCAAGTAGTCATTTTAAAGGTATAAACCTGAACTATTTTCATGTTAAACAGTTTTTAAAAATATTAAGTTTAAGTTGGGTAAAACAGTTCGTGAACAGGTCACAACCTTTCTGTTGTATGCTATCAAGTTAAGTTTTAAATATGTTTTGGTGTTTTAACTTGTATTCCCCCCCTGAAAACTAAAGAAAACTGGAAAATGTAGGGGTATGAACTCACCTTGAGTGATTTCTCGAAGGGTGGAAGGTTGAAGACGAGGAGTATCAAGTCAAGAACACTTGATGAACACGTGAAGGTTTGGATGATCCTAAGAACGATTTTTGGTGTTAAAATGTGTGTGGATGATCCAAGAGTGTTATGAAAATATGGAATAACACTTGAGTTTAGATGAAATACTTACCAAAAAGTGAAGTAATATCTCAATAACACCTTCAAAAAGTGGCTGGAAGTAGAGAGAAAAAGAGGCTCTCTTGATGGTTAAGAAGAGTGTAAGTGTTTGATGGTGAAGGAAATGATCAAGGCAAACCAAGAAATCCTCCAGGGATTTCTTTATATAGGAGGTTTCTGGAGCAATTTGCAATATTGATAGGATGTTTGCCTTGGTTTGTGTGATGTGGATAGGGTTGGCTAATGAGGAGGTGACACATGGAGGCAAGTGGGCACACTTGACCCACTTGTGGTGTAAAACATCCTTAGATATTTCTCTTATTGTAAAATAATGATTTATAAATAATAAATCCTTGAGATATGAATAAAATATGAGTTTAAGGAGTTTAAAATGATAAAAATATGAATTTGGTGAAAATCCCCGTCAAAAACGTCAAAAACGGGCTTAACAGGCGAAAGTAGTCGAAAACCGGACAAGAGGAGCAAACCTGCGAGGGTTCGGTTCTTGTAGTGTTGAGGACCGAGGATGAGAAGAAGGAACCGAAGGAAAGGCTCGGGTCCGAAGATGATGGGAGCGAAGATGGGTCTCGGGTCCGAAGGAAGATGGAAGCGAAATGGACCGAAGGCTCGGTTCATTTCGGTTGCTGATGAGGTGTAACATCCCAAAAATCATGACCAAAAATTTCTTTGAAAAACGTTAGTAATCTGTAGCATTAAGTCATTCAAACATACAAAAAGGGGTTATATGACAAATCAGAGTATATTTTCCAAAACACTTATTCATTTTATCAGAGTAAACATCCTAGGCTAAACTTCTTGGTGTGTGCCATGCGATCATCCCGAGCTCTTCATTCCGCTATCGGAAATACCTGAAACCAAAACTGAAAACCGTAAGCACGAAGCTTAGTGAGTTCCCCAACCTACCACATACCATACATATCTACTGATCCATACATGCCATACATAATTCTGAGCACATAACCACATACTGGGCCCCCGCTCGTTGTATTGGGCCTCGCCCGCCATCGGACCCCGTCCGTCATCAGGCCCCGCCTGGCATCAGCTCCCACCTGGCATCGAGCCCCGCCCGGTATAAAGATCTGTTTCCTTTACGCCCTGCCTGTCTCTGGGCCTCGCCCGCCATACACATACATACGATTAAATAACATACTGAAACATACATAAGCATTCCCTAACCATTCCCTGCTCTAAGGCCTCGCCTAACTTGGGCCCCGCCCCTGGTCTGCTACTGAGTTAGTGGAACCCCATCCACACTCCTACTGGTAGTGAGATACGGGCCCTCGCCCACACTCACATCCTTCCTATCACAGGCCTCGCCCCTGCTCTGCTAGTATCGAGATATGGAACCCCATACATACTCAGCTTGTGATGAGATACGGGACCTCACCCACACTCACCTCCCTACCAGGCACATACAAGTATCATGAAGACAACAAGTATAATCTAACACACTACATAAGAATCTTCCTCGGGAATACCCCGGCATCGGACCCCCGGCCCGGAAACATACTATTATCCAACGTACTTCGGGCTTACCCCGACATCGAACCCTCGGTCCGGATCCTATCATACCGACGCATGCAAGAATCACAAAGACCTCTAGCATCCTAACATTCCTTGGGCCTCGCCCGACATCAGGTCGTAACCTGGAACATATATCAATAAGTGCCTAGGGCTAACCCCTGGGTCTTCCTTCTATACATAAGCATAATTATGAACATGAACATAATGGGTCGGCATTGTGGCCGTAGACCCATGCACACAGTGAGGAGACTCACATCGCACTGCTGAAGATTCGCTGAACGCTTTTGACCGCTAACCGACACTTCTGAACCGCAGACCCTTCGGCTTCCCGAACTATCAATACCCAAAACAACATTAAGACCACAATAATCCAAAAGGCAACCCTGGTCAAACTTGGTCAAGGTCAACGGTCAAAGTCAACTTCCAGTTGACTCGACTCGCCGAGTTGTTCTACCAGCTCGTCGAGTCCATACACCTCAAATCCCAAAACAATCCCAACTCCACTCGTCGAGTCTAGCGAGAACTCGACGAGTTCTCCTTCATCTAACACTTCGGGACTATCTTCAACCGACTCGCCGAGTTCATCCATGAACTCATCGAGTTCATCATCTTCATATGAATATCTAGGCCATGACTCGCCGAGTTGTATGAACAAATCGTCGAGTTCATCTTCATAACTAAGAAGATTGCCTTGGACTCGCCGAGTTCTTCCTTGAACTCGTCGAGTACGATGAACTTCATGACCATTATGGACTCAGACTGGCTGATTCCCTTTCCAACTCAACTCATACCCCTAACAGAAGGGTTTTGGGGCAAGAACTGGCCTGACTCGCCGAGTCTCATAACTGACTCGCCGAGTCCCATAACTGACTCGCCGAGTATCCCAATGTCCAACACTATTTGTCACACCCCAAAACCAAGAACGGCGGAAACGTTCGGGGGTGGAGGACGTCATGTAAAGTATCATAACAGTGCAAAGTAGTAAACAAGCAACAACATCATCCATTGCATTAAAAGTAAAGTTTTAATACATGTGTGTTCTTTCATTGTAATAAGACACCAAAATATGTAATCAAAATAAAAGACGAGTCTCGTCTGTGCTCCGTCTTCTCAAAACCTGATCATCGTACCTGTCTACTGGTGACCTGAGAATACAAGTTATTTTGAAAGCGAGTAGATCAGCATAAAGCTGGTGAATTCATAAGTATTATGGTGTCATTAATTTGGAAATCTGATATGAAAGACATGCAATTGTTGATGAAACATTTGATATAAGTGTGAAAACCCTAGGAAATCCCATATTTCCTACTAGTATAAAAGGTAGTCTTCTACCAAGACCCTAATGCTTTGAAGTTTGTAGTTCTGTGTAAATGAAAGTTTTTCCCATATGACTATTATTATAAATATATAGTCTACCTCATCGTTTATGTGAATGTGTCACAAAATAAAAGTAAAAGGGAAATTATATAATCATTTAAGTATTATCCTTTGGTACTAGGATAAACACGACATGGAAGATGCCGAATAGTATTAACCGTAGACATTCGTCGATGTGCATTTTCCCTCTGTAGCTAACAGCTGGGTGTAGAATGGTTAGTCCCACACATATATAATAGCATCTACACATATAATATGTAAATTTATCTCATCATATAGTATCTATGTAACAGTATTCATGTAATAGTATCTCTTCATATTGATGTATTAGTATCTCTTCATATTGATGTATTAGTATCTCTTCATATTGATGTATTAGTATCTCTTCATATTGATGTATTAGTATCTCTTCATATTGATGTATTAGTATAGACTCATGAATGAACTGACTCTGGTGTAATTCCTTGTAATAGGAATAATGTTTTGTATCCCCTAAACTATACCTACAATAGTTTACTGGAATGTAAGTTGAGTGTCCAAGTAGGTTTATACATCCTTGCTACCCAAGAGTGTTGGAACTGAATGAAGAATGAAAGCTCTCATATCAATACATATATACATGAAACATAAGTGTATAGATATGGTTTTAACAATAAGTTGACAGAGGTTTTGAGCAATAATAATGATGACTTGATGTCATTTTATAAAACATTTCAAAAGTAATTCATTTGATAACAAAGTATAACAGGACTGAAAACCATTGTGTTTATCACATTTTGAAGTATGTGAAATCAGTTGGTTGAAAACACAGTTATAAATCACATGTGATTGATTCTACAACATGCTGTTTTCTACTTGTATTACCCCCCCCCCCCCATTAAAGCATTTAAAATCATTTAAAAAATTGATTAAGGGGTATGAACTCAGCTGTAGTGAGTGGTTTGGATGAACTGATGATATAGGATTGCTAGGTGTCAAGTGAAGACTTGTACACACACAATGATCTAGTTAGAAGCTTGAAAAGGTGCTAAAAGTCCAAGAACACTAGTGTGTGTTCTTGGTGAAACTTGAAGATCTAACCTTTTGGAATGATTTCACGGATGGAAGTGTGTTAAAACACTAGATTAAGTAATATCTCAACTTAAAAGGGCTAGAAACACTTACAAGTTGAAGATCTTGAAGAAAAAGTCAAAGATACTTGAGAGAGAATTGAGTTTGGATCTTGAGTTTGTGAAAAATGGTAAATAATGACTAAGTGTCATATATATACCCCCAATATAGGGTTTACGGCCGTAAACACCTTTGTTTAGGCCGTAAACTCCAAACTCTTGGAGTTTTGGAATAATATTGTTGCACAATATTCCCTAGGGCATCCTCTCTCCTGATATCTCCCGAAGTGCTAATCCTAAAATTCTCAAACTTATTCCAAAAAGCTTGAAATTTAGCAGAAACTGTTTTGACTTCTATTGAAGTGAATGGTTGTACATAATAGAAATTTCGGGTTGTCACACTATTCAGACGATTTCAGACAAGCTCAACGCATCCAAGACCCAGATCTAGCCTCCTAGGGTCGGGATATCACACAAAGCTGCTACCTTTGCACCCATGCCTGACCCTTTTTGCTTAGAAGGCCATAATAACCACTTAATCTTTGCATGGGGAGTTCAAATGGCATAAAGCTTCCACCTTTATGCCTTAACTATTCTGAATACTTCCAGATCTGAAAGGATCTATCTTGGGGACGTCCAAATTGTGACATCCCTGTTTTCACGGCCAGAAAAGACCGATTTTGTTTATGCTTGTTTGAAAATCAGAGTAACATTTTAAATAAAAGTGTTGCGGAATTTGTCCCAAAACAAAATATGATAAAGATTTATCAAAAGCATTTCCAAAGAAATGTATTTCATTAAAAGACTCGGGATGTCATGTTCGATACAGATCAAAAGCATAAACAGTACAATATAAGCCTTACTACATTATTTCATATCTACAGGCCTATATCCGTAATCCCTCATGCAAAACATCACATCTATGCTCGAGCGCCACTACCTGTAATACATGAAACTGAGTGGGTCAGGCTTGGGAGCCTGGTGAGCACATAGGGTTTTCAACCCACAATAAATAAGTTTTCTAATTTCATCAACCAACAATAACCCGATTACCCATTCCCGTTATCCTCACTTTACGTCCCTAAACACCTATCATAAGGGACCTAGCCTAAGGATCATCATCGGGATGGACACTACTACTAAGGGGGTTCCTCATCAATAAATGTCCTAAAGGCAACCATGAGGGGGATGGAGTACACCGGTGAACACATCGTTCACAAACACCTACAGGTTGCGAGCCTGCTAGCGTTCCACTGGACTGTCTAGAAGAGTCCGTGGTCGTCATCTATACTCCGCTAGATGACTGGATCACCAACAACATCGAGACCTCTCATCATTTTATCACACATCTTCTATTACATCTACCCATGTTTTACCCCAACATTTTTGTAGATATAAAATACATATACAGTTTAAATAATGAAAAACGTGTATAAAAATCATTCATCCAACATAGACAGCAAGTATTCAGATAATATGCACACATAGCACGTAATTTATATAAAATACTTCGTATCTATGTGTAAGATGAAAGTAACTATGCACTCACCTGATTAGGTGGTGACTCGGTACTTGAACAGCGCTTCGTTATCTCAAAGCAATTTTCCTTGACCAAAACCTAGTATCAATACCACTAGGGTTTAGCTTTAACGTCAACTGTGACTAATTAATAGTCTAGCTATTATTATTAATATTATATAAGCGTTAAATAACACCCAATCTAACTCATAATAATAGCCCAAATAATTATTTTAAGGACCTAATAACATTACTATAATTATTTAAAAGTTATATTAAAAATTGTGTATAGCTCACTTACAGCGGATTTTAAAGAAAACCGGGCTTTGCTCGGAGTAACGTTTCCGAACCGAAATACCCTTTTTCTCGGGACTCCGGGAGCCTCGGGGCTTCCTTTGAGTGCTAGGGGTTTTTCCTAGACTTTAGGGAGCTCAAAATAGGCTAGAGAGAGAAAGTTTTTAGAGGGAGAATGAGATTTGGTGTGAAATGCTCGGATCCCTTCGCAGCCTTTTATAGGCGATCAGCAGCTCGGTTACGCTGCGCGTTCGGAAGGGGAACGCTGGGCGTTCCTCGGATAGGGTTGCCAGCTTCACACCAGCTGGCTCGCACATCGGATGGGGTAAGACCGAAGCTACGCGGGGCGTTCCGACCTCGTACGCGGCGCGTAGGCGAGGCGATGTGGCCCGATCCGACGGGTGCTCTGCGATCAGCGATGGACGGCTGAGATGAGGCCACGTCATCCCTCTCGCAATAGATTTCATGATTTCGATTCCAAACTTCAAAAATTCGTATCTTCCTCATACGAGCTCTATTTTTGACGTTCTTTATATCCATGCGTAGGCGGGAACGTACTCTACAACTTTCGTTTAGACTCCGTCGGCTAATTTTGACTTTATTTTAAAAGTTATATTTTTAACAGGCCGGGACAGGATTGGTCCGTTAAAAATTCATAACTTCTTCATCCAGCGTCCGTTTTCATCTGTCTTTTTATCGTTATGCTACTATTAACGAGATCTTCGATTCTCGTTTAGGTTGTGTCGGCTAAAAACCGCTCGATCTAATATTCGAACTTCGGGCTGTACACTGCTAAGCCGAAACTTCGAAAAATCATAACTTCCTCATACGAAGTCAGATATGGGCGTTCTTTTTATGGATGCTCTTGGTTTAACGTATTATACGAATTTTGTTTAGATCGCTAAGGCTAAAAGTCGCTCTATCGTAAATTCATTATTTACGCTTCCCGGTGCCGTGTCGGTTTCATCACGAAACTTCGACGGGTCATAACTTCTTCGTTATAACTCGGATTTCGGTGTTCTTTATATCTCCGGAATCCTTGTTTCGACTACTACAACTTTATGTAAAGATATCGGGCTTATCTCACACTTTAATTTTGACGCTTATTTTTATTCTTTATTAATTATACATTTATAATTAAACAATAAGCATATAAATTCACATAATTCACAAAATACTCAAATATTTCATCTTTATTACATCAAAAGAGTTACAATAGTTGACCTACACTATTACATCGTCTAAAATGCTTAGCCCCAAAACCCGGGCGTTACAATTCTCTCCCCCTTAGGATGATTCCGTCCCGGAATCATGCGTCAGCAAACAGATGCGGATAGCGACTCATCATGTCATCCTCTGTTTCCCAAGTGAGATCCAGTCCATTCGAATGTTTCCATTGGACTAGCACTAAGTCGACCATCTTGCGTCGTAACTTCTTAGTATTACGGTCAACAATTGCCTCGGGCTCTTCGATCAGCCTCTTATTCTCATCCATCCTTAACTCTGAGACTGGAATTATGTCGGGAACTTCTCCCGTGAATTTCCTCAGATAACACACATGGAAGGTGTTATGAATACCATCGAGTTCTTCGGGCAATTCCAGCTTGTAAGCTTGGTTCCCAATCTTCTGAAGAACTTTGTACGGTCCAATAAACCTTGGACTCAACTTTCCTCGTTTTCTGAATCTTATAAGTCCCTTCGACGGTGAGACCTTAAGCAAAACCGAATCCCCAACTTCAAAGGTCATCGGTCGTCTTTTCTTGTCAGCATAGCTCTTTCTGACGATCTTGAGCTGCTAACATTCTTTCCCTAATCACCTTCACTTTCTCAGCAGTCTCATGGACTATCTCGGGGCCCATAAACTGCTTTTCTCCAGCCTCAAGCCAACAAGACGGCGTACCACACTTCTGTCCATACAAGGCTTGATAAGGTGACATCTTGATGCTAGAGTGGAAACTGTTGTTGTAGGAAAATTCTACCAGAGGTAAGTGTTCATCCCAGTTACCTTGGAACTCCAGGGTACATGCTCTTAGCATATCTTCCAGTGTTTGAATCGTTCTTTCACTCTGACCATCGGTCTGCGGATGGTAAGCCGTACTCAAACACAACTTCGTACCCAATTCCTCTTGTAGACTTCTCCAAAACCTTGACGTGAAACGACTATCACGATCTGATACAATCGTTAGAGGAACACCGTGAAGTCTCACAATTTCCTTCACGTAAACATTTGCAAGCTTATCCATAGACCACCTTTCGTTGGCAGCTATGAAGTGTGCACTCTTTATGAAACGATCCACGACCACCCAAATCATGTCGTGACCGTTCTTCGTCCTGGGTAGTTTAGTCACAAAATCCATGGTGATGTCTTCCCATTTACCCATAGGTACAGGTAAGGGTTCTAAACTGCCGTACGGTTTCTGATGTTGTGCCTTAACTCTTGCACATGTCACACATTCGGCCACATACTTCGCAACATCAAGTTTCATCGTCGGCCACCAATAGTAGGGTTTTAGGTCCCTATACATTTTAGTGCTACCTGGATGAATCGAGTACATGGTCTTGTGCGCTTTTTCCATCAGAAGTTCTCTTACTCCTCCTGTCTTAGGTACCCAAATCCGATCTTGGAATACCTTCAGTCCTTGACTGTTTGTACCAAATACCAACGTCTTTCCCCAACGTTCTTCCTTTCGGTCATTCTTTTCTGAAGCTTCTTCTTGAGCTTTCTTGATACTCTCCATAATTGTCGAGACAACTTCAATTCTCAACGCTCTTGGCCTTTTTCTCTCAAGGTTGACTTTTCGACTGAGAGCATCAGCGACAACATTTGCTTTACCAGGGTGGTAAAGTATCTCACAGTCGTAGTCCTTGAGTAATTCCAACTAGTGTCGTTGTCTCATATTCAATTCCTTCTGATTAAAGAGATACTGGAGACTCTTATGATCAGTGAAAAGCTTGCACTTCGTGCCATAGAGGTAATGCCTCCATATATTTAAGGCAAATACTACCGCTGCCAACTCCAGATCATGAGTGGGGTAGTTCTTTTCGTGCTCTTTCAATTGTCGAGAGACATATGCTATCACCTTTTCTCTTTGGGTCAGAACACAACCCAACCCGACTCCAGATGCGTCACTGTAGACCGCGAAGTCTTCAACTCCATCGGGTAGAGAAAGAATCGGTGCTTCACATAACTTCTTCTTTAGCTTCTCGAATGCTTCTTCGTGTTTCTCACTCAATGTATAAGTAGCTCCTTTATGGGTCAAAGCAGTCAATGGAGCAGCTATCGAAGAAAAGCCTTGGATAAATCGTCGGTAATATCCGGCTAATCCTAGAAAGCTTCGAATCTCCGTGGAACTCTTTGGACGTTCCCACTTCATTACAGCTTCGATTTTTGCTGGGTCAACCATTATTCCCTTCTGGTTAACCACATGACCCAATAATTGGACTTCTCGGATCCAAAAATCACACTTGGAGAATTTTGCATACAGTTTCTCCTTCTTCAAGACTTCCAACACTTCTCGTAGATGCTGGCCATGCTCCTCCTGGCTTTTCGAGTAGATGAGAATGTCATCTATGAACACTATCACGGAATTATCGAGGAATGGTTTACAAACCCTGTTCATCAAATCCATGAATGCTGCTGGAGCATTGGTTAGTCCAAACGACATAACCAAGAACTCGTAGTGTCCATATCTCGTTCTGAACGCAGTCTTCTCGATATCCTGATCTCTCACCTTCAGCTGATGATATCCTGACCTAAGATCGAACTTTGAGAAATAGCTCGAACCTTGCGGCTGATCGAATAGGTCATCAATCCTTGGCAATGGATACATGTTCTTCACTGTTGCCTTGTTCAGCTCTCGGTAGTCTATACACATTCTCATGCTTCCGTCTTTCTTCTTCACGAATAGCGTCGGAGCTCCCCAGGATGATGAACTAGGTCGAATGAAACCGTTGTCCAACAACTCCTGAAGTTGCGTCATAAGCTCCTTCATCTCCGTTGGTGCTAATCGGTACGGTGCCTTTGCTATCGGTGTTGTACCTGGTAACAAGTCTATCCGAAATTCCACTTGTCTATCAGGTGGTAATCCAGGAAGATCTTCGGGAAAGACTTCCGGATAATCACACACAACCGGTATATTCTGCACCTCTTTCTTTTCCTTATTAGCATCGATTACGAATGCCAAGTATGATGCACATCCCTTGGACAAACATTTTCTGGCTTTCATCAGGGAGATGATTCCAGAATTTACTCGGCGTTTGTCCCCGTACACCATAAATGACTCTTTTCCGGGTGGGTTTACCCTTACTATCTTCTTTCGGCATTGAATCTCAGCATCGTTGGCGCTATGCCAATCCATTCCCAGAACGATGTCGAAACCGTTCAATTCTATGGGTAACAGCTCCTCGTAGAATTCGTTTCCGTTTAGGTCGATGACTATGTTCTTAATACGATCACTAACAGGTACGAACTTGCCACTGGCAACTTCCACAATTAGGGCATTATCAAGTTTTTCTACAGGCAATGCTAATTTTCCTCCAAATCTATGCGATACAAAGGAATAGTGTGCTCCCGAATCAAATAGTATATTGGCAGGCAATCCATTTACAAGAAAGGTACCTGAAGCGACGTCTGTTGCCTCCTTTGCAGCCTCGAGCGTCATCTGGAAGGCTCTTGCCTTCGGCTTCGGTGGAATGTTGGGTCTTCCTGCCTCCTTTTTCTTCGGGCAGTCTCTCGAAATGTGCCCTTCCTCGTTGCACTCATAACAGACCTTCTTAGTGAACGTGCACTCGTTGGCATAGTGCCCAGGCTTTCCACATTTGAAACAAGTGACTCCTCCGTCACATTTCCCCTGGTGCTTCTTCTTGCACTTGTCGCACCACTTTGCTTCGGCTCCTCCTCCCTTCGAACCAGACTTCGAGAATTTAATCTTCTTACCGGACCTCGAAGATCCGTCAAATTTCCTTTTTTTTCACCAACCTCGGCCCTCTCCAGACCCCTTTCCTTCTGCTGGGTTTCCATATTCTTAGCTGCTCGAACAGCTGATTTTAGAGTGGTTGCCATCTTGACTGTCGGGCCAAAGTCGGCTGGCAGTCCCTTTGCAAACTCTCAATTTTGGAGAGTTCGGTTGGCACTAGGTATGGAAACAACTTCATCTTTTCCGTGAATGCAGTAGCGTAGTCGTCAACGCTCATTCTCCCCTTCTTCAGGTTTTGGAACTCATTGTTCAGATCAATCAGATCTATTTCTGAACAGTATTGTGCCTTCAGTTGTTCCAAGAACTCATCCCATGACATCTTTAGGGCTTCTCCTCGCGGCATTGTATCCGCCAATAGCTTCCACCAGCTCAAGACTCCAGTCTTCAGTTGTCTTACTGCGAAGACGGTCTTCTGTTTCTTGCTACAGCTGCAGCTCTCGAACACCATCTCCATTTCGGAGATCCAATCCATAATCTCAACAGGCTTTGGGCTTCCTGAGAGACTTTGTGGCTTGGCACCCAAGAAATTCTTATACATCCGTCCATCCTTGTCGTTTCCCCTCTCCGGGTCATTCCTTCGTTCTCCTTGAGTCCCAACTTGACTCACATGGCGGCTATAGTTACCTTCCTCCGATTGCTAATGATTCGGCTCTGTTGTACAATGGGCACGGTGGCTTCGTCCCTATTCTCTTGCATCATTTGCCTCATTTCTTCCCTTTTTTCAGCTAACATAGCCCGCATCATGGCTTGTACTCCAGCCATGGTGATTGGCTCAGGTGCAACTTCTACTACGACTGGTATTTGCTGTATCACTAGGGGTTGATCTCGGTTCCCATTTGCATTCACGTTTCCGCTACGGGTCCTTGCCATCTTGAACTATACATCGAATAAGGTGAATTTATATCTTTATTTAGGATAGTCGTTTAAACCGTCCTTATCACTCCGAAACGTTTACATGTTAGTTCTAATATTGTAGGCGTACGTTTAGAATCCTAAACACATAAGGTTTCCAGATCCGGTCGGCAACAGACCATAGATCCGAACAAATAACAGTATATCAGGCACAAAACATTTAGCACATAAAAGCATTTTAGGCATAATTCCTAAAATAAGCTAGTGCTCACACCTCACAATCATCACTTATCACACATCGTCTATTACATCTACCCATGTTTTACCTTGACCAAGCATTTTAGGCATAATTCCTAAAATAAGCTAGTGCTCACACCTCACAAGCATTTTAGGCATAATTCCTAAAATAAGCTAGTACACCGGTGAACACATCGTTCACAAACACCTACAGGTTGCAAGCCTGCTAGCGTTCCACTGGACTGTCTAGAAGAGTCTGTGGTCGTCATCTATACTCCGCTAGATGACTGGATCACCAACAACATCGAGGCCTCTCATCATTTTATCACACATCGTCTATTACATCTACCCATGTTTTACCCCAATATTTTTGTAGATAAAAAATACATATACAGTTTAAATAATGAAAAACGTGTATAAAAATCATTTATCCAACATAGACAGCAAGTATTCAGATAATATGCACACATAACACGTAATTTATATAAAATACTTCGTATCTATGTGTAAGATGAAAGTAACTATGCACTCACCTGATTAGGTGGTGACTCGGTACTTGAACAACGCTTCGTTATCTCAAAGCAATTTTTCCTTGACCAAAACCTAGTATCAATACCACTAGGGTTTAGTTTTAACGTCAACCGTGACTAATTAATAGTCTAGCTATTATTATTATTATATAAGCGTTAAATAACACCCAATATAACTCATAATAATAGCCCAAATAATTATTTTAAGGACCTAATAACATTACTATAATTATTTAAAAGTTATATTAAAAATTGTGTAGGCGTAGCTCACTTACAGCGGATTTTAAAGAAAACCGGGTTTTGCTCGGAGTAACGTTTCCGAACCGAAAGACCCTTTTTCTCGGGACTCCGGGAGCCTCGGGGCTTCCTTTGAGTGCTAGGGGTTTTTCCTAGACTTTAGGGAGCTCAAAATAGGCTAGAGAGAGAAAGTTTTTAGAGGGAGAATGAGATTTGGTGTGAAATGCTCGGATCCCTTCGCAGCCTTTTATAGGCGGTCAGCAGCTCGGTTACGTTGCGCGTTCGAAAGGGGAATGCTGGGCGTTCCTCGGATAGGGTTACCGGCTTCACACCAGCTGGCTTGCACATCGGATGGGGTAAGACCGAAGCTACGCGGGGCGTTCCGACCTCGTACGCGGCGCGTAGGTGAGGCGATGTGGCGCGATCCGACGGGTGCTCTGCGATCAGCGATGGAGGGCTGAGATGAGGCCACGTCATCCCTCTCGCAATAGACTTCGTGGTTTCGATTCCAAACTTCAAAAATTCGTATCTTCCTCATACGAGCTCCATTTTTGACGTTCTTTATATCCATGCGTAGGCGGGAACGTACTCTACAACTTTTGTTTAGACTCCGTCGGCTAATTTTGACTTTATTTTAAAAGTTATATTTTTAACAGGCCGGGACAGGATTGGCCCGTTAAAAATTCATAACTTCTTCATCTGGCGTCCATTTTCGTCTGTCTTTTTATCGTTATGCTACTATTAACGAGATCTTCGATTCTCGTTTAGGTTGTGTCAGCTAAAAACCACTCGATCTAATATTCGAACTTCGGGCTGTACACTGCTAAGCCGAAACTTCGAAAAATCATAACTTCCTCATACGAAGTCAGATTTGGGCGTTCTTCTTATGGACGCTCTCAGTTTAACGTATTCTACGACTTTCGTTTAGATCGCTAAGGCTAAAAGTTGCTCTATCGTAAATTCACTATTTAGGCTTCCCGGTACCGTGCCTGTTTCATCACGAAACTTCGACGGGTCATAACTTCTTCGTTATAACTCGGATTTCGGCGTTCTTTATATCTCCGGAATCCTTGTTTCGACTACTACATATTTATGTAAAGATATTGGGCTTATCTCACACTTTAATTTTGACGCTTATTTTTATTCTTTATTAATTATATATTTATAATTAAACAATAAGCATATAAATTCACATAATTCACAAAATACTCAAATATTTCATCTTTATTACATCAAAAGAGTTACAATAGTTGACCTAGACTATTACATCGTCTAAAATGCTTAGCCCCGAAACCCGGGCGTTACACAAATCTCACAAGAAATCATTCTTGGTCCATAAACTTCATAAAAGGGACATAAATGGATCTAACAAACTAGAAGTCAAGGAAGGAACTTGATTACCAAAATGAGCAGCAAATGGAGTGAATCTTCTGGATCTACTCCTTCCTCCTTGAACCTCCAACCTCCTTCTTGTTCCTTCAAGCTTCAAAATGCTCCAAGACTCACAAAATGGTTCACAAACTCAAGGGAGGCTCTAGGGTTTTCGTTCTGGACTTGAGAGAGTATCAAGGGGGCTGATGGAAGACTATAATGTTCCTTAAATAGGGTATAAGTCCCGCTTTTAGGGTTTTCCCAAAACCTGGCCAACTCGCCGAGTCTGTCTTCTGACTCGTCGAGTAGGCCACTAAACCCGCGACCAAATAAAAGAGTATTATTTATTAGTAATGTTACTGTCTTATGTTAATCATTTACCTATTGTTTCATTTTGCATGTTTTGACTTCCTGAATAGTTGAATTATTTAATAATGATCGAATTATTTGAACAGTCCGCAGTCGTTCATATGTTGGAAGTAGATATGAATGAAGACTGTCATGAATTGGTGTGTAGAATGTCTAAAATGTATTAGACATGGCAAAGGTTTGCTACAACGTTCATGAGTGCTTATGAAGTTGATTTGAGAATTGGAATAAACCCACGCTTGCTGGAATCGCTTCATGGAATTCATCACGAGCGATCGCAAGACGGTAATATCATATGGTCTTAAAACCTAGATGTATGGTTTGTTGTTTGCTATTTGGTTGTGCATTGATAATGCGCAAACGCATCAGTAACTTGATGTTATAAAACGCATTGTTGTGTATGATTTGATTAGTGGATAATAAATGCATATAAGTCGAAGTTTATCTGTTCCTTTTATCCTAAGAGGGTAAAAGCGATATCAGGGCCCCTCGATGATTTGATTTGACTTATGTGTCGGGCCCGGTCAGGACTGAATTGATGTGTTCATTTAAGTTCTATGTCAAATGAATCTGAGATCGAGAAACTAACTGATGGACAATAAGTATGACTATGTTCCATGTAATTGTCCACATGATATCTAGAACAGAGGATTATACGATCCCTTATCTAAACGACAGGTTACTGATAAGATCAGAGTTCGACAGCATCTTTGAGAGCTACGATTGCTAATCGGATTGTGCTTGCATTTGTAGTTACTAGACTTATCCAAGTGGGAGACTTTTGAATTAGTGTCTAAACCCGTAACTATATTTGGTAAGTACTTGACCCGGTTGTGCATGGTCCTTTTGGGTTGCCTTCACCATAGCAACTTGACAGGGTGATTTATGAAGAGAGAGAAGATATTATGATTTATTAATATATTATGAGAATAATATATTAAAGGAATAATCATATTATTTAATTAATATTGGTCATAGATTAATTAAGAATTAATTTGGTGACTAAAAGAGATTAATTAAATAAAGGGGACTGGAACTGTCAATTGTGTGATAGTTGATTTTGGGCTATGGATCCTTATGAATTATAGGGTGGACGAAATCAAGGTGTATGGGCTCCTTGAATTCGTCCAAGCCTCAATCTAGAAGGATCTTTGGATTGCTTAGGGCCTAAGTTATTCAATTAGGGTTTCAAGATGTAACCCTAGCAACTCAAGTATTTAAAGACCCCAAGGGCTACAGAAATCGGCTACCAGAAACCCTAAGGAGTTCCAAGAACCGATTTTGTGCCTACATCCTCTCTCCAAATCATCCTCTTGCCAGTTGGTGTTTATAAGCCATTAGAGGACTGACAATTGTGACTATAAGCTCCAAGAACAAGAAGATTCAAGCAAGCAACAAGAGGTAATCATCTAATCTGATTTGTCTTATCAAATTTGAATTATACTCACTAGATCTAGGGTTTGCAAGAGTTGGATATATTGCATGTTCAATTAGAGAAACCTAGATCCAAGCATTAGGGTTTGCATGTGCACATAGGAATGTTCTTATGGCTCAAACCCATCAGTGGTATCAGAGCTTTGATTGATTTCTATTGAATTGATGCATTGTTTATTTGTTCAAGCTTTGGAAAAATCGTTTTTCTGCCTTCTGACTGACAGACTCGGCGAGTCCCATTGTGGACTCGACGAGTAGGATGAACTCGACGAGTCCATAAGAGGACTCGGCGAGTCGGAGCGTCTGTCAGAGTGATTTTCGGGATTTCTTGCTGTTTTGCTTGAGGATACTTACCTAAATCGTTTTGCTTCAATAAAATCCAAATTTTATCATCTTTTTGTCAATATCCTTATCAAAACAAAAGATAATTACCAAATGTTTAAATAATAATTTCCTTATTTGGTAATAATTAATTATTTGAATTAATTGTTGAATTGTCTTGCAAGTAATATTGACTAGGTCAAATTTAGATAATCATTAAATTAATTGTTTAATTTATATTATTTGCTATTTGATCCTTTATGTTTTGAAAAGTTCAAAACTTTTCCTCAAGTTTTGAAATTTAGGTTTTGTGATTAAAAGTTTTAATTTGAACCTTTTAAATTTCAAACCTTAGAATTTTACAAGTATTAAAATTCAACCTTATACTTATAATATTATAAGATTAATATATATATATATATATATATATATATATATATATAACTTATAATATATATATATATATATATATATATATATATATATATATATATATATATGTATAACTTAAATGCTAGTCTTACCGTTAGTAGGCCTCATTCACGAAGCCGATCTATAAAGGGGGTATAAGGTTATGGCCTATAAAATGGCCGTTTAATGGGTGTCCATTCTCACCCACCGCTTCCTTGATTGGTGGAGGGTCGTTAGCCGAACGGGTAGGATAGGGCAAACTTTCCTCATTTAAAAGTATAATGAATCTATATAAAGTAACTAAATGTTTTTACAAAATTCCCAATCTTAGTTACTTTAGGCAAAAGTGAATTTGATGCAATTCCATGAAATTACACTTTGTACCCTTGCTAAGACGTTAATGGAGCGTGTGTGGTTAACCGACACATTAATTGGGTTCTAAGCAAAGGTGGCAAAGGGTGACTCATTGTTCGTCATAGTTCGATGGAGCGTGTGTGGCTAATCGGCACATCGAATAGGTGACTGTAACAATGAGGGCACCATGTACATTTGCATGGTTATTCACACCCGCTTTGTGATCCTCGGCATCCCAGTCACAAACTAGAGGGGCATATCAAGATTTAAACATGCCATTGAAAAGTTCAATGAATCTCAAAAGGATCTAGGAGTTTTTCAATACATTTAAAACCTAATCTCTTTTTCGTTTTTCATGGTGGAGAATTAGTGAATCGACATTCACTTGCCTTCAAATTATTTACTTGTTAGATTACGGAATCCCTTTTCTAATTTGTGAATAATGTTGTTGGTTTCTAGCCCTAAAATTTTCATTTGGGTGATTAATTGGGGAAATTCATTTCTAATCAACTTTGTTCTTTTTCCTTTTTAGATGTTGAACGCAAACAACAACGCTTCTGGTTCAAACTCCTCTGGTTCGTTCTCACTCATGAACTTGTGTGGGAAAGTGATCTTTGATGGGACCAATTTCAGTAATTGGATCCGCAACATTCGCATGGTCACTCGCTACGAGGACAAAGAATATGTCCTCGATGAGAAGCTAAAGGCGATTGACATCGACACTGCTACCGCCGAAGAGATCGCGGCCTATGAGGCCCACGAGCGTGATGCCACGAAAGTCCATTGCATCATGCTAGCGACTATGAATGCAGAGCTCCAGAAGTCCTATGAGGACAAGTACCCCTATGAGATGCATCAGGATCTGCTAGAACGCTACCACCAGAGTGCTAGGCAAGAAAGGTATGAGATCATCACTTCGATGATCACTACCAAAATGGGTAATGGAGAGTCCCTTACCGCTCATCTGCAAAAGATGCAGATATATGTCGATCGCCTGCTGAAGTTGAATGTGAACTTCGATGAAGAGCTGGCAATTGACATCATCCTTCACTCATTGCCTTCCTGCTATAGCCAGTTCCGCATGACCTACCACACGAATAAGGAAGAGGTCTCCTTGATCAAGCTTCAGGGCTTGTTGAGGACTACTGAGAGAAACCTCAAGGATAAATCTGTTGAATCAACTCCAACTCCTGCTGCTGCCCCTGTCTTGGCAATAGGGCAAGGGAAGGGTAAGAAGAGGAAGGCTCCCTCAAGGGGCCACCACAAGGGAAAGTCCCAAGATGGCACCTCTTCTAGTGGAACCAAAGTTGGTTCTGCTAAACCCAACTCTAACCCTAAGGAGGCAGAGTGCCACCACTGCCACAAGATAGCGCATTGGAAGAGAAGCTGCCCAGAATATCTGCAGGCCATCAAGGATGGGAAGATCAAGCCATCTGTTGCAGGTATTTACACAATTAAATCTAATGGTTTATCACATGCTACTTCTTGGGTTCTTGATACAGGATGTGGTTTTCACATATGTTCTGACTTACAGGGACTAAGAAGAGATAGGGATGTCGAGCATGCAAGGATGAATCTGATCATGGGAAACAGAAGATCGTCGTCTGTGACCAAGATTGGAGTATACTCCTTAGTGCTTAGTAATGGATTAGATTTAAATTTGAATAATTTTTGCTATTCGCCAGATATGGCTAGAAACATCATTTCATTTCATGGTTTATATAGACAAGGTTTTAGATATTCATTTGATAATGAAAAGGGTTCTATTTGTGCTTATCTTAATAATGTTTTATATTTTGAAGCATTGCCTTGTAATGGAATATATGAAACTGTGATGGTTGTAGATAACTTAGGAAATGATGTGTTGTGTGTGGATTCTTCCAATAGTATGGATAAAGCATGCTTGTGGCATTGTCGTCTTGGACATGTCAACAAGAAACGCATAGCCCAACTCCAAAAGGATGGAGTGTTGGAGTCATTTGACCTTGGGGACGATGACATGTGCGAGTCTTGTTTACTTGGAAAAATGACCAAGTCACCCTTCACTGGCACTTGTGCGAAGGGTGAGGGTTTATTGGACCTCATACATACAGATGTATGTGGACCCTTTAGATCCACCACAAGGGATGCGAATCGCTTCTATGTGACTTTCACAGACGATTATAGCAGATATGGGTATATCTACTTAATCAAGCACAAGTCAGAAACCTTTGAAAAGTTCAAAGAGTTTAAACAAGAAGTGGAGAATCAGTTGGGCAGGAAAATCAAGATGCTTCGATTTGATCGAGGTGGAGAGTACCTAAGTCTTGAATTCTACGACTATCTCAAGTAATGCGGAATAGTTTCACAATTGACGCCACCTAGGACACCACAGTTGAATGGTGTGGCTGAGAGGCGTAATCGAACCTTGCTAGACATGGTTAGTTCCATGATGAGTCGTGCTTCACTACCTATCTCATTCTGGGGGTATGCCTTAGAGACTGCCGCCCATATCCTTAACTTAGTCCCTACAAAGAAGGTTGCCAAAACACCTCATGAAATGTGGACAGGTAAGGCTCCCTCGTTGGCACATATCAAGGTTTGGGGTTGCGAGGTTTTCGTAAGACGAGAGACTCACGACAAACTCAAAACTCGTAGTGAGCGATGTATTTTCATCGGATACCCGCAGAAATCCTTTGGATATCTCTTCTACAGACCGAGTGACAATGTGGTCTTCGTTGCGAGGAGAGGGGTTTTCCGAGAGCTAGAAATCATAAGCCAAGGAGACAGTGGGAGGCAAATCGATCTTGAAGAGCTACAAGAATCAAGCGATGAAGGAACCTCTAACACTGGCGCTCAACCCGAGGAGGAAACTCCGGTCGAACCGATTGATGAGTCCTTACCTCTTAGACGTTCCGAAAGGGTTAGTGTTCCACCCCAGTTTTATGGTTTTCATATAACTACAGAAGGGGATACGTTCATTAGTGATAGTACACTAGTGAATCTGGACGAACCTAACAGCTATAAGGAAGCCATGGCAGGCCTGGAGTCTTCAAAATGGAAAGAGGCTATGGACAGCGAGATTCAGTCCATGTATGACAACCAAGTTTGGAATTTGGTTGACAATGTACCAGGTCGTAAGACGGTAAGGTGAAAGTGGATCTTCAAGAAGAAGACTGACGTGGATGGGAATGTGCACACTTATAAGGCACGATTGGTTGCGAAGGGTTTCACTTAAACTCCTGGAGTTGACTACGATGAAACCTTCTCACCAGTTGCGAAGATAAAGTCTATCAGGGTGATGCTGGCCATTGCTGCATTTCATGACTATGAAATATGGCAGATGGATGTCAAAACCGCTTTCCTTAATGGGAAGTTGGCTGAGGATGTTTACATGGCTCAGCCAGAGGGTTTTGTCAATGCGAAGTATCCCAATAGAGTGTGTAAGCTTGAGAAGTCCATTTATGGAATTAAGCAAGCGTCTCGCAGATGGAATCTTTGTTTTGATGAGAAGGTCAAAGAGTTTGGTTTTCTGCGAAGCGGAGATGAATCATGTGTATATGTCAAAACCAGTGGGAGTGTAGTAAGCTTCCTCATATTGTATGTCGATGACATACTGCTCATAGGAAACGACGTCCCGACACCGCAGGAGGTTAAGTCCTGGCTCGGGAAGTGCTTCGCTATGAAGGACCTCGAAGAGGCTTCCTATATTTTGGGAATAAGGATAGTGAGAAACAGAAGTAAGAGACTAATAGGACTTAGTCAGAATACTTACTTGGACAAAGTACTAAAACGTTTTAGTATGGAGAATTCAAAGAAAGGGGAGTTACCAATCCAAAGTAATGCCAAGTTGAGTAAGACTCAAAGTCCGAGTACTGAGGTCGAGATAGCAAAGATGAGCCGAGTACCTTACGCTTCGCAGTTGGCTCAATCATGTATGTTATGACTTGTACTCGCCCTGATGTGGCCTTCGCTTTGAGCATGGTCAGCAGATATCAAGGGAACCCTGGCGGAGCGCATTGGATCGCAGTCAAGAATATTCTTAAGTGCCTTCGGAGGACCAAGGAATGGTTTCTAGTCTTCGGTGGGAGTGATGACTTAAAGGTGCGAGGGTACAGTGACGCCAGTTTTCAGACCGACAGGGACAACTACCGTTCGCAGTCGGGATGAGTCTTTACCATTAATGGAGGAGCAGTGACTTGGAAAAGTTCCAAATAGGAGACGGTAGCTGATTCAATGTGTGAATCAGAGTATATAGCGGCGAGCGAAGCGTCAAAGGAGGCAATATGGTTGAAGAACTTCATTGGAGACCTTGGAGTTGTGCCGGCCATACAAGAGCCTATGGAAATTTTATGTGATAATGAAGGAGCGGTTGCCTTGACCAAGGAACCAAGGGATCATGGTAGATCTCGACATATCGACAGAAAATATCACTTTATTCGACATCGGGTGGAAGAAGGACTCATCGTAGTGAAGAGGGTATCGTCAGAGGATAACCCAGCATATCCGCTTACGAAGGGACTGAGCAGGGTTAAGCACTTGCAGCACGCTAGGAGCATTGGGCTGAAAGACGATATTAGTTTAGATTAGATAGTTTAGAAACGTGTAATAGATAAGTTGTAATTAACATTCGATGATTAAATAAAAGAGTATTATTTATTAGTAATGTTACTGTCTTATGTTAATCATTTACCTATTGTTTCATTTTGCATGTTTTGACTTCCTGAATAGTTGAATTATTTAATAATGATCGAATTATTCGAATAGTCCGCAGTCGTTCATATGTTGGAAGTAGATATGAATGAAGACTGTCATGAATTGGTGTGTAGAATGTCTAAAATGTATTGGACATGGAAAAGGTTTGCTACAACGTTCATGAGTGCTTATGAAGTTGATTTGAGAATTGGAATAAACCCACGCTTGCTGGAATCGCTTCATGGAATTCATCACGAGCGATCGCAAGACGGTAATATCATATGGTCTTAAAACCTAGATATATGGTTTGTTGTTTGCTAATTGGTTGTGCATTGATAATGTGCAAACGCATCAGTAACTTGATGTTATAAAACGCATTGTTGTGTATGATTTGATTAGTGGATAATAAATGCATATAAGTCGAAGTTTATCTGTTCCTTTTATCCTAAGAGGGTAAAAGCGATATCAGGGCCCCTCGATGATTTGATTTGACTTATGTGTCGGGCCCTGTGACATCCCCAAAATCACGGCCAGAAAAGACCGGTTTCATTTATGCTTTTAAAATAATTTCAGAGTAAATCCTTTTGATTTAAAGGAGTTGCGGAATTTGTTCCCAAAACAAAATATGATAAAAATAAGATTTACCAAAGCATTTCTTAAATAAATATATTTTTCATTATATTACAATACTCGGGATGTCATGTTCCGATAAACAGACCAAAAGCATCAACATTTCAATACAGACCTTACAACAGTTATTTACAACAACAGGTCTATAATCCAAAAAAATAACTTGACAAGTCATCCAACTTATGCTCTGGCGCCACTACCTGTAATACAAAGAAACTGAGTGGGTCAGGCTTGGGAGCCTGGTGAGCATATAGGGTTTTCAACCCACAATAAGTAATTAAATTTATTTTCATTAACCAACAATAACTCAATTACCCGTTCCCATTATTCTCACTTTATGTCCCTAAAACAACTGACACAAGGGACCTAGTCTAAGAATATTTCATCGGGGCGACAACACATGCATTCGAGGGTTTCCCAACAATATATGTCAAATAAGGCAACCATGAGGGGGATGGAGTACAGCGAATGAACACCCAAGTTCATTAACACCTACAGGTGGCGAGCCTGCTAGCGTTCCACAGGACTGTCTAGAAAAGTCTGTGGTCGTCATCTAAACTCCGCTAGATGACTGAATCAAAAACAACATTGAGGCCTCTCATCTGTTTATCACACATGAACTATCTACCCATGTTCTACCCAACGTATTAGTAGATAAAAATATATATTTTTATACATAGTTTAAAACCTGTATAGCATTCTCATTCAATACATATTCCAAGCAACAGATGAGACACATACACATAACACGTATTTCATAGAGAATAAATCATATCTATGAGATAGAAGAAAGTGAATATACATTCACACATATAACAACAAAATATACACATAACACGTATTTCGTATAAAATACTTCATAATTATGCATTAGAAGAAAGTAACTACACACTCACTTGATCAGAAGATGATCGGACAGCACTACGGCTTGTAGAAGTAGTATTCTTCAGTAGATCTGGAAGATCTTCACAAAAACCGGGCTCCTCGCGGGCAGAGCTTCGGCTCGGGAATTGCACTTCTCGGGATCTTCGGGGATTCGGGACTTGCTTCGGGACTCGGGAATGATACCGGGGCTTCAGGATAATTCTTGCACGAAAAACGAGGTAAAACGGGAGAGAGAGAGAAGAGAAAATGAGCAACAAGGCCGGCTGCCCTCGCACCCTTTATATAGGGGCCGAAGCCTCGCATTACGCTGGGCGTAATGCTCAGCTACGCGGGGCGTAGTCCGGATCAGACCGGAGTCGTCATCGCTTACGAACGCGGAACACTCGAGTGGTTCATGCATCGGGGTACGCTGGGCGTACAGCACTACGCTGGGTGTAGTTCGGATCGGATCGATGACTCCTCCCCTCCTTCGGATAATATCCGAATTTATATTTAAATTTAATATTTTAATTATTTAATAATCTTCAAAAATTCATATCTTCCTCATACGAACTCCGTTTTTGACGTTCTTTATATCCACGCGTAGGTGAGACTATGATCTACAACTTTCGTTTAGACTCCGTCGGCTAATTTTGATTTTATTTTTATTATTTATTTTTAGTAGGCCGGGACAGGAAAACTCCGTTATAAATTCATAACTTCTTCATCTGACGTCCGTTTTCGTCTGTCTTTTTACCATTGGACTACTATCGACGAGATCTTCGATTCTCGTTTAGATTGTTTCGACCAACAATCACTCGATCTCGAATTCGAGTTTCGGGCTGCATAGTGCTAAGCTGAAACTTAGAAAAATCATAACTTCCTCATACGAAGTCAGATTTGGGCGTTCTTTTTATGCACGCTCTCGGTTTAACGAACTCTACAACTTTTGTTTAGATCACTAAGGCTAAATATCGCTCTAACGTAAATTTCACTTTTTACGTCATTCAGCGTTGCCGGTTCTGTCGCGAAACTTCGACATGTCATAACTTCTTCGTTATAACTCGGATTTTGGCATTCTTTATATCTTCGGAATCCTTGTTTCGACCACTACATCTTTATGCAAAGATACCGGGCTTATCTCACACTTTAATTTTGATGCTCATTTTATTCTTAATTCATTAAATTATAATAATTAAGAAAATAAACACATAATTCACATAATTCACATAATACTCAAATATTTCATCATTAATACTTCAAAAAGAGTTACAAGGGTTAACCTAGACTATTACATCAACGATAACCCCTAGCCTGGAAACGCGGGCGTTACAATTCTCTCCCCCTTAGGATGATTCCGTGCCCGGAATCACACATCAACAAACAAATGCGGATAGCGACTCAACATGTCACTCTCCGTCTCCCAGGTGAGATTCGGCCCATTCGAATGTTTCCAACGGACAAGCACTAATTCGACCATCTTGCGTCGAAGCTTCTTAGTCTTTCGGTCAACAATTGCCTCTAGTTCTTCAATTAACCTTTTGTTCTCATCAATTCTTAATTCAGAAATTTGAATTATATCGGGAACTTCTCCCGTGAACTTCCTCAAATAACACACATGAAAAGTGTTATGAATTCCATTCAGTTCTTTGGGTAATTCGAGGTTGTAAGCTTGGTTCCCAACCCTCTGAAGAACTTTAAACGGTCCAATAAACCTTGGACTTAACTTTCCCCTTTTACCAAATCTTATAAGTCCCTTCCACGGCGAGACTTTAAGCAAAACCGAATCTCCAACTTCAAAAGTCATCGGTCTTCGCTTTTTTGTCAGCATAGCTCTTTTGACGATCCTAAGCTGCTAACATTCTTTCTCTAATTATTTTCAACTTTTCAGCGGTTTGATGGACCATCTCGGGCCCCATAAACTGCTTTTCCCCAGCTTCGAGCCAACAAGACGGCGTACGACACTTCTGTCCGTACAAAGCTTGATAAGGTGCCATCTTTATGCTCGAGTGGAAACTATTATTGTAGGAAAATTCTACCAAAGGTAAATGTTCATCCCAGTTACCTTGGAATTCTAGGGTACATGCTCTCAGCATATCTTCAAGTGTTTGTATTGTTCTTTCGCTTTGACCATCAGTCTGTGGATGGTAAGCTGTACTTAAACACAACTTGGTACCCATTTCCTCTTGTAGACTTTTACAAAACCTTGAGGTGAAACGGCTATCACGATCCGATACAATCGTTAACGGAACACCGTGAAGCCTCACAATTTCCTTCAGATAAGAATTCGCAAGCTTATCCATAGACCATTTCTCATTGGCTGCTATGAAGTGCTCACTCTTAGTGAATCGATCAACGACCACCCAAATCATGTCGTGACCATTCTTTGTTCTGGGCAGTTTAGTGACAAAATCCATGGCAATGTCTTCCCATTTACCCATAGGTACAGGCAAAGGTTCTAAACTCCCATATGGTTTCTGATGTTGTACCTTAACCCTCGCACAAGTCACACACTCGGCCACATACTTTGCTATATCAAGCTTCATCGTCGGCCACCAGTAATAGGGTTTCAGGTCCCTATACATTTTAGTGCTGCCAGGATGAATCGAGTACATGGTTTTGTGAGTTTCTTCCGTCAGAAGATCTCTAATTCCTCCGGACTTAGGTACCCAAATCCGATCTTGGAACACCTTCAGTCCGTGACTATTTATACCGAACACTAACGTTTTACCCAAACGTTCCTCCTTTCGGTCATTCTTTTATGAAGCTTCCTCTTGAGCTTTCTTTATACTCTCCACAATTGTCGAGACAACTTCTATTCTCAACGCTCTTGGCCTTTTTCTCTCAACATTGACTTTCCGACTGAGAGCATCAGCAACAACATTAGCTTTACCGGGGTGGTAAAGTATCTCACAGTCGTAGTCCTTGAGTAACTCTAGCCAACGTCGCTGCCTCATATTCAATTCCTTCTGATTAAAGAGATATTGGAGACTCTTATGATCAGTGAAAAGTTTGCACTTCGTGCCATAGAGGTAATGCCTCCATATTTTCAGAGCAAAAACTACCGCTGCCAACTCCAAAACATGAGTCGGGTAGTTCTTTTCATGCTCCTTCAACTGTCGAGACGCATATGCTATCACCTTTTCTCTTTGGGTCAAAACACAACCCAATCCAACACCAGACGCATCGCTATAAATAGCGAAGTCTTCAACTCCATCGGGTAGAGAAAGTATCGGTGCCTCGCATAGCTTCTTCTTTAGCTTCTCGAATGCTTCTTTATGCTTATCACTCCAAGCATAAGTAGCTCCTTTGTGGGTCAAAGCTGTTAATGGACTAGCGATCAAAGAAAAGCCTTGGATAAACCTTCGGTAATATCCGGCTAATCCTAAAAAGCTTCGGATCTCCATGGGACTTTTTGGTTGTTCCCACTTCATTACAACCTCAATCTTTGCTCGATCAACCATTATCCCTTCTTGGTTGACCACGTAACCCAAGAATTGGACTTCTCGAATCCAAAAATCACATTTGGAGAACTTTGCATACAGCTCCTCATTCTTCAAAACTTCTAACACTTCTCGCAAGTGTCTGCCATGCTCCTCTTGGCTTTTCGAATAAATCAGAATGTCGTCTATGAACACTATCACAGATTTATCAAGGAATGGATTACAAACCCGATTCATTAAATCCATGAATGCTGCCGGAGCATTGGTTAGTCCAAACGACATAACCAAAAACTCGTAGTGTCCATATCGTGTCCTGAATGCAGTTTTCTCGATATCCTGCTCTCTTACTTTCAGCTGATGATATCCTGACCTTAGGTCGATCTTTGAAAAATAACTCGAACCTTGTAGTTGATCGAACAGGTCATCAATCCTCGGCAACGGATATCTATTCTTTATTGTTGCCTTGTTCATCTCTCTGTAATCGATGCACATTCTCATACTTCCATCTTTCTTCTTCACGAATAACACCGGAGCTCCCCAGGGTGATGAACTAGGTCTAATGAAACCTTTGTCCAATAACTCCTGAAGTTGCATCATTAGCTCCTTCATCTCCGTCGGTGCTTGTAGGTAAGGTGCTTTTTCTATTGGCGTGGTTCCTGGTAACAAGTCTATTCTGAACTCCACTTGTCTATTAGGTGGTAATCCAAGAAGATCTTCGGGAAATACTTCCGGATAATCACACACGACAGGAATGCTCCGCATCTCCTTTTTCTCCTTCTTAGCATCGATCACGAATGCCAAATATGATGTACATCCTTTGGCCAAACACTTTCTGACTTTCATTAGCGAAATGATTCCAGAATTTACTCGGCGTTTGTCCCCGTACACCATAAATGACTCTTTCCCTGGCGGGTTTACTTTTACTATCTTCTTTCTGCACAATATTTCGGCATCATTGGCGCTAAGCCAATCCATTCCCAGAACGATGTCGAAACCATTTAGTTTGATAGGCAATAATTCCTCGTGAAACTTACTCCCATTAAGGTCGATTAAGATGTTTTTCATATGATGGCTAACAGGTACAAACTTGCCACTAGCAACTTCGACTAATAAAGCATTACCTAGTCTATCAACAGGCAAGGCTAGTTTTCTACCAAAAACATGTGAAATAAAGGAGTAGTTGGCTCCGGAATCAAACAAAATTTGAGCAGGTAATTCATTTACGAGAAAGGTACCTTAAGCGACATCAGCTTCATCCTTCGCAGCTTCCAGTGTCATCTGAAAGGCTCTCGCCTTCAGCTTTGGTGGAATGTTGGGCTTAGCTGCCTCCTTCTTCTTCGGACAGTCTTTCAAAATGTGCCCCTCTTCATTACAACCAAAACACATCCTTTTGTTGGACGGACACTCATTGGCAAAATGCCCAATTTTTCCACACTTGTTGCAGGTTACATCCTCACTGCATTTCCCAAAGTGCTTTTTCTTGCACTTCTCACACCATTTCGCTTCGCCTCCCTTTCCTCCGAACTTCTTCGAATTTGACTTCGAAAATTTACTTTTCTTATTGGAATTTGAAGTTCCTTCAAATTTTCTCTTTTCACCAACTTCAACCTTGTCGGCGGTTCTTCCCTTGATCATGTCCTCAACAGACTTGGCAGCCCAAATAGTTGCCTCTAAAGTAGGTGCCTGACGCACTGGCACCGCGTACTCCCATGGGAGTCCTTTTGCGTATCGATCAACCTTTGTCAGCTCATCTGGAACGATGCGCAAAGCAAACTCCATCTTGTCTGTGAAAGCATTTGTGTATTCATCAACTGACATGCTGCCTTTTGCCAATGTCAGAAACTTGTTCTCCAACTCCAACAGATTTTGGGCCGAACAGAACTTGCGCTTGAACTGCACCAAGAACTCTGCCCATGTCAGTTACAGTGGCTCATTAGGGCTTAGGGTCTTCCCCAGAGTGTTCCACCAACGAACAGCTCCACCCCTGAACTGACATACAGCGAACGTAGTTTGCAACTTGCCTCTGCAACCACACGTCATGAAGGCTAGCTCCATTTCTGAGATCCAATCCATAACTCCGATCGGATCCTCCTTTCCAGTGAAGGTCGATGGTTTGCAAGTCAGAAAATCCTTATACTTGCATCCCATTCCATCATTCCTTCTATCCTGGTTGTTCTGCCTAACTATCGGTGGGTTGGCTTGACCAACAGATCCACTGAAGTTTCCTCCTTCCGAGTGCCCTTCATTTAATTCGGGCTCTTCCACTTGAATTGACAGTTCTTCACGATTCTGTTGAAGCAACCGCCTAGTCTCCTCCATCTGACGATCCAACATTGTTTGAATCATCATTTGTACACCAGCCATTGTCATTGGCTCAGGTGCTGCTGCTACAACAGGTATTTGCTCAATCACTGGTATTTGATTCCTGTTTTCATCAGCATTTCCAACTCCACTTCTGGTTCTCACCATTTTTGATCTATACACCGAATAAGGTGAATTTAGATCCTCATTCACGATAGATATTCAAATCGTCCTTATCACTCAGAAACGTTTACATGCTTGTTCTAATATCGTAGACGTACACTTAGAATCCTACACACATAAGGTTTCCAGATCCAGTCGGCAACAGACCATAGATCCGAACAAACAATATCATATATGGCAAACATATAACATTTAGCACATAAAAGCATTTTAGGCAATTTTCCTAAAATAAACTAGTGCTCATGTCTAAAATATAACAGACACACATCTCACAATCTTCACTTAGCATTCTAAGTTTAAGTCTAGAAATCCTACAAATTCCTAGTTCGCTTAAACTAATGCTCTGATACCAACTGTGATATCCCCAAAATCACGGCCAGAAAAGACCGGTTTCATTTATGCTTTTAAAATAATTTCAGAGTAAATCCTTTTGATTTAAAAGAGTTGCGGAATTTGTTCCCAAAACAAAATATGATAAAAATAAGATTTACCAAAGCATTTCTTAAAGAAATGTATTTTTCATTATATATTACAATACTCGGGATGTCATGTTCCGATAAACAGACCAAAAGCATAAACATTTCAATACAGACCTTACAACAGTTATTTACAACAATACATCTATAATCCAAAAAAATAACTTCACAAGTCATCCAACTTATGCTCTGGCGCCACTACCTGTAATACAAAGAAACTGAGTGGGTCAGGCTTGGGAGCCTGGTGAGCATATAGGGTTTTCAACCCACAATAAGTTATTAAATTTATTTTCATTAACCAACAATAACTCAATTACCCGTTCCCATTATTCTCACTTTATGTCCCTAAAACAACTGACACAAGGGACCTAGTCTAAGAATATTTCATCGGGGCGACAACACATGCATTCGAGGGTTTCCCAGCAATATATGTCAAATAAGGCAACCATGAGGGGGATGGAGTACAACGAATGAACACCCAAGTTCATTAACACCTACAGGTGGCGAGCCTGCTAGCGTTCCACAGGACTGTCTAGAAAAGTCTGTGGTCGTCATCTAAACTTCGCTAGATGACTGAATCAAAAACAACATTGAGGCCTCTCATCTGTTTATCACACATGAACTATCTACCCATGTTCTACCCAACATATTAGTAGATAAAAATATATATTTTTATACATAGTTTAAAACCTGTATAGCATTCTCATTCAATACATATTCCAAGCAACAGATGAGACACATACACATAACACGTATTTCATAGAGAATAAATCATATCTATGAGATAGAAGAAAGTGAATATACATTCACACATATAACAACAAAATATACACATAACACGTATTTCGTATAAAATACTTCATAATTATGCATTAGAAGAAAGTAACTACACACTCACTTGATCAGAAGATGATCGGACAGCACTACGGCTTGTAGAAGTAGTATTCTTCGGTAGATCTGGAAGATCTTCACAAAAACCGGGCTCCTCGCGGGCAGAGCTTCGGCTCGGGAATTGCACTTCTCGGGATCTTCGGGGCTTCGTGACTTGCTTCGGGACTCGGGAATGATACCGGGGCTTCGGGATAATTCTTGCACGAAAAACGAGGTAAAACGGGAGAGAGAGAAGAGAAAATGAGCAACAAGGTCGGCTGCCCTCGCACCCTTTATATAGGGGCCGAAGCCTCGCATTACGCTGGGCGTAATGCTCAGCTACGCAGGGCGTAGTCCGGATCATACCGGAGTCGTCATCGCTTACGAACGCGGAACACTCGAGTGGTTCATGCATCGGGGTACGCTGGGCGTACAGCACTACGCTGGGCGTAGTTCGGATCGGATCGATGACTCCTCCCCTCCTTCGGATAATATCCGAATTTATATTTAAATTTAATATTTTAATTATTTAATAAACTTCAAAAATTAATATCTTCCTCATACGAACTCCGTTTTCGACGTTCTTTATATTCACGCGTAGGTGAGACTATGCTCTACAACTTTTGTTTAGACTCCGTTGGCTAATTTTGAATTTATTTTTATTATTTATTTTTAGTAGGCCGGGACAGGAAAACTCCGTTATAAATTCATAACTTCTTCATCTGACGTCTGTTTTCGTCTGTCTTTTTACCATTGGACTACTATCGACGAGATCTTCGATTCTCGTTTAGATTGTTTCGACCAACCATCACTCGATCTCGAATTCGAGTTTCGGGCTGCATACTGCTAAGCTGAAACTTAAAAAAATCATAACTTCCTCATACGAAGTCAGATTTGGGCGTTCTTTTTATGCACGCTCTCGGTTTAACGAACTCTACAACTTTTGTTTAGATCACTAAGGCTAAATATCTCTCTAACGTAAATTTCACTTTTTACGTCATTCAGCGTTGCCGGTTCTGTCGCGAAACTTCGACAGGTCATAACTTCTTCGTTATAACTCGGATTTTGGCATTCTTTATATCTTCGGAATCCTTGTTTCGACCACTACATCTTTATGCAAAGATATCGGGCTTATCTCACACTTTAATTTTGACGCTCATTTTATTCTTAATTCATTAAATTATAATAATTAAGAAAATAAACACATAATTCACATAATTCACATAATACTCAAATATTTCATCATTAATACTTCAAAAAGAGTTACAAGGGTTAACCTAGACTATTACATCAACGATAATGCCTAGCCTGGAAACGCGGGCGTTACAGGCCCGGTCAAGACTGAATTGATGTGTTCAATTAAGTTCTATGTCAAATGAATCTGAGATCGAGAAACTAACTGATGGACAATAAGTATGACTATGTTCCATGTAATTGTCCACATGATATCTAAAACAGAGGATTATACGATCCCTTATCTAAAGGACAGGTTACTGATAAGATCAGGGTTCGATAACATCTTTGAGAGCTACGATTGCTAATCGGATTGTGCTTGCATTTGTAGTTACTAGAATTATCCAAGTGGGAGACTGTTGGATTAGTGTCTAAGCCCGTAACTATATTTGGTAAGTACTTGACCCGGTTGTGCATGGTCCTTTTATTAATATATTATGATTTATTAACAACTTGACAGGGTGATTTATGAAGAGAGAGAAGATATTATGATTTATTAATATATTATGAGAATAATATATTAAAGGAATAATCATATTATTTAATTAATATTCGTCATAGATTAATTAAGAATTAATTTGGTGACTAAAAGAGATTAATTAAATAAAGGGGACTGGAACTGTCAATTGTGTGATAGTTGATTTTGGGCTATGGATCCTTATGAATTATAGGGTGGACGAAATCAAGGTGTATGGGCTCCTTGAATTCGTCCAAGCCTCAATCTAGAAGGATCTTTGGATTGCTTAGGGCCTAAGTTATTCAATTAGGGTTTCAGGATGTGTCACAACTAGGAATTTTGATGCTTTGTAACTACAACAATTATATCAATTATGAACCAACAATGTGAAAACATGTATGATGCTTATTCAATAACAACAAAACTTTCATCAAACACTTTATTCAAGCACTACAAATAGTTAACAAAGAATTGGAAACCCTTGAAATCCCGATTTAAGTCCATTTTGGACTAGGATTTCCTTATTGGGCCTAATGGACCAATAAGCTTCCAATTTAACTATCTTGAAAATAGAACTCTCAAATGGGTCCTAATTGGACCCATATACATGAAACTTAATATTTTGGGCCTTATAAGCCTAAAATAAACTAGGTTAACTTTAATGGGCCTTATTGGGACACAACCAATTTAAAATAGTCCTAATGGGTCATAAAAATCATTCTTTGGATTAAATGGGCCGAAAATCATCTAATTGAACCAAAATATGGGCTTAAGCATTCAAGGCCCAAATCTTCTTCTTTCCCCTCTCCTTTTCTCGGCCCAACAACCCAAAAGAGAAGGAGTTGACTTTAAGTTGCCACCTCACATTTAACCATTGGAAACCCATGCAAAAATCTCATGTTTTCATGCATGTCAACTCAAAAGTCTCTCTCTTCCCTCCTCTCTCTTTTTCTCTCGGCCGAAACCAACACAAACACACACACACACACACATTTCACTCAAACACTCTCAAAGAAACTCTCTTCACTCTTCACCAAATTTTCGAGATTTAGGAAGCTTTTCAAGGAGATTATTCCACAAATTCATCATCTAAGGTAAGTTATTGCTTGGATCTATGATCTTGATTCTTTGCTTTATCAAAAATCTCTTCCTAATCTATTCAAACTCATGATCACCCTCTTAGAAACATCTAAGTTTCGAGATCCTCCAAGAAGACTTGCTAGGATCGAAACTTTCTTCATCTCTTCCTTCAAAACCGAAACCACAACTCAAGGTGAGCTTCATACCCCTCTCTTTTTGGTTTTTATATGTTTTATGGGGGAGAATACAAGAAAAATGTGTAGATCTATGTGTATGTGTATGCTATGTGTGATTTTATGCATGTATGTATGATTTTATGTGTTTTTGTGATGAACATGTAACCAAAAAGGGATGATAACTCGAGATCTATGACATGAGAAAGGAAACAAACATGATCTAAGTTATTTTACACTAAACAAGTCAAGAATAATAACTTATAAGATTATGATAAACATATTTCAACATAAAACCCATTTTTGGGCTTAAATTGTCAAATGTACAAAATTTGGGTAAAAGGTTGCCAATCCACGGTTTCTTAAAGGCCAAAGAGTCAAAACAGTTTCAATAATTTTTTTTATGTATATTATAATTTTCAAAGGACTTGAAATGTAAATTTTTAGCTTAATGGGCTAATTTTGGGCTTTTCGGCCCAATAAGCCAAAAATTGCGAAAAATGACATTTAAAGGGGCTGAAATTATAATTTCTTCAAAACAGGGGATAAAAAGTGTAACAAAACTATTTCAAGGATTAAAAATGCTTTTCATTTCCAAAAAGGATCAAAAATGTAAAGTTTTTGGATTTTGGGCCAAAACTATAAAAAATTACGAAAAGTTGGGTTCCAACCGGAAAATACTATTATAAAAGGGCTGAAACTGTTAACAAAATAAGTTTTGAGTTAAAACTATCATTTCAACAAATTTATGATGCAAAAATGCCAAGAAAATGTTTTAAGGACTAAAAATGTCTTTTCTTTTATATAAAGGACTAAAACTGTTATTTTTATAAAAAGAAAGGTGTTGAAAAGGTCAAACCACTATTTTTAAGCAAATCATTTCATTGAGTCAAAATACAAAACCACGACTTACGAAAAATCGAAAGATGAATACACGTTTAACTCCAAATATCGTTATAAACGAATCGATCGGTCTCGAATCGATACAAACACAACGATCGTCCAATCGAACCCTTCAATAGATACGCGATACCTAAGACGAGTAAATATTCAAACTTTGGGCTTGAAAGTTTCAAATCATGCTTGTTGGACCTTGCAAGTCCATTTACATGATCTTTGGGCCCAAAAGGATAACGCTTATGTGTTATTGGGCCTCCTATGACCCAATTCCATATAAAAGGACTTTCAATGGCTTTTATGTGCTATTGGGCCCTAGCGATGATGATGATTCGGACACAGAGTCCGAAGTCATCAACCCCCCTTACCCGACTAGGGTGCCCGCTCACCGGATGGGCCCGACCAGCCCTA
Organism: Lactuca virosa; assembly: GCF_052849685.1. Classification (NCBI taxonomy): domain Eukaryota; kingdom Viridiplantae; phylum Streptophyta; class Magnoliopsida; order Asterales; family Asteraceae; genus Lactuca; species Lactuca virosa. The sequence goes on from NC_136426.1 coordinate 147,550,359, forward strand.
CACCCCCCTGGGGTATCGACCTTTGGAGATGGAGCATGCAGCAGGGACAACGACCTCCATTCGGCATGTCACGCGAGTTCTACGACTTGAGGGAGGGAGGACCAGCTGATCGCGCACTTCCGGTCATGGAGAGACGACTGCGGAACACTGGCGACCTAGCGCAGAGCACCGCTGATCAGATACACCAGATGCGGACTAGGGTTGAGCGTGCAGAACAGGAGATGCGAGAGGTTATTCGAGAGTTCCACATGAGGCAGGTGAGATGGGAGACTCGCCTCCGGGATGTGGAACGACAGGTGGCTCACCTTCAGGGAGCGTCCACTTCTTCAGCACCACCCCCTGGCGCATCCCACCATGAATAAGACTAGTCATATTTATCTTTAGTATTATGCTTATGTGATCTATGCTATGTACCATCGACTCTATGTTTAAGTGATTACACTACTCATAGAGCCGTTACGCTGCCGAACTTGCACCACTTATGTATGCTCATCTGAGCAAAATTTTCATGTATCAAAAATGCAGATAATATTAATGAAAAACTTTATGTGTTCTATTGTGATGTTGTGATCTGATATGTGTTATATATACATGATTATATGCTAAATTGCGAAACCACTTAAGTTCATGCGAAACACCTAGTCTATAGGACCACAATCTCACAAAAACTATAGGCACTCAACATCTTTCCGTTCCATGACAGAAAGATGCCTCAACGACCAACTCGTGGAAATCCTGGACCAACCCCACCCGAAGTCAACTCAGTTGCATTCCAAGCAGCTGTATCTGCTGCAGTTACTGCAGCCATGGCGGAAATTCAGCAAGGAAACAATGGTGGAGTCAATGGACAAGGGGCTGGGAGTTCTAACAATGGAACAAATCACGGACCTACCAGGACATGTTCCTACAAGGACTTCACCAACGCCAAGCCACAAACCTTTAACGACATGGGTGGAATGATAACCCTGAAGATATGGGTGGAAAAGGCGGAATCAGTGTTCGAAATATGTGAATGCCCCGAGGAGGTGAAAGTGAAGTTTGCCGCTTGCACATTTGTCGACCAGGCCCTCACCTGGTGGAATGGACATGTAGAGGCCATGACTCTCCCCGTAGCCAACGCTATGCCATGGACGGAGCTGAAGGAAATGCTGATGGCTGAGTACTGCCCACGTGGCGAAATTCAGAAGATGGAGCAAGAGCTGTGGAATCTCACCGTCCGAAACTCTGATATAGATGCATACATATCAAGGTTTAGCGAGCTGTCATTGTTGTGCCCTGGCATGATTACGTCAGAAGGAAAGAAAATCGAACGATTCATCTGGGGATTGACCTCCCCAATTCAAGGAAATGCAATCGCTGCAAATCCTGAAACCTTCGACAGTGCCAAGAGATTGGCCAAGAGACTGTACGACCACAACAACAAGAAGGGCGAGAAGCCAGCGGAAATTGAAGGAAAGAAAGAGAGTGACAACAAGAAAGGAAAGAACAACAAGAGAAAAGGGCGACAAGGCTCGGAATCGACAAAGAAACAACAAACAGTGACAGTCAATGCTGCAACCACCCAAGTACCCTTCGCACCACATGCTCCAGCCTCAGCTAATCCAAGCACTCCCAGGCAGTATTATGGGAATCTCCCAAAGTGCAACAAGTGCAATTTCCATCATAATGGCGAATGCAAGGAAATGCAATGCACCAGTTGCAATCGGAAGGGTCACGCGGCAAGGTATTGCAGGACCTATCCTCCCCAGAACCAACCACAAGGAAACAACAACAACAATAACCGCATCAACAACAACAACAACACCAACAATAGCGGCAATAACAAAGGATCAAGCCCCACCTGCTATGGATGTGGAAAGACTGGACATATCCGTCGAAACTGCCCCAACACCAACAACCCTGGGAACGGAGGAACAGGAAGGGTGATAGCTATGGGTCAGGGAGAAGCGGTTCAGGATCCCGCTGTGGTTACCGGTACGTTTCTCCTAAACCACACTTATGCATGCATCCTATTTGATACCGGGGCAGAACGGAGTTTTGTGAGCAATAAATTCAAACACTTATTAAAACAACAACCCCAGAAGCTTAATGAAACCTTCACGGTGGAAATGGCAAATGGGAAAACAGAATCCACTGGGGAAATCTACATCGGATGTACCCTGACCTTAAATCATCACGTCTTTCAAATAAACTTAATGCCTGTTTCCATTAGGAGTTTTGATGTGATTATCGGCATGGATTGGTTAAGCCCCCACCATGCTGAAATTATGTGTCATGAGAAGGCCGTTCGCCTTCATCTCCCAAATCACGAAACCCTAGTTATTTACGGAGACAAACCCAGCACGAATCTTCGTCTTATCTCGTGCATTAAGGCACAAAAGTACCTACGAAAGAAGGACTTGATGTTCCTAGCTCACATAGTGGATAAGTCCAAAGAGGAGATCAATATACGTAACATCCCTGTGGCTTGTGATTTCCCGGATGTCTTTCCAGAAGATCTTCCAGGGATACCCCCAGAAAGACAAGTCGAGTTCCGAATTGATCTAGTGCCAGGAGCTACTCCCATCGCCAAATCGCCTTACAGATTGGCTCCTGCGGAGATGCAAGAGTTGTCCAGTCAACTCAGCGAGCTTTTGGACAAAGGATTCATCCGACCCAGTTTCTCACCTTGGGGAGCTCCGGTTCTCTTTGTCAAGAAGAAAGACGGTACCTTCAGGATGTGTATCGACTATAGAGAACTTAATAAGCTTACCATCAAAAACCGCTATCCACTTCCGCGAATTGACGATCTATTTGACCAGCTCCAAGGAGCTAGTTACTTCTCAAAGATAGATCTGCGATCTGGTTACCACCAACTCAAGATCCGGGAGGAGGATATTCCTAAAACCGCCATCCGAACTCGTTACGGACATTATGAATTTGTCGTAATGCCCTTCGGTCTGACGAATGCCCCTGCCGCATTCATGGACTTAATGAATCGAATCTGCCGACCGTTCCTCGATAACTTTGTCATCGTTTTCATCGACGACATCCTCGTCTATTCTCGAAGCGAGGAAGAACATGGCCGACATCTCCGACAAATCCTGGAAACCCTGCGAACCGAAAAGTTATATGCAAAACTCTCTAAGTGCGAGTTTTGGCTCCGAAGTGTGAACTTTTTGGGACATGTTGTTAGTCAGGAAGGAATTCATGTGGATCCTTCTAAAATCCAAGCCATCGAAGGATGGGCAATTCCAGCAACACCCACGGAAATTCGCCAATTTCTAGGCCTCGCAGGCTACTACAGGAGATTCATTCAAAACTTCTCCAAAACAGCAAAGCCACTCACCTCGCTTTCACAAAAGGGTGTACCCTTCGAATGGACGGACAAGCAAGAAGCTGCATTTCGAACTCTGAAGCAAGCACTCTGCAGTGCGCCGGTGCTATCGCTACCCGAAGGAACAAAAGACTTTATAGTTTACTGCGATGCGTCAAATCAGGGTTTAGGCTGTGTACTCATGTAGCATGGAAAGGTGATATCTTACGCGTCCCGGCAACTAAAGACGCACGAGGTGAATTACACCACTCACGATCTGGAACTGGGAGCAGTGGTCTTCGCCCTGAAGATTTGGAGGCACTACCTTTATGGTACCAAGTGCACCATCTTCACCGACCACAAGAGTCTCCAGCACATCTTGAATCAAAAAGAGCTGAACAAGAGGCAACGAAGATGGGTCGAACTGCTGAACGACTACGAGTACGAAATCAAGTACCACCCAGGCAAGGCTAACGTGGTAGCCGATGCCTTGAGTCGGAAGGAATACTCGAATCGTCGTTTGAAGACTCTCTCCATAACCATTCGATCTCACCTAACCTCTCAAATCAGGGCAGCCCAGTTCGATGCCATGAAAGCAGAAAACAAAACAAGCGAAGAGTTGCGTGGAATGGAGAAGAACTTTGAAGTGAAGGAAGACGGAACAAATTACTTCATGAACCGCATTTGGGTTCCTAAATTTGGGGGATTCAGAGAAGTAGTCATGAACGAAGCCCACAAGACGCGATACTCCATCCATCCGGGTTCAGACAAAATGTACTTGGATGTTAAGCAACATTATTGGTGGCCTAACATGAAGGCAGAGATTGCCACTTACGTTAGCAAGTGCCTCACATGTGCTAAAGTAAAGGTGGAATACCAGAAGCCCTCCGGATTACTACAACAACCAGTAATTCCCGAGTGGAAACGGGAAGGGATTACCATGGAATTTGTGACCAAACTACCCAAGTCGACGGATGGTTTGGATACCATCTGGGTAATAGTTGATAGATTAACAAAATCCGCTCATTTCCTACCAATAAAAGAATCATACAAGATGGAGCGCCTGACAAGAATCTACATCAAAGAAATCGCGAGACTCCACGGAGTGCCCGTATCTATCATCTCAGATAGAGATAGTAGATTTACTTCACGCTTTTGGCAATCGCTTCAGAAAGCCATGGGAACACAACTTGACATGAACACTGCCTACCACCCACAGACGGATGGTCAAAGCGAGCGAACCATTCAAACGCTAGAAAATATGCTTCGCGCGTGTGTGATAGACTTTGGAAAATCGTGGGATACCCACTTGCCTCTGATCGAGTTCTCATACAACAACAATTATCACTCGAGTATCAAAGTCGCTCCTTTCAAAGCATTATACGGGCGTAAATGTAGATCACCGTTGTGCTGGGCTGAGGTAGGAGACACCCAGCTAGCAAGAGGGCAAACGCCAAACAATGCCTTAACGGGACCGGAAATCATACGCGAGACGACCGAGAAGATAGTTCAGATCAGGGCCCGACTGCAATCATCACGAGACAGACAAAAGAGCTACGCCGATAAACGACGGAAGCCCTTGGAATTCAAAGTCGGAGATAGGGTGTTACTAAAAGTCTCTCCTTGGAAAGGAGTGATTCGTTTTGGAAAGCGGGGCAAACTGAACCCTCGATACATTGGACCCTTCGAGATTCTTGCCCGAATCGGTCGAGTGGCTTATAGACTGCAGCTACCCGTTGAGCTCAGTAGTGTACACCCCGTGTTCCACGTTTCCAATTTGAAAAAGTGCTTATCCGACGAGACTCTCGTCATTCCATTAGACGAAATCGAAATCAACGAGAACCTCCTGTTCATCGAGGAACCAGTCGAAATCATGGACAGGGAGGTAAAGCGTACTAAGCAGAGCCGCATTCCGATTGTGAAGGTTCGATGGAACACGCGACGCGGACCAAAATTCACATGGGAACATGAAGATCAAATGAAGTAGAAGTACCCTCACCTATTCTCGCATTCTCAAATCTAGCTTTCAAATTCGGGACGAAATTCCCTCTAACGGGTGGATGATGTCACAACTAGGAATTTTGATGCTTTGTAACTACAACAATTATATCAATTATGAACCAACAATGTGAAAGCATGTATGATGCTTATTCAATAACAACAAAACTTTCATCAAACACTTTATTCAAGCACTACAAATAGTTAACAAAGAGTTGGAAACCCTTGAAATCCCGATTTAAGTCCATTTTGGACTAGGATTTCCTTATTGGGCCTAATGGACCAATAAGCTTCCAATTTAACTATCTTGAACATAGAACTCTCAAATGGGCCCTAATTGGACCTATATACATGAAACTTAATATTTTGGGCCTTAAAAGCCTAAAATAAACTAGGTTAACTTTAATGGGCCTTATTGGGACACAACCAATTTAAAATAGTCCTAATGGGTCATAAAAATCATTCTTTGGATTAAATAGGCCGAAAATCATCTAATTGAACCAAAATATGGGCTTAAGCATTCAAGGCCCAAATCTTCTTCTTTCCCCTCTCCTTTTCTCGGCCCAACAACCCAAAAGAGAAGGAGTTGACTTTAAGTTGCCACCTCACATTTAACCATTGGAAACCCATGCAAAAATCTCATGTTTTCATGCATGTCAACTCAAAAGTCTCTCTTTTCCCTCCTCTCTCTTTTTCTCTCGGCCGAAACCAACACAAACACACACACACACACATTTCACTCAAACACTCTCAAAGAAACTCTCTTCACTCTTCACCAAATTTTCGAGATATAGGAAGCTTTTCAAGGAGATTATTCCACAAATTCATCATCTAAGGTAAGTTATTGCTTGGATCTATGATCTTGATTCTTTGCTTTATCAAAAATCTCTTCGTAATCTATTCAAACTCATGATCACCCTCTTAGAAACATCTAAGTTTCGAGATCCTCCAAGAAGACTTGCTAGGATCGAAACTTTCTTCATCTCTTCCTTCAAAACTAAAACCACAACTCAAGGTGAGCTTCATACCCCTCTCTTTTCGGTTTTATATGTTTTATGGGGGAGAATACAAGAAAAATGTGTAGATCTATGTGTATGTGTATGCTATGTGTGATTTTATGCATGTATGTATGATTTTATGTGTTTTTGTGATGAACATGTAATCAAAAAGGGATGATAACTCGAGATCTATGACATGAGAAAGGAAACAAACATGATCTAAGTTATTTTACACTAAACAAGTCAAGAATAATAACTTATAAGATTATGATAAACATATTTCAACATAAAACCCATTTTTGGGCTTAAATTGTCAAATGTACAAAATTTGGGTAAAAGGTTGACAATCCACGGTTTCTTAAAGGCCAAAGAGTCAAAACAGTTTCAATAATTGTTTTTATGTATATTATAATTTTCAAAGGACTTGAAATGTAAATTTTTAGCTTAATGGGCTAATTTTGGGCTTTTCGGCCCAATAAGCCCAAAATTGCAAAAAGTGACATTTAAAGGGGCTGAAATGATAATTTCTTCAAAACAGGGGATAAAAAGTGTAACAAAACTATTTCAAGGATTAAAAATGCTTTTCGTTTCCAAAAAGGATCAAAAATGTAAAGTTTTTGGATTTTGGGCCAAAACTATAAAAAATTACGAAAAGTTGGGTTCCAACCGGAAAATACTATTCTAAAAGGGCTGAAACTGTTAACAAAATAAGTTTTGAGTTAAAACTATCATTTCAACAAATTTATGATGCAAAAATGCCAAGAAAATGTTTTAAGGACTAAAAATGTCTTTTCTTTTATATAAAGGACTAAAACTGTTATTTTTATAAAAAGAAAGGTGTTGAAAAGGTCAAACCACTATTTTTAAGCAAATCATTTCATTGAGTCAAAATACAAAACCACGACTTACGAAAAATCGAAAGATGAATAGACGTTTAACTCCAAATATCGTTATAAACGAATCGATCGATCTCGAATTGATACAAACACAACGATCGTCCAATCGAACCCTTCAATAGATACGCGATACCTAAGACGAGTAAATATTCAAACTTTGGGCTTGAAAGTTTCAAATCATGCTTGTTGGACCTTGCAAGTCCATTTACATGATCTTTGGGCCCAAAGGGATAACGCTTATGTGTTATTGGGCCTCCTATGACCCAATTCCATATAAAAGGACTTTCAATGGCTTTTATGTGATATTGGGCCCTAGTGGTCCATTAGTATTGCTAGTAAGGTCAAAGTAATCAAATGCGAGTTGGGCCAACGTGTCTTTCGCATCCCCGACAGCCTAAGGTACTTACGATGGTAGCAGGACTTCGTACTCCTCTTCTCTTCGTTCGCTAAGGCTTATGAGTAATCAAAGTAGACGGAATTAGGACGTTATTCAACAGTAATCAAGGTGGTTTGGATTAAGTGAGTAACAACGGACGACACCCCTATGGGACGTTCGTAGTTGGCTGTTATAACTTGTCTTCACCGGACATCGTTACGACGACTCACTAGGTTTATCCGACACCATCAGAGTATTCAAGGATGAGTAATCAAAAGCCATTCGTTGTGGCGGTATAACAATTTGTAATCACGTATATCTTTCGACATCGGAAAACATCGGGTTTTCCGGGGAAATCAATACTACTCGCTCGGAATTTCTATAACTATAATACAAAACACCCTTTATATATATATATATATATATATATATATATATATATATATATATATATATATATATGTCTTGAAATCATTCATGCATCAACTTATGGATCTTTACACTTTGATAAACTATTGTCTTTTCAGAAAATATCGGATTTTCTGGGTTTTACAAACTATACAAATCATTTTATTCACAACCTTGCTTATGAACTAACCAACATTTCATATGTTGACGTTTTTCCAAAATAACTTGTATTCTCAGGTAACAGATAAGCGGAAGGGTAATACCAAGTATGTTAGAATGTTTTGTTTTGAAAACTCTGAAACAATTTGTGTTATGAATGTGTAATATTTGAAACAATGTACTGGATGTAAACAATATCAGTTGTAATGTATTGATGCATGGTGATGTTTATGTTATGATTCATGTATATTCATTGTGATGGTATTCAATTTAAGTCACGCGAGCCCCCGGACGTTTCCGCCGTCTGGTTTCGGGGGTGTGACAGGATGTAACCCTAGCAGCTCAAGTATTTAAAGACCCCAAGGGCTACAGAAATCGGCTACCAGAAACCCTAAGGAGTTCCAAGAGCCGATTTTATGCCTACATCCTCTCTCCAAATCATCCTCTTGCCAGTTGGTGTTTGTAAGCCATTAGAGGAGTGACAATTGTGACTCTAAGCTCCAAGAACAAGAAGATTCAAACAAGCAACAAGAGGTAATCATCTAGATCTTATTTTCTCATCAAATTTGAATTATACTCACTAGATCTAGGGTTTGCAAGAGTTGGATATATTGCATGTTCAATTAGAGAAACCTAGATCCAAGCATTAGGGTTTGCATGTGCACATAGGAAAGTTCTTATGGCTCAAACCCATCACCTTCGGCTTCCCGAACTATCAATACCCAAAACAACATTAAGACCACAATAATCCAAAAGGCAACCCTGGTCAAACTTGGTCAAGGTCAACGGTCAAAGTCAACTTCCAGTTGACTCGACTCGCCGAGTTGTTCTACCGGCTCGTTGAGTCCATACTCCTCAAATCCCAAAACAACCCCGACTCCACTCGTCAAGGAAGGAACTTGATTACCAAAATGAGCAGCAAATGGAGTGAATCTTCTGGATCTACTCCTTCCTCCTTGAACCTCCAACCTCCTTCTTGTTCCTTTAAGCTTCAAAATGCTACAAGACTCACAAAATGGCTCACAAACTCAAGGGAGGCTCTAGGGTTTTCGTTCTGGACTTGAGAGAGTATCAAGGGGGCTGATGGAAGACTATAATGTTCCTTAAATAGGGTACAAGTCCCGCTTTTAGGGTTTTCCCAAAACCTGGCCAACTCGCCGAGTCCGTCTTCTGACTCGTCGAGTAGACCACTAAACCCGCGACCAAATCGCGCTCCTACTCGTCGAGTCACCCATCTACTCGACGAGTCACGTCCTCATTTGAGGTTTTCTTCTCACAAACGTACATAATAAACTTTTAATATGAGAGTGTATAAATATTGTTTCGTATTATTGCCTTAAAATGTCTCAAACAAATACACAAATACATACAATATTATTAAACCTAAAAATGTATATTAAATATATTAGAAATATACATCAATACACATAAATTACATCAATACACATAAATTACATACATATTGAACCAATACAATTTTTCAATAATACCTATTAGGGATGAGCTTTGGAACCGGACCGGTTCGGAACCGGAACCGGTTTTCCTATATTATAAGAACCGGGAACCGGACCGCCGATTCTAGCGCCGGTTCCGGTTCCGGTCCCGGTTTTTCGGTTATTTTTCAAAGTAGAACCGGTTGAAATACTATAGATTATATGCTATCTTCTGGAGCTTGTAAATGATTCAATATTTAACCAAATTATGACTTTTTACATTCTAAATTGAAGTACAAACACTAAATTACATGATGAAAAAAGAATCAAGTAATTCCGACTTCATATGAGTGAGTTATGCGCATTTTAAAAGCGGGGACAGATTCAAAAAAAAATAAAAAATGTTGAAACAAAAAAAACGCAGCATTGATATGTTGTCTTCCAGGGTCTATAACCGATTCAATATCTAACAAAAATATGTGTTTTTATAGTCTAAAATGAACTACAAACACCAAATTACATGCTGGAAAAAACATTAAGTAATTCCGACGTCATATGAATGAGTTATAAACATTTAAAAAATGGGACATATTCAAAAAACAAAAAAATAATGCTGAAATAAAAAAAACGCAACATCGATATGCTTTCTTTCGGTGTATGTGTCTGATTCAATATCTAACCAAAACATATGTTTGTACCGTCAAAAATGAATTACAAACTCCAAATGACATGTTGGAAAAAAATCAAATAATTTCGACTTCATATGAGCGTATTATGTGCATTTTAAAAAATGAAAAAAATGTCAAACCGGTTCCGGTTTTTTTGAACGGGGACCGGTTTTCATAAAAATGGAGAACCGGTAACCGGACCCATTACCAATTCCGGTTCCGGTTCCGGTTCGGTTCTGGCGGTTCTAATGCTCATCCCTTATACCTATACACAAATAAATAAATAATTAAATCAATTCTTTACACAAATATATGAATATTAAACCAAAGCATTTCTTGCAAGTCTACACAAAACATTGCTTGCAATTCTCCTTAGTTGGATGACAAATTGAAGATTTCTTGCACTCCTTCTTCAACCAAGACAACACTCACATAATGTACAATGATAAAAATCAACACCCAAACACCTCCAATTTTCTTTTTCTGCCTGCTTCTTCGTTATCAGCCAAGAACAAACATGACAAACAAAAAAAATTGTTGTTTCTTCTCTTCTTCCCCTTCGATTGCTGCCAAGAACAATCAAGAGGTCAACAGCCTCTTCCTCTTCCCTCTATCTTTTTCCTGTCAAAAAAAAAAAAAATTCAAACAAACACCCCTTTGATATATTTTTTCTGCCCGTTTCGTCATGCTTCGTATTGGCTGCCAAATCACAAAGAAGAAGGTGCATGGAGATTACTGGAGACCCTTTCCCTTCCTTCCCATCGACGCTCGCTGCCAAACCACCTTCACCAGAGCTGCTGTCACTGATCGTTTTTCCCATCGCACCCTACACCTTCTCCGGTCAAGCAAAACCACCGAAACCCCACCTGCGACGCTGTCGCTGCTTATCTGACTTCTTCTGGCCTCACCCCTCGCTCTCTCTCTCTTCTGTTCCTATCGACCAACGACCTCCGAAGGTATCGTCTTCGCTGATGTTGCTGCTCGGGACGCATCCCCGGACCATTCCTCCTCCTCCATTCGCACCTCACAGTTGGACGACAAAGAGCGAAATCTCGCTGCTTATTCCCTTCCATTCTTCGGCCTCGTCGACCCCGGAGACGCCTCCTTCTCGCGATCGATCGACCAAATCGTCTGATTAGCCGCCTGCGATCCTTCGTGCTCCTTCCTACCGCCTTCGTTCCTCTGCCAACGCGTTCTATCTGCTTTCGTTCGTTCCTTGATCCCTCAAAACAGAAGACGGGACATAAAAAGCCCTAATTTCTATTAAGCTTTATAAAATGACCAAACTACCCCCTTATTAAAACATTTATTCGAAATCAGTCCCAAACCCCCAAACATTGAATCCATTTATTCAAAATAGAACCTCCTTTGGTTATTTTTAACAGAACAAATCCCAATCTTCAAACTTTGAATAAAAATAAGCATTTCAGCCCTTCATTGGAAATTCTTAACCAAATCAGCCTAAATTTTAAAAAATTAATTTCATTTGAACCACTTCAGTCCCTTTCTTGATTTATTTTAACCAAATCTTGGTTGATTGTCACACCCCCAAACCGGAACGGCGGAAACGTTCGGGGGCGGAGGACGTCATGCTCAATATCATAACCATGGTAAAGAAAGTAAACACAATCATCATAAATATAATTTAAAAGGTTACATCGTTGCAAAAATACATGTTTTCAAATAAATTACATATGATGTCAAAATATTGCAAAAAAAAAAAACTGCGCCTTAACGTCTTGCCTTCAAAAATCTTGTGGTTACCTGTATTACTGAATACCTGAGAATACAAGTTGTTTTTGAAAGAGTATCAGCATTAAAGCTGGTGAGTTCATAAACAATTTATGAATGAAAAGTGAATGTTGTTCCTTAAAGTTTGTTTCCAGAAAATCCAATATTTTCTAAAATGTTTGTTGTAGTCTTAACCGAACCAAGACTTAGTATACGTAAGTAAATCGGCATACTTATGTGTGGTTTTATATTTAAATAAAACTCCTTTTTGTGAAATCCTTAAATCCCCGTGAACTGTGTGTTTTGTTAATTCCCCATGTGAGATGTTATAACCATGCTAAAACTCGAAGGCCTCGTACTCGACGTTCTTCAGGCGTCGGAATGTTATGACATTTGTCACCCCAGACCTGCCGGTCTAGCTATTGCAAGCAGCTTAGGTGCGGGTTTGTTAGACCCAATATAGATCTATACACAAATATCACACTCTCCCTCCAAGAGATTCTGATTATAACTATAGGACTTTTCTGTGGTACTTAAGAGTACCCCGAAGGTGAATGTCTCACAATTTTATTCATTAACAAGTTCACGTAGTTTGTAATGAAATACCCGTTTTGTAAATCGATTGTTTTACCGTTTCCTTGTTAAACGAGATGTTTTAGACTATACCTATTATAGTCTATCGAAAATGTTTTAAGATTTAATGAAACCTTGTTATGCATGACTTTGTATTTCAATAAAAATGACACTGAAATTACTAAGTGTAAATCTTACACACCTTGCTCAGCATGTTACAAGGTGTGAATAACTCTTAAACTTGTTTTGACAGTTTTACCCTTAACTGTCGCTGTTTTAGAGTATTTATAGAAAAATCATCGTAAGTCGAAAACTGAATCCGTAAATTCGGAAAGTTTGGAAAAAGAGTCTACTGTATTCATAAATTTTCCTATAATTTTTGGTGGTCTCAAACCAGTGTCAAAATGTTCATCTTCACAACCTGGTCCGATTTTGTTGCTGCAGTGATAGGCAGTTTTGTAAAAATCGCCATAAATTGCAGAAAGATCGTATGGAGATGTGCAAGTAGTCATTTTAAAGATATAAACCTGAACTATTCTCATGTTAAACAGTTTTGAAAACTATTAAATTTAAGTTGGGTAAAACAGTTCATGAACAGGTCACAACCTTTCTGTTGTATGCTGTCAAGTTAAGTTTTAAATATGTTTTGGTGTTTTAACTTGTATTCCCCCCTGAAAACTAAAGAAAACTGGAAAATGTAGGGGTATGAACTCACCTTGAGTGATTTCTCGTGGAGTGGAAGGTTGAAGACGAGGAGTATCAAGTCAAGAACACTTGATGAACACGTGAAGGTTTGGATGATCCTAAGAACGATTTTTGGTGTTAAAATGTGTGTAGATGATCCAAGAGTGTTATGAAAATATGGAATAACACTTGAGTTTAGATGAAATACTTACCAAAAAGTGAAGTAATATCTCAATAACATCTTCAAAAAGTGGCTGGAAGTAGAGAGAAAAAGAGGCTCTCTTGATGGTTAAGAAGAGTGTAAGTGTTTGATGGTGAAGGAAATGATCAAGGCAAACCAAGAAATCCTCCAGGGATTTCTTTATATAGGAGGTTGCTGGAGCAATTTGCAAGATTGATAGGATGTTTTCCTTGGTTTGTGTGATGTGGATAGGGTTGGCTAATGAGGAGGTGACACATGGAGGCAAGTGGGCACACTTGACCCACTTGTGGTGTAAAACATCCTTAGATATTTCTCTTATTGTAAAATAATGATTTATAATTAATAAATCCTTGAGATATGAATAAAATATGAGTTTGAGGAGTTTAAAATGATAAAAATATGAATTTGGTGAAAATCCCCGTCAAAAACGTCAAAAACGGGCTTAACAGGCGAAAGTAGTCGAAAATCGGACAAGAGGAGCGAACCTGCGAGGGTTCGGTTCTTGGAGTGTTGAGGACCGAGGGTGAGAAGAAGGAACCGAAGGAAAGGCTCGGGTCCGAAGATGATGGGAGCGAAGATGGGTCTCGGGTCGGAAGGAAGATGGAAGCGAAATGAACCGAAGGCTCGGTTCATTTCGGTTGCTGATGAGGTGTAACATCCCAAAAATCATGACCAAAAATTTCTTTTAAAAACGTTACTAATCCGTAGCATTAAGTCATTCAAACATACAAAAAGGGGTTATATGACAAATCAGAGTATATTTTCCAAAACACTTATTCATTTTATCAGAGTAAACATCCCAGGCTAAACTTCTTGGTGTGTGCCATGCGATCATCCCGAGCTCTTCATTCCGCTATCGGAAATACCTGAAACCAAAACTGAAAAACGTAAGCACGAAGCTTAGTGAGTTCCCCAACCTACCACATACCATACATATTTACTGATCCATACATGTCATACATAATTCTGAGCACATAACCACATACTGGGCCCCCGCCCGCTGTATTGGGCCTCGCCAGCCATCGGACCCCGTCCGTCATCAGGCCCCGCCTGGCATCAGGTCCCACCTGGCATCGAGCCCCGCCCGGTATACAGATCTGTTTCCTTTACGCCCCGACTGTCTCTAGGCCTCGCCCACCATACACATACATACGATTAAATAACATACCGAAACATACATAAGCATTCCCTAACCATTCCCTGCTCTAAGGCCTCGCCTAACTTGGGCCCCGCCCCTGGTCTGCTACTGAGTTAGTGGAACCCCGTCCACACTCCTACTGGTAGTGAGATACGGGCCCTCGCCCACACTCACATCCTTCCTATCACGGGCCTCGCCCCTGCTCTGCTAGTATCGATATATGGAACCCCATCCATAGTCAGCTTGTGATGAGATACGGGACCTCGCCCACACTCACCTCCCTACCAGGCACATACAAGTATCACGAAGACAACAAGTATAATCTAACGCACTACATAAGAATCTTCCTCGGGAATACCACGACATCAGACCCCCGGCCCGGAAACATACTATTATCCAACGTACTTCGGGCTTACCCCGACATCGGACCCTCGGTCCGGATCCTATCATACCGACACATGCAAGAATCACAAAGACCTCTAGCATCCTAACATTCCTCGGGCCTCGCCCGACATCAGGTCGTAACCCGGAACATATATCAATAAGTGCCTAGGGCTAACCCCCGGTTCTTCCTTCTATACATAATCATAATTATGAACATGAACATAATGGGCCGGCATTGTGGCCGTAGACCCATGCACACAGTGAGGAGACTCACTTCGCACTGCTGAAGATTCGTTGAACGCTTCTGACCGCTAACCAGCACTTCTGAACCGCAGACCCTTCGGCTTCCCGAACTATCAATACCCAAAACAACATTAAGACCATAATAATCCAAAAGGCAACCCTGGTCAAACTTGGTCAATGTCAACGGTCAAAGTCAACTTCCAGTTGACTCGACTCACTGAGTTGTTCTACCAGCTCGTCGAGTCCATACTCCTCAAATCCCAAAACAACCCCGACTCCACTCGTCGAGTCTAGCGAGAACTCGACGAGTTCTCCTTCATCTAACACTTCGAGACTATCTTCAACCGACTCGCCGAGTTCATCCTTGAACTCGTCGAGTTCATCATCATCATATGAATATCTAGGCCATGACGCGCCGAGTTGTATGAACAACTTGTCGAGTTCGTCTTCATAACTAAGAAGATTGCCTTGGACTCGCCGAGTACTTCCTTGAACTCGTCGAGTACGATGAACTTCATGACCATTATGGACTCAAACTGGCTGAGTCCCTTTCCAACTCAACTCATACCCCTAACAGAAGGATTTTGGGGCAAGAACTGGCCTGACTCGCCGAGTCCCATAACTGACTCGTCGAGTCTCCCAATGCCCAACACTATTCAGACGATTTCAGACAAGCTCAACGCATCCAAGACCCAGATCTAGCCTCCTAGGGTCGGGATATCACATAAAGCTGCTACCTTTGCACCCATGCATGGCCCTTTTTGCTCAGAAGGCCATAATAACCACTTAATCTTTGCATGGGGAGTTCAAATGGCATAAAGCTTCCACCTTTATGCCTTAACTATTCTGAATACTTCCAGATCTGAAAGGATCTATCTTGGGGACGTCCAAATCCCACAAGAAATCATTCTTGGTCTATAAACTTCATAAAATGGACATAAATGGATCTAACAAACTAGAAGTCAAGGAAGGAACTTGATTACCAAAATGAGCAGCAAATGGAGTGAATCTTCTGGATCTACTCCTTCCTCCTTGAACCTCCAACCTCCTTCTTGTTCCTTCAAGCTTCAAAATGCAACAAGACTCACAAAATGGCTCACCAACTCAAGGGAGGCTCTAGGGTTTTCGTTCTGGACTTGAGAGAGTATCAAGGGGGCTGATGGAAGACTATAATGTTCCTTAAATAGGGTACAAGTCCCGCTTTTAGGGTTTTCCCAAAACCTGGCCAACTCGCTGAGTCCGTCTTCTGACTCGTCGAGTAAGCCACTAAACCTGCGACCAAATCGCGCTCCTACTCGTCGAGTCACCCATCTACTCGACGAGTCACGTCCTCATTTGAGGCTTTCTTCTCTTTCCGGCCTTCTGAATTCAGGGTGTTAGATGAGGTTCGGTCCGAGACTGCTGACTTCGGTTCTGAAGGGGACCTTGGGTCCTGAGAGGGTTCGGTCATAAGTAGCTTTGGTCCCAAAAGAAGTGTTTTGCTTCTTAGGGTTTCGCTTCCAAGAGGCTCGGTTCCATTAGAGGTTCGGTCCTATAGGGCTGTTTTTCAAGTAAACTTCCCGTTTCAAGCGGTTTTTGGCCAAGTTAAGGGTCGGGATGACCCGGATGACTATAAAAAGTTGAGAGAAATTTTGAGAGATATTTGGGAGAGATTTATTTTTAATCAATATTATTGTATAGCCTCGCAATGCAAGGTTCGTGAACCCCGTTATGCATCGTTTATGATTATTTTAAGTCCCCAAAAGGGTCCATAGTCGTGTTTTGATGCGTTTAACTCCCTTCTTAGGGTTTCACATTGATAAACGCATAGATTCTCCGAGACACTTGAATTCTTGACATACAAATGCACATTTTTATACACATAATAACTTTTATCATAGAAGTACTAGTTAAGTTTGACCGGTTAGACTTGTTGACTTTGACTTTGACTTGAAATTGACGGTTGTCACATTATCCCCCCGTTAGAAGGAATTTCGTCCCGAAATTTGCATTTTGAGTGGGACTTCAAGGGTTGGGGAATAGATGTGGATACTTTTGCTTCATTTGGTCCTCACGTTTCCAAGTAAATTCGGGTCCTCGCTTGGCGTTCCAACGGACCTTTACGATGGGAATGCGGCTTTGTTTCGTCGATTTGACCTCTCGATCCATGATTTCAACAGGTTCCTCTATGAAGTGGAGGTTCTCATTGATCTCAATTTCTTCCAAAGGAATGACAAGGGTCTCATCAGACAAAAATTTCTTCAAATTCGACACATGAAAGGTAGGATGAACGTGGTTGATTTCCTGTGGTAATCATAGCTTGTATGCCACCGGGCCAATCCTGGCGAGGATTTCGAATGGTCCGATATACCTTGGGTTTAGTTTCCCACGTCTTCCAAAACGTATTAATCCCTTCAAAGGTGATACTTTAAGTAGTACTCGATCCCCAACTTGGAACTCCAAAGGCTTCCGTCTCTTATCCGCGTAGCTCTTTTGTCGGTCTTGCGAAGCCTTTATTCGTTCTCGAATTTGGACGATCTTTTCTGTTGTTTCCCTTATGATCTCCGGGCCAGTGAGTGTGCTGTTAGGAACTTGCCCTCTTGCTAGTTGCGTATTGCCCACCTCAGCCCAACACAGGGGTGATCTGCACTTACGGCCATAGAGGGCTTCGAACGGAGCAACTTTGATGCTAGTGTGATAACTATTATTGTATGAGAATTCGATAAGGGGTAAATGAGCACCCCAAGCTTTACAAAAGTCTATCACACAAGCTCTTAGCATGTCCTCTAACGTTTGAATGGTTCTTTCACTCTTCCCGTCGGTCTGTGGGTGGTAGGCTGTACTCACGTCCAGTCTAGTTCCCATAGCTTTCTGCAGCGACTGCCAGAACCGTGACGTGAACCGACTATCTCTATCGGAGATAATGGATATCGGTACTCCGTGAAGTCGCACCACATCTTTAATGTAGATCCTTGTCAATTTCTCTATTTTGTCTGTTTCATTTATTCATAGGAAGTGTGCGGATTTGGTTAATATGTCGACTATTACCCAAATGGTGTCAAGTCCACCCGTTGTCTTGGGTAACTTGGTAATGAAATCCATTGTAATCCGCTTCCACTTCCACTCGGGTATCTCTGGCTGTTGAAGTAGTCCCGAGGACTTCTGATACTCTACCTTAACCTTGGCGCAAGTCAGGCACTTGCCCACAAAGGTAGCTATTTCGGCTTTCATGTTCGGCCACCAATACAGCTTCTTAAGGTCTAAATACATTTTGTCTGAACCGGGATGCACGGAGTAACGAGTTTTATGAGCTTCATTCATGACAACGTCCCTGAATCCACCAAATTTTGGTGTCCAGATCCGGTTCATGAGACAACGAACCCCGTCATCCCTGACTTCAAGATTTTTGTCCATTCCTCTCAACGCTTCACCTGCCACGTTCTCTAGTTTTAAGGCTTCTTCATGTGCCTCTTTGATTTGTACGGACAGGTGTGAATGGATGGTCATGGTTAACGCCTTTACTCGGCGGCCCGAGTATTCCTTTCTGCTAAAAGCGTCTGCAACCATGTTGGCTTTTCCGGGGTGATAACGAATCTCACATTCGTAATCATTTAGCAATTCCACCCATCGTCTTTGCCTCATGTTGAGTTCTTTTTGATTGAGGATATGCTAAAGGCTTTTGTGATCGGTGAAGATAGTGCACTTAGTGCCGTAGAGGTAATGTCTCCAGATTTTTAGGGCGAAAACTACTGCTCCCAGTTTGAGATCGTGCGTCATGTAGTTTACCTCGTGCGTCTTCAGCTGTCTTGAGGCGTAGGCAATGACCTTTACTCATTGCATTAACACACATCCTAGACCTTGGTTTGACGCATCGCAATAAACCATAAAGTCCTCGGTTCCATCTGGTAGGGACAAGATCGGAGCACTGCACAGAGTTCGTTTGAGTCACTATGGTGAGTGGTTTTGCGATCTTGGAGAAGTTTTGAATGAACCTTCGATAGTAACCGGTGAGTCCCAAAAATTGTCGGATCTCTGTGGGTGTTCTTGGTGCTGCCCAACTTTCCATTGCCTTGTTCTTTGAAGGGTCCAAATGTATTCCTTCCTTGTTGACTACATGTCCGAGGAAATTCACTTCTCGAATCCAGAACTCGCACTTTGAGAATTTTGCGTACAATTTCTCCGCCCTTAGTGTCTCCAGGACTTGACGTAAATGCTGGCTGTGTTACTTCGGGAGTAGAGTAGTATATCATCGATGAAAACAATCACGAAATTATCTAAGTAAGGTCGACACACCCGATTCATCAGGTCCATAAACGCAGCGGGTGCATTTGTTAAGTCGAAAGGCATCACTACAAACTCGTAGTGACCATAGCGTGTTCTGAAGGCTGTCTTGGGAATATCCTCCTCTTGAACTCGTAGTTGATGGTACCCTGATCTAAGGTCAATCTTCAAGAAGAAACTTGATCCTTGAAGCTGGTCGAAGAGGTCATCGATTCGAGGCAAAGGGTATCGGTTTTTAATGGTGAGTTTGTTTAATTCACGGTAGTCAATGCACATACGGAACGATCCATCCTTTTTCTTGACGAACAAGATCGGTGCTCCCCAAGGCGAGAAGCGTGGCCTAATGAAACCGTTGCTTAGCAGTTCGTTCAATTGACTGGACAGTTCCTGCATTTCAGCTGGGGCTAAACGGTATGGCGATTTGGATACAGGGGTAGCTCGAGGAATTAGATCGATTCGGAATTCGACTTGTCGAGCAGGGGGCACTCCTGGAAGGTCTTCCGGGAATATGTCGGGGAAATTACTGACCTCCGGAATTTCCTCGATTCCGAATCGATCTAATTCCTAGAGCTACCCCTGTAGCCAAATCGCCATACCATTTAGCCACAGCTGAAATGCAGGAACTGTCTAGTCAATTAAACGAACTGCTAAGCAAAGGTTTCATTAGGCCAAGCTTCTCGCCTTGGGGAGCACCGGTCTTGTTCATCAAGAAAAAGGATGGATCGTTCCGTATGTGCATTGACTACCGTGAATTAAACAAACTCACCATTAAAAACTGATACCCTTTGCCTCGAATCGATGACCTCTTCGACCAGCTTCAAGGAGCAAGTTTCTTCTCGAAGATTGACCTTAGATCAGGGTACCATCAACTACGAGTTCAAGAGGAGGATATTCCCATGACCTATCGCCAGAACTCTGCCCACTTCACCGGAGTTGGGGTTTCTTGCCTTCGGGCAGTTTCGCTTGAAGTGTCCTGCTTCTCCACAACCATAGCAGGTTCGACTTGCTCCTGTGTTGGCAGCTTGTGCGTTTTGTTGGACTGGAGCTTTACAAAATCGGGCGGTGTGCCCCTTTTTGTTGCAGTTGGTGCAATGCATTTCACGGCATGCGCCATTGTGGTGAAAGTTGCACTTGTTGCATTTGGGTAGGTTCCCGTCGTATTGCCTTATTGGAGTTAGGGTGGCAGTGGTTGTGACAGCGTGCACAACAACCACTTGTTGCTTTTTGGCAGGGTCTTGAGCAGGTTAACCCTTCTTCATGTTCCAGAACTTCCTTTTGTTGCTTCCCCATTTCGCTTGCTCGGGGGTGGTTGTCACAGTGTCTGTCGGGTTTTGAGAAAACTAACACTCCTAAGGTGTTCATGCAACCCTAGAAACCTTGGATCTATGTTTGTCTAAAATACATGCAAAATAATTTTCCAAGGTTCATAACCTATCTAGCATACATGGGGTACTTTTAAACATAAAGATACTAGAAGAATTACATACCTTTTCTAGTGAGTTGATTCCTTGGGAGTTTGAGAGCCAAGCACCAATAATGTGAATGACTCAAATGGAAATCACAAATCACCACAAACTTGGAAAACTTATGAGAGAGCACTCTAATACTCTAGAAATCGGCCACACCTTATGCACACACACCTAGTGTCTTCTCAAGCACCATAAGCCTCTTTATATAGTGTAGATGATTAGGGTTATGAACCATGCAAACCCTAATAACCCATGTCTTTTCCTATTCCAAGGATCCATGGGTTAAAAGCTCCATGGATCATCCATGGACTCCCATTCAAGCTTAGCCCATTTCCTTATGAGTGTTAGCCCACACTATATAAGTACAATAGCCCATTATTTAATTAGTCACCTTATGATCACTAAATTAATTCATAATTAATTTAAGATCAATACTAATTAAATAATACAATTTCATATTAATATATTATAACTTATAATATATTAGTAGGCCGCAAATATACTCTTCTCATAATGTTATCCATATAAATAGTTCGGGTGAAGTGCAACCCAAATGGACCATGCCGGGTCGGGTCAAGTATATACCAAATAAGTTATGGACTTAGACACCTTATCCAATAGTCTCCCACTTGGATAAGTCTGATAACTGTATTTGCCTATATAGCTTCAGGAACCAACCAGCAATCGTAGCTCTCAAAAACTCTGTTGAACTATGAAGCGCCATTTTAGATAAGTGATCACATAATCCTCTGCTCTCATGATATCAGTCGGACAAATACATGGAACAATGTCTTACTTATTGTCCAACAGTTTGTTTCCCGATTTCCGATTTGTTTGACAAAGAACTTAATCGAACACATCAATTTAGTTCTGACCGGGCCCGGTACATAGGTCAAAACAAAATCATCGAGGGGCCCAGATATCGCTTCTATTTCTAGAAGGAACATATAAACTTCGACTCATATGCTTGTTCTACTACTTATTGAATTGCACACAAAGGCACGTTTTATAACATCAAGTTACTGATGCGTTTACGTGCAATCAATGCACAACCAACTCATAGGTAACAACTCATATCTCTAGGTTTGAAGACTTATATGATATTACCGTCTCACGATCACTCGAGATAAATTCCATGAAGTGATACAAGTGAGCGTGGGTTTATTCCAATACTCATAACTTATGAGTACTCATGAATGTTGTAGCAACCATTGCTATGGCTCAACACCTTTAGTCATCTACAATCCCAATTCATGACAGTCTTGATTCATACCTACTTCCGACATATGACCGACTGTGGAGAGTTTGAATAAACTTATTATTCTGGAAGTCAAAACATGCAAAGCTGAAACAATAGTAAATAATTGACAATGATAGAAACACCTTACTCATAAATAAATCACAACCTTTATTCATCATCAAACGTCGATTACATTTTACAAGTTTCAGTAATAACTATCTAATCTGTAAAACTAATATCGTCCCTCAGCCCGATGCGTCTCGCATGCTGCAAATGCTTCACCCTCGTCAGTCCCTTCGTAAGAGGATCCGTAGGGTTCTCATCTGACGATACCCTATTTGCCACGAGGAGTCCCTCTTCTATCTTGTGTCTTATGAAGTGATATTTTCTGTCAATGTGTCGGGATCTGCCATGATCTCTTGGTTCCTTGGCTAAGGCAACCGCACTATTGCTGTCATAGAAAATCTCCATAGGCTCCTTAATAGTTGGTACAACTCCAAGGTCTCCGATGAAGTTCCTCAGCCATATCGCCTCCTTTGCCGCTTCACTCGCTTCTATGTACTCTGATTCACAAGTCGAATCAGCTACAGTCTCCTGTTTGGAACTCTTCCAAGTGATTGCCCCTCCATTTAAGGTAAAGACCCAGCCCGAATGAGAGCGGAAGTTATCCCTATCAGTCTGAAAGCTAGCATCACTATACCCTACTACTCTCAAGTCATCACTCCCACCAAGGGTAAGGATCCAATCCTTAGTCCTCCGCAGGTACTTGAGAATATTCTTTACCGCAGTCCAATGAGCCTTGCCAGGGTTCCCCTGATATCTGCTGACCATGCTAAAAGCGAAGGCCACATCAGGACGGGTACAAGTCATAGCATACATGATCGAGCCAACAACGGAAGCATAAGGTAATCGACTCATCTCAGCTATCTCATCTTCTGTACTCGGGCTCTGAGCCTTGCTCAGTTTGGCATTGCTTTCGATCGGTAATTCTCCTTTCTTGGAATTCTGCATGTTGAACCTTTTCAACACCTTATCCAAGTAGATACGCTGACTAAGTCCAATTAGTCTTTTACTCCTCTCTCTTAATATCCTTATCCCTAGGATATAGGCAGCTTCTCCAAGGTCCTTCATAGCAAAGCACTTCCCAAGCCAGGACTTAACCTCCTGCAAGGTTGGGATGTCATTTCCTATGAGTAGTATGTCATCCACATATAGTACCAAAAAGCTAACTATACTCCCACTAGCTCTGACATACACGCAGGACTCATCTTCACTTCTTGAGAAACCAAACTCTTTGACCTTCTCATCGAAACAAAGATTCCAACTTCGAGATGCTTGTTTCAATCCATAAATGGATTTCTCAAGCTTGCACACTCTATTGGGGTACTCTGCACTGACAAAACCTTCTGGCTGATTCATGTAAACATCCTCAGCCAACTTTCCGTTAAGGAAAGCGGTTTTGACATCCATTTGCCATATTTCATAATCATGAAATGCAGCAATGGCTAGCATAACCCTAATAGACTTAATCTTTGCTACTGGTGAAAAGGTTTCATCATAATCAATACCCCGAGTCTGAGTAAAACCCTTCGCAACCAGTCGAGCCTTATAAGTGTGCACCTTCCCAT
This sequence comes from Lactuca virosa, assembly GCF_052849685.1. NCBI lineage: Eukaryota > Viridiplantae > Streptophyta > Magnoliopsida > Asterales > Asteraceae > Lactuca > Lactuca virosa. The sequence goes on from NC_136426.1 coordinate 147,574,142, forward strand.
CCATGTCGGTCTTCTTCTTGAAGATCCATTTGCACCCGACTGTCTTACGGCCTGGTACATTGTCAACCAAGTTCCAAACTTGATTGTCATACATGGACTGTATCTCGCTGTCCATAGCCTCCTTCCATTTAGCAGATTCTGGGCCTGCCATGGCTTCCTTAACACTGTTAGGCTCATCCAGATTTACCAGTGTACTGTCACTGATAAATGTATCACCTTCCGTAGTAATATGAAATCCATAATAAAACTCAGGTGTGTTCCTAACCCTTGTGGAACGCCTCGGAAGTATAGACTCGTCAGCTGGATCAACAGGAATTTCCCACTCAAGTTGATTTCTAGTGTCTGAGGTTCCTTCACCAATTGAGTCTTGAATTTCTTCAAGGTCAATTTGCCTCCCACTGTCTCCTTGGTTTATAAATTCTCTCTCTCGAAAGAGCCCTCTCCTAGCCACAAAAACCACATTCTCACTGGGTCTGTAGAAGAGGTAACCAAAGGATTTTTGTGGGTAGCCGATGAAAATACACCTTTCACTTCGAGGTTCGAGCTTGTCATGAGTCTTGCGCCTCACGAAAGCCTCGCAACCCCAAATCTTGATATGGTCCAAATTGGGAACTTTCCCAGTCCACATTTCATGAGGTGTTTTGGCAACCTTCTTTGTAGGGACTAGATTAAGGATGTGGGCGGCAGTCTCTAAAGCATACCCCCAAAAATAGATTGGTAGCGAAGCTCGACTCATCATAGAGCGAACCATGTCCAACAAAGTTCGATTACGCCTCTCAGCTACACCATTCAGCTATGGTGTCCTGGGAGGTGTCAATTGTGAGACAATCCCACACTCCTTAAGATAGTCAAGGAACTCAGTACTAAGATACACACCACCTCGATCAGATCGAAGCATCTTAATGTTCCTGCCCAATTGATTTTCTACTTCCTGTTTAAACTCTTTAAACTTTTCAAAAGTTTCTGACTTATGTTTGATTAAGTAGACATAACCATATCTACTAAAATCATCAATAAAAGTCACATAATAGCGATTAGCATCCCTTGTGGCGGTTTTGAATGGTCCACATACATCAGTATGTATAAGGTCCAAAAAACCCTCACCCCTTGCACAAGTACCAGTGAAGGGTGATTTTGTCATTTTTCCAAGTAGACAAGACTCACAACTATCATCCGACTTGAGGTCGAACGACTCCAAGACTCCATCCTTTTGGAGCTGGCCTATGCGTTTCTTGCTTACATGTCCAAGACGACAATGCCACAAAGATGCTTTATCCAAGCTAGTAGAAGAATCAATACATAATACATTATTTCCTAAATTATCTACAACCGATACAGCTTCATACACACCATCACAAGGTAATGCTTTAAAATAAAGAACATTATTAAAGAAAGCATTAATACTACCAACTTCATTATCAAAAGAAAAGGTAAAACCTTGTTTGTACAAAGCATGAAAGGAAATAATATTCCTCGCCATTTCAGACGAGTACACACATTTATTCAAATCTAACTTTAACCCACTATCTAGCAACAAAGTATAAACTCCAATCTTGGCAACAGGTGCAACCTTCTTGTTCCCCATGATTAAGTTTATCTTTCCGTGCTCCACATCCTCACTTCTTCTTAGGCCCTGCAAGTCACAACAGATGTGAATACCACAACCTGTATCAAGAACCCAAGAATTAGAATATGGTGAGTTATTAGACAATATAGTGTAAATACCTGCATGGGATGGTTTCACTTTCCCATCCTTGACATCTTGCAAGTACTTTGGGCAGTTTCGCTTCCAGTGCCCCTTATTTTGACAGTAGAAGCATTCAGCATCCTTAGGGATGGCAGAAGGAGTGATAGAACCACCTTTGGTTCCAGATGAGGAGCCTTCAAGGGACTTTCCCTTGGTACCCTTCGAAGGGTGCTTCCTCTTCTTCCCTTTGCCTTGCCCGATAGCCAAAACAGGGGTAGTAGTAGGAGTAGGAGTACTAACCGACTTACTCTTAAGACCACTTTCGGCAGTCTTCAGAAGTCCTTGAAGTTTACTGAGTGTGACTTCCTCCTTGTTCATGTGGTATGTCATACGAAATTGATCATAACATGAGGGCAAGGAGTGCAAAATGATATCAATTGCCAACTCCTCAGGGAAGTTCACATTCAGTTTCATTAGACGGTCCACATACCTTTGCATTTTCTGCATGTGGCTCGTGATTGGTTCGCTATCCTTCATACGGGTAGTGATCATAGAGGAGATTATTTCATACCGCTCTTGACGAGCACTCTAATGGTACCATTCCATCAGATCCTGATGCATCTCAAAAGGGTAATACTCCTCATAGGACTTTTGGAGTTCAGTTGTCATGGTGGCCATCATGATGTATGCCACCTTGGTGGCATCTCTTTCATGTGCCTGATACTCAGCGACCTCCTCAGGAGTAGCAGTGGACTCATCAAGCTCCTTTAGCTCCTTATCGAGGACATATTCCTTGTCCTCGTAACGAGTGACCATCCTGATGTTCCGGATCCAATCCATGAAGTTGGAACCATCAAAGATGACCCTCCCACAAAGGTTCATTAGGGAAAAGGAGCCAGTAGGATTAGAGCCCGAAGCATTGTTGTTGGAAGACATCTGAAAAGAAGAAAACAAGTTTAGATTAGATATATCGAATCCTTAATAATACACCCAAATGTAATATTAAGGCTAGGATCCAACACAATATATTATAACTTAGAAGAGGGATGCCGTAATCTAAGCTATAACATATTTGAAGGTAGGTGAATGACGATTCACCAATTTCCACCATGAAAACGAAATGAATTATTAGGTTTAATTGGTTTTGAAATTCCTAGAATCTTTTGAGATTCATTGAACTTTTCAATGGCATGTTTCAATCTCGATTGTGCCCTTCAAGTTTTGTGACTGGGATGCCGAGGATCACAAAACAAGGTGTGAATAACCATGCAAATTCACTTGGTACCCTTAATATTATCACCTAATCAATGTGCCGGTTAACCACACACGCTCCACCGATCTATGATAAACATTAAGTCACCCTTCGTGATCCTTACTAGACCAAGTTAGTGTGTCGGTTAACCACACACGCTCCACCAACGACTTGGTAAGGTACAAAGTGTGAATTTCATGGGTTAGCACCATATTCACATTTTCCTAAAGTAACTAAGATTGGGAATTTATTAAAGGTTTAGTTACTTTATAATATTCATTATACTTTTAATGAGAATTTAAAGTCATTGTCCTACCCGTTCGGCTAACGACCCTCCACCGATCAAGGAAGCGGTGGGTGAGAATGGACACCCATTAAATTTCCATTTTATAGGCAACAACCTTATACCCCCCTTATAGACCGGCTTCGTGAATGAGGCCTACTAACGGTAAAACGACTTAATCTTATACATATATATAATAATTAACCATTAATGTTATAAATAGTATAAGGGTTGAATTTTAACTTTTAAAACTCTAAGGGTTTGGAATTAAAGTATATTAAAGTGTGTGTAACTTTACAAATTCCAAAACTTGAGGACAAGTTTTGAAACTATTCAAAACTTTTCATTTCATAACTTATGAATTAAAGGTTCATAAAATGAAGACTCTTCATTTTCATGTAACTTATGTGTTTTAAGTGTGCATAAATGAAAGTGACCTTTGGAAGTCCATAACTTGAGGACAAATTATGGACTCCATTAAAACACATAAATGATCAAGAATTATCAATAAACAATTTAGCAAATAATTCCTATGATCTAATAATAATTCATAAGAACATGAACATCATATCAAAAATTTCAAGAACATATGAACACATATCATCATGCAATTTTGATATAAGCCATTGTAAATGGATTAGCATAAACATTACACCATCTGAAACAGGTTTTATAACATCAAAACAGTTTAGGGTAATGTTTCTAGTCCATTTCCAGCAGCAAAACTCGAAAATCTGCATTCTGAGGCTTCTACTCGTCGAGTGCACGAACCTACTCGACGAGTAGGATGAATTTACTCATGGACTCGACGAGTCCCCCCATGGACTCGACGAGTTCATGCTGCAGAATGCAGAAAACTTGAGTTTTTCAACAAGTTTCAACAAGTATCAAACAAACAAGCCTAGGCTCTGATACCACTGTTGGGTTTTGAGCAAACTAACAATCCTAAGGTGTTCATGCAACCCTAGAAACCTTGGATCTATGTTTGTCTAAAATACATGCAAAATAATTTTCCAAGGTTCATAACCTATCTAGCATACATGGGGTACTTTTAAACATAAAGATACTAGAATAATTACATACCTTTGCTAGTGAGTTGATTCCTTAGGAGTTTGAGAGCCAAGCACCAATAATGTGAATGCCTCAAATGGAAATCACAAATCACCACAAACTTGGAAAACTTATGAGAGATCACTCTAATACTCTAGAAATCGGCCACACCTTATGCACACACACCTAGTGTCTTCTCAAGTACCATAAGCCTCTTTATATAGTGTAGATGATTAGGGTTATGAACCATGCAAACCCTAATAACCCATGTCTTTTCCTATTCCAATGATCCATGGGTTAAAAGCTCCATGGATCATCCATGGACTCCCATTCAAGCTTAGCCCATTTCCTTATGAGTGTTAGCCCACACTATATAAGTACAATAGCCTATTATTTAATTAGTCACCTTATGATCACTAAATTAATTCATAATTAATTTAAGATCAATACTAATTAAATAATACAATTTCATATTAATATATTATAACTTATAATATATTAGTAGGCCGCAAATATACTCTTCTCGTAATGTTATCCATATAAGTAGTTCGGGTGAAGTGCAACCCAAATGGACCATGCCGGGTCGGGTCAAGTATATACCAAATAAGTTATGGACTTAGACACCTTATCCAACAGTGTCATGGCTGGCTTTATGGTCGATGAGTTGCTTTTCCAGTTCCTTGGCACTGTCAAAGGTAATTGGATTTGAGGCCAATACGTTTCCTTGAAGTTGGGAAGATAATCCCCATATGTACCTTTCCACCTTCTTGCTTTCAGTAGGAACCATCCCGGGACACAGCATGGCTAGATCGCTGAACCTTGAGGTGTACGACAGGATGTCAGAGCCTGTCATTTTGAGATCCCAAAGTTCTTCTTCCAACTTCTGTATCTCGCCCCTAGGGCAGTACTCCTTCATCAGCATGGTTTTCAGGTCTTCCCATGTTATTAAATTAGCCAGTGTGAGTGTCAATGCTTTGACGTGGCCATTCCACGAGGTGAGGGCCCTTTCATAGAATGTGCATGCTGTGAATTTGACCTTGCTTGCTTCAGGGCATGTGCATATTTCGAAGATGGATTCGGTTTTCTCGAACCATTGTAGCAATGCTATGACAACTCCGCTTCCATTGAAGCTTTTTGGTTTGGCACTTGTAAAGTCTTTGTAAGTACACTCTCTCGAGCGTCCCTGACTGTCCCCGTGGTTAGAATTTATGGCACAATTACCCGCACCACCCGCATTATTGGTGCTGATTTGGGACATTGCGGCTGCTACTGCTGTTGTTACGGCCGCCTGGAACATTACCGGGTCGAACTGAGGGGGTGGTGGCGGTGGTGGCGTTGCAGCTCCTGCGGCACTGGCACGTCTAGGATTTCTACGAGGTGGCATTTTCTGCCATATCAAGAATGAAAAGATATTAAGTCTTTGATAACACTCACAAGTCGAGAGTTAGAACTAAGCATCTTTTGGTTCTTAATATGCATCATGATTCCGACTTGTAAAGATATTTGTAAAATCCATTCATACTAGAGGTCTATAGATAATGAAATATAGACTTTATGAATTTTTATAGTTTTGATTCATATGAAATGTCTGTGATAGAATCCATACCTGGCCCATCCGACAATCGTTTGATGTATAATATTTACATATAATTAAGATTAAATAAACTTTCGAATCTAATGGGTCTGCCCTGGGCCCACAACCAAACAAGGAACAGGATCCAAGGCGGAACCACCATTTCTAGGTCGACATGGTCTTAATTATATATAACTTTGATTTATACATCAAACAATCATGAATTGGCCACCAGTAAATTTTAATCTGAGAATAATCTTTGTTATGAAATTGATGTAATGTTCCCAATAAAACAAATAACGCGTCAATTTCATTGATATAACTTAGTATACAATATTTGGGAAAATTTGACCCTACAAGGGGTCTATGCTACATCAATGTATGGGAAAATTTTGACCGCCTAATAGATCCCGGAAGTGTAAACACATAAATCACAAGATTGGACATAAAATACTAGAAAATAATAGTAATACTTATCCGCAAAACTAGATTAGACTGAAGCGAGCAATGCAAACACTACTTGCGGCGGTTGAAGCTCTGAGGATCACGAAGTGAAGACACGAAGTTCCTTGTTTCCCTCATTTTAGCTCTGGATTCTGCCACTTGGCGCTCTGCTTCAGCCAGACGTCCTTCTAACGTGGCTCGGTGTTCTCGGAGCTCTTGTACTTCGGCTCGGGTCGCGGCCATTTCCCGTCGAAGAACCTCGGTGCGGTCTCGAGTCTGATCGTGGTCATCATCCAACCGGTGCAGGCGAACGGAGTTGACTTGGCTGGTGGCACCAATATCCATGCGGTGGCAGGTGTTTATCCTTGTTTGCTCTCGTGGCGTGCGACACGGTGAACCATGATAGGAAGGGCTCTGTCGGCTGACCCTCCTCGGCTGAGGTCGTAAAAACCTCGTTGCATACCATAAGGAGGACGTTGACCTTGCTCTCGACTCCATCTATGTATAGTTTCGGCCCATTGGGGCGTCGGGCCTTGGAAGTGTTGCGGAGGGATAGGGGCAGGGTTTGGATTGTAAACTTTGGGTTCGGAGTCGGTTCCATCTGAGTCTTCTTCTTCACCGTCTACTGATTCTTCCTCTTCCATGGGTTCTTCATCCTCCATGGGTTCCTCATCCTCCATGGGTTCCTCTTCGGAATCTTCCTCTGGGTCTTCCACAATGCAACCGACATTCCCTTGGTTGGGGAAGTAGGGGTCACCCGGCAAGTGAAATCTTGCCATTGCGCCTGTATGAGAATAGGGATAAGAAGGATAGCGCGAGAATTTTGGTATAAGAAGATAGTTATCGCAATTTATAATGTGATTATTACGGTTTTTGTGTTAAAATACTCCTATAGTATTTTTTATGTTTGATTCTCGAGGTTTTTGGTAAGTTGAAGACTTGTTTCTCATCATGATTCTTCTTCGGCATATGTTGGTCATACCTTGGCTAAATATAGTTGATCAGGCTATATTCATCCAAGATCTGACTACATACCCCGAAGCTGGATCATGGTATCCAACTTGTCTCAATACTTTTATGTTATTGCTATTATGATACTGAATTTATGAGTGCGGTTGTGCGTTTACTTTTATAAAAATACAAATTTTTATTTTTAAAGTACTTTTGAAAAGCTACGTCAGAGAATTTTGTCCCGTTGTATTTATAGTTTGTATATCTTACGTGGTTCGATATACTTAGTTCACTATAAACAAAGCTCTGATACCAATCTGTCACACCCCCAAAACCGGAACAGCGGAAACGTTCGGGGGCGGATGACATCATGCTCAGTTTCATAACCATAGTGAAGAAAGTAAACACAGCCATCATAAATATAATTTAAAAGGTTACATCGTTGCAAAAATACATGTTTCCAAATAAATTACATATGATGTCATAATATTGCAAAAAAAATTTGCGCCTTAGCGTCTTGCCTTCAAAAATCTTGTGATTACCTGTATTACTGAATACTTGAGAATACAAGTTGTTTTTGAAAGAGTATCAGCATTAAAGCTGGTGAGTTCATAAACAATTTATGAATGAAAAGTAAATTTTGTTCCTTAAAGTTTGTTTCCAGAAAATCCAATTTTTTCTAAAAGGTTTGTTGTAGTCTTAACCGAACCAAGACTTAGTATATGTAAGTAAATCGGCATACTTATGTGTGGTTTTATATTTAAATAAAACTCCTTTTTGTGAAATCCTTAAATCCCCGTTAACTGTGTGTTTTGTTAATTCCCCATGTGAGATGTTATAACCATGCTAAAACTCGAAGGCCTCGTACTCGACGTTCTTCAGGCGTCAGAATATTATGACGTTTGTCACCCCAGACCTGCCGGTCTAGCTGTTGCAAGCAGCTTAGGTGCGGGTTTGTCAGACCCAATATAGATCTATACACAAATATCACGCTCTCCCTCCAAGAGATTCTGATTATAACTATAGGAATTTTCTGTGGTACTTAAGAATACCCCGAAGGTGAACGTCTCACAATTTTATTCATTAACAAGTTCACGTAGTTTGTAATGAAATACCCGTTTTGTAAATCGATTGTTTTACCGTTTCCTTGTTAAACGAGATGTTTTAGACTATACCTATTATAGTCTATCGAAAATGTTTTATGATTTAATGAAACCTTGTTATGCATGACTTTGTATTTCAATAAAAATGACACTGAAATTACTAAGTGTAAATCTTACACACCTTGCTTAGCATGTTACAAGATGTGAACAACTCTTAAACTTGTTTTGACAGTTTTACCCTTAACTGTCGCTGTTTTAGAGTACTTATAGAAGAATCATCGTAAGTCAAAAACTGAATCCGTAAACTTGGAGAGTTTGGAAAAAGAGTCTACTGTATTCATAAATTTTCCTATAATTTTTGGTGGTCTCAAACCAGTGTGAAAATGTTCATCTTCACAACCTGGTCCGATTTTGTTGCTGCAGTGATAGGCAGTTTTCTAAAAATCGCCATAAATTGTATAAAAATCGTATGGAGATGTGAAAGTAGTCATTTTAAAGGTATAAAGCTGAACTATTTGCATGTTAAACAGTTTTGAAAAATATTAAGTTTAAGTTGGGTAAAACAGTTCGTGAACAGGTCACAATTTTTCTCTTGTATGCTGTCAAGTTAAGTTTTAAATATGTTTTGGTGTTTTAACTTGTATTCCCCCCCCCCCCCCCCGAAAACTAAAGAAAACTGGAAAATGTAGGGGTATGAACTCACCTTGATTTATTTCTCGAATATTGGAAGGTTGAAGACGAGGAGTATCAAGTCAAGAACACTTGATGAACACGTGAAGGTTTGGATGATCCTACGAACGATTTTTGGTGTTAAAATGTGTGTAGATGATCCAAGAGTGTTATGACAATATGGAATAACACTTGAGTTTAGATGAAATACTTACCAAAAAGTGAAGTAATAGCTCAAGAACACCTTCAAAAAGTGGTTGGAAGTAGAGAGAAAAAGAGGCTCTCTTGATGGTTAAGAAGAGTGTAAGTGTTTGATGGTGAAGGAAATGATCAAGGCAAACCAATAAATCATCCAGGGATATCTTTATATAGGAGGTTGCTGGAGCAATTTGCAAGATTGATAGGATGTTTACCTTGGTTTTTGTCATGTGGATAGGGTTGGCTAATGAGGAGGTGACACACAGAGGCAAGTGGGCACACTTGACCCAGTTGTGGTGTAAAACATCCTTAGATATTTCTCTTATTGTAAAATAATGATTTATAATTAATAAATCCTTGAGATAAGAATAAAATATGATTTTAGGGAGTTTAAAATGATAAAAATATGAATTTGGTGAAAAATCCCCGTAAAAAACGGGCTTAACAGATGAAAGTAGTCGAAAACCGGACAAGAGGAGCGAACCTGCGAGGGTTCGGTTCTTAGAGTGTTGAGGACCGAGGGTGAGAAGAAGGAACCGAAGGAAAGGCTCGGGTCCGAAGATGATGGGAGCGAAGATGGGTCTCGGGTCCGAAGGAAGATGGAAGCGAAATGGACCGAAGGCTCGGTTCACTTCGGTTGCTTATGAGGTTCGGTCCGAGACTGCTGACTTCGGTTCTGAAAGGGACCTTCAGTCCTGAGATGGTTCGGTCATAAGTAGCTTCGGTCCCAAAAGAGGTGTTTCACTTCTTAGGGTTTCGCTTCCAAGAGGCTCGGTTCCATTAGGGTTTTGGTCCTATAGGGCTGTTTTTCAAGTAAACTTCCCGTTTCAAGCGGTTTTTGGCCAAGTTAAGGGTCGGGATGACCCAGATGACTATAAAAAGTTGAGAGAGATTTGGGAGAGATTTATTTTTAGTCAATATTATTGTATAGTCTCGCAATGCAAGGTTCGTGAACCCCATTATGCGTCGTTTATGATTATTTTAAGTCCCCAAAAGGGTCCATAGTCGTGTTTTGATGCGTTTAACTCCCTTCTTAGGGTTTCACATTGATAAACACATAGATTCTCCGAGACACTTGAATTCTTGACATACAAATGCACATTTTTATACACATAATAACTTTTATCATAGAAGTACTAGTTAAGTTTGACCGGTTTCACTTCTTGACTTTGACTTTGAATTTAACTTGAAATTGACGGTTGTGACATTGATTAAATTACCAAACAGCCCCTATAGTTTAGTGAAGTTACAAAACAATCCCTATAATGTAAATTTGTTTAAAAAGGGTCCCGAAATATGACAACCCGAAATTTCTATCTTGTACAACCATTCACTTCAATAGAAGTCAGATTTATTTCTGCTAACTTTTAAGCTTTTTGGAGTCAGTTTGAGTGTTCTAAAGCCTAGTACTTCAAGAGATAATTAGAGGAAGTATACTTTAGGATTAATTGTGCAACATTTAAATCGCAAAACTCCAAGAGTTTGGAGTTTTCGGCCCAAAATAGTGTTAGGGCCGAAAACCCTAAAGGGTATATAAATGACACTTAGTCATTTTTGCCATTTTTTTCCCATTTCCAAGTCAAGAACAATTCTCTCTCAAGTATCATCCGAATTTTTGTCAAGATCTTCAAGATTGTAAGTGTTTCCTTCCTTGTTTATTTGATCTCTTCCAATATCTAGTCATCTTACATGATTTCATTCGTGAAATCATTCCATTTTCTTAGATCTTCAAGTGTTCTTCATTTCACCAAGAACACCAAGAACACACACTAGTGTTTTGGGCCGAAAACACCCTTCTTTGCTTCCATATTGTAAGTATCTATCTCCTATACTTGTTATCTAGTAAGGATACTTGATTTAGGGCCTTGAAATCGTCATTTTCCAAGAACAAAAGGAGTTTTCGGTATAGTGCATCTCCTTAGACCGAAAACCCTTATAAAGGGGTACAAAATGACTTTAAGCCCTTCCTAATACTTAGTATTGAATCTAGAACACTTCATTGACTGTTAAAAGCCCTTGAAAATCACCTTATGCACCAAACATCATGAGTTTTCAGCCAACCATTTGGACCGAAAACCGCTTTGGACCGAAAACCATAAGGACCGAAAACCAAAAGGACCGAAAACCACAAGAACCGAAAACTCCAAGAAACATACCACTTGGACCGAAAACTTCCTTAAGTGGCTTTACAACCCTCTTATGCAATCCTAAGTGATTATAACACTACCATTTAAGTATTTCTTAGTCCTTAAGGTGTTATTCTTTACCTGATTAGTTGAATAAACACTAATTGTATTCATATATGTGTCAATATATGTTAAATAGGATCCGTGTGTGTGTTCAAGTCTTCACTTGACACTTAGCATCATATACCATCCGTTCATCCAAAACACTCACTACAGGTGAGTTCATACCCCTTAACCAACCTTTTAAATGATTTTAAATGCTTTTATGGGGGGGAATACAAGTTGAACTATTATAGTTATTATATCAATCACATGTGACTAATAACTACCAAACAAGTGGATTTCTTACTTTTCAAACTATGTTATCAATCAAACTACTTCAAACTGTTTTGCAAACTCTTTTACATGTTAAATACTTTTTATTCAAACTCTTTTAAACTTATACTTTGTCAAATGCATAACTATATAGATATAGTTATATAAGTAGGATTGAAAGGACTTAGGACTGATAGTTCGCCTTGCTTCCTGTTCCTTGTTTGGTTGTGGACTTAGGGTATTGATTATTTGTCCGAAGGTCGTTTGAATCTTAGTTATATATTATTTATATGTGTATAGATATAAAAGTTCCTTCATTCAGTTCAATACCTTTGGGTAGCAAAGGTATACAAACATGTTCATTTATACAAACAATATTGCTAGTAAACTATAATAGGTATAGTTTAGGAGGTTACTAATACTATTACTAAAATAGTGAAACATACAATGAGTCAGTTCATATATGACTCAATACATACTATGATGAGAAACAAACAATAACTTACAGAGAGAACATACATACATACTAGACAGAGAGAACATACAATACAGCTAGTACACACAATACATATACAAGAACAATACAACATTTATGTGAGCCACGTAACGGGGCATGGCATCACCTGTCATGGCTCGTTTTGTATCTAGAGTCTCCTACAAGGAGAGCGTTGAATTTGTGTATAGATCTATACTGGATTGACTATCCTACACCTTGTTGCTCGCTACAGTGGGACTTGCAAGTCTACGGGTGCCAAATGTCATTTCTTCCGACGTCTTTCATCGTCGTGTTTATAGTCGGTAGTATGGTACAGGCATATCACATGTTACTTTAAATAACAAACGGTTTAAGGTAAGTAGTACAGCAGTAGTTACTTAATACAACACTACAGTACTTTATTATATTCCCATTGCATTCACTTTGTGATCTTCACACAATGATCGGTAATGTAAAACTATATTTTTGGTTAATGATAGTCATATTTGGGAAAATACACACTTTTACAAGAAATAACATACATTTCACTTGATACCTTGGTAGAAGGCTACATTTAGTAGAAAATATAGGATTTTCTAGGAGATACAAACCTTTACAAACATTTACAAACTTATACATCAAGTACATACAAACACTTTCATACAAACAATGATACTAATATACTTATGAACTCACCAGCTTTAAAGCTGATAAACTCTTTCAAAATAACTTGTATTCTCAGGTCATCAGTAGACAGGTACCGATGCCAGGCTTTTGAGAAGATGGAGCTCGTTCAAGACTCATCTCATATTTTGATTTACATTTTGGTGTTTTATAAACTTTACTAACACACTTGTATGAAATTATATTATTAATGCAATGGATGATGTTGTTGCTTGTTTACTACTATGCATTGTTGTGATACTGAACATGACGTCCTCCACCCACGAATGTTTCCGCCATTCCGGTTTTGGGGTGTGACAGATTGGTATCAGAGCATTGTTTATAGTGAATCGAGTATATCAACCCATAAAAGATATACAAACTATAAACACAACGGGATTAAAATACTCTGACCAAGAGTTTATACTTTTAAATAATAAAATATTTAACCAAGTATACATACCTACATTCATACTAAAATCAGTGTCACTAGGACAGGATAAAAGTATTACGATTGTTGGGCAACACAATTAGACTTAGAGACATATGGTCAACCCTGGAAAGATATAGCCTGATCAACTATATTATTCGAGGAGTGACTAGCATGTGCCTAAGGATGGTTGTGAGGTTGCAATAAGTCTAAAAACTTACCAACACTACTACAATGAAAACAATAGAACATAACATAAACTTAAAATACTATAGGAGTATTTTGTGTTACTATAATTACTTATCTGAGAATTAAAGGTCTTTATCAGTAGGTCAATAATTGCTAAGTGGATACGCTAAGGTTATATGTACTAGGATGTCATAGACTTGGAATCTGTGATCTTTGCTTTACTTCCTGTTCCTTGTTTGGTTTTGGGCTTAGAGTTAGGGTCACTTATTCGAAGGTCTATCCTGTTTTGAGTACATATAATTGGTATGCACTAAGCAAGTATTGAAGTAACTGATAAAGATCATCTTATAATTATCTAAGTAGTGCGTCTATTTAGTTATATCTTATACCCCTTTTCTCGCGTAGATATCATGGCTGGATTCCATCTTCCCGGAGATCCCTACTTCCTAAACGAAGGCAATGCTGGATGGCTTGAAGAAGAGCCAGAAGATGATCATCCAATCCCTTTGGATGATCACTATGCTGAAGGCTTTTCTGATGGTTCTGACTCAGAACCTGAAGTCAACAACCTACCCCCAGTAGCTCCAAACCCAAACCCTCGTCCAGCATTTCAAGGACTCACACCTCTGTGGGCCACAAACTTGAACAGATGGAGTCAGGAACAGGGTCAACCCATTCCCTACAATGGAGACCGAAGCTTTTACAACCTAAATGAGGGAGGTTCAGCTGACCAAGTCCTGCCCATCATGGTCCGTAGAATTGCTCGGAACACCGAGCAAGGTCGAGCAACTATCGACCGAGTCGTGGAGATTGACACGAACTCTGGCGTTAACATGGTCCGCATTCGCCAACTCAAGGTAGCTATAGAAAGGGCTAGGATAACCAATGGGACTCTGCAGCAACAACTAGCTGCATCCCAAGCTGAAGTTAGGGAACTTCGGGCTAGGCAGTCAATGTATGAAAGGCGCATGCGAGACATAGAGCGTCGTCTGTCTGAATCAAGGACTCATTAGAGTGGTTCTCGTCGTAGATAGAGCCTACTCAACCTTCTCTTTTGGATATAACTTAGTTTATGTAAAAACTCTGGTTTAATTTCCTATCTTTGTAAAGGACTTAGATCTGTTAAGTCATGATTTGGTCTTAGTTCTGTCAAAATTTTCCCATCTTGGTTTGATGTAAGACCTACTTCTAAGTCACTTTTCCCGAACTTGTTACATCTGTAATACCAGAATATTTGACAGATATCTAATCTCATGGAAATTAATATCCATATACTATCATCTTTTAGTACTAGATCTACCTTCAACCATACTATTCAATAGTGTTGTTGGGCTACGGAGAGTTAGCCCATGAGTCACTCTCATCAATTTCTCTATTCTTACCCATATTGTCATCTTTGTAAACTTATAGCTAAAAGATGCCTCCACGCCGATTAACGAGACGCAATCCTCCGATAACTCCAACACCACCACCTACTCCTCAAATTGATACGGCAGCACTAAATGTTGCAGTAGCTGCGGCTGTGGCAACAGCCATGGCTCAATATCATTCTTCTAGTTCCAGTGGAGGAGGAACACCTGTTCAATCTACTCATGGTGAAATCCCTGTGTGCTTGAGAGAGTGCTCCTACAAGGACTTCACCAACTGCAAGCCACTGTCCTTTAAAGGGAATGGCGGAGTCATTGCCCTCTCGCAATGGTTTGAGAAAACTGAATCGGTGTTCGAAATCTGCTCCTGTCCAGAAGGGAGCAAGGTCAAGTTCGTTGCTTGCACCTTCGAGGCAAAAACTCTGACATGGTGGAATAGCCATGTCAAGTCACTATCTCTAGTAGTGGCGAATGCCATGGGCTGGGAAGCTCTGAGAGAGCTAATGATTGAAGAATACTGCCCGAGGGGCGAAATCCAGAAACTAGAGCAGGAACTGTGGAGCCTAACCATGAAAGGCTCCGACATAGTTTCCTATACCGCCAGGTTCAGCGAGCTGGTGGCCCTCTGTCCCAACATGGTTCATACAGAGGGAAAGAAAATAGAGAGGTACATCTGGGGGCTGGTGCCTCCATTTCAGGGGAATGTTTTAGCTTCAAACCCCACTACATTCGATAGTGCCAAGAGGTTGGCACAAAGACTCATTGACCATGGGGTTCGTACCCCATCAGCAACAACAACCCTAGCCATCTCAGAACCCTCCAAATCCGCCGACAACAAGCGGAAGTTCTGGGATGACAAGAAGAAGAAGAAGGCTGCCAAAAAGCAGCAGGTCGTGGCAGTTCATGCTGCGAAAGCACCTGCCGCTGCTGCTCCGGTAAAGCAGTACGGTGTAAGTTTTCCAAAGTGCAACAAATGCAACTTCCACCACATGGGAGCCTGCCGGCAAATGCAGTGTACAAACTGCAACAGGAAGGGGCACACTGCTCATTTCAGCAAAGCTCCGGCGAGGCCAATCAACCAAGTCCCCGGCGCTGCAGTTGGCCAAGCTTGCTACAATTATGGCGAAGCGGGCCACTACAAGAGGAACTGCCCGAAGGCAGGGATCGCCGGCGGAGTAGGAAGAGTTCTGTCTATAGGCCATGAGGAAGCGGTTGCCGACCCCACAATGGTCACTGGTATGTTTCTCCTCGATAACTCTTATGCATGCATACTGTTTGATAGTGGAGCGGAGAGGAGTTTCGTGAACCAGAAATTTGCTCATTTACTTCAGCAAAAATCACGAGCACTTAAAGAATCGTTCACAGTAGAAATGGCTAATGGAAAGATAGAAAGCACTAGCTGCATATACATAGGATGCACTCTAACTCTAGATAGCCATTCATTTTCGATCGACCTCATGCTGGTCTCAATTAAAAGTTTCGACGTCATTATCGGCATGGATTGGTTGAGTCTACATCATGCCGACATCATGTGTTATGAAAAGGCTGTTCGCCTTAATCTACCGTCTGATGAAACTCTAGTAATCTACAGCGACAAACCCGGCACTAACCTTCGCCTCATCTCGAGCATTCAAGCCCGGAAATTCTTGCGAAAGGAATGTCGCGCATTCCTTGCTCATGTTGTTGATGTGAGCCAAGAAACGAAATCTATTAAGAACATTCCAGTAGTACGTGACTTTCCCGACATCTTTCCAGAAGAACTCCCAGGATTACCTCCGCAACGTCAAGTCGAGTTTAGAATCGACTTAGTTCCAGGGGCTACCCCAGTAGCCAAATCGCCCTATCGTCTAGCACCTGCAGAGATGCAAGAACTGTCCTGTCAACTTAACGAACTGCTCAGCAAGGGCTTTATAAGACCAAGCTTCTCACCCTGGGGAGCTCCAGTCTTGTTCGTCAAGAAGAAGGACGGATCGTTTCGTATGTACATCGACTACAGGGAGCTCAACAAACTAACCGTCAAAAATTGTTATCCTCTGCCTCGCATAGACGATTTATTTGATCAACTTCAAGGGGCGAACTTCTTTTCAAAAATCGACTTAAGATCCGGGTATCACCAGTTACGAGTGCTAGGGGAGGATGTTCCGAAGACAGCCTTCCGAACTCGTTATGGACACTACGAATTCGTAGTGATGCCGTTCAGATTAACCAACGCGTCCGCAGTATTCATGGATTTAATGAATAGGGTGTGTCGTCCTTACTTGGATCAGTTCGTCATCGTCTTCATCGATGACATACTTATCTACTCTCGTAGTAAGGAGGAGCATAGTCAACATCTGCGACAAGTCTTAGAAACGCTACGTTCGGAGAAGCTCTATGCGAAGTTCTCGAAATACGAATTTTGGATCCAAAGAGTTGAATTCTTAGGACACGTGGTTAGCGAAGAGGGAATACACGTGGACCATTCCAAAATCAAAGCCATTGAGAGCTGGTCAGCACCGAAGACGCCTACAGAAATTCATCAATTTCTAGGCCTCGCTGGCTACTATCGCAGGTTCATTCAGAACTTCTCACGGATTGCAAAACCTCTTACAACACTGACCCAGAAGGGGTAGCCTTTGACTGGGAAGAGAAGTAGGAGAGAGCGTTCCAAACGCTCAAGCGAGCCTTGTGCACCGCACCAATACTATCCCTCCCCGAAGGAATAGAAGACTTCGTTGTCTATTGCGATGCGTCAAACCAAGGGCTCGGCTTTGTTCTAATGCAGCGAGGTAAGGTCATCGCCTATGCCTCGAGACAGCTGAAGACACACGAGGTCAACTACACAACACACGATCTTGAACTAGGAGCAGTTGTGTTTGCTCTAAAGATCTGGAGACACTACCTGTATGGTACAAAAAGCACTATCTTTACAGACCACAAAAGCCTACAACACATATTCGACCAGAAGGAGCTCAACATGAGACAACGACGGTGGGTCGAGCTACTCAGTGATTACGAATGTGAAATTCGCTATCATCCTGGCAAGGCCAACGTAGTAGCTGAAGCCCTAAGTCGGAAAGAATACTCTGGTCGTAGAGTCAAATCTTTGACTATGACTATCCATTCACACTTATCCGCACAAATCAAAGGAGCTCAGCTCGACGCTTTGAAACCTGAAAATGTGGCGAGTGAATCCCTGAGAGGGATGGATAAGAACTTTGAGTACATATAATTGGTATGCACTAAGCAAGTATTGAAGTAACTGATAAAGATCATCTTATAATTATCTAAGTAGTGCGTCTATTTAGTTATATCTTATACCCCTTTTCTCGCGTAGATATCATGGCTGGATTCCATCTTCCCGGAGATCCCTACTTCCTAAACGAAGGCAATGCTGGATGGCTTGAAGAAGAGCCAGAAGATGATCATCCAATCCCTTTGGATGATCACTATGCTGAAGGCTTTTCTGATGGTTCTGACTCAGAACCTGAAGTCAACAACCTACCCCCAGTAGCTCCAAACCCAAACCCTCGTCCAGCATTTCAAGGACTCACACCTCTGTGGGCCACAAACTTGAACAGATGGAGTCAGGAACAGGGTCAACCCATTCCCTACAATGGAGACCGAAGCTTTTACAACCTAAATGAGGGAGGTTCAGCTGACCAAGTCCTGCCCATCATGGTCCGTAGAATTGCTCGGAACACCGAGCAAGGTCGAGCAACTATCGACCGAGTCGTGGAGATTGACACGAACTCTGGCGTTAACATGGTCCGCATTCGCCAACTCAAGGTAGCTATAGAAAGGGCTAGGATAACCAATGGGACTCTGCAGCAACAACTAGCTGCATCCCAAGCTGAAGTTAGGGAACTTCGGGCTAGGCAGTCAATGTATGAAAGGCGCATGCGAGACATAGAGCGTCGTCTGTCTGAATCAAGGACTCATTAGAGTGGTTCTCGTCGTAGATAGAGCCTACTCAACCTTCTCTTTTGGATATAACTTAGTTTATGTAAAAACTCTGGTTTAATTTCCTATCTTTGTAAAGGACTTAGATCTGTTAAGTCATGATTTGGTCTTAGTTCTGTCAAAATTTTCCCATCTTGGTTTGATGTAAGACCTACTTCTAAGTCACTTTTCCCGAACTTGTTACATCTGTAATACCAGAATATTTGACAGATATCTAATCTCATGGAAATTAATATCCATATACTATCATCTTTTAGTACTAGATCTACCTTCAACCATACTATTCAATAGTGTTGTTGGGCTACGGAGAGTTAGCCCATGAGTCACTCTCATCAATTTCTCTATTCTTACCCATATTGTCATCTTTGTAAACTTATAGCTAAAAGATGCCTCCACGCCGATTAACGAGACGCAATCCTCCGATAACTCCAACACCACCACCTACTCCTCAAATTGATACGGCAGCACTAAATGTTGCAGTAGCTGCGGCTGTGGCAACAGCCATGGCTCAATATCATTCTTCTAGTTCCAGTGGAGGAGGAACACCTGTTCAATCTACTCATGGTGAAATCCCTGTGTGCTTGAGAGAGTGCTCCTACAAGGACTTCACCAACTGCAAGCCACTGTCCTTTAAAGGGAATGGCGGAGTCATTGCCCTCTCGCAATGGTTTGAGAAAACTGAATCGGTGTTCGAAATCTGCTCCTGTCCAGAAGGGAGCAAGGTCAAGTTCGTTGCTTGCACCTTCGAGGCAAAAACTCTGACATGGTGGAATAGCCATGTCAAGTCACTATCTCTAGTAGTGGCGAATGCCATGGGCTGGGAAGCTCTGAGAGAGCTAATGATTGAAGAATACTGCCCGAGGGGCGAAATCCAGAAACTAGAGCAGGAACTGTGGAGCCTAACCATGAAAGGCTCCGACATAGTTTCCTATACCGCCAGGTTCAGCGAGCTGGTGGCCCTCTGTCCCAACATGGTTCATACAGAGGGAAAGAAAATAGAGAGGTACATCTGGGGGCTGGTGCCTCCATTTCAGGGGAATGTTTTAGCTTCAAACCCCACTACATTCGATAGTGCCAAGAGGTTGGCACAAAGACTCATTGACCATGGGGTTCGTACCCCATCAGCAACAACAACCCTAGCCATCTCAGAACCCTCCAAATCCGCCGACAACAAGCGGAAGTTCTGGGATGACAAGAAGAAGAAGAAGGCTGCCAAAAAGCAGCAGGTCGTGGCAGTTCATGCTGCGAAAGCACCTGCCGCTGCTGCTCCGGTAAAGCAGTACGGTGTAAGTTTTCCAAAGTGCAACAAATGCAACTTCCACCACATGGGAGCCTGCCGGCAAATGAAGTGTACAAACTGCAACAGGAAGGGGCACACTGCTCATTTCAGCAAAGCTCCGGCGAGGCCAATCAACCAAGTCCCCGGCGCTGCAGTTGGCCAAGCTTGCTACAATTATGGCGAAGCGGGCCACTACAAGAGGAACTGCCCGAAGGCAGGGATCGCCGGCGGAGTAGGAAGAGTTCTGTCTATAGGCCATGAGGAAGCGGTTGCCGACCCCACAATGGTCACTGGTATGTTTCTCCTCGATAACTCTTATGCATGCATACTGTTTGATAGTGGAGCGGAGAGGAGTTTCGTGAACCAGAAATTTGCTCATTTACTTCAGCAAAAATCACAAGCACTTAAAGAATCGTTCACAGTAGAAATGGCTAATGGAAAGATAGAAAGCACTAGCTGCATATACATAGGATGCACTCTAACTCTAGATAGCCATTCATTTTCGATCGACCTCATGCCGGTCTCAATTAAAAGTTTCGACGTCATTATCGGCATGGATTGGTTGAGTCTACATCATGCCGACATCATGTGTTATGAAAAGGCTGTTCGCCTTAATCTACCGTCTGATGAAACTCTAGTAATCTACAGCGACAAACCCGGCACTAACCTTCGCCTCATCTCGAGCATTCAAGCCCGGAAATTCTTGCGAAAGGAATGTCGCGCATTCCTTGCTCATGTTGTTGATGTGAGCCAAGAAACGAAATCTATTAAGAACATTCCAGTAGTACGTGACTTTCCCGACATCTTTCCAGAAGAACTCCCAGGATTACCTCCGCAACGTCAAGTCGAGTTTAGAATCGACTTAGTTCCAGGGGCTACCCCAGTAGCCAAATCGCCCTATCGTCTAGCACCTGCAGAGATGCAAGAACTGTCCTGTCAACTTAACGAACTGCTCAACAAGGGCTTTATAAGACCAAGCTTCTCACCCTGGGGAGCTCCAGTCTTGTTCGTCAAGAAGAAGGACGGATCGTTTCGTATGTACATCGACTACAGGGAGCTCAACAAACTAACCGTCAAAAATTGTTATCCTCTGCCTCGCATAGACGATTTATTTGATCAACTTCAAGGGGCGAACTTCTTTTCAAAAATCGACTTAAGATCCGGGTATCACCAGTTACGAGTGCTAGGGGAGGATGTTCCGAAGACAGCCTTCCGAACTCGTTATGGACACTACGAATTCGTAGTGATGCCGTTCAGATTAACCAACGCGTCCGCAGTATTCATGGATTTAATGAATAGGGTGTGTCGTCCTTACTTGGATCAGTTCGTCATCGTCTTCATCGATGACATACTTATCTACTCTCGTAGTAAGGAGGAGCATAGTCAACATCTGCGACAAGTCTTAGAAACGCTACGTTCGGAGAAGCTCTATGCGAAGTTCTCGAAATACGAATTTTGGATCCAAAGAGTTGAATTCTTAGGACACGTGGTTAGCGAAGAGGGAATACACGTGGACCATTCCAAAATCAAAGCCATTGAGAGCTGGTCAGCACCGAAGACGCCTACAGAAATTCATCAATTTCTAGGCCTCGCTGGCTACTATCGCAGGTTCATTCAGAACTTCTCACGGATTGCAAAACCTCTTACAACACTGACCCAGAAGGGGTAGCCTTTGACTGGGAAGAGAAGTAGGAGAGAGCGTTCCAAACGCTCAAGCGAGCCTTGTGCACCGCACCAATACTATCCCTCCCCGAAGGAATAGAAGACTTCGTTGTCTATTGCGATGCGTCAAACCAAGGGCTCGGCTTTGTTCTAATGCAGCAAGGTAAGGTCATCGCCTATGCCTCGAGACAGCTGAAGACACACGAGGTCAACTACACAACACACGATCTTGAACTAGGAGCAGTTGTGTTTGCTCTAAAGATCTGGAGACACTACCTGTATGGTACAAAAAGCACTATCTTTACAGACCACAAAAGCCTACAACACATATTCGACCAGAAGGAGCTCAACATGAGACAACGACGGTGGGTCGAGCTACTCAGTGATTACGAATGCGAAATTCGCTATCATCCTGGCAAGGCCAACGTAGTAGCTGAAGCCCTAAGTCGGAAAGAATACTCTGGTCGTAGAGTCAAATCTTTGACTATGACTATCCATTCACACTTATCCGCACAAATCAAAGGAGCTCAGCTCGACGCTTTGAAACCTGAAAATGTGGCGAGTGAATCCCTGAGAGGGATGGATAAGAACTTTGAAGTCAAAGGTGGCGGAGCCTTATATCTCATGGATCGGATCTGGACACCGAAACACGGTGGTTTTAGAGACTTGGTCATGACCGAAGCGCATAACACTCGTTATTCCGTCCACCCAGGTTTATATAAGATGTATCTGGATCTTAAAAAGCTATACTGGTGGCCTAACATGAAAGCAGAGATTGCTACCTTCGTAAGTAAATGCCTTACTTGCGCCAAGGTCAAGGTCGAATACCAGAAACCCTCAGGTCTTCTACAACAGTCGGAGATCCCAGAATGGAAGTGGGAGCGGATCACTATGGACTTCATAACCAAGTTGCCCAAGACAACGGGTTGACTTGATACCATATGGGTCATCGTCGACAGATTGACCAAATCTGCGCACTTCCTGCCTATCAAAGAAACAGACAAGATGGAGAAGCTAACAAGAACTTACATTCGGGAGATTGTATGACTGCATGGTGTTCCCATATCCATTATCTCTTATAGAGATAGTAGATTCACTTCGAGGTTCTGGCAGTCGCTACAAAATTCTCTAGGAACTAGGCTGGACATGAGTACAGCCTACCATCCATAGACCGACGGACAGAGTGAGAGAACTATCCAAACCCTGGAGGATATGTTGCGAGCCTGTGTGATCGACTTTGGGAAGGCATGGGATACTCATTTACCCCTTGTCAAGTTTTCCTACAACAACAGTTACCACACGAGCATAAAGGCTGCTCCCTTCGAAGCCCTCTATGGCCGAAAGTGTAGATCCCCTATGTGCTGGGCTGAGGTGGGTGACACCCAGTTAGCTAAAGGACGAGTTCCTGACAGCACTCTCACGGGTCCAGAGATCATACGGGAAACGACAGAGAAGATCGTTCAGATTTGTGAACAATTGAAAGCCTCTGGAGACCGACAGAAAAGCTACGCAGATAAATGAAGGAAACCGTTGGAATTCCAGGTGGGCGACCGTGTTCTATTGAAGGTCTCACCCTGGAAAGGCTTGATACGCTTCGGAAAGCGTGGAAAGCTAGATCCAAGATACATAGGGCCTTTCGAGATTCTCGCGAGAATCGGCCCTGTAGCTTACAAACTTAACTTACCTCGTGAACTCAGTAACGTACATTCTACTTTCCACGTCTCGAACTTGAAAAAGTGTTTGTCCGACGAGACTCTTGTAATCCCACTCGACGAGATCGAGATCAACGAGAGCCTCAACTTCGTGGAAGAACCTGTAGAGATCATGGACCGAGAGGTCAAGCAAACAAAACAAAGCCGTATCGCGATAGTGAAGGTTCGCTGGAACGCTAAGCGAGGACCTGAATTCACTTGGGAGCGAGAGGATCAGATGAAACTGAAATATCCTCATCTTTTTGCTTAGTTATTTGTACCTACTTATTTGCTTAAACTCTAATTTCGGGACGAAATTCCTTCTAACGAGGGGATGATGTGACAACCCGAAATTTCTATCTTGTACAACCATTCACTTCAAGAGAAGTCAGATTTATTTCCGCTAACTTTTAAGCTTTTTGGAGTCAGTTTGAGTGTTCTAAAGCCTAGTACTTCAAGAGATAATTAGAGGAAGTATACTTTAGGATTAATTGTGCAACATTTAAGTCGCAAAACTCCAAGAGTTTGGAGTTTTCGGCCCAAAATAGTGTTAGGGCCGAAAACCCTAAAGGGTATATAAATGACACTTAGTCATTTTTGCCATTTTTTCCCATTTCCAAGTCAAGAACAATTCTCTCTCAAGTATCATCCGAATTTTTGTCAAGATCTTCAAGATTTTAAGTGTTTCCTTCCTTGTTTAGTTGATCTCTTCCATTATCTAGTCATCTTACATGATTTCATCCGTGAAATCATTCCATTTTCTTAGATCTTCAAGTGTTCTTCACTTCACCAAGAACACCAAGAACACACACTAGTGTTTTGGGCCGAAAACACCCTTCTTTGCTTCCATATTATAAGTATCTATCTCCTATACTTGTTATCTAGTAAGGATACTTGATTTAGGGCCTTGAAATCGTCATTTTCCAAGAACAAAAGGAGTTTTCGGTATAGTGCATCTCGTTAGACCGAAAACCCTTATAAAGGGGTACAAAATGACTTTAAGCCCTTCCTAATACTTAGTATTGAATCTAGAACACTTCATTGACTGTTGAAAGCCCTTGAAAATCACCTTATGCACCAAACATCATGAGTTTTCGGCTAACTATTTGGACCGAAAACCTCTTTGGACCGAAAACCATAAGGACCGAAAACCATAAGGACCGAAAACCACAATAACCGAAAGCTCCAAGAAACATACCACTTGGACCGAAAACTTCCTTAAGTGGCTTTACAACCCTCTTATGCAATCCTAAGTGATTATCACACTACCATTTAAGGATTTCTTAGTCCTTAAGGTGTTATTCTTTACCTGATTAGTTGAATAAACACTAATTGTATTCATATATGTGTCAATATATGTTAAATAGGATCCGTGTGTGTGTTCAAGTCTTCACTTGACACTTAGCATCCTATACCATCCGTTCATCCAAAACACTCACTACAGGTGAGTTCATACCCCTTAACCAACCTTTTAAATGATATTAAATGCTTTTATGGGGGGGAATACAAGTTGAACTATTATAGTTATTATATCAATCACATGTGACTAATAACTACCAAACAAGTGGATTTCTTACTTTTCAAACTATGTTATCAATCAAACTACTTCAAACTGTTTTGCAAACTCTTTTACATGTTAAATACTTTTTATTCAAACTTTTTTAAACTTATACTTTGTCAAATGCATAACTATATAGATATAGTTATATAAGTAGGATTGAAAGGACTTAGGACTGATAGCTCGCCTTGCTTCCTGTTCCTTGTTTGGTTGTGGACTTAGGGTATCGGTTATTTGTCCGAAGGTCGTTTGAATCTTAGTTATATATTATTTATATGTGTATAGATATAAAAATTCCTTCATTCAGTTCAATACCTTTGGGTAGCAAAGGTATACAAACATGTTCATTTATACAAACAACATTGCTAGTAAACTATAATAGGTATAGTTTAGGAGGTTACTAATACTATTACTAGAACAGTGAAACATACAATGAGTCAGTTCATACATGAGTCAATACATACAATGATGAGAAACAAACATAACATACAAATAGAGAATACTATAATGAGAAACAAACATAACATACAGATAGAGAATACTATGATGAGAAACAAACAATAACATACAGAGAGAACATACATACATACTAGACAGAGAGAACATACAATACAGCTAGTACACACAATACATATACAAGAACAATACAACAGTTATGTGAGCCACGTAACGGGGCATGGCATCACCTGTCATGGCTCGTTTTGTATCCAGAGTCTCCTACAAGGAGAGCGTTGAATTTGTGTATAGATCTATACTGGATTGACTATCCTACACCGTGCTGCTCACTACAGTGGGACTTGCAAGTCTACGGGTGCCAAATGTCATTTCTTCCGACGTCTTTCATCGTCGTGTTTATAGTCGGTAGTATGGTACATGCATATCACATGTTACTTTAAATAACAATCGGTTTAAGGTAAGTAGTACAACAGTAGTTACTTAATACAACACTACAGTACTTTATTATTTCCCCGTTGCATTCACTTTGTGATCTTCACACAATGATCGGTAATGTAAAACTATATTTTTGGTTAATGATAGTCATATTTGGGAAAATACACACTTTTACAAGAAATAACATACATTTCACTTGATGCCTTGGTAGAAGGCTACGTTTAGTAGAAAATATAGGATTTTCTAGGAGATACAAACCTTTACAAACATTTACAAACTTATACATCAAGTACATACAAACACTTTCATACAAACAATGACACTAAAATACTTATGAACTCACCAGCTTTAAAGCTGATAAACTCTTTCAAAATAACTTGTATTCTCAGGTCATCAGTAGACAGGTACCGATTCCAGGCTTTTGAGAAGATGGAGCTCGTTCAAGACTCATCTCATATTTTGATTTACATTTTGGTGTCCTATAAACTTTACAGAACACACTTGTATGAAATTATATTATTAATGCAATGGATGATGTTGTTGCTTGTTTACTACTATGCATTGTTGTGATACTGAACATGACGTCCTCCACCCCCGAACGTTTCCGCCGTTCCGGTTTTGGGGTGTGACACGAAAGCACTTCAAAGTTCAAGAATTGTGGCTTTGCGGTTTCTCGCGTCAAACTTCCAAAAAATAAACGAACTCCGAACAACTCGAACACTCGCTTCAAGGGTAACTGCTTACAGCCTTTTTTTAATAATTTTAATTATTCCGGAGGGTGGGGGGGGAATACATGTGCCTATATACTTTGTTTATACAAATATATTATCCTTTATGCGAAAATATAATAAACCTAGTTTATATAAATGTTATTAACAATTTAACATTCTGTTACAAATAAACTAGTATAAACTTTTTGTATACGTATTATGGTTATTTTATCGTGAAATAACTAGTCCACACAATAAATGCTATATGATACAAGAATTTATAATTTTTATGTGACATCGTATATCATAAAAAGCACGTCATAAAACTTTGTAGTATTTCAAGGATTCAAGCTATTACTATGCACGTATATTTATATGTTTAAATACATAAAGTTTATAAATGTACATATGTTCACATACTTTAGTTAAGGGATTTTTAGTGACACTATATTCATTAGCTGAGTGTAAACACTTAGCATACCCACATTACTATAACCGTTAATCTTTAGAGCGAGATACATATGTATAGATCTATACGGGGTTGACATCCCCACCTGCGGGTGCTAGCTATAACCTCGACCGATCAATCGAAGCGGGTGATAAGTGTCTACAATTGTTACTACAATGTCCAATGAAGCGTTGTAGGGGGTACACTTAGTCACATAGCTCGGTTATATGACTCACTATAAACATTAACTAGAATCTCTTTCTCTCTCTCTCTCTCACTACAAACCATGAGCTTGGTTGCTTTCAAAACTATTTTAAGTATGTAATTACTTATGTAACAATATAGTTTGGTTTTTAAGTATATTCAAGGATTCTTACAAACACAATTTTAAGTATGGATTTACTTATACAAAGATACATTTTGGATTTCAAAGATTCTATACAAACACACTTTTAAGTATGGATTTACTTATACAAAGATACATTTTGGTTTTCAAAGACTCTTTGCAAACACAATTTTAACTATTGTTTTACATACAAAGGAAATACTTTTTAAACTTTTTAAAAGTATTACTGCTGTTAGCATAAAACCTGTAACTCTCACCAACCTTATGTTGACCCTCAAAATTACATATATTCTCAGGAAATCATTAAACATACATTCAAGACGGATTGGATTATGGGTGACATAGTTACTAGCTGGTGTATTATCTTCCTATCTATTAAGGCAATTCATGTACTATTATTATCTAAAAAAGTATTGTATTAATCAAATATCTAGATGGAATAAAAATGCTATTTTTTTTATTGTTTTACTTGTGCTATATATTCAATTTACCTGTGATCCATGAACTTAGTCGCACAACCCGACATGTTCCGCCACCTCGGCTGGGGTTGTGATAGTTACATTTCTAATATTAGCGATACTAATTTTGGATTTGATTCTTATAATATTTATTATGGTATTTTCATAATTAACCAAGTGAAAAGAAATCTCATCACCAACTGGAAAAATATTTTGTGTTTTACAAGTCGCATTGTATGGTATATGAGATTCTTGTTTACTGGAAAATTATGACTAATTCATTGATCAAGTGATTATGTGAGGCAAGTGAAGGACTGATGGATCTAGTACATGTTGATATGGACTATTCCGATGCACCACAAAGGACGATAACTCTATTCGTTATGATTTATTGATGTTTCAATAAGTATGGTTGTGTATATGAGATTAAGCATAATTCTAATATCTTGAAAAGATTCAAAGAGTAGCAGAATGAATAGGAAGAATCTATTAGCCAGAAAGATAAAAGATTCTCCAATCTGAAAGGAAAGGAGAGTACTTTAGTATCATGTTTTATGATCATCTTAGTGATTGTGGATTTATATCACAATTGATCCTCAAAGAACATCTTAGTGAAATTGTATGACTAAGAAGAGGAATCATATATTGTTGGAAATAGTTTGATCAAGAGATGAGTCATACTTTGTTCCAATCAAGTTTTAGAGTCATACTCTAGTAACTACAAACTGTATCTTAAAACTCTTTTCGAACTAAGAAGGTTGAAAATACCTCGAAATATGTGGAGTTAAATGTTTTCTTATTCTAGCACATATAGAATTGGAGTTGTGATGTTATTGTTAATCGAGAAACAAACGGAAAACTGAGACCTATTCTATGAAGTGTTTTCTTATCGGGAATCCACATAAATTTTTGAATATTTGTTTTAGCTTGTCAAGGAATGTTCTTTGAGAGAAAAATCATATGTCAAGAAGTCATATTGATCTTGAGAGTTTCAAGAGTCAATCAACAATAAACCATTTAGTTATCACTAGCATGCGACCTGAGGTTAATAACCTATCGTGTTTGGTTGACACATTCTTGTTTCTGTGTACTTCTAGTTGAGTTGGAAATGCTTATGATTTCTATGTTTTCATTTAACTGAAAAAGCATAAGATTGTTGGTCAGTGAAAGTACATTGATCAATACGGATGAGTTGCTAACAACATGGGAGCATTGGTAAGCCCTTATGCTACCATAGGGGCAAGAAATTTAGAATAGAGAAGTTCAATCCATGAAGGAAAAGCTAAATTTGAATTTGGTTCTGTCCTAAACCTTGTCTTATGATTGTAGGTTGGAAATTATAGATTCACATGGATGGGAACGTATTCACCATAAAATCTGGGTGGCAAAGTTTTCGCTCTAATTCATGAGAATGATTATGAGGAAATACGTTCATTGGTAGATTTTAAAGGATCTGATAGAGATCAATATGGATATTGGTTGTGTTAAAATTCACAATATGATTATGGCATCCCTTTTCATATTTCGAATTGTGAGGAATGGAAAGGAATTGTTTGAACTTTCAATACATATATCTATAAGTTCTGAAAGGGTTTAAACACACACACATATGTTATCCAATAAAGGTGTATAAGCTTAAGAAGTCTACTTGGAGACTTATCAAAGCATCGCGTAACAGCAATCTGTACTTCAGTAAGAAAGTCCATACTATTGATTTCTAGAAGTCCAGTTGATTTCTGAGTACATGTCAAAGTTAGTGGAAGCATAATTGTTATGCCGGTATTTCATGTTAACAATGTTGTTCGTAGGGAACAAAGTTTTCAATTTGCAAATTGCAAAGTTTGGGAATTGTTTCGCTATAGTAGACTCAAGGGAGAGGACACTCATACTTCTTTTCGAATCTAAAGGTTTAAATTGTATAGTTTAATAAAACTTAGTGTGACAACCCGGAATTTCTATTCTGTACAACCATTCACTTCAATAGAAGTCAGAACTGTTTCTGCTAACTTTTAAGCTTTTTGGAGTCAGTTGAGTGTTTTAAAGCTTAGTACTTCAGGAGATAACTGGAGAGAGGATACTCTAGGGTTTATTATGCATCAATAAAGTCTCAAAACTCCAAGAGTTTGGAGTTTACGGCCCAAACATGGTGTTTACGGCCGTAAACTCTAAGGAGTATAAATATGACACTTAGTCATTTTTATCACTTTTTCACATTTTCAAAACTAGAACTCGAAATCCTCTCAAGTATCATCCGATTTTCCTTCTTGATCTTCAACTTTGTAAGTGTTTCTTGCCTTAATTAGTTGATATCCTTCATCATCTAGTGATTTTACATGATTTCATCCATGAAATCATTCCATTTGTGTAGATCTTCAAGTGTTCTTCATTTCACCAAGAACACCAAGAACACACACTAGTGTTCTTGGACTTTAAACACCCTTACAAGCTTCTATATTGTAAGTACTCTTACCTTAGCTTGTTATAGGCTTGATACACTTGTTAAACAACTAGAAAACAACAAGAAACATAAGATCATAGGAGTTTACAGCCAAGGCAATCTCCTTGGACCGTAAACTCAAATGATAGGGCCATTGTGAGCCCTAGTCCCTTCCTTAGCCTTGGATACTAGTCTATATCACTACCTTGAAGTGTTTAGGACCTTAAACATCAAAAATACCAATATCACATAGAGTTTACGGCCGTAAACTCATTGAGAAATGGTCCATGGGCCGTAAAATCTATAAATTGGTGCCATTGTGCCACCATGACTTCCTAAGGCTTGGATTTAACTACAAGATGCTTAACCTTGACTTATAAGACCTTAAAACACCAAATGGTAGAAGTTACCATGGGTTTACGGCCGTAAACCCAATGGGACCGTAAACCCAAAACCGTAAACTCCAAAAGAGTTTACCCTTGGGCCATAAACTCAAAAGCAAAGCTCTACAACCCTTAGATGCAATCCTTGGTACTTGTAGCACTTGAATCAAAGTGTTTTTCATGTCCTAGAGTGTCTTAACTTGGTTAATTAGTTGTTAAATGACTAATTGGATACATATATGTGTTATTATATGTTAACTAGGATCCTTGTGTGTGCTCAAGTCTTCACTTGACACTTAGCATCCTATACCATCCGTTCATCCAAACCACTCACTACAGGTGAGTTCATACCCCTTAATCAACCTTTTAAATGATTTTAAATGCTTTTATGGGGGGGGGGAATACAAGTTGAACTATTATAGTTATTATATCAATCACATGTGATTAATAACTGCCAAACAAGTGGATTTCTTACTTTTCAAACTGTGTTATCAAACAAACTACTTCAAACTGTTTTACAAACTCTTTTACATGTCAAATACTTTTATTAAACTCTTTTAAACTTATATTCTGCTAAATGTGTATCTATATAGATATAGTTATATAAGTAGGATTGAAAGGACTTAGGACTGATAGCTCACCTTACCTCATGTTCCTTGTTTGGTTGTGGACTTAGGGTATCGGTTGTTTCTCCGAAGGTCGTTTGAATCCTAGTTATATATTATGTATATGTATATAGATATAAAAGTTCCTTCTTTCTATTCAATACCTTTGGGTAGCAAAGGTATACAAACATGTTCATACATACAAACAATATTACTAGTAAACTATAATAGGTGTAGTTTAGGAAGTTACTAATACTATTACTAGAACAATGAAACATACAATGAGTCAGTTCATACATGAGTCAATACATACTATGATGAGAAACAAACATAACATACAGATAGAGAACACTATGATGAGAAACAAACATAACATACAGATAGAGAACACTATGATGAGAAACAAACATAACATACAGATAGAGAATACTATGATTAGAAACAAACATAACATACAGATAGAGAACACTATGATGAGAAACAAACATAACATACAGATAGAGAATACTATGATGAGAAACAAACATAACATACAGATAGAGAATACTATGATGAGAAACAAACGATAACATACAGAGAGAACATACATACATACTAGACAGAGAGAACATACAATACAGCTAGTACATACAATACATATACAAGAGCACTACTATAGTTATGTGAGCCACGTAACGGGGCATGGCATCACCTGTCATGGCTCGTTTTGTATCCAGAATCTCCTTAAGTGGAGAGCGTTGACTTTGTGTATAGATCTATACTGGATTGACTATCCTACACCTTGCTGCTAGCTACAGTGGGACTTGCAAGTCTACATGTGCCAAACGTCATTCCTTCCGACGTCTTTCATCATCGTGTTTCTAGTCGGTAGTATGGTACAGGCATATCACATGGTACCCTAAATAATAATTGGTTTAAGGTAGTTAGTACAGAAGTAGTTACTTAATACAACACTACAGTACTATTTTATTTCCCATTGCATTCACTTTGTGATCTTCACACAATGAACAATAATGTAAAAACTATATTTTTGGTTAATGATAGTCAGATTTGGGAAATTACATACTCTTACAAGAGACACACACACAAACACTTGATGCCTTGGTAGAAGGCTACTTTTAGTAGAAAAACATAGGGTTTTCTAGGAGATACAAACATTTACAAACTTACAAATCACATACTTACAAACACTTTCATACAAACAATGACACTAAAATACTTATGATCTCACCAGCTTTAAAGCTGATAAACTCTTTCAAAATAACTTGGATTCTCAGGTCACCAGTAGACAGGTACCGATGCCAGGTTTTGAGAAGATGGAGCTCGTTCAAGACTCATCTTTTATTTTGATTTAT
This sequence comes from Lactuca virosa, assembly GCF_052849685.1. Lineage (NCBI taxonomy): Eukaryota > Viridiplantae > Streptophyta > Magnoliopsida > Asterales > Asteraceae > Lactuca > Lactuca virosa. The sequence goes on from NC_136426.1 coordinate 147,606,742, forward strand.
ATTTTTGGTGTCTATTACATTACACAGAACACACTTGTATTAAATTATATTATTAATACAATGGATGATGTTGTTGCTTGTTTACTACTATGCATTGTTGTGATACTGTACATGACGTCCTCCACCCCCGAACGATTCCGCCGTTCCGGTTTTGGGATGTGACACTTAGTCATAGGCATATATGAATATCATGTTGAAATGGTTCAACATAGGAAATTCAGTATATGGAAATATTTTAGCAAGAGATTGAACAAATATCAAATCCTTATGTAAGATATAATGAATTGAGTCCCATATACTTCGGGTATAGGATCGATTACATATGCTATAATATTCACTTATTCTAGTTTTTTCAAATACTCAAAGCATTATGAGAGAAAAGAACTAGAATTTTGCATGACTAAAGTTATTAAACAATTTTCAAGAACATTCTAAGGTTATACCAAAAGACTGGTTACTTGTAGACAGTTAGAAGTGTGATATTAATTTGGATGGACCATAGTGACATGATTCTATATTGAGACGACTCTTGATCAAAATTGATGGTCATATGGAAATATGGAAATGTTTCCATAATGGGAGATACTTGAAAAGACTACATGTGAGTTGGAAACTTTAATGCAAGAGAAGTATTTAAGGAGTATACTTTGAATTAGAACCTTCATTACCATGGAATTGTTTTAGTAATAAAGTTCCAATGGGGTATTCTGTAATATCGAAGACTTAGTCTTTGAGACTTTAAAATCTTGATATCACAGGAGATTAATGCATGTTAAGTTGGAATTACATCACATATGGTTAGTGATAAGAATTTGCAATTGTGAAATAAGCATCATTAGAATAATGTCCAGTTGATCTGTTCACAAAGGAAGTACCATAGAGAGGCATACTATGGATGTTCATAACATGGTATGACTGATGTTTAATTCAAGTGGTTAGTTGATTACTCGAAACATTATACAATGAATAAAGTTGTAATGATTATGGTGATTAAATAATAGAGATTATATATATTCAATAGTTTTGAGACCATAGTTAAGTAGTTTATTATTGTGTTTCACCTTGCATGTTGTACTTCCTGAATAATTTGATTATTTAAAACTCCACAGTCGCTGATTGTAACGACATGATTTTTCAAAACAAATTTTTCAATTTTAAAACTCATAAATCATATGTCTCATCATTAATTCTCAAAACAACCAACACGTTTTCAATACAATTATTCAAATCCAGGATCCACATTCATAGCTCCATATCAAGAGTGTGTGTACAATCACGTTGGCGCCTTCCCGTGATCCTCAGAAGTACCTGAAACACATAACACATAACACGGTAAGCACGAATGCTTAGTGAGTTCCCCAAAATTCCACATACAGTAATTCGCCACTCGAGGCTATACTCTGTAAGACCCTCCGGTCTATGTGTCTCAGCGGGACCCTCCAGTCCCGTAGCTCGTTGGACCCTCTGGTCCGGTCTAGCTCGTTGGACCATCCAGTCCGGTCTGATTGAGAACCCTTTGGCCTCATCGTTCGTTGGACCCTCCAGTCCGGTCTAAGCAACAAATAATATAGCATACAATACATATCACACAATCATGCATATCTCAAGCAAGCACATAAGACCCTCTGGTCACATATAACTACCATTCTAGGTAAAGTATAGTGAGAAGACTCACCTTGAAGTGAGCAAGCTAATACACCTCGTACACGAATCACCGATCTAGCCTCCGCCTAATACATGTGATGATTATCTCTAATTAGCCATAACACTAATAAACTCATTCTAACCCCTCTATTACTCTTGGTAAGGGCATAAGACCCTTCTACCCCTCCATGGTCCCCATTGCTCATATTTGGTCAAAGCTCCAAAAGTCAACAAAAGTCAGACTTGAGTCAACAGTCCATGTTGACTCAACTCATCGAGTGCACCTGGAAGACTCGTCGAGTTCCCTGGTTCCCTCGGGGACCTTGTGAAGACCACCTCTATACGTCGAGTAGGCCCGCCTACTCGTCGAGTCACGGCGTGCTCAGACTTATCGGGACAAACCCCAAGCGACTCGTCGAGTCAGCTCATGGACTCGGCGAGTGCATCCAGTCTATATTCCCATTCAGACATTTTAAGGCAGATCTATCACTCCAAACTCTAGATCTATGCTCCCTAGGCTCGAATGTCACGTAAAGCTTCGATCTTTACGTTCATGCATGGCATATTTGCTCCAATATGCCATTACAAGCTCCAAGGAAGGTGGAAAGCACATGAGCTTGCTCCTAGCTCAATAAATCTTGACTCTTTGGGCTCTCAAGGCCTCCTATAGTCCAGATCTGAGGTCCTAACCTCAAACCATGCTCAAATAACTCAAGGATACAAGATGATGGGAAGAAACCCTAAAAGCTCCCAAAATGGGATCTAACAAACAAGAGGTCAAGATGAGAGCTTTATACCTCTGAATAGAAGCAGATGACAGAAGAATGCAAGATCCACAGCCTCCTCTTGATTAGATTCACCAAATCCTCCAATATTTCCTCCAAAAAGCTCAAGAATGCTCAAGATGGCCTCTCTCTCTATGCACGAAAAGGGCATGTTAGGGTTTCTCTCTGGGGAAGGTGGCCGCAAGGGAGGCTATAAGTGCCCTTAAATAGGTCTCAAACCCGAGGATCTAGGGTTTTCACTCCCAGCGCCTATGCGGCGAGTCTACTCCCGGACTTGTCGAGTAGATCATTAAATCCACGTGGCCATCCCGTCTCTACTCGGCGAGTTATAGCACCAACTCGTCGAGTAGGTCAATGATCCTCAAAAATAAATACTTAAAATAATATACCTGGAAATCCGGATGTTACAATTCTCCCCCACTAGAATCAGACTTCGCCCTCGAAGTCATGCTCCGCAAACAACTCTGGATATTGCTCCCGCATCTCTGACTCCGGCTCCCAAGTCAAATCGGACCCTCTCCGATGCTGCCACTGGACCTGAACCAGGGGCACTTCCTTGTTCCTTAGATCCTTCACTTTCCGATCTAGGATCGCAATCGACCTCTCGATGTAATTCAGGCTCGCATCCACCTGAATGTCCTTTAATGGCACTACTGCCGTCTCATCAGCCACACACTTCCGCAACTGGGACACATGGAAGGTGCTATGGATCTGGCTGAACTCCTCAGGTAGCTCCAGCTGATATGCTACCTTGCTTACCCTGGCAATCACCCTGAAAGGTCCAATGTATCGAGGCCCCAACTTGCCCCGCTTCCTAAACCGGATCACTCCTTTCCATGGGGAAACTTTCAGAAGCACAAAGTCTCCGGCCTGGAATTGAAGCTCGGATCGTCGTCCGTCTACGTAACTCTTCTGACGACTCTAGGCTGTTTGCAACCTCTGTCTGACCTGCTGAATCTGCTCGGTCGTCTTCAACACTATCTCAGTGCCGCCCATAACTCTCTGTCCCACCTCTCCCCAACAGATAGGAGTCCGACACCTCCTCCCATAAAGGAGCTCGATGGAGGCATACCAATGTTGGAATGGTGACTGTTATTGTAAGAAAACTCAGCCAAGGGTAAGTAGGTGTCCCAACTTCCTCCCAAATCCATAACACATGCACGCAGCATGTCCTCCAACGTCTGAATTGTTCGCTCGCTCTGTCCATCAGTCTGTGGGTGGTAGGCGGTACTAAAGTGCAATCGCGTTCCCAACTCCTCAAGGAACTTCTTCCAGAATCTGGAAGTAAAACGCACATCCCGATCCGACACTATGGACGTCGGCACTCCATGCCGAGCTTCCACCTCTCGCACATAAATCTCTGCCAGCCTCTCATCAGAAAAGCTCTCACTAATAGCAAGGAAATGAGCACTCTTCGTCAACCGATCCACAATCACCCAAATCGCGTCCACTCCACCCGCCGTTCTTGGTAATTTAGTGATAAAGTCCATCGAGATCTGCTCCCACTTCCACTGGGGAATCTCCAAAGGCTACAATGGACATGTGGTCGATGGTGCTCTGCCTTGACCCGGCGGCAGGTCAAGCGCCTCTCGACCACCCAAGCAACATCCCTCTTCATACAGGGCCACCAATAGTCTCTTTTCAGATCCAAATACATCTTAGTGGCCCCGGGATGGATCAAAAATCTCGACCTACGTGCCTCCTCCATCAGAGTGCTACGAGCTCCGCCCGTAAAAGGCACCCAAATCCGACCTCGAAAGGTCATAAGCCCCCGACTATCCGTCACAAACTCGGATACTTGCCCAATCACCCGCTCCCTCTTGCGGTTCTCCGGTCTCACGGCCTCTGCCTGGGCCTCTTGAATGATATCCAATACCGGAGTCATCACTGTCATCCTCATACATATATCCCGAATCGGAGCACTCTCCGCCTTGAGACTCAGGGCATCGGCTACCACGTTATCCTTGCCCGGGTGATACAAAATCTCACAGTCATAAACTTTTACCACGTCCAAGCACCTCCTCTGGCGTATATTCAGGTTGGGCCGATCCATCAGATACTTCAAGCTCTTGTGGTCCGTGTATATGGTACACCGAACCCCGTATAAGTAATGGCGCCAGATCTTGAGGGCGAACACCACTACCCCCAACTCTAAATCGTGGGTGGGATACCTCATCTCATGAGGCTTCAGCTGCCTCGATGCATATGCTATCACGTGCCCTCTCTGCATAAGCACTGCACCTAACCCCGATATAGATGCATCATAGTAAACTACAAAGTCCTCCATTCCCTCAGGAAGAGCTAACACTGGAGCTTCGCACAATCTCTGGCGAAGAGTCTCAAACGAGGTCTGCTGCTCGGGACCCCAAGTAAAAGCAACGCCCTTCCGGGTCAACTTGGTGAGAGGAACAACAATCTTGGAGAAATCTCTGATAAACCTTCGGTAGTAGCCAGCTAATCCCAAAAAAACTCCTGATCTCGGTGGGGGATCTCGGCACCTCCCAACTCATAACCGCCTCAATCTTGGCCGGGTCGACCAAAATCCCATTCTGATTAACGAGGTGTCCCAGGAACTGGACCTCTCGTAACCAGAAATCACACTTGGAGAATTTGGCATAAAGCCTCTCCGATCTTAATACCCCGAGAACCTCCCTTAAATGCTCCTCATGCTGCTCTCTAGACCTCGAATACACCAAAATATCGTCGATGAACACGATCACCTAATGATCCAACATAGGCCTGCATACCCGGTTCATGAGATCCGTGAACGCTGTTGGTGCATTGGTGAGCCCGAAAGGCATCACCATGAACTCGTAATGCCCATAACGAGTCCTAAATGCTGTCTTCTGAATATCCTCCTCACGAACCCTCATCTGGTGATAACCAGACCTCAAATCGATCTTGGAAAACCAAGATGCACGCTGCAACTGATCGAACAGATCGTCGATCCTCGGGAGTGGATAACGGTTCTTGACCATCAGCTTGATCAACTCCCGGTAATCAATGCACATCCGGTGCGAACCATCCTTTTTCTTGACAAAAAGGATTGGTGCTCCCCATGGCGAACTACTCGGCCAGATAAATCCCTTTCCCAACAGCTCCTGAAGCTGTGAGAATAACTCTTGCATCTCTGGCGGCGCAAGGCGATAGGGCGCCTTGGCGATAGGTGCCGCCCCCGGAAGTAAATCAATACAAAACTCCACCTGCCTCTCGGGAGGCACACCTGGTAACTCCTCAGGGAAAACGTCCGGAAACTCGCTAACTACCGGAACCTCCGCGACAGTACTCGGTCTCTCCGTAACATCCCGCGTATCCGACACATACGCCAGAAAACCCATGCAACCCTGCTGCAAGCTCTTCCTCGCTCTAGCAGCCGAACAAAATGCTGACCCAGTTCGGGTACCCTCACCGAATACTATAAGTACTCCCCCACTAGGGTTTCGGATGGTCACCAACTGACGCTCACAGTCGATCATGGCTCCGAATCGGCTCAACTAGTCAATGCCCACGATGACACAGACATCCCCCGTCGCGATAGGTACCAAATCTATCGGAAACTCAACTCCAAAAATCTCAAGCACACATCCACGGATCACATCAGTTGTAAAAACAGCATGCTCATTAGCTATGGAAACTCTCAAAGGTCGACTCAATGCCTCGCGTCGGATACTGATGTGACGACTAAACGCTAGTGATATGAAGGATCGACTCGCACCCGAGTCAAACAACACCAAAGCAGGTACAGAACTCACAATAAAAGTACCTAAACATATCACAAATAAGCACCATATATAAACACAAGAATAAGCAAAAGATCACATACCAGCCACAACATCGGGTGTTGTGCGGACCTCCTCCGCTGTCAACTGGAAGGCTCTACCGCGAGCCTTCAACGCCTCGGCCTTCACGGGCCGACTCTCTGTAGCTCGAGTAGTAGAAGGCGCAGATCCCTGCGCTGATCCCTGAAGCAACTGCGGGCACTCGGCCTTCCTATGGCCAGTCTAGTTGCAATGGAAGCAAACCGAAAATCCCTTGGGGAAATCCCTCGCGATATGCCTCTCCTTCCCGCACTTGTAACACACACCTGCTCTGCACACCCCATCATGGCTCTTGCCGCACTTCCCACAAGCACGGACCTTCTGACCTCCCGATCTCGAATCAGCGGGCTTTGCCCACTTAGCCGTCGGCTGAGACTGTGCCGGCCGCCTATCCCTCCTCTAAGACTCCGCCTCCTCCCTGGCCTGAGTCTCTAGCTCAATCTCCCTCTTCCGAGCATTTTCCTGGAGCTCGGCAAATGTTCGGTATGTCGAGCTCGCCACGAACTCGCGAATGTCTCTCCTCAAAATGCTCAGATACCGGCTCATACGTGCCTGCTCAGTAGACACGTGCTCAGGGCAAAACAACGCCCTTTCATGAAACATTCGTGTGATCACAGTCACAGACTCAGTTCCTTGCTTGAGGGACAGTAACTCCTGGGCCAACCGTTCCCTCTCTACCGAGGGAATGTACTCATCTCGAAACATAGCGGTGAACCTCTCCCAAGTCACCGCGGTAAGCTCTGCAGTACTAAAGTCAGTTGTCACAAACTTCCACCAGTCCTTCGCTCCCAAGCAAAGCTGGTTTAGCGCGAACCGTACCCTCAGATGCTCCGGAAAAGAACATGTGTAGAAGCATCCCTCGATGTCAGAGATCCATCTCATCGCGGCTATCAGATCCTGAGTCCCATCAAACTCTGGTGGCTTCGTGTTGCTGAACTCCCGGTACAGCAACGAGTCACCCCCTTGTGGCCTAGCAGCGGCAACGGCTGCGGTGGCCGCAGCAACAGAAGCATCGGTAAGAGCAGCGTACCACTCGTCAAATGTCTCAATCAGCATGGTCTTGATAACACATCTCATAACACATAATGTATCTCAGCTCGAATGGCTGCAACCACCTCATCATGAATCATCCTGCGAATCTCATCATCGCTAACACTGCTGCTCTCTGAAGTGTGGCACGTGCCCACCATGATGTCTCTGAAACACAACACAAAAGAAATCAGAGACTCGCTCGAGCATTCTCGCACTCAATCACTCAACCCTACTTGCTCCTTCGTACCCTAAGGATTCTTACTTGGGCTGCTAATTGATCCAGTGTTTCCAATAGTACGGGCCCTATACTACCTTCCACACCACATCAGTTTTCACCCCAAGTCCTCCTCCTAGGATTCTAGTTCACAAGTACCCTATATCTCGCTGAGCACGGGCTACCACCCAGTAGACCTCTCATAAGCTTCTCTCTGGTACCTACTCACACTCGAAGAAATTCACAGTAGCAGTAACTCCTAGGCTAAGGCATCACAAATCAGGCCCACTCTAGTCCTAAATATGAATACCTAGCCTACTCTAGCATGCATAACACATCGCATAACACATAATGTAAGGGTATTTTGGGAAATCACCGTTCGGGCGCTGGCTGATTGTACACACTGCTCTTTTCCGCTTTTTCTGGAAATCTTTTACTCTTTTTAGAAAACTTGTTTCTTTTTGAAAACTTTTCTCAAATCCTCAGTTTGAGTCCAGATATGCCCGAAGGTGTATCCGAATCCCTCAAACCAAGGATCTGATACCAACTTGTAACGACATGATTTTTCAAAACAAAATTTTCAATTTTAAAACTCATAAATCATATGTCTCATCATTAATTCTCAAAACAACCAACACGTTTTCAATACAATTATTCAAATCCAGGATCCACATTCATAGCTCCATATCAAGAGTGTGTGTACAATCACTCTGGTGCCTTCCCGCGATCCTCGGAAGTACCTGAAACACATAACACATAACACGGTAAGCACGAATGCTTAGTGAGTTCCCCAAAATTCTCTTGGATAAGGTGTCTAAGTCCATAACTTATTTGGTATATACTTGACCCGACCCGGCATGGTCCATTTGGGTTGCACTTCACCCGAACTATTTATATGGATAACATTATGAGAAGAGTATATTTGCGGCCTACTAATATATTATAAGTTATAATATATTAATATGAAATTGTATTATTTAATTAGTATTGATCTTAAATTAATTATGAATTAATTTAGTGATCATAAGGTGACTAATTAAATAATGGGCTATTGTACTTATATAGTGTGGGCTAACACTCATAAGGAAATGGGCTAAGCTTGAATGGGAGTCCATGGATGATCCATGGAGCTTTTAACCCATGGATCCTTGGAATAGGAAAAGACATGGGTTATTAGGGTTTGCATGGTTCATAACCCTAATCATCTACACTATATAAAGAGGCTTATGGTGCTTGAGAAGACAATATGTGTGTGTGCATAAGGTGTGGCCGATTTCTAGAGTATTAGAGTGCTCTCTCATAAGTTTTCCAAGTTTGTGGTGATTTGTGATTTCCATTTGAGGCATTCACATTATTGGTGCTTGGCTCTCAAACTCCCAAGGAATTAACTCACTAACAAAGGTATGTAATTCTTCTAGTATCTTTTATGTTTAAAAGTACCCCATGTATGCTAGATAGGTTATGAACCTTGGAAAATTATTTTGCATGTATTTTAGACAAACATAGATCCAAGGTTTCTAGGGTTGCATGAACACCTTAGGAGTGTTAGTTTGCTCAAAACCCTACAGTGGTATCAGAGCCTATGCTTGTTTGTTTGATACTTGTTGCAAACTTGTTGAAAAACTCAAGTTTTCTGCATTCTACAGCATGAACTCACCGAGTCCATGGGGGGACTCACCGAGTCCATGAGTAAATTCATCCTACTCGTCGAGCAGGTTCGTGCACTCGACGAGTAGAAGCCTCAGAATGCAGATTTTCGAGTTTTGCTGGTGGAAATGGACTAGAAACATTACCCTAAACTGTTTTGGTGTTATAAAACCTATTTTAGATGGTGTAATGTTTATGCTAATCCATTTACAATGGCTTATATCAAAATTGCATGATGATATGTGTTCATATGTTCTTGGAATTTTTGATATGATGTTCATGTTCTTATGAATTATTGTTAGATCATAGGAATTATTTGCTAAATTGTTTATTGATAATTCTTGATCATTTATGTGTTTTAATAGAGTCCATAATTTGTCCTCAAGTTATGGATTTCCAAAGGTCACTTTCATTTATGCACACTTAAAACACATAAGTTACATGAAAATGAAGAGTCTTCATTTTATGAACCTTTAATTCATAAGTTATGAAATGAAAAGTTTTGAATAGTTTCAAAACTTGTTCTCAAGTTTTGGAATTTTTAAAGTTACACACACTTTAATATACTTTAATTCCAAACCCTTAGAGTTTTAAAAGTTAAAATTCAACCCGTATACTATTTATAACATTAATGGTTAATTATTATATATATGTATAAGATTAAGTCGTTTTACCGTTAGTAGGCTTCATTCACGAAGCCGGTCTATAAGGGGGGTATAAGGTTGTTGCCTATAAAATGGCAACTTAATGGGTGTCCATTCTCACCCACCGCTTTCCTTGATCGGTGGAGGGTCGTTAGCCGAACGGGTAGGACAATGACTTTAAATTCTCATTAAAAGTATAATGAATATTATAAAGTAACTAAACCTTTTATAAATTACCAATCTTAGTTACTTTAGGAAAATGTGAATATGGTGCTAACCCATGAAATTCACACTTTGTACCTTACCAAGTCATTGGTGGAGCGTGTGTGGTTAACCGGCACACTAACTTGGACTAGTAAGGATCACAAAGGGTGACTTAATGTTTATCATAGATCAGTGGAGCGTGTGTGGTTAACCGGCACATCGATTAGGTGATAATATTAAGGGTACCAAGTGAGTTTGCATGGTTAGTCACACCTTGTTTTGTGATCCTCGGCATCCCAGTCACAAAACCTGAAGGGCACAATCGAGATTGAAACATGCCATTGAAAGTTCAATGAATCTCAAAAGATCTAGGAGTTTCAAATCCAATTAAAACTTAATAATTTATTTCGTTTTTCATGGTGGAAATTGGTGAATCGTCATTCACCTACCTTCAAATATTTTATAGCTTGGATTACGGCATCCCTCTTCCAAGTTATAAAATATTGTGTTGGGTCCTAGCCTTAATATTACATTTGGGTGTATTATTAAGGATTCGATATATCTAATCTAAACTTGTTTTCTTCTTTTCAGATATCTTCCAACAACAATGCTTCGGGCTCTAACCCTACTGGCTCCTTTTCCCTCATGAACCTTTGTGGGAGGGTCATCTTTGATGGTTCCAACTTCATGGATTGGATCCGGAACATCAGGATGGTCACTCGTTACGAGGACAAGGAATATGTCCTCGATAAGGAGCTAAAGGAGCTTGATGAGTCCACTGCTACTCCTGAGGAGGTCGCTAAGTATCAGGCACATGAAAGAGATGCCACCAAGGTAGCATGCATCATGATGGCCACCATGACAGCTGAACTCCAAAAGTCCTATGAGGACTATTACCCTTTTGAGATGCATCAGGATCTGATGGAAAGGTACCATCAGAGTGCTCGTCAAGAGCGGTATGAAATAATCTCCTCCATGATCAGTACCCGTATGAAGGATAGCGAACCAATCACGAGCCACATGCAGAAAATGCAAAGGTATGTGGACCATCTAATGAAACTGAATGTGAACTTCCCTGAGGAGTTGGCAATTGATATCATTTTGCACTCCTTGCCCTCGTGTTATGATCAATTTCGTATGACATACCACATGAACAAGGAGGAAGTCACACTCAGTAAGCTTCAAGGACTTCTGAAGACTGTCGAAAGTGGTCTTAAGAGTAAGTCGGTTACTACTCCTACTCCTACTACTACCCCTGTTTTGGCTATCGGGCAAGGCAAAGGGAAGAAGAGGAAGCACCCTTCGAAGGGCACCAAGGGAAAGTCCCTTGAAGGCTCCTCATCTGGAACCAAAGGTGGTTCTATCACTCCTTCTGCCATCCCTAAGGATGCTGAATGCTTCTACTGTCAAAATAAGGGGCACTGGAAGCGAAACTGCCCAAAGTACTTGCAAGATGTCAAGGATGGGAAAGTGAAACCATCCCATGCAGGTATTTACACTATATTGTCTAATAACTCACCATATTCTAATTCTTGGGTTCTTGATACAGGTTGTGGTATTCACATCTGTTGTGACTTGCAGGGCCTAAGAAGAAGTGAGGATGTGGAGCACGGAAAGATAAACTTAATCATGGGGAACAAGAAGGTTGCACCTGTTGCCAAGATTGGAGTTTATACTTTGTTGCTAGATAGTGGGTTAAAGTTAGATTTGAATAAATGTGTGTACTCGTCTGAAATGGCGAGGAATATTATTTCCTTTCATGCTTTGTACAAACAAGGTTTTACCTTTTCTTTTGATAATGAAGTTGGTAGTATTAATGCTTTCTTTAATAATGTTCTTTATTTTAAAGCATTACCATGTGATGGTGTGTATGAAGCTGTATCGGTTGTAGATAATTTAGGAAATAATGTATTATGTATTGATTCTTCTACTAGCTTGGATAAAGCATCTTTGTGGCATTGTCGTCTTGGACATGTAAGAAAGAAACGCATAGGCCAGCTCCAAAAGGATGGAGTCTTGGAGTCGTTCGACCTCAAGTCGGATGATAGTTGTGAGTCTTGTCTACTTGGAAAAATGACAAAATCACCCTTCATTGGTACTTGTGCAAGGGGTGAGGGTTTGTTGGACCTTATACATACTGATGTATGTGGACCATTCAAAACCGCCACAAGGGATGCTAATCGCTATTATGTGACTTTTATTGATGATTTTAGTAGATATGGTTATGTCTACTTAATCAAACATAAGTCAGAAACTTTTGAAAGGTTTAAAGAGTTTAAACAGGAAGTAGAAAATCAATTGGGCAGGAACATTAAGATGCTTCGATCTGATCGAGGTGGTGAGTATCTTAGTACTGAGTTCCTCGACTATCTTAAGGAGTGTGGGATTGTCTCACAATTGACACCTCCCAGGACACCACAGCTGAATGGTGTAGATGAGAGGCGTAATCGAACTTTGTTGGACATGGTTCGCTCTATGATGAGTCGAGCTTCGCTACCAATCTCTTTTTGGGGGTATGCCTTAGAGACTGCCGCCCACATCCTTAATCTAGTCCCTACAAAGAAGGTTGCCAAAACACCTCATGAAATGTGGACTGGGAAAGTTCCCAATTTGGACCATATCAAGATTTGGGGTTGCGAAGCTTTCGTGAGGCGCGAGACTCATGACAAGCTCGAACCTCGAAGTGAAAGGTGTATTTTCATCGGCTACCCACAAAAATCCTTTGGTTACCTCTTCTACAGACCCAGTGAGAATGTGGTCTTTGTGGCTAGGAGAGGGGTCTTTCGAGAGAGAGAATTTATAAACCAAGGAGACAGTGGGAGGCAAGTTGACCTTGAAGAAATTCAAGACTCAATTGGTGAAGGAACCTCAGACACTAGCAATCAACTTGAGTAGGAAATTCCTGTTGATCCAGCTGACGAGTCTATACTTCCGAGGCGTTCCACAAGGGTTAGGAACACACCTGAGTTTTATTATGGATTTCATATTACTACGGAAGGTGATACATTTATCAGTGACAGTACACTGGTAAATCTGGATGAACCTAACAGTGTTAAGGAAGCCATGGCAGGCCCAGAATCTGCTAAATGGAAGGAGGCTATGGACAGCGAGATACAGTCCATGTATGACAATCAAGTTTGGAACTTGGTTGACAATGTACCAGGCCGTAAGACAGTCGGGTGGAAATGGATCTTCAAGAAGAAGACCGACATGGATGGGAAGGTGCACACTTATAAGGCTCGACTGCTTGCGAAGGGTTTTACTCAGACTCAGGGTATTGATTATGATGAAACCTTTTCACCAGTAGCAAAGATTAAGTCTATTAGGGTTATGCTAGCCATTGCTGCATTTCATGATTATGAAATATGGCAAATGGATGTCAAAACCGCTTTCCTTAACGGAAAGTTGGCTGAGGATGTTTACATGAATCAGCCAGAATGTTTTTTCAGTGCAGAGTACCCCAATAGAGTGTGCAAGCTTGAGAAATCCATTTATGGATTGAAACAAGCATCTCGAAGTTGGAATCTTTGTTTCGATGAGAAGGTCAAAGAGTTTGGTTTTTCAAGAAGTGAAGATGAGTCCTGCGTGTATGTCAGAGCTAGTGGGAGTATAGTTAGCTTTTTGTTACTGTATGTGGATGACATACTACTCATAGGAAATGACATCCCAACCTTGCACGAGGTTAAGTCCTGGCTTGGGAAGTGCTTTGCTATGAAGGACCTTGGAGAAGCTGCCTATATCCTAGGGATAAGGATATTAAGAGAGAGGAGTAAAAGACTAATTGGACTTAGTCAGAGTATCTACTTGGATAAGGTGTTGAAAAGGTTCAACATGCAGAAATCCAAGAAAGGAGAATTACCGATCCAAAGCAATGCCAAACTGAGCAAGGCTCAGAGCCCGAGTACAGAAGATGAGATAGCTGAGATGATTCGATTACCTTATGCTTCCGCTGTTGGCTCGATCATGTATGCTATGACTTGTACCCGTCCTGATGTGGCCTTCGCTTTGAGCATGGTCAGCAGATATCAGGGGAACCCTGGCAAGGCTCACTGGACTGCGGTAAAGAATATTCTCAAGTACCTGCGGAGGACTAAGGATTGGATCCTTACCCTTGGTGGGAGTGATGACTTGAGAGTAGTAGGGTATAGTGATGCTAGCTTTCAGACTGATAGGGATAACTTCCGCTCTTAGACGGGCTGGGTCTTTACCTTAAATGGAGGGGCAATCACTTGGAAGAGTTCGAAACAGGAGACTGTAGCTGATTCGACTTGTGAATCAGAGTACATAGCAGCGAGTGAAGCTGCAAAGGAGGCGATATGGCTGAGGAACTTCATCGGAGACCTTGGAGTTGTACCAGCTATTAAGGAGCCTATGGAGATTTTCTGTGATAGCAATAGTGCGGTTGTCTTAGCCAAGGAACCAAGAGATCATGGCAGATCCCGACACATTGATAGAAAATATCACTTCATAAGACACAAGATAGAATAGGGACTCCTCGTGGCAAAGAGGGTATCGTCAGATGAGAACCCTGTGGATCCCCTTACGAGGGACTGACGAGGGTGAAGCATTTGCAGCATGCGAGACGCATCGGGCTGAGGGACGATATTAGTTTTACAGATTAGATAGTTATTACTGAAACTTGTAAAATGTAATCGACGTTTGATGATGAATAAAAGTTGTGATTTATTTATGAGTAAGGTGTTGCTATCATTGTCAATTATTTACTATTGTTTCAGCTTTGCATGTTTTGACTTCCAGAATAATAAGTTTATTCAAACTCTCCACAGTCGGTCATATGTCAGAAGTAGGTATGAATCAAGACTGTCATAAATTGGGATTGTAGATGACTAAAGGTGTTTAGCCATAGCAATGGTTGCTAGAACATTAATGAGTACTCATAAGTTATGAGTATTGGAATAAACCCACGCTCACTTGTATCACTTCATGGAATTTATCTCGAGTGATCGTGAGACGGTAATATCATATAAGTCTTCAAACATAGAGATATGAGTTGTTACCTATGAGTTGGTTGTGCATTGATTGCACGTAAACGCATCAGTAACTTGATGTTGTAAAACGTGCCTTTGTGTGCAATTCAATAAGAAGTAGAACAAGCATATGAGTCGAAGTTTATATGTTCCTTCTAGAAATAGAAGCGATATCTGGGCCCCTCGATGATTTTGTTTTGACCTATGTACCGGGCCCGGTCAGAACTAAATTGATGTGTTCGATTAAGTTCTTTGTCAAACAAATCGGAAATCGGGAAACAAACTGTTGGACAATAAGTAAGACATTGTTCCATGTATTTGTCTGGCTGATATCATGAGAGCAGAGGATTATGTGATCACTTATCTAAAATGGCGCTTCATAGTTCAACAGAGTTTTCGAGAGCTACGATTGCCGGTTGGTTCCTGAAGCTATATAGGCAAATACAGTTATCAGACTTATCCAAGTGGGAGACTGTTGGATAAGGTGTCTAAGTCCATAACTTATTTGGTATATACTTGACCCGACCTGGCATGGTCCATTTGGGTTGCACTTCACCCGAACTATTTATATGGATAACATTATGAGAAGAGTATATTTGCGGCCTACTAATATATTATAAGTTATAATATATTAATATGAAATTGTATTATTTAATTAGTATTGATCTTAAATTAATTATGAATTAATTTAGTGATCATAAGGTGACTAATTAAATAATGGGCTATTGTACTTATATAGTGTGGGCTAACACTCATAAGGAAATGGGCTAAGCTTGAATGGGAGTCCATGGATGATCCATGGAGCTTTTAACCCATGGATCCTTGGAATAGGAAAAGACATGGGTTATTAGGGTTTTCATGGTTCATAACCCTAATCATCTACACTATATAAAGAGGCTTATGGTGCTTGAGAAGACAATATGTGTGTGTGCATAAGGTGTGGCCGATTTCTAGAGTATTAGAGTGCTCTCTCATAAGTTTTCCAAGTTTGTGGTGATTTGTGATTTCCATTTGAGGCATTCACATTATTGGTGCTTGGCTCTCAAACTCCCAAGGAATCAACTCACTAACAAAGGTATGTAATTCTTCTAGTATCTTTTATGTTTAAAAGTACCCCATGTATGCTAGATAGGTTATGAACCTTGGAAAATTATTTTGCATGTATTTTAAACAAACATAGATCCAAGGTTTCTAGGGTTGCATGAACACCTTAGGAGTGTTAGTTTGCTCAAAACCCAACAAATTCCACATACAGCAATTCGCCACTCGAGGCTATACTCTGTAAGACCCTCCGGTCTATGTGTCTCAGCGGGACCCTCCAGTCCCGTAGCTCGTTGGACCCTCTGGTCCGGTCTAGCTCGTTGGACCCTCCAGTCCGGTCTGATTGAGAACCCTCTGGCCTCATCGTTCGTTGGACCCTCCAGTCCGGTCTAAGCAACAAATAATATAGCATACAATACATATCACACAATCATGCATATCTCATGCAAGCACATAAGACCCTCTGGTAACATATAACTACCACTCTAGGTAAAGTATAGTGAGAAGACTCACCTTGAAGTGAGCAAGCTAATACACCTCGTACACGAATCACCGATCTAGCCTCCTCCTAATACATGCGATGATTATCTTTAATTAGCCATAACACTAATACACTCATTCTAACCCCTCTATTACTCTTGGTAAGGGCAGAAGACCCTTCTACCCCTCCATGGTCCCCATTTCTTATCTTTGGTCAAAGCTCCAAAGGTCAACAAAAGTCAGACTTGAGTCAACAGTCCATGTTGACTCAACTCGTCGAGTGCACCGGGAAGACTCGTCGAGTTCCCTGGTTCCCTCAGGAACCTTGTGAAAACCAACTCTACACGTCAAGTAGGCCCGCCTACTCGTCGAGTCACAGCGTGCTCAGACTTATCGGGACAAACCCCAAGCGACTCGTCGAGTCAGCTCATGGACTCGGTGAGTGCATCCAGTCTATATTCCCATTCAGATGTTTTAAGGCAGATCTATCACTCCAAACTCTAGATCTAGGCTCCCTATGCTCGAATGTCACGTAAAGCTTCGATATTTACGTTCATGCATGGCATATTTGCTCCAATATGCCATTACAAGCTCCAAGGAAGGTTGAAAGCACATGAGCTTGCTCCTAGCTCAATAAAGCTTGACTCTTTGGGCTCTCAAGGCCTCCTATAGTCCATATCTGAGGTCCTAACCTCAAACCATGCTCAAATAACTCAAGGACACAAGATGATGGGAAGAAACCCTAAAAGCTCCCAAAATGGGATCTAACAAACAAGAGGTCAAGATGAGAGCTTTATACCTCTGAATAGCAGCAGATGATAGAAGAATGCAAGATCCACAGCCTCCTCTTGATTAGATTCGCCAACTCTTCTAATCTTTCCTCCAAAAAGCTCAAGAATGCTCAAGATGGCCTCTCTCTCTCTCTATGCACGAAAAGGGCAGGTTAGGGTTTCTCTCTGGGGAAGGTGGCCGCAAGGGAGGCTATAAGTGCCCTTAAATAGGTCTCAAACCCGGGGATCTAGGGTTTTCACTCCCAGCGCCTAGTCGGCGAGTCTACTCCCGGACTCGTCGAGTAGATCATTAAATTCACGTGGCCATCCCATCTCTACTCGGCGAGTTATAGCACCAACTCGTCGAGTAGGTCAATGATCCTCAAAAATAAATACTTAAAATAATATACCTGCAAATCCGGATGTTACACTCATACTTTAGGAAGTAAGTAGTGAATGAAGACTATCATGAATTGGATTGTAGATTGTCTAAGGAGTTTTGACATAACAATTGTATTGCTACAATGCTCATGAGTTTAGTTAATGTTCAGCTTAAGTTTGCCGCTAGAATTCCAGTACTACTCATGTTTTTATGTCGTTTTCAGATAATCCGAGTGGAGCGGTACTTTGGGAGCAGCTTTGGATGCATATTTGGAGCTTAATGGAGCTAAAATACCCGAGGAAGCTGGAAGCTAGATTATATTTGTTGAAACTGAAGAGTTCGCGCCCGAATCACGCATTTTATGAAAAATGCGATCGTGGATTCTCAAAAATGAGATCACATTTATGCATCAAGGATTTGTTAGACCGAAAAATAATCTGGATTATTTTTGGAAAAAAATGGGATCTTGGAAACCTAAAAATATGATTGCATTTCTCTCACGGTGTCTTAAAAGTGTTCAAAATAGCAAGGTACTTCATTAAACGGAGTTTCTGGGATTTTTGCCAAAAATGCGATCACATTTTCCAAAAAATGTTATCGCATTTTTCACTTTATTTCTCCAAAAGTTGTTGGCTTGTATATAAAGGCTCCCTCTCTTATCAGTTTAAGCCCTGGACGTTCCCAGACGACGAAAATAATTTTTAAATGCTATTTTCATCACTTTTTGAAGATCTAAAGGTTGTGGATCATCTCATACAGTTAGATCAGTAGGATTCAGTAGTTTAATGTCTATTTTTATTAATTTTGATCGGATTTTAGCCATGTATGACTAAAATCCTAGTTTTTCAGTTCTACAGAACACTAGTACTTTTTATGTGATTAATCATCAGATTTGGTTTTCATTGTGTGATTCTATTTAGTAATTTCAGTTTTGTGTTTAATGAATGTTTGATTTTGATTCTTGTTAGTCTGATCACCTAGCTAGGGTTTAATCATTCCAGTTAATCAGTTTTTGAAATCAGTAATTGTTTTGACAATCTGGTAATAAGTAACAAGTAATAAATCGGTTCTATGTTTGGATTCGACTTTATTATAAGCTGAAATTTCATATTTTTAGGCTTATGAGTTTGTGAGAAATACTGGATATTGTTGGGAATTTTACACAGATCTTAATGCATCTGGTCTGAATTTAATTATGAGCTTGTTTAATTATATCAGCAAAAAGTTAGGATTAACTGAAAGCTTGTTTTGGTTAATTAATTAGGTAAAAGAGAATTTACGAGAGCCAGTTATTTTTTATCATTACCAACTTAAATAGAACACATTTTGAATAACCGGGTCTAGATTGATTGCATGATTAGGAAAGTCACAACAGTACTGAATTCTTTTTTATGTACTGAATTTTCTTTAATCAGTTTCACTGCTATTTTAGTTTTAATTAATAATAACACCCCCCCCCCCCCTTTTTACATTCACTGTTTTATGACTAGTATGTGTCTTACGCAAAGAGGCATTGATTGTTAAGTTGTGTAATGCCCGTGTTTCTAGGCTAGGCATTAATATTGATGTGATAGTCTAGGTTCACCTTTGTAACTCATTTTGAAGAAATGAAAAAGGAATTATGTGAATATTATGTGTTTTATGTGTTTTATGCTTAATTACTAGGATTTAATTAATTAAGAATAAAAATGAGCGTCGAAAATAAATATTAGATAAAGCCGATATCTATTAAGAAAGTTGTAGTGGTCATGACAAGGATTACGGATATATAAAAAATACCAAAATCCGAGTTATAACGAAGAAGTTATGACATGTCGAAGTTTCACGACAAAACCGGCACGGTGCCGAATAACGTAAAAAGTGAGTTTTTGATAAATTACTTTTTAGCCTTAGTGATCTAAACGAAAGTCGTAGTGTTCATTATATCGAGAGTATGTATAAAAAGAACGCCCAAATCTGACTTTGTATGAGGAAGTTATGATTTTTCGAAGTTTCAGCTTAGCAGTAGACAGTTAAAAACTCGAATTTTAGATCGAGTGATTTTTAGCCGACACGACCTAAACGAGAATCGAAGTTCTCGTCAATAGTAGCACAACGGTAAAAAGACAGACGAAAACGGATGTCGGATGAAGAAGTTATGAATTTTTAACGGATTTCCTGTCCCGGTCTGTTAAAAATAATAATATAAAAATTAAAATCAAAATTAGCCGACAAAGTCTAAACGAAAGTTGTAGAGCGTAATTTTACCTACGCGTGCATACAAATAACGTCAAAAACGGAGCTTGTATGCGAAAGTTATGGATTTTAGAAGTTTTGGCACGAAAATCGAGAAAAATTGCCAAAACCGAAAAATTTCGCAAGGTGGACTTCGGCCACCTCACCCTCGCTCAAATCGTGCCACGTGTCCAAAATCCGTTGAGTCATCCGAAGACGTGTCGCCTGCCCTCGCATCCGAAGCCGCGGTCCAATGGGTGTCCGACGCGTGCCTTCTGATGACACATCTGAGCTTCGCAGGAAGTGCCACGAACCCCCCTCCTCGGACTAGACCTTGGTCCAATCAGGAGCCTCCAGTGAGACCCTCGCATGCGCAACCCACGTGCGAGCCATCTGCGCGCCTTCGCATCTGCTGCCGCGTGGCTTCCTCTCAGCCGTCCGATCAGCAGCCTCGTAGCCTATAAATAGGAGGGTGCGAGACCTCCCGGGGAATATTTGGAAATTTGTCACTTTTAGCCCCTGTTTCCATATTTCTTTCATTCCAACTTCCCCCAAAGCCCCAGTATCAATTATAACACCCGAAACACGTCCTGAAGTGCCCGAGAAGCCCGAGAAATTTATCTTTTCGGTTTCGAAGCCCGACCCTTGCAGAGCCCGGTTTCTCAATAAAACTCTCGGTTTTATTAGAAACGATCGTTTTAGGAAACGAAGTGTTGCCCGATTATTATTAAATCAGGTGAGTATGTAGTCACTTTCATCTTACACCTAGATATGAAGTATTTTCTATAAAATACGTGCTACGTGTGATTATATTAAGTGTTTATTTGAGGTGACTGTTGAACAGATGTTTTATACAAGTTTTAAACTGTATATGTATTTTATCTACGAATATGTTGGGTAGAACATGGGTAGATGAAATAGTCGATGTGTGTTAAAATGGTGTGAGGCCTCGATGTTGTTGTTGTTGTTGTTGTTGTTGTTGTTGTTGTCGTCTAGCGGAGTATAGATGACGACCACGGACCTTTCTAGACAGTCCAGTGGCACACTAGCAGGTTCGCAACTTGTAGGTGTTGATGAACTAAATGTTCATTGGCGTACTCCATCCCCCTCATGGTTGCCTTTAGGACATGTATGGCTGAGGAGTCCCGTTAGCAGTAGTGTCCATCCCGATGATATTCCTTAGGCTAGGTCCCTTGTGATAGATGTTTAGGGACGTAAAGTGAGGACAACTGGAATGGGTAATCAGGGTTATTGTTGATTGGTGAACTTAATAAGTTTATTATTATTGTGGGTTGAAAACCCTATATGCTCACCAGGCTCCCAAGTTTGACCCACTCAGCTTTTTATGTTACAGGTAGTGGACCCCGAGCATAGTCGGAGGACGATGAGAGATTTTTTATTATAGGCGAGTAGTTGTAAATAACTGTTGTAAGGCTTATAATGTCTTGTTTATGCTTTTGATCTGTATCGGAACATGACATCCCGAGGTTTTGATATGAAATGAAACTATAAATTTCCTAAAGAAAGGTTTTGATAAGCTTTTATCATGTTTTGTTTTGGGGACCAATTCCGCAACATCTTTTAAAAAGATTTCTCTGATTTTATTTTAAAAAGCATAAATTAAATCGGTCTTTTCTGGCTGAGAAATTAGGGGATGTCACAGTTGGTATCAGAGCATTAGTTTAAGCGAACTAAGAAATTGTAGGATTTCTAGACTTAAACTTAGAATGCGAAGTGATGATTGTGAGATGAGTGTCTGCCATATTTTAGACACGAGCACTAGTTTATTTTAGGAAAGATGCCTAAAATGCTTTTATGTGCTAAATGCTATATGTTTGCCATATATGCCATTATTTGTTCTGATCTATGGCCTGTTGCCGACCGGATCTGGAAACCTTATATGTGTAGGATTCTAAGCGTATGATTACGAGATTAGAACTAACATGTAAACGTTTCGGAGTGATAAGGGAATTTAAATACCTATCGAGGATAAAGACCTAAATTCGCCTTATTCGGTATATAGATTATAATGGCAAGAACTCGAAGTGGAGCGGGAAATGCAAACAGAAACCAACAACCTCAACCTCAAGTGGTGGAATAGGTGCCTATAGTAGGAGTTGCACCCGAACCCATCACCATGGATGGAGTACGAACTATGATTCAGACCATGATGGCTGAGGGAGGAATTGAGGCAAATGTTGCTGAACAACAGGGATGAACCTTCAGTTCCTGTTGAACAACGTGAATTGAATGACGATCTATCTGAAGAAGGAAACAATAGTAGATCGGTTGGTCATAGTGAACCGCTTGTGGTTGGGAGAAATAACCACGAGGATAGAATGGAGAGAAATGGGTGCAAGTATAAGGACTTTATGACTTGCAAGCCATCGACCTTCACTGGAAAAGAAGATCCTGTCGGAGTAATGGATTGGATCTCGGAAATGGAATTGGCTTTCATGACTTGTGGTTGCCAAGGCAAGTTACAAACAACATTTGCAGTACGTCAGTTCAGGGGTAGTTCTGCTCGTTGGTGGAACACTCTGGGGAAAACCCTAAGCCCTAATGAGCCACTACTACTGACTTGGGGCAGAGTTCTTGGTGCACTTCAAGCGCAAGTACTGCTCGGCCCAAAACGTGCTTGAGTTAGAAAACCAATTTCTAACGTTGAAGAAGGGGAGTATGACCGTTGACGAATATACAAATAACTTCACAGACAAAATGGAGTTTGCTTTGCGTATTGTCCCAGATGAGCTGGCAAAAATTGATAAGTACGCAAAGGGACTTCCATGGGAGTATGCGGTGCCAGTATGTCAGGCACTTACTTTGGAGGCAGTTATCTGGGCTGCCAAGTCTGTTGAAGATATGATAAAGGGGAGAGCCGCCAGCAAGGTTGAAGTTGGCGAAAAGAGAAAGTTTGAAGGAACTTCAGGTTCCAATAAAAAGAACAAGTTCTCGAAGACTGGTTTGAGAAAATTCGGAGGAGGAGCCGAAGCCAAGTGGTGTGACAAGTGTAAGAAGAAACATGCTGGGAAGTGTAGCGTGGAACTCACTTGTTACAAATGTGGAAAGCTAGGGCATTATGCCAATGAATGCACCTTCACTAATAACGTCTGTCATGGGTGCCATGAAGAAAGGCATATTTTGAAGGATTGCCCAAAGAAGAAGGATGCAGCAAAGCCCAATCTTCCACCAAAGCCGAAGGCGAGAGCCTTTCAGATGACACTTGAAGCTGAGAAAGAAGAAGCCGATGTCGCTTCAGGTACCTTTCTCGTAAATGAATTGCCTGCCCAAATTTTGTTTGATTCTGGAGCCAATTACTCCTTTATTTCGCATGAATTTGGTAGAAAACTAGCTTTGCCTGTAGATAGACTAATTAATGTTATAATAGTCGAGATTGCTAGTGGCAAGTTTGTACCTGTTAGCCATCGTATGAAAAACATCCTCATTGACTTGGATGGGAATAAGTTCCACGAAGAATTATTGTCTATCGAGTTAAATGGATTCAACATAGTTTTAGGATTGGATTGGCTTAGCGCCAATGATGCCGAAATATTGTGTAGGAAGAAGAGAGTAAAAGTAAACCCGCCAGGGAAAGAGTCATTTATGGTGTATGGAGACAAACGCAGAGTAAACTCTAGAATCATTTCCCTAATGACATCCAAAAAGTGTTTGGCCAAGGGATGTACATCATACCTAGCGTTCGTGATCGATGCTAAGAAGGAAAAGAAGGAGGTGCAGAATATTTTGGTGGTGTGTGATTATCCGGAAGTCTTTCCCGAAGATCTTCCTGGATTGCCCCCTGATCGACAAGTAGAATTTCGTATCGACTTGTTACCAGGAACGACGCCGATAGCAAAAGCACCGTATCGATTAGCACCAAAAGAGATGAAAGAACTTATAACACAACTTCAGGAGTTATTGGACAAAGGTTTCATTCGACCTAGTTCATCACCCTAGGGATCCCCTGTGTTATTTGTAAAGAAGAAAGACGGGAGCATCAGAATGTGCATCGATTACAGAGAGCTGAATAAAGCGACAATAAAGAACAAGTACCCGTTGCCGAGGATCGATGACCTGTTCGACGAGTTGCAAGGTTCGAGCTATTTCTCGAAGATCGATCTTAGGTCAGGATACCATCAACTAAAGGTGAGAGAGCAGGATATCGAAAAGACTGCGTTCAGAACAAGATATGGACACTATGAATTTTTGGTTATGTCGTTCGGACTAACCAATGCCCCAGCAACTTTCATGGATTTGATGAACATGGTTTGTAAACCATACCTTGATAAATCTGTGATAGTATTCATAGATGATATCTTGATTTATTCGAAAAGCAAGCAAGAGCATGACAAGCATCTGCGTGAAGTGCTAGAAGTTCTGAAAAAGGAGAAGCTGTATGCAAAGTTCTCCAAATGTGAATTTTGGATTCAAGAAGTCCAATTTTTAGGTCATGTGGTTAACCGAGAAGGAATAATGGTTGACCCAGCAAAGATTGAAGCTGTGATGAAGTGGGAACAACCAAAAAGTCCTATGGAGATTTGAAGCTTTTTAGGATTAGCCGGATATTATCGTTGATTTATCCAAGGCTTTTCTTCGATTGCTACTCCATTAACAGCTTTGACCCACAAAGGAGCTACTTATACTTGGAATGAGAAGCATAAGGAAGCCTTTAAGAAGTTGAAGAAGAGATTGTGTGAAGCACCGATTCTTTCGTTACCTGAAGGAGTTGCTGACTTCGCAGTTTATAGTGATGCCTCTGGAGTTGGGTTAGGTTGTGTTCTGACCCAAAGGGATAAAGTGATAGCGTATGCATCGAGGCAATTGAAAGAGCATGAAAAGAACTACCCCACTCATGATCTGGAGTTGGCAGCGGTAGTATTCGCCTTAAAGATATGGAGGCACTATCTTTATGGTACTAAATGCAAACTTTTCATTGATCATAAGAGTCTTCAATATCTCTTTAATCAGAAGGAATTGAACATGAGGCAACGGCGCTGGCTGGAGTTACTCAAGGACTACGACTGTGAGATACTTTACCACCCTGGTAAAGCAAATGTTGTTGCTGATGCTCTCAGTCGGAAGGTAAATTTTGAAAAGAAAAGGCCAAGAGCGTTGAGAATTGAAGTTGTCTCGACAATTGTGGAAAGTATAAAGAAAGCTCAGGAGGAAGCTTTAGAGAAAAATGTCCGGAAGGAGGAACGTTTGGGTAAAACGTTGATGTTTGATACAAACGGTCAAGGACTGAAGGTATTCAAAGATAGGATTTGGGTACCTAAGACGGGAGGAGTAAGATATCTTCTGATGGAAGAAGCTCACAAGACCATGTACTCGATTCATCCCGGCAGTACAAAAATGTATAGGGATCTAAAACCCTATTACTGGTGGCCGACGATGAAGCTCGATGTTGCTAAGTATGTGGCCGAGTGTGTAACTTGTGCTGGGGTTAAGGCACAACATCAGAAACCGTATGGGAGTTTAGAACCTTTACCTGTACCCATGGGTAAATAGGAAGACATTACCATGGATTTTGTGACTAAACTGACCAGAACAAGGAACGGTCACGACATGATTTGGGTGGTCGTTGATCGCTTCACTAAGAGTGCGCATTTCATAACAGCCAACGAGAAATGGTCTATGGATAAACTTGCGAATTCTTACGTGAAGGAAATTGTGAGGCTTCACGGTGTTCCGTTAACAATTGTATCCGATCGTGATAGCCGTTTTACCTCAAGGTTTTGGAGGAGTCTACAAGAGGAATTGGGTACCAAGTTGTGTTTGAGTACAGCTTACCATCCGCAAACTGATGGTCAGAGCGAACAAACAATTCAAACATTGGAGGATATGCTGAGAGCATGTACCCTAGAATTCCAAGGTAACTGGGATGAACACTTACCTCTAGTAGAATTTTCCTATAATAATAGTTTCCACTTAAGCATCAAGATGGCACCTTATCACGCTTTGTATGGAGAAAAGTGTCGAACGCCGTCATGTTGGCTGGAAGCTGGGGAAAAGCAGTTTATGGGACCTAAAATAGTCCATCAGACTGCTGAAAAGTTGAAAGTGATAAGGGAAAGGATGTTAGCAGCTCAAGATCGACAAAATAGTTATGCTGACAAGAAAAGACAACCGATATCCTTCGAAGTTGGAGATTCGGTTTTACTTAAAGTCTCGTCGTGGAAGGGACTTATAAGATTTGGTAAAAGAGGAAAACTGAGTCCAAGGTTTATTGGACCATTTAAAGTTCTTCAGAGGATCGGGAATCAAGCTTACAAGCTAGAATTACCGGAAGAACTGGAGGGTATTCATAACACCTTTCATGTGTGTTATTTGATAAAGTTCACGGGAGATGTGCCCGACATAATTCCCATTTCTGAACTAAGGTTGGATGAAAACAAGAGGTTGATTGAAGAACCTGAGGCAATCGTTGACCGTAAGACTAAGAAATTGCGACGCAATATGGTCAATTTAGCGCTTGTGTGTTGGAAACATACGAATGGGCCAAATCTCACCTTGGAAACGGAGAGTGACATGATGAGTCGCTACCCGCAGTTGTTTGTTGATATGTGATTCTGGGGACAGAATCATCCTAAGGGGGAGAGAATTGTAATGCCCGTGTTTCTAGGCTAGGCATTAATATTGATGTGATAGTCTAGGTTAACCTTTGTAACTCATTTTGAAGAAATGAAAAAGGAATTATGTGAATATTATGTGTTTTATGTGTTTTATGCTTAATTACTAGGATTTAATTAATTAAGAATAAAAATGAGCGTCAAAAATAACTATTAGATAAAGCCGATATCTATTAAGAAAGTTGTAGTGGTCATGACAAGGATTACGGATATATAAAAAATACCAAAATCCGAGTTATAACGAAGAAGTTATGACCTGTCGAAGTTTCACGACAAAACCGGCACGGTGCCGAATGACGTAAAAAGTGAGTTTTTGATAAACTACTTTTTAGCCTTAGTGATCTAAACAAAAGTCGTAGTGTTCGTTAAACCGAGAGTATGTATAAAAAGAACGCCCAAATCTGACTTCGTATGAGAAAGTTATGATTTTTCGAAGTTTCAGCTTAGGAGTAGACAGCTAGAAACTCGAATTTTAGATCGAGTGATTTTTAGCCGACACGACCTAAACGAGAATCGAAGGTCTCGTCAATAGTAGCACAACGGTAAAAAGACAGACGAAAACGGACGTCGGATGAAGAAGTTATGAATTTTTAACGGATTTCCTGTCCCGGTCTGTTAAAAATAATAATATAAAAATTAAAATCAAAATTAGCAGACGAAGTCTAAACGAAAGTTGTAGAGCGTAATTTTACCTACGCGTGCATACAAATAACGTCAAAAACGGAGCTTGTATGCGAAAGTTATGGATTTTAGAAGTTTTGGCACGAAAATCGAGAAAAATTGCCAAAACCGAAAAATTTCGCAAGGTGGACTTCGGCCACCTCACCCTCGCTCAAATCGTGCCACGTGTCCGAAATCCGCTAAGTCATCCGAAGACGTGTCGCCTGCCCTCGCATCCGAAGCCGCGGTCCAATGGGTGTCCGACGTGTGCCTTCTGATGACACATCCGAGCTTCGCAGGAAGTGCCACGAACCCCCCTCCTCGGACTAGACCTCGGTCCAATCAGGAGCCTCCAGCGAGACCCTCGCATGCGCAACCCACGTGCGAGCCATCTGCGCGCCTTCGCATCTGCTGCCGTGTGGCTTCCTCTCAGCCGTCCGATCAGCAGCCTCGTAGCCTATAAATAGGAGGGTGCGAGACCTCCCGGGGAATATTTGGAAATTTGTCACTTTTAGCCCCTGTTTCCATATTTCTTTCATTCCAACTTCCCCCAAAGCCCCAGTATCAATTATAACACCCGAAACACGTCCCGAAGTGCCCGAGAAGCCCGAGAAATTTATCTTTTCGGTTTCGAAGCCCGACCCTTGCAGAGCCCGGTTTCTCAATAAAACTCCCGGTTTTATTAGAAACGATCGTTTTAGGAAACGAAGTGTTGCCCGATTATTATTAAATCAGGTGAGTGTGTAGTCAATTTCATCTTACACCTAGATATGAAGTATTTTCTCTAAAATACGTGCTACGTGTAATTATATTAAGTGTTTATTTGAGGTGACTGTTGAACAGATGTTTTATACAAGTTTTAAACTGTATATGTATTTTATCTACGAATATGTTGGGTAGAACATGGGTAGATGAAATAGTCGATGTGTGTTAAAATGGTTAGAGGCCTCAATGTTGTTGTTGTTGTTGTTGTTGTTGTAGTCTTCTAGCGGAGTATAGATGATGACCACGGACCTTTCTAGACAGTCCAATGGCACACTAGCAGGTTCGCAACTTGTAGGTGTTGATGAACTAAATGTTCATTGGCGTACTCCATCCCCCTCATGGTTGCCTTTAGGACATGTATGGCTGAGGAGTCCCCTTAGCAGTAGTGTCCATCCCGATGATATTCCTTAGGCTAGGTCCCTTGTGATAGGTGTTTAGGGACGTAAAGTGAGGACAACGGGAATGGGTAATCAGGGTTATTGTTGATTGGTGAACTTAATAAGTTTATTATTATTGTGAGTTGAAAACCCTATATGCTCACCAGGCTCCCAAGCCTGACCCACTCAGCTTTTTATGTTACAGGTAGTGGACCCCGAGCATAGTCGGAGGACGATGAGAGATTTTTGATTATAGGCCAGTAGTTGTAAATAACTGTTGTAAGGCTTATAATGTCTTGTTTATGCTTTTGATCTGTATCGGAACATGACATCCCGAGGTTTTGATATGAAATGAAACTATAAATTTCCTAAAGAAAGGTTTTGATAAGCTTTTATCATGTTTTGTTTTGGGGACCAATTCCGCAACATCTTTTAAAAAGACTTTTCTGATTTTATTTTAAAAAGCATAAATTAAATCGGTCTTTTCTGGCCGAGAAATTAGGGGATGTCACAAGTTGTGTCCCTGTGGATTCGACCCGGCTTCCATGTGTTATCCTTTAGTGCATTCGAGCAGTGAAATTTTATATGCTTATATCATATGTGACAACGGTTTAACAGGGAGGTTATTATGAAAAGAGATTTCAATGAAGTTTGTTTTTATAATGAGAGGTATGGGTCGGTGTCCAATTCCTCTTATGCGGATATTTTTAATTCCTTTATTATTAACAGTTCTTTATTTGATGTTCCGCTTGGTGGTCACTCTTTTACGTGGTCTCATAAAATGGGTATGAAAACGAGTATGCTTGATCGTTTTTTAATATCTTAAGGCATGTTGGATGTTTTCCCTAATATTTCAGGGGTAGTTTTAGATCGACACTTGTGTGCCCACCGTCCAATTATTTTGAAAGAATTGGTTCATGATAATGGCCCGACTCCATTTCGAGTTTTTCATTCTTGGTTGTCGATGGATGGTTTTGATAAGGAGGTGGAGGAATATTGGAAAAATGATGGTATTATAGAAGAGAATGGATTGATTTCTCTAAAAAATAAACTACAAATTTTAAAGAAAAAACTTAAGGAGTGGAATGCAACAGTTAGAGCGGTTCAGTTTAATTCTAAATCTAAATTGGTCAAGAAGATGGTTGAGATTGATAAATAGATTGATAGAGGTCTAGCTACTGCTGAAGAGATGGATACTAGGAGGATCTTGTTTAAAGATATTGTGGATATTGAAAACAAAGATAGGGATGACATGGCTCAAAAATCTAAAATTAAGTGGCCTATTGAGGGAGATGAGAATACTAATTTTTTTCATGGTATGTTAAATAAATCACAGAAACAGTTAGCTATTCGTGGTATTTTAAAAAACGGTTCTTAGGTTGACAATCCGTCCAATGTCAAATATGAATTCCTTCATCATGTTAGTTCCCGGTTTGCGAAGCCTGGTACTCTCAGGGCTTTAGTTACTCATGATTTTCTATATACTTTGTATTCTGAGCAGGCCACGGCTTTGGAAGAAGATATTTCTTTTGAAGAGATAAAAAAAATTTGTATGGTATTGTGGGATGGATAAATCTCCAAGTCTGGATGGGTTTTCTTTTGAGTTTATTAGAAGATTTTGGTACTTGCTAGAAGCCGATTTTGTGAAGGCGGTGAAAGAGTTTTTTCATCTTCTACGTTCCCGAAAGGATGTAATCCCTCGTTCATTACCCTAATTTTGAAAGTGGTTGATGCTAAAAATGTCATAGATTTTCCTCCCATTAGTCTTGTTGGTTGTCAATATAAGATAGTGGGAAAAATCTTAGCTAATCGTTTAAGTTTGGTGGTGGATAGTTTGGTTAGTAAGGAGCAGTCTACTTTCATTAAAGGTATACAAACTCTTGATGGGCCATTTATTATGAATGAAATTATGTCTTGGTATAAGTTGAAAAGGATTTCAGCCATGGTGTTCAAAGTAGATTTTGAAAAAGCTTATGACTCGGTTAGGTAGGATTTTCTAGATGATGTGTTATGTAAGATGGGTTTTGGTGTCAAATGGAGAAGTTGGATACAAGGTTGTCTTTCTTCTTCTAGAGGTTTGGTCCTTGTTAATGGGTCTCCTACGGAAGAATTCCAGTTTTTTAGGGGCTTGAGACAGGGGGATCCTATTTCACATTTCCTCTTTATTCTTATCACGAAGAGCTTATATGTGGCGTTTCAAAGAGTAATTGACTGTGGTTTATTTCATGGTATTTCTCTTGATCCCAACTTATGCTTATCTCATCTTTTATATTATGCGGATGATGCTATTTTTGTGGGAGAATGGAAGGAATCGAAAATTAGAAACATTGTTTGCGTTTTATATTGCTTCTTTTTAGCCTCATGTTTGAAAATAAATCTTAACAAGAGTAAACTTCTTGGTTTTGGAGTTTCTAGTCTGTAGGTTGAAGAGTTAACAAAACTTATTGGGTGTGTTTCTATGAAAACTTCATTTCCTTATCTTGGGCTTATAGTGGGAGGCAATATGAGCAGGCTTTCAAATTAGAAAGATATTGTTTTAAAAGTGGAAAACTCACTTTCTAAATGGAAATTCAAAACTCTTTCGGTGGTTGGTAGATTGACGTTAATCAAGTCAGTTTTGGCTCTCTTCTGACTTTCTTTATGTCCTTGTGAAAATCTCCTACGGGTATTTTGAACTACTTGAAGCTATGCTGTAACACCCTGAATTCAGAAGGCCGGAAAGAGAAGAAAAACCTCAAATGAGGACGTGACTCGTCGAGTAGATGGGTGACTCAACGAGTAGGAGCGCGATTTGGTCGCGGGTTTAGTGGCCTACTCGACGAGTCAGAAGACGGACTCGGCGAGTTGGCCAGGTTTTGGGAAAACCCTAAAAGCGGGACTTGTACCCTATTTAAGGAACATTATAGTCTTCCATCAGCCCCCTTGATACTCTCTCAAGTCCAGAACGAAAACCCTAGAGCCTCCCTTGAGTTTGTGAGCTATTTTGTGAGTCTTGGAGCATTTTGAAGCTTGAAGGAACAAGAAGGAGGTTGGAGGTTCAAGGAGGAAGGAGTAGATCCAGAAGATTCACTCCATTTGCTGCTCATTTTGGTAATCAAGTTCCTTCCTTGACTTCTAGTTTGTTAGATCCATTTATGTCCCTTTTATGAAGTTTATGGACCAAGAATGATTTCTTGTGGGATTTGGACGTCCCCAAGATAGATCCTTTCAGATCTGGAAGTATTAAGAATAGTTAAGGCATAAAGGTGGAAGCTTTATGCCATTTGAACTCCCAATGCAAAGATTAAGTGGTTATTGTGGCCTTTTGAGCAAAAAGGGCCATGCATGGGTGCAAAGGTAGCAGCTTTGTGTGATATCCCGACCCTAGGAGGCTAGATCAGGGTCTTGGATGCGTTGAGCTTGTCTGAAATCGTCTGAATAGTGTTGGACATTGGGAGACTCGGCGAGTCAGTTATGGGACTCCGCGAGTCAGGCCAGTTCTTTCCCCAAAACCCTTCCGTTAAGGGTATGAGTTGAGTTGGAAAGGGACTCAGCCAGTCTGAGTCCATAATGGTCATGAAGTTCATCGTACTCGACGAGTTCAAGGAAGAACTCGGCGAGTCCAAGGCAATCTTCTTAGTTATGAAGATGAACTCGACGAGTTGTTCATACAACTCGGCGAGTCATGGCCTAGATATTCATATGATGATGATGAACTTGACGAGTTCAAGGATGAACTCGGCGAATCGGTTGAAGATAGTCCCGAAGTGTTAGATGAAGGAGAACTCGTCGAGTTCTCGCTAGACTCGACGAGTGGAGTCGGGGTTGTTTTGGGATTTGAGGAGTATGGACTAGACGAGCTGGTAGAACAACTCGGCGAGTCGAGTCAACTGGAAGTTGACTTTGACCGTTGACCTTGACCAAGTTTGACCAGGGTTGCCTTTTGGATTATTGTGGTCTTATTGTTGTTTTGGGTATTGATAGTTCGGGAAGCCGAAGGGTCTGCGATTCAGTAGTGACGGTTAGTGGTCAGAAGCGTTCAGCGAATCTTCAGCAGTGTGAGGTGAGTCTCCTTACTGTGTGCATGGGTCTACGGCCACAATGCCGGCCCATTATGTTCATGTTCATAATTATGCTTATGTATAGAAGGAAGACCCGGGGGTTAGCCCTAGGCACTTATTGATAAATGTTTCGGGTTACGACCTGATGTCGGGCGAGGCCCGAGGAATGTTAGGATGCTAGAGGTCTTTGTGATTCTTGCATGTGTCGGTATGATAGGATCCGGACCAAGGGTCCGATGTCGGGGTAAGCCCGAAGTACGTTGGATAATAGTATGTTTCCGGGTCGGGGGTCCGATGACGGGGTATTCCCGAGGAAGATTCTTATGTATTGCGTTAGATTATACTTGTTGTCTTCGTGATACTTGTATGTGCCTGGTAGGGAGGTGAGTGTGGGCGAGGTCCCGTATCTCATCACAAGCTGAGTATGGATGGGGTTCCATATCTCGAAACTAGCAGAGCAGGGGCGAGGCCCGTGATAGGAAGGGTGTGAGTGTGGGCGAGGGCCCGTATCTCACTACCAGTAGGAGTGTGGATGGGGTTCCACTACCTCAGTAGCAGACCAGGGGCGGGGTCCAATTTAGGCGAGGCCTTAGAGCAGGGAATGGTTAGGGAATGCATATGTATGTTTCAGTATGTTATTTAATCGTATGTATGTGTATGGCGAGCGAGGCCCAGAGACAGGCAGGGCCTAAAGGAAACAGATCTGTATACCGGGCGGGGATCGATGCTAGGTGGGACCTGATGCCAGGCGGGGCCTGATGACGGACGGGGTCCGATGGCGGGCGAGGCCCAATACAGCGGGCGGGGGCCCAGTATGTGGTTATGTGCTCAGAATTATGTATGGCATGTATGGATCAGTAGATATGTATGGTATGTGGTAGGTTGGGGAGCTCAGTAAGCTTACGGTTTTCAGTTTTGCTTTCAGGTATTTCCGATAACGGAATGAAGAGCTCGGGATGATCGCATGGCACACACCAAGAAGTTTAGCCTGGGATGTTTACTCTGATAAAATGAATAAGTGTTTTGGAAAAGATACTCTGATTTGTCATATAACCCCTTTTTGTATGTTTGAATGACTTAATTCTACGGATTAGTAACGTTTTTAAAAGAAATTTTTGGTCATGATTTTTGGGTTGTTACAAGTTGGTATCAGAGCCTTGGTTTGAGGGATTCAGGCACACTCTCAGGTGTGACTGAACTCAAACTGAGGGCTTGGTAAGGAAATTTTCAAAAGAAAATCATTTTTATAAAAGAACTTCGAAAAGAAAAAGGATTTCGAGAAAAGAATAAGAACTTTGAAAAGAGAAAAGGGTGTGGTGCATGCAATCGGCCGAGCTCAAGTAAGTTCTCCCAAATTACCCATACAAGTTTATGTTATGATATGAATATGTGATCAGCATGCTAGATTTAGGGCTAAGGATCTAGGAGGATGCCTTGTATGCCTGCTATATGTGTCTGTAAACTGCATGCTAGTATTGGTTAGACAGTAGTAGGATAGCCTGTTTAGGTTATGCCTGATTATATGAGATTAGCATCGCATGCTAGTACAGATTCTTGTATTTGGATAGAACTGCTTGATTATGTTCTGGTTAGATTTTCCTCTTTGTCTGAATGCTGCTTGCTTTGTGCTTTGTGGGACTCTTAGTAATGTAAGCTAGCTATTAAGTAAATATGCTAAGTCACATGTGGCACGTGCTGGATAATCTCAGAGTGATAGATTTGACCCTATTGCGCAGCTCTTGTTTGAGTCCAACCGTTCTAGGGATGGGTCTATTACTCGAAGGATTATCTGATCACTGTTGCATGTGGCTATATTCATGAGGTAGCTATTTGATATTACTGGGAATCTTTAAGCAGTTGAGGACTGGTTTGGGTTAGAGATTTCCCTAGGGTAGGCCTAGGATGAGTTTAGTGTTGGGAGCAGCGGTGGTAGTGAAAGGGACTTGGCGGAGTCGAGGCAACTCTTGAGGAAAGTACGGATAGATGTGGAAGGTAGTATGGGCCCGTACTACTGAAAGCAGAGGATCCGTACTCGATTCAAGAGGGGCCGAGATGAAACTAGGGAACTTATAGAGTGTGTGTGATCCCTCGTCAGTGATGTTTATTTTGATGTTTGTTATGGCATTTTTCAGTATGGCGACATTGCAAGATGGACCAGTGGATGGGTCAGGTGTTAGAGAGGGATCAGGCTCGGGTTCAGGGACCGAGCAGCTCGAGGAGCGAATGAGGGAGTTTGTATCAGCGGAGGTTACGCGCAGTATTTTAGACCAGACTCCTGTGATCTTTGGCACGGTCAAGGAGGGCATCCTGGAGATTTTGGATGAGAGGCTTGGAGCCTTCCGCTCAGAGATGATGGCCTTGTTGGGAGCGCGTACATTGACATTCCGGGAGTTCAGAGCTTGTGGAGCTCCAGACTACCATGGGGCTAGGGACCCCATTGCTAGTGGCAGATGGTTGGCTGATGTCGCCAACGCTTTTCATTCTAGCCGGTGTCCCGAGGGGGACAAGGTTCGACTCGCCTCCTGTCTTCTGAAGGACAGAGCATGGGATTGGTGGGAGGAGGTTGGTCATGCTATCAGGGATGATGCCGCGTTGGACGCGATGACATGGAGCGACTTCTCGGCCAGGTTCAAGGCCGAGTTTGCATCGGTGATTGAGGTGCAGCAGTTAGCCAGGGAGTTTCAGGATTTGAGACAGACTACAGAGACAGTGGCGGAGATCACCGCCAAGTTCAGGGAGAGAGCCCTTCTGGTTCCGCAGTATGTGACGGACGAGGAGATGAAGAAGGGTCGGTACCACGAGATGTTGAGGAGTGATATCAGCCAGTTTGTGAGTCGGTCCAGCTGCAAGACGCTGGAAGACATGATCGCTCGGGCCAGAGAAAGAGAGATTGATCTTGAGACAGAAAGGAAGAGAAAGTTGGCAGAGGTTCAGGTATCCATGGGATCAGGCAAGAGGCCCAAGACATCAGATTCCAGATTGAGAGGTCCTCAGGACCGGGGCTGTGACAACCCGAAATTTTCACTTGTACAAACCCTACAATCCAGAACTTCAATTAAAAGTTAAATACTTTTCTGCTAAATTTTAGCCGGTTTCAAGTTCATTTGAGTATTTTTATTAATTATTCATGAAACGAACGGATAAAAGGAAGTGATTTCTAGAATATCGGGATAGCAATGGAACAATCAACACCTTGTTTAGGTGTTCACGGCCAAACAAAGAGGGTTTGGGACGTGAACTCCCTTAAGGCCGCAAACTCATGCCTTAGGCATGAGTTTACTCTCCATTCTTTCATTTCCCAACTTCCCACCTCAAGAACTCTCACCATTCTCTCTCAAGTATCATCCCGTTCTTCACCCGATCTTCCGAAAACGTAAGTGTTTCTTAACTTGATTTGTTGTTATAACCTAACATCTAGTGTTTATACATCATTTCATCCATTCATTCTTGATTTTCACTTAGATCTTCAAGTGTTCTTCAAAACACCAAGAACACCAAAAACACACACTAGTGTTCTTGGACCTTAAACACCCAATCAAGCTTCTATCTTGTAAGTACACTTGCCCTAGCTTCTTGTGTGCTTAGAATGAACTTGTTTACACTTAGAAAACATCCAGAAACACATGATCAAAGGTGTTTACGGCCAAGGGATGTTCTTGGGCCGTAAACCCTTATAAGTGGGGTTAAATGAACCCTAGTCCCTTCCTAAGCCTTGGATGCTAGTCTTGATCCTTCCTTGAAGTGTTTAGGACCTTAAACATCAAAGAAAACATGTCCCCATAAGAGTTTACGGCCGTATACACATAAGGAAATGGTCCTTAGGCCGTAAACTCTATAACGAGGTGTTATTGTGCCCCTAAAGCCTCCTAAGGCTTGGACTTGATCATAGAATGCTTACTCTTGACTTATAAGACCTTAAATCACCAAATGGCACTAAGTACCATGAGTTTACGGCCGTAAACTCATGGGGGAAGTGACCTTAGGCCGTAAACTCCATAAGGAGTGGTTCTTGGGCCATAAACTCCAATGTCATGCCATGCAACCCTTAGATGCAACCCTTTGGTATCAATAGCACTTGAATCAAAGTGTTTTCATGTCCTAGGATGTCTTAACTTAGTTAATTAGTTGTTAAATAACTAATTGGATACATATATGTGTTATTATATGTTAATTAGGATCTGTGTGTGTGCTCAAGTCTTCACTTGACACTTAGCATCCTATACCATCCGTTCATCCAAACCACTCACTACAGGTGAGTTCATACCCCTTAATTAACCTTTTAAAATGATTTTAAATGCTTTTATGGGGGGAATACAAGTTGAACTATTATAGTTATTATATCAATCACATGTGATTAATAACTACCAAACAAGTGGATTTCTTACTTTTCAAACTGTGTTATCAAACAAACTATTTCAAACTGTTTTATTAAACTCTTTTACATGTCAAATACTTTTATTAAACTATTTTAAACTTATATCCTGTTAAATGTGTATCTATATAGATATAGTTATATAAGTAGGATTGAAAGGACTTAGGACTGATAGCTCACCTTACTTCATGTTCCTTGTTTGGTTGTGGACTTAGGGTATTCAGGTTATTTGTCCAAAGGTCGTTTGAATCCTAGTTATATATTATGTATATGTATATAGATATAAAAGTTCTTTCTTTCAATTCAATACCTTTGGGTAGCAAGGGTATACAAACATGTTCATACATACAAACAACATTACTAGTAAACTATAATAGGTATAGTTTAGGGAGATACTAATACTATTACTAGAACAGTGAAACATACAAAGAGTCAGTTCATACATGAGTCAATACCATACAGAGAGAACATAACATACAGATAGAGAATACTATGATGAGAAACAAACAATACCATACAGAGAGAACATACATACATGCTAGACAGGGAGAGAACACACAATACAGCTAGCACATACATATACAAGAACATTACTACAGTTATGTGAGCCACGTAACGGGGCATGGCATCACCTGTCATGGCCCGTTTTGTATCCAGAATCTCCTTAAGTGGGGAGCGTTTGAGTTTGTGTATAGATCTATACTGGATTGACTATCCTACACCTTGCTGCTCGCTACAGTGGGACTTGCAAGTCTACGGGTGCCAAACGTCATTTCTTCCGACGTCTTACATCGTCGTGTTTATAGTCGGTAGCAGGGTACAGGCCGATCACATGGTACTTTAAATAACAATTGGTTTAAGGTAGTTAGTACAACAGTAGTTACTTAATACAACACTACAATACTATTTCATTTTCCCATTGCATTCGCTTTGTGATCTTCACACAATAAACAGTAATGTAAAAACTATATTTTTGGTTAATGATAGTCAGATTTGGGAAAATACATACTCTTACAAGAGACACACACACAGATACTAGATGCCTTGGTAGAAGGCTACTTTTAGTAGGAAACATAGGGTTTTCTAGGGGAGTTCAAACAATTACAAAATTTTACAAACTTATACATTACATACTTACAAACACTTTCATACAAATGCATAAACTAAAATACTTATGATCTCACCAGCTTTAAAGCTGATAAACTCTTTCAAAATAACTTGTATTCTCAGGTCACTAGTAGACAGGTATCAGTGCCAGGTTTTGAGAAGATGGAGCTCGTTCAAGACTCATCTTTTATTTTGATTTATGTTTTGGTGTCTATTAAACTTGACAGAACACACTTGTATTAAATTATATTATTAATGCAATGGATGATGTTGTTGCTTGTTTACTACTTTGCATTGTTGTGATACTGTACATGACGTGATTCCGCCGTTCCGGTTTTGGGGTGTGACAGAGGCCGTTGTGGCAAGTGCGGCAGGACGCACGAGGGTGCGTGTAGGAGTGTCAGTGGTGGTGATTCTGGTTGCTTCAAGTGCGGTCAGGCTGGTCATTTCAGCAGGGATTGTACTGCTACCACCACCCAGGGATCGGACCTGATATGTTTCCATTGTAGTCAGAGGG
Organism: Lactuca virosa; assembly: GCF_052849685.1. Lineage (NCBI taxonomy): Eukaryota > Viridiplantae > Streptophyta > Magnoliopsida > Asterales > Asteraceae > Lactuca > Lactuca virosa. Next base: position 147,645,072 of record NC_136426.1, read on the forward strand.
GCCACAAGAAGGCCCAATGTCCGAGTTTGCATTCAGCAGGACAGGTGATAGCACCTGCCCCTGCAACCTTGAGGATCACCGACGGTCACCAGGGTCGGGCGGAGGCGCCTGCAGCGAGGAGCAGGGCGTATCAGTTGGTTTCAGATGAGGTGTGAGCAGCCCGATTCATCAGGTACATATTTTCTTTCATTTCCCTATCAGCTTATGTTATGATCTTATGGTTATGGTTCTGCATCGGTATTGATAATGATATTTCGGGATTTGGTGGCCTGCTTGTAATTGAGTTGTATGTCATCTGCATACCTTGGATTTTAGAATGATAATAGGAGGTCGCCTCCTTTAGAGCAGGTTACTTTGGATGCAGTAGCTGTAGCATGCATGTGTGGGGCTCGGTAGTGTCTCGCTGGTTTCGAGAAGGTATCGTTAGGGGATAGATCGGTTAGATTCCCAGTTGTGGTAAGCTCTAGTTTTCAGCAGGAGTGGCCAGAAGATGGTAGGGAGAATTGGTAATTCTCTCAAGCTGTGAGCTGTGAGGAGCTAGACGAATCAAAGTGGGGGAGAGCCACTCGTGTGGGGGCCAGCGACAGAAGTAAATGCAAGACTGAGGTGGTTCCGCGGTCTTGGTGAGGAAGGAAGCAACTCAAGTGGCTATTTTCGATGGAGGAGCAGTTAGGTTGGAAGTTGGGGAAAACTTCCCAACCTTGAGTTCGCGTCTTCGCGAGTAGTTGATAGCTGGTTCAGGGAAACCCGATCGGAGAGCCTTCGGCAGGTACGAGTTTAGTTGGGATATAAGGCTGCGGGGTAGTCGCAGCATTCCCCAGCAGCGAGTCAGTGAGGGAAGTGATGTAAGACTGCTGGTAAGCCGTAGCATTCATTAGCAGCTTAGTTAGCGGAGTGTGGGCGGGGGCCCGTATCTCCTAGTTCGCGGAGTGTGGGCGGGGGCCCGTATCTCCTAGTTCGCGGAGTGTGGGCGGGAGCCCGTATCTCCTAGTTCACGTAGGGTGGGCGGGGGCCCGTATCTCCGAGTTAGCATGATAAGAATCAGGAAAGTTTAGCTAGTTGAGGTAAGAAGAGGAGTGGGTCTGCATAGCCCTGGATAGGTGAGACATGTGGGGGAGGCCGCTCCGAAGTATAGATGGGTGGGATCCGTGGGCGAGGCCGTGTTCTTTTAGCAACAGGTAGGACCTGGTGGAGACCTTAGGGTAAGGTAGGGGATCGGGGATCCTAGATCTTCTAGAGCCAGAGTGGCTGGGTTGGTGGGGCAGTTCAGGTAGTCGCGGTATCTTCATGAGTCGCTGGGAGCGACTGAGGAAATGTTCTCACGTTCGGTAACCGGTGGGGGACTGGTATCTCGGGTAACGGTGGATCGGTTGGGACCAGGGTGGTCTCGGTTCGTCCGGAAGGCGGATGGGAGTCGGCAGGACTTCAGGCAGGAATGATGATAAGGTGTTTGGTGCAGAAGGCAGTGAGCTGATCAGGTAATGCTAAGTTGCTCACTGCGGAATCAGATAATCTCGGAGGATGGTCTGAATTCACACGTTGGGTGGAGTTTTCAGTATTGGAGCATCGTATGTGTAACATCCGGATTCCCAGGTATCTTATTTTAAGTATTTTATATTGAATTTTAGAGAGGGACTCGGCGAGTAGGCGCCCAAACTCGTCGAGTGGGATCGCGCATGCTTTGGTCTGATTTAATGAAGGACTCGGCGAGTCCATACGTGGACTCGGCGAGTCCACGCTGTTTAATGAAACCCTAATTTCTCGGGTTTGGGACCTATTTAAGGACCCTTATAGCCACCATTTGCGGCTACCAGACCCTTGAGAGAAACCCTAATAGTGCTTGAGCGTTTGAGAGAGAGAAGAAGCCATTATTGGACCTTTGTGGTTTGGTTTTGCAAGAAGAGGTTGATTCCAGCTTAGAGGAGGCCAAGGAGGTTGCACATCTATGGTTTTCAAGCAAAGGGCATCATCTTTGAGGTAGCATATCGATCCTCTTTCTGTTTTGTTAAAGAATCCATGGATCTAGGGTTTTCTATACCCTTTATTGGGATGATTTGTTGGAGATATGGTCCCTTATCATGTTTAGGCTTCAGATCTAGACCCATAGTGGTCCAGAGAACCTTATCCATCTTGCTTTATGATGAGATATGAAAGAAATGGACTTAGGATGTTGTATTTGTGGCTAAATCATCAAGTAGAGTCATTTGGACGTTGCATGAGTATCAAGTTCGAACCTTTACGTGTTTATTGAGCTTGGGAAGGTTAGATCTATGGATTAGAGGAACAGATCTGACCTTAGAAGGTCATTTGAGTGTGAGCATGGAATGAACTCGCCGAGTCCATGAGCAGACTCGACGAGTCGAGTCGGGTTGCCCCGCGACTCGCGACCTGTGACGACCCGTGGAGTATAGGGTTGACTCAGCAAGTCAAGAGAGGACCAGGGGCGAAGAGAGCAGGCGTGTACTCACCGAGTCACCCTAGTGCACTCGGCGAGTCGGGTCAAAGTTGACCGTTGATTTTCGTTGACTTTAGGGTTCTGGTCAAGACTGATTCAGGAGAGTTCAGGGAAGGGTAGAATGGTCTTCTACCCAGTTTGTAGAGATGAGATCATGAGAGAGTATTGATCGGGAATGTTATTTGAATAATAGGAGGAGGCTAAGTCGGGACGTTAAGCACGAGAGGTTATCCGACTTCATTGAGGTGAGTCTTCTCACTATACTGTACCTGGAAGGGTACCTATGTGTGACCGGAAGGTCTTGTATGCTATGATGTATGTGCTATATGCGGTTATGTGTGTATGCTATGAATGATAAGGACCGGAAGGTCAAGATGATATGTATGTATATGCTATGTATGTTACGTATGGTAAGGACCGGAAGGTCGAGATGATATGGACCGGAAGGTCAAGAGGTTACGGACCGGAAGGTCTACCGGGATTTGGGACGGAAGTCCCCTGAGACACATGGATCGGAAGATCCTACAGAGTTGTGGCCTGGAAAGGCGTATGTGGGCTATGTAGTATTTTGGGGAACTCACTAAGCGTTTATGCTTACAGTTGTTGTGTGATGTGTTTCAGGTACTAGCAAGGATCGCGGGAAGGCGCCGGCATGATCCGTACACACTTATGGAGTTTATGATATTGAGATCTTGGGACATGTTTTGTTATGTTACAGTGGACACATTACGTTTTTATGATTATCGTGTGAATGAAAGTATGTTTTTAAATGAAAAATTATTTTGAAAAATTACGTTGTTACAGTATGAGGGGATATTTCGTGAGTAATGGTATGATGGTCGGCACTGAGAGTGGCCAGAATTGCGGTTTCAGTATAAGATTTGTTCTTGATGGAGATCGGAAAGATCGTTGCTTATAGGAAGCTGCCTTGGAAAGGCCAGTGGCAGTGCAGGGTAAAGGGGGTGAACCCCTGGTGTATCAGTATAAGTGTACTCGGAGTACCGACAGGGTTACCGGTTAGGTAAAAGTGTTGCACACAAAGGTAGTAGTGATCGGATTATTCTGAGGGTGATGTTTTCAAGGAGTGGGTCGAGTAGATGAAGTGTGTACCTGTGGTAAAATGGTAAACGGATTGTAAGGTAGTGGACCGTGGCGGACTTCGAGGACAAAGTCTAGTTTAAGTGGGGGAGAGTTGTAACACCCAGAATTCAGAAGGTCGGAAAGAGAAGAAAAACCTCAAATGAGGACGTAACTCGACAAGTAGATGGGTGACTCGACGAGTAGGAGCGCGATTTGGTCGCGGGTTTAGTGGCCTACTCGACGAGTCAGAAGACGGACTCGGCGAGTTGGCCAGGTTTTGGGAAAACCCTAGAAGTGGGACTTGTACCCTATTTAAGGAACATTATAGTCTTCCATCAACCCCCTTGATACTCTCTCAAGTCCAGAACGAAAACCCTAGAGCCTCCCTTGAGTTTGTGAGCCATTTTGTGAGTCTTGGAGCAATTTGAAGCTTGAAGGAACAAGAAGGAGGTTGGAGGTTCAAGGAGGTTGGAGGTTCAAGGAGGAAGGAATAGATACAGAAGATTCACTCCATTTGCTGCTCATTTTGGTAATCAAGTTCCTTCCTTGACTTCTAGTTTGTTAGATCCATTTATGTCCCTTTTATGAAGTTTATGGACCAAGAATGATTTCTTGTGGGATTTGGACGTCCCCAAGATAGATCCTTTCAGATCTGGAAGTATTCAGAATAGTTAAGGCATAAAGGTGGAAGCTTTATGCCATTTGAACTCCCCATGCAAAGATTAAGTGGTTATTATGGCCTTTTGAGCAAAAAGGGTCATGCATGGGTGCAAAGGTAGCAGCTTTGTGTGATATACCGACCCTAGGAGGCTAGATCTGGGTCTTGGATGCGTTGAGCTTGTCTGAAATCGTCTGAATAGTGTTGGACATTAGGAGACTCGGCGAGTCAGTTATGGGACTCGGCGAGTCAGGCCAGTTCTTGCCCCAAAACCCTTCTGTTAAGGGTATGAGTTGAGTTGGAAAGGGACTCAGCCATTTTGAGTCCATAATGGTCATGAAGTTCATCGTACTCGACGAGTTTAAGGAAGAACTCGGCGAGTCCACGGCAATCTTCTTAGTTATGAAGATGAACTCGACGAGTTGTTCATACAACTCGGCGAGTCATGGCCTAGATATTCATATGATGATGATGAACTCGACGAGTTCAAGGATGAACTCAGCGAGTCGGTTGAAGATAGTCCCGAAGTATTAGATGAAGGAGAACTCGCCGAGTTCTCGCTAGACTCGACGAGCTGGTAGAACAACTCGGCGAGTCGATTCAACTGGAAGTTGACTTTGACCGTTGACCTGGACCAAGTTTGACCAGGGTTGCCTTTTGGATTATTGTGGTCTTAATGTTGTTTTGGGTATTGATAGTTCGGGAAGCCGAAGGGTCTGCGGTTCAGTAGTGTCGGTTAGCGGTCAGAAGCGTTCAGCGAATCTTCAGCAGTGCGAGGTGAGTCTCCTCACTGTGTGCATGGGTCTACGGCCACAATGTTGGCCCATTATGTTCATGTTCATAATTATGCTTATGTATAGAAGGAAGACCCGGGGGTTAGCCCTAGGCACTTATTGATAAATGTTCCGGGTTACGAACTGATGTCGGGCAAGGCCCGAGGAATGTTAGGATGCTAGAGGTCTTTGTGATTCTTGCATGTGTCGGTATGATAGGATCCGGACCGAGGGTCCGATGTCGGGGTAAGCCCGAAGTACGTTGGATAATAGTATGTTTCCGGGCTGGGGGTCCGATGCCGGGGTATTCCCGAGGAAGATTCTTATGTATTGCGTTAGATTATACTTGTTGTCTTCGTGATACTTGTATGTGCCTGGTAGGGAGGTGAGTGTGGGCGAGGTCCCGTATCTCATCACAAGCTGAGTATGGATGGGGTTCCATATCTCGAAACTAGCAGAGCAGGGGCGAGGTGTGACAACCGTCAAATTTCGGTCAATTCAAAGTCAACAAGTCAAACCGCTCAACTCCAATAACCCTTGTATGCTAGGGTTTACGTTATGTAATCACTATACAATTCGCTATTTTAATGAGAAATCATCATTTGGAAAGTTCATGTGTTTGATTTTCCTTAGCCTTAACAAGTGCTAAACAACGAACCAAAGCGATAAAACACTATTACACAATCATCGGGATTGTGTAAGACACTAAAACACGGTTTAATGGGGTTTACGAACCTTGCGTTGTGAAGCCGGACACTCAAATTAATCACAAACGAAACCTCTCTAAATCGTTTTCACTCTATCTCTTTCTATTTGAAATCTCTCCCAAATCTCTCCCAAATCTCTCTCAAAAGTTACTTTAACTTTTTGTAATCATTTGGGTCATCTCGACCCTTGACCGGGTCAAAAATCGCTTGAAACGGGGTAAAAACGAGTAAAATAGCTTTAAGGATCCGAAACCGAAGCTTCTGGACCGAAGCCTCGCATCCGAGGCCTCTGATCCGAAGCGAGGGTCCGAAGGTCCGAAGGTCCGAAGCGAGGGTCCGAAGGTCCGAAGCGAAGGTCCGAGGGTCCGAAGTCCGAAGCGATTTACCGGTTTTTCGACTACGACTTCGTTTTAACTCCGTTTTTCATTATTTTAACGTGGGATTTTCACCCAAAACTTTATTTTATAAACTAAGGCCCCAAAATATATAAATCCCCAGGGTTTTTATAAAATATATTAAAAGAATTGGTGATTGAACTAATTATTGAGGGAATATTTGCTTTTCCTTAATTTATGGCAAAAGCAAACCACTACCACCTCACTCTATGATTAGCCACTCTTTCCCACTACCCCTTGTCTCCTTAGTGGACCTTTACAGCCAATCTCCAGCTCTTCCCACGTTCTAAGAGCTGGAGGATTGATCCTCTCTCCTCATTCTCCATAAAACTCTTTCATTCTACACTTAGCAACCAAGAACACTCTCCAAAATTCTCTCATCTTTTCTCTTAACTTCAAGAACTTCAAGGCTTTCTCCAGGGATTTCTTTCTTCAATTAGTAAGTATCTCCATCATTCACATAATTATTAAACTCCATTCTACTCAAATCATTGATATCTTACAAGTTCCATCTTATTCGGTGTTAGATTCTCGAATCATCAAGACATCTTCTTAGTGTTCTTGAGTTGAACACTTCCTCTCTCTCACTTTCATCTACTGAAACCACATAAGGTGAGTTCATACCCGTACACTTACATGTTTTTCTTAAGTTTTAAGGGGGGAATACAAGTAAAATCATCAAGAACACAATTAAACTTTTTCTAACAGATTACATCAGAAAAGATGGACGTTAATCACGGACTGTTTTGGTCAACTTAAATATTTTAGTTTTCAAAACTGTTTCAGGTGCAAGTAGTTCAAACTCTTAGCTTTAAAATGGCTACTTGCACATCTCCATATGATGTTTTTACAATTTATGGTGATTTTTACAAAACTGCCTGTCATTTCAGAGGCAAACCCGGACCAGTCTGTGATTATGAACATTTTCACCTCTGTTAGAGATCACTAAAAATCATGATAAAATTTACGAACAAACAAGACTCATATTCCAAACTCTCAAAATTTGCGGATTTGGATTTAGAGCTTTGATGATTTTTCTATAAATTTTCTAAGAACGGTAACAGAAACTGTTTTTAACGAAAAGTTGTTGTTAATTTCATATCACCTTGTAACATGTTGAGCAAGGTGTATATCTTTATGTGATTATATGTTACTGCAATATATGACATTTTGTCTTAATATTTAGACACACATCAGTTTACAAATGGATTTGGTCATATAAAATACAAAGAATAACAAGTGATTATAATCAAAGTACAATAGATACATTCAAACATTAAATAAACTATTTTGAATATAGTTTGCATACATTACCACGTACTACCCTTGGTTGATAAACTATAATAGGTATAGTTTATGATACATTACATAACACATACATTTAAAAAGGGTACATTTATACAAAAGATATTTTCATTAAGCAAGGTACGGCCATACGGTACCAAATTTTCATAACACGTAATTCCGTTAATGACTTTGTGAGACATTTACTTCAAATTACCATTAAGTCCTGTATTGTAACCAGAGTCTCCTTGAGGGAGAGCGTGATACTTGTGTATAGATCTATATTGGGTTTGACAAACCCACACCTAAACTGCATGCAACAGTTAGACCGATAGGTCTGGGGTGACAAATGTCATAACATTTCCGACGCCTGAAGAACGTCGTTTTAGGCAACCTTGGTCATAGTATGGTTATAATAAACTCACATAAAGTATTAACAAACATTGGAATTTACGGGAACTTCATTAAAATTTAACGAGTTTATGTCGATTTAAACTTGCATTGTTTTACTATAAATATGACAAATTACTTGTACATTTCGGTCTTTGGGTTTTAAGACTACATTTACACATTAAGGAAAATATTGGATTTTTCTAACACAAATACTACTTTTACAAACGAAAGGCTTTTAATAATACCAAACAAAAGCTTATGAACTCACCAACCTTTGTGTTGACACTTTTTCAAACAACTTGTATTCTCAGGAAATCATTAAACAGGTAATCAAGTGCTTTTGAGGATGGGACGCTAAGGCGTCTACTATTTCATATTTTATCAACATATTGTAATTGATTCGTAAACATGTAATTCATACAATGATGTAAATTTTTTTAATTATATATATGTTGGTTGTGTTTGCTTGAATTACTATTACAATTGCTGTTATGATACTATACATGAAGTCCTCCACCCCCGGACGTTTCCGCCATCCTTGGTTTGGGGGTGTGACAGATTGGTATCAGAGCGCAGTTTATAGTGAATTAAGTATATCAAACCACATAAGATATACAAACTATAAACACAATTGGGACTAATAGTCTCTGATTTGTGCATTTTTCAAATAAATATACTTTTAGAAAATAAATGATTTTTTTTTTTAATTAAAAGTATAAATACATGCATACATGCTCACATAGTGTCATAACTAGAAAAACATAAAATAAAAGAAGAGGAGTTGTACATTATGGGTATGCCTTGGTATATGTAAATCAAGTCTGGGAAGGATATAGCCTGATCAACTATATCTGTCCGGGAATTGACTTGCATATACCGAGGGATGGTCAGGATGGACAACAAATCTAACAAACCTAATAACATACTACAAAGGATACTTTAAGAACTCAAAACTAAACATTTACAAATACTATAGGAGTATTTTGTGTTACTATAATAAAAATATTTTATACTTTCATTTTACCTCATAACCCAATGTATTGGGTCAATAAAAAGTATAAAATCGTATGTATCGTAAACATACCGGAAAACAACGTAATAATATACTTTATGTATAAAAGATTTCTCTCCCTATAAATACACTTTTACTAAAAGTACATTGGTTTACGACTTATGCCAGAATCATGCCGCCAAGGAGAAGACCAAGACCTTCCAGCAACACAGCAACACCTCCTCCGCCGCCGCCTCCACAGTTTGATCCCGCGATGTTCCAGGCTGCAGTAACAGCAGCCGTAGCGGCCGCAATGTCGCAGATAGGGACCAACGGAGCTGGTGGTTCGGGATCGGGAGCTACACACTCTAACCACGGAGACAGTACGTGGCGTGCAAAAGAGTGTTCATACAAAGACTTCACAAATGGCAAACCCGACAACTTCAATGGAAGCGGGGGAGTCATCGCTTTGATGCAATGGTTTGAAAAGACCGAAGTAGTCTTTCAGGTGTGCTCTTGCCCCGAAGCGAGCAAAGTTAAGTTCGCAGCCTTCACCTTCACCGGCCGGGCCCTTACTTGGTGGAACTGCCGGATTAAGTCACTTACTCTCGAAGTGGCTAGCTCCATAACCTGGGCAGAACTAAAAGCGTTGATGATGAAGGAGTACTGCCCGAGAGGTGAAATTCAAAAGCTGGAACAAGAACTTTGGAACCTCAGGATGACGGGCTCTGACCTTGAAACCTACACCACCCGATTCAATGAATTGGCTCTCCTCTGCCCAACAATGGTTACTCCGGAGGAGAAAAAGGTGGAGCGATACCTTTGGGGACTGTCTCTCCACGTGCAAAGTAGTGTCCTGGCTTCAAGGCCAACTACTTTTGACAGTGCCAGGGAGCTGGCACAACAACTTGTTGACCACCGAGCCGGTCATAATACTACAACCACTACCACTGATAAATCAAAAGGAGGAAACAACAAAAGGAAGTTCTGGAACGAAAAGAAGAGCCAACCAGCACAGGACCCCGCTAAGAAGCAACAAATTGTTGCTGTCCATGCTGCCACTAATACTGTCACTACTGCTACCACTCCAGCACCACCGAAGCCATATGCGGGAAAACTACCTAAGTGCAACAAGTGCAACTTTCACCACAATGGTGCTTGTAGGGAGATGCACTGTAACAACTGCGACAGGAAGGGGCACACTGCTCGTTTCTGTAAAGCGCCGGCTCAACCAATCAACCAAGTCGCCAGTATGGGGGCAACCCGGACCTGCTACAACTGTGGAGACGCAGGTCACTTCAAAAGAGACTGCCCCAAAGCACAAGCCCCTAATGCTGGTGGAGTAGGAAGAGTCCTGGCAATAGGACATGGGGAAGCAGTCGAGGATCCCACGGTGGTTACCGGTACGTTTCTCCTCAATAACTCTTATGCATGCGTACTATTCGATAGTGGAGCGGAGAGGAGTTTCGTGAGCCACCAATATAAACATTTACTTGAACAAAATCCCCAATCACTAAAGGATACTTATGTAGTAGAAATGGCAAATGGGAAAGTAGAACGCACTAGCGATATATACTCAGAATGTACTCTCACTATAGACAACCATACATTTAAAATTGACCTGATGCCAGTCACCATAAAAAGCTTCGACGTAATCATCGGGATGGATTGGTTAGTTCCTCACCGTGCCGACATTCTATGTTACGAAAGGGCCGTTCGCCTCAATCTACCAAATGACGAAACCCTTCTCATCTATGGTGACAAACCTAGTACGAATTTACAAATCATCTCATGCATCAAAGCCCAAAAGTATCTCCGGAAGGAGTACCACGCCTTCTTAGCCCATGTAGTAGACAAGAAACAAGACGTGAAAGACATCAAAGACATCCCCGAAGTGTGTAACTTCCCGGATGTGTTCCCAGAGGATCTTCCTGGTGTACCACTCGCACGACAAGTCGATTTCAGAATTGACTTAATACCCGGAGCTACCCCCGTAGCCAGAGCTCCATACCGCCTCGCACCATCAGAAATGCAGGAGTTGTCCAGTCAGTTGACCAAGCTTTTGAGCAAAGGGTTCATCAGACCAAGCTTCTCACCTTGGGGAGCACCAGTCCTTTTTGTAAAGAAGAAGGACGGATCCTTTCGCATGTGCATCGACTATCGGGAACTAAACAAACTCACCATCAAAAACCGATATCCTCTACCCCGAATCGACGACCTTTTCGACCAACTCCAAGGAGCAAATTTCTTCTCAAAAATCGACCTAAGGTCAGGCTACCATCAGCTACGAGTTCAAGAAGAAGATATTCCCAAAACTGCATTCAGAACTCGCTATGGGCACTACGAGTTTGTGGTGATGTCCTTCGGTTTAACAAACGCACCTGCGGTATTCATGGACCTAATGAATAGAGTGTGTCGACCCTACCTAGACAAGTTTGTAATCGTATTCATCGACGATATCTTGATCTACTCGCGAAGCGAAGAAGAGCATCGCCTACATCTACGCCAAGTGCTAGAGACACTAAGAGCGGAGAAGCTTTATGCTAAGTTCTCTAAGTGTGAATTCTGGATTAGAGAAGTGGATTTTCTTGGACATGTGGTAAGTGAGAAAGGCATACATGTGGATCCCTCCAAGATCAAGGCAATCAAGAATTGGTCAGCACCCAAGACGCCAACCGAAATTCGACAATTCCTTGGGCTTGCTGGCTACTACCGAAGATTTATACAAAACTTCTCCAAGATTGCGAAACCACTCACCACCTTGACGCAGAAAGGTGTGATATTCAAGTGGGAAAATAAACAAGAAACTGCTTTCCAAACGTTAAAACAAGCCCTATGCAGCGCACCGATCTTGTCTCTCCCAGAGGGAACCGAGGACTTCGTAGTGTACTGTGATGCTTCGAATCAAGGCCTCGGATGTGTGCTCATGCAGAGAGGGAAGGTTATCGCATATGCATCAAGACAGCTTAAGACGCACGAGGTTAATTATACTACGCACGACCTGGAATTAGGAGCAGTGGTATTCGCTTTGAAGATCTGGAGACACTACCTCTACGGCACGAAATGCACTATCTTCACTGATCACAAAAGTCTTCAGCATATCCTCAATCAGAAAGAGCTCAACATGCGACAGAGGAGATGGGTAGAGTTGCTGAATGACTACGAGTGCGAAATTCGTTATCATCCGGGCAAGGCCAATGTAGTGGCCGATGCTCTAAGCAGGAAGGAGTACTCGGGCCGCCGAGTAAAATCCTTAACAATGACAATCCATTCCCACCTGACCATACAAATCAAGGAAGCTCAACTGGAAGCTTTGAAACCAGAAAAGGTGGCAGGAGAGACATTAAGGGGAATGGATAAAAACTTAGAAGTCAAGGATGATGGAGCACGTTATATCATGAACCGGATTTGGACACCGAAGTTCGGTGGACTCCGAGATGTCGTCATGAATGAAGCACACAAGACTCGATACTCCATCCATCCCGGGTCGGATAAGATGTATCTGGACCTCAAGAGATTATACTGGTGGCCGAACATGAAAGCTGAGATTGCTACCTATGTGAGCAAGTGCCTGACTTGCGCTAAGGTCAAAATCGAATACCAGAAACCATCCGGGCTATTACAACAGCCGGATATACCTGAGTGGAAGTGGGAACGAATAACCATGGACTTCATAACCAAGCTGCCTAAGACATCGGGCGGGCTTGACACAATATGGGTAATTGTAGACAGATTGACCAAATCAGCACACTTCCTACCAATGAAAGAAACCGACAAGATGGAGAAGCTGACTAGAACGTACATCAGAGAGATTGTACGACTCCATGGTGTGCCGATATCCATTATCTCTGATAGAGATAGTAGATTTACCTCACGGTTTTGGCAGTCCCTACAAAAATCATTGGGAACTAGGCTTGACATGAGTACGGCCTACCACCCACAAACCGACGGACAGAGCGAACGAACCATTCAAACATTGGAAGACATGTTAAGAGCTTGTGTGATAGACTTCGGTAAAGCATGGGATACCCATCTACCGCTTATCGAATTCTCCTACAATAACAGCTATCATACTAGCATCAAAGTCGCTCCATTCGAAGCTCTTTACGGTCGCAAATGCAGATCACCCTTGTGTTGGGCTGAGGTGGGGGATACACAGCTAGCTAGAGGGCAAGTCTCTAATAGCACCCTCACTGGCCCTGAAATCATAAGGGAAACTACAGAAAAGATCGTTCAAATTCGAGAGAGACTAAATCCAAGGTACATCGGGCCATTCGAAATCCTTGCTAGGATTGGGCCAGTAGCATACAAACTTCGATTACCTCAGGAACTCGACAAAGTACATCCCACATTTCACGTGTCGAACCTAAAGAAGTGTTTGTCTGATGAGACACTCGTAATACCACTCGACGAAATCAAAGTTAACGAAAATCTCCACTTCGTGGAGGAACCAGTCGAAATCATGGATCGGGAAATCAAACGAACGAAACAAAGTCGTATTCCCATCGTGAAGGTACGTTGGAACGCTAAACGAGGACCCGAATTCACCTGGGAACGCGAGGATCAGATGAAACAAAAGTATCCACATCTCTTCCCAAACTCTTGAAATCCCAGTCAAAATGAAAATTTCGGGACGAAATTCCTTCTAACGGGGGGATGATGTGACAACCGTCAAATTTCGGTCAATTCAAAGTCAACAAGTCAAACCGCTCAACTCCAATAACCCTTGTATGCTAGGGTTTACGTTATGTAATCACTATACAATTCGCTATTTTAATGAGAAATCATCATTTGGAAAGTTCATGTGTTTGATTTTCCTTAGCCTTAACAAGTGCTAAACAACGAACCAAAGCGATAAAACACTATTACACAATCATCGGGATTGTGTAAGACACTAAAACACGGTTTAATGGGGTTTACGAACCTTGCGTTGTGAAGCCGGACACTCAAATTAATCACAAACGAAACATCTCTAAATCGTTTTCACTCTATCTCTTTCTATTTGAAATCTCTCCCAAATCTCTCCCAAATCTCTCTCAAAAGTTACTTTAACTTTTTGTAATCATTTGGGTCATCTCGACCCTTGACCGGGTCAAAAATCGCTTGAAACGGGGTAAAAACGAGTAAAATAGCTTTAAGGATCCGAAACCGAAGCTTCTGGACCGAAGCCTCGCATCCGAGGCCTCTGATCCGAAGCGAGGGTCCGAAGGTCCGAAGGTCCGAAGCGAGGGTCCGAAGGTCCGAAGCGAAGGTCCGAGGGTCCGAAGTCCGAAGCGATTTACCGGTTTTTCGACTACGACTTCGTTTTAACTCCGTTTTTCATTATTTTAACGTGGGATTTTCACCCAAAACTTTATTTTATAAACTAAGGCCCCAAAATATATAAATCCCCAGGGTTTTTATAAAATATATTAAAAGAATTGGTGATTGAACTAATTATTGAGGGAATATTTGCTTTTCCTTAATTTATGGCAAAAGCAAACCACTACCACCTCACTCTATGATTAGCCACTCTTTCCCACTACCCCTTGTCTCCTTAGTGGACCTTTACAGCCAATCTCCAGCTCTTCCCGCGTTCTAAGAGCTGGAGGATTGATCCTCTCTCCTCATTCTCCATAAAACTCTTTCATTCTACACTTAGCAACCAAGAACACTCTCCAAAATTCTCTCATCTTTTCTCTTAACTTCAAGAACTTCAAGGCTTTCTCCAGGGATTTCTTTCTTCAATTAGTAAGTATCTCCATCATTCACATAATTATTAAACTCCATTCTACTCAAATCATTGATATCTTACAAGTTCCATCTTATTCGGTGTTAGATTCTCGAATCATCAAGACATCTTCTTAGTGTTCTTGAGTTGAACACTTCCTCTCTCTCACTTTCATCTACTGAAACCACATAAGGTGAGTTCATACCCGTACACTTACATGTTTTTCTTAAGTTTTAAGGGGGGAATACAAGTAAAATCATCAAGAACACAATTAAACTTTTTCTAACAGATTACATCAGAAAAGATGGACGTTAATCACGGACTGTTTTGGTCAACTTAAATATTTTAGTTTTCAAAACTGTTTCAGGTGCAAGTAGTTCAAACTCTTAGCTTTAAAATGGCTACTTGCACATCTCCATATGATGTTTTTACAATTTATGGTGATTTTTACAAAACTGCCTGTCATTTCAGAGGCAAACCCGGACCAGTCTGTGATTATGAACATTTTCACCTCTGTTAGAGATCACTAAAAATCATGATAAAATTTACGAACAAACAAGACTCATATTCCAAACTCTCAAAATTTGCGGATTTGGATTTAGAGCTTTGATGATTTTTCTATAAATTTTCTAAGAACGGTAACAGAAACTGTTTTTAACGAAAAGTTGTTGTTAATTTCATATCACCTTGTAACATGTTGAGCAAGGTGTATATCTTTATGTGATTATATGTTACTGCAATATATGACATTTTGTCTTAATATTTAGACACACATCAGTTTACAAATGGATTTGGTCATATAAAATACAAAGAATAACAAGTGATTATAATCAAAGTACAATAGATACATTCAAACATTAAATAAACTATTTTGAATATAGTTTGCATACATTACCACGTACTACCCTTGGTTGATAAACTATAATAGGTATAGTTTATGATACATTACATAACACATACATTTAAAAAGGGTACATTTATACAAAGGATATTTTCATTAAGCAAGGTACGGCCATACGGTACCAAATTTTCATAACACGTAATTCCGTTAATGACTTTGTGAGACATTTACTTCAAATTACCATTAAGTCCTGTATTGTAACCAGAGTCTCCTTGAGGGAGAGCGTGATACTTGTGTATAGATCTATATTGGGTTTGACAAACCCACACCTAAACTGCATGCAACAGTTAGACCGATAGGTCTGGGGTGACAAATGTCATAACATTTCCGACGCCTGAAGAACGTCGTTTTAGGCAACCTTGGTCATAGTATGGTTATAATAAACTCACATAAAGTATTAACAAACATTGGAATTTACGGGAACTTCATTAAAATTTAACGAGTTTATGTCGATTTAAACTTGCATTGTTTTACTATAAATATGACAAATTACTTGTACATTTCGGTCTTTGGGTTTTAAGACTACATTTACACATTAAGGAAAATATTGGATTTTTCTAACACAAATACTACTTTTACAAACGAAAGACTTTTAATAATACCAAACAAAAGCTTATGAACTCACCAACCTTTGTGTTGACACTTTTTCAAACAACTTGTATTCTCAGGAAATCATTAAACAGGTAATCAAGTGCTTTTGAGGATGGGACGCTAAGGCGTCTACTATTTCATATTTTATCAACATATTGTAATTGATTCGTAAACATGTAATTCATACAATGATGTAAATTTTTTTAATTATATATATGTTGGTTGTGTTTGCTTGAATTACTATTACAATTGCTGTTATGATACTATACATGAAGTCCTCCACCCCCGGACGTTTCCGCCATCCTTGGTTTGGGGGTGTGACACGAGGCCCGTGATAAGAAGGGTGTGAGTGTGGGCGAGGGCGAGGGCCCATATCTCACTACCAGTAGGAGTGTGGACGGGGTTCCACTACCTCAGTAGCAGACCAGGGGCGGGGCCCAAGTTAGGCGAGGCCTTAGAGCAGGGAATGGTTAGGGAATGCTTATGTATGTTTCAATATGTTATTTAATCGTATGTATGTGTATGGCGGGCGAGGCCCAGAGACAGGAGGGGGCTAAAGGAAACAGATCTGTATACCGGGCGGGGCTCGATGCCAGGTGGGACCTGATGTCAGGCGGCGCCTGATGACGGACGGGGTCCGATGGCGGGCGAGGCCCAATACAGCGGGCGGGGGCCCAGTATGTGGTTATGTGCTCAGAATTATGTATGGCATGTATGGATCAGTAGATATGTATGGTATGTGGTAGGTTGGGGAACTCACTAAGCTTCGTGCTTACGGTTTTCAGTTTTGGTTTCAGGTATTTCTGATAGCGGAATGAAGAGCTCGGGATGATCGCATGGCACACACCAAGAAGTTTAGCCTGGGATGTTTACTCTGATAAAATGAATAAGTGTTTTGGAAAAGATACTTTGATTTGTCATATAACCCCTTTTTGTATGTTTGAATGACTTAATGCTACGGATTAGTAACGTTTTTAAAAGAAATTTTTTGTCATGATTTTTGGGTTGTTACATATGCATAATATGTTCTTCCTTTGAGCTGATGTTAATGAGAAAAAAATGAGTTGGACTGCTTGGGAAAATGTTTTAACTCACAAGAATCATGGCAGTCAGGGGGTTAGTAGCCTATTTGCTTTTAATAGAGCTCTTTTTTAAGTAGGTTTGGCGATTTATTAATACTCCAAATTCGATATGTGTGAAAGTCGTTGAAATTATGCATGGTGAAAAATATTGTATTGGAAGTCATCTTCCTTTGGGGAGAAGTTCGATTTGGCTAGATATTTTGAGAGCCATTAATCAGTTGAAAGATAAAGGTTTGGATTTGTATTCTCTGTGTATTAAAAAAATTGGTAACAGGTTTTTAACCTCCTTCTGGGATGACATTTGTGTTGGTGGCTCTTCTCTAAAATGTCAATTTCCTAGACTTATTAATTTAGAGTTGGACAAACAAATGATTGTTCAAGCTAAGATGGAGCAACAATCCCTTTTTTATTCTTTTCGTAGATCTCCTAGAGGGGGAGCCGAATCCCTTCAATGGGATAATTTTATTCAGATGTTGGGTTCAGTTTCTTTTTCAGTTGCTAGTTTCTAGTGACAGATGGGTTTGGTCTCTTTCTGGAATGGGGGAGTTCTCGGTGGCGTCGGCTAGATCTTTCATTGATGACAAGACTCTCCCTACTTCTTTTATGACGAGGTAGTGTAAATTGATGTCTATCAAGGTTAATGTTTTGGCTTGGAATTTGGCTTTGGATAAGCGTTCGACTAGACATAACCTTGATTCTAGAGGTTTGGGCGTTCCCTCCTTATAATGTCGTATTTGCGATTCTGATATTGAAAACAGAAACCATCTGTTTTTTCTTGTCATTTGGATTTGGAGCTTCGCTTGCAGATGTTTAAATGGTGGGGTTGCAGATGACCGCACGATAGATTCATATGAGGACCGGTTATTTTGGTTCTCTTCCCTTCGCTGTTCATGAGTGGTTAAATGTTGGTTGGAGGGCGTTTTCTTTTTTCTTTTGTGGCATATTTGGAATTTCAGGAATACTCGGATTTTTGCTTCTTCTAGTCCGCGAGCGTCGATTCTTTTTGATAATTTTGTCACCCAATATTTCTTTTGTTGTAAGGCAAGGTATAAGAAAAACTTAAATTGGTTTGGTTGGCTTCAAAAGTCTCAACTTGCTATTTCTGTTTGATGTTTCTTTTTGCTTGGCTAGCTTCTTCCTAGTGAGCGTCGGTTTTTTTATAATATATCGTCGTTCTAAAAAAATTGAAATGGTAACCTTTCTGGCAGTAATATCATAGTTGGATATCTGATTATTGGGTAAGCTTTTTTGGTAAGTCCTATTGATGATAGTTGTTAGATTTTTGATGAGCTTTGGTGGTTATATATATATATATATATATATATATATATATATATATATATATATATATATATATATATATTACTAAATAATTTTGGTTGCCTACACCTTGGCTGGCATTGCGAGACAATTTTGATAATGTTGTATTTAGATATTTTAGGAAATGTCATCGTAAAAATGTGGTTGGTAATCGTTGAAAATCGTATTGGATAATTGTTGAATACCATGTAAGTGGTATTAGTCGGAAGGATCGCCATGATTGGAATTCTTGAAAGGGTTTATGTGTTTTATACAATATACATGTTGTCGTGGATTTAATCGTTACGGATAATTATTTAAAAAGTTATGCATGTATGCTCACTAGTTTACTCACTAAGCTTGCGTAGCTGTTAGATGGAATGTAACGTCGGGCTTAGATCATCGTAAAATTCTATGTTTATGATTCAGTTAATAACTACTTGTATATTGTTAGTTAATATAGATGTCAACCAAGTTATTTTGGTAAATTAAAAATGATTTTTTTTTGTTGTACTTTATATTAATTTATCGAGTGTTACAAATAATAAATATTAATGTATCATAAATTGACAAAAAAAAAAGTGTTCATCAACCAAAGGATAAAAGTTCAAGTCATCTTTTGAAAGGTAAAATGCAAATTTATGAGTGTATATATATATATATATATATATATATATATATATATATATATATATATATATATATATGATGCGACCTGGCTCCGAACCACCTAACGCTGTCGTGAGATGGTCGTCAGAATAGAACCTGGGAGGTCACAAAGAAAGAAAGGGCGTCAGCCGCTCTCCGGGAGGAGGTCCCGGAAAGGCGCTCCGATGGTCAAGTTAGTGAGGTGGATATGGAGTATGAGGGTA
The DNA here is from genome assembly GCF_052849685.1 of Lactuca virosa. Lineage (NCBI taxonomy): Eukaryota > Viridiplantae > Streptophyta > Magnoliopsida > Asterales > Asteraceae > Lactuca > Lactuca virosa. Next base: position 147,664,263 of record NC_136426.1, read on the forward strand.
AAATGATCGGAGTTGAATGTCTTACCCTTCAAGGCAGAGTGATCGCCCTTTTATACTGAAGATCCTCCTTGGTCCGTACGAGGGACAGGGACTGTGGTTCCGACAGGATCTGCTGCTCTTATTGGAGGGCCATGCTCCACGTTTGTGTCCAGCACAACGATTGGTCGAGGCGATAATGCTCTGACCGTGCTCTTTGTCGCCTGGAGCCGTTATCTTTGGACTGTAGCTGAAGGATAATAATGTTTGGCGAGGGCGGACTTCCTGCGCGATCGCCTCGCGGGAGTCCTGGGTCGCCGAGGCGGTCGAGTCACTGGCCCGACCTCTCGTTGCGAGCGCCTCGTTGGGACTCGCTTGCTTCTGGCCCGCTCTGAGGGGCGCGTCATCAAGTCCCCCAGTCCAGTATTCATAGCGTATGCTAGCTAGCTACGATGTTTTGGACTTAACTGCTGGTGCACGTGTCACGCTCTTACTCGGTCGTCGCTTCGTTCCTGGTGATGTGACGTTACGACGTGTGCGCGGCGGTTACGTCAGCCGTGTCAGGGATTTTCGCGAATCCCGCTTTTTCCCCTTTTATATTACTTCCAAGCGGTTTTCTTTCTCAGTTTCTATCTTGTTTTTTCATATCTTCTTCTTCCTTCCTTATTCTGTGTTTTGTCATGGCTTCCTCTCAGGGCTTGATCCCCAGCTCCGTCGAGTTCGCCACCCTCCAAGAGGCTTACGGTCTTACTCCGGCTGACGGAGTGGAGTTTCCGGCTTCCTGATCTCTAATTACTCGGCCCCCTTCTGGGAAAGTAGGTGTTTATCTGAAAACCTTTGATGCCGGTCTTCGCCTTCCGCTGACTGACTTTCAGGAGGAGATACTCTGGCGCAATGGGTGCAGTATTCAAATGTTGACCCCGGGTGTTGTTCATAAGATGGTGGCCTTCGAGATGATATGTCGAGCCAATGGCATCGTTCCCGACTACTATGTGTTCAAGTTCTTCTTCCGGTTTGCTGCTACTGATAAGTACACCTTCTCTGCCCGCCGGGGAGGCCATAACCTTGTCCTTGATAGCAAGCCTCCCAAGAACTAGCAAGACAAGTGGCTATGGGTCAACCAAGAGCTGCTTGGCCGTGATTATCCTCGGGCAACCGCGTTATCTAACACTATCCCTAAATTGTTCCCCCATAATCAGGCAATTGCCGATCTCTTGCGCACTCTCCAGGTGGACGTTGATGTGATGTCGGAGGTCATTCTTGCTGGTGTTGGAATGAGCCCCAGCTGGCGCGCTCGGGGAGAGATGTCCATTTTCTACACCGTTTCTAACGGTAAGTCGTTTCTTACTTCTTCCATTGCTTCCCTTTTCCCTATTCTTCCTCCTCCCCCTCCCCCTCTTTTTTTTGGAAAAAGAAGAAAAAGAGGGGTGGGGGCCTCTCTCTTTTTTCTATGTTCTCGTGTTTATTTCCTTATATTTGACATTTGATAGGTGTCGAATGCTCCGTTTCCATGGACTCTGTGCTGCGGGGGTGTTATCAGGGAAACTGGAGCATCGCGTGGTTCCCCTTTATGAGACTTTGCCTCCTCCTCGCCGTTTAGGTGTTGTTACTTTGGCGCCCCCTCAACCAGTGGGAAGTTCTACGGCATTGGGAAGCCAGCCAGGTCTCCACACTGTTGTAACCCCTATCGCTACGTCTTGTCCTCCTGTTGAGCCAACAACTGATAGTGCGATGGATAGCAAGATCGGGATTACTGCCAGCGTTCGTCGTGCTGCAGAAAAGAGGAAGGTTGTGCAAGAGATGAGTGGGTCGGCGCCTGAGGGTAGTTCAGGACCTATTGGGTGGCGTGTGATGCAGCGCCGCGGCCTTATGCGCCTGCTGTCCTGTGCGCCTTCTCATTCATGGGATGTGTTAGTGATACCCGATGATGACATTCAACAGTTTGAGGGTATCGAAGGGGCGTCTCATCAGCCCATTATTCATGTGCCAATCTCTCTGAGTCCTGGTTTTAGCCCGTCGTCTTCGAAGGGTAGTCCTGAGCGATCTGCTGCTATAGGAGTACTTCACAGTGCCCCTTCGTTTGTTCTGGGATGGAGTTTGCGATCCGACTCTCATTTGTCTGTGCATTCTGTCGCTTTGGACTTTACTCGCCATGCCCTTCCTCCTGCTACCGTCGATGATATGGATTCGATGAGTAACGCCGTTTTGGCTCACAACCTTGCTTATGCCGCTGCACAGGCCATGACATACTTGGCCGCTGGGTCCCACCGTGTGCAACGGTTTGATGAGATGGAGCACACACACTTTGTTCTCTCGGCGAGCGAGGCTAGTTTACAAGGCGAGGTGGCGGGCCTTAGTGCTACCGTTCAACGATTGGAAGGTGAGAATAAGTCTTTGGTGTCGGAGAAGTTGGTTTTAGAAGATGTACGTGGTGCTTTGGAGGGTCAAGTGGAATCTTTGACCCAGGCGAATGAAGGCCTGATGATACAGAATGAAAGTCTGGAGCGGGATCTTGTTGACCGCGAGCGAGAGCTGGAGGTATTGAGGGCTGACCATAATTGGCTACTTCGGGTTGCCTTTGTGCGCGTGGTGGATAAACTTCTTGAGCATCCCGAATTTACAGGTGGTATTAGTCGTATTCGGCATGCTGCTTTTGTTGCTGGCGAAGAATCTGGTTGGGCTAACTTGAAAGCACATGTTGACGCTGGGACCTATGACCCGTCCGCTAGCAACTCGCGTTCTAGTCATTCTTCAGCTTTGGATGATGCTCTCTTGGCTTTCGCAACCATGGATTTTGTTGGCTTGCTTGGGTTGGGCCACCTGGACGTGGACGGGGTACGCGCGCTGTGTGCTTTTGATGAAGGTGAAAACGTTGTGGAGAATTTGGGTGTTGGGGCTGGTGGGGCGGGATGTGGAGTTAAGGTCAATGATGCTGGTGGAGTTACGGGTGATGATGCTAGTGGAGTAAAGAATTATGGTGCTAGTGATGGTGGTGATGTGTGAAGTTGTTTAGAGCTGCCCTGTGAGGGTGTGAAAAATCTTTTGAAGCTTTGTCTTATTTTGTTATGTTTCGACCGTCTTGTGGCCTCTAAGGCCTTTATTGTATCTTGAATTGGCAATGTTGTTTTTATGCCCCCCTAAGGCCTTTATGTATGGATGGACGATGGTTTTGTTTCTTTTTTGCTAGAACATGCTTTTTGTCTTGGCTATGTTGAACCTTCTGTGTAGGTTGTTTTTTTTTTTTTTTTGCATGTGTGTTGTGTGTTGTACTATTTTGTCGCGTGCATGTGGATTCGCTAAGTATCCTCTGTGTTGCATTTTCTATCTTAGAGATATGTTGGGCATACTCGTTGCATTTCATACTAAAGATAATGCAATTTATTTTATTCATATGATTATGATACATAGTAATTTTGCACTTTAATTTCCTATCGGACTACCCTAAGTGTCTGCATGTTGGTCCGGGTGATCAATCCGGCCACTGGATGTCTTCCTTGTTCTCCCTACTGTATAGGGATGTCATGCCCTCGTCCTCCCTTCTGTATAGGGGTTTGTCATTGCTCAGAAGTGGAACCTTCTCAAGTTCCTTGCATTCCATGTCCTTGGTATTTGTCTTCCTTCCGGGGTTTCCAGGGAGTATGACCCGTTGCGGTGTGCCTCTGTTACTTTGTATGGTCCTTCCCACATCTGGCTCAACTTCCTACAGGGTTGTGCATGGCTAACTTCATTCTTTCGCAAGACATAGTTTCCAACCCGGAAAGCCTTGTCCCTGACTCGTTGATTGTAGTATCTTTCCACTACCTTTTGTAGGCGGCCTGGCGCATGTTCGAACGCTCTCGCCGTTCTTCCAGGAGGTCTAGGTTTTCCCTTAGATTTTCATTGTTTTCTCGCTCCTGGCAATACTCTGTTCGTATTGACCCTATCATAATTTCTGCTGGTAGCATTGCCTCCGCCCCGTACGCCAGGCTGAACGGTGTTTCCTTTGTGCTGGTCCGTGGCGTGGTTCGATATGACCAAAGAACTTCCGGTAGCTCGTCTACCCAGTTACCTTTTACTTTGCCTAGCCGCTTCTTGATCCCTTACACCAACGTCCTATTGGACACCTCTGTTTGTCCGTTGGCTTGGGGATGCGCCACGGATGTGAATCTCTGCTCTATTCTTCTTTCACTACACCAGCCCCTAAAGGGGTTTTCGGCGAGCTGCAGACCATTATCACTGATTAAGATTTTGGGTGTTCCAAATCTTGTTACGATGTTTTTCCAAACGAATTTGATTATCTGTTTGCCAGTGATACACGCCAGCGGTTCGGCCTCTATCCACTTTGTGAAAAAGTCGACCGCTACAACTAAGAATTTTACTTTCCCTGGCGCTTCTGGGAAAGGGCCAACGATATCGATTCCCCACTGATAGAAAGGCCACGGGCTGACTATACTTGTTAGCTTGGATGGTGGTGCCCCTTGTGCCGGCGAGAAACTTTGACATTCTACGCAAGCCCGGGTTAATTCGACTGCGTCCTGGTGTACGTCTGGCCAGTAGAGCCCCATGCGTAGCACTTTGCCTGTGAGCTCCCGCGGTCCCTCATAGGCTCCAGCTGACCCTGCATGGGCTTCCTATAGAGCCTTCTTCCCTAACTCACCATCTATGCACTTGAGCCATGGAGTCGTATGGCCTTTTCTATACAGTGTTCCCCCTAGGATTGCATATTGGGGGGCTCGTATCCTTGTTTTCTGCCCCTCCTCGTGGTCATCGAGGAGTATGCCATGTTGCAAGTAGTCCATGATGGGCGTAATTCAGTTGGGCTGCGCTGTGGATAGGGAATCAACCTGGCGTTTGTCGATACTCCTTTCTTTTAGTACCTCTATCAATACTTCCTTTGAGAGGTGCCTAAAACATGTTGATGCAAGTTTGCTGAGGGCATCTGCTCGCCTGTTGTTTCCCCTCGAAATCTGCTTTATTGAGAAACTCTTTAGCGAGCTCGTGATTCGTTGTACCGCCTTAATGTATTTCTCCATTTGTTTTTCCTTTGCTTTGAATTCCCCTGATACTTGGTTGGCTGCCAGGCGTGAATCGGTCAGAGCCATAACCCGTTCCGCCCCCATTTTTACTGACAATCTAAGGCCAGCCAGCAAGGCTTCGTATTCGGCTTCGTTGTTGGAGATACAGAAGTCGAAACGTAAAGCGTATATGGCTTCTTCGCCCGTGGGGCTGGTAAGGATTAGCCATGCGCCTGACCCTTCTTTACTGGAAGCCCTGTCCGTGTGAAGGGTCCACTGTTGGTCGGTCTCCCCCTGTGCCCCCCTTGCGGTGTCGTTCCGGCTGCTTCTCGCTGGAGTTCCCCTAGGATTTCGAGTAAGAAATCCGCCAATACCTGTCCCTTGATGCTTACTCTGGGGTGGTAGCTGATGCCGTGTTCTCCCAATTCTATGGCCCATTTTCTAGTCATCCTGACGTTTCTGGTTTCAGGAGTACTTGTTTGATCGAGCAGCTAGTCAATACTTCTATTTGGTGGGCCTGGAAGTACCGACGGAGCCTGCGTGCTGCGTAGATTAGGGCGAGCACTAGTTTCTCGATGATTGGGTAATTGGTTTCGGGTCTCTACAGGGCTGGGCTCACAAAGTAGATCGGGAGCTGTCGTCCCTGACTCTCGACTACCAGCACTGACGAAATAGCATCTTTTGATGCGGACGGATAAAATTGCAGTATTTCTCCGGGTATTGGGCTAGCCAGAGTGGGGAGTGCATGGAGCGCCTTTTTTATCTTCTTTAGCGCCGATTCGGCTTTTGCCGTCCATTGGAAATTATTCTTTTCTATGTACCCTTTGAGCGTATGGAACAGTGGCATGGATTTTTCAGCTAACTTGGAAATTAAACGGTTGAGCGTTGTTAGTTTTCCATTCAAGGCTTGTGCATCCCTCAGCGTGCTAGGCGAAGGCGTTTCCTCGAGCTCACTTATCTTGGCTGGGCTCGGCTGGATTCCCTCCTTTGTCACGTAATACCCCAGGAATTGTCCCTATTCTACCCCGAAGGTGCATTTAGTGGGGTTTAACTTCATCTTAGCTCTCTCCAAGGTTTGTAGTGTCTCCTCTACGTCTCGTAACAGCTTCTGCTCGTCTGGGCTTTTAATGACCATGTCGTCGACGTAGACTTCGATGTTTTGACCGATTTGGTTGGCGAGTGTCGACGAGCCGCTGGTAAGTTGCTCCAACGTTCTTTAGTCCAAACGGCATTTTGGTGTAGCAGAAGGTACCATGATCTGTGTAGAATGTTGTCTTCTCTTCATCGTTTTTGCTCATCAAGATTTGATGATACCCCTTGTATGTGTCTAGAAAGCATTTCCACTGGAACCCTTGTAGGGACTCTACCTTCTGGTCAATTTTTGGTAACGGGTAGCAGTCTTTGGGGCATGCCTTGTTGAGATCTGAGTAATCGATGCACATACGCCAGCTACCGTCGTGCTTTTTTACCATTACCGGATTAGCGATCCATGTAGGGAAAATTGCTTCTCTGAGGATTCCGGCGCTGGTTAATTTGGCTACCTCTACGTTGATTGCCTTGTTTCGGTCCCCCCCTTGGACCCGTTTCTTCTGCTTTATCTCCTTAGTCCCTGGTTTTATCATCAGCTTGTGTTCTATGATCCCTCGGTCGACTCCCACCATGTATGTGGGCGTCCAAGCGAATACGTGCTTATACTTTTGTAGGAGCTGGACCAGCACTCCTCTTGTCTCCGTGGGGAGGGTTGTTCCCACGATCACCCGCTGGTCTGGGTATTCCCGGTTGATTACTTCTCCCCCGTCCGACAAATCTGGTCTAGGTCTCTTGGCTTCGGCTGAGATATCCTTTGGTTGCATGATCTCGTAGCACCTGAGCTCCTGTGGGGGTGTGGCTAAAATCGTTCCCGGTCCCTGGGTTGTGCTGAATTTGACTATCCCGTGGATTGTTGATGGGACTGCTCCGAATTTCATTAGGGCCGTCCGTCCTAATATGATGTTATGCTCTGATGAGTGTCGTATGACTACGAAATCTACCAGAGCAGTCCGTCGCCTAGTTTTGTCTTGGCTGATCAGTGTAAATGGTAAGTGGATCATACCTAAGTGCCACAAATTGTGGCCACTAAAGCCTGTGAGTCGGCCCGTAGCTGGTCTCAGTCCTTCCTTCCAGGCGTTGGGTAGCCGCCGGAAACAGTGCTCGTAAATGATGTCTACGGAACTTCCAGTGTCGACGTATGCTCGGTGAACAACGACATCCCGGATGGATCCTTGAATGACGAGAGGGTTATCTCCACTCCAACCAGTCGGGCTTGGGTCGTGTATGGAGAATGTCAGCCCCTGGATTGCCTCTGTGATGCTCCGTGTGCTCTCCATGTGTTCCGCTCTCCCCCTTTTGTGGTGTATCGTCAGGATTTCCAATTTACGGTCTGTCCTTTCCAGTGGTGTCTTTGGGGTTTTCTGCGTCGAACTTATCCCGTAATCTCTTGGTGATTTCTATCACGTTGCCTTTTAGTTGTTTTTCTTCAATTTCCCTTTTTAGAACTGCACAATTGACTGTGTCATGCGTCCTGCTTTTGTGGTATTCACAATATCGCGTTTTGGTGCCTTTTGCTGCTGGTTTCTCGTCTACTGCATAGACTTCTGCTCGTCTTCCTCGCCTTTCGAAAGGTCTAAAGCGTCTTGGAGATCGTCTGTCTTGCCCCATGAATCTACCCCCCCCCCCCCCGGGGATCGTGGTGAGGGGTAGGGTGGTGGCTTCGCCTTCCGGCGGAGGCTGTCATGGCGTTGAGGTATGCCTGCTTCGACGCTTCGCCTTCCTCCTGGCATAGGAATCGCTCCACTCGCTCTTTTAGTTCTGCCCTTGTCTGAGGTTGCTTGCCATGAGCTTCTGGGACAGCGATCCTGGCAACAGTCCCCAGGTGAATGCCCCCGCGATTAGACCTTCGTCATGCCCTAGGACATCTAGCGTTGCTTTAGTGAATCTGGAGAAATAGTCCTTGACTGTTTTCCCCTCTCGTTGCTTGCACCCGATGATCGAGTGGAAATCGCCTTTGTATTTCCGGAGTTGCATGAAGTTAGTTAGGAAAAGGTACTTCAGTTGACCGAAGTGGCTGATGCTGCCCGGGCGTTGTGTCTTGAACCATGTTCCTGCATTGCCATCTAATGTGGTGGGGAAGTATGTGCACCAGAATCATTCATCTAGCTTGAGGGACGTCATGGTCCATTCGTATGTATCGATGTGGCTGTCTGGGTCGGTAGTGCCATCGTATGTTTTAAGGTGGGGTAGTTTGGCGGTGTTAGGAATTTCATATTCCAGCAGCTCTTTGACGAATAGCGATGTAACACTTCGTGTTAGGCAATCTTGGGTTGGGGTTCGCTGGTTAAAGTGATACCCAGGCTGCTGCATTGCCAAGAAGGGTTGTACTAACATGTTGTTATAGGTTGTAAGGTCCGACGTTACTGAGTCGTAGAAGTTTGACGGCTGAAATGGGGTAGGGAAGGTATGACACATGGGTATTTGATGTTGGGCCATGGGTATTTGCTGTTGGGCCACATAGTCATGGGTTCGAGTCCCACGGATGGCGCCAAATGATGCGACCTGGCTCCGAACCACCTAACGCTATCGTGAGATGGTCGTCAGAATAAAACCTGGGAGGTCACAAAGAAAGAAAGGGCGTCAGCCGCTCTCCGGGAAGAGGTCCCGGAGAGGTTCTCTAACGGTCAAGTTAGTGAGGTGGATATGGAGGATGAAGGTAAAATGATCAAAGTTGAATGTCTTACCCTTCAAGACAGAGTGATCGGCCTTTTATACTGAAGATCTTCCTCGGTGCGTACGAGGGACAGGGACTGTGGTCCTGACAGGATCCGCCGCTCTTATTGGAGGGCCATGCTCCACGTTTGTGTCCAGCCCAACGATTGGTCCAGGCGATAATGCTCTGACCGTGCTCTTTGTCGCCTGGAGTCGTTATCTTTGGACTGTAGCTGAAGGACAATGTTTGGCGAGGGCGGACTTCCTGCGCAATCGCCTCGCGGGAGTCCTGGGTCGCCGAGGCGGTCGAGTCACTGGCCCGACCTCTCGTTGGGACTCGCTTGCTTCTGGCCCGCTCTGAGGGGCGCGTCATATATATATATATATATATATATATATATATATATATATATATATATATATATATATATATATAGAGAGAGAGAGAGAGAGAGAGAGGTAAAATATCAAATGAGAACCCCTAAATGTTAAGAACCATCCAAGAACCATTTTCATTAAGGATATTTTTGTCATTCAAAGAATAACACTTAAAATTAGATCTAAACTCATCATATCTCTCAAACTCTCATACACTCTCAAACATTTCTATCAACCTTCAAGAACACACACCTAACACCACATACCGCCGCTGGAGCCACCATCGTCGCTGCCGCCACCACCGTTGTTGACGTCAGTACAACGTCCGTCTCCTCCCTCCTTCCTCGCTACCCTACTATCTCCACCTCCCTTCTCTGTAGTGATTCCAGATCTGAAAAAATATGGGGACCGCCATCACTGTCGGCAACTGCAACACCACTGATGTCTGCCACTATCTTCTCTCACACTGGATCTGGTCATATCTGGTGTAGATATGAGTGTTTGGTGCTATTTTACAAAGGTTTTTGTTACTATTTCAACATTTTTTAGTTAGAACCACATCAGATATGTTCTCATATCGTCGATGTCGTCGTCAGAGCATCACAACTCACAAATCGCAGTCATCATCGCAACCTACAATTGTTAATCTACTCATTTATGTTCCAGAACTCTTGAACTCATTTTTTTCTCTGGTAGTTCCTCCACCAGCAAAATCTTAGTCGGATCTGTACCAGATCTGTTTCTCTCCAACTAAATTGTTATCAGATTTGATGTGTTTGTGCATTTTCAGGTTAGACCACCACATCAGATCTGGTCTCCGGTTATGGTGTTTACATAAGAAAGTTTTGCAAAAAAAAAAGGATGCACACAAGGTGCTTGATGAAATGCCTCAAAGAAATTTGTTAAGTTATTAAGTTATGAATTTAGTTGTGAATGCTACTGGTGAATTTTTTTTTAGAATTGAAACAGTAAATATAGTAAATTAAGCTATGAATAAGTATATAAACTATTAATATAATGTCGCCTTATATATCTGGTTAGATCTGATCTTTTATGGTGATTATGGATCTGATGTATGTGGTGCACACAAAGTGTTTGATGAAATGTTTCAACGAAATCCGATAAATTGTTAACTTGTGTATATATGTTTTTATGTATTAATTTGTGAATATGTATGTTATAGAGCTGTGAATATGTATTTTTTGATGCACTAAGGTGTGAATTTGTGTCTAAAATTATGAATTAAGCTATGAATTAGTGTCTTAAATGTTGAATTAAACTGTGAATTTTGATTTTTTTATCAAGATCTGATATTTGAGGGAAGAATGTTGGCGGTATTGGTACCGATGGTTGGTGGTGGCGATGGTTGATTGCATTGTATGGTAGTTGGCGATGTTGATGCTGGTGGTGGTGGTAGAGTAAGGATATGTTCTATTTTTCACTCATCTTCTTCACTGATTTCAGATAAGTTATCATCTTTTATGATTCATGTATATGTTTTTCTGTTGATGTTTGGTTATGAAATATGAGATAATATATGTATGTATTAAATTGTGAATGAGCTGTTTAATACACTGGAATATGAGATTAAACTTGTAAATGAGATATGAATGTATTGTATTAATTTGTGAATTTTATGTATTAAGCGGTAAATTTTATCACAAATTAATATAAAACATTCATAATTTAATGCACAAAAATGCCTCCAAATATGAATGTATAAATGTATGTTTTAAGTTGAGAGTATGGATGTGAATGAATAATTTTGTGTATTAAACTGTGAATTTTGTGTATTAATCTGTGAATTGATTGTATTAAGCTGTAAATAGATTGTATTAAGCTATAAATTTTATGAATGTTTTGTTTGCTTCTGAAATATGAGAAGAAAGAATCATTATACACATATATTATCTTTTCTAATTTTAGATAAATTGTATAAAATTTAAATTATGAATATTTTGTAAATTAAATTTTGAACGAAGCACAAGCCTCCATATCTGAAAGTACAAATGTAAATTTTAAGTTAAAAATATATGACATTTCAATGTCATAAATTGTTAATTTATTATATTAAGCTGTGAATTTTGTGTATTAAACGGTAATAGACTATATTAAGTTGTGAATTGACAGCATTTTACCGTGAACGTTTTATAAATTTTATGTTAAAATATAAATGATTTGTGTATGAATTTTTGTATTAATGTTCTTGTGAATATATTTATTTTTTTGTTGTATAAATACGTAAGAATGCATTATTTTTTATAATTGTTTTATATTAAATTCAAAATGAATAAATTAATATGCTTATTAAATTATGAATATATTATTTAACCTCTCATTGCATGACTTTATATACAGATATGATTTTCAAGGAAGGATGGTTACGACGCTAGCATAAGTGGTTAGTGGAGGAGTGTGATCGTGGTGGTGATAGTAGAATTTGGGTTTGACATCTTTGAATCTATGAATTAGTGAAAAATAGATTATATTAAGTTGTGAATTCTGTATGTTAAACTGTAAATGGATTGTAAAAAGTTGTACTTTACATAAATTTTATGTTAAAATATGGAATGAATGTATAAATGACAATATTAGACTAAAAATTTGTGATTATTCCATTTTCTTACCAAAAAGACAAATATTAGGGTTTTAACATATTTAGTAATATTCACAATACAAATTTACTTATGAAATGGGGGTTCTTAAGGTTCTTAATCTTTTGTGGTTCTCATTTGAACCACTCCCTATATATATATATATATATATATATATATATATATATATATATATATATATATATATATATATATATATATATATATATATATATATATATATATATATATATATATATATATATAGGCAAGATCAATGAAGAACTAAATTTAAGGGAGAGAACCAACAAACTTGTTATCTATAGTGAATTTAGGTATCAAATTTCACATGTGTATCTACATACATATATCTAAGACAATTGCAAAAACAATTTGAAAAAAAAAATTTATATGCATGTATATATGGACATTTTTTGAAAATGTATATTTACACAAAAAAATATGAATATGCATTAAAAATGTATTTTTTGATTTTTTTTTTTTTAAATCTTAATTTCGAAATATAAGGTATATTTTCATTTATTTGGAAAAAAATAATTTTTTTTAATTTTATTTTTATTTTTTAAAATTAGCCAAGATGTTCCTTACATTTTGAAATTAATATTTTAAAAAATGCATTTTAATGCATATTCATAATTTTTTTTTGTGTATATGCATATTTTAAAAAAAACATGTGCATATGCACATGCATATTTAATAAAAAAAACATTTTTAATCCTTCTATATGTATGCATAAGAGTAAGCATATACATATACATATGAATAAATATATGTATATGCATATGCATATGCATAATAATAAGTATATGCATATGGCAATTAAATACATATGATTATGCTTATGTATATGCGTATGTATATACATATACATATACATATGCATATGCATAAAAATAAGTATATGCATATAAATAAGTAAATGCATATAGATACGCATATCCATAAGAATAAGTATATGGATATGCATATGAATAAGTATATACATATGCATATAAATAAGTATGTGTATATGAATAAGAAGAAGTATATGCATATACTTATTAATATGCATATGCATATTTATTTTCTAAATTGAAGTAAAGCAACCCAAACATTTAGTTTCTCTGACTCTTCTCTTATATTAATTGTCCTCTAAGCCCTAAACAACACAATCAAGTAGCAACAGTGTAAATTTACATAATTTACATAATCTTTGATATGAACTATGAAGAACGTTTATACCTTTCAGCCATTGATCGAGCCTTTTCAACTTCATGCAACGAGAGAAAAAATGTCATGTTTTTTATCCAGATAGAGTTGTTATTTAGGGAGCTTCTTATCAGAGTCTCATAATCATCAACTATTCTTGGAAGATCTTTCTGCAATAGTCTCTCCTCTGTAGCCCTAATTTCTTGTTCCCTGTTTACAAAAAAGTTAAAAATTACGATATTGCCCTTCATAAAGGTAAGGGAGAGATTATTAGCTTATGTGCATACCTTTCATTTGTTTCTTTCTTTTTGGTTCACTTACTTTTGTTCTCATTCTTTTCAGGTTTTTTTGTTATCAAGAGGCTCTGGACTTTGAGCTTGTTCTTCCTCTATAGGTGACTCATCTGCTTCTTCATCTAATGTAACTTCAAGAGGAAGAACAGAAGCCCCGGATTCCACCTCAGCTAAAGCTGGATGTTTAGAGAATGGAATCAGTAATTCTGGGGTCTCGGATGGGATAGGATCGTCGAATTCGGAATCTGTCACAACTAGCATTCTAGCTAGTAAATTCTGTACTCTTGTAAACATTATCTTCTGTAAACTCGTAACCCTAATTCATGTTATGCTTGAAGTTCAACCTATGGAAACACATTCAAACCTAGATTCAGCAAGTAAAGTTGAAAACCCTAGAAATCCCGGTTTAAGTCCTATATGGACTAGGGTTTCCTTATTGGGCCTAATGGGCCAATAAGCTTCTAATTTGACTATTTTGGGCTTAGAACTCTTAAATGGGCTCTCATTGGACCCACTCTCATAAGACTTAACCTTTTTGGGCCTTATAAGCCTAAAATGGATTAGTTTATCTTTAATGGGCCTTATTGGGTCATAACTAATCCAATTAGCTTTAATGGACTCAAATCCATTCTCTTATATAAAAATTGGGCCGTGAGCTACCCTAAGGGCCCAATGGGCCGTAAGTTTTCCTTATGGGCCTCATGAACTCGAGCCAAGGCAAGAATGGGCCAAAGTGATTCCTTCCTCCTTCCTTAGCCCATTTCGGCCCAAGTAAAACAATATATATATATATATATATATATATATATATATATATATATATATATATAAGAATGGATAAATGAGGGTTGAAAATTGTAATGCCACCTCATAAATATACGTAGGGTATCCATGCACCATTCTCATGTTTCCATGCATGTCAACTCATCTCACTCTCTCCCATCTCCCCTCTTCTTATTCCGGCCGAAGACACACAACACACACACACTACACAAAAATTCTCTTCATTTCTCTCTAAGGCCATCTCCTTCCTTCCTTCAAAGAATTCTCGAAAATTTGGCTTGGATTCAAGAGTCTTCATCAAGTGTTGTCAATCTTTGGTAAGTCTTTACACATCCAAGCTTCATAACTTCACTCTCTTGTTAGATCATTCCTTTACACAAAGTTTTTGGTGTTTATACTCTTAGAAATCTTCTTGAGTTCGAGATCTACTCAAGGAAGTTGCTAGGACAAAACTCTTCCATTTCTTTCTTCAAAACCGAACCCACAAACCTAAGGTGAGTTCATACCCCTCTATTTTCGGTTTTCATATGATTTATGGGGGAGAATACAAGTAAAATGTGAAGATCTATGTGTATTTCTACGTTATGTGTGATTTCTTGTGTTTTTGTTGTAAATATGTGCTAAAAATGAAAGATATTTCGAGATCTATAGTTCAAGAAAGAAAAATATGTGATCTAGGTCATATTTCACTTAACATGTCAAGATAAACTACTATACAAGCTTTAAAATAAACACACTACAACATAAAATTTGTTATTGGACCATTTTTGATAAATAAACAAAAGATGGGGAAAAAGATGTCATTCACGGTTTCTACAAGGATCAAAAGGTCAAAACAGCTAAAATAAGAGTTTTTATAAATATTAGGCTTTTTAAAGGACTAAAAATGTAAATTTTAGCCTAATGGGCTAAAATTTGGGCTTTTCGACTATTTATGCCCAAAAATGCGAAAAATCAAATTTAAGGGGCTGAAATGGAAAGTTTTCTCAAAACTGGGGCTATAAACGTATATAAACCTATTTCAGGGGTTTAAATGGCCTTATTTATCAAAAGGGACTAAAAATGCAAAGATTTTGGATTTTGGGTAAAAATTGTAAAAATTGCGAAAAATGTGGATTTAAATGAAAATCTTTTAACTAAGGGGCTGAAACTGTCCTAAATAAAATTTTAGGCTTAAAACATCATTTAATTAAGTGTTTAGGTTAAAAATGTCAAGAAAAATAGTTCAAGGACCTAATACGTCATTTTTCATAAAAATGGCTAAAAATTGCCAACTTTACCAAAATAAGGGGCTGAATTGGTCAAACTAATATTTTTAGTCAATTATGTTAATAATAAAATAATTGGGTCAAAATATACAAAACTTTATAACTTATGGGTTTTAAATAGAAAATAACTATTTTTATAAATCTATGAATCGTTATAAAACAAATTGGTGATTATTACGACATATCGATTAAACAACTTCGCAACACTAATACTATACAAAACAAGTAAACATTCTAATTGTTGGGTTTGAAAGATTCTAATCATGCTTATGGGGCCTTCGTGACCCATTAACATGACTTTTGGGCCCAACATAAATAATACATGTTATTGGGCCTCTTATGACCCAATTACATGTTTAAGGGACCCTCAATGACTTTTACATGCTATTGGGCCTCAGTGGCCCATTAGCATTGCTAGTAAGGTCCAAATAAATCTTATGCGAAATGGGCCAACGCGCCTTTCGTATACTCAACAGCCTTAAATAACATACGTAATTAGTAGGGCCTAGTAGTCCTCTTCTCCTCGTCTGTTAGGCTTACCTTCTCTTCAAGTAAACTAAAATCAGGTCATTAATCAAGGTTAATCAAATTCATTTGGATTAAGTGAGTAATAACGGGCGACACCAATAAGTGTCGGTCGTAGTCTGTAGTTGTAATCAAAGTCTCCTGGAGGGAGAGCGAGAGTTTGTGTATAGATCTATACGGGGGTGACTCCCCTACACCTAAGCTGTTCGCTACAGTTAGACTCGGCCAGTCTAGGGTGACAAAATCTTAAGATCAATTTCGGTGTTCATTAGAATGCCAAGACAGACGAACTAGTCATTATCATGCATGGTTATAACGACTCACATAGAGATCCAATACCATCTAAGTAATCAGGGGAAATCATATTCATTCGCTGTGACGATACAATAATACAAAACAATCATAATATTTTCTCGGAAAACATCGGGTTTTACGGGGAAACCAATCTTACTCACTTGTACTTTCAAAAACTATAATGCAAAACTTCTCATTTATACACGTTTTGAAATCATTCACGCATATACTTACAGGATCATCACAACATTTTCATGAAAAGTCTTATTACAAAAAATATCGGATTTTCTGGGTTTTACGAACGACATAAACTATTTTACATCAAACATACTTATGAACTCACCAACATTATATATGTTGACCGTTTTCAAAATAACTTGTATTCTCAGGTAATCGTTAGAACGAGGAAGCATCGAGTGTGTTGAAAGTTTCTTTTGTAGTTGCTAATCACCAAACACTTTATATTTTGGGATCATGTAATGTAAACCACGTGCTTGATGTAAACAATGTCAGTTGCACTATGTAATGTTTGGTGATGAATGTGTTATGTTTCATGTATATTCATTGTGATGATATTTCAATTTAAGTCATGCGAGCCCTCGGACGTTTCCGCCGTCTGGTTCGAGGGTGTGACAGAATCGGAATCTTCAGGTGCATCAGAATCATGAATTTGTTGTGTTTCAATATAAAAATATGATCCCTTCATTCCTAAAGAGATTCTTTGTCTCTTTTCATCAACCTAATCATGAATTTAAGACAGAAATATGTAAACTGACAAGACAAGGGTATATTTGACAATTCAGTTGAAATCTAATATTTATGTTTTTATATGCTGACCTTTAAAATCTTGGCCTTAACTTTCTCCCGAATTTTGTACTTTGATTCAATGTCTTCACTATCACCTTTAGGAAGCTCAGATACATGGCATAGTCCAACCTATGCAAAGAGAAAAATGTTATTTGTACTTTCAATGAATGGAAGTATATAGCTAAATGAAATGAATGTAGGATTATTATATAATAAACACATCAACTTACTAATTTAGATATATCAATTGCAATAAACAAACCAAAAGACTCAATTCGCTTCACTCTTCCACTTATAATTTCTCCAACATTGAGACTACTGAAGTCACCAATGTCAGAAATTTGAGCTTTTGTACCACTTGTTGACCGAAGAATGACTTCAGTTCTCTTTGACAGAGGCTCCAATGAAACCACCCTATGTGAAAAGTGAAAACACACATTACATAATAAAGATTTTTATAAAAAGATATAATCTTTACCTTCCATATTCATTTGCTATAGATGCTAAGCCTTCTTTGGTTGCACCAAGTAAGACAAGGCTTCGTAAATTAGGACAGCCTTGAGCAAGAATCTGAACACCTCTATTGATCAAATTAGGACTCAAAAAAACAGGTTTCCAAATAAACCCGAAATCTGATATGATGGAATCAACATGAATAGAGACAAATTTATTACTACAACAAATACCCGAATTACGAGGGGATACTATGCAAGCTTGAACGATGTCAACATCAAAGAGATTATGAAAACGATGGGCGAGTCTACCGCAATCAAGAAAATCCCAATCTAATAATCTCAAGGATTCCACTAAACCACCGCTAATCCTCAACCACCGTTTACAAACTAAACAACTTGAATTTTGTTGTATTTTTGTGAGATTGGAGAGGATGCTAATCTGGTCGGAAAGCAAAAGAACCATGCGAACTCTCTAATTTCTCTTCTGCAATGTCCGGCAACGATTTCCGTTTCACGCATTTCACAACTTGAAAGTGGCGTCGATCGATTGGACAGGTTGGGATCGATTGGAGAGGCTGAGTAGGTGTCGATTGAAGCAAGGAAAGCGATTCAAAGCAAGGGAAAGAAATACACAGTTCTTTGGTTCGCTCCTCCGAAAGAGTTTGTTGTTGATCTTCTTTCTTTCTCTCTATCTCTCTCTCTCTCTCTCTCTCTATATATATATATATATATATATATATATATATATATATATATATATATATATATATACAGAGAGAGAGAGAGAGAGAAAGAAAGAAAGAAAGAGAGAAAAAGAGAAAGAGAGAGAGTTTCAAAATATAACCAAATAATATTGTATAACTACATAACTAGCTTATAACCTTTTGATTATTCTACTAAGGGATTAGATTAAAGTCGTACACACTACAAATATACACATTTGTGCAGGTAAGTAGATACAATCAAGGGTATAATCGAAATCACATAACATAATGTATTGAAGTCGTCTTCACCATCGCTCTCTCTATCTATCTTGTGAATCAGGTTATCCTTCGCTACCACTGTATCATCCATACTGCCTTCCACCACCAAATCCTACCAGTGGTTCCCCCGGTAACCACCCCAACTCCATCTCGTCCTTCTCAAGCAAGAAACATCGCCATCAATGAACATAGACATGCAACTCGATTTGAACGAAATCGACCAGCAGCTGGCAAGCATCACAACCATATCTCTTGTGAATTTGATCCTCCTTTGTCGCCCTTGCAATTGAGATGACATAAAACCTAGAATACGGAAAATTAAAAATTACAAAACAGTCGGATGACGATATACTTCGGTTGTCGCAACAAAGAGCATGGAATTTTGCCCTTAATTTCACCCATGAGAAGATCATTGCCATAATCTAATAAAAATATCTTTGTGGAACACATTTTCATCCAATGTTTTAAAAATTGGTTTTTTAGTTGAACCGGTCTGATGAATGGTTCCCGGTTCGACCGTCGGTCTACATCTAGCAATCTTGTGCATCGGCTTTGAGTTGTGTACACTTCGGATAACCATCGATCAATCTATTCAATTTGCTTTGTAAATGTATTGTCTTTTAAAGGGCAAGTCAAATCCAATTATCCAAGTTCAATAAACCGTTTCAAACGGTTTTTTACCGGTTGTATCACACTTAGTTTTAGAAGAAGTTGTTCGGTTTGGTCCGGTTTAGAATTGGCAATAAATTTGATCATTATTCAACTGCTCTCGTCCCCGGTTCCCGGTCCGACCGGCAAGTTCAAACCAGTTTTTCAAACATTGGTTTCATCTTGTTGAAAATAGTATGGTTTCTAGATTTCCATAGACACTGTAGATCCGCCATAAAATAGAAATCATAAGTTTTGTGGCTTTTTTGTTTTACTATTATCGATAATCCCATATAATAAGGAGTTGATACTTGTGAGCCCTGCTATCTAATTTACTGTTAAAAACCAATAACTAAAATACAAAGTCAAGTTGTTATGAAGTGTGCATACCTAATTAGTATTAAGTGTAGATTTATTATCGTTTTGCATTGAAATTTAAACTTTTAATTTAATAGAAACAGAAAATAAGTGATTCAACATTTCTAATTTGGAGCATTTTGATGTACATAGAATTGCATCAATTTATTAAGGGTGTGTTTGGTTGTGGAAAACTGTTTTCATTTTCTAAGAAAATGTTTTCAGAAAATAAATTTGAGTTTTTATTTTCGGTTTTCAATGGAAATTTTAGAAAACGCATTTGGTTGGAAGCGGTGGAATTTTCATTTTCAATCTTAGGGAGGAGGGAGTCATTCCCTCCCAACCCACTGAACCCACTGTCACATCAGTTTTTCTCTTTCATTTTTCTTCATCTTTCTCAATTCACAACACACGGAAACCCTATCTTTTTCAACTCACTCAACTCATTCAATTAAAAAAAAAATACAAAACAATCAAGGTAAAATCTTAATTAACAATAGAGTTACTGTCAGTACCACTCCCTCTTCAGCAGGTTGTTTAATTGGTTTCACTAACCCACTTCATCTTCTCTCTCTACTTTCTCTCTCTCATTTTCTCTTGTACCATGTGTTTTAAAACTTGTATCTTAGTTTTTTTGTATTTTTTAATTGAGTGGGTTGATTGTTTGAGAAAGATAGGATTTTCGTGTGTTGTGGGTTGGGAAAGATGAAGAAAAAGAAAAGACAAAAATTGATGTGACAGTGGGTTCAATGGGTTGGTAGGGAATGACTCATTCCTCCCTTAGAAATTTGGAAAACTGTAAAACTCGCTTTTCTAATTTACATGCAATTTGGAAAACTAAAAATTTTCATTTTCTTAGAAAACTTTGGAAAACTGAACCAACCAAACGTATTTTCAAAATTTCTGTTTTTCTTGAGAAAATTTCCTAGAAAACTGAAAAACTGTTTTTATTTTCTAAGAAAATGTTTTCAGAAAATGAAGTTGAGTTTTCATTTTCTGTTTTTAATGAAAATTTTAGAAAACGCGTTTGGTTGGAAGCAGTGAAGTTTCCATTTTTAATCTTAGAAATTTGGAAAACTATAAAACCCGCATTTCTAAATTACATGTAATTTAGAAAACTGAAAATTTTTATTTTCTTAGAAAACTGAACGAAACAAACACATTTTCAAAATTTCTATTTTTCTTAGAAAAATTTTCCACTCCAAACTTACCCTAAACGTTTTCCAAAACAACAATAAGTCCTTTTCTCTAATTTTCAAAATAAATGTTATTATTTTTGGTTACCAATATAACTTTACACCTAATAAACATACAACGGTCATATCAATTCATTACACAACATTGAATGTATATAACAGGTCACTCTAAATTTAATAGAAATAGTCTTTAATACACACATGGTATATAAGGCGAAGGCCATGCTTAACACGCTTAATATTATCATGCATTATGTAAAAATATAAAGTTTAGATAAAGTCGTCAACTTGTCATTGTTATTAATGTTTATATATATATATATATATATATATATATATATATATATATATATATATATATATATATATATATATATATATATATATATATATATATGAAACTGTGTTGTTTGATCATTGATGGTATTTGTTTTTACTATTTTTGTTTGTAGAAAGATTAGTACCAGAACAAAGTAATTGAAGTAGATTCTTTGTTTCAGCACAGTTAAGCAAGGGTAAAATAGTAATTTCACTCATATAAATAATTTCGAGATATATATGAAAATAGTCAAACATAAGTTAAGTTTCTCAATCCACAAATCCAAAAGGAGTTTGGTGAGTCAAATCCTTTCTCACTTTTCAAGATGCTGAAGAAGGTGTTTATCGTCTCAATTCACGCTGAAAAAAAAAAGAATTAATTAGTTGAATAATTTAGAATTTATAAATATATGATTATTGATGATATTATTTTAAAATTAAAAAGTTACCCTTGGTCCACGATCAGTTGGTTGGGGTCGTCTGTGTTCGGGTCTATCTGATGATTCTTGGATCAAGTCTGGATTCCCGAGTTTGTAAAATGTCTCAAGCCCTCCAGTTACAAATGGTCTTATTACATTTACTTCCATTGCAGATAAATTCAACTACAAAATAATAATAATACCAAAAATTATAAATCATATATTAATTATATTATATGCAATTATGCATATTCAAATCTATAAAGTGTACCTTCATAGCATATGTTCGAGATGAGAGCTTCTCTAAACCAGTGCCTATTTTGTGAAACCTTACATCTTTTATGTCTTCAATTAGAGATCTTACCTATCATCACATGTATGTTTAATAAAATAAATATAACATGAGAGATTTTTGAAGTTTTGATTTGAAATATTCTAATGTGAAGAGTGTAGACTGACTGACCATATATACATCAGGAATGTCATCACGTGCACTGCAACATTAACAAAAACATATTTTTTTTTTATCAGAAAGATTTTGAAGTCGATAGATATGTGATTGTGACATGAGTTGACTCACTCATCAAAAAGAAGCCTTGAGATCTCAACATAATGAAATGGTAGTGCTTCAAAAGAACTTGCTGAGTCACGCTCTGCTTCCAACACTTGAGTCAACTTTTCTAGTTGGGAAGAAAGAATCATTGGTTACTGATTAGGAAAATACATCTATATAGATTTATCAAGGATAAAGAAAAAGGCGAATAGACATGAACATGTTCCAACACCACCAATTTAATCAAAGATTTTGACATTGTAAGTCTGAGAAGTATAATTATTCTAAAATTCTACCACTTAATCAATGTAAAGGTTCTGAAAACACACTTAGAAGAGATATGAAGTTATAAACAATATTCTAGGGTTAACACATGATGATAGAAAGAAAGTTCATTTGAAAGGTAATGAGTTGATGGTTGAAGAGTGCAGATACAATTTGGAGAAAATGAAGTTTAGAACCATTTGTGTAAATGGTTAACCCTAATTATACATCAGATAATTCAATAGATTCTTATGAATTTATATAACTGTTTAAGTTTCGTAGATTGAAAACTTACCAACAGACATCCAATCTGGAGGTCGAATTGTGCACTTTCCTCGCTTCTTCAAAGCGACGGCTAACCAAATTGGAACTTGAGTAGCTATTTGGGGCCGAAATGGTCCAAAATCACCCTGCGAATTATACAAACAATCATTACATCCGAACTAGGTCAACAATACATCAAAAGTAGATGAGATGTCGGAAAAATCATCTGTGTAACAATAATTTTTTTACTAAGTAATATCATGAGTACAAGAATGAGTATGTATGAGCAAGGGAAAGAAGAATACGCAGATCAAACTGAGGCGCTCCATTCTTAGGTTCGGAACAATCTCTATTGTTTCATCCTCTGCTAAAAACTCCAACTGAAACATTCGATCCAAAACTTGTAAGTCGCTATAGATCAATGAAATTGACTTATAATCAACACTGTTTATAATAAAATTAGTTACCTCAGCGGCTGAAAATGTTGAGCCTCGAGGGTCGGATTGGCCGGACATGTTTTCTGGATAAACTTCAACAGATCTAGAGTTGTTTCCGGTGTAGATCCAGTGGATTTGCAGGGCTCACCTGGTAATGATATGAGTATACGGCAAAGGATTCGTGTGGATTTGAGCGCACTGGCGGGAAAATTGGATTGAGTCGGAGTTTCAACTCTGGTCTGAGTGCACACGAAAACTGAAGCTACAGAACACGCCACACAGGTCCATCTGGAGACACCATATCGACACTAGAAAATAAGAGCTCGATTCTGGGTCGGAATACATTGGGCCACGGCCCACTATAACAAACAATCCTAATTTAGTTCAAAAATTAAGGATTAGGGTTGTTTAAGGAAACACTAATTGTTTTTTCGAAATGAAAATAGTTGAAGTCTACGGACCACATCTGCAAACCTCTATACCAGAAGAGATGAATCAAACGGTTGCAGCCTGTAATAAAAAGTATGTTTGTTTTTTAACATCTGCATACTGCTACAAGAAACTGAAATTAACTATAAAATAGTTAAAAATAAATATAAATAAAAAATTTATTTAGTTTAATCATATGCAAATCAAATATAAAGATCATTGTGATGATATGAGTTTTAAAGTGGTTTATATAAAATAATTAAATATAGTTCTTGTTGATTAGATAGGCTCGGGTTGATGGAGTTCGGAAGGAGAACTAGAAACAAGAGAGGATCAGGGGTGAGATCAACAAGTTTGTCACTTATAGTCGAGTATTGACTCGGTGTGGTCGGGTTTGGGTTCCAGTTTCTGGCAGGATTAGACAGATAGTGTTGGAGGAGGCTCATAAGTCTCGTTTTTCTATAAACTCGGGAGCCACCAAGATGTATCGGGATTTGAGATTAAGCTACTAGTGGTCGTGTATGAAAAGGGAGATAGTCTGGTATGTTGAGAGGTGCTTAACCTGCAAGATGGTCAAGACTGAGCATCAGAGGTCGCATGGCAAGTTGTAGCCTCTAGAGGTTCTCATGTGGAAATGGGAACAAATTATCATGGATTTCATCACCAAGTTGCCAAAGACGGCAAAGGGTTTTGATGCTTTATGGGTCATTGTGGATCGATTGACCAAGAGTGCCCACATTTTAGTCATCCGGGAGAACTCTTCAGCCGGAAAGTTGGCCGATGTTTATGTCTGGGAGATCGTTGCTCGTCATGGGGTACCGATTTCCGTTGCTTTTAACCGATATGTTCAGTTCACATCTCGCTTCTGAAAGAAGTTACCTTGAGGAACTGGGCACGAGGTTACACTTCATCACCGCTTATCATCTGCATACTGACGGTCAGAGCGGGCGAACTATACATATCCTTGACGATATGTTGCGGGTATGTGTTATTGATTTTGGTGGGAGTTGGGACTCCTACCTACCTCTCACGGAGTTCTCTTACAACAACAGTTATCACTCTAGCATTGGTGTTCAGTCATTTGAGCTCTTGTTTGGTCGGAGATGTCGTACCCTGGTTTGTTGGGGAGAGATTGGTCACAGGATCATGGGAAGGACCGAAGTAGTCCTTCAGACCACGGAGCTTATTCAGCAGATCAGGCAGAGACTGCAGACAACACAAAGCCGACAGAAGATTTATGCTGACACACGTCGGTGTGAGTTGGAA
The DNA here is from genome assembly GCF_052849685.1 of Lactuca virosa. NCBI lineage: Eukaryota > Viridiplantae > Streptophyta > Magnoliopsida > Asterales > Asteraceae > Lactuca > Lactuca virosa. The sequence goes on from NC_136426.1 coordinate 147,688,714, forward strand.
TTTCAGGTTGGTGACATGGTACTCTTGAAGGTTTCACCCTGGAATGGTGTGATACGCTTCAGGAAAAGAGGGAAGTTGGATTCCCGTTATATTGGAACTTTTTGGATGGTTGCCAAAGTTGGCAAGGTAGCTTACAGTTTGGATCTACCTGAGGAGCTCAGTCAGATTCACAACACTTTCCATGTTTCACAATTTGGAAAGTGTGTATTGGATGATGAGACAGTGGTTCCCTTAGACGATATTTAGGTTGATGAGCGCATGAATTATGTTGAGAACCCGGTAGCGGTTCTAGAGAGAAAGATAAAGGTCCTACGTAACAAGGAGATACATTTGGTAAAGGTTCAGTGGCAGCATAGGAGAGGCTCCGAGTGGACCTAGGAGCCGGAGGCGAAGATAAGGGAGCATTTGTAACAACGTAAATTTTCAAACCAAATTTTTCATTTTTAAAGCACGCAAAAACTAATAATATTTCTCAAAACATAATTGTCTCAAACGTTTAACACAATCCCCAAAAAAATGTCACTATCCCAGAATCATCCACAAAATCTCGTTTCGGTGTGTACAATCAAGCCGGTGTCTTCCCGTGATCCTGAGAGGTACCTGAAACACATAACACATCACACGGTAAGCACGAAGCTTAGTGAGTTCCCCAAAATACCACACACATCACATTATCCACTCGAGGCTAACTCGATACGACCCTTCGGTCAATGTGTCTCAGTGGAGACCCTCCGGTCCCACAACTCGGGTGGACCCTCCGGTCCTAACTCAATAAGCTCATAATAATACTCAACATAAGTCACAAGACATAAAGCAGGATATCACAATACACAAGTAAGCACATAAGGCATCTCGGTCACACAAAGATACCACTCATGGTAAGTATAGTGAGAAGACTCACCTCGTAAGCAATCAAGCAAGTACCCTCGTACACAAATCTCGAACTAGCCTCCGCCTAACACATAGGATAATTATCTTTAATTAATACCCTATTCACGACCCTAAATAATCAAAGGTTATTCTCTCTTTCTCTCTAACTCTTGAAATGGGTAAAAGACCATTTTACCCCTCCATGGCTCCCTAAAACCCCGTCTTGACCAAACCCCAAAGTCAACAGAAGTCAGCATTCGAGTCAACAGTCCATGTTTAACCCGACTCACCGATTGCATCTATGTGACTCGTTGAGTCCCCTTGTTTCCTCTGAATTATCGCGAAAATCTAACTTAACTCGTCGAGTTGTCTCATTAACTCGCCGAGTTACCCATGTCCAGACTCATCGGGGAAAACCCAAGCCGACTCGACGAGTCAACTCGTTGACTCAGTGAGTCCCTTCAGTCTGAATTCTCATTTAGACGTTTTAAGGCAGATCTACTACTCCACACTCTAGATCTAGGCTCCCAAGGCTCGAATGTCACGTAAAGCTTCGATCTTTATGTTCATGCATGGCATATTTTGCTCCAAAATGCCAATACAACTCTAACAAGGGTGTTTAAGCACAATAACTCTTATATGGCTGAATAAAGTTGGGACCTTTGGACTTTATGGACCTCACAATGTCCAGATCTGAAGTCTAGACCTCCTGATAGACTCAATGCACTCAATGTCCCAATAAAAAGGTGGTAAAAGCCCTAACTTCCATAATCACGAGATCTAACCAATAAGATGAGAAAGGTGTAGGCTTTTTACCTTCCACAGAAGCTCTGGACGATATAGCACTAGATCCAACAGTTTCTCCTCGTTTCTTGCTGGATAATCTCCTCTTCTCCTCAAAAGATGCACTAGAATACTCAAAGATTAGCTCTATAACTTCCTTAGCTCACTACAAACGTTTAGGGTTTCACACAGTGGAGTTGGGCAGCTGGTGAGGTGGAAATGAGGACATAAGTTCTCTTAAATAGGCCCAACCCCGGAGATTTAGGGTTTCACCTCACAATGCCAACTCGGCGAGTCAACTCTCTGACGCGTCGAGTCGACCATTAAACCCACATGACCAAATCGAAATCTACTTGACGAGTTAGGCTCACAACTCGTCGAGTCACTCGCGAAATCCCAATAATAAATAATAAAAGAAATACCTGGGAGTCGGGATGTTACAATTCTCCCCCACTAGAATCAGACTTCGACCTCGAAGTCAGGCTCCAGAAACAACTCTGGATACTGCTCGTCCATCTCGGACTCCGACTCCCAAGTACACTCAGACTCCTTCTGATGTTGTCACTGGACCTGAACCAGGGGCACCTCTTTGTTTCTCAAAACCTTCACTTTACGATCCAAAATCGCAATCGGCCTATCAATATAATTCAGGCTCGTATCCACCTGAATGTCCTCTAAGGGTACCACTGTCGTCTCATCGGCTACACACTTCCTCAACTGAGACACGTGGAAGGTGTTATGAATCTGGCTCAACTCTGTTGGTAGCTCTAACCGGTAGGCTACCCTACCTATCTTGGCGATCACTCTGAAATGACCAATGTATTGGGGCCCCAGCTTGCCCCGTTTCCTGAATCGGATCACCCCTTTCCATGGAGATACCTTCAGGAGGACAAAATCTCCAACCTGGAACTCTAGCTCAGATCGTCGCCGATCTGCATAACTCTTCTGGCGACTCTGGGCTGTCAGTAACCTCTGTTTGACCTGCTGAATCTGCTCGGTCGTCTTTAGCACTATCTCAGTGCCACCCATCACTCGATGCCCTACCTCTCCCCAACAGATGGGAGTCTGACACCTCCTCCCACATAGAAGCTCAAAGGGAGGCATACCAATGATGGAATGGTGGTTGTTGTTTTATGAAAACTCGGCCAAGGGCAAATAAGTGTCCCAACTTCCACCGAAGTCCATAACGCATGCATGCAGCATGTCCTCGAGCGTCTGGATCGTCCGCTCACTCTGCCCGTCTGTCTGTAGGTGGTAAGTTGTACTGAAGTGCAGTCGGGTACCCAACTCCTCATGAAACTTCTTCCAGAACCGGGAAGTAAAACGTACATCCTGATCTGACATTATCGATGTCGGCACCCCATGCCGTGCCACCACCTCTCGAACGTAGATCTCGGCTAATTTCTCTGCAGAAGAGCTCTCACTGATAGTGAGGAAGTGAGCACTCTTCATCAACCGGTCTATAATCACCCATATCGCGTCTACCCGACGCGCGATCCTCGGTAGCTTGGTGATGAAATCCATGGTGATTTGTTCCCACTTCCACTGGGGAACCTCTAAAGGCTACAACTGACCATGGGGTCGTTGGTGCTCTGCCTTGACCCGACGACGGGTCAAGCATCTCTCGACTACCCGCGCCACATCCTTCTTCATACATGGCCACCAATAATCCCTCTTCAGATCCAAATACATCTTAGTGGCCCCAGGATGGATCAAAAATCTCGATCTATGCGCCTCCTCCATCAATATACTTCGGGCTCCACCTGAATATGGCACCCAAATCTGACCTCGGAAGGTCAAAAGCCCCCAACTATCTGTCTGAAACTCGGAAACCTGTCCGACCACACGCTCTCTCTTGCGGTTCTTCGGTCTCATAGCCACCACCTGAGCCTCTCGGATGGTATCTAAGACTAGATTCATCACTGTCATCCTCATACATATATCTCGGATCGGAGTGCTCTCGGCTCTGCAACTCAAGGCATCGGCTACCACATCAGCCTTGCCTGGGTGATATAAGATCTCGCAGTCGTAATACTTCACTACATCCAACCATCTCCTCTGTCTCATATTCAGGTTGGGCTGATCCATCAGGTACTTCAGGCTCTTATGGTCCGTGTATATGGTACATCGGACACCATAAAGATAGTGGCGCCAAATCTTGAGGGCGAACACCACTGCCCCCAACTCCAAATCATGGGTGGGATACCTCGTCTCATGAGGCTTCAGCTACCTCGACGCATATGTTATCACATGACCCCTTTGCATCAACACCGCATCCATCCCTGATATAGATGCATCACAGTAGACTACGAAGTCCTCCACTCCCTCCAGAAGGGCTAACACCGGAGCTTCGCACAACCTCTGGCGAAGATTCTCGAATGATGCCTGCTGCTCAGACCCCCAAACAAAAGTAACGCCCTTCCGGGTCAATCTGGTGAGAGGAACCGTAATCTTGGAGAAATCCTTGATAAATCTCTGATAGTAGCCAACCAATCCCAGAAAACTCATGATCTCGGATGGGGATCTCGGCACCTCCCATCTCAAAACTGCCTCAATCTTGGCCGGATCGCCCAATATCCCATTTTGATTAACGAGGTGTCCTAGGAACTGGACCTCTCGTAACCAGAAATCACACATGGAGAATTTGGCATAAAGCCTCTCCGACCTCAAAACCCCAAGAACCTCTCACAGATGCTCCTCATGTTGCTCTCTGGACCTCGAATACACCAAGACGTCGTCGATGAACACGATCACCGACCGGTCCAACATAGGCCTGCACACCCGGTTCATGAGATCCATGAACGTTGCTGGTGCGTTGGTGAGCCTGAAAGGAATCACCACAAATTCGTAATGCCCATAACGAGTTCTAAAGGCCGTTTTCTGGATATCCTCCTTGCACACCCTCATTTGATGATATCCAGATCTCAAATCAATCTTGGAAAACCAAGATGCCCCCTGCAACTGATCGAATAAATCGCCAATCCTAGGAAGTAGATAACGGTTCTTGATTGTCAGCTTGTTCAACTCCTGATAATCAATGCACATCCGGTGTGAGCCATCCTTTTTCTTGACAAAAAGGATCGGAGCTCCCCATGGTGAGCTACTCGGTCTGATGAACCCCTTCCCTAACAGCTCCTGGAGCTGTGAGGATAACTCATGCATCTCAGGCGGCACAAGGCGATAAGGTTCCTTGGCGATAGCTGCCGCTCCCGGAACTAAATCAATCTGGAACTCCACCTGCCTCTCAGAAGGCACTCCCGGCAACTCCTTGGGAAACACGTATGGGAACTCGCACACTATCAGGACCTCGGATATAGAACTCGGTCTTTCTGTAGCAACCCGCGCATCCACCACATACACCAAAAAGCCCATACAACCCTACTGTAAACTCTGCCTCGCCCTGGCAGCAGAGCAAAACGCTGACCCAGATCTGGTACCCTCGCCATACATTGTAAGTACTCCCCCACTAGGGTCTCTTATAGTCACCAACTGTCGCTCGCATTCGATCACCGCTCCAAAACGGCTCAACCAATCCATGCCCACGATGACACAAATATCACCCATCGCTATCGACACCAGATCTATCGGGAATTCGACTCCAAAAATCTCCAGCACACATCCTCGGAATACATCAGTAGCAAAAACCGCATGCTCGTCAGCTACGGAAACCCTCAGAGGTCGACTAAACGCCTCACATTGGATATCGATGTGACGACTAAAAGCTAAAGACATGAAGGATCGACTCGCACCCGAGTCAAATAACACCAAAGCAGGTACAGAACTCACAAGAAATGTATCTAAATACAGCACAAAATAAGCACAATAAATCTCAAAATAAATAAATAAGGAAATACGTACCAGCTACGACATCAGGTGCTGCGCGGACCTCCTCCGCTGTTAGCTGAAAAGCTTTCCCACGAGCCCTCAGAGGCTCGGCCTTCACCGGCCGACTATCGGTAGTACGCAAGGTAGCAGGAGTGGAACCATGGGCTGATCTTTGAACAAGCTGAGGGCACTCGGCCTTCCGATGGTTGGTCTGGTTGCAGTGAAAGCAGGCTGCAAACCCCTTGGGGCAATCCTTCGCCGTATGCCCCTCTTTGCCACATTTGTAGCAAATACCCGCTCGACAAGACCCTCATGACTCTTGCCGCATTTGTCACAAGTGCGTCCCTTCTGGCCTCCTGATCTCGAATCAGCGAGCTCAGCCCGCTTCGCTGCCAGCTGCGACTGCACTGGTCTCCGATCTCTCCCCTGAGACTCCACCTCCTCCCTAGCCTGAGTCTCCAGCTCAATCTCCTTCCTCCTAGCATTTTCCTGAAGCTCGACAAATGTCCGATAAGACGAGTTCGCCACGAACTCTCGAATATCCCTCCTCAGAATGCTCAAATACCGGCTCATGCATGCCTGCTCAGTAAACATGTGCTCAGAGCAGAACAACGCCCTCTCGTAGAACATCCTCGTAATCTCCGTCACCGACTCTGTCTTCTGCTTGAGAGACAGAAACTCCTGGGCCAACCATTCCCTCTCCACTAGGGGAACATATTCATCTTGGAACATCAGCGTAAACCTCTCACATGTCACTATAGTATGCTCTACAGGAGTAAAACTGGCTGTCACAAACTTCCACCAGTCCTTCGCTCCCAAGTGAAGCTGGTTCAGCGTGAACCGAACTCTCAAATGCTCTGGGCACGGGCATGTGTAAAAACATCCCTCAATATCAGAGATCCATCTCATAGCAGCAATCGGATCATGTGTCCCATCAAACTCTAGTGGCTATGGGTTGCTGAACTCCCGAAACAACAACGAGTCACCTCCCTGTGGCCTGGCAGCGGCGACAGCTGTGGTGGCTACAGCAGCAACCGCCTCAGTAACAGCAGCGTATTGCTCATCAAACATCTCAATCAGTGTGGTCTTAATAGACCCAAACATCTCAAGAATCGCCTCTCGAATGGCTACGGCCACCTCCTCATGAATCATCCTGCGAATCTCATCATCACTGGTCCTACTGCTCTCGGGGTTGTGGTGTGTACCCACCATGATGTCTCTGAAACATAACACACAAAAATCATCAGAGACTCACTCGAGCATACTCACACTCGATCACTCATCCCTACGTGCTCCTTAGCATCCTAAGGATTCTTACTTGGGTTGCATACAGATCTGGTGCTTTCAGTAGTACGGGCCCGATTCTACCTTCCACACCAACCTGTAGTCCCCCCTAGTCCTCCTACTAGGACCCCAGTTCACGAATACTCTACCTCTGACGAATATCAGACTACCCTCTAAGTAGATCTCTCACATGCTCATCTAGGCATATCTCCTAGATCATCCCTCGACTCAAGACTTTCTCTCTTTAAGTGATACTGCTAAATACTCTCACTCAGCGCATACTCAAAGCACATAACATATAGCAATGACTCCTAGGCTAAGGCATCACAAATCAGGCAACCCTAGCCCTAAAATATGGAATACCTAGCCTATCCTCTAGCATGCATTATTAATACCTCATAAATATCTCATAACACAAATAGTAAGGGTATTTTGGGAAATCACCATTCGGGCTCTGGCTGATTGTACACACTACTCCAACTTGTTTTCTATTAAAACTCTTTCAAATTTTAGAAAAATCATTTATTTTTGAAATTTTTTCTCAAATCCTCAGTTTGAGTCCAAACACACCTAAAGGTGCATCTGAATCCCTCAAACCAATGCTCTGATACCAACTTGTAACAACGTAAAGTTTCAAACCAAAATTTTCATTTTTAAAACACGCAAAAACTAATAATATTTCTCAAAACATAATTGTCTCAAGTGTTTAACACAATCCACATAAAAATGTCACTATCCCAGAATCATCCACAAAATTTCGTTTCGGTGTGTACAATTAAGTCGGTGCCTTCCGTGATCCTGAAAGGTACCTGAACCACATAACACATAACAAGGTAAGAACGAAGTTTAGTGAGTTCCCCAAAATACCACACACATCACATTAGCCACTCGAGGCTAACTCGATACGACCCTCCAGTCAATGTGTCTCAGTGGAGACCCTCCGGTCCCACAACTCGGGTAGACCCTCTGGTCCTAACTCAATAAGCTCATAACAATAATACTCAGCATAAGTCACAAGACATAAAGCAGGATATCACAATACATAAGTAAGCACATAAGGCATCTCGGTCACACAAAGATACCACTCATGGTAAGTATAGTGAGAAGACTCACCTCGTAAGCAATCAAGCAAGTACCCTCGTACATGAATCTCGAACTAGCCTCCGCCTAACACATAGGATAATTATCTCTAAATAATACCCTATTCACGACCCTAAATAATTAAAGGTTATTCTCTCTTTCTCTCTAACTCTTGAAATGGGTAAAAGACCATTTTACCCCTCCAGGGCTCCCTAAAACCCCGTCTTGACCAAACCCCAAAGTCAATAGAAGTCAGCATTCGAGTCAACTGTCCATGTTTGACCCGACTCGCCGAGTGCATCTATGTGACTCGTCGAGTCCCCTTATTTCCTCTGAATTATAGTGAAAATCTAACTTAACTCGTCGAGTTGTCTCATCAGCTCACCGAGTTACCCATGTCCAGACTCATTGGGGAAAACCCTAGCCGACTCGTCGAGTCAGCTCATTGACTCGGTGAGTCCCTTCAGTCTGAATTCTCCTTCATACATTTTAAGGCAGATCTACTACTACACACTCTAGATCTAGGCTCCCAAGGCTTGAATGTCACGTAAAGCTTCGATCTTTACATTCATGCATGGCATATTTTGCTCCAAAATGCCAATACAACTCTAACAAGGGTGTTTAAGCACAATAACTCTTATATGGATGAATAAAGCTGGGACCTTTGGACTTTATGGACCTCACAAGGTCCAGATCTGAAGTCTATACCTCCTGATAGACTCAATGCATTCAATGTCCCAATAAAAAGGTGGTAAAATCCCTAACTTCCATAATCATGAGATCTAACCAATAAGATGAGAAAGGTGTAGGCTTGTTACCTTCCATAGAAGCTCTGGAGGATATAGAACTAGATCCAACAGTTTCTCCTTGTTCCTTACCGGATAATCTCCTCTTCTCCTTAAAAGATGCACTAGAATACTCAAAGATTAGCTTTATAACTCTCTTAGCTCACTACAGACGTTTAGGGTTTCACACAGGGGAGTTGGGCAGCTGGTGAGGCGGAAATGAGGACATAAGTTCTCTTAAATAGGCCCCAACCCCAGAGATTTAGGGTTTCACCTCACAGTGCCAACTCGGCGAGTCAGCTCTTTGACTCGTCGAGTCGATCATTAAACCCATGTGACCAAATCGAACTCTACTCGACGAGTTAGGCTCACAACTCGTCGAGTCACTCGCGAAATCCCAATAATAAATAATAAAAGAAATACATGGGAGTCAGGATGTTACAACATTACCCCGAGTTATTCACTGCTTCACACTTCGAGGATAAAGTCTAGTTCAAGTGGGGGAGAATTCTAACATCCCAACAAAGTCTAGTTCAATTGGACCCTAAGGACATGAAAGTGTACAATTAAAGCCCTAATGGCATTTCCTTAATTTTGAGGCTAAGGGAGTACGCCATGCATACGTGAGTACGCTGGGCGTACATGGCTAGATCCCAAACCCTAGTTTTTAGATTTTTGCCCATATTTAAGCATCATTAAGCCTAACTTCTTTCCCCATTTTGAGCCTCCATCATCATAATCATGTTCTCTTGCAAACCTTAGCCCCATTAAAGCATTTGGAAGGTTAAGTGTAAGTTTTTGTGCGTTCCAAAGGAAGAAGAAGGTGGTGGTGAAGCTTGGAAGCTAGAAGAAAGCATGGAAATGGAAGTTTTGCATCTTTCTCCATCATTAGAAGGTATAAAGTTCATACCTTGATGGCTAGTCTATTAAATCTTACTTATGTGTTGATTTTATGTCCTTTTTGGTCCCAAATTGTTAGATCTTGAGCATGGCTTGTTATTGACTCATTAAGTTCTTTTTTCAGACTCTAGTAGTGTAATTAAATCATAAAAATGGAGTTCTAATGGCTAGTTTTGTCCCATGCATGTTATTGAGAGTCTTGATGCATTAAGATGTTGGGTTTAAGCACTTATTGAGCATGTAAGGTCATAAAGTTAGAAACTTTATGACTCCTAATGACATTTTGACAATGGATATGCATTTGGGCATATTAAGTCATTGTAATAAGCACTTAATGGGACAAGTGAGTTTCTGGGGTTACGCCCTGCGTACATGGGAGTACACCCTGCGTACCTGGGAGTACGCCCAACGTACGATGTCAGAGGTCCCGATGCAATCAAGGAGGAGTACACCCAACATACCTCCAGAGTACGCCCCACATACTCACTCTGGGTCGACTCAGTTGAGTTGACTAGGTTGGGTTGACTCAGTGGTTTGGCCAGTTTGACTTTGACTTTGTCCTAGTTGACCAGGTTTGACCTTAAGGGTATTTTTGATATTGTGGATGGAAACTTAGAAATTATATTTGATTGGATAGGTGTTGATTAGAGCTATGACTCGGAGTTTGGACCTCATCACCTACCCTTCAGTCTGTGAGGTGAGTTTCCTCACTGTACTAATGGGTTTAAGGCACCAATGCCGACCCATTTGATTAGATATCTTGATATGTGATAGTATGAAGATATGCTTAGTGTGTTGGGTTTTATGTACTCTAACATTCCTATGGTGCACATACAACCCTAATGCTTTGGATCTAAGTTTTCTCTAATTATACATACAATATTGGTTTCCAAAGCATGAAGCCTAAACTAGCATACAAAATTCGATATATGAATCATAAAACTAGTTAGAAGATTACCTCTTGTTGTAGCTTGTTTGTATTTGGCCTTTAGGAGCTTAGCACCTCAAATGTGATGCCTCAAATGTCTTACAACAAACCAAGAACAAAAGGAGGAACTTGAGAAAGAAGTTAGGGAGCTCAAAATCGGATTGCTTCTACTTTAGTGTGCATGGGGCCAATTTTAGGGAGTTAGGGTTACTTTTATAGCCTAGGGTTTCATCCATGCAAACCCTAATTCACCATGACTCTTCACATTACATAGGCCTTTTGGGCTAAACCTTTATGGACTCTCATATAGGTTTAGTCCAACCCTAGTCAACATGGATCTTAGGTCCAACTATAAGTATTACTGATTTACCTAATCAGTCCCCGTAACTTTTAATCGGTCTCTTTTGATCACTAAATTAATTTCAAATTAATTCTTGACCAATACTAATTAAATAATGTGATTTCTCAATTAATATATTATACTTATAATATATTAATAAATCACAATAACCTCTTTTTCAAATATCCATCCTATCAAATTAATTCTACCTGATTGTTTGCTAACTGATTACATGTTTATCTGTATATATGCACATATGGTTTGTGGTTGAGCCTTTACTGCTTTGTGCGTGAGCCAACCGACTAAGGTATTTCATCCCGAGGATGAATGGACCCTATGTTGATTGGGCCTGGGGTATTCCAACCCGATGGTTGACTAGACTCGATTTATGTATATATTGGCATTCTAATCTAGGGTATTCCATCCCGAGGATGACTAGACCCTATGGTTGACTAGGCCTGGGGTATTCCAACCTGATGGTTGATTGGACCCTACTTGTTTGATTGTATATGTTATCTGATTGTGTTGGTGAGATAGGATTTGTAATCAACAACGAGTAATCTTTTGATAGGATTGACCCATGAGTTGATGAGGGATTGATCAGTGGTGATGTCAAATCCATGTTCCTTCCAAATCATCTCTGCAAATTTGGCTGCTTTCTAGTCAGCTTTCCTTTGCTTAGTTGTGGGAGAGTCATAGGAATTTTCCGATGACATTGTTGGGGCTAAGTTTCTGAAGTGAGGGGGAGTCTCCGGATGCGAGGCGGTTAGAGGTTGAACAACTTGAAGTTCTTCTTGTTGCGATGGAGACTGATGAGGAGAGAGCACAAGAGTCCTCTGCTTGGGAGATAGTTGCGGAGAAGGTTGCGGAGTAGGAACTCTTTGTTGATGACTTGGACCGACTCGGATGGAATTTAGTAGATGTTGATGCTGATGAGAGTGTTGATGAGAGACTTGATCCGAAATGTGGTCTTCACTTCCCCCTCTTGAGGAAGGAACATCTGGTTCCTCCTCAAGCCATTGTTTAAGACTGTCAATCTTGGCAATGACGTCGTTAAAGCGGCTCGGAGTGTATCACCAAGTTGCTGATTGTTGGGGATTGTGGTGTTGAAGAGCAGAGTGTGGATCTCCTTTGTTAACTTCAGAATCTCTTGGCTATGAACATTGGAAGATAAAGATCGTCGGAGGTTGTTGATTGTGGATTGAAGAACTGAAATAGCAGACTCATAAGCGTTGTGAGTTTCCTCAACAAGCTTCTTAGAATGAGCATTTTGGCCCGTTATGGTTGATAGGAGTTCATTCTTGATGGTGGATACCTCAGTGATGAGTTTCTCCGCAGTGGTGATGAACTGTTCATGATCAGTCTTTCTGTTTGTATCCAAGGCTCGGATACCCATTTCAACCTTGAGAGAGATTCTCTCAGCAGCTAGCATTTCTCTGGCTTCAAGACGTTCAATGCGTTCGATAAGCGTTTTCGGACCAGGAGCGTCTTGCGGTGGGGTGGACTTCACATCATCCAAAATTTGATCAACTTTTTCTTGTAAGCTTAAAAACTCTTTGCGAGATATAGCCACTTTTTTCTTCTTCTTTTTCTCTTTGGGTTTGGAGGTAGAATGTTGGGAGCCACTTGTTTCTTCTTTGTCGAAGATCATCATCACATCATCCGATGGCTCAGGTTGGTTGACCTCATGAAGGTCAATGTCATCAATTCAAAACGTAGGTGCGGAACTGACTTCGATTGCGGTTCCGTCATCTTGAGAATCTTGAATAACTTGTGTTGGAGGGGGCTGGGATGGACCTTCACCATGTTGAATAACTTGAGCCTTTTGAATTGTTTCGGCCATATAGGTCATCCAATCTTGAACTTTAGAAATGGTGGCTACGGTATTGGCGTTGTTAATTGCATCGGCCCAGTATTTTGCTACAGTCTGGATCTCCTGCTCCTTCTGTTGTTGCTGCTTAGTCTGTTGATCCTTGCAGGCTTGGAATGCCCTGTAGAAGGCCTCATATTTATGAATACCAGACTCAGTAGTGGGACGATCCCGAGTCCAAGTATCATCTGTATCATAACCGTCAAATCCTTGATTGAACACCAGGGTGTCCCCTGGGTTCACGGATCCTTGCACATTGGTGCTCACCATTCCTAAACCACTTGTTTGTAAGGTAAGCAGAGGTGGATTTCATGAGCTTCCTTGGTCTCCTTGACCCGTAATCAAGTGTGGCCTCTGCTCAGTTTTGGCAAGGTATAAAGAAGCGCCCTGCGTTTGGGATGGTGTATTGAGTGTTTGGATAACAGAATCAAGTATGGAGCGCAAATCCTGTTCCTCAAAGAAATGAAAGGCGGGAAGCCGTGGAGACCTTAGGGCGTTTAGAACCAAGTGAATCCCTTTGGGATTCATTTGGGGTCGAGTCTCAACTTGAAGATGAAACGAACACACTTGCTGAGTCCGAGTAGCTAGAGAGGGTTGAGCTAAATAGGTTTGTGGGAACCCCAAGCATTTGGCTAGAACTGGGGTTGGCCCTTTGTTTCTTGCGGACGAGAGTAGGATCTGAGTCACTATCAGACTCTTCAACATTTATGGGAGGGATGTGATCAGGCTCTTCATCCAAGGACGTAACAGTCCTGGACTTGCGTTTTTTTAGAGGTTTCTCCTTTCTTTGCTTTGCCATGGGGGGCTTTCTTTGATGATACTATCTTCTTTATGCGTCGTGCTAGAGGAAGATGAGATTGAGAAGTTGGAGCTGCGGTACTCACCGCACCGTGGGGGTCTGTCGAGGCCATTATAGACTGACTTGGAGGAGGCGGGGTAGGAAGGTATGGGTGAATACCTTCCGTAGCCTCGATATGGTCCGTGACTTCTTGAGTTTCAAGTCCAATGGATGTCAAAATATGGACAGGAAGACGTCTAAGTGGTCCAAATAAAGATTGATCTTTAGAAGTGGGGTACCTTTTGAGATCTCTGGTGATGAAAAAGTTGATGTCATTTCCCATGCTCAGATGTGCATCACGGTGGAGATCAGAGATGCATAAGTGATGGGTTTTGAGCATTCTAACACTTCCTAAGTGTACATGCAACCCTAATAACCTTGGATCTATGTTTGTCTAATAATCATGCAAAGTTGAATTCCAAGGTTATATTCCTATCTAGCATATACGGGGAACATTTTTAACTTGAATGAAAGATAGAATAACTTACCTTGTTGTTGATTATGATCCTTGAAACCTTGTGAGCCTAGCACCCCAAGTGTGATGCCTCAAATGCTTCACACAACACCAAATGCAAAGGAGTAAACTTTGAGAGAATCTTACACTTGCAAAATCGGCTCTAGCCCTCTTGTTTCTTAGGTGTTGCCTATTTTGGTGGAGAATGGGTTTCTTATATAGTGTTGACACATCTAGGGTTACACCATGTAAACCCTAATGTGTCATGACTCCTCATTTCCATGACCCATGGGTTTGTAACTCCCATAGAGCATCCATGGAGCATCCTATGGGTGGAACCCAACTTGATAATCCATGGAGCCTCTTAGCCCACTATATAAGATATGGAAGATTTACATAATCTACCCATATATTTAATTAGTTATCTTTTGATCACTTAATTAATTCTAAATTAATTCTTGATCAAACTAATTAAATAATATTATTAATATATTAGAACTTATAATATATTAATAAACCATAAGTGTTATTTCTCTCATTTTAGTTTATCCAATTGCATGGTGCCATGCAACCCAAATGGACCATGCCGGGTCAGGTCAAGTACATACCAGAAATAGTTATGGACTTATACACCTTATCCAACAGTCTCCCACTTGGATAAGTCTAATAACTATAACTGCAATACTTCAGGAACCGATCGGCAATCGTAGCTCTTTCAAGGTCTCTCGGAACTGAGAAGATGATGATACGCCATTTAAGATAAGTGATCATATAATCCTCTGTTCTAGATATCAGCCGGACAAATACATGGAACAATGTCTTACTTATTGTCCAGCAGTTTGTTTCCCGATTTCCGATTTGTTTGACAAAGAACTTAATTGAACACATCAACTTAGTTCTGACCGGGCCCGGTACATAGGTCAAAACAAAATCATCGAGGGGCCCAGATATCAGCTTCTAATCCAAGAATGAACAGATAAACTTCGACTCATATGTTTGTTCTACCACTCATTGAATTATACACAAAAGCACGTTTTATAACATCGAGTTACCAATGCGTTAACGTACAATCAATGCATAACCAACTCATAAGTAACAAATCATATCTCTAGATTTGAAGACTTATATGATATTACCGTCTCACGATCACTCGAGATAAATTCCATGAAGTGATTCCAGTGAGCGTGGGTTGAGTCCAATGCTCAGAACTTATGAGCACTCATGAGTGTTGTAGCCATGTCCAACAACTTAGACCTCTGCAACCAATCATGACAGTCTTGATTCATACCTACTTCTGACATATGACCGACTGTGGAGGTTTGAATAATATGATATACCAAACATAATTATTCTGGAAGTCAAAACATGCAAAAGAAATATAGTAAACGATTGACTAGAGATAGCAACACTTTACTCATAAATAAAAACACCTTTTATTCATCATATAATGTCAATTACACTTTACAAATTTCGAATATTATCTAACTACTAAATCTAATATCATCCTTCAGCCCTATGCTCCGAGCATGCTGGAGATGCTTAACCTGAGTCAGTCCCTTCGTGAGGGGATCTGTTGGATTCTCATCCGATGATACCCTCTTTGCCACGAGGAGTCCTTCTTCTATTCGATGTCTGATGAAATGGTATTTTCTGTCGATGTGTCTGGATCTCCCGTGATCCCTTGGTTCCTTGGCTAAGGCAACTTCACTTTCACTATCACAGCAAATTTCCATTGGCTCTTTAATAGCTGGTACAACTCCAAGGTCTCCAATGAAGTTCTTCAGCCATATCGCCTCCTTTGCTGCCTCGCTAGCTGCTATATACTCTGATTCGCAAGTTGAATCAGCCACTGTCTCTTGCTTGGAACTCTTCCAAGAAATTGCTCCTCCATTTAAGGTAAAGACCCAGCCTGACTGAGAGCGTAAATTATCCCTATCAGTCTGAAAGCTAGCATC
The DNA here is from genome assembly GCF_052849685.1 of Lactuca virosa. Taxonomy (NCBI): domain Eukaryota; kingdom Viridiplantae; phylum Streptophyta; class Magnoliopsida; order Asterales; family Asteraceae; genus Lactuca; species Lactuca virosa. The sequence goes on from NC_136426.1 coordinate 147,704,626, forward strand.
ACTATACCCTACAACTCTCAAGTCTTCACTCCCACCGAGGGTAAGGACCCAGTCCTTAGTCCTCCGTAGGTACTTGAGGATATTCTTTACCACAGTCCAGTGTGCCTTGCCAGGGTTCCCCTGATACCTGCTAACCATGCTCAAAGCAAAGGCTACATCAGGTCGAGTACACGTTATAGCATACATGATCGATCCTACAGCCGAAGCATAAGGTATTCGACTCATTTCTGCTATCTCAGCCTCAGTACTAGGGCTTTGTGTCTTACTCAATCTGACATTACTCTGGATGGGTAACTCTCCTTTCTTGAAGTCCTGCATGCCGAATCTCTTCAACACCTTATCCAAGTAAGTACTCTGACTAAGTCTAATTAGTCTTTTACTCCGGTCTCTCAAGATCCTTATCCCTAGAATATAGGCAACTTCTCCTAGGTCCTTCATAGAGAAACACTTCCCAAGCCAGGACTTAACTTCCTGCAGAGTTGGGATGTCATTTCCTATGAGTAGTATGTCATCCACATACAATACCAAAAAGCTAACTATACTCCCACTAGCCTTGACATATACACAAGATTCATCTTCACTCCTAGAAAAGCCAAATTCTTTGACTTTCTCATAAAAGCAAAGATTCCATCTGCGAGGTGCTTGCTTTAACCCATAAATGGATTTCTCAAGCTTACACACTTTATTAGGGTACTCTGTATTGACAAAACCCTCTAGCTGACTCATGTAAACATCCTCAGCCAACTTTCCATTAAGGAAAGCGGTTTTGACATCCATTTGCCATATTTCATAGTCATGAAATGCAGCTATGGCTAACAGAACCCTAATAGACTTAATCTTGGCCACTGGAGAAAAGGTCTCATCATAATCAACTCCCGGAGTTCGTGAGAAACCCTTTGCAACCAGTCGTGCCTTATAAGTGTGTACATTACCATCCATGTCGGTATTCTTTTTGAAGATCCATTTGCACCCTATAGTCTTACGACCTGGTACATTCTCAACCAAGTTCCAAACTTGATTGTCATACATGGACTGTATCTCGCTGTCCATTGCCTCTTTCCACTTGGCTGACTCAGGGCCTGTCATGGCTTCCGTGTAACTGTTAGGTTCATCCAGACCTATCAGTGTCTCATCACTGATAAGTGTATCACCTTCCGCAGTAATATGGAATCCATAGTAATGCTCAGGTGCATTCCTAACCCTTGTGGAACGCCTCAGAGGTACAGACTTGTCAATTGGCTCAACATGAGTTTCCTCCTCAAGTTGAGTGCTAGGGTTTGAAGTTCCTTCACCACTTGACTCTTGAATTTCTTCAAGGTCAACTTGCCTCCCACTGTCTCCTTGGCTTATGAACTCTCTCTCTCGAAAGAAAGCCCTCCTAGCTACAAAGACCACATTCTCACTAGGTCTGTAGAAGAGGTAACCAAAGGATTTATGTGGGTAGCCGATGAAAATACACCTCTCACTTCGAGGTTCGAGCTTATCATGAGTCTCGCGTCTCACGAAAGCCTCGCAACCCCAAATCTTAATGTGGTCTAGTTTGGGTACTTTACCAGTCCACATCTCATGAGGAGTTTTGGCAACTTTCTTTGTGGGAACTAGATTAAGGATATGGGCGGCAGTCTCTAAGGCATACCCCCAAAATGAGATTGGTAGCAAAGCTCGACTCATCATGGAACGAACCATATCCAACAAGGTTCGATTACGCCTCTCAGCTACACCATTCAACTGCGGTGTCCTGGGAGGTGTCAATTGTGAGACAATCCCACATTCCCTAAGATAGTCGAGGAACTCTGAACTAAGATACTCACCACCTCGATCGGATCGAAGCATCTTAATGTTCCTGCCCAATTGATTCTCGACTTCTTGTTTAAACTCTTTAAACCTCTCAAAAGTCTCTGACTTATGCTTGATTAAGTAGACATATCCATATCTACTGTAATCATCAGTAAAAGTCAAATAATAACGATTAGCATCCCTTGTGGCATGTTTGAAGGGCCCACACACATCCGTGTGTATAAGATCCAACAAACCTTCACCCCTCTCACAAGAACCTGTGAAGGGTGACTTTGTCATTTTTCCAAGTAAGCATGATTCGCAACTATCATCTGACTTTAGGTCAAATGACTCCAATACTCCATCCTTTTGGAGTTGGCCTATGCGTTTCTTGCTTATATGTCCAAGACGACAATGCCATAATGATGCTTTATCCAAGTTATTATCATTAACAGAATCAATACACAATACATTATTTCCTAAGTTATCAACCACAGATACAGTTTCATACACACCATCACAAGGTAATGCTTTAAAATAAAGAACATTATTAAAGAAAGCATTAATCGAACCAACTTCATTATCAAATGAAAAGGTGAAACCTTGTTTATACAATGCATGAAAGGAAATAATATTTCTTGCCATTTCTGGCGAATAACAACATTTATTCAAATCTAAACTAAACCCACTACTTAGCGATAAAGTATAAACTCCAATCTTGGTGACAGGTAAAGCTTTCCTATTCCCCATGATTAAGTTTATTCTTCCATGCTCCACATTCTCACTTCTTCTTAGTCCCTGCAAATCAGAACAGATATGAATACCACAACCGGTATCAAGGACCCAAGAGTTAGAATGGGGTGAGTTATTAGATAAGATAGTGTAAATACCTGCATGGTTGGGTTTAACTTTCCCATCCTTCACATCTTGCTGGTACTTTGGGCAGTTCCGCTTCCAATGTGACTTTTCATGGCAATAGAAGCATTCAGCCTCTTTAGGGTCAGAAGAAGGAGTGACAAAACCTTTCTTGGTTCCACTTGAAAAAGAGCCATCAAGGGTCCTAGCCTTTGTACCCTTCGAAGAGCTCTTCCTCTTCTTCCCTCTACCTTTCCCGATTGCCAAAACCGGGGCGGAGTTTGGAGTAGGAGTGTTAACAACCGACTTACCCTTAAGACCTGTTTCTGCGGTCTTGAGGAGTCCCTGAAGTTTGCTGAGTGTGACCTCTTCCTTATTCATGTGATATGTCATGCGGAATTGATCATAGCACGATGGTAAGGAGTGCAAAATGATATCTATTGCAAGCTCCTCAGGGAAGTTCACATTAAGCTTCAGCAACCGATCCACATACCTTTGCATTTTCTGCATGTGGCTCGTGACGGATTCCCCGTCCTTCATCATGGTTGTTATGATAGAGCATATGATTTCATACCTCTCTTGTCGTGCACTTTGATGGTATCTTTCCATCAGATCTTGGTGCATTTCAAAAGGGTAGAAGTCCTCATAGGACTTTTGGAGTTCCGCTGTCATGGTGGCCAACATGATGCATGCCACTTTTGTAGCATCCCTTTCATGTGCCCGGAAGTCAGCGATCTCCTGGGGAGTTGCAGTGGTCTCATCAATCTCCTTAAGCTCCTTGTCAAGGACATATTCTTTGTCCTCGTAGCGGGTAATCATCCTGATGTTTCTGATCCATTCATTGAAGTTGGATCCATCAAAAGTGACTTTCCCACACAAGTTCATAAGGGTAAAGGAGTCATTAGGATTAGAGCCAGAAGCAGCATTGTTTGAAGACATCTAAAAGAAAAGGACAAGATTAGTTTAGATATTAAGAGAGTCCTTAATAAAACACCTAAATGTAATATTAAGGCTAGGATCCAATCACAATATATCATAACTTAGAAGAGGTATGCCGTAATCCAAGCTATAACATATTTGAAAGGTAGGTGAATGACGATTCACCAATTTCCACCATGAAAAACGAAATATAAATATTAGGTTTTTAATTGGTTCTTAGAAATTCCTAGATTCTTTTGAGATTCAATGAGCTTTTCAAAGGCATGTTTCAATCTCGAGTGTGCCCTCCAAGTTTTGTGACTGGGATACCGAGGATCACAAAACGAGGTGTGAAGTAACCATGCAAATCACTTGGTACCCTTAAAATTTATCACTCAATCGATGTGCCGGTAAACCACACACGCTCCACCGATACTATGATAAACCTTAAGTCACCCTTTACCTACCTTGTTAAGTCCAAGTTAGTGTGCCGGTTAACCACACACGCTCCACCAACGACTTAAACAAAGTGTAAAATGTAATTTCATGGATTAGCACCTTATTCACATTTTCCTAAAGTAACTAAGATTGGGAATTTAATAAAAGCATTTAGTTACTTTATAATATTCATCATACTTTTAATGAGAATTTATAAGTCCTTGTCTTACCCGTTCGGCTAACGACCCTCCACCGATCAAGGAAGCGGTGGGTGAGAGTGGACACCCATTAAGTTGCCATTTTATAGGCAACAACCTTATACCCCCCTTATAGACCGGCTTCGTGAATGAGGCGTACTAGCGGTAAGACGACTTGACGTTATACATATATATATTAGTAACTTATAATATTATAAAGTATAAGGGTTGAATTTTAATTTTTAAAATTCTAAGGGTTGGAACTAAAGTTTTAATCAAGACTTTACATGTTCCAAAACTTGAGGGCAAGTTTTGTAAACTTCGAAAACTTTTCATTTCTTATAACTTATGAATTAATTGAGTAATAAAAATGAAGACTCTTCATTTTTATAACTCTTGTGTTCTTTTAATGGCTTTAATAAAAGTGAGACTTTTGGTTTTCCATAACTTGAGGACAAGTTATGGACTCCATTAAAACACATTATGATCATAAATTAAACTACCATGAAGGTTACAAACAATTCCTATGATCATCTAATCTTCATAAGTTCAAGAACATGAATATGAACACTTTCAAGAATCAAAAATTACACTTAAAAAAAACTTGTAATTTTACTAATTGTCATTGTAAATGGATTAGCATAAACATTACACCATCTAAAACAAGCTTTAAAACATCAAAACAGTTTAGGGTATTGTTTCTAGTCCATTTCCAGCAACAAATGTGCAAACTTTCATACGAGCAGAAAACAGAAAAACGATTTTTTTTCAAGCTGTTTGCACACAAAAAAAAAACAACAACAAACGAACCACGCTCTGATACCACTGATGGGTTTTGAGCATTCTAACACTTCCTAAGTGTACATGCAACCCTAATAACCTTGGATCTATGTTTGTCTAATAATCATGCAAAGTTGAATTCCAAGGTTATATTCCTATCTAGCATACATGGGAAACATTTTTAACTTGAATGAAAGATAGAATAACTTACCTTGTTGTTGATTATGATCCTTGAAACCTTGTGAGCCTAGCACCCCAAGTGTGATGCCTCAAATGCTTCACACAACACCAAATGCAAAGGAGTAAACTTTGAGAGAATCTTACACTTGCAAAATCGGCTCTAGCCCTCTTGTTTCTTAGGTGTTGCCTATTTTGGTGGAGAATGGGTTTCTTATATAGTGTTGACACATCTAGGGTTACACCATGTAAACCCTAATGTGTCATGACTCCTCATTTCCATTACCCATGGGTTTGTAACTCCCATGGAGCATCCATGGAGCATCCTATGGGTGGAACCCAACTTGATAATCCATGGAGCCTCTTAGCCCACTATATAAGATATGGAAGATTTACATAATCTACCCATATATTTAATTAGTTATCTTTTGATCACTTAATTAATTCTAAATTAATTCTTGATCAAACTAATTAAATAATATTATTAATATATTAGAACTTATAATATATTAATAAACCATAAGTGTTATTTCTCTCATTTTAGTTTATCCAATTGCATGGTGCCATGCAACCCAAATGGACCATGCCGGGTCGGGTCAAGTACATACCAGAAATAGTTATGGACTTAGACACCTTATCTAACAGTCTCCCACTTGGATAAGTCTAATAACTATAATTGCAATACTTCAGGAACCGATCGGCAATCGTAGCTCTTTCAAGGTCTCTCGGAACTGAGAAGATGATGATACGCCATTTAAGATAAGTGATCATATAATCCTCTGTTCTAGATATCAGCCGGACAAATACATGGAACAATGTCTTATTTATTGTCCAGCAGTTTGTTTCCCGATTTCTGATTTGTTTGACAAAGAACTTAATTGAACACATCAACTTAGTTCTGACCGGGCCCGGTACATAGGTCAAAACAAAATCATCGAGGGGCCCAGATATCAGCTTCTAATCCAAGAAGGAACAGATAAACTTCGACTCATATGTTTGTTCTACCACTCATTGAATTATACACAAAAGCACGTTTTATAACACCGAGTTACCAATGCGTTAACGTACAATCAATGCATAACCAACTCATAAGTAACAAATCATATCTCTAGATTTGAAGACTTATATGATATTACCGTCTCACGATCACTCGAGATAAATTCCATGAAGTGATTTCAGTGAGCGTGGGTTGAGTCCAATACTCAGAACTTATGAGCACTCATGAGTGTTGTAGCCATGTCCAACAACTTAGACCTCTGTAACCAATCATGACAGTCTTGATTCATACCTACTTCCGACATATGACCGACTGTGGAGGTTCGAATAATATGATATACCAAACATAATCATAAGTTGAGTTTTCATCCACAAGACTTGTGAACAACAGCTAGCTGCGGCTACATATTCTGCTTCTGCGGTAGACAATGAGACACAACTCTGTTTCCTTGATGACCAGCTGACGAGTCTTCCACCGAGAAGTTGACATCCACCGAAAGTGCTTTTTCTATCCTATCTACATCCAACATGATCCGCATCCGTGAATGCTTGTAGGCTGAAGTCGTTCCCTGCGGGATACCAGAGGCCTAGAGCCTTGATGCCCTTTAAGTATCTGAGAATTTATTTAACTGCGGTCATGTGAGATACTTTCGGATCGGCTTGGTATCTTGCGCATACACCTGTTGCGAAGACGATGTCTGGTCTGCTTGCGGTGAGGTACATCAATGAACCAATCATTCCTCGATAAGTTTTGTCTACTGATTCTCCGGAAGGATCAACAGAAATCTGATATCCGAAGGCCATAGGAACCTTGGCAGAGGACAAGTTGTCCATTGAGTATTTCTTCAGTAGTCCAGAGGTGTATTTCTCCTGATGGATGCATATTCCTTGCGGAAATTGTTTTACTTGAAGTCCTAGAAAGAAATTGATCTCTCTATTCATGCTCATTTGGAATTTGTTGGTCATGAGCTTTGCAAAATCATCCACCATCCTCTGATCTGTTGATCCGAAGATGATATCATCCACATATATTTGTACAAGCATAAGGTGATTACCGTTCTCTTTTCTAAATAAAGTTGGATTAATCACTCTTCTTTTGTATCCGGACGAGACAAGAAATTCTGAGAGAGTCTCGTACCAAGCCCTTGGTGCTTGCTTTAGACCATAAACCGATATCTCAAGCTTGTAACAGTGATATGGGAATTCAAGACATTCGAAACCCGGAGGTTGTTGAAGATAAACCTATTCTTTCAATTCATCATTTAGGAAGGCACTCTTTACATCCATTTGATGTACTTTGATGTTCTTGTGAGCTGCATACGCTAAGAAGATGCGTATGGCTTCCATCCTGGCTACAGGGGCATATGGCTTCCATCCTGGCTACAGGGGCGTATGTTTCATCATAATCAACACCTTCAAGTTGACTATACCCCTTAGCGACTAGTCTCGCTTTGTTTCTGACGACTGCACCGGATTCATCCAATTTATTCTTGTACACCCATCTTGTACCAATAATAGTGTGACCTTTTGGCTTCGGAACGAGTTGCCACACTTTGTTTCTTTTAAATTTTGCCAGTTCCTCTTGCATTGCGGATATCCAGTCAGGTTCCATTAAGGCTTCTTTGATGGTTCGGAGCTCGACCGAGGACATGAACGCTGCATAGTGACAATGGTCAGATAAATCTTTTGAGGATCGAGTTTGGATACCTGCGGACGGGTTTCCGATGATTTGACCCGGTGGGTGATCTTTTGTCCATACATGAAGACGAGGTTGCAGATGATCAGCGGTTGCGGTAAAGGGAATGTCTTCTATGTCAGAGGACTCTTCGGTTGGAGACTGCAGTTCCCCCTGGACTTGAGAGTAGCCCGCAGAATTGTCTTGAACTAAGGGAGCTGGATCAACATTTTCTTGAGCAATTGAGAGAGGTTCCCCCTGGATTGCGGATGGGAGTTCCCCTTGAACCTGAGATGGTTCCCCTGGATTGTTGAGAGAGTGATAACCTTTGGATAAGTTCTTGTGTCAATGGTCTCTATGTTGTCATCGTCTGAGTCTGAGGATACATTCGAAGGGAGAGATCCTCTGCGGGGATGGACCGGAGCTACTTCCTCAAGTACTGGAACCTCGATGGTTGTCACCTGATCCAGAGTGGAACTTTCTCCTTCAATTGGTAACGTGGAAGTATTGAGTGACACTTCATCAGATAGGGTAGGACCAGAAACTTCGGCATGTTGTTGTTGAGCTTCCGGAGACACAAGAACTTCGGATAGTTGAGTTGTCTCTACTGGGTCGAAAAGATCATCATAGTTTATTTCAACTATGTTAAGGGGACCCGAAGAGGATGGGATATCACTTTCCAGGATTGCTTTTGTTTCATTTGATGGAGCAGTGTTGCGGACGTAATAGTCATCGAATTTGACGTCGAAGCTTTCGACTATTAGTCTCGTGCGTCTTATGAGAACCCTATAGGCTACTTTGTTTGTTGAGTAGCCAAGGAAAATGCCTTCATCTGACTTCGGTGCAAACTTGTTCAGATGATCCTTGTTTTTTATCACAAAACATCTACACCCAAAGATGTGAAAGAATCTGACATTTGATTTACGATTGTTAAAGCCCTCATACGTAGTTTTGTTGAGACGCTTACAGACGATGCTTCGGTTTTGGACAAAACATGTTGTTGCCACTGCTTCGGCCTAGAAGTAGAGAGGAAGGTTTGCGAAGTTGAGCATAGATCTGGCTGCTTCCACCAGAGTGCGATTCCTTCACTCTACTACTCCATTCTGTTGTGGGGTGTAAGGAGCTGAGAAATTGTGACTAATACCCTTTGAAACCAAGTAACTGTTCAGGAGATGATTAGTGAAAGCGGTTCCATTATCACTTCGGATGCGTCGTACTGGTAATTTGATCTGCAGTTCAATCTCCTTGATGAAATTGATCAGGACCTGCGGTGTTCCAGACTTGAGTCTCAAGAAAAAGACCCATGTGAAACGAGTAAAGTCATCAACTATAACCAGTATGTATTTCTTGTGATGGAGACTGGCTATAGATGGACTGCAGAGATCAATATGTAAGAGCTCTAGAGGTTCTGAAATTGAAGAATCAATCACCATAGGATGGCTTGCTTTGGATTGTTTGCCACATTCACAGGCAGAGCACAGAGTATCATTGCTGAATTTGAGAATGGGGAGACCTCGGTCGAGTTCTCCGGTGACCAGGTTGTTGATATATCGAAAGTTAAGATGAACTAGCTTGCGGTGCCATAGCCAACTGACTTTGGATACTGCTTTTGATAGAAAGCTTAGCTGCGGTTTTCCAATTATCAGAGAAACGTCCAAGGGGTACATGGTTCCTTCGGACTTGGATTTTATCAAGCAGGTGCTTCTATCACTCGTCATTATGTAGCAGTAATCGTTATCAAATTCAACCCGATGGCCTGCTTTACATAGTTGGCCTACACTTATGAGATTGTGTTTGAGACCTTCCACATAAGCAACCTTTTGGATGGAGAAATTCCATGTAGTAAGAACACCATAACCTCGGATTATCCCATTCGCGTTGTTGCCGAAGGTGACATTTCCACCGTTGCAAATTGGCCTGAAATCCCGAAGGTACTCTAACCTTCCGGTCATGTGCAAGGAGCAGGCACTATCAATTAACCACTCCTCTTCTTGTTCCTCCTTGCACATTGCCTGAAATTTACATGGTTAGTTTGGGCACCCAAACAAGTTTGGAGCCCAGGGCTACAGATGGATTTTTCATAGATGCATGAACCGAGGTTGCAGGGACAGATTTTGTGTTAACTTTGTATCCTAGAACTGGGTACTTGTGAGCTTTTGGAGTGTTGTGAGATTTTGAAAAGTTATGAGACTTCTGAAAAGTGCGAGGTTTTTGAAAAATATGAGATTTTTGACAAGTACAAGGTTTTTGAAAAGTATAATTCTTTTGAAAAGAACGAGGTGGTGCCCGAGATGACCCCTTTTGACGGTGAAATTCAGATGATGAGTTTTTGACATTTACCCTGACATTATTTTTGGTCAGCGGTCTGGAGGGTATGGGATTAGTCTTGTGACCAGTCTGAGTGCTTTTTGTTTTTTAAACAGTGCGATTTGTACGTGTGAATCTCTTAGGATGTGATTTTGCAAAAGGTTAAGGTGACTTGAAAAGTGTTGGTGTTAGCAAAATCCCTTTCCATTTAGGGTCGTCTAAGGAATTGATTATAAAACCATTGCTTCGAAAAGACTTTACTTTCTTTTGGGTTTTGTTAGAAAACTTTGAAAAGGTTTAAGGAACTGTACATTCCTTTTTTGCTTGATTTCTTGTCTGTCATGATTTTAGAAAGATAGTTTGAGAAAACAAGCTTTTCTGGACTCTTGGGATTTGAAATTTTGACTTGTCTTTTGTTTTTCGAAAAGGTTTTCCATTTTTTATCACGAGATTGAGATTCCTCTTTGAAAGCCATTTTTGCCAGAGTTTTTGGAGAACCGCAGTCAGTGAGATTCAACAATGGTTTCTTAGAGTCCTTAGATTGTTTTTCAAAATGAGGGCTTGACTCATCTGAACTAGATGATTCAGGGTTCCTGGAATATTGACCATACTCGAAATTTTCTATAGGCAACTCATGATGGATTGGCTGAATGGTTACTGAACTCTTAATTGTGGTCTGTGGTAAGGAAGATTGGACTACCGCAGAGTAAGTCTGAGTCATGGGACTTTTGATGAGAGGTAGTGGGTCAGACTGCGGTTCAGGACTGCAGTGAGAGGAACTGCGGTCCGAAGGCAAAGATGGAAAGTTCATTAGAGCCTCGGCTCCTTCCACAAGAATTTCTTCATCAAAAACTGATGAAGTTTGAGAGTCGTGATCAATTGTGTCAATGATAGGAATTTGATCTCTTGGGTGATTCGAAAATTCAGGAAGAATTTCCTCAATAACACAATTATTGCTCAGATCATGAAGTCGAACAAAGTGGGCTCTGATGTCCTCTGGAAAGGTTTTATCATTGACTGGGAAATGGAACTCTCGGTCTGGAGGGACATAGGGACGGTCTTTGTTAAATCGAGGTGATGAATCCTTTGTGGTAAAGTACCCATTGGACCAACCCCAATTATAAGTGTTATCTACGGTTCCATTATTCACAAGGTTCTCAATAGTTTCGCTTTCATTAAAAAACTTTTCTATTAAAAGATTTAAACGTACATTTTCAGTTTGAGCTAAATTTCTTTGATTCAAAGCTATTCCTAACTGCATTTCACATAACATTCTAGCATCTTTTTCTAACACTAGATCCCTTTCTAACATAGCTACTTTGAGCCTCTTGTCCTCCAGTCGTCCTCTTCCATGAAACATCTATTGGGACGCTATATTCTTCTCATCTAAGGCTTTGTTATAGTCTGAAAGGATGGCAACACACGTGTCATTTAGGTTGTCTATGAATGGTTGACAATCATGCATGCTATAATTAAGAGTTTGGATCATGAGTTTTACCTGTTCAACGATGCTCAGAGTTCCATCCTTAGCCATGTAGCAATAGTTCTTTTCCAGCTTGGTTGACCCATCCTCATCCGCAGTTGCCATCGTGCAGATCTTGCCTTTTCCCTTGATGTTGTTGACATCTTCATCCTCATCTCCGGATGACCGCACTTGATGGTCTCTCTTGACTTGAGCTACGTATGCTCTTGCTTTCTCCTTTTCCTCTATTTCTTGAGCCATTCTAAGGTAGAATGCTCTGTATTTCACCACATTGGCTTTGCAATCTTTACCAAAGTGATTTTCCTTGTTGCACTTGTGATAAATTATGACATCAGTTTTGTCTTCATTTGAGGTACCAAAGTCATTTGTCTTGACAGGCTGCGGTGCCTCTTTGGATTGAATGTTTTGAGGTTGTGGTGATGGGTGAGGGTTTTTGGGATATTGAGAGCGATTATTTTGAGGATTGAAGTTGCGGTTAAAGGGAGATTTAGTAAATTGTTGATTTTTACGGAAAGATGAGGGTGGCAGCCGATTGAATTGTTGGCTTACCAGGGCAATGACGTTTTGGAATTCTTCTTCATCATCATACTCTGAGTCAGCTTCGTATGAGTGAGGAGGATTGTCATACGAGGGAGAGTAAGATTGATTGTGCAGTGCTTGTGCTATGAGAGCGAGTGGTCCACCAAAATCAATACATTCTTTGAGTACGATTGATTCTTGTGCTTGTAATTCACCATAGAGCTTGTACAGAGATAAAGAATGAATTTTTCTATCTCCCTGGACTATCATCTTAGCCGTAGTCCAGTGTCTACCCAAACCATTTAGAAATTGAAGATTTGTCTCATGGTTACTTCGGACGGTGCCAACATTTGATAATTTTGTGACAATCAAGTTGAACCTTTTGAAGGAGTCTTCCAAACTTTCACCAGCATGAGCTTTGAAGTTGTTGAATTCATTGAGTGCAGTTGTGAGCTTCTTATCTTGAGCTTGTTCTGAACCTTCATACAAGTTCTTGAGAACGTCCCAGATTTCTTTGGTTGACTTGCCATTTATGATGATGTCAAAGTTGTCAAGAGCAACTCCGTAGGATATCTCATAAAATGCAACAACATCATTTTCCATCTTATCAAGATCATATTTGTGATGGGTTTTGAGCATTCTAACACTTCCTAAGTGTACATGCAACCCTAATAAACCTTGGATCTATGTTTGTCTAAATACATGCAAAATTTGGTTTCCAAGGTTCATAATCCTATCTAGCATACATGGGGAACCTTATCCTAGAAGGATGGCTAGAATTACATACCTTGTAGTTGATTTTGATTCCTTGAAACCTTGTGAGCCTAGCACCCCAAGTGTGATGCCTCAAATACTTCACACAACACCAAATTCTTTTGGAATGACTCTTGAGAGAATGCACACACTTGTAAAATCGGCCTAGCCCTCTTGTCTCTTTTGTGTGTCCGATTTTGGTGGAGAAAGGGTTCCTTATATAGTGTGACACATCTAGGGTTACACCATGTAAACCCTAATGTGTCATGGCTCTTCATTTCCATGAACCATGGGTTTGTAACTCCCATGGAGCATCCATGGAGCATCCTATGGGTTTAACCCAACTTGATAATCCATGGAGCCTCTTAGCCCACTATACAAGTTATGGATGATTTACATAATCAACCCATATATTTAATTAGTTATCTTTTGATCACTTAATTAATTCCACATTAATTCTTGATCAATACTAATTAAATAATACTATTAATATATTAGAACTTATAATATATTAATAAACCACAAGTGTTATTTCTCTCATTTAGTCTATCCAAATGCATGATGCCATGCAACCCAAATGGACCATGCCGGGTCGGGTCAAGTACATACCAGAAATAGTTATGGACTTAGACACCTTATCTAACAGTCTCCCACTTGGATAAGTCTAATAACTATAACTGCAAGTATGACTTCAGGAACCAATCAGCAATCGTAGCTCTTTCAAGGTCTCTCGGAACTGAGAAGACGATGATACGCCATTTAAGATAAGTGATCATTTAATCCTCTGTTCTAGATATCAGCCGGACAAATACATGGAACAATGTCTTACTTATTGTCCAACAGTTTGTTTCCCGATTTCCGATTTGTTTGACAAAGAACTTAATTGAACACATCAACTTAGTTCTGACCGGGCCCGGTACATAGGTCAAAACAAAATCATCGAGCGGCCCAGATATCAGCTTCTAATCCAAGAAGGAACAGATAAACTTCGACTCATATGTTTGCTCTACTACTTGTTGAATTATACACAAAAGCACGTTTTATAACATCGAGTTACCAATACGTTTTCGTACAATCAATGCATAACCAACTCATAGGCAACAAATCATATCTCTAGGTTTGAAGACTTATATGATGTTACCGTCTCACGATCACTCGAGATAAATTCCATGAAGTGATTCCAGTGAGCGTGGGTTGAGTCCAATGCTCAGAACTTATGAGAACTCATGAGTGTTGTAGCCATGTCCAACAACTTAGACCTCTGCAACCAATCATGACAGTCTTGATTCATACCTACTTCTGACATATGACCGACTGTGGAGGTTTGAATAATATGATATACCAAACATAATTATTCTGGAAGTCAAAACATGCAAAAGAAATATAGTAAACGATTGACTAGAGATAGCAACACTTTACTCATAAATAAAAACACCTTTTATTCATCATATAATGTCAATTACACTTTACAAATTTCGAATATTATCTAACTACTAAATCTAATATCATCCTTCAGCCCTATGCTCCGAGCATGCTGGAGATGCTTAACCTGAGTCAGTCCCTTCGTGAGGGGATCTGTTGGATTCTCATCCGATGATACCCTCTTTGCCACGAGGAGTCCTTCTTCTATTCGATGTCTGATGAAATGGTTTTATGTCGATGTGTCTAGATCTCCCGTGATCCCTTGGTTCCTTGGCTAAGGCAACTGCACTTTCATTATCACAGAAAATTTCCATTGGCTCCTTAATAGCTGGTACAACTCCAAGGTCTCCAATGAAGTTCTTCAGCCATATCGCCTCCTTTGCTGCCTCGCTAGCTGCTATATACTCTGATTCGCAAGTTGAATCAGCCACTGTTTCTCGCTTGGAACTCTTCCAAGAAATTGCTCCCCCGTTTAAGGTAAAGAACCAGCCTGACTGAGAGCGTAAATTATCCCTATCAGTCTGAAAGCTAGCATCACTATACCCTACAACTCTCTCCCACCGAGGGTAAGGACCCAGTCCTCAGTCCTCCGTAGGTACTTGAGGATATTCTTTACCGCAGTCCAGTGTGCCTTTCCAGGGTTCCCCTGATACCTGCTAACCATGCTCAAAGCAAAGGCTACATCAGGTCGAGTACACGTCATAGCATACATGATCGATCCTACAGCCGAAGCATAAGGTATTCGACTCATTTCTGCTATCTCAGCCTCAGTACTCGGGCTTTGTGTCTTACTCAATCTGATGTTACTCTGGATGGGTAACTCTCCTTTCTTGGAGTCCTGCATGTTGAACCTCTTCAGCACCTTATCCAAGTAGGTACTCTGACTAAGTCCAATTAGTCTTTTACTCCGGTCTCTCAAGATCCTTATCCCTAGAATATAGGCAGCTTCTCCTAGGTCCTTCATAGAGAAACACTTCCCAAGCCAGGACTTAACTTCCTGCAGAGTTGGGATGTCATTTCCTATGAGTAGTATGTCATCCACATACAGTACCAAAAAGCTAACTATACTCCCACTAGCCTTGACATATACACAAGATTCATCTTCACTCCTAGAAAATCCAAACTCTTTGACTTTCTCATCAAAGCAAAGATTCCATCTGCGAGGTGCTTGCTTTAATCCATAAATGGATTTCTCAAGCTTACACACTCTATTAGGGTACTCTGTATTGACAAAACCCTCTGGCTGACTCATGTAAACATCCTCAGCCAACTTTACATTAAGGAAAGCGGTTTTGACATCCATTTGCCATATTTCATAGTCATGAAATGCAGCTATAGCTAACAGAACCCTAATAGACTTAATCTTGGCCACTGGAGAAAAGGTCTCATCATAATCAACTCCCGGAGTTTGTGAGAAACCCTTTACAACCAGTCGTGCCTTATAAGTGTGTACATTACCATCCATGTTGATCTTCTTCTTGAAGATCCATTTGCACCCTACAGTCTTACGACCTGGTACATTCTCAACCAAGTTCCAAACTTGATTGTCATACATGGACTGTATCTCGTTGTCCATTGCCTCTTTCCATTTGGCTGACTCGGGGCCTGCCATGGCTTCCGCGTAACTGTTAGGTTCATCCAGACCTATCAGTGTCTCATCACTGATAAGTGTATCACCTTCCGCAGTAATATGGAATCCATAGTAATGCTCAGGTGCATTCCTAACCCTTGTGGAACGCCTCAGAGGTACAGACTTATCAATTGGCTCAACAGGAGTTTCCTCCTCAAGTTGAGTGCTAGGGTTTGAAGTTCCTTCATCACTTGACTCTTGAATTTCTTCAAGGTCAACTTGTCTCCCACTGTTTCCTTGGCTTATGAACTCTCTCTCTCGAAAGACAGCCCTCCTAGCTACAAAGACCACATTCTCACTAGGTCTGTAGAAGAGGTAACCAAAGGATTTCTGTGGGTAGCCGATGAAAATACACCTCTCACTTCGAGGTTCGAGCTTATCATGAGTCTCGCGTCTCACGAAAGCCTCGCAACCCCAAATCTTAATGTGGTCTAGTTTGGGTACTTTACCAGTCCACATCTCATGAGGAGTTTTGGCAACTTTCTTTGTGGGAACTAGATTAAGGATATGGGCGGCAGTCTCTAAGGCATACCCCCAAAATGAGATTGGTAGCGAAGCTCGACTCATCATGGAACGAACCATATCCAACAAGGTTCGATTACGCCTCTCAGCTACACCATTCAACTGCGGTGTCCTGGGAGGTGTCAATTGTGAGACAATCCCACATTCCCTAAGATAGTCGAGGAACTCTGAACTAAGATACTCACCACCTCGATCGGATCGAAGCATCTTAATGTTCCTGCCCAATTGATTCTCGACTTCTTGTTTAAACTCTTTAAACCTCTCAAAAGTCTCTGACTTATGCTTGATTAAGTAGACATATCCATATCTACTGTAATCATCAGTAAAAGTCAAATAATAACGATTAGCATCCCTTGTGGCATGTTTGAAGGGCCCACACACATCCGTGTGTATAAGATCCAACAAACCTTCACCCCTCTCACAAGAACCTGTGAAGGGTGACTTTGTCATTTTTCCAAGTAAGCATGATTCGCAACTATCATCTGACTTTAGGTCAAATGACTCCAATACTCCATCCTTTTGGAGTTGGCCTATGCGTTTCTTGCTTATATGTCCAAGACGACAATGCCATAATGATGCTTTATCCAAGTTATTATCATTAACAGAATCAATACACAATACATTATTTCCTAAGTTATCAACCACAGATACAGTTTCATACACACCATCACAAGGTAATGCTTTAAAATAAAGAACATTATTAAAGAAAGCATTAATCGAACCAACTTCATTATCAAATGAAAAGGTGAAACCTTGTTTATACAATGCATGAAAGGAAATAATATTTCTTGCCATTTCTGGCGAATAACAACATTTATTCAAATCTAAACTAAACCCACTACTTAGCGATAAAGTATAAACTCCAATCTTGGTGACAGGTAAAGCTTTCCTATTCCCCATGATTAAGTTTATTCTTCCATGCTCCACATTCTCACTTCTTCTTAGTCCCTGCAAATCAGAACAGATATGAATACCACAACCGGTATCAAGGACCCAAGAGTTAGAATGGGGTGAGTTATTAGATAAGATAGTGTAAATACCTGCATGGTTGGGTTTAACTTTCCCATCCTTCACATCTTGCTGGTACTTTGGGCAGTTCCGCTTCCAATGTGACTTTTCATGGCAATAGAAGCATTCAGCCTCTTTAGGGTCAGAAGAAGGAGTGACAAAACCTTTCTTGGTTCCACTTGAAAAAGAGCCATCAAGGGTCCTAGCCTTTGTACCCTTCGAAGAGCTCTTCCTCTTCTTCCCTCTACCTTTCCCGATTGCCAAAACCGGGGCGGAGTTTGGAGTAGGAGTGTTAACAACCGACTTACCCTTAAGACCTGTTTCTGCGGTCTTGAGGAGTCCCTGAAGTTTGCTGAGTGTGACCTCTTCCTTATTCATGTGATATGTCATGCGGAATTGATCATAGCACGATGGTAAGGAGTGCAAAATGATATCTATTGCAAGCTCCTCAGGGAAGTTCACATTAAGCTTCAGCAACCGATCCACATACCTTTGCATTTTCTGCATGTGGCTCGTGACGGATTCCCCGTCCTTCATCATGGTTGTTATGATAGAGCATATGATTTCATACCTCTCTTGTCGTGCACTTTGATGGTATCTTTCCATCAGATCTTGGTGCATTTCAAAAGGGTAGAAGTCCTCATAGGACTTTTGGAGTTCCGCTGTCATGGTGGCCAACATGATGCATGCCACTTTTGTAGCATCCCTTTCATGTGCCCGGAAGTCAGCGATCTCCTGGGGAGTTGCAGTGGTCTCATCAATCTCCTTAAGCTCCTTGTCAAGGACATATTCTTTGTCCTCGTAGCGGGTAATCATCCTGATGTTTCTGATCCATTCATTGAAGTTGGATCCATCAAAAGTGACTTTCCCACACAAGTTCATAAGGGTAAAGGAGCCATTAGGATTAGAGCCAGAAGCAGCATTGTTTGAAGACATCTAAAAGAAAAGGACAAGATTAGTTTAGATATTAAGAGAGTCCTTAATAAAACACCTAAATGTAATATTAAGGCTAGGATCCAATCACAATATATCATAACTTAGAAGAGGTATGCCGTAATCCAAGCTATAACATATTTGAAAGGTAGGTGAATGACGATTCACCAATTTCCACCATGAAAAACGAAATATAAATATTAGGTTTTTAATTGGTTCTTAAAAATTCCTAGATTCTTTTGAGATTCAATGAGCTTTTCAAAGGCATGTTTCAATCTCGAGTGTGCCCTCCAAGTTTTGTGACTGGGATACCGAGGATCACAAAACGAGGTGTGAAGTAACCATGCAAATCACTTGGTACCCTTAAAATTTATCACTCAATCGATGTGCCGGTAAACCACACACGCTCCACCGATACTATGATAAACCTTAAGTCACCCTTTACCTACCTTGTTAAGTCCAAGTTAGTGTGCCGGTTAACCACACACGCTCCACCAACGACTTAAACAAAGTGTAAAGTGTAATTTCATGGATTAGCACCTTATTTACATTTTCCTAAAGTAACTAAGATTAAGAATTTAATAAAACATTTAGTTACTTTATAATATTCATCATACTTTTAATGAGAATTTATAAGTCCTTGTCCTACCCGTTCGGCTAACGACCCTCCACCGATCAAGGAAGCGGTGGGTGAGAGTGGACACCCATTAAGTTGCCATTTTATAGGCAACAACCTTATACCCCCTTATAGACCGGCTTCGTGAATGAGGCATACTAGCGGTAAGACGACTTGATCTTATACATATATATATTATTAACTTATAATATTATAAAGTATAAGGGTTGATTTTTAACTTTTAAAAATCTAAGGGTTGGAACTAAAGTTTATTAAGTGACTTTACTTGTTCCAAAACTTGAGGGCAAGTTTTGTAACTTTACAAAACCTTTCATATTCATAACTTATGAGTTATTAAAATGAAGACTCTTCATTTTATAACTTATGTGTTCTTTTAATGGTTTTTAACACAAAGAGACTTTTGGTTATCCATAACTTGAGGACAAGTTATGGACTCCATTAAAACACATAAAGATCATGAATTAAACATTTAAACAAGTAATTCCTATGATCTATCAAAAACTCATAAGAACATGAACATTCATATCAAAGTTTCAAGAACATATGAACACATATAATCATGAAAAATTGATATTATCCATTGTAAATGAATTAGAACACTCATTACACCATCTAAAACAAGTTTTACAACACCAAAACAGTTTAGGGTAATGATTCTAGTCCATTTACAGCAGCCAAGCTCCAAAAACTGCTCACTGGATGACAAACTCGTCGAGTTCATCTAGGAACTCGTCGAGTTCATGCTATAACACACAAACTCGGCGAGTTTTTGGCCAGAACTCGTCGAGTTTTCTTGTCTGGACAGCTTTTGGCTTTTTGAAAAACAAGTTGCATCAAGTATTTAACAAACAAGCCTAGTCTCTGATACCACTGATGGGTTTTGAGCATTCTAACACTTCCTAAGTGTACATGCAACCCTAATAAACCTTGGATCTATGTTTGTCTAAATACATGCAAAATTTGGTTTCCAAGGTTCATAATCCTATCTAGCATACATGGGGAACCTTATCCTAGAAGGATGGCTAGAATTACATATCTTGTAGTTGATTTTGATTCCTTGAAACCTTGTGAGCCTAGCACCCCAAGTGTGATGCCTCAAATGCTTCACACAACACCAAATGCTTTTGGAATGACTCTTGAGAGAATGCACACACTTGTAAAATCGGCCTAGCCCTCTTGTCTCTTTTGTGTGTCCGATTTTGGTGGAGAAAGGGTTCCTTATATAGTGTGACACATCTAGGGTTACACCATGTAAACCCTAATGTGTCATGGCTCTTCATTTCCATGACCCATGGGTTTGTAGCTCCCATGGAGCATCCATGGAGCTTCCTATGGGTTTAACCCAACTTGATAATCCATGGAGCCTCTTAGCCCACTATACAAGTTATGGATGATTTACATAATCAACCCATATATTTAATTAGTTATCTTTTGATCACTTAATTAATTCCAAATTAATTCTTGATCAATACTAATTAAATAATACTATTAATATATTAGAACTTATAATATATTAATAAACCACAAGTGTTATTTCTCTCATTTAGTCTATCCAAATGCATGATGCCATGCAGCCCAAATGGACCATGCCGGGTCGGGTCAAGTACATACCAGAAATAGTTATGGACTTAGACACCTTATCCAACAATTTGGTGGGACAATTCATGGCTGGTTGACCTCCTCCTAGTCTGACTTGAGCATCGTCGGTTTGAACCAGGGTAAGAACAGGAACATGAGGTCCCTGTTCTACGGATCTCCATACATCTCTTCCAAGTCTCCTTAGATATTTTTCCATTCTTTGAGACCAGTGATGATACTCGTTTGCCACCAGTATTGGGGCTCTATTCGAACCACCAACACTATTGGAAACATTGAGAGATAATGCTTGTGCCATATTTCCTTGTTTAGAAAAGATTTTTTTTATTTATTTAAGAAATGAGCTTCAGTGGTATAGAAGGCCTTTTAAAATTAGAGTTTTTGTTTAAAAAGCAGCCACTTTGGCTCTGATACCAATTGTTAAGAGGAAAACTTGAGAAACACACTTGAACAAACGTTAGAGCAAGTAATATTGCGGAATAAAGTTTAACTCAAAGGATCATAAAGCTCAACAATAATAAGTTAAAGGTTAGATAGTTAGATAGTTAGGTGCGGAAATATAAGGAAATATAAATGACAACAAGTGTTATATCAAGTATACACTTAAGTTGATTCTTAACGAGGATTGCAATCAATCCAAGTTAGTGAGTGCGATCAAACTTAGTGATGAAGTCAAAAATGACTTGCTCCGAAGAGAGATTACGATCAGTTTAAGTTCTAAAGATACTTGAAGATAAGAGAGTAAGATAAGATATGAGATTCAAGAGATGCGTTTTTTTCATTCAGAAAGAGAACTCTATTTATAGAGTCTCAAAGATTACAAGTCTTATCTGTCTAAGGTGGCCATGCAAGGCACACTGGGTAAAACAATTTAAAGACAAAAGATAACAGATAAAACTAAAACTAATTATGATGACTATGACTGCGGATGCGGTTCTTGATTGCGGTTAAGATACAGATTGCGGATCTGGAGATGACTTCGGATCTGTGAAGTTTAAGAGGGTCACTTTTATGTTTCAACATAATTCACCTTTCTTTGAATTCTCCATGCTGAAACATTTCAACACCTTGTCCAAGTAGGTACTTTGACTAAGTCCTATTAGTCTTTTACTCTTGTTTCTCAATATCCTTATCCCTAGAATGTAAGCAGCTTCCCCAAGGTCCTTCATAGAGAAACACTTCCCAAGCCAAGACTTAACCTCCTACAAGGTTGGGATGTCATTTCCTATGAGCAATATGTCATCCACATACAACACCAGAAAGCTAACTACACTGCCACTAGCTTTGACATATACACATGACCCATCCTCGCTTCTTAAAAAACTAAACTCTTTAACTTTCTCATCGAAACAAAGATTCCATCTATGAGATGCTTGCTTTAATTCATAAATTGATTTTTCAAGCTTACACACTCTATTAGGGTACTCTGCATTGACAAAACCCTCTGGCTTATTCATGTAAACATCTTCAGCCAACTTTCCATTAAGCAAAGCGGTTTTGACATCCATTTGCCATATTTCATAATAATGAAATGCAGCTACGGCTAGCATAACCCTTATAGATTTAATCTTCACTACTGGTGTGAAGGTCTCATCATAGTCAACTCCAGGAGTTTGAGTAAAGCCCTTCGCAACCAATCACGCTTTATAAGTGTGTACTTTCCCATCCATGTCGGTCTTCTTCTTGAAGATCCATTTGCGCCAGACTGTCTTACAGCCTGGTACATTGTCAACCAAGTTCCAAACTTGATTGCCATACATGGACTGAATCTCGCTGGCCGTCACCTCTTTCCATTTTGCAGAATCAGGGCCTGCCATGGCTTCCTTGTAGTTGTTAGGTTCATCCAAATTTACCAGTGTACTATCACTGATAAATGTATCACATTCAGTAGTAATATGGAAACCATAAAACTCAGGTGTCATTCTAACTCTACTGGAATGTCTCAAAGGTAAGGACTCGTCAACTGGTTCAACAGGAGTTTCCTCCTCGGGTTGAGCACTAGTGTTTGAGGTTCCTTCATCGCTTAAATCTTGAAGCTCTTCAAGGTCAATTTGCCTCCTACTGTCCTCTTGGCATATGAGTTCTCTCTCGTGGAAAACCCCTCTCCTCGTAACGAAGACAACATTGTCACTCGGTCTATAGAAGAGATATCCAAAGGACTTTTGTGGGTAGCCGATGAAAATACATCGCTCACTACGAGGTTCGAGCCTGTTGTGAGTCTCTCGTCTTACGAAAGCCTCGCAACCCAAACCCTTATATGTTCTAACGAGGGAACCATCCATGTCCACATTTTGTGAGGTGTTTTGGTAACCTTTTTAGTTGGGACTAGATTAAGGATATGAGCAACAGTCTCTAAGGCATACCCCCAAAATGAGATAGGTAACGAAGCTCGACTCATCATGGAACGAACCATGTCCAACAAGGTTCGATTGCGCCTCTCAGCTACACCATTTAGCTGTGGTGTCCTAGGTGGAATCAATTGGGAAACAATTCCACATTCCTTAAGATAGTCGTAGAACTCGATACTAAGATACTCTCCACCTTGATCGGATCGCAACAGCTTTATCTTCCTGCCCAATTGATTCTCCACTTCTTGCTTAAACTCTTTGAACTTTTCAAAGGTTTCTGACTTATGCTTGATTAAGTAAATATACCCATATGTACTAAAATCATTAGTAAAAGTCACATAGAAGCGGTTAGCATCCCTTGTGGCGGATCTGAAGGGTCCACACACATTGGTGTGTATGAGGTCCAACAAACCGTCACCCCTTGCACAAGAACCAGTGAAGGGTGACTTGGTCATCTTTCCAAGCAAACAAGATTCACATGTGTCATCTGAATTTAAGTCAAATGACTCCAAAACTCCATCCTTTTGGAGTTGGGCTATGCACTTCTTGCTGACATGTCCAAGACGACAATTCCATAATGATGCTTTGTCCAAACCATTGGACGAATCGATATACAACACATTATTTCCTAAGTTATCTACAACCATCACAGTTTCATATATACCATTACAAGGCAATGCT
This sequence comes from Lactuca virosa, assembly GCF_052849685.1. Classification (NCBI taxonomy): domain Eukaryota; kingdom Viridiplantae; phylum Streptophyta; class Magnoliopsida; order Asterales; family Asteraceae; genus Lactuca; species Lactuca virosa. Next base: position 147,728,277 of record NC_136426.1, read on the forward strand.
TCAAAATAAAAAATTCCATTATAATAAGCATTTATTGAACCAATCTCATTATTAAACGAAAAGGTGAAACCTTGTTTATACAAACCATGAAAAGAAATAATATTTCTCGCCATATCTGACGAGTAGCAACAATTATTCAAATCTAAATTTAACCCACTACTAAGCAATAAAAAATAAACTCCAATCTTGGTGACAGGCGACTTTTTCCTATTCCCCATGATCAAGTTCATCTTCCTGTGCTCCACATCCCTACTTCTTTTTAGGCCATACAAATCAGAACAAATGTGAAAACCACATCTTGTATCAAGGACCCAAGAATTAGCATGTGATGAGTTATTAGACAGAATAGTGTAAATACCTGCAAAGGTGGGCTTGATCTTCCCATCCTTTATATACTGCAAGTATTTGGGGCAGCTTCGTTTCCAGTGCCCTTTATCATGACAATGGAAGCACTTTACTTCCTTTGGATTTGAGGATGGGGTAGCAGAACCACCTTTGGACCCACTAGAAGAGGATCCAACATGGGACTTTCCCTTGTGGCTCTTTGAGGAAGCTTTCCTTTTCTTTCCCTTCCCTTGTCTAATTTCCAAGACAGGGGCAGTAGTAGTAGGAGTAGCCGAGTAGGTACAACATATTTTCCTTTCAAACTGCTTTCAATAGTTCTCAAAAGACCTTGAGGCTTGCTTAGAGTGGCCTCCTCCTTGTTCATATGATAAGTCATACGAAACTAATCATAACAAGAAGGTAATGAGTGTAGAATAATATCAATGGCCAACTCTTCATCGAAGTTGACATTCAACTTCAGTAAGCGGTCCACAAACCTTTGCATCTTTTGCAAGTGGGCCGTGATGGACTCTCCATCCTTCATTTTGGTAGTGATCATGGAGGCTATGATTTCATACATTTCCTGCCTAGCACTTTGTTAGTACCTTTCCATCAAATCTTGGTGCATTTCATAAGGCCAAAATTCCTCATAGGACTTTTGAAGCTCAGCAGTCATGGTAGCAATCATGATACACGACACTTTGGCCGCGTCCCTCTCATGAGTCTTATACTCAACAATCTGTTCGGGAGTAGCAGTTTTTTCATCAATCTCTTTAAGCTCTTTATTGAGAACATATTCTTTGTCCTCGTAATGAATGCCATTCGAATGTTTCGAATCCAGTCATTGAAGTTTGATCCATCAAAGATGACCCTCCCACATAAGTTCATGAGGGAGAAAGAGCCGGAAGGGATTGGTTTTGAAGCAATGTTTGAATTAGACGTCTGAAAAGAAAGGACAAAGTTTAGATTAGATAAGGATCCTTAATATAACACCTAAAATGAAATATTAAGGCTAGGATCCAACATAATATTTCACAATTCGGAAGAGGGATGTCGTAATCCAATTGTAAAATATTTGAAGGTAGGTAAATGACGATTTACCAATTTCCACTATGCAAAATGAAATTGATTATTAAGTTTTAAATGAATTAAAATTCCTAGATTCTTTTGAGATTCATTGAACTTTTCAATGGCATGTTTAAATCTCGATTATGCCCTTCAAGTTTGTGATTGGGATGTCGAGGATCACAAACAAGGTGTGAATAACCATGGAAATATGCTTGGTACTCTCAATGTTACAAATCACCAAATCAATGTGCCGGTTAACCACACACGCTCCATTGATCCATGATTAACATCAAGCTACCCTTTGCCACCTTTGTTAGTCCCAAATTAGTGTGTCGATTAATCACACACACTCCACTAACGACTTAGCAAGGTGCAAAGTGCAATTTCATGGGATTGCACCATTTTCACATTTTTCCTAAAGTAACTAAGATTGGGAATTTATAAAAGTTTAGTTACTTTATAATATCATCATACTTATTAATGAGGATTAATATCCTATCCTACCCGTTCGACTAACGACCCTCCACTAGTCAAGAGTGCGTGACTAAGAGTAGATACCTAATGACGGTCATATTATAGGCCGCTTCCTTAAACACCCATTATAGACTAGCTTCGTGAATGAGGCCTACTAACGGTAAGACTGACTCTTTACTCATACATATATATATATATATATATATATATATATATATATATATATATATATATATATAATATTAGACTTTTAATGTTATATATAGTATAAGGGTGTATTAGAATTTATGTGACATAAAAGAGACTTTCCAAGTTCCATAACTTGAGGACAAGTTATGTAACTCTTCTAGACCTTTGGAATTCTATAACTTACAAAAATTAATGTTTCATGAATGATGACTTTTCATATTTCATAACTTGTGGACAAGTTATGAAACTCTTCAAGAAACATTTAGATCAAATTGTTAAACTAATCCAATTATCATATAATTTATCATTTACCAATTTGACCTAGTTCATATAATTTCAAAATTTTACAAATAATTAGCTTTTAACAAAATCAAGTAATTATCTTAAAATTTTAAAATCATTATGTTATTAGATGGGGATAATCATTACCATATCATTAAAATTGAATTTTATGAACCAAAACAGTTTGTGGTAATGATCCTAATCCAAAACAGGCCAAAAACTCGAAAATTATGCCTTCTGATGATCCAACTCATCGAGCCAAGCAATGGACTCGTCAAGTTCATGGCAAAAATCATCCAACTCATCGAGTCCCTCTTAGGACTCGTCGAATCCATCAGGCAATGGCCAAAAATGTCATTTTTTCAGCTTTGAAAATCAAACATTTGCATCAATATAACAGAAAACACCCATGGCTCTAATACCACTGTTGGGTTTTATGTACTCTAACATTCCTATGGTGTGCATACAACCCTAATGCTTTGGATCTAAGTTTTCTCTGATTATACATACAATATTGGTTTCCAAAGCATGAAGCCTAAACTAGCATACAAAATTCGATATATGAATCATAAAACTAGTTAGAGGATTACCTCTTGTTGTAGCTTGTTTGTATTTAGCCTTTAGGAGCTTAGCACCTCAAGTGTGATGCCTCAAATGTCTTACAACAAACCAAGAACAAAAGTAGGAACTTGAGAAAGAAGTTAGGGAGCTCAAAATCAGATTGCTTCTAGTTTAGTGTGCATGGGGTCAATTTTAGGGAGTTAGGGTTACTTTTATAGCCTAGGGTTTCATCCATGCAAACCCTAATTCACCATGACTCTTCACATTACATAGGCCTTTTGGGCTAAACCATTATGGACTCTCATATAGGTTTAGTCCAACCCTAGTCAACATGGATCTTAGGTCCAACTATAAGTATTACTGATTTACCTAATCAGTCCCCGTAACTTTTAATCGGTCTCTTTTGATCACTAAATTAATTCCAAATTAATTCTTGACCAATACTAATTAAATAATGTGATTTCTCAATTAATATATTATACTTATAATATATTAATAAATCACAATAACCTCTTTTTCAAATATCCATCCTATCAAATTAATTCTACCTGATTGTTTGCTAACTGATTACATGTTTATCTGTATATATGCACATATGGTTTGTGGTTGAGCCTTTACTGCTTTGTGCGTGAGCCAACCGACTAAGGTATTTCATCCCGAGGATGAATGGACCCTATGTTGACTGGGCCTGGGGTATTCCAACCCGATGATTGACTAGACTCGATTTATGTATATATTGGCATTGTAATCTAGGGTATTCCATCCCGAGGATGACTGGACCCTATGGTTGACTAGGCTTGGGGTATTCCAACCTGATGGTTGATTGGACCCTACTTGTTTGATTGTATATGTTATTTGTTTATGTTGGTACTTTGGGGGAACTCGCTAAGCTTTGGCTTACAATTTCAGTTATTATTTAAGGTGCTTCGGATGATTGACGGAAGGCGGAGGCGTGACCATACACATCTCCTTGTTATCAATTTTTATGATTTTGGGATACTCTGATCTTGGATAAATATTTTGGAAAACATTGATCTGTAAACATTTTATAACTCCAATGTGTTTTTGAAAAGTTTAAATTTGTTGTGTTTTTGGTAGTGCTACAAGTTGGTATCAGAGCCTTAGTTTGAGTGAATTGGAGGATCACTCGCGTGAATCCAATCTCAAACTAAGGAAAAGTTTTAAAAATGATTTTTTTCATATTGTTTCCAAAATAATCAAGGGAGATGCAATGTGTACGATCAGCCGGAGCCAGTAAGTAGACCCCAAATTACCATATTGTTATTTGATATTGTGATATGCTAGAACAACATGCTAGTGATAGGCTAGGGATCTTCAGGAATTGCGTGATAGAATTTTCTGATTATATGATTCCTGATAGCCTAGGGTTTCCTTATATGAAATTGACATCATTACTGTAGTTGCTTTGTGTATGCACCCTGGTTGTACATAACTAAGATTCTATAGCCTAAGAAAGTTAGATTTAACTTTATTTCATGTTACTTTTCTGGTTGTGGGCTTAAGTTTTGGTTGGATATTCGATTGTATATAGGGTCTAGTGTTATGTATGATTAGCATACACGAGTGTCGCAGGGTTGGTGGAAGTTTCAGGGATAAGTTGTGTGGGGTCAGCAAAATAGTTGTGTCATGTTTAGCCTTCCTATAGGAAAATGAGGATAGATTGTATGTATATTCTAGTGAGTATTGTTAGGGCTATTGTGATGGTCCATTGAGACAAATACGGGTAGGTGTGGAAGGTAGTATGGGCTTGTACTACTGGAAGCACATGACCCGTACACATAACAGGGAAGTCATAACCCTAGGGATATATTGGGAGTTGGTTTCCCTAGTATGATATGTATTCTATGTGATGTCTTCCTAGTTTATTTTTAGTATAGTTATGACGAGACGATTTGAGGCAGGATCCGGGTCAGGACCAGGAGCGGGTGGCCAGGATAGGCCAACAGTGACCGACTTCCGGATCAGGGAGATTATCCATGAGGAGGTTGTTACCATTGTATGGGCGCATATACCGGAGCTGTTTGGGTCTATCAAGACCGCGATGATGAAGTACTTTGATGAAAAATACGTTGCCCTTGCTGAGACTGTTGTTGTTGCGGCCACCGCAGCTGTCGCCGCTGTAGGGGTTGGTGCTGGGAGGGACTTTCAGTACCGGGACGTTGATAATACGAAGCCCCCAGATTTTAATGGAGTTCAGGATCTGATTATAGCCATGAGGTGGCTGTCTGACATTGAGGGATGCTTTTCCACTTGCTCTTTCCCAACTAACTAGAAGGTTAAGTGCGCTTTGAACCTGCTGTGGTCCAGAGCAAAGGATTGGTGGAGACTTGTTACTAATTCATATTCTGCTGAGAAGAGGGCTGTTGTGACTTTGGAACAACTCTCTGAGATGTTCCGTTCCAGATATGTTCCGTTGGTGGAGCGGGAGAGGTTGGCCCAGGAGTACTTGGATTTGAGACAGGGGACAGAGTCAGTGATGGAGATCACCAAAATGTTTACAAAGAGAGCTATGTCTTGCCCCGAGTTTGCTGCTTTCGAGCAAGCTTAGATGACTCGGTACTTGAGCATGCTCAAGACGGACATCCGACAGTTTGTGTCCACCCAGCGATATGGTTCATTGTTTGAGTTACAGGAGGCCGCTAGGCGACATGAGACTAAGATGGAGCTCCAGACCAGGGACCAGAGGCAGACACCGACACAGTCACAACCTGCGCCAAAGCGGTTCAAGGATGTTGATGTCAGGTCTAGGAGCCAGAGGAGCCGCACTTGCTGAAAGTGCGGCAAGGTTCATGATGGAGCTTGTCGGTCTTCTTCAGAACGCCACAAATGTGGCAAGCAAGATCACATTGCGAGGGATTGCCGACAACAGGCTCCAACACCCGGTATCCATATTTGTTATCATTGTGATCAAGTGGGCCACATAAAGTCCCAATGTCCCTTAATTGCTGCTAGGCCGGCACAGGCTCCAGCGCCGGATACTCTGAGGATCACAAATGAGAGTCAGGGCAAGGCGAAGCCCCCGAGGGCCTGAGGTCGCGCTTTCCAGCTTACGACAGAGGAGGCCAAGGAGACACCAAACGTTCTGACTGGTATATTTATATTTATTATTCTATTAATTTCGTTTATCGTATGCTCATGTTTATACTCCTAATAGGTACGTTCTTAGTGAACTCTTTGCCTGCTCTTGTGTTATTTGACTCGGGCGCGAGTCGGTCCTTAATGTCTCGATCGTTCAGTAGGGAGTTCGATATGCCTATTGGGGAGTTAGAGTGTCTGTTGTGGGTTTCGATCACCAACGAACATAGGGTTTATGCTTCTAGTGTGTATCAGGGTTGCGTTCTGGAGATCTTCGGGGTACCTTATTCGATTGACCCGATCCCTATTACCTTGAGGGATGTTTGTGTGATAGCAGGTATGGATTGGCTGAGCAATTTTGGTGCCATGATCGATTGCGAGGGCCAATGAGTGGTGGTTCGAACCCCAAGTGGGGGAGAACTAGTTATCTATGGAGAGGGAACTAGAGTTGGGTCGGGGTTTTGTTCGGCAGCCAGGACTCGACAGTATATTCAGCACGGGTGTGCAGGTTATCTGGCTTATGTGTTTGATACCCAAGTCGGGGAGCATACATCAGTTTCATAGGTCCCAGTTGTCAGGGAGTTTGCCGATGTTTTCCCGGAGGAGTTACCCGGTGTGCCTCCCGAGAGCCAGGTTGAGTTTCAAGTAGATCTTGTGCCTGGTGCAAATCTGATTGCCAAGGCATCATACCATTTGGCACAACCTGAGATGCATGATTCGTCCTCTCAGCTTCAGGAGCTGTTAGGAAAGCAGTTAATTAGACCATGCAGTTCTCCGTAGGGAGCACCAATTCTGTTTGTCAAGAAGAAGGATGGTTCGCACCAGATGTGCATTGATTACCAGGAGTTGAACAAGTTAATGGTGAAGAACCGTTATCCCCTTCCGCGGACTGATGACCTCTTCGATCAGTTGCAGGGTGCATCCTGGTTCTCCAAGATAGATATGAGGTCTAGGTATCATCAGGTGAGAGTGAGAGAGGAGGATGTGGAGAAGATCGCATTCCAGACTCATTATGGGCATTACGAGTTCGTGGTGATGCCATTCTGGCTCACCAATGCGCCTGCGATATTTATGGATCCGATGAATTAGGTATGTAGGCCGATGCTCGACCGATCTGTTATCGTGTTCATTGAATATATCTTGGTGTATTCCAAGAGCAGAGAGCAGCATGAGGAGCACATTCGAGATCTTTTGGGGGTTTTAAGATGGGAACGACTTTATGCCATGTTCTCTAAGTGTGAGTTCTGGTTACGAGAGGTCCAGTTTCAGGGGCATCTCGTTAGCCAGGATGGGATTTTGGTCGACCCGGCCAAGATCGAGGTTGTGATGCAGTGGGAGGTTCCGAAATCTCCCTCAGAGATAAGGATTATCTTAGGATTGGCAGGATACTACCAAAGATTTATTCATAATTTCTCCAAGATTGCACTACCCCTCACTCGTATGACGAGGAAGGGGGTGGATTTCCGATAGGGCTCGGAGAAGCAGACGACGTTTGAGACCCTTCGACAGAGATTATGTGAGACCCCGATATTGACCCTTCTGGAGGGATTTGAGGATTTTATGGTGTTCTGTGATGCATCCATCACCAGTTTGTGAGCGGTCCTTATGCAGAGAGGGCGGGTGATTGCTTATGCTTCGCGGCAGCTGAAGTCGCATGAGACGAGATATCACACACATGATTTAGAGTTGGGGGAAGTGATATTTGCCCTCAAGATTTGGAGACATTATCTATATAGGGTCCATTGTACGATCTACACAGATCAAAAGAGTTTGAGACAACTTATGGATCAGCCGAACCTGAACATGAGACAGCATAGGTGGTTGGACGTGATCAAGGATTATGACTGTGAGATCCTTTACCATCTGGGTATATTAACCTACTACTTTGCGAGTATATTTCTTTGTTTAAAATATGTTTATAATAGTGAATATGCTTCTTGCAAAAGACACACCATCTCATCACATTATCTGGAAGATCCATGTAACAGTTGTGTATATGAATTGATTGCAATATCATGTAAACATGCTTTAATAAAAGTTTTCTCTACACATTCATGCTTCCAACTATTTTTAGGCCTCTAGTTTCATGTCTATGATCAATTCATTAATACCAAACAATTAGATTTCAAGCTTTTTCAAGCATTTCAGATTTTTTTTAAGAAACTATAAACTAAGGAAAGAATAATTCCAAATTTGTTCTAATTCGTTCAAGTCCAAACAACCCTTAAAAACCCAAACAATCCCCATCACAACATGCACATGTAGGTATGTAAATTTCGTATGGTGGAAACCTGGTTGACCTCTCCTGATCGAGGACGTGTATTCTGTAACGTCCCCAAATTTCCATTACAAAATTTTCAGTTTTGTAAATAATAAAACCATTTCACACATTAAATAAAACATAGTTTAACAATCGTTTTAAAAACAAATATGTTCATTCCAAAATAAATAAAACAATGGAAGTCTTATATGCCAATGCGTGTGTACAGTCATGTCTTAGCCTTCCCTTTATCTGAAGAAGTACTTGAAAAACATTTATATTCAACTGGGTAAGCATAACGTTTAGTAAGTTCTCCAATATATCATATAACACAATACATATACATGCATACAAAGAAATAGCTCCCGTCAGGGCCGGTCCAAATGTTTTTGATGCCCAGGACGAAAAACTCGACAACGCCCTGTGTTTATGCCATACAACTACATAAAATCCATATAACACATAAATCCATAATACAATTATCACACTATAACTTTTTTTATTAATAACTCATATTTATACAAACTCACAAATATAAACTTCAACTAAACATTATGTCTGTACATTTCATGAATAAAAACATCAGTTATCCTATCAAAATTGACACTTGCTAAAAAACCAACTTTGAGCACTCAATTTCTCCATCAAGCAGTTTTAAAGCCTAACAAGTAACAAGTAAATATGAGACTCAATTTCTCTCTCAAGCACTTTTAGTCTCATATTTAAAGATAACAACCTAACAAAACAAAACAATCAACCATTAACCAAATTCTTAAAACAACAATCAAAAAGTAATATTTTTGTTGCTTGAACTTGTTAATAACAAGATAACAAGATCAGCACAAAAAATCATACTCACAAAAAAGTCATAGATGAATAATTCTGAAAAGCAATTTCAAATTCAAGAATAATTCTTGGATACTAGGAAAATAATTCTGAAAACATTATAAAACAAAAATGCCAAAAAAAAACTCCAATGGTAAGAAAGATTTAAAAACTTCAAATATGAAGCTAAAGGGCAAATTGGGCAATTAGGAAAATATGAAAGACCACCATGGACTTCAATGTTCAAAGTGAACGTGTCTTTCAGGCCAAATGGCGAAACAACCCAAGTGCCCCAAGTGCAGGGCAAAACTTGAGTACTTCTGATAACAAACACATACAACTATTAGAGTACTCCACTTACTAGAAATTGAAACAAAACCGGAAAACCTTCACCAGTTGTCGATTCAGAAAGACAAAAGAAAAAAAAAACTTTACTAGGTCTTAAGTAATGAATTCTTAGAGAACGAATTCCTAGACTAGTGAAGCTCGAGAATCATGTAAAAAAACCTCAATCGATGTTTATTTATGTAATCTATTTTTATGATCTGGAAGAATGGCCGGAAGAATGGAGGGAGAAGTCGAGATTGGAGAACTGGAGAGTAGAATCGGTAATGGTGTCGTGGTGATTAATAACCGCCGGTTGCTCCTGCCTCCCAATCGACCCCTTGATTTCAATTTAAGCGTGTGATTTTGTGGATTGCGATGCGACTTGTGAGATTACCAAGAAATCAGACTGCTTCAATTTAGGGGAGAATCGTTATAGCCGCTTATTTTTTTTCCCGCTCTCCTGCCCTTTGGACTAAAATTTTCTACTGGACTAAATTTTTCCCAATAACAAACTCATAAGACTTGTTGTAAATTTGATGCCCCTAGTTAAATGATGCCCTGGGAAACGACCCAGTTGGCCCTCCCCTTGGGCCGGCCCTGGCTCCCGTACGTTGGTCGTTCCACCATTAGTTGTAACATCCCGACTCTCAGGTATAATATTTATTTTTGGGGTTGATTGAGTGACTCGACGATTTGTATGCCCAAATCGTCGAGTAGAGTCGGATTGGTCATGTGGGTTTAATGACCAACTCGACGAGTCAGAGAGCCGACTTGCCGAGTTGGCGTTGTGTGAGAAAACCCTAAATCTTCGGGTTTGTGTCCTATTTAAAGGGCCTTAAGCCCTCATTTCTGCCTCACTATCCACCCAACTCCCCTGTGTGAAACCCTAATCGCATACAATGAGCTAAGAGAGAAAAGAGAGTTAATCTTGGGCATTTTTGTGATCTTTTGGAGGAGAAGTGGAGAGCATCAAATATTGGATCAAGAGGAGGCTTTTGGATCCAGAGATTCTTCAGAGATTTGCTTCAGTTGGAGGTAAAAAGATGCTAACTTGATCATTTCCTTATGAGATCTTGGTTTAGGGAGTTTTTAGGGTTTTCTCCCATCCATCTTGTGTCATCAAGTCATTTGAGCATGGTTTGAGTTTGAAACCTCAGATCTGGACTGTAGGAGGCCTTGTGAGTCCAAAGACCCGAGCTTTATTGAGCTGGAGGCAAGCTCTTGTGCATCTAGCCCTTGTTGGAGCTTGTATTGGCAATGTGAGCCTAATATTCCATGCATGAACGTAAAGCTTGCAGCTTTACGTGATGTTCGAGCCTTAGGAAGATAGATCCGGAGTATAAGGTATCAGTTCTGCCTTAAAACGACTGAATGAGAATTCTACTTAAGGGACTCGACGAGTCGATGAGCTAACTCGACGAGTCGGTTGGGGTTTGTCCCGATGAGTCTAAACACACTGTAACTCGGCGAGCTGAGTTGGGCTTTCATGAGGGTTCTAAGGAACCGAAGGGACTCGACGAGCCACATAGATGCACTCGACGAGTTGGGTCAACATGGACTGTTGACTCGAGTGTTGACTTCTGTTGACTTTAGGGTTTGGTCAAACTCGACGGATGGAGGTCATGGAGGGGTAAAATTGTCTTTTACCCACCCCAAGAGTTAAAGAGGGTCTAACATGAGTTTATTTAGAGTTGTGATCTTTAAGTTTTAATTAGAGATGCTTATTACATGTAGGCAGGGATTAGACTGTTCGAGGGATATTCAGTTTCCTTGCTTGCTTACGAGGTGAGTCTTCTCACTATACTTACCTAGAGTGGTAATCTATGTGCGACCATAGGGTCTTATGTGCTTATATTGAGTATTGTGGTATCCTGCATTATGTCTTTGTGATTTATGACGTGTATTATTCTGAGCTTACTGAGTTAGGACCGGAGGGTCCACCCGAGTTGTGGGGCCGGAGGGTTCCACTAAGACACATTGACCGGAGGGTCTTATTCGAGTATAGCCATGAGAGGCTAATGAGATGTGTGTGGTATTTTGGGAAACTCGCTAAGCTTCGTGCTTACCGTGTTATGTGTTTCAGGTACTTCTCAGGATCACGGGAAGGCATCGGCTTGATTGTACACACGAGTTGGAGATATCTTTTGGAGGATCCTGGATTGTGATTTAATCAACTTATGAACATGTGATTTTGATAATTTGACATTTTTGGAAATTCTGAGATTGTGTTAATGATATTAAATGTGATTTTCAAATCAAAAAATTTGTTTTGAAAATTTACGGTGTTACATTAGTAAATGTATTTCGACTTACATGAAATATTTTAAATAGATCCTTAGATTTTGAAAGATTTCAAAATTTTAAACATTTATGTTTAGCTTTGTGGAATGATATAGGTTTGATTTGTTTCATTTCCAGGTTGATTTTATCATTTTCTAAATTGAGGATGTGATTACAAAACTCAAAATCTGAAAAAAAAGGGGGCAATAGATGAGATTACGACATTGCATGTAATATTCTATTTCCTTTGCTTATTTGTTTTTAATTGTTTCTAACGGATATACAATGCATGTCAACTTTTTGTGGAAATGCCCTAGTGAAGCTAAACTGGGATTTCGTGGTACAACTTCTTAGTTAGTCATAAATGGTAGTGATAATATACAGAATGTTGAATTCTTTTAAGTGAAATTTATATTTTTTTTTGTTGGAATTGGTTGATTGCAACAAGGCTTAATTCAAACATATTCACATCTTTTTTTAACTTCACTGCAATTATTTTGGCAACCGAGGACAACACACCTAAAAAAACAAATAGTAAGGGTTGTCATTAGCCATAACATAATGGGTAAATTGCATTATTAAAGGCTCATGACATAATCATGGCATTTCATCTTCCTCATGGTGGGCATCTGTTAGACGGTTATCAGTGGTAAACAATCCATTTATTTTTATATTAATTTATTATAATAATTACTCTCACCATGAGTAATTTGATTTCATTATTTATCTTAATTTTTTTTAGCAAATCAGTCATGATAATAATGGTCTTTGTGATGAACCCTAACTAATTGTCCAATTATGTGATGTATTAGTTAACATATGCCCTACACTCTTCCATCATCTTTCCCTTCCACGACATGTATATAGTGTCATTAAAACTAAAATAGATATGAGATGATATCTTACTTTCAATTGTGGAAAACCACATATGAATCAAAATAGCACAAACTGCAACTCCAGTTAATACGTCTAAAAAACTGAAAGCTCGTATTAAGCAGTTGTGAGCAAAACAAACCTTCTAATCTCATAGTACATAATATCATATAAGACAATCCCAATTGAACCCATCCATTATGTCATGACCGCAACGCATGCATTTGTGTCTAAAATTTTTCCTAATGACCCCCCTCAATTCTAAATACTTACAATCCTCATAAACAATCGCCCACTTCTTTTGAACAACGCTCATTTTATGCATCCCTCCGAATCCATCCGCAGAAAACTTCCTAACCTCAAGGTATTTTTGGTCAAGCAACCTAAGCATACATAATCTAAAAAAAATTACAACTTTTTTTTCGATACCACTATGGAGCTCTTTTGGAATTCTTCACTTCTTTGATATTTCACCATCTTTTTAATTTTTGGTATCTTCACTTTTTTTTTTAGAACTTTGATCTTTTGATCTTCACTTTTGACTGCTCCAAAATTCTTACAACTTTTTCTTGTAATTCTCTCTTTCTTTCTTTTTTCTTTTTTTTCACATGTAACTCACTTTTTTTTTCACTCAAAACCTACATGCTTAAGCAGGGGCGCTCAACTTCAACCTTTATTGGTTAAAGATAAAATTTTCCTGGATACATTTCTGGTACACGATGCTAAACATATTGCATCCCTCAAACTAAGCAAAGTTGTGTTTTTGTCCCATGATTTCACTAGAATAAAGGGGGCCACAAATGCATTATAACGTGTATAAGCTCAACTAAACATTTAGGTCTTCAAAGAATCATCGAACATAATACTAGCATGAACCCTAATTGCTTTTACCAAAATTTTCTAATTTAGCCCTAGCAATTTTTATGCAAAATTTTCAAAATTTTCAAAATTTAACTAAAATTTTAACTAATGTAACAAACCCCCTACCCCACACTTAATTTATGCAATGTCCCCATTGCATATTATGCATGATAAAGAACAATAAACTAAAGAGGGAATTGGAACAAACTCCTCTGGGATAGTAGTCGCGAGGTTGATCTTCTTCATGTAAAGCTCCAACTTCAGCTGACTTTGGCATGGGAACAGCGCATCCATGCCTTGGGTGTCAAATCTCGTATGGTTGACAACTCTAAATATATGGGAAAAAGCATCTTGGAATCGCCTAGAAATGGTCTTCAAAAATATAGCCAATTGCCGCCTTGAATTGAATCAAATCGTCGACTCAAAGATAAAAGAATGAGCAACTCGTCGAGTTTTATGTGGAGACTCGCCGAGTTGAATCGTCATATGGGAAGAAATCGTGAATTTTCGCTGGAACTCGTCGAGTTATAAGGGTGCACTCGACGAGTTTTCGGCTCTGATCGTGCAAATTCTTCTTTCTGCTTCAGGTCTGTTTTTGAGGTCAAAGAGGGTATTAAGGTAATACACCTCCTTATATTCTTCAATGACGAAACTCCTTTTTAACCGTTAAAACCATCGGACTTATAAAATCATTCAAATCTTCTAATCTTCTCGTCTACGACTCGACCCCTCACTTTATTTCCTCACGTTTTATTCGTTCATTCTATCCCTCACCCTATATTATGAAAAGATCAAAAACAAATACCAAATAATAAAAAAAACATCAAAATAAAAATCCTAAATTATCCCTAAATACTAGAAGCTTAGAAAGAAAAAGAAAAGCAAACTCTAATGACGGGTTGCCTCCCGCAAGCGCTTCTTTTTGTGCGAGTCTTTAGCTGGACTCCCAACTTAATAAACTTCCAATAAACTCAATGTCAATCCATCCGTTGCATTGAATATTTTCTTTGGACCAAATTGTAAAATTTGGCTATTTGCTTCAAAAATTGGCCAAACGAGCTTTAATTCATAAAACCCAAGAATCAACTTGACAAGGGTTGGAACCGGTTGGATACTAATCAGAAATGGATCGCGCTTCAGAACTTTCTCCAAAGTTGGAATCGTCACCCCATGCTTCGAAACACAAACCGGAAAGACAGGGGGCCACGTCGTGGTAACGGTCAAACCACAGCTTGGTTCCTGCAATTCAGCTTGTTCTTGTTCTTCGTCCGACCTCTCTGCTAGCAACCTTTCCAGCTCCTCCAAATCTTTTTCTGGATTAAATTCTTCATCTTGTAACTTTAGCTCTTGTGACTCAGATTGTTCTTGTTCGTTAGACAAGATGTTATCTAACCATCTTCCAAATTTCATCAAATCTTCATCTGAGTCATACTCCTCATCTTCTTGCTCAATTTTCTGTATTACTTCCTCAAGAAAAGCATCAAGAGCATCGAGATTTGGAAAATACATAATAAATAAAAATTAAAATTAAACTAAATATAAAAAAATTAATCAAAAACTTGATGTGTGTAAAACCAACTAGTTTTAATCCTACTAACTTAAACACAAAGACAAACACACGAAAGGCAGTGTACCTATCGATTAGCAGTTTAGTTCAGGTAAGTAGGGTATCGAACACAGGGAACGGTAAACAATTAAAATAAATGCTAATATTATCTAAATAAAACAAGTAATAGAAATAGGGTTTTTTTTCTAGTTTTGCAAGACTAGAAACTTAAACAATTAACTAAAACTTAAAATAAGAAACTAAGAGCTAAGCAAATAAAAATCAACTAAATTCAATAATTAAGGATACTTCTGTTTAGGTTCGAATCATTTATTCCTATGGTTGATTTTATGACAAGTGCAACGGATTAATTGGCATTGGCTACCGATTAGTGTGATTAGGTTCACGTTCGGTATTACTAATCCTTAGAAAACAAATTAATTCAAGCAGTGATCAGTTGATTAAACCAATGAGTTTCCTAGTTTATTGATTCGGGTTAAGTACGACTTGTAATTAGCTAATCAAATTGGTGATTCAATTAACCTCTTGTTGATGGTGTATCACACAAGCTCACACATTAATTTACCTATCTTCTAGTTAATTCTAGTTTCACATTCGTTATTCCTAGACATATAACTATGTGGTCACATAAATCATATGAAATTTATAACTAAGAGATGTTCATACAACTTAATTACTGATTTATTAACAGAGAATAGTTGTTATTAACATATGAGGTTCTTTAACAAGCTTAACAAAACAATATCACCAATTAAAATTAATCATAACCATAAAATCAAACCATAATCACAAAATCATCTATCCCAAACAGAAGGTATGAGTTTTAGCTCATGATTACAGCAGAAACAAACTCAAAAACGAAATCAATTGGTAAAAACATAGTTCAAACAAGAGATTAGGTAAAGAGTAAACTTGATTTTGCCTTGATTCTCCTTAAAATTGAATGTAGGGTTGATTCCTTCGCTTCCCACGCTCCAGCAGCACCTTTAGTTGACAATTGGCCTCCAAGGGTTCATCTATATGCCAGGGTATCGATCTGAAAGTCCCTTTATATAGATTTTCACAAGACAGAGGTGACTCGTCGAGTCCAGTGACCGACTCGGCGAGTCCGTCACTTAAAACCCGTGCACGGCAAGTCAGCGCGTCCAGAATCGCGAAAGTTCGACGTGACTCGTCGAGTTTATGGCCTACTCGTCGAGTCCGTTTGGAATCAGCATTTTCTCAAAACACGAAAGTCGTCCGAAATTGTGTCTAGTTTTCAGATAATTTTTAATCTCGTCAATCGAAGTTACGGTTCATGAGATATAGCCAAAACACTGACGAGGGGTCAAGCTGTCCAACAACATCCTTCTTTCTTCAAAATCCAAGATCCAAGCTTCCAATCGCTAGTTCCGCTTCCTTTTCCACCCGAGCATGTCATTGTTGCTGAAAAATGAAATTCTAAACTAATTAAGCATCTTTTGTTCATTAAATGAGACAAAAACAACATAAAGTATTAAGATAATGCATGAATTTTATAACTAAATATGCCCATATCAGTACATGTTTACATGTTTCCAAAAATATAAAGAACGTCCAAAACGGAGTCCGTATTCAAAAGATACGACAGTTATTAGAAAACAAACCAATAGAACTAACTGTCTTTAAACTGCTAAAACCGTTTCTATCCATTGAGGCACTTGCACACCTCAAATAGAAATTTTGAGAACATTTTTGGACTCAGACTATGGTCTAATATTTAACTCCATACTCGGAATATTTTTAGCAAAAATATATGTAAAAGTTGAAAAATCGGACGTTTCGGGTCATTTAGACGTCAATCTTAAAACGCAATTTCCCGTAGTTCTACAACTTGAAAAATTAATCTGTTTAGGTTTTTGAAATCCTTGAACTCAAAACTATCATTCTCCACTTTCAAAAAAAATTAGACGTCGGGATCTTGGCACACAAATCTAGGAAGGTTTTAGAGCATTTTTGAGAAGATGACATCATTAGGCCCCACCATGCTTGCTTTGAAGAGTGAAAAATCAGCCAATACTTCCCTCTTGGACCCTTACCCACGTTTTTTACCACCTCCCCTTACCTCCCCTCTCCTTGGTTGAGTGTACACTTCTCCTTCTAATACAATTATGGGGTATGTTGTGTGTTGGACTTTCTATGGAGGCATGGCATGCATGGGTGCATGAGACACTCTTAGCACTATAAATAGAGAGCTTGGGATCTCATTCTCATTACCATTCATCAGCCTTCTATATTCTCT
The DNA here is from genome assembly GCF_052849685.1 of Lactuca virosa. Classification (NCBI taxonomy): domain Eukaryota; kingdom Viridiplantae; phylum Streptophyta; class Magnoliopsida; order Asterales; family Asteraceae; genus Lactuca; species Lactuca virosa. Next base: position 147,745,524 of record NC_136426.1, read on the forward strand.
CTTTCAATCTCCCTTACTTTCCCTTTCTCTCTCGGTTTGGAACCCACCAACGAGAACCACCATAAACCGCCACCCTCTTCCCTTGTTCCTCCAATTTTTGACGACCAGACCACCACCATTGTGATACTTTACTTTTCTTCCCTTTTGTGGTTTTTTCATGAGCTATGATAGAGTTCCTTTTGTTTTGTGGAGTTTATTTCAAGTTCATAACATCCCCGGTGTAAGATCATTGCTAGTTCGTGTTTCTCACGATGCTTCCCGGAAAACAAACCATATTCATATCTAAACCGAATTCACGCTTCAAAAGGTGAGTGATTAAGGCCCTTTTTTATAGCTTTTTTATATATTTTGTATGGGGGACACATGTGCTCACATATTTCGTTTATCCAAAAACACTCTTAAAAACATACTAAAAAATGCTATGATTTTATGTGAAAGTTATGGTCCATTCAATACCTATTTTTCCAATCTTAAACCCTATGGTTTACAAAAAATTTGTTATTGCAAGTAGCTCACATCAATACCTTTTCAGGGACTACTCGCAAACATTCATACGACTTTTATACAATATATTATGATTTTTGCAAAATTGCCTATCATTGTAGCCTTTTTTCGGACCAGTCTGTATAAACGATCACTTTTACCATAGTTAGGGTTCATATCATGTCAGGGAAAAAATTAAGGACAAAGTAGACTCAATTTCTAAACCTTGAGAATTTACTCATCCTAATTCCAACTCACGATGATTATTATAGAAGTTTTCTAAAACAGGGACATAATCGACATTCTAGATTATTTTTCCTGTTTTGTCTTTCAAATACATACATACATATATATATATATATATATATATATATATATATATATATATATATATATATATATATATATATATATATATATATAATATGTGACATTTCCAATTATGTAGTATTCAAAGATCACACTATTACCATATATATATATATATATATATATATATATATATATATATATATATATATATATATATATATATATATATATACTAGACGTGTCACGCGCAAAGCAGCGGCGATAATAACTCTTTTGGCGAGTAGTTTTTTTAGGGGGAAAATTATTGGATTTTATTATTAGTTGTTATGTAATCAATAAATTACCACTTTTAATTAAAATATTTATGTTTACAACTTATATTTATATTTTCTGTATATACATTTGATGTAAATTTATTATTTTCGGTGTCTAGTCTAATAAATAAAAATTAATTTATATAGATGAATTTAATATTTTAAAATTTTCATTTTGCTCTAAATTAAATTTCTTAAAAAACTTTCATATTTCAAGTCTTCAAACCTTTGGCAAGTATTAATGATTTTGTTATGCATAATTGATTTGTACAAAAAACTTTGTATCTTATACCTCTTAAAATTCAGGATATGACTAATATGTTTTATAATATATATATATATATATATATATATATATATATATATATATATATATATATATATATATATATATATATATATATACTAGCTGTCTACCCACGTAAAGCAACGGCGGCGAATAACTTCATTCGATAATTAGTTTATTTCAATTATAAGTTTATTCGGAAAACACGTTATATTTCAAAGAACACAAACATATACATACTGTTATTAATCAGTTTTGCGGCTACGATTAGTTTCTTTTGGCAATTAGTTTCCTTTCGCCAATTAGTTTCTTTTGGCTATTATATTCGTTTCACCGATTAGTTTCTATACGGAAACATGTCATTGTCTAAAGAACATGAAATGTGTCGGAACTCGATTGCATTCCACAAAGGTCGGACACATTATTCTGATATGTTGCTGGTTATCCCGAATTGCAATGCCATTATAAAGTTCTTAGGGTTTTTATGAACAGACAAATATTAGTTTCATTTTGGAAAATATTTTCCAAACGTTAATTAGTTTATTTTTTTCAAATATTTTCTTTTGACATTTCGTTTTTTAAAGCATGTCATATTTTCTCTAGATTTGTTCCTTAACGACTTTTTTTTTAAAAGTCAAATATTATGTTGCATTTAATTTATGTAACAATAATAAACTGTTTAAATTAGAAAAGTGGCTCATTTAAAATTAATGACTAAGGAACTATGAAGTTGGGAAAATTGACAAACTGTAGTACTTATCCAAGAAATACAATATAACAATAACCTTATATATTATGATCATGACGTCATTACAACTTTTCAAATATGTTTAAGTATAGGATTATCTTTAAGTTGCTTTGGGCTTTATGGCAACTTTAAATCTCATAATAGTTAAGTTATGTTGTGCATTTGTGAACTTTAATCTCTAAATCTCATAATAGTTAAGTTGTGTTGTGGTTTTGTGAACTTTAATCTCCTAATAGTTAAATTATGTTTAGATCAACTCTACTAAAACAAAATTTTATTTAATGATACAGGTATATTCATAAACTTTAAAAAAAATCATTTTAAATATGATAACTAATTCAAATTATTTCACACTTTTAATAAATCAATTATATCTAAAATATGGATTTGAATGTAACACCCCGTTTTGAAAAGTACTTTGGTTGTGGTTTCGGAGGCCCAGGGTATAAGGGATTCGGTCTTTTATGGGATCTCGAGTTTTATCCGGAAGGTTTTAGGATTGGGGTGTGGCTAGGAGCGTAGGGCTTCCCGCCACCTTTTCATGTATATTAACTTCGTCGGAAACGGACTTAGAATAAAGGAGTTATGACATTTTGAAGTTATTGTCAATTTTAGCCCCTAATGGATTTTTGTGACAAGGCAGCCCATGCATGCAAGGAATGCATGCGTGTACTTAGCTGGGTACGCCCAACGTAAGTTGGGTTATGCCCAGCGTATAAAGATGTATGGTCGCGGGTGCGGAGAGGCGTACACCCAGCATACGAGAGGTACACCCAGCGTACGCTCAGAGTCCCCAAACCCTAATTTTTAGGGTATGTCACTATATAAAGAACATTATACCCTTAAGGACCAGCCTCCTCATCTTTAGACAGCCACCACGAAACCCTAATCCTCCCTTGAGTGTTCTTGGAGCTTTGGAGGCCATTAGAGAGCATTTTGGTGTTGTAAAGCCATTGTTTCAAGCAAGTGAAGAATATTGCAAGGTGGTGGATGAAAGAGGAAGCAGTAGATCCAAGATTGTGGTTCCATTTCAGACCATTTCAAGGTATAAAGATCTAAACTTGGTGATTATCTCCTTAGATCTCTTAGATTGAGTTTCTGGACCATTTTGGTCCAAAGGTTGAAGCTTTGTGGTCCAATCCGATTTCTAGAACTTGGAGTTGCTACTCTCAGTTCTAAATGATCCCCTAAGGCAGAAAGTTGCCATCTTGGATGTCCTAATGGGTTCGTGCATGAGTTAAGACCATTTCTATGGAAGTTAGTTATCACATTTCAAGTTTGGGCTCTATTGGTGGGTTGCAAGCCACCAAGTGAGGGACTTTATGGTTTATGAAGTTGAAAAGGACTTGGATCTGTGTTTATAGCTTCTGGAGTAGAGTATTAAGCACTTAATGGGAAGGTGACTTAACAGGGGAGTACGCTAAGCGTACATGCAGGTACGCCCAACGTACGAACCATTTAGCTTGTACGCTCAACGTACATAAGAGTACGCCCAGCGTACTCATCAGATATGGCTTTGGCTTGTTTTGGGCCTCGGTTTGGGCCATGCAAGGGATTTTGGTTCTTTGGGCCTTAGTGGGCCATCAGAAGTCATATAATATGGGCCAAGAAGATGTTTGGGCTTAGGGTAAGGCCCATTAGAGGTTTTGGGCCCAATTTAGCAAATTGGGCCATTAGTGGGCCACTAGTGGGCTTGGGAAGCCTACCTAGTGTTAGGCCTTTGTAGATCATGGTTTGGGCCTTAGAAAGGGATCAAGTTGGACTAGGGGTAAAACGGTTATTTTACCCTAAGAAGGATTATTGATTTGGACTAAGTGATATTTTGGTATTGGTAGCTCGGGGAGCCGAATGATCAGCAGCTCAGGAATTGCCAGATAGCAGCCAGAGGGTTAACAACAGGACTTCAGCAGTGCAAGGTGAGTTTCCTCACTGTGTGTATGGGTCTAAGGCCACAATGCCGACCCATTATGTTTGTGTATAGTAGGAAGACCCGGGGGTTAGCCCTGGGCACTGTATTGTATGTTATATGTTCCGGATCATGATCCGATGTCGGGCGAGGCCCGAGGAATGTTAGTATGCTAGAGGTCTTTGTGATTCTTGCATGTGTCGGTACGATAGGTTCCAGACCAAGGTCCGATGTCGGGGCAAGCCCGAAGTATGTTTATATGGTGGTATGTTCCGGATTAGGGTCCGATGCCGGGGCAAGCCCGAGGAAGATTTATATGTGCATGTTAGATTACACTTGTTGTCTTTGTGATGCATGTATGTGCCTGGTAGGGAGGTGAGTGTGGGCGAGGTCCCGTATCTCATTACTAGCGGGGTATGGATAGGGTTCTATATCTCAATATTAGCAGAGTAGGGGCGAGGCCCGTAATAGGAGAGAAGTGAGTGTGGGCAGGGGCCCGTATCTCACTGACAGCAGGAGCGTGGACGGGGTTCCATAGCTCATCAGAAGAAGATTAGGGGCGGGGCCCAAGTTAGGCGAGGCCTTAGAACAGGAGTACAGTAGAGTATGTTTCTTTATGTGCTAGTATGTTATATGTTTGTATGTGTATAGTGGGTGAGGCCCAGCGATAGGCAGGGCCTATGAGAGACAGATCTGTATACCGAGCGGGGCTCGATGCCAGGCAGGGCCTGACGCCGGGCGGGGCCAGATGCCGGAGTGAGTCCGATGTCGGGCAAGTCCCGATGCAGCGGGCAGGGGCCCAGTATGTGGTTATATGTATGGTATGTGGTAGATTGGGGAACTCACTAAGCTTCGTGCTTACGGTTTTCAGTTTTGGTTTCAGGTACTTCCGGTAGTGGAGGGAGGAGCTCGGGATGACTGCATCGCACCCACCATGATGTTTAGCATGGGATGTTTTACTCTGATGTAATAAATAAGTGTTTTGAGAAGATACTCTGATTTGATAACTATGGTTTATTAATGAATTAAAATGAAATTTTTTGACCGTATTTCTGGGATGTTACAAGTTGGTATCAGAGCCTTGGTTTGAGGGATTCAGGCATACCCTCGGGTGTGTCTGAACTCAAACTGAGGACTTGGTATGAAAAATTTCAAAAGAAAATCATTTTTATAAAAACGAGCTTTAAGAAAAAGAAAAGAGCTTTGAGAAAGAAGTAAAGGGTGTGGTGCATGAAATCAACCGAGCTCAAGTAAGTTCTCCCAAATTACCCATACATGTTTGCTTAGATATGATACGCTTATGAGAATTGCATGCTAGATTAGGACTAAGGATCTAGGAAGGATGACTTATGTGCCTGTTATGTGTATGAGCTTTATGAGTTGCATGCTAGTACAAATTCTTGATATATGGATAGAATTGCTTGATTATGTTCTGGTTAGATTTTCCTTTTGTCCAAATGCTACTTGCTTTTTGCTTTGTGGGACTCTGAGTGATGGGAGTTAGCCATTAGGTGAATACGTCAAGTCACATGTGACTAGGGTTGAATAATCTCAGAGTGTTGGATTTGGCCCTATTGCACAGCTCTCGTCTGAGTCTAACCATTGTAGGGATGAATCCTTTACTTGAAGGATTATATGAGCCTCGTCACATGTGATGGTATTCAGGTAGTGGCTAATTGGCATTACGAAGATACCTTTAGTAGCTGAGGACTGGGTTGGGTTATAGATTTCCCTAAGGTAAGCCTAGGATGAGATTAGTGTTGGGAGCAATAGTAGTAGTGCAAGGGACTTGGTGGAGTCAAGGCAATCTTTGAGGAAAGTACGAATAGATGTGGATGGTAGTAGGGGCCCATACTACTGGAAGTAGAGGATCTGTACTTGAATCAAAGAGGGCTGATATAAAACCAGGGAACTTGTAGGGCGTGTGTCATCCCTTAGTAGTGATAAATATTCTGATGATTATTATGATATGTTGCAGAATGGTGATGCTACGGGGTAGACCAGTTGGCGATTCAGGCGCCGGTGAGGGATCAGGCTCGGGCTCAGGAGCCGAGCAGCTCGGGGAGCAGATGAGAGAGTTTATTTCAGCAGAGGTTACGCACAGTATTCTACACCAGACTCCTGTGATCTTTGGTTCGGTCAAGGAGGGTATTTTAGAGCTTCTGGATGAGAAGATGGGAGCTTTTCATACTGAGATGATGGCCATGATAGGGGCGCGTACCCTGACATTCCGAGAGTTCAGAGCTTGTGGAGCTCCAGATTACCATGGGGCTCGGGACCCCATCGCTAGCTGCAGGTGGTTGGCCGATGTTGCCAATGCTTTCCATACGAGCCGGTGTCCCGAGGGGGACAAGGTCCGACTTGCCTCCTGTCTTCTGAAGGACAGAGCACGGGATTGGTGGGAGGATGTTGGACATGCCATTGGGGATGATGCCGCGTTGGACGCGATGACATGGAGTGATTTCTCGGCCAGGTTCAAGGCTGAGTTTGCACCGATGATTAAGGTGCAACAGCTAGCGCGGGAATTTCAGGACCTCCAGCAAACGACTGAGACTGTGGCAGAGATTACCGCCAAGTTTAGGGAGATGGATCTTCTTATTCCGCAGTATGTCATGTACGAGGAGATGAAGAAGGCCCGATATCACGAGATGCTGAGGGCTGACATCAGGGAGTTTGTGAGCAGGTCCAACTGCCAGATGCCGGAGGATATGATTGCTCGAGCCAGGGAGAGGGAGATCGACCTAGAGCACCTCAGGAAGAGGAAGCAGGATGAGATTCAGGTAGCCACAGGTTCAGGCAAGAGACTCAAAGGGTCAGACTCGAGATCGAGGGACTATCAGAGCCGCAGCCGATGCAGGAAGTGTGGCAGGACGCACGAGGGTGCGTGCAGGAGTGGTAGTGGTGGTGATTCTAGCTGCTTCAAGTGCGGCCGGACTGGTCATTTTAGCAGAGATTGTATAGCTACCACCACCCAGGGATCAGACCTGATATGCTTTCATTGCAGTCAACGGGGCCACAAGAAGGCCCAGTGTCCGAGTTTGTTTTCAGCAGGACAGGTGATAGCACCTGCCTCTGCGACTTTGAGGATCACCGACGACTGTCAGGGCCGGGCAGGGGCGCCTGTGGCAGGGAGAAGGGCATTCCAGTTGATTTCAGAGGAGACGCGAGCAGCCCCTGATGCGGCAGGTGCGTATCTTTCACTTTCCTATCAGCTTTTATTTGTGATTTATTTATTATGGTACTGCATTGATGTTAGTTAATGTGCTTTGGAATTATGTTTCCTGCTTATGATTAAGTTATATGCCATATGCATACCATGGATGTTAGAGTAGTAGTTCGAAGATGTTTCCCTTAAAAGCAGGTTCTCAGGATGCAGTCACTGTAGCAAGTGTGAGTGGGGCTCGAGAGGTGTCCTGTGAGTCTTCAAGAGTGGTTCAGATTTGGTATTGGTTAGTTTTGGAGCACTAGCAGTGGTAAGCGTTGGTTGTCAGCAGATCGACCCTTTAGATGGAGAGAAGGATTGGGAATCCTTTCCAAGCTGGGAGCTGTAGGGATCTAGTTGAATCGAAGTGGGGGAGAACTATCCCACAGGTCAGGAGCAGAAGTAAGTGCAAAATTGAGATGAGTTCGCAACTTTGTTGGGAAGGAAAGCAGCCCAAGTGGCTGTTTGGATTGAGGAACGCGCGAGTTGGGAGTTTGGGAAACTTCCTAACATTCAGTTCATGTATTCACAGTAGTTGATAGCTGGTTGGGAACCAGGTGAGAGATTTTCTCGGCGGGACGCGAGTTTAGATAGGATGTAAGACTACGGGATCGTCGTAGCATTCCCGAGCAGTTAGGCTGAGCGGGAAGAGTAGTAAGGCTGCGGGATAGCTGTTGCATTTCGATAGCAGCTAGTTAGAGGAGTGTGGGTGAAGGACCGTATCTCCTAGTTAGAGGAGTGTGGGCGAGGCCCGTATCTCCTAGATAGCATGATAGAGATCGAGAAATGATAGTTCGTTGAATTTCAGGATGGAGTTGGTCCTGCATAGCCCTAGATAGGTGGGACCTGTAGGGGAGGCCACTCCAATATATAGTTTGGGTGAGACCCGTAGGCGAGGTTCGTGTGATTATAGCAGCGCAGGTGGGACTTGGTTGAGACCATAGGGTTAAGATAGGGGATCGAGGATCCCAGGGCTTAGGGAGTCAGAGTGGCAAGGTAGATAGAGCAGTTTTAGATAGCCGACGTTTCTTTGGAAGTCGTTGGGAGCGACTGAGAGTTTGAGCTCGGGTTCAGTAACCGGAGGGAATCTGGTATTCCAGATAGTGGACAGATAGGTTCGGACCTGGGAGGTCCCAGTTCTTTTGGAAAAAAAGGCAAGAGGCAGCATGGTGTTCGAGCAGAAGTGACGATCATGAGGGTTCTTGTGTGCGAAGTAGCTTGTGGATCGGAAGTGATAAGCCACTTGCATCGAGATTAAATAATCTCAGAGTAATGGATTTGACCCTGTTGCGCATCTCTCGTCTGAGTCAATCCGTTGCAGGGATGAATCTTCTACTCGAAGGATTATCTAAGCCTTCTGTCAAGTATAATTGACCGGTAGATGGTTGTGCAGGAGTAGTCGGTTAGGGAGACAGACCAGTTTGGGATTCGGACTCTAGGAAGACAGATGTGGTTTGCGGAAGTTTGAAGTTCGTTTTCTTCAGAATGGAAGACCGATTTGGCTTTCAGTCTTCTTGGGGATATTGTTTCACGCGTAGAATCATCGTTTGTGTTCCTCAGATCAGTTGTTGGGAGATGGGTGTTAGTAAGAAGAGACTTCGAGTGTAGAAGGATTTGGAGGAGGGAACCACGTAGATTTCCAGACAGTATTTGAGTTCAGCTGGGAGGATAGACCGCGTGGACGCACAACGATAAATTGCGTTTGGATTGATAGATGAGCGATAGGGCTATGGACAGTGATTGTGTTGGAAGTGTTCTAAGACTATGGGGGGTTCTGTAGCATTCACACGCTGCCATATATTGTGGGGAGTGTTGTAAGTCTACGAGTGTAGCTGTAGCATTCGTGGATTCGTTCGAATGGGTTAGACCAGGGTAGACCGGTTCGCAAGGTCATGGGGAATCCATAGCTAAGGTGGAATCAGGGTTGGTGATGATTATTCGATTGGATATCTCTGGGCGAGCCCGGATGGTTATGGGATTTCGGAATGGAATTGGTAGAGATGGTTGAGGCAAGGGTTTGGACCTTGAGTTGCAGGATCTTGTGGATAAGCGGTACGTGACTCAGGAGGCCTACGGCTAGGTGGTCCTGATATTCGATCTCTTGGGAACCTGGTGGTTGGACCGGGTGCGAGACTGGTAATCTCCGGGATCGGCTAAGGATGTCTATTTACCAATCAGGTAAGGTTAATCGGATGTTATGGTGCATAAAGGATCTCAACGTAGTGGCGGGGTATCGACCCGTTTCGGAGAGGACTCCGAATCGGGGTTCGTGCAGATTCAATACAGGATTTTGATTCTGTGAGATGGGATACGGGAGCATAAGGATGCCAAGGGCATCAAATGCAGTATACCAGGGTAATGAGAGGGTTTGGTTCGATGGTAGCTCAAGCCATCATGATGTACCTCGAGTGGTTCTATCAGTGATGGGACCACGACATGTTGAAACCAAGTAAAGACGGGTCAAAGGAGGTCGGGTATGAAGTAAGACTATAGTTGTTCTGGTAGCATTCATCTTTGCGTCAGGTTCAGTGGCTACGGGTTGTCAGCCTGTCATGATCGGATAGATCAAGGATTGAAGGAGTCAAGAGAAGAGGTATTGCCAGGGCAGTTATTGTCAGACTAGGTGTCCTTCGGAGGTCATGTGGGACTGCCAAGCGTGTGTCTCCGGCTCAGGAGTCTGTCAGGGAGACAGACCACCTCGAGGCTTTAGGTTTTAGATGGAGCGGATGTGATCAGGTTACAAGGAAATCATTCATCTTTGAATTCTAGAACCCTGTGAGGGTTGGTTTTGATTGCCTCGGGAAGACTGGGGCATTCCCAGGTTTGTGGTCGTGTTGCTCAGGTAGTCTGGTAGGTCGGGGATGGTGATGCATGACTTCGAGGACGAAGTCTAATTTAAGTGGGGAAGAGTTGTAACACTCTGATTCGAAGTACTCGGTTGGGGTCTTGTAAGGCAAAGGGTAGGGGCGATTCGGTCTTTTATGCGTCTAGGGTTTTATCCGGAAGGTTTTAGGCTTGGAGGTGTCGATGGGTGCGTAGGGCTTCCCGCCACCGTTTTGTGGATATAAAGTTCATTGGAAACGGACTTAGAATGAAGGAGTTATGTGTAACACCTGATTCCTGGTATGCCTATTATTTAAGTATTTTGTGTCTTTCCCTGGGACTCGACGAGTTGGTGGCCCAACTCGTCGAGTAGAGTCGTGACTCGCGGACAGTTTAAGTGACCTACTCGACGAGTCAGGAGACTGACTCGGCGAGTAGGTGCTGGTTGAGTGAAACCCTAAATCTGAGGGTTTGCACCCTATTTAAACACCTTATCTCAGCCTCCATCACCCTTATCACTCACAGAAAGTTGTGTATCGAAACCCTAGCCGTTTTTGTGTGTTCTAAGGCCATCTTGGTGCATTTGGTGGTTTGTGAAGCTTGAAGAAGAAGAAGAAGCTTGAGAGTTCGAGTTGGGGCTTAGAGATTCAGAGATCTAGTTCCATTTTCAACACAATCAAGGTAAATGCCCCTGTCTTGGTCTTCTATATGTGCATTTATCCTTAGACTTGGGTTTTGGGCATATTTATGGCTTTCCAAGCCATATTCGGATTTGTGGTGTATCATATGAGGTCTTGACTTCAGATCTGAGTCATTGGAAGGGTCTCATGGCATAAAGGTGCCAACTTTATGGCCATGAGAGCCCCATGCATCTTGTAAAGCACTTTTCATGGCTTTTTGAGCCAAAACCCCCATGCATGTACACCAAGTTTAGAGCTTTACGTATGAAATGGACATTAGGGGGCCAAATCTATGGTTTTGTGGTGGTAAGGCCCATTAAAATCGACTGTATAGTGTTGGTGATGGATGTACTCGACGAGTTGTTCTTGGGACTCAGCGATTCGCGGTGTAATGACCACGAAATCCTTTCTGTGGACGGACCAGCTGTTAGGGAGGAAAGTCCCTTAGATGTTTAGACTCGTAAAGGGACCTGGAAATCGTGGGACTCGGCGAGTGTATGAACCGACTCGACGAGTCCAAGGCAATCTCCCAACCTTTGAAGATGGACTCGACGATTTGTTCATACAACTCGGCGAATCGTAGACCAGACACATTCTTATGAGGGAGATGAGCTCGCTGAGTTCAAGTAAGAACTCGGCGAGTCGGATGAAGATGGTCCTGATGGTTTGAATGAAGGAGAACCCGTCGAGTTCTTGCTAACACTCGATGAGTGGAGTCGGGGTTGGATCGGATTAGTAGAGTATGGACTCGGCGAGTTGGTGGACCAACTCGGCGAGTCAGGTCAACTGGGTGTTGACTTTGACTGGTTATGGTGATGACCCTGGTTAGGGTCATATGTTCTGTTTGATGACTTGAGGATTGTCGTGTGGGGATTGAGGAGTCGAGGAGAGCCGACCTTCACGCCGAGGACAGTTCAGACGCTACACGACATCGAGGTGAGTTACCTTCCAGTAGGAGTGGGTCTAAGGCATCAAGGCCGGCCCACTAGTTATTGTTGGTTGGGATGATTATCTTAGTGGTAATCGTCTGGCCTGTTATTGTTGGGTATTCAAGTATGCTAGATTACTGGATAAGTGAGTATGCTAGTTTGCTAGTTGCTATGTTATGTGAAATAGTATCAGTAGAAGGGGACTAGTCCCCGATTCGGTCTTTAGGACCAATGGGTAGGTCGGACACCCCAGATTTGTCTGACATCATGATTATGATATGATATTATGTGTTAGTAGTAGGGGTGAAATAGTCCCCGTGTTCGGTTGAGATAGACCGGAGGGTAGGTCAGCACCCCAGAATAGCTTGACATGGGTAGGTCAGCACCCCAGAATAGCTTGACATGGGTAGGTTAGCACCCCAGAATGGCTTGACATGGGTAGGTCAGCACCCCATAATAGCTCGACATGGGTAGGTCAGCACCCTAGAATGGCTTGACATGGGTAGGACGGGCGCCCCAAAACTGCCTGATAGTATGTATGCTATGTGATTGTATAGTTTGTGGTATGATGGGGGAACTCACTAAGCTTTGTGCTTACAGTTTCAGTTTTGGTTTCAGGCACGTCTTCGTCCAAGGAGAAGGAGCTGGCGGGGTAGCAGCGCCTCACACACACATGATTTCCGCTTAGAGTTTTTCTGGGATTGTACTCTGATATTTATTTCCTTCAGCTAATATGGTTTGAGACATGATACTACGGTTTATGTATTGATATGATTTTGGCAATGTTTTGATAAACTATTTTATAAATCACATAATTAAAAACGAAATTTTTGGCCTCGAAATTTGGGATGTTACAAGTTGGTATCAGAGCCCTGGTTTGAGTGATTCGGACACACCCTCGGGGTTGTCTGGACTCAAACCGATGGACTAAAAGATTTTTCCCAAGGGAAAATAGTTTCTAAAATTTTAAGTTAAAGAATTTTGAGAAAAGACAAGGTGTGTGATGCGTGCGACCGGTCGAGCTCAAGTAAGTTTTCCCCAAGATACCCATACTTGTTATGTTATGTGTATGATTCATGATTCTGAAAACTGCATGCTAGATTAGGGCTAAGGATCTAGGAGGATGCCTTGTATGCCTGATATATGATTCTGAGAACTGCATGCTAGAGTAGGGCTAAGGATCTAGGAGGATGACTTGAATGCCTGTTGTATGAGTTATATGCCAGGACTGTTCAGTCAGCGGTAGGATAGCCTGATTAGGTTATGCCTGATGTGGTTACTCGATGCACGAATGCTGCTTGCTTTGTGCTTAAGGGGTCCTGGATAACTTTAACTAACGAGTGAGCGGATAGGTAATAGTATTCGCAAGCTAGTTAGGGAAGGGAAGTATGGACTCCTAGTGCAGCTGATGGCGGAGAGTAGGTCGGAGAGTGCCCTAGGAAAGCCTAGGACGAGATTAGTAGGAAAGGGTATCGGTAAAGGGACTTGGTGAAGTTGAAGCAATCCTTGAGGAAAGTACGGATAGATGTGGAAGGTAGTATGGGCCTGTACTACTGGAAGCAGAGAATCCGTACTCGAGTCAAGGAGGGCCGAGATGGAACCAGGGAACTTGGAGAGTGTGTGAGACCTCTCGAGAGCATGAACGATCCTGACGTTTATGTGTTTATTTGCAGTATGGCAATCACGCGACATGGAACGGGAGGTTCAGGATCAGGATCAGGATCAGGATTGGGTGCAGGATCCGAGTAGGTTGATGACGGGCTATGCGAGTTCATCGTGTCTGAGATCACGAGAGGTATCCTTGAGTCCACCCTGGCTATTTTCGGGTCGATCAAGGAAGGGATTGTTGAGCTGATGGAGGATCGCCTCCGAGCATTAAGGAGTGACTTGGCGTTCAGCCAGTCGGGTACGCGCACACTGTCCTTTAAGGACTTCAGAGGGAGTGATGCGCCAGATTTTCACGGGGTGAAGGGCCCCATTCCTGCCAGGAGATGGATCGCAGACATTGAGTCTGCGCAGTTGACGAGCTTCTGCCCGGAAGGGTCGAAGGTTCGCTTTTCTGTGGGATGTCCGAGGGACATAGCTAGAGACTGGTGGGAGTCAGTTGGTGACTCGTTGGGAGCTCCAGCCGTCGAGGCTATGACATGGTCAGATTTCGTGACCAGATTCAGGGCTGAGTTTGCGCCGGCTGTGGAGCTTCAGCAGCTGGCCAGAGAGTTTTTGGATATGAGGCAGACTACGGAGACAGTGGCGGAGATCACTGCCAAGTTCCGGGAGAGATCATTGTTGGTACCCCAATATACGGGGGATGAGGAGATGCGGAAGACCCGCTACCATGATATGTTGAGGGCTGATATCCGGGAGCATGTCAGCTATTCAGCCTGCCCGACCCTGGAGTCCATGATTTCCAGGGAGCGGGAGAGGGAGCTCGATTTGGAGCACGTCAGGAAGAGGAAAGCAGAGACTGAGCGGGTATCAGGGGTTTCGGGGAAGAAACCCAAGGGATCCGACGTTAGGTCGAAGGGCCAGCCGGGCCAGAGCCGCTGCAGGAAATGCGGCAGGCCGCATGAGGGAGCTTGTAGGGCGGGATCGTTCGGCTGCTACAAGTGCAGCAGGACGGGGCACTTTGGCAGGGATTGTACTGCCCCCGCCCCCACACTGCAGATGTCAGATCTGATTTGCTTCCATTGCAATCAGAGGGGCCATAAGAAGGCCAACTGTCCTAGATTGACAGCAGCGACAGCAGCAGCGCTAGCGGCAACGCTGACCCCAGCTTCGGCACGGGTGACGGATGGCCGGAAGGCCAAGGTAGAGGCTCCAGTGGTGCAGAGCCGAGCATTTCAGTTGACAGCCGAGGAGGCACGCGCTGCACCCGATGTGGTGACGGGTACGATTTCTTTCTTATGCTTTTATGTTATGTCGATGTGATTTTGATATGTTATGTATGTGCTTTGTTTAGGATCATTCCATGTGAACGCTATCCCAGTTCAGGTATTGTTTGATTCGGGTGCTACCCGATCGTTTGTCTCTCTTGCGCTTAGCAAGAAGTTTCCTAAGTCTTCGAGCATGCTGGATTGCCCTCTAGAGGTCGAGATTGCGGACGACCGGTCAGTGCGAGCATCAGAGGTCTACCGAGATTGTGTTTTGAGGCTGTACGAGGAGCGTTACCTGGTAGATCTGGTTCCCATACCTTTGCGGGGGAACAAGGTTATTACTGGTATGGATTGGCTAAGCCCCAATGGGGCAGTGATTGACTGCGCGCAACAGTTGGTGTGGATCAGGACCCCAAGTGGGGGAGAGCTAGTGGTTCAGGGCAAGAGGCCATAGCGAGGACCAGCTTTATGTTCAGCAGAAAGAGCTAGGTGCTACCTTCAGCAGGGTTGCGCAGGATTTATCGCCTATGTTATGGATACCCGGGAGGCGGGTAAGGCGACGGTGGGCGATGTGCCCGTGGTACGAGAGTTTGCGGATGTATTCCCTGAGGTGTTGCCTGGGATACCTCCGGAGAGTCAGGTAGAGTTCAGGATCGACCTAGTCCCTGGTGCGGCTCCGATATCCAAGGCATCGTATCGGTTGGCTCCTCCTAAGATGCAGGAGTTGTCTACGCAGCTGCAGGAGCTGTTAGACAAGGGATTCATTAGACTGAGCAGTTCACCCTGGGGAGCCCCGATTCTGTTTGTGAAGAAGAAGGACGGGTCGCATCGGATGTGTATAGACTATCGGGAGCTGAATAAGGTAACGGTGAAGAACCGTTACCCACTCCCGAGGATTAATGATCTCTTTGACCAGCTACAGGGAGCATCTTGGTTCTCCAAGATTTATCTGCGTTCAGGATATCATCAGATGAGGGTCAGAGAGGAAGATATGCAGAAGACTGCGTTCCATACGCGCTATGACCACTATGAGTTCGTGGTGATGCCTTTTGGGTTCACCAATGCTCCTGCCGCGTTCATGGATCTCGTGAACCGCGTGTGCAAACCGATGTTGGCTCGGTTTGTAATAGTTTTCATCGATGACATCTTGGTTTATTCCAAGACGCGAGAGCAGCATGAGGAGCACTTGCGAGAGGTTTTGGATACTTTGAGGAGGGAGAGCTTGTATGCTAAGTTCTCCAAGTGCGAGTTTTGGTTGCGTGAGGTGCGGTTTCTTGTGCACCTTGTCAACCAGGACGGGATTTCGGTTGATATGGCCAAGGTGGAGGCCGTGATGAGGTGGGAGGTTCCAAGGTCTCCATCTGAGATTCGGAGCTTCCTGGGAATGGTAGGCTACTATCGGAGGTTCATTCAGGACTTCTCCAAGATAGTCGTGCCCCTGACCCGGTTGACGAGGAAAGTCGTGGTCTTTCGCTGGGGGCCTGAGCAGCAAGCCGTATTTGAGACGTTGAGACATAGATTATGCGAGGCGCCAATCTTAGCCCTACTAGAGGGCATGGAGGACTTTGTGGTATACTACGATGCGTTCATCTCGGGTTTGGGCGCGGTATTGATGCAGAGAGGGCATGTTATAGCCTACGCTTCGAGGCAGCTGAAGCCTCACGAGGCGAATTATCCGACGCATGATTTGGAGCTGGGAGCTGTTGTGTTCGCCCTAAATATTTGGTGCCATTACCTCTATGGGGTTCGTTGTACCATTTACATGGACCACAAGAGCCTGAGGTATCTCATGGACCAGCCAAATCTGAATATGAGGCAGCGTCGGTGGCTTGATGTGGTAAAGGATTATGATTGCGAGATCCTTTACCACCCGGGGAAGGCCAATGTCGTGGCCGTTGCGCTTAGCCGCAAGGCAGCGCCGATCAGGGACATCTGTCTGAGGATGACAGTTGTGACTCCATTGTTGGAGCAGATTCGGGAGGCCCAACAGGAGGCCATGAAGGAGGAACATCGGAAGAGTGAGAGAATTGTGGGTTAGGTTTCCTCCTTCGACTATGATAGTCGGGGATTGTTGACTCTTCACCGTAAGGTGTGGGTCCCTTATCATGGGGGTGTGCGTCAGGTACTGATGGCAGAGGTGCATAAATCCAGGTTCTCCATCCATCCCGGGGCGACGAAGATGTACATGGATCTTCGTCTCGATTATTTGTGGCCCTGTATGTAGAGGGACATATCTTGGTTTGTGGAAAGGTGCCTGACCTGCAGGAAGGTCAAGGCTGAGCACCAGAGACCTCACGGCAAGGTCCAGCCTTTGGATATCCCTCCATGGAAGTGGGAGGATATTACTATGGACTTCATTACGAAGCTTCCCAGGACCGCGCGAGGGGTGGATTCGATCTGGGTCATCATTGATCGATTGACCAAGAGCGCCCATTTTATTCCGATTCAGGAGAGTATTTCGGCCGAAAAGTTGGCCGACATCTATATCTGGGAGGTAGTGGCGCGGCACGGGGTGCCAGTTTCAGTGATTTCAGACAGGGACGTGCGATTCACTTCCAGGTTTTGGAAGAAGTTTCATGACGAGCTGGGTACTCGACTACATTTTAGCACCGCCTTTCACCCGCAGATGGATGGTCAAAGCGAGCGGACCATCCAGACTTTGGAGGATATGCTAGGGGCGTGTGTTTTAGACTTCGGAGGTAGTTGGGATACTTACCTTCCGTTGGCTGAGTTCTCCTATAACAATAACTATCATGCGAGTATCGACCGTCCTCTTTTCGAGATGTTGTATGGGAGGAAGTGCAGGACCCCGATATGATGGGGAGAGGTTGGGCAGAGGGTCATGGGGAGTACCAAAGTGGTACTCAAGACTACGGAGAAGATTCAGCAGGTTCGGAGCAGGCTTCAGACTGCTCAGAGTCGGCAGAAAAGTTATGCCGACAAGCGACGGTCAGACCTGGAGTTTCAGGTCGGGGATATGATGCTCCTGAAGGTGTTGCCATGGAAGGGCGTCATTCGATTCAGGAAGTGGGGCAAGCTGGGCCCCAGGTATATTGGACCCTTCAGAGTTATGGCCCGGGTGGGCAAGGTAGCATATAGGCTGGATCTGCCAGCCGAACTCAGTCAGATTCATAGCACTTTTCACGTCTCCTAGTTGCGGAAATGTCTGGTAGACGATTCGGCAGTGGTGCCTCAAGAGGATTTTCAGGTTGATGATAGCCTGAACTACATCTAGCGGCAAGTGGCAATCCTTGACAGGAAGTCAAGGGATCTGAGGAACAAGAGGGTGGAGCTGGTAAAGGTGCAGTGGTAGCATCGCAAGGGCTAGGAATGGACCTGGGAGCCGGAGGACGAGATGAGGGAGCATTACCCCGAGCTTTTTCAGGATCGAGCAGCAGACTTCGAGGACGAAGTCTAAGATAAGTGAGGGAGATTTGTAACACCTGATTCCTGGTATGCCTATTATTCAAGTATTTTGTGTCTTTCCCTGGGACTCGACGAGTTGGTGGCCCAACTCGTCAAGTAGAGTCGTGACCCGCGGACAGTTTAGACTAACTCGGCGAGTAGGTGGTGGTTGAGTGAAACCCTAAATCTGAGGGTTTGCACCCTATTTAAACACCTTATCTCAGCATCCATCACCCTTATCACTCCCAGAAAGCTGTGTATCGAAACCCTAGCCGTTTTTGTGTGTTCTAAGGCCATCTTGGTGCATTTAGTGGTTTGTGAAGCTTGAAAAAGAAGAAGAAGCTTGAGAGTTCGAGTTGGGGCTTAAAGATTCAGAGATCTAGTTCCTTTTTCAGCACAATCAAGGTAAAATGCCCCTGTCTTGGTCTTCTATATGTGTATTCATCCTTAGACTTAGGTTTTGGGCATATTTAGGGCTTTCCAAGCCATATTCGGATTTGTGGAGTATCATATGAGGTCTTGACTTCAGATCTGAGTCATTGGAAGGGTCTCATGGCATAAAGGTGCCAACTTTATGGCCATGAGAGCCCCATGCATCTTGTAGAGCACTTTCATGACTTTTTGAGCCAAAACCCCCATGCATGTACACCAAGTTTGGAGCTTTACGTATGAAATGGACATTAGGGGGCTAGATCTATGGTTTTGTGGTGTTAAGGTCCATTAAAATCGACTGTATAGTGTTGGTCATGGATGGACTCGACGAGTTGTTCTTGGGACTTGGCGAGTCGCGGTGTAATGACCACCAAATCCTTTCTGTGGACGGACCAGCTGTTAGGGAGGAAAGTCCCTTAGATGTTTAGACTCGTAAAGGGACCTGGAAATCGTGGGACTCGGCAAGTGTATGAACAGACTCGGCGAGTCCATGGAAATCTCCCAGCCTTTGAAGATGGACTCGACGAGATGTTCATATAACTCGGCGAGTCGTAGACCGGACACATTCTTATGAGGGAGATGAGCTCGTCGAGTTCAAGGAAGAACTCGGCGAGTCGGATGAAGATGGTCCTGATGGTTTGAATGAAGGAGAACCCGTCGAGTTCTTACTAAGACTCGACGAGTGGATTCGGGGTTGGATCGGATTAGTAGAGTATGGACTCGGCGAGTTGGTGGACCAACTCGGCGAGTCAGGTCAACTGGGTGTTGACTTTGACCAAGGTTGACTTTGAATGGTTATGGTATTGACCCTGGTTAGGGTCATATGTTCTGTTTGATGACTTGAGGATTGTCGTGTAGGGATTGAGGAGTCGAGGAGAGCCGACCTTCACGCCGAGGACAGTTCAGACGCTACACAACATCGAGGTGAGTTACCTTCCAGTAGGAGTGGGTCTAAGGCATCAAGGCCGGCCCACTAGTTATTGTTGGTTGGGATGATTATCTTAGTGGTAATCGTCTGGCCTGTTATTGTTGGGTATTCAAGTATGCTAGATTACTGGATAAGTGAGTATGCTAGTTTGCTAGTTGCTATGTTATGTGAAATAGTATCAGTAGAAGGGGACTAGTCCCCGATTCAGTCTTTAGGACCAATGGGTAGGTCGGACACCCCATATTTGTCTGACATCATGATTATGATATGATATTATGTGTTAGTAGTAGGGGTGAAATAGTCCCCGTGTTCGGTTGAGATAGATCGGAGGGTAGGTCAGCACCCCAGAATAGCTTGACATGGGTAGGTCAGCACCCCAGAATGGCTTGACATGGGTAGGTCAGCACCCCAGAATAGCTCGACATGGGTAGGTCAGCACCCTAGAATGGCTTGACATGGGTAGGACGGGCGCCCCAAAACTGCCCGATAGTATGTATGCTATGTGATTGTATAGTTTGTGGTATGATGGGGGAACTCACTAAGCTTTGTCCTTACAGTTTCAGATTGGTTTCAGGTACCTCTTCGTCCAAGGGGAAGGAGTTGGCGGGGTAGCAGCGCATCACACACGCACACATGATTTCCGCTTAGAGTTTTTCTGGGATTGTACTCTCATATTTATTTCCTTCAGCTAATATGGTTTGAGACATGATACTACAGTTTTATGTATTGACATGATTTTGGCAATGTTCGTGGTGATTTATGACATTTCAGTTCAGCATGGTGATGACACGATTTGGAGCAGGGGGGTCAGGATCAGGATCTGGATCCGGGGCAGGGTCAGGCGACACTACCGATGTGATTGATGAGAGGCTGCACGAGCTTATTGCAATCGAGGTTACCAGGGGCATCCTTGACGCTACCCCAGTCATTTTTGGGACGGTCAAGGAGGGCATTATCGAGATCATAGAGAAGAGACTCAGATCATTCAGGGTTGAGATTGATGCGGGCCAGGTTGGGGCCCGAACTCCCTTGTTTCGGGAGTTCAAGGCGTGTGGGACGCCAGAGTTTTACGGGTCCAGGGACCCCATTGTTAGCTGATGCTGGGTGGTGGATATCGAGACGTCCAGCGAACGAGTTCTTGCCCTGATAAGGCAAAGGTGGGATTTGCTTCTTGTATGTTGAGAGACAGGGCCCGAGATTGGTGGAGCGAGGTTACGAGTCAGGTGGGAGCAACCGGTGTGGCTGAGATGACCTGGGCCGAGTTTGTTCGGTGATTCGACTTGGAGTTTGCACCAGCCATTAAGGTGCAATGACTTGTGAGGGAGTTTCATGACTTACAGCAGACTACTGATACTGTGGCGGAGATCACCGCCAAGTTTTGAGAGGGAGCATTATTGATTCCACAATATGCCACCGATGAGGATATGCGGAGGACGAGGTATCATTCCATGATGAGGGATAATATCCGGGAATTTGTGAGATTTATAGGGTGCAAAACCCTAAACGAGATGGTAGATAAGGCCCGGGAACGGGAGATGGAGTTGGACATCGGCACCAAGCGGAAGCCGGAGCAGACGCAGGTGGCGTGGGGTCAGGCTAAGAAGCCTAAGACCTCAGACACTTCCAGCAGGGGTCAGCAGGGTCATGGCCGGTGTGCCAAGTGCATTAGGGTGCATGGTGGAGCTTGTCGTATCACAGGCACAGGATGTTATGCATGTGGCCAGCAGGGCCACGTGAGCAGGGAATGCCCCACAAAGGGCTTGATTTGTTTTCATTGCAACCAGACCGGCCATAAGCGGGTCAACTGCCCGAGGTTGCAAGGAGGAGGAGGAGTGGTGGCGGCGCCTGCACTCGTCACGTTGAGGATTACAGATGGCCGCCCTGCAAAGGCGGATACTCCAGCGGTGAAGAGCCGTGCATTTCAGTTTACCACTGAGGAGGCTCAGGCAGCACCAGAGGTTGTGGCTAGTATGTGTCCATCACTCTCTACTCTTTATTATTCGTATGACTTATGTGTATGTTATGTTGGTATAAGGACCTTTTCGGTCAATGGTATATCAGTACATGTTTTGTTTGATTCGGATACTACCCGATTGTTCGTATCTCTTGCGCTTAGCAAGAAGTTTCGGGACGCGCCGGGAACTCTGTATTCTCGCACAAGGTAGAGATGGCAGATAACCACACAGAGAGTGTCGCGAGAGTG
This sequence comes from Lactuca virosa, assembly GCF_052849685.1. Classification (NCBI taxonomy): domain Eukaryota; kingdom Viridiplantae; phylum Streptophyta; class Magnoliopsida; order Asterales; family Asteraceae; genus Lactuca; species Lactuca virosa. Next base: position 147,767,048 of record NC_136426.1, read on the forward strand.
GTATTAGGTTAAGCAGCTAGAGTCATTGGCATTACTGGGATTAGAGAAGTGTTAGCTGGTTTTCAGGAATCATGTTGTTTGAAAGGGTTATTCGTGGTGCTCTAGCTCTGTTAGGCGCCGGCCGTCAGCAGACTGCCAATTGGACGGGAGAGGGCTTGGGGAATCCTTCAATTCTCGTGTGATGAGTGGACCTAGTTGAATCTAAGTGGGGGAGAATCATTTAAATATCCAAGATGGTAGCGAATGTGAGACGAGGATGCATTTCAGATCCCCATTGGGGGAGGAAAGGCGGCCTTAAGGGCCGACTGAATATAGGATAGCAAGGGATGGGAGTTCGGGAAACTCCCAACGTTTGGATCACGTCTTCTTGAAGCCACATAGCAGGATGTGGAGTAGGGAACCAGGTAGAGTTCCAGTCAGTATTTGAGTTCAGCTGGGAGGATAGACCGTGTGGACGCTCAACGCTAAGATGCGTTCGGATTAATAGATGAGCGATAGGGCTATTGACAGTGATTGTGCAGGAAGTGTTCTAAGACTACGGGGGTTCCGTAGCATTCACAAGTGGCCAGAAAATCTAAGGGTCATAAGGTTTCTCTCCGATTCATGAAAATGATGGTGAGGAAACACTTCCACCAAGTAGATTTGAAGCAGATGGCAAAAGGTCTAAACAATTGAGACTATGATTACGGCATCCCTTTTCATAGTTCTGAAATTGTTTAGACACACATGCATGCTATCTAAGGAAAGGTGTATGATTTTGATAAAGTTTTATCAAAGCATCTCGTATCAGAAATCTGAACTTTGGTAAGAAAGTCAATAAAGTATTGATTTCTAGAAGTCCAGCTGATTTCTGAGTACATGTCAAAGCTAGTGGGAGCATAAGTGTTATGCTAATAATCATCATGTTAGTGGGAGCATGATAATTATTGTTAGTGTTGCAAGTTAGCAATGTTAATTATAGAAAACAAAAGTTTCAATTCGTGAGGCTGCAGGGATTGAAAAAGTTGTTTTGCTATAATTAAGGGAGCGGATATACTTCATTTCAGTTCTAAAGGCTTAGATTGAGACCTTAATCATCTTTAGTCAAGAATATATATATGAATTTCATGTTGGATTGGTTCAACTTAACGAAATTCTATATATTGCGTTCTCAAAATTCGATTATGATTACGGCATCCCTCTTCATAGTCAAATTTTGAAAACATGGCAAATTAAAATATTGTAGCAAAAGATTGGTCTAGAATCATGTCTTTATGTGAGACATCATGAATCGTGTACCATTTGCTTTGGGTACAGGATCGATTGCATGTGCTATAATATTTGTCATTTCTAAATTTTTCCAAATGCCCAGAGGCATTAAGAAGGGAAAAGGTCTAGAATTGGATATGACTAAAATGATTAAGCAATTGTCGAGGACAATCTGAGGTTTACCAAAGATTGGTTGCTCAGGGACAGTTGGAAGTATAGTGCTAATTTTGGAAGGACCATATTGACATATTCTGAAAAGAGGCATCTCTTATTCAGAAGTGATAGTCAAAATGAGAATATGGAGTTGTCTCCATAGGTGGAAGTTATCTGTGTAAGATTAGAAAACTTAATGCAAGAAGCATGTCCAAAGCAATGTACTTTGAATATGAGACTTAGTTTCCATGGAGTTGATCTCCATTGGAATACCTTATAATGACTGTTGACAAGTCTTTGTGACTTTGTACATATTCATTACAGGAGGGTCAGTGCATATAAGTTTAAAATCTAAACAGATTTCGATAAATGATAGGAATTTGAAATTCTCACATTTTTCGATAAGGATTTGGGAGTGTGAAATTAGAATCATTGAAATTATGTTCAATTGGTTTATTTCACAAAGTAAGGATCATAGACAAACATAGAGTGCATACTTGGTGTATGGCAAAGCTATTGTTTAAGAAAAACATAGTGTACATGCTTGGAGCATGGGACAACTAGTGTTTTTAATTCTAGTATAAAGTTGATAAAACCGAAACAATGAATAATGAGTAATCAGTATGGTGATAAATAAAAGTGTTTATTTATATTCATAGGGTTTGATACCATATTTGATTCATTTATTTTTGTGTTTCACTTTGCATGTTTTGACTTCCAGAATAACTAAGTCGCTCTTCCTGAATGATTAAGTTATTCAAACCATCCACAGTCGGTCATATGTTGGAAGTAGATATGAATCAAGACTGTCATGGGTTGGTTTGTAGAGGTCCAAGTTGGTGGACAAAGTGGTGCTACAACACTCATGAGTGCTCATAAGCTCTGAGTATTGGATTCAACCCACGCTCATTTGAATCACTTCATGGATTTTATCACGAGTGATCATGAGACGATAATATCTTATATTCTTAAAACCTAGAGATATGAGTTGTTACTATGAGTTGGTTATACATTGATTGCACGAAAACGCATTGGTAACTCGATGTTATAAAACGTGCCTTTGTGTATGATTCAACAAGTAGTAGAACAAGCCATATGAGTCGAAGTTTATCCATTCCTTTTACCTTCGGGATAAAAGCGATATCTGTGGGCCCCTCGATGATTTAGCGATGACACATGTGAGTGCTTGGCCAAGCCAGGACTGATTTGATTTGTTCAATCAGTCAGTCATCATAAATCGAAAATCGGGAAACAACAAATGGACAGAGAGAATGATTATAATCCATGTCTCAGTCCATATGATATCTAGAATGGAGGAATATATGATCCCTTATCTAATGGACAAGTCATTGACAAAGTCAGAGTTCGACAGCGGCTTTAAGAGCTACGACTGCCAGTTAGGTTTTGAAGTCATACTGAATAATAGTTTTAGACTTATCCAAGTGGGAGACTGTTGGATTAATGTCTAAGTCCATAACTATATTTGGTATGTACTTGACCCGACCCGGCATGGTCCATTTGGGTTGCACTTCACCGGCACAATTTATATGGATAGTCTTTTGAGAATAGTATATTTATGATTTATATTAATATATTATAAGTTCTAATATATTAATATGGAATCATATTATTTAATTAGTATTGATCAAGAATTAATTTAGAATTAATTAAGTGATCAAAAAGAACTAATTAAATATGGACTCTTATATATATGGAATGGGCCAAGTTCATTTAGGTTGGGCTAAGCTTTCATGGATGGTCCATGGAGCTTTTAACCCATGGATCCTATGTAAATGAAAGGTCATGGGTATTATGGTTTACATGGATGTAACCCTAATCCTCCATAATATATAAAGGGGTCCTTGGCTCACAAAATTGGTACAAGTGTGTGAAAATAAGAGTGGGCCGATTTTAGTGTGCATACATATTCTCTCAAGTCTTCCAAGGTGTTTTGGTGATTTGTGATTCCACTTGAGGCTTCCACACTATTGGGGCTAAGCTCTTAAAGTTCAAGACATCAAGCTACATCAAAAGGTATGTCATCTAACTAGAACTTTATAGTATAGGTGCTTCATAATATGCTAGTTAGGATGAAACCTTGGAATAGTTAATATTTGCATGTATAATAGAGAAAACATAGATCCAAGGTTTATAGGGTTGCATGTACACCATAGGAGTGTTAGAATGCTCAAAACCCCAACAGTGGTATCAGAGCCTGGTTGTTTTCTGTTATATTGATGCAAATGTTTTATTTTCAAGTTGAAAAAAAATGGAAAAAAAAACATGACGCTTGTCAAATTTTAAGATAATTACTTGTTTTGTGAAAAACGAATTATTTGTAAAATTTGAATCATTTGTTATATGAGTTGAATTAGGTCAAATTTAGTAAAAGATAAAATGATATGATTATTTTATTAGTTTTAAAAGTTTGATCTAAATGTTTTAAGGAGTTACAAATTTTGCATTAAAATTTTGGAGCTCAAAAGTTTTTTTTAAAAAAAAAAAATTGATTCAAAGTTTTTATGGAGTTACAAAATTTGGTCTTAATGTTTTCAAGAATTCCATAACTTGTTCTTAAGTTATGGAACATGAAAAGTTTCATCATAAAACAAGTATTTAACTCCATAAGTTATGGAATCCAAAAGTTTTCAAGAGTTACAAAACTTGTCCTCAAGTTTTGGAATTTGGAAAAAGTTTTTTTTATGATAAAAAAAAAATTGAATTCTAAAACTCTTGGGTTCATAACTTAAACAATTAATTAAATGGTTTTAATTTTGAATTTAATAATTGGAATTATGATGTTTTTATTGAATAATTCAATTAACTCTTATGGACTTTATTAATAGATAATTAAAGTGTTTAATTAAAAGAGAATTAATAATTCCATAATGACATGGTTTAAATTTAATTAAATTAAGAGTATAGTTTAATTAATAGATTAAACCACCAAGTATTTTAAATGTCTAAAATACACCCTTATACTATTATAATATTAAAAGTTTAATATATTATATGTATAAGAGCAAGTCGTCTTACCATTAGTAGGCCTCATTCACAAAGCCGGTCTATAAGGGGGGTATAAGGTTACTGCCTATAAAATGGCAGTTTAATGGGTGTCTACTCTCACCCACCGCTTCCTTGACTGGTGGAGGGTCGTTAGCCGAACAGGTAGGACAATGACTATAATTCTCCCTTCATTAAAAGTATTAATGATAAATACTAAGTAACTAAACTTTTTATAAATTCCCAATCTTAGTTACTTAGGAAAATGTGAATAAGGTGCTAATCCATGAAATTACACTTTGCACTTTGTTTAAGCTGTTAGTGGAGCGTGTGTGGTTAACCGGCACACTAACCTGGACTTAACAAGGTAGGCAAAGGGTAACTTAATGTTTATCATAGTATCGTTGGAGCGTGTGTGGTTAACCGGCACATCGATTGAGGGGTAAATATTAAGGGTACCAAGTATATTTGCATGGTTACTTCACACCTTGTTTTATGATCCTCGACATCCCAGTCACAAAACCTGAAGGGCACACTCGAGATTGAAACATGCCATTGAAAAGTTCAATGAATCTCAAAAGAATCTAGGAGTTTCAAAACCAATTAAAACCTAATAATACATTTCGTTTATCTTGGTGGAAATTGGTGAATCGTCATTCACCTACATTCAAATATTTTATAGCTTGGATTACAGCATCCCTCTTCCAAGTTATAAAATAGTTTGTTGGGTCGTAGCCTTAATATATCATATTGGGTGTTATATTAAGGACTTAAATCAACTTTACGTGAATTTCTCCCATTGTTGATGTCTGGTTTAGACAACAATGATCTTCCCAAACCAAGCTTTCCTAATGAATATGACTTCCCGAGTTTGGCTCATGGAAGTCATACTTCTCTTCCTCCACCTCCTCCAATTATTCTCCCTAACCCACAAGTTCAAGGTCACTCAAGCCCTAATGGCAAGCAAGGTCTATGTGTGATCACATCTTAGAGATGAAGTCACATATTGACAAGCCGGGAGAGTTGGGTGTCAAAGTATTGAGAAAGTTGGATGTTCAATCACTTTCTAAGTCACATAGTGAGTTCCTTTGGGACTACTATGAAACAGACTATGACATGAACCTTAATGATCATATCTATTTGCTTGGTGCTGCTGAATCAGCAATGATTTGGAACGATAGTAAAGCAAATTTGATTAGAAGATCAACTTCCCAAAAACTTTATGGACAGTGACAATGGTGACACTGGAAATCCAGAAAAAGCATTCTCTTCCCAATGGAAAGGGATTGGCCATAGTCAACCCGGTTGACCAAATGGTAAAGAGAAAGGCTAAGTCTGAGATAGTCCCATTACCAAAGGGTCCATATGTTTATTTTTTCAAAGGAAGGGGCGTTGATTGCAAAGCTGCCAAATTTACCTAAGGATGTTAAAGTCAATAAGTTTGACTCTACATCAGGTAGAGCCCATTATCTAACTCTGTTAAGTTCTATTCTGATATCCTCATTACATGATGTGACTGGGTCACATGTTGATGTTTTAAGAATAAAAGAATAGAGAGAAATCTTAAAGGAAGTATATGCTGATTCTGATCGCGAAGGTGGATTTCGATCGCATCAGAATTTTGAGCAGTTGCTTAAGAAGTTATGATATATTGCTAAGGAATAGATAACAACAATTTTCCATGTGGATTGTAAGGATAAGTTTTTCCGTAAAGTTTTAAAATAAAAGAAAATTGTTTAATTTTATTTATTTGAAGTATCCTTACAATGGCATTTGTGTAAAATTGTTGCTTATATGATTCCACTGACAGCAATATTGGAAAATGGATTTGATTCTTTCATTTGTGGTAGTGTCTAAATTTACCAAATCGGGAAAGTTCCTCATCACCCAAGTTTCAATTGGACCGAAACTTGGAATCATGCAAGTTGAATAGTATGATGAATGAGAACTTTCAAGCATTGGAAAATCAAGACTAATTACTTGTTCACATGGATGTGTGAGTCAAGTGAAGGACTAAAGGGATCGAGTACACATTCTTGTGCACTGGTCATGTCCACCACAAAGCTCGTTAAGACTATTTGATTTACTAAAGTTTAGTAAATATGGTTATACTTACAAGTTTAAGTATAATTCTGAAACATTGGAAAAGTCTCAATGTATGGTAGAACGAATGGGAAGAATCAAATTAGGCAGAAAGATAAAAGTTTCTCAAATCTGAAAAGATGGGAGAGTACTTTAGTATCATGTTTGTGATCATCTTAATGATTTAGAAATCATATCACAATTAGTCCTCTAAAGGTCATCTTAGTGCATTCTTATGACTAAGAAGAGGAGTCATGAATTGTTGAAATAGTTAGATCAGGAAGATGAGTCATACTTCGTTCCAAAACAATTCTTAGAGTCATACTCCAATATTGTAACTTGAGTGACATATCTTAAAGAAAGGTTTAAAACACTTGTCAAATGTAAGAGTAAAAGTGTCCTGCTCTTGTACATTTGAAATTGGTAAGTTGTGATGTTTTGGATAAAACAAAGACCAACTAAGGCCAATTGTGTGAAGTGTTTGTCTTGATAAAGAATCCGCACTATCTCTTGAATATTTGGCAAGATAGTCTTATATGTCAAGAGCATAGTGGGAGTCTTAAAGATCCTAAAAAGAATTTCAAGAACTAATCAAGAATAAAACCTGAGGTTCTTCACTAGCACACGACTTGAGGTTTATAACCTATCGTGTTGACATATTCTGTGCCCATTCCAGTTAAAGTTGGCTTTGCATAGGAGTTCTGAAAATTCTCAATTGCTTGCATAACAACTTGGAAGCAATGGCAGGCCCTGTACTGCCAGGTGGCAAGAAGTTAAGATTGCATAAGTTCAGTCCATATGAGTTTGGATTTGTCATTATCCTTGTCTTGTGACTATGGTTTTGACGATTCACATGGATAAGAACACATACACCATAAAATCTAAGGGTCATAAGGTTTCTCTCCGATTCATGAAAATGATGGTGAGGAAACACTTCCACCAAGTAGATTTGAAGCAGATGGCAAAAGGTCTAAACAATTGAGACTATGATTACGGCATCCCTTTTCATAGTTCTGAAATTGTTTAGACACACATGCATGCTATCTAAGGAAAGGTGTATGATTTTGATAAAGTTTTATCAAAGCATCTCGTATCAGAAATCTGAACTTTGGTAAGAAAGTCAATAAAGTATTGATTTCTAGAAGTCCAGCTGATTTCTGAGTACATGTCAAAGCTAGTGGGAGCATAAGTGTTATGCTAATAATCATCATGTTAGTGGGAGCATGATAATCATTGTTAGTGTTGCAAGTTAGCAATGTTAATTATAGAAAACAAAAGTTTCAATTCGTGAGGCTGCAGGGATTGAAAAAGTTGTTTTGCTATAATTAAGGGAGAGGATATACTTCATTTCAGTTCTAAAGGCTTAGATTGAGACCTTAATCATCTTTAGTCAAGAATATATATATGAATTTCATGTTGGATTGGTTCAACTTAAGGAAATTCTATATATTGCGTTCTCAAAATTCGATTATGATTACGGCATCCCTCTTCATAGTCAAATTTTGAAAACATGGCAAATTAAAATATTGTAGCAAAAGATTGGTCTAGAATCATGTCTTTATGTGAGACATCATGAATCGTGTACCATTTGCTTTGGGTACAGGATCGATTGCATGTGCTATAATATTTGTCATTTCTAAATTTTTCCAAATGCCCAGAGGCATTAAGAAGGGAAAAGGTCTAGAATTGGATATGACTAAAATGATTAAGCAATTGCCGAGGACAATCTGAGGTTTACCAAAGATTGGTTGCTCAGGGACAGTTGGAAGTATAATGCTAATTTTGGAAGGACCATATTGACATATTCTGAAAAGAGGCATCTCTTATTCAGAAGTGATAGTCAAAATGAGAATATGGAGTTGTCTCCATAGGTGGAAGTTATCTGTGTAAGATTAGAAAACTTAATGCAAGAAGCATGTCCAAAGCAATGTACTTTGAATATGAGACTTAGTTTCCATGGAGTTGATCTCCATTGGAATACCTTATAATGACTGTTGACAAGTCTTTGTGACTTTGTACATATTCATTACAGGAGGGTCAGTGCATATAAGTTTAAAATCTAAACAAATTTCGATAAATGATAGGAATTTGAAATTCTCACATTTTTCGATAAGGATTTGGGAGTGTGAAATTAGAATCATTGAAATTATGTTCAATTGGTTTATTTCACAAAGTAAGGATCATAGACAAACATAGAGTGCATACTTGGTGTATGGCAAAGCTATTGTTTAAGAAAAACATAGTGTACATGCTTGGAGCATGGGACAACTAGTGTTTTTAATTCAAATATAAAGTTGATAAAACCGAAACAATGAATAATGAGTAATCAGTATGGTGATAAATAAAAGTGTTTATTTATATTCATAGGGTTTGATACCATATTTGATTCATTTATTCTTGTGTTTCACTTTGCATGTTTTGACTTCCAGAATAACTAAGTCGCTCTTCCTGAATGATTAAGTTATTCAAACCATCCACAGTCGGTCATATGTTGGAAGTAGATATGAATCAAGACCGTCATGGGTTGGTTTGTAGAGGTCCAAGTTGGTGGACAAAGTGGTGCTACAACACTCATGAGTGCTCATAAGTTCTGAGTATTGGATTCAACCCACGCTCATTTGAATCACTTCATGGATTTTATCACGAGTGATCATGAGACGATAATATCTTATATTCTTAAAACCTAGAGATATGAGTTGTTACTATGAGTTGGTTATACATTGATTGCACGAAAACGCATTGGTAACTCGATGTTATAAAACGTGCCTTTGTGTATGATTCAACAAGTAGTAGAACAAGTCATATGAGTCGAAGTTTATCCATTCCTTTTACCTTCGGGATAAAAGCGATATCTGTGGGCCCCTCGATGATTTAGCGATGACACATGTGAGTGCTTGGCCAAGCCAGGACTGATTTGATTTGTTCAATCAGTCAGTCATCATAAATCGAAAATCGGGAAACAACAAATGGACAGAGAGAATGATTATAATCCATGTCTCAGTCCATATGATATCTAGAATGGAGGAATATATGATCCCTTATCTAATGGACAAGTCATTGACAAGGTCAGAGTTCGACAGCGGCTTTACGAGCTACGATTGCCAGTTAGGTTTTGAAGTCGTACTCAATAATAGTTTTAGACTTATCCAAGTGGGAGACTGTTGGATTAATGTCTAAGTCCATAACTATATTTGGTATGTACTTGACCCGACCCGGCATGGTCCATTTGGGTTGCACTTCACCGGCACAATTTATATGGATAGTCTTTTGAGAATAGTATATTTATGATTTATATTAATATATTATAAGTTCTAATATATTAATATGGAATCATATTATTTAATTAGTATTGATCAAGAATTAATTTAGAATTAATTAAGTGATCAAAAAGAACTAATTAAATATGGACTCTTATATATATGGAATGGGTCAAGTTCATTTAGGTTGGGCTAAGCTTTCATGGATGGTCCATGGAGCTTTTAACCCATGGATCCTATGTAAATGAAAGTTCATGGGTATTAGGGTTTACATGGATGTAACCCTAATCCTCCATAATATATAAAGGGGTCCTTGGCTCACAAAATTGGTACACGTGTGTGAAAATAAGAGTGGGCTGATTTTAGTGTGCATACATATTCTCTCAAGTCTTCCAAGGTGTTTTGGTGATTTGTGATTCCACTTGAGGCTTCCACACTATTGGGGCTAAGCTCTTAAAGTTCAAGACATCAAGCTACATCAAAAGGTATGTCATCTAACTAGAACTTTGTAGTATAGGTGCTTCATAATATGCTAGTTAGGATGAAACCTTGAAATAGTTAATATTTGCATGTATAATAGAGAAAACATAGATCCAAGGTTTATAGGGTTGCATGTACACCATAGGAGTGTTAGAATGCTCAAAAACCCAACAATTCCATCTCTTGGGAACCTGGTGGTTAGACCGGGTGCGAGACTGGTAATCTCCGGGATCGGCTAAGGATATCTATTTACCGATCAGGTAAAGTTAATCGGATGTTATGGTGCATAAAGGATCTCAACGTAGTGGCGGGGTATCGACCCGTTTCGGAGAGGACTCCGAATCGGGGTTCGTGTAGATTCAATACAGGATTTTGATTCCGTGAGATGGGATACGGGAGCAGAAGGATGCCAAGGGCATCAAATGCAGTATACCAGGGTAATGAGTGGGTTTGGTTCGATGGTAGCTCAAGCCATCACGATGTACCTCGAGTGGTTCTATCAACATGTTGAAACCAGGTAAATATAGGTCAAAGGAGGTCGGGTATGATGTAAGACTATAGTTGTTCTGGCAGCATTCATCTTTGCATCGGGTTCAGTGGCTACGGGTTGTCAGCCTGTCATGATCGGATGGATCAAGGATTGAAGGAGTCGAGACAAGAGGTATTGCGAGGGAAGTTAGTGTCATACGAGGTGTCCTTCGGAGGTCATGTGGCACTGCTAAGCGTGTGTCTCTGGCTCAGCAGTCGGGAAGGTGTCCTGTGTTTCAGATAGTTGGTAGGCAATTTGGGACCAGGAAGGTCCCGACCGTTCTTCAGGAAAGCAGCCATGTGGCATCAAGAGGAGTAGGAGCGACTTCAGTGATTTGGAGTCTGTGTATGGAATTACGGGTTATTCGGCATTCGCAGTTGGTCGGTGACTTTTGTTCTTTAAGAAGACTTAAGGTATTACGAGTGAGAAAAATTCTATCTAGGCAGGTCTCTTGTGGAATCAGTTCAAGGATGATTCGATGTGGGCAGTCTGTCAGGGAGACAGACCAATTCGAGGCTTTAGGTTTCAGATGGAGCGGATGTGATCAGGTTGCAAGGAAATCGATCATTTTCGAATTCTAGAACCTTACGAGGGTTGGTTTTGATTGCCTCGGGAAGACTGGGGCATTCCCGGGTTTGTGGCCGTGTTGCTCAGGTAGTCTGGTAGGTCGGGGATGGTGATGCATGACTTCGAGGAGGAAGTCTAATTTAAGTGGGGGAGAGTTGTATCACTCTGATTCGAAGTACTTGGTTGGGGTCTTGAAAGCCAAAGGGTAGGGGCGATTCGGTCTTTCATGGGTCTCGGGTTTTATCCGGAAGGTTTTAGGCTTGGAGGTGTCGATCGGAGCGTAGGGCTTCCCGCCACCTTTTCGTGGATATAAAGTTCGTCGGAAACAGACTTAGAATGAAGGAGTTATGACACTTTGAAGTTATTGTCAATTTTAGCCCCTAATGGAAATTAGTGACAAGAAGATCCCATACATGCAAGGTGGCCAGCACAAGAGTACGCCCAGTGTAAGCTGGGGTACGCCCAACGTAGATGGAGTAAATGGTCGCGGGTGACTGGAGACGTACGCCCAGAGTCACTAAACCCTAATTTTTAGGGTCTGACACTATATAAAGAACATCACGCCCTCTAGGGGCAGCCTCCTTCTCACCCTTTAACCCCTCTTCGAAACCCTAGCCCTAATTGTGAGAGTGTGAGCTTGTAAGGCCATCTTGGAGTGCATCTTAGTGTTCTTGAAGAGGATTGATCATCTTGGAGTCTCATTGATCAGGGAAGAGCTTTTGGATCCAGGTTCTCCAGCTCATTTGCAAGTCTCAGAAGGTATAAAGTTTCTACCTTGTTATCTTATAGCTTGAAATCTAGATTAGGGCTTGTTTGGTGTTTCTTATGAGCTCATGCATTATCTCATGGGAGTTGAGCAACTCCAGAGCTTAGGAAGAGTAGATATGAGGTCCTTTGGTCCATCTACTTCATAAAAATGCAATCTTGATGAGTGTTCTAACCTCATGCATGGACTAAGACCCTTGGAAAGGTCTTAATGGGTTGTTGGGAGCATATGGAGCATGCAAAGGCATAACGTTGCCAACTTTATGCCTTAAGACGTCTTAATGGACTTAGATCTGAAGTTTGATGTTGAAATCCCGAGTATTAAGCACTTAATGGAAAAGTAGCTTAACAGAGGAGTACGCTGGGTGTACATGCAGGTACACGCCGCGTACACCACCTTCAGCCAGTACGCTTAGCGTACATAGAAGTACGCCCCGCGTACTCATCAGTTTTGTGCTTAAGATGTTTTGGGCCTCGGGTTGGGCCAAGCAGTGGACTTTGGGTCTTTGGGCCTTAGTGGGCCATCAGAAGTTAGATGTTTTGGGCCAGGAATATGTTTGGGCTTAGGGTAAGGCCCATTAGAGGGAGTAGGCCCAATTGAGCAAATTGGGCCATTAGTGGACCACTAGTGGAGTTGGAAAGCCTACCTAGTGTTGGGTTTTGTTTTGAGATTTGGGCCTTAGTTTTGGATCATACTGGGCCAGGGGTAAAATGGTTCAGGAAGTGGGACCCTGTTGCTAATTGGGTATATTGATCGGTATTGATGGTTCAGGAAGTGGACAGGGCAACAACTAAGGATTTCTTCAGGAAGCTTCTGCATTTAAGGTGAGTTTTCTCACCATACCAATGGGTATAAGGCACCAAGGCTGGTTCATTTTATGATAGTTGGTATACTTGCTGTGTAGAGGTGTGTGGCATTGTTATGTGGTAGAGATAGCTTTTACACCTAGTGGTAGAGATAGCCTTCAGGGCTAGTGGTAGAGATATCCTTCAGGGCTAATGGTAGAGATAACCTTTATGGCTAAGGGTAGAGATAGCCTTTGTGGCTAGCGGTAGAGATAGCTTTATAGTTAATTGATATGTATTATGTGGTAGAGGTAGCTGTTATAGCTAATTGATATGCATTATGCGGTATAGATGGCCTTATAGCTAATTGATATGTATTATGTGGTAGAGGTAGTTGTTATAGCTAATTGATATGCATTATGTGGTAGAGGTAGCTTTATAGCTAATTGATATGTGTTATGTGGTAGAGGTAGCTTTTATAGCTAACATGTTATGTGGATTGTGTGTGGGGTATGCTCTGGGGAGCTCACTAAGCTTCGTGCTTACATGTTTGTTTATGGTTTCAGGTACTTCAGATCCCAAGTGCAAGGGCAAGGCGTGATAACATGGCCTGCACTCTCTCGCAGACACTTTATGAGACATTCTGATGTTTGGAATAAAAGTTGTATTGACTTATGTTTGAAAACAATTATAACTGGATTTCTTAATGTATGAGAATATGTTTGCTTATTCTAAAATGAAAAAATTTTACTTTGAAAATTAGGTCGTTACAGGTTGGTATGAGGGCCTTGGTTTGCGGGATTCGAGCATACTCTCGGGTGTGTCAGGACTCAAACTAAGGAAATGGTAAAATTGTTTTAAAAAATGACATAAAAAGCTTTTGAAAGAATTTAAAAGATGAGAGTGCAACGCGCGTGATCAGCCGAGCCAAGTAAGTAGTTCCCCAATGTGCTAGCCATGTTATTCTGGTATTTGAGCTTTGATGATCGTATGGAACTTGCGATGTGTATGCTTTTAAAATTATATACGATTAGGAGCTTATAGCCTTAGAATGATGTATTTGGCCTTATTTCATGCTCCTTATCTCGTTGTGGTCCTAGGGTAGAATCTTTTATTCGAAGGTCTGTTTGATCCTTTTCTGTGTATAATTTGCATGCATAAAGGCAACCTGTTATGATTGGTCTGACTGATATAAGTAGAGCAAATCTTAGGACAACCTGAGATTGATGTATGCGGTAGTTTGTGGGATATGGTTTGGTTTTGGGATGAATTGGAGTTATTAGGTAGAGCATTGGGGAAAGGTACATGTAGGTATGGAAGGTAGTATCGGGCTTGTACTACTGAAAGCACAGGACCTGTACCCGAACCAATGTTAGATCTGACAACTTCAAGGAGGACCGGTGTGGGAAGATCCCTTATATGGAAACTCTGATCGTGGTGATTTATGACATTTCAGTTCAACATGGTGATGACACGATTTGGAGCAGGGGGGTCAGGATCGGGATCTGGATCCGGGGCAGGGTCAGGCGACACTACGGATGTGATTGATGAGAGGTTGTGCGATCTTATTGCAGTCGAGGTTACCAGGGGCATCCTTGACGCTACCCCAGTCATTTTTGGGACGGTCAAGGAGGGCATTATGGAGATCATGGAGGAGAGACTCAGATCATTTAGGGCTGAGATTGATGCGGGCCAGGTTGGGGCCCGAACTCCTTCGTTCCGGGAGTTCAAGGCGTGTGGGGAGCCAAAGTTTTCGGGGCCAGGGACCCCATTGTTAGCCGACATTGGGTGGCGGATATCGAGAACGCCCAGCGCACGAGTTATTACCCGGATGCGGCAAAGGTGGGATTTGTTTCTTGTATGTTGAGAGACAGGGTCCGGGATTGGTGGGGCGAGGTTACCAGTCAGGTGGGAGTAGCCGGTGTGGCTGAGATGACCTGGGCCTAGTTTTTTCGGCGATTCGACTTGGAATTTGCACCAGCCCTTAAGGTGCAACGACTTGTAAGGGAGTTTCATGACTTACAGCAGACCACTGATATTGTGGCGGAGATCACCGCCAAGTTTCGAGAGCGAGCATTGTTGATTCCACAGTATAGCACTGACGAGGAGATGCGGAGGACGAGGTATCATTCGATGCTGAGGGATGATATTCGGGAATTTGTGAGCTTTACAGGGTGCAAAACCCTGAATGAGATGGTAGAGAAGGCCCGGGAACGGGAGATGGAGTTGGACTTCCGCACCAAGCGGAAGTCGGAACAGACGTAGATGGCGGGGGGTCAAGCTAAGAAGCCTAAGACCTCAGACACTTCCAGCAGGGGTCAGCAGGGTCAAGGCCGGTGTGCCAAGTGCAGTAGGGTGCACGGTGGAGCTTGTCGTATCACAGGCACAGGATGCTATGCATGTGGCCAGCAGGGCCACATGAGCAGGGAATGCCCCACAAAAGGGCTTGAATTGTTTTCACTGCAACCAGACCGGCCATAAGCGGGTCAACTGTCCGAGGTTGCAAGGAGGAGGAGGAGCGGTGGCGGCGCCTGCACCCGCGACGTTGAGGATTACCGATGGCTGCCCTGCAAAGACGGATACTCCAGCGGTGAAGAGCTGCGCATTTCAGTTGACCACTGAGGAGGCTTAGGCAACGCCAGAGGTTGTGGCTGGTATGTATCCATCACTCTCTGCTCTTTATTATTCGTATGACTTATGTGTATGTTATGTTGGTATAAGGACCTTTTCGGTCAATGGTATGTTGGTACATGTTTTGTTTGATTCGGGTACTACCTGATCGTTCGTATCTCTTGCGCTTAGCAAGAAGTTCCGGGACGCGCCAGGAACTCTGGATTCCCGCAAAAGGTAGAGATGACAGATAACCGCACGACGAGTGTCGCAAGAGTGGTATTAGGTTGAGCAGCTAGAGTCATTGGCATTGTTGGGATTCGAGAAGTGTTAGCTGGTTTTCAGGAATCATGTTGTTTGAAAGGGTTATTCATGGTGCTCTAGCTCTGTTAGGCGCCGACCGTCAGCAGACTGTCAATTGGACGAGAGGGGGCTTGTGGAATCCTTCAATTCTCGTGTGCCGAGTGGACCTAGTTGAATCTAAGTGGGGGAGAATCATTCAAATATCCAGGATGGTAGCGAGTGTGAGACGAGGATGCGTTTCACATCCCCATTGGGGGAGGAAAGGCGGCCTTAAGGGCCGACTGAATATAGGATAGCAAGGGATGGGAGTTCGGGAAACTCCCCAACGTTTGGATCGCGTCTTCTTGACGCCACATAGCAGGATTTGGAGTAGGGAACCAGGTAGAGTTCTAGTCAGTATTTGAGTTCAGCTGGGAGGATAGACCGCGTGGACGCTCAACGCTAAGATGCGTTCGGATTAATAGATGAGCAATAGGGCTATTGACAGTGATTGTGCAGGAAGTTTTCTAAGACTATGGGGGTTCCGTAGCATTCACAAGTGGCCAGATATTATGAGGAGTGTTGTAAGTCTACGAGTGTAGCTGTAGCATTCGTGGATTCGTTCAGATGACTTAGACCAGGGTAGAGTGGTTCGCAAGGTCATGGGGAATCCACAGCTTAGGTGGAATCAGGGTTGGTGATGATTATTCGATCGGATATTTGTGGGCGAGCCCGGATGGTTATGGGAATTCGGAATGGAATTGGTAGAGATTGTTGAGGCAAGGGTTTGGACCTTGAGTTGCAGGATCTTGTGGATAAGCGGTACCTGACTCAGGAGGGCTACGACTGGGTGGTCCTTATATTCGATCTCTTGGGAACCTGGTGGTTGGACCGGGTGCGAGACTGGTAATCTCCAGGATCGGCTAAGGATGTCTATTTACCGATCAGGTAAGGGTAATCGGATGTTATGGTGCATAATGGATCTCAAGGTAATGCTTGCGTATCGACCCGTTTCGGAGAGGACTCCGAATCGGGGTTCGTGCAGATTCAATACAGGATTTTGATTACGTGAGAAGGGATACGGGAGCATAAGGATGCCAAGGGCATCAAATGCAGTATACCAGGGTAATGAGTGGTTTTGGTTCGATGGTAGCTCAAGCCATCATGATGTACCTCGAGTGGTTCTATCAACATGTTGAAACCAGGTAAAGACAGGTCAAAGGAGGTCGGGTATGATGTAAGACTATAGTTGTTCTGGCAGCATTCATCTTTGCATCGGGTTCAGTGGCTACGGGTTGTCAGCCTGTCATGATCGGATGGATCAAGGATTGAAGGAGTCGAGACAAGAGGTATTGCGAGGGCAGTTATTGTCATACGAGGTGTCCTTCGGAGGTCATGTGGCACTGCTAAGCGTGTGTCTCTGGCTCAGCAGTCGGGAAGGTGTCCGGTGTTTCAGATAGTTGGTAGGCAATTTGGGACCAGGAAGGTCCCGACCGTTCTTCAGGAAAGCAGCCATGTGGCATCAAGAGGAGTAGGAGCGACTTCAGTGATTTGGAGTCTATGTATGGAATTGTGGGTTATTCGGCATTCGCAGTTGGTCGGTGACTTTTGTTCTTTAAGAAGACTCAAGGTATTACGAGTGAGAAAAATTCTATCTAAGCAGGTCTCTTGTGGAATCAGTTCAAGGATGATTCGATGTGGGCAGTCTGTCAGGGAGACAGACCACTTCGAGGCTTTAGGTTTCAGATGGAGCGGATGTGATTAGGTTGCAAGGAAATTGACCATTTTCGAATTCTAGAACCTTACGAGGGTTGGTTTTGATTGCCTCGGGAAGACTGGGGCATTCCTGGGTTTGTGGTCGTGTTGCTCAGGTAGTCTGGTAGGTCGGGGATGGTGATGCATGACTTCGAGGAGGAAGTCTAATTTAAGTGGGGGAGAGTTGTATCACTCTGATTCGAAGTACTTGGTTGGGGTCTTGAAAGCCAAAGGGTAAGGGCGATTCGGTCTTTCATGGGTCCCGGGTTTTATCCGGAAGGTTTTAGGCTTGGAGGTGTCGATCGGAGCGTAGGGCTTCCCGACACCTTTTCGTGGATATAACGTTCGTCGGAAACAGACTTAGAATGAAGGAGTTATGACACTTTGAAGTTATTGTCAATTTTAGCTCCTAATGGAAATTAGTGACAAGAAGATCCCATACATCCAAGGTGGCCAGCACAAGGGTACGCCCAACGTAGATGGAGTAAATGGTCGCGGGTGATTGGAGACGTACGCCCAGCGTACGAGGAGTACGCCTAATGTATGCCCAGAGTCACTAAACCCTAATTTTTAGGGTGTGACACTATATAAAGAACATCACGCCCTCTAGGGTCAGCCTCCTTCTCACCCTTTAACCCCTCTTCGAAACCCTAGCCCTAGTTGTGAGAGTGTGAGCTTGTAAGGCCATCTTAGAGTGCATCTTAGTGTTCTTGAAGAGGTGTGATCATCTTGGAGTCTCATTGATCAGGGAAGAGATTTTGGATCCAGGTTCTCCAGCTCATTTACAAGTCTCAGAAGGTATAAAGTTTCTACCTTGTTATCTTATAGCTTGAGATCTAGATTAGGGCTTGTTTGGTGTTTCTTATGAG
The DNA here is from genome assembly GCF_052849685.1 of Lactuca virosa. Classification (NCBI taxonomy): domain Eukaryota; kingdom Viridiplantae; phylum Streptophyta; class Magnoliopsida; order Asterales; family Asteraceae; genus Lactuca; species Lactuca virosa. The sequence continues at coordinate 147,785,434 of NC_136426.1, forward strand.
CTCATGGACTATCTCTTGGGAGTTGAGCAACTCCAGAGGTTAGGAAGAGTAGATCTGAGGTCCTTTGGTCCATCTACTTCATAAAAATGCAATCTTGATTAGTGTTCTAACCTCATACATGGACTAAGACCATTTGAAAGGTCTTAATGGGTTGTTGGGAGCATATAGAGCATGCAAAGGCATAAAGTTGCCAACTTTATGCCTTAAAACGTCTTAAAGGACTTAGATCTGAAGTTTGATGTTGAAATCCCGAGTATTAAGCACTTAATGGAAAAGTAGCTTAACAGAGGAGTACGTTGGGCGTACATGCAGGTACGCGCAACGTACACCACCTTTAGCTAGTACGCTTAGCGTACATAGAAGTACGCCCCGCGTACTCATCCGTTTTAGGCTTAAGATGTTTTGGGCCTCGGGTTGGGCCAAGCAGTGGACTTTAGGTCTTTGGGCCTTAGTGGGCCATCCGAAGTCAGATGTTTTGGGACAGGAATATGGTTGGGCTTAGGGTAAGGCCCATTAGATGGATTGGGCCCAATTGAGCAAATTAGGCCATTAGTAGACCACTATTGGGCTTGGAAAAGCCTACCTAGTGTTGGGTTTTGTTTTGATAATTGGGCCTTAGTTTTGGATTATACTGTGCCAGAGGTAAAATGGTCATTTTACCCCCCATGCATGGATTAAGGATTGTGGTATGGGACCCAGTTGCTAATTGGGTATATTGATCGGTATTGATGGTTCAGGAAGTGCACAGGGCAGCAGCTAAGGATTTCTTCAGGAAGCTTCTGCATTTGAGATGAGTTTTCTCACCATACCAATGGGTCTAAGGCACTAAGGCTGGCCCATTTTACAATAGTTGGTATACTTGTTGTGTAGAGGTGCGTGGCATTGTTATGTGGTAGAGATAGCTTTTACACCTAGTGGTAGAGATAGCCTTCAGGGCTAGTGGTAGAGATAGCCTTTAAGGGTAATGGTAGAGATAGCCTTTATGGCTAAGGGTAAAGATAACCTTTGTGGCTAGCGGTAGAGATAGATTTATAGCTAATTGATATGTATTATGTGGTAGAGGTAGTTTATATAGCTAATTGATATGCATTATGCGGTAGAGATAGCTTTATAACTAATTGATATGTATTAAATGGTAGAGGTAGTTGTTATAGCTAATTGATATGCATTATGTGGTAGAGGTAGCTTTATAGCTAATTGATATGTGTTATGTGGTAGAGGTAGCTTTTATAACTAACATGTTATGTGGATTGTGTGTGGGGTATGCTCTAGGGAGCTCACTAAGCTTCGTGCTTACATGTTTGTTTATGGTTTCAGGTACTTCAGATCCCAAGGGCAAGGGCAAGGCGTGATGGCACGACGTGCACTCTCTCGCAGACACTTTATGGAACACTCTGATGTTTGGAATAAAGTTGTATTGACTTATGTTTGGAAACAATTATAACTGGATTTCTTAATGTATGAGAATATGTTTGCTTATTCTAAAATGAAAAAAATTTACTTTGAAAATTGGGTCGTTACAACTGCATTGCACCCACCATGATGTTTAGCCTGTGATATTTTACTCTGATGTAATAAATAAGTGTTTTGAGAAGATACTCTGATTTGATAACTATGGTTTATTAATAAATTAAAATGAAATTTTTGGTCTTGATTTTTAGGACATTACATTGAAACCTAGAGAATTTGGCATGATTGTAAAAAAATAAAATATTTTAGTAAAGACAAGTCATTGAATGTCAAGAGATCTTTTTGTTATATTTAAAATTGAATCAAATCAATTACATATAATAATAATATAATTAAAAATAATATGATAAATTAAAAAAAATAAAAACATTATATGTTTGAATTTGCCCTGCTATGTATCACACCTTTCTTCCTGAATTGCTCACACTCATATCCAAATATCATAACCTAAGTTGTTTTAAACATTAAAACAAATGATCTCTTTAATCTCCGAATTGACATGAATAAAATCATTGTTTCATGAAGAGAGCAGAGGAAAGTTTCATTCAGAGCATGCACCAAGATTTTGTTTTATGCTTTGTTTTTTTAAGACCCTCTTATATTCCTTCGCATTCTTATTGTACCTAAACACCAAAAAAGACTACAAATTATCAAAATGATCATATCACATGGATTTTATTTGATTCATACTTTCATTTTAATTATAACAGCTTTTGTTTTTTATAATTGAATAGTTTTTAAGAACAATGTTGTAATAAAAAGTCTACACTAAAACAATCAAGAAAACTGAAGTGAAATTCATCAAATAAGAAAATTTTAAGAAAATAGGGGGAGTAACACCGGCTATGCAATCTATGTGTACAATGAAATCACGAATAAGATGCAGAAACTGATACATCATAAAATAAAATGGTTGAAATAAAAAAAATAAGAAATCCATGAAAGGGTGAAAAAGATTTTAAAATGTTTGCATAATTATTAATCAGCTTTCAAATAAGCATCAAAATGACATTTGTTGAAAATGGCGGCTGCCTTATAATTAGCTTTGTGTTCTTTACCTCAGTCGGAATCTACAAACATAGCAAAGTAAGACCATCCAGATTGATGGGCTATAAAGTCGGATTTACATATGATGAAACTTGAAAGGCAAAGGTACGTCCAAAGTCCGAACCTCAATCATGTAATTCCAAGAATCTCAAACCCGAATCAAGCAACAAAAGACATAAAGATGAAAGGATTCAAACCAAAAAGCTCCAAGGAAGAAAGTATAAAATATTATATGCCTGCTCATGAAAGTATAGACCATCAAAATACCAAAGTAAAGGGAACTATATAGAAAATTAGCAAGATAAACAGGGTTACCTGAAGCTTAAGAATATCCTCCTATACTCCATTGGATGATCGGATACTCCGCAATCAACTGTGAGAGAGAAACAACAAATGGAAACATGTTTTTGAAAGTTGGAGCAGCCGGTGGAATTCATTTTCCTGTAACTACAAAAAGTATCCTTATAATTTGAACAATAAACAAAAATATATGAAAAACCCGTAACAAATTAACACAAACATGAAAAGAAAGAGAAATTGTGATCTCGACTTTATCTTGTTAAAAAAATTACATTAACCATGGATAATTAAAAAATGAAATTAAACATAATAAAACATGAAATTAAAGGTAATCACAAAAATACCCGAATTAAACCTCTTTGTTTCAAGCATTGAAATCGTCTAGGCTCTAGGGTTTTCGATTCGCTTCCTTCATCTGAATATGTTTCAAGGGCACAAAAATCAACTCTAACATCATATTATTGCGCTAAATAAATTCTAAACTAACTCCTTTTTCCTTTGTAAGGAAATTGTTGTCTAAGATAGAGACCATAAACTGAAACATAAATCTAAAACTTAATGTAACATCAATATCTAGTAATTAATTTTCCTATTCACCCACGTTTATATAAGGTTAAACACAGAAAACCACAAAAAATTTCAGATAATGAATTTTCCTATTTTATCATAAGCTAATTTCTTACGATTTTTTTCACACATAAATACAAGTCCAACAAGTTTTATCCCATTAAGAACCATGATTGTAATTTAGATAGTGAAAGTGAAACTGAACAGATCCTCAGAAGACGACTTCTTCTCCAACCACTACTTTCATGACATGGACATCTTTACCAATGACATAGTTTGCATATAGCTGTGAACATACAATACAAGGGTAAAAATGTGTCATTCATTTACGCTTTGTGAGGCACGAAGAGAAATTAACCTAACATGAATAAAAACGATACCCATTAGAAAGATGTTCTAGTGAACTGAAAAGAAAAACATCAAATTTTATGATTAAATTATGCAACAAAATGTTACCTTGGTTTATGCAACATATTTATAAGATCAGTTGATATAAGCAAAGATATAAGACAATAAAAAAATAAAACATATAAAAAAATATCATTCGTTGAGTTAAGCACACTTTTTACAATTTCTGCTTTCACTACATTGTTATTTTAGTTTAGTAACTCCTAATTTTAGCAACCACATGCGTTCTTCTCAGTCTATAAAACAATGTTGCAATTTTCCTGGTGGGAGGTGGACCTGATTCATTATATATTTCATTAGGTATAGGAAATTATAAACACAAAACCTTTTAGGCTTACAACATTAACTCAAAAACTTTTGAGTTGTTTCATTTTAACCTACAATCACATTTAGTTTCTTATTTTTCTCACATTTTATTACATTCTGTGATTATAAACTTTTAGATTCTCTTTTCACTAACTCAAATTTATCCAGAGTTGCTTCATGGGGCTTTGTGGTTCCTTTTTAGTGTGTCAATCTCCTATTGCCTTTGGATCTGCAAGCAAAGAAGTAAAGTATTGATAACTTATATCAAGATCTAAAAGCTGAAAAACTCATGAACTTCTAACAAATAAGTTTTTATAGCAGATTAAGAGAGATTCCTCTATCTGTGGACTTGAAGTCTGAAATATAAAAACAGACTGAGATAATTTCCCAAATTTCTCGCTTGAATCTAGAAAAATACTGGAAATAACAAACTAATCATCGTTGATTTCCCACACTTATAGCTTGAATCTTCAAAAAAACATGAAAAAAAAAAACAAACATATGTTTGATTTCCCAAAGTTGTACCTTTAAACTTGAAGATGTGAGGCAGGAGGGTCGACTATCGATATACACAGTGAATTAGAAAGAGGATTCAAAACAAAGAGCTATGGTGAGTACCTTATAAAGATGGGTTCCATCACCAAAGAAATCGAACATCGAAGAAGAGTTGTGGGATTTCTATGGCGGTGGTGGTTAGTGCTTAGTGGCCGGGGCTGAGGGTCGTTGCAGCATATTATTATGAAAAAAAACCCAAAATAGGACAACCACAATCAAGAAATCTATGGGTACGAAGGGTAAACCTGATTTGCTTACGAAAATCGTTGACAGATGGGTTGGGGTCATTGTAGCATTGAGAAAACACTGGAGGTGGTTGATTTTGGTGGCAACAACGAGAGAGAGAGAGAGAGAGAGAGAGAGAGAGAGAGAGAGAGAGAGAGAGAGAGAGAGAGAGAGAGAGAGAGAGAGTCTAGCGGCATTAGGGTTTCTGTATTTCAAAAGACATGAAGAAGGGGGTTTGGCTTATTTTTTTAGAGGGAAAAGTCTTTTTGGAAAAGATAAAATGTAAAAGATGTTTGGTAAAAGGATTTTAAAAGCTACTTTTGAATTTTTGATATAAAAAAACTGACTTTTTGGAAAGTCAGGAAAACATGATTTTTTGTAACTTTTCCAAAAATGACTTTTGCCTCTAAAAAAATTAAACCAAACACCCCCAAAGTCCCCCAAAGTAGGAGAGAACGAAGCCCCAAAGTGGGAGAGAACGAAGGGACTCAGAAGATGGAGGAATCCAAGGAACAAAGGAATTTAATCTTATGTGCCTTACTGCCTTCAATTTACTTAATGATGCTTATATATTCAGCTTAGATATAGGGAAAGTTCAGCACGTTTGTTGAAAGATTATTGCAGATTTATAAGGAATCAAGTGAGTCAATCAACTGGCCAACTGGGACGTAAAGATAAGAGGGAAAGATAAAGGAACCGGGTCAAAGAACTTTTATGTATTGCATTAGCTACTTGTATATGTTGTATTATTGTTTGTACGATTTAATCTAATTTGATTAATTCAAATAATTATTAATATTTTATTGGTAGTTACTTGTATTATCAGCTTAATGGTTTGGACGTCTTAAAAAATAATATTATTATATTCAATCTATTTATAGAAATAGTGACATTTCTTTTATAATATATATATATATATATATATATATATATATATATATATATATATAATGGTTCAAATGAGAACCATAAAAGATTAAGAACCCTAAGAACCCTATTAGTTATTAAATATTTACATGATATTCTTATTAAACATATGAAAATCCTTTTTTTCTCTTTTTGATACAAAAGGGCAAAATTATAATTTTTACAGTATAATATTTTCATTCTTATATGCTCTAATATTTGAACACAAAACTTATATAATTTACAAGTTTATACAGTCCGTTTATAGTTTAATTTACAAAATTCACAACTTAATACAAACCAATTTACAATAATTGACAAACTCAAAGAAATCAAAAATTCAAACTCTACTACTACCACCACCACATGCTCCCACCAACCACCTATACCAGCTTCCAGCTTCGCAACCATTATTTTCTTCTAAATCAGATCTATAAATGAAGTCATGCATTAATAACTTAAATACTACATTCACAGTCTAATAAAACCATTTATTTCACTCATTTTGAATTTAATGCAAAACTATTATTAAAACTAATGTATTTTTTCATACTTATACAATACAAAAAATAAATATATATTCAGAAGAAAATTAACAAAAAAATTTATACATAAATCATTCATATTTTAAATTGTGAATTTAATATATTAAGCCGTGAATAAAATTTATATTATTTCGAAAATCAAACAAAAATTTTAAAATAATCACAGCTTAATGTCAATTCATTCACAGTTTAATACAATCAATTCATAATTTAATACACAAAATTCATACCTTAATATAGTCAATTCATAGTTTAAGAAGAAATTTCATAGTTTAATGTAGTCAATTAATTCACAGTTTAAAACACAAAAATCACAACTTAATACACAAAATTCAAAGCTTAATACAATGATTTCACAGTTTAATAGACAATAAGTATAAATTCTAAGCCATATTACCAACTTAAAACTTTTAATATAGTCTTCACAATTTAATAAAGAAAATTCACAGCTTAATATAATAAACTGATAGTTCAATACACAAAATTCACAAGTTAATATAGTCAATTCATAACTTAAACAAAAAATTCACAGCTCAGTGCAATCAATTAATGGTTTAAAACACAAAAATCACATCTTAATACAATAAATTTACAGTTTAATACACAAAAAGTATGCATTCACAGCCGTATTATCAAATTAGAACTCTTAATACAATCAATTCAAAGTTAAATACACATAATTCACAACTTAAAACTTATAAAAAAAATCATTCATTTATAGTTTAAAACTTATAAAAACCATACATTCACAACTTAAAACTTATAAAAATTCATGAGTTCACAATTTATTCAAAGGTGGATAAAATCATATATGCTTATAATGTTTTCTTTCATCTCATATTTCAAAAGCAAACACGAAGTTCATAAAAAAAATTTACAGGTTAATATAATCAATTAACAGCTTAAAACAGTCAATTCACAACTTAATATAATTAATTCACAATTTACAACACTCGGTGATGAATCTAGAAAAAAAACAATTAATTAAAAATTAATAAAAAAGCATACAATTGTTTTCATGAGTTTTTATTTATGCTAAATTATTTCATTTACAATGAAAAAACAATTAAAAAATAACTCATGCATCGTGATGATTTTATTTGTAAATGTTAATTAAAAAGCATACAATTGTTTTCATGAGTTTATTTATGCTAAATTATTTCACTTACAATAAAAAAACAATTAAAAAATCTTTTCAATTTAAGTAAAACCAACAATATGATTATACAGCACACTAAACTTAACAAAATTTACTAATTCACAATTTAAAATTAAAATAAATATCTAAAATTTAACGATCCGATTTTAACAATCATAAATTTTTATTAGAACTATCAAAATAATTAACCATAGAATACTACCTTACAAATATTAATGAAACCTAGATAAAAGACATGTACCTATAATTATTTAAAAGTTTATCATATCCACAGAATAGTTTTAAAAGCTATGCCAGTGAGTCAATGACCATACTTTTGCACAGTAGATATTGAGAGAAACACATCGTGGTTAATTGTTTATTTTATACTTCATTCCTTCTTTACAATGGATGTGATAACATGAGAGAGAACTAAGTGTGTGAGAGAGATTATGAGAGTAGAGAGATAAAGTGCATACTATAGTTACCGTGAGGCTAGGCAAAGTGACGAGATGTTGATGTTGTATTTTTCCGACAACACCATAAGGCAGCAAGCGGCGGTAAGCAGAAGCTGCCGAAGGAGTCAGTTGTGGTGATTCTGTTGACACAAAGGAGACGCTCAACCACTGGGAGAATGCGATTTTTCATCCTTGCTCTTTAGATTTGTTCGCTTTAGTGAAGTCGGCTACCGGCCGGAAAAGCTTAACGGAGCATGAAGCAGGAACAAATTGGAGACGACACAGATCTGGAAGGAGATGGTTGTGGTTGATCTTCGCCGGAACTTTATATATCTACTGTAGAAAATCGTAGATCTAGATGCAAATAAAGTAAATCTGAGGCGAAATCAAAGACCTGGAGCCGACTGGAGATGTATCTAATGACAGATGTTCACCGGTGGTAGGAAATGGAGACGATACACGAAGATGTATCTGATGAAGAATGTTCATTGGTGGTAGGAGATGGCCACGGTACACCGGATATGCAACTGAAAAGAGGTAACGACGGTTCAAGATCTGCAATTCCGTCGTCGGCGGTGATGGCGGCAGTGAGATCATCGGTGCCGGTGGTGATGTTGCCGCCGGCTATGGTGGTTGTGGTGGTGTTATGGTTGAAAGAGATTGAGAGGATTTTTTTGTTCTTAGCTGATTATGAAAAATAATGATATGTGATTAAAACACAAAAGTGATAGAATGTGTTTTACATGAAGACGATATGTCTTGATTGTCGTTTTTCTATTTATAAAAAATCTTAAAAAATCAAAATATTAAAAAAAAAAAAAAACAAAAATAACCTTATTAAAAATGAATGGTTCTTCTTAATCTTTTATATATATATATATATATATATATATATATATATATTCATGTTTATTTGACACCATGTTAATTTTGTGAGACCGTGAGACCAAATCTAAAAATAATTTTAAAATACAAAATAAAAGGAAAAATCTGAAAATTCTTTTTTTAGTTATTATTTTCGTCACTTTAATTATCTAAAAAAAAAATTTAAAAATTATCTTTTTTTTTTGAAAAATATATAAAATATTCTAATAGAATATTACACTGTAAATATTCTAATGTGATTTTAAAATGTTAGAATATTCTACTAGATTTGTCAGATATGTAAAATATTCTAATATTCTACTAGAATATGTAAAAAAAAGGTTTTTTTATTTTTATTTTTTTTATTTTTGGTATTTTTTTTAATTTTTTTTTGGAAAATATAAATGAGGAAAATAATATTTGAAAAAAAAATCGAACATTTTCAATTAATTTGCATTTTAAAAATGTTAATTTTTATCTACAAAATTAATAGTTAGGATTGCGTCTCACATTAGGTCGTCTCACATGAACCTAACCATATATATATATATATATATATATATATATATATATATATATATATATATATATATATATATACTTTAAATACTTATTTATACAAGTTATAATTATTTTAACTTAAAGTTTGTATATGTACTTATGATCATTACTTTGAAATGTGCCTCTTTATAAAAGCGAGTACATTACAATTTTACGTATCCACTTGCCAAAAATACTCAAATTTTATTAATTTTACAGTGAGACACTATTCATTAGCTAAGTGTAAAACACTTAGCATACCCACACTACTATAACCGTTAATCTTCGAAGCAAGATACATATGTATAGATCTATATGGGGTTGACTTCCCCACCTGCAGTTGCTAGCTACAACCTCAACCGATCAATCAAAGTGGGTGATAAGTGTCTACTATCGTTACTATGGCGTATAATGAAGCGACGTAGGGGGTACATTCAGTCACATATCTCGGTTATAGGAGTCATTGTGAACATTAACTAGAATCTTTTTCTCTCACTACAAACCATGGGCTTGGTTGTTTTCAAAACTATTTTAAGCATGGATTTACTTATGGTCTCTTACTTACTACAAACCATGGACTTGGTTTCCTTCAAAACTATTTTAAGTATGGATTATTTATGTAACAATCTAGTTTGTTTTTCAAGTATATTCAAGAATTCTTTACAAACACAGTTTTAAGTATTGATTTACTTAAACAAAGATGCATTTTGGCTTTCAAAGACTCCTTACAAACACATTTTTAAGTATTGTTATACTTACAAAGAAAATATTTTTTAGACTTCTTAAAAGTATTAGTGCTGTTAGCAAAAAGCCTGCAACTCTCACCAACCTTATGTTTGACCCTCAAAACTACATGTATTCTCAGGAAATCACTAAACAGACATTCAAGACGGATTGGATTATAGGTGACTTAGTTACTAGGTGTTGTAATATATGCCTATCTGTTAAGGCAATTCATTTACTATTATTTGTAAGAACCTAATATTCAAACATCAATATGGAATATGAATGTTATTTTGTTTATTGTTGTACCTCTACTATATATTCGATTTACCTATGATCCATGAACTTAGTCGCACATCCCGACATGTTTCGCCACCTCGGTCGGGGGTGTGACATGTTTTGAGTTCCTGTTATTTAAAGTCAATGAAATTCTGGAAGAATGGAAAGGTAAAGGGTTATTTTCTGAAACTCTACCATATAATATCTGTTGGATTAGGTGTCTAAGCCCATAACTATAATTGGTATGTACTTGACCTGAGAGTAGCATGGTCCATTTGGGTTGCATGGCATCGGAACAATTTATAAGGATGGACTTTTGAGAAGAGGATATTCATGATTTATTAATATATTATAAGTTCTAATATATTAATATGAAATCATATTATTCAATTGGTATTGAGCAAAAATTAATTTGGAATTAATTTTGTGATCAAAAGAGACTAATTAAATATAAGGGATTGATTTGGTAAAATCATTAATTCTTATGGTGTGGGCCAATGATCCATGATTCCTTAGGTTGGGCTAAACCCATGGATGATCCATGGAGGTTTAAACCCATGGAGCCTAAGGAATATGGAAGGTCATGCACATTAGGGTTTACATGGTGTAACCCTAGTTTTGCCACACTATATAAGAAACCCATTAGCTCCTAAAATGAGGACCCTAGTGTTCTTGGAAGAGCTATAGCCGATTTTTAAGTGCAAGTATTCTCTCTCAAGTCATCCATTGTTGGTGGTGTTGTGTGATTTCATTTGAGGTGCAACACTTGGGACACTAAGTTCTTAAATTCCAAATTCAAGAAGTTATACAAGCTACAACAAAAAGGTAACTCTATAACTCCCTTTTATGTTGATTATATCATTTTGTATGCTAGTTGTAGGCTTACTGCTTTGGAAACAATATTGCATGTATAATTAGAGAAAACACAAATCATTTAGGGTTGTATGTGCACCATAGGAAGTTGTAGTATACTAAAACTCTTCAATATCTTGGTTTTAATTTTATGGGTTACTTTGTCATATTTGATTTGTTACCATTATAAGCATAATTATCGATTGTTTTGTTTATGTTTATGTTTATTTTAGGTTGAAAGTAGTTTGACTGATAAAAATACAATGATTTGGTGACGCTATCATGTTGCATACCGCCACCTGTTTTGACAAATTAAATCACAAAGGGGTATTTTGCAACTTTCATTTTTGATAGCTATGCGATTAGGTAACTAACAACCTTCTTTTAGTTTTGATTTGATTTGTTTTAATCAAGAAATCTTTTTTCACAAAAAATGTTTTTTTTGTAGTTTTTTTTTTCCTTTTCAAGGGGAGTTGGAGTGTACCATTGTGGAAATGGATGAGTGAAACAAGAACTTTGTAGCTCTGAAAGCATAAAGATGTTTTGAAGAGGCTCTTTTACCTTGCTTTTTCGAACCTTATCCCTAAGGATAAAGATGCCTCAAAGAGCAACAAAATCTTCATTTTTATCCTAGCCCAGGTATACTAAACGGTATCTTGATTTATTCATCAATTCTGTTTAACAAAACATTATGCTTTTTTGGTTGATTTTTTTACTTTCTCTATGTAGATATGGAGTTCATATGAGTCTATGGAGTTCAAAGTTCATAAGATGATACAAACATGGTTCTTTTTCCATTCTATATCTTTGGTTAGTTTTTACATGCCTTTTTTTATACAATTGATTTTCCGTCTTGTTTCTATGTTTGTTCTTATTAGTAAATAGCAAGGTCACAAGCTATTAGAGTCTTCAAAAGGAAGTATTATGTATTGATGCAAATATGTCTCACTTTTAACCATTGTTGATTCATAGATTGAATGTGATGATGCTTACATAGCCAATAAAGTCACAGTAACTAAAATCATATGGCAAAAAAAGAAATTTCATTTTGGTTGCAATTTTTTTGGCGTGTAATATGCATTAAAGTTGAAGAATCGTCTCATATGACACACATAAAGAAATGGTAAGAAGAAAGAGAGAGGGTGGGTGTGGGTGTGTGTTTGGCCCCATTTATATAAAACTGCAAACACATAGGTATATAAAACTATTTAGAATTATTTAAATTAAAATGTCAATAAAAATTTTATAAAAGGGTAAATATGTCACTAGCGACAATCTTCGTAACAAAGTCCAAACTTAGATACTAAATTACAAAAAATGTGCTTTGGGTGATACATGGATTCAAAATTTGTTGTTTCTATTTTAGTCAATGGACTTAGTCCGTTAAGAACTATATATTTGTGTTTCTTTTTTACTTAATACTTATGTTTTCATACATAGTAGATGCATAGGAGTGGTAAAAGAAGTTAAATGAAGGGTTTATTTTAATGTTATAGAAGAATTTAGGTGTGAAACAGGTTAGGAATAACTCGCAAGAACATTGGCAACCGCTTTGTTCATATTAGATGTCGAATTTTTCACATATTATTTCAATATATACAAAATTCATAGACCATAACATGCTAATTATCGTTGCTCTAACATATAAAAAATCCAAACATGAGTCTCAACAGGGAAAATCAATTAATCAACAACGCACGTGGCTGCTAACATACAAAATGTCAATTAATTGTTTACTAATCCATTGGCTTTTCAGAATTTTCTTAATTGCCATTTTTTTACACTTAATTGGTTAAATTGAGTTAGACTCGGTTTTTTAATACCACAAACATTTTGGGTGTTCTTTAGGCCAGTTGAACATAGTTTCTTTAACGTCACAAGTATTTAAAACATTTTAATCCCAAATTAAACCAAAATCTTCTATTAACAACATCATTCATATTTACATAAAATATTTTCTAAACCACAATAAACTTCAATGCATTAAATTGTAAGACCCATGGTTACAAGTGTAAGAATAAATAAGATAACAAAAAACATTGATGGTAGTGGTACATAATTTTTATAAAATACCAATTTACTTTTGATATAAAAACAATATATATTTAATTTTAAAAGAAAACAAAAACATACATTTATTTAAAAAAAAAATAAACAGCGAGCTTTATTTAGCACAGAACAACATATTTTTTTTAACACAAAATGTCATGTAATTTTGATTTTAATTCAAAACTACAATTCACTTTTCTATTTAACCCTAAACATCCAACCGATGTCAAACTAATCGCCGAAAAAATATATATTCCATCAATTAAAACGAAACTATACATCATCCATTGAAACAAAACTTTCGAGAGACAATTCTATTTAATAGCTAGCTTTATGTTAGCCGAAGAAACTTAGTTATAAAATAAACATACTTCCAAAATATAAGTAAACAATGAAAGAAAACTTATTGTGGAAACGTAACTATTTAACCTCCCCCTTTCCCCCCTTGGTTCCACCGTTTACCGCATTACGTGAATGGGTTGAGTGTGAGAGTTTTAAGATTTCCTTGAATCGACTTTTTAACACACTGTTTATTTGGTGTAGTAATTATTTGCGCAAAATAACTAATCGCCTCTGGAAACTAAATTCTGAAAAAACTACTAACATCCATCGTTTGGCGCGGGTAAAAGACTAGTGTGTGAGTGTGTGTGTGTATATATATATATATATATATATATATATATATATATATATATAGAGAGAGAGAGAGAGAGAGAGAGAGAGAGGTTCAAATATTCTAACTAATTATTGTATGGATGTATGGCTAAATATGAGCCAATCATTTTGAAAACATGGAATATGGTAAAATTGTAATCTTAGCTTTTAATTAATTTTGCTAATTAAATATTCAAATCATTAACCCCTTTAATTTAGGAAAAATCGTTTATTGCTTTAAAACCTTGCACAGAAGAAACATCGGGAGAAAAGAGCAGCAGTTGTGGTGTCGATCCAAGGAGGAAGACGAGGCAGGAAAGGTCAAGCATGAAAAATAATTTGGTTGTGGGATCGGCTACAGCAGGTAAAACTTCTCGGTTCTCTTTTTCTTTCTTCCTTTCCTTCTATCTTCCTTTTTCTCAATTTTTTTTCTCTAAAATAGGACCATCGTGGTTACTCTGTACTTTTCAATTCAATCCTAGGTAAAAATCCAATTAATTCAACAATTCCAGCCTTAACAGACCCACCAAGCCCTAAATCCCTTTATGGAGTGTTTTTGCTTAAGTCGAGAGAGAAAGGGGATATTGTGATCAGGAGAAAAGAGCAGCAGTTGTGGTGTCGATCCAAGGAGGAAGACGAGGCAATAAAGGTCAAGCAAGAAGAAGAACTTGGTTGTGGGATCGGCTACATCAAGTAAAGCTTATCAGTTCTCTTTTTCTTTCTTCCTTCTTCTCGATTTTTTTTTTCTTTCTCTAACCTAGGACCACCGTGGCCATTGGCCATGGCGGCCATTGTTGTTTATCAACCACCTCCCTAGGGTGGTTGTGGGAGGTGTTCCATCTGGTTATCTGTCGAATCTCACTTGATAAGTCTTTAAAATTTTGTTTATATAGATGAAATCCTAGATTGTACAACTGTTCATGTTCCTAAAATTCTGACTAATTATGGTGTTGTTAAGAATACTAATGCTTTTGGCGGGTTCGATTTTGAAGCTACGACATTCTGCAAGCTATGAATTTTTACGTATGCTCGGAATTTTGTTTGAATTCATCTGAGTAAATTGTATATGGTTGAAGAAGTTACTGTTATGTCAATTTTGTAGTCATTTTTCTCTTTAGCTTGTTAGTTTTGTTTTTTTAATGCCTCTTAATGTCGATTATTCTTTATAATTAGATAATTGAAACAACGAGAGATATCGAAGCAAAACAGGGTACATATGAACCTTACAACATTCTACCGGAATGGAATCTTGAATTCCGATTCTGTCATAATAGAATATTGAATTCCAAGTTAACTTAAGCAGTGAACTACCAAACACACCACATAATGTAATTTCGTAAGCTCACTTACCTACCGATCTCTTTCTCGATATGTTCTTATTAGCTTTTGTATGGTTTTGTGTGAATTTTGTTTTAGAATGTCAATCTCATAGAATGTGAGCGTATTTTGAAACGGCTTAGGGGTTAAGAGGTTGGAAATGAACCAACGAGAAGGGGAGCGCCTAAAGGCTAGATAACATTGTACGGGATGAAGATGAACAATGACCACCAATCTTCCAAAAAGAAGGGATTATTTTAGGAGAATAATCTACAATATAATGAAAAAACTATATGTAATAGTATATTATGGTAGAATGATTATATATTGTGTTTCTTTGTTATTAATAAGTGTTAAATTATCATACAATAGTATATATATATTTTTTTCTTTTCTAAGAATGTAATGGAAAATTAATTTAACTTGTATCCAAAATTGTTATTCTTCAAGAAGTTCATTAAATCAATATATATATATATATATATATATATATATATATATATATATATATTCTGTTAGGATATCTGGATTAGGAGAATTATCATACATACAATTAGATTTTTAAAATTAATAAAATCTATTACCCTTAAAATATGTAATTTTCCTTTTTTAAATTTATGTTAATTGACAAAGTACCCTTAGAATGAAATTAGATGATATTTTTTTAATTATATTTAATGTAATAATATGTATTATTCACTTTCTTAAAATAAATAAATTATTGGCCCACAATCATTCCTACATCCGCACAATAATTAGTTAGAATATAATAACCCAAGTCTTTATATATATATATATATATATATATATATATATATATATATATATATATATAGCTCTTTTGGCGAATAGTTTTCTTATAGGGAAAAATTATTGGACTTTTTTTATTAATTAAAATATTTATGTTTAGAACTTATATTTATATTTTTTGTATATACATTTGATGTAAATTTGTTATTTTCGGTGTCAAGTTTATTAAATAAAAATTAATTTATATAGATGAATTTAATATTTAAAAATTTTCATTTTGCTCTAAATTAAATTTCTTGATAACCTTCAATTTTTTATGTCTTCAAACTTTTGGCAAGTATTAATGATTTTGGTATGCATAATTGATTTGTACAAAAAACTTTGTATCTTATACCTCTTAAAATTGAAGATATGACTAATATGCTTTATAATATAGTATAAGATATATATATATATATATATATATATATATATATATATATATATACACACACACACACTTTAAATACTTATTTATGCAAGTTATAATTATTTTAACTTAGAGTTTATACATGTACTTATGATCATTACTTCGAAACATACCTCTTTATAAAAGCGAGTACATTACAATTTTACATATCCACTTGCCAAAAATACTCGACTTTTATAAACTTTATGCAATTTATTATGCCTAGTGACTTATTCACATATAAGTTAGGGCTGAGAGCTATTCACGTACCTTAGTTAAGGGCTTTACAGTGAGACACTATTCATTAGCTAAGTCGAAAACACTTAGCATACCCACACTACTATAACCGTTAATCTTCGGAGCAAGATACATATGTATAGATCTATATAGGGTTGACATCCCCACCTGTAGTTGCTAGCTACAACCTCGACCGATTAATCAAAGCGGGTGATAAGTGTCTACTATCGTTACTATGACGTATAATGAAGCGACGTAGGGGGTACATTCAGTCACATAGCTCGGTTATAGGACTCACTATGAACATTAACTGTAATCTCTTTCTCTCACTACAAACCATGAGCTTGGTTGTTTTCAAAACTATTTTAAGCATGGATTTACTTATGGTCTCTCACTTACAACAAAACATGGACTTTTTAAGTATGGATTATTTATGTAACAGTACAGTTTATTTTTCAAGTATATTCAAGAATTCTTTACAAACACAGTTTTAAGTATTGATTTACTTAAACAAAGATGCATTTTGGCTTTCAAAGACTCCTTACAAACACAGTTTTAAGTAGTGTTATACTTACAAAGAAAATATTTTTTAGACTTCTTAAAAGTATTAGTGCTGTTAGCAAAAAACCTGCAACTCTCACCAACCTTATGTCTGACCCTCAAAACTACATGTATTCTCAGGAAATCACTAAACAGACATTCAAGATGGATTGGATTATAGGTGACCTAGTTACTAGGTGTTGTAATATATGCCTATTTGTTAAGGCAATTCATTTACTCTTATTATCTGTAAGAACCTAATATTTAAACATCAAGATGGAATACGAATGCTATTTTGTTTATTGTTGTACCTGTACTATATATTTGATTTACCTATGATCCATGAACTTAATCGCACATCCCGGCATGTTTCGCCACCTCGGTCGGGGGTGTGACTTGTTTTGAGTTCCTGTTATTTAAAGTCAATGAAATTCTAGAAGAATCGAAAGGTAAAGGGTTATTTTCTGAAACTCTACCATATAATATATTGGTTTTAATTTTATGGGTTACTTTGTCATATTTGATTTGTTACCATTATAATCATAATTATCGATTGTTTTGTTTATGTTTATGTTTATTTTAGGTTGAAAGTAGTTTGACTGATAAAAATACAATGATTTGGTGATGCTATCATGTTGCATACCACCACCTGTTTTGACAAATTAAATCACAAAGGGGTATTTTGCAACTTTCTTTTTTGATAGCTATGCGATTAGGTAACTAACAACTTTCTTTTAGTTTTGATTTGATTTGTTTTAATCAAGAAATCTTTTTTCACAAAATGTTTTTTTGGTAGTTTTTTTCCTTTTCAAGGGGAGTTGGAGTGTACCATTATGGAAATGGATGAGTGGAACAAGAACTTTGTAGCTCTGAAAGCATAAAGCGTTGAATACCTGTTACTGGTTCCCTGAGAATACAAGTGATTTTGAAAAACGTCAAAAATAATGTTGGTGAGTTCATAAGCATTTTTGTATGAAAATGGTTTGTAACTGCTTTGTTTAAAATGATTTTTGTATGCTTCTATAAAATCCGATATTTTCTATAAAATGATAGTCTGTAAGTCTTATATTCAAGACTAAAAATGTATGTATGTCCTTTGTATCTTTTTCTTGTATATGATAATGTATGTTTCCAGAAAATCCCATATTTTCTGATATGTAAATTGTAGTCTTAAAACCTTAAGACCAGAAATGTAAACAATAGTGTACTGAATAGTAATATGTAGTTTTATATTTTTATAAAACCGGTGAAGTGTAAGCTTCCTGTAAACCAAGATAGTATTGTTAATCCCTAAGTGAGTTATTATAACCATGCTTAATGTGACTGTTATGCATGTACGACGTTCTTTAGGCGTCGGAATCGGTAAGATATTTGTCACCCTAGACTGACCCATCTAGCTGTAGCAAACAACTTAGGTGTGGGGTTGTCAATCCCGTAAAGATCTATACACAACTATCTCGCTCTCCCTCCAGGAGACTCTGGTTATAATGCAGGACTTAAAGTGTATGCTAGGTAGGTATGGTGAAGAGAATGTCTCACTAGAGCATTAACAAATTTACGTGAACTATGACTCCTTTATTTTCTTGTATCATGAAATAATCATACTATTGGAAATTTATGACATGTGTTTTATGACACACAAACTATTCCATTAATAGTTTGCCTTATATGCTTTTTTGTAAACTATTTATATAAACTTTATATAAATATCAAGTTGTAATGTTTTTAACACGTAATATTCTTGGGTCTTAACCCACCAAAAACAGTAGTGGTTCAAATATAACCATTTTTACCAGAAAAACTATTTTTAGTAAGAATCACCCAACAACTTTGTAGTTTGTACAACACATACTTTCTGGTTGATTTTTGTATCACATAATGGGTCATGTTTTTGGTCATCTTTGCATGTCCATCTTATAAAACACGATTTTTGTAGATAAATGGTGTTAATCACATCTTATGCAATTATTACTTCACATTCAATTTGTTAAGGTGAAACTAGCAAATATCCATAAGAATAACATGTTTGGACTTGTATTCCCCCCCCCCCCCCAAAGCATGAAAAACACGAAAAATGGGGATATGAAGCTCACCTTGAGTGTTTTCTTGTGGATGTTTCGAAGTGTTGCGAACAGATTACACTAGTATGCTCTTGATGAACTCCTTGAAGCTGATATTACTCTAAGAAGTTTAACACATGATATTGGGTGTAAATGAGATGGAATTAACAAAATAATGTGTAAAAACACTAGGGATTTTTGAAATGGCTTACCAAAATTCTAAGGACCAATTAGATGTGTAACATCCGGATTTTCGGATACATTAAATGTGTGTTTAACCTTGAGAACTATAGAATGACTCGACGAGTCGTGAGTCCGACTCGCCGAGTAGGGCCGAGTTACCAGCGTGGATTTAATGAGTAGACTCGACGATTCAGAGAGCTGACTCGCCGTGTAGGTGTTGGGCAGAGAAACCCTAATTTCCCGGGGGGTTGGGGCCTATTTAAAGGCATTTATAGCCTCATTTGCGGCTACACTTCCCTAAGAACAACCCCTATACGACCTTTGAGCTTTGAGAGAGAGTGCTTGGCTAATTGTGGGTGTTTGGTGCATCTTGTGAAGATGAGAGAAGAATTCCAAGCCAAGGGTCAAGAAGGTGCTGCTAGATCTGAGATTGTTTCTCTTCAGAGCTTCTGGGAAACGTATAAAGCTTGCACCTTTCTCATTATTTTGTATAGATCTCATGATTTTATGAATCTAGGGTTTTTCCACCCAAATATGAGGACCTTGAGTGTTTTATGTTCATTGAGAGGGTTGAACTACAGATCTGGACCATGTGAGGTCCTTAGAGTCCAAAAGTCCCTGCTTTATCCAACCATAATAGTGATCTTGAGTGAAAAACCCTTTTTGAGGTGTGTTTTGGCATTTTAAGCTCAAAATGCCATGCATGAACGTAAAGCCTGTGACTTTATGTGATTGATGAGCCTTAGGAGTGCAGATCTAGAATTTAGGAAGGTTATCTGCCTTGAAAACGACTGAATGAGATATGAGTCTGAATGGACTCGCCGAGTCAAGGAGTCGACTCGATGAGTCGGTGAGGGTTTGTCCCGATGGGTCTGATTGTGCGATAACTCGGCGAGTTGGGGGTCAACTCGACGAGTTGAGCAGGACTTCCTTGAGACTTCTGAGGAAACGAGGGGACTCGACGAGTCGCAAGAGTGCACTCGCCGAGTCGGGTCAAACATGGACTGTTGACTCGAGTTTGACTTCTGTTGACTTTAGGGTTTGGTCAACATGATTAATGGAGACCATGGAGGGGTAAAATGGTCTTTTACCCAATTAGAGAGTTAGGGAGAGAAGAATAACATTTGGTTACTTAGAGTCGAGAATCGAGTATTAATTAGAGATATTTACCCTATGTGTTAGGCAGTGGCTAGTTCGAGATTCGATTTCGGGGATAATTGCTTGTTGCTTGCAAGGTGAGTCTTCTCACTATACTTTACCTAGAGTGGTACTTATGTGTGACCGGGGGGTCTTATGTGCTTACATTGAGTATTATGTTATCCTGCCTTATGTTTTATGTTGTGCATTATGTCTTTGTAATTTATGCTATGCGGAGCTTTACAGACCGGACCAGAGGGTCCAACGAACTGTGGGAATGGAGGGTCCCACTGAGACACATTGACCGGAGGGTCTTACAGTGATATAGCCTTGAGTGGCTAATGATCTGTGTGTGTGGTATTTTGGGGAACTCACTAAGCTTCGTGCTTACCGTGTTATGTGTTATGTGTTTCAGGTTTTCTCAGGATCGCACGGAAGGCACCGACTTGATTGTACACACCAGTGAAAGAGTTATGTTTTTGAGGATCCTGGATTTTAACCAAACAATTATGGAGTTGAGAATTGTAAATTTAATAAATTAGATTTTTGTGAAATGTGTTATGAGAATTATGTGATTTTAAATGAAAATTTTGTTTGAAAATTTTCGGTGTTACAAGTTGGTTTCAGAGCCTTGGTTTGAGGGATTCGGATACACCTTCGGGTATGTCTGGACTCAAACTGGGGATTTGAGAAAAAATTTCAAAAGAAATGATTTTTTAAAACGAGCAAGGTTTCTAAGAGAAAACGAGAAGGAGCAGTGTGTACAATCACCCAGAGCCCGAATGGTGATTTCCCAAAGTACCCTTACTTATTTGTGTTATGAGTTATTATTGAGATATTAGTGATGCATGCTAGGAGATAGGCTAGGTATTTCATATTTTAGGGCTAGAGTTGCCTGATTTGTGATGCCTTAGCCTAGGAATTTTGCTATCTATCATGTGTTTTGAGTATGTGCGGAGTAAGAGTATCCAACATAAATATTTCAGAGATAGAGCTTTGAGTAGAGGAGTAATCTAGGAGAGATACCTAGATGAGCATTGGAGGAGCCTACTGAGAGAGTAGTTAGATACCCGCGTGGGGTAGAGTTGCTTGAGTTCGGCGACACCTGTTGAGTGTGAATAGAGTAAATAGAGTTGTAACCTAGAATGGTTGTACATGTTGGTGGAGATTATTCGATGTCTGAATGCTGCTTGCTTCGTGCTTTGTGGAACTCTCGATGATGGGAGTCAGCTACTAAGTGAATATGACGATATCCAAGAGGTAGATGGCTGGCATCATAAGGAGTTCTTCAGCAGCTGATGGCAGAGAATGTGACATCCCCATTTTCACGGCTAGAAAATACCGATTTTTTTTATGCTTTATAAAAATCAGAGTACCTCCTTTAATAAAAATGTTGCTGAATTTGTTCCCAGTAAAACATGATAAATACGTTATCAAGACATTTCCGAAGAAAAGTATTTTTATTCATTTTAAAACATTTGGGATGTCATCTTCAATACATAAACATAAGCATAAACAGAACTTACATTCATTATCACTAGTGATTTATATCTCCTTAATCTCTCAGTGGAATGTGACTTCATATCAACACCTGTGATATAAATAAACTGAGTGTGTCAGGTTGGGAAACCTGGTGAGTACATAGGGTTTTCAACCCACAATAATATAATTATTATGTTTAATCTTTAAACAGTTAACCCAATTACCGATCACCATTATCTTCTTTACTCTTAAGGGTCTACCCTAAGAATCAACTATTTCTCATTCATTCATTCCTAAGGATTATCCTAAGGAATAGGTACGAAGTCCATCGTTGTCAATGACACAGCTGTCAAGCACAGCTGGCAGTTCTATCACTTAGGCGCAACTGCCAGAATTGTGACATTCTCTATGAGGCGCATCTGCCGGTATTGTCCTTTAGGCGCATCTGCCGAGGTTATGATGTTCTCTATTAGGAAGAGCTGCCGATATTATCTTTAGAGCGCAGCTGCTAGGATGTTTATAGTAGATTAAAAACATCTACAGGTTGTGGTGCGACTGCCAATGCTCATCTATAGGGTACTAGGTCCATTGTTGCCAATGTTCACCTATAGGGCACTATGTCCATACTGCCAATGTTCCTGTATGTCAACTTTCATCCCTCATCATTTATCTACCCATGTTTTACCCAACATATTTTGTAGATATAAAATACATATACAGTTTAAATCATTTAAAACATGTATAAAAATCTTTCACCCAGCATAGACAGCAAGTATACAGACAATATGAACACATAGCGTGTAATTTATATTAAATACTTCATATCTATGTGTAAGATGAAGGTAACTATGCACTCACTTGAAAAGGTGGTGACTCGGCACTCGGACAACACTTCGTTACTCTTAACACAATTTTCCTTTGACAAAATCTAGTATCATTACCACTAGAGTTTAGTCTAATATTCACCGAGACTAATTAATAGTCTACCTATTATTACTATTATATAAGCGTTAAACGATACTTATATAACCCATAATAATAGCCAAAGTACTCATTATAAGTTCCTAATAACATTACTATATTGAAACATAAGCTATACTAAAGATAAGTTAGGCGTACCTCACTTACAGTGGGTTTTCTCAAAAACCGGGCTTCGCTGGAGCAGCGTTCCCGAGCCGAAAGGCTCTTTTTTTGGGGCTTCGGGAGCCTCTGGGCTTCCTTCGGGTGCTAGGGGGTTTACCTAGGCTTTAGGGGGCTTAAGGGAAGCTAGAGAGAGGTTCTAGAGAGAGAAAGTGAAGTTGGGAAGATGTGAAGAATGAGGGAACCCGACACCTCTATTTATAGGATGGAATCCTGCTCTACTCTTCGAGTCCATGGCCAGGTGTCACCATCTGGTGGCTTGCCTTGGGGAGAAAGCAACGGCTATGATCGCGCCACGTCACCCAAACTCGCACAGCAGCCTCCCGACTTAGAAAAATCATAACTCTCGCATACGAGCTCCGTTTTCGACGTTCTTTATATCCACGTGTTGGTAAAAACAAGATATACAACTTTCATTTAGACTCTGTCGGCTAATTCTCGACCGATCTTAAACTTAACAGTAGGAAGAGATTAGACTGTTAAATGACCGCGAAGAATTCGTAACTCCTTCATACGGACTCCATTTTCGTCTGTCTTTCTATCATTGAGTTCCTATTAATGAGATATTTAACTCTCATTTAGGTCACGTTGGCCAAAAACCGCTCGAACTAAAATTCGAGTTTCGGGCCGTGCACTGCTATGCCAAATCTTAGAAAATTCATAACTTCCTCATACGAAGTCAGATTTGGGCGTTCTTTTTTTCTACGTTCTCGGTTTAACATATACTACAAATTTTGTTTAGATTTCTAAGGCTAAAAAGTCTTTCATCAAAAATTCACTATTTATGTCTCCCGGTGTCGTGCCGGTTTTGCCGTAAAACTTCGACGGGCCATAACTTCTTCGTTATAACTCGGATTTCGGCGTCCTTTATATGTACGGAACCCTTGAGACATATTCTACAACTTGGTTAAGATTATTTATTCTAAATAATCTTTTGTCGAAAAGTCGTTTTCGACCCCTATTATCTCTAAATTGACTAGCCCGGATCTACGGGCGTTACAATTATCTCCCCCTTAGGATGATTACGTCCCGGAATCATCAACGAAACATGGCGCACATGATGACTCCATACGTTATCTCTTCATCCTAAGTAATAACCGTAACTTTGATGTTTCTTCGAACGAGTATCTAACTCTAAGACTTCCTGACTGCAGGCGGTGCCCAATCTTGGACCCGCTATCTATCTCATGTTAGACTTCCAATCATGATCTTCATGTCACGATCTCGATCTTTATTGGAGACTCCTTCTTTAACAAACTTGAGATAAGTTTCTTCCTTCGATTATCATAATAGAACGATGGGTCATGTTGTAATGACCTCTCATCGTATGATGCATTGCTTGGACTCAGGTCTTTTAGAGTCAAATTCCAGAACAGACTATACCTTCCTTCATGTTCTAATCACATCTTAAAAGGTAGCATTTCTAGCTACAAGCAACTATTGCGATACCTCTACCGATCGCTTTGATTATCTTTTATTTCAATCTTCCGGCTTAAGTCAGATGCTACATCAAACTTGGTTCTCTGAACCACGTAACATACTCATCGTAGTCGGACTCAATTCGATATGACCACTAGGGTCGGAATAACAATCATCTTCTTAGTCATTACCGAAACGATGGTAATGACATATTTGAATAAAACGGTATCAATTACTAGCTTCTTGGTAACCTTGTGACTTTCCCTGATCCAAGTGCGAGTCCTGTGCTTCCGGTAGTATAGGCCTCTACTACCATTCACACCTACTCATACTCGTCCCAAGTATTGTCTCGTAGTTTATCCAAGTCACCATCACATAAACAATTTTAACACATACAAATGTGTCCAAACAATCATATAATTTTCCCTAGACTCTACTAGGACTTCTTCCATGCGTATCTTCAATCATCAATTCTGCTTCACTCGGTTGGAAACGTCAGACGATGGGATAACTTCATGGATTATACCAAAAATCTTTTTTTTTTGCTAATCGAACATGTACTTCTCCCTTACTAGACGTATTATTTATTAGATGAATTCTAAAGGCAAGATATCACTCTTACGATATCTTCCGATAGGTATCATTCACTATCGTAAGCCTTCTTAATTCCTTCATTTACTCAATTCACTACGAGTCTTCACCATGATGTTCTGCACACCAAAGCAGACGTTCGGTGTATCGAGACGAGAATATAGACAGAGGAAGATTTAGACGCGTATTCCTCCTTATTACTCCGAAAAGTTACATGCCAGTTCTAACACCGTAATTAAACGTTTAGAAATCTGAACACATAAAATTTCTAGATCCGGTCGGCAACAGACCATAGATCCGATCAAACAATAACATAAAGCATCACAAATCATTTAGCATATAAAAGCATGTTAGGTATTTTCTCTAAATGAGCTAGTGCTTGTGTCTATTCAGGTGTATTACCTAAATTCATTAGACACACTCCTCACAATCATTGTCTAGCATTCTAAGTTTAAGTCTAAAAATAAATCCTTATTCCTAGTTTGCTTAAACTAATGCTCTGATACCAACTGTGACATCCCCATTTTCACGGCCAGAAAAGACCGATTTTGTTTATGCTTTATAAAAATCAGAGTACCTCCTTTAATAAAAATGTTGCGGAATTTGTTCCCAGTAAAACATGATAAATACGTTATCAAGGCATTTATGAAGAAAAGTATTTTTATTCATTTTAAAACATTTGGGATGTCATCGTCAATACAGAAACATAAGCATAAACAGAACTTACATTCATTATCATTAGTGATTTATATCTCCTTAATCTCTCAGTGGAATGTGACTTCATATCAACACCTGTGATATAAATAAACTGAGTGGGTCAGGTTGGGAAACCTGGTGAGTACATAGGGTTTTCAACCCACAATAATATAATTATTATGTTTAATCTTTAAACAGTTAACCCAATTACTGATCCCCATTATCTTCTTTACTCTTAACTACCCTAAGAATCAGCTATTTCTCATTTATTCATTCCTAAGGATTATCCTAAGGAATAGGTACGAAGTCCATCGTTGTCAATGACATAGCTGTCAAGCACAGCTGCTAGTTCTATCACTTAGGCGCAGCTGCCAGAATTATGACATTCTGTATGAGGCGCATCTATCGGTATTGTCCTTTAGGCGCATCTGCCGAGGTTATGATGTTCTCTATTAGGCGCAGCTGCCGATACTATCCTTAGAGCGCAGCTGCTAGGATGTTTAGAGTAGATTAAAAACATCTACAGGTTGTGGCGCGACTGCCAATGCTCATCTATAGGGTACTAGGTCCATTGCTGCCAATGTTTACCTATAGGGCACTATGTCCATACTGACAATGTTCCTCTATATCACATTTCATCCATCATCATTCATCTACCCATGTTTTACCCAACATATTTTGTAGATATAAAATACATATACAATTTAAATCATTTAAAACGTGTATAAAAATCTTTCACCCAGCATAGACAGCAGGTATACAGACAATATGCACACATAGCATGTAATTTATATTAAATACTTCATATCTATGTGTAAGATGAAGGTAACTATGCACTCACTTGAAAAGGTGGTGACTCGGCACTCGGACAACACTTCGTTAATCTTAACATAATTTTCCTTTGACAAAACCTAGTATCATTACAACTAGAGTTTAGTCTAATATTCACCGAGACTAATTAATAATCTAGCTATTATTACTATTATATAAGCGTTAAACAATACTTATATAACCCATAATAATAGCCCAAGTACTCATTATAAGTTCCTAATAACATTACTATATTGAAACATAAGCTATACTAAAGATAGGTTAGGCGTAGCTCACTTACAACGGGTTTTCTCAAAAACCGGGCTTCGCTGGAGCAGCGTTCCTGAGCCGAAACGCTCTTTTCTCGGGGCTCCGGCAGCCTCGGGGCTTCCTTCGGGTGCTAGGGGGTTTACCTAGGCTTTAGGGGGCTTAAGGGAAGCTAGAGAGAGGTTCTAGAGAGAGAAAGTGAAGTTGGGAAGGTGTGAAGAATGAGGGAACCCGTCACCTCTATTTATAGGCTAGAATCCTGCTCTACTCGTCTAGTAGGGGGTCCTACTCGTCGAGTCCATGGCCAGGTGTCACCATCTGGTGGCTTGCCTTGGGGAGAAAGCAACGGCTATGATCGCGCCACGTCACCCAAACTCGCACAGCAGCCTCCCGACTTAGAAAAATCATAACTCTTGCATACGAGCTTCGTTTTCGATGTTATTTATATCCACGCGTAGGTAAAAACAAGATCTACAACTTTCATTTAGACTCCGTCGGATAATTCTTGACCGATCTTAAATTTAACAGTAGGAAGATATTAGACTGTTAAATGACCGCGAAGAATTCGTAACTCCTTCATACGGACTCCGTTTTCGTCTGTGTTTCTATAGTTGAGTTCCTATTAATGAGATCTTCAACTCTCATTTAGGTCGCGTAGGCCAAAAACCACTCGAACTAAAATTCGAGTTCCGGGCCGTGCACTGCTATGCCAAATCTTAGAAAATTCATAACTTCCTCATACGAAGTCAGATTTGGGCGTTCTTTTTTTGTACGTTCTCGGTTAAAAGTATACTACAACTTTTGTTTAGATTTCTAAGGCTAAAAAGTCTTTCATCAAAAAGTCACTATTTACGTCTCCCGGTGTCGTGTCGGTTTTGCCGTAAAACTTCGACGAGCCATAACTTCTTCGTTATAACTCGGATTTCGGCGTCCTTTATATGTACGAAACCCTTGAGATATATTCTACAACTTGGTTAAGATTATTTGTTCTAAATAATATTTTGTCGAAAAGTCGTTTTCGACCCCTATTATCTCTAAATTGACTAGCCCAGATCTACGGGCGTTACAGAGAAGTGTGGGAACCTAGGAAGAGCCTAGAGAGTGACCTTAGTCAGATGAGTACGCTGATAGATTTGAGTATTCGCTGGGGAGCGATCAGGTTGAACGGGATTGGGGATCGAGAAGGTTGAGCAGCTACTTAGGAAATCTGGGACGATCCGTGTGGAAGGTATGGGTAGATGTGGAAGGTAGTATGGGCCCGTACTACTGAAAGCAGAGGACCCGTACTCGAAACAGGGAGACTTCCAGAGGTTCTAAGTAGCAGATTAAGAGGAGATAACATGGTTTGGGTACCATGATTCATAGCAGATCGAGAGATGATCACATGGTTCGGGTACCATGATTCATAGCAGATCTAGAGATGATCACATGGTTCGAGTATCATGATTTGAGGCAGTCAGTGCTTCTGGTTTTACCAGTTATCCCGTTGTGATTGATTAGACTGAGATCAGATGTGATAGAGTGTGGGGCCAGAGGGCCATGTTAAACGAGTTTCAATGGAGCATACCTTGAGAAGGAAATTGAGTTAGTTTCCGAGAGATTTTTGGGGAGATGACAGTTGGAGTCGCAAGACTCAGGGATGGGTAGAGATGGTGCTTTATGGAGGATTACAGTCTGAGTTGAGCAATCGGCCGATAGTGGAGATGTCACTTTTGTGACCTGAGTTGTGCTATTGTCTATGGGAAGCAGAAGAGATATTGAGCTTTCGGTTTCGGAGCTTGGAGGTAAACCCTGTGGGGTAGCGTTAGTTGTGATCTTTCACCTGAGTATCTGGGCAATATGTCTGCCGCAAGGTAATATTATAGTATGAGAGAGTCATCATTGGGGACTGAGATGGTCAAGGATAAGGATATACCCTAGTTGAGGATAGTAGGGCATGTGTTAGCAGCAGTGTCAGGTGAACAAGAGGATTATATTGGGGCGGTGACACTCATTGTCTGTGATGGATATCGAGTGTGGGGGTGAGGTCTCTGCTCTTATGAGAATTCTCATGATGGGACGTTGGTTGGGAAGTCGAAAATGAGGAGTGTGATAGTTCATTAATTTTTAGACTGAGAGTTGTGACTACTACTTGACAGTTGAGATGTCTGGTAGTGTGTCAATATGAGATTGGAATGACGTTGGGAGACTGGTCGGGGAATCAAAAACGGGGAGCGTGATCGTGCATTATTTCTAGATTGAGAGTCAGGACTGTGTCGGGACAGTCGGAGTATCCGGCGGTGTGTCGGTCTAAGGCATTCAAGATGACTAGAGGCAGTCACGAGGTTTTGTCTGAGATGCAGGATATTTGGAGTTGCTTGGGTCCCATCGGGAAGATCATTGAACGATTGCGAGGTTCGTTTCAAGGGTCAAGTGTAATATACCTGGTGAAACAGTCTCTGTAGTAGATTGTTGGTATGCCTGCGGTGATGGTTCGAACCCTGAGTGGGGGAAAATCTGGGTATTTTATTGAAAGGATCAGAGATTTATTCAGTGGTGGTTAGAGAACTGGATATCGAGATCTACAGTGAGAATGCATGAGACTAGGGTTATTGGCAGTCGAGGCGAAGTGCGGAGCGAGGTAATACATGATGTACATGTTCATGAAAGGATAGGTGTATCCATGGCAGGTGGCCACCGACCAAGGAAATCTATTGAGGACAAGAATTTTTCTGGATTGCAAATGTTTGGGTTCAAGGCGGATGGGTCATTGAGGTTTGGAGTCGAATGCCGAAGTATCAGTTTGATGCATGGATTGTTATCTGCATTTCGGGAAGGATAGCAGTTGTTTTGGGCAACCAACTTTAGGGTCGGTATGAGTATTCTTGCATAGGTATTAAGCAATAGAGGAGGGAGTTTCGAATTGTCATCAACGTGTTCCGATTCATTGACGATTCCTCTGTGTTTCAAGTTGAGGGTTGGAGTAATTCGAAGTTGCGAGTTGTGCGAGAGGAAGATCGGTGGTGGAGTCGAGATATTGTGAGATTTTGGGAGGATACATTGCGGTATCAGAGTATGATGCCATGGGTGGCGGATCAGTGGTTGAGGCAATGAATCATGAGGTTCTGTGATGGCGTACCAAGGTATTTGAGTTGAGGCCCTAAAATTTCGGATTATTTTGAGACTTGAGTCATGAGATAGCAAGTAGAGTATCAAGTGACGACGGTTCCAGTGGGAGCCCTTCAGCTATCTGTCATCAAGTAGAAGTATTCTAGAGTGTAAATTGCAGAAAGAAAAGTATTGGTCACGACGGTTGTCGCCGGGAGTGGTGATGCTTAACTTGGGTGGGTGTGTGTACCTATCTATGTTGAGCCGTGGAGTATTCGATAGTGAACTCAGTGGGGTGATGACTCGAGGATGAGATTAAGGGGGATTAGAGGGTGAGTGGATCTGAGTGGGAGTAATCACTTCGGATTCCGGGGAAAACCATGGAGTGGGCCCATGGCGAGTCAGTGAGAAAGAGTGTTGTGATACTACGGGGAGCCGTAGTGTTCACCAGTCAGCGAGAGAGTGTTGTGGTACTACGGGGAGCCATAAAATTCATGAGTTAGTGAGAGAGTGTCGTAGGCCTGCGGGGAGCCGTAGCCTTCACGGGATAATATGAGGGAATGTTATGGTACTATGGGGAGCCGTAGTATTCGCTGGTCAGAGCATGACGCATAAGAGTTTTCTTTAGGCTTGGGTAGCCTTATTCTTTGAGTTTCAGGAACCTGATGGTCAGACCAAAGGCGACGCTGGGGTCTCCATGCTTGTCAGGGATCGTTATATTCTGAGTTAAGTTATGGTTATCGCAATCGAGAGGAATTGGAGGAGTGATGTACGCGTGGGTTGCGGGTCATGGTTCATGGGTTGAGTGCTTCATTGGGACGAGTGGTTCCAATTCTGTTTCGGACCAGACGCTTGAGTTTGAGTTTGGCTTGGGTGGCGAATTGGGCAGGCAAATGAGATTCCGGATTCAAAGATGGTTTTCATTTTGAGGAGTATTGGGTGTCATCTGATGTCTTAGACCTGAGTGGGTCATTTCGCTTATATGGAAAGGACCACGAGGCGCATGGAACTAATGAGTAGTAGACGACAGAGGTCGGGGGTGAGACGAATTCCGTATTCTCTTGAGGTAACGCGAACTTCGTGACTTGTGTGTCACACTGGGCCGAGATAGTTGTTGTGAGAAGGAAGTCAGTGAGACATTTGGAACATGCAATGGGTAACCTTTGGAGGTTCAACTGTGGGGATGAGACTTGACCTGGTGCTCAGTGTTAAAAGGGATATCTGAGAGGGAGCTGAGGCTTATGATTGTTAGATGTCAGAGGATGCTTCTGAGGAAGCATGATCATTTTCTTGTGTTGAAGGCAGGGTGTTAAGAGTTCTTTGTTCAGATGGGATTTCGATTGCAATACAGTGGATGGGTCTCTAGTGTAATGTGACCCTTTCGCTCCTTGGAGTATGATTGGAGCGCTTAGTATGCCTGGTATGAGCAATCAATGGAAAATTTTTGGGCTTTGACTTGTTTCTATCAGTCACTACGAGAGAATCAGAGGGGCAATGAGTTTTCAGGGCCCGTTATTCGATGAGCGAATAACATGATGATAGCTTGAGAGGGCGGCCGGGCAGTGAGACAGGCCACTAGAGTTTTCAGATTTTGGTGATTCAGAAGGGGTATCGTAGCGGCAGAAGGGTATGTCCTCTTCCGAGTTTGGGAGTTCATGTTTGGTTTCAGGTGACTATGGAGGAAGTTAGTTGTGTGGTATGAGATCCTTCGGTGGTACTTTTTGGGTTGTTGGGTTCAATCTTTGTGGCGTTGAGAAGCGATTTCGAGGGCGAAATCTAATTCAAGTGGGGGAGAATTGTAACATCTGGATTTTCGGATACATTAAATGTGTGTTTAACCTTGAGAATTATAGAGTAACTCGACGAGTCGTGAGTCCGACTCACCGAGTAGGGCCGAGTTGCCAGCTTGGATTTAATGAGTGGACTCGACGAGTCAGAGAGCTGACTCACCGAGTAGGCGCTGGGCAGAGAAACCCTAATTTCCCGGGGGTTGGGGCCTATTTAAAGGCACTTATGCCTCATTTGCGGCTACACTTCCCTGAGAACAAACCCTAGACGACCTTTGAGCTTTGAGAGAGAATGCTTGACTAATTGTGGGTGTTTGGTGCATCTTGTGATGAGGAGAGAAGAATTCCAAGCCAAGGGTCAAGAAGGTGTTGCTAGATCTGAGATTGTTTCTCTTCAGAGCTTCTAGGAAAGGTATAAAGCTTGCACCTTTCTCATTATTTTGTATAGATCTCATGATTTTGTGAATCTTGGGTTTTTCCACCCAAATATGAGGACCTTGAGTGTTTTATGTTCATTGAGAGGGTTGAACAATAGATTTGGACCATGTGAGGTCCTTAGAGTCCAAAAGTCCCTGCTTTATCCAACCATAATAGTGATCTTGAGTGAAAAACCCTTTTTGAGGTGTGTTTTGGCATTTTAAGCTCAAAATGCCATGCATGAATGTAAAGCCTGTGACTTTATGTGATTGATGAGCCTTAGGAGTGCAGATCTAGAATTTAGGAAGGTTATCTGCCTTGAAAACGACTGAATGAGATATGAGTCTGAATGGACTCGCCGAGTCAAGGAGCCGACTCGATGAGTCGGTGAGGGTTTGTCCCGATGGGTCTGATTGTGCGATAA
Organism: Lactuca virosa; assembly: GCF_052849685.1. Taxonomy (NCBI): domain Eukaryota; kingdom Viridiplantae; phylum Streptophyta; class Magnoliopsida; order Asterales; family Asteraceae; genus Lactuca; species Lactuca virosa. Next base: position 147,818,112 of record NC_136426.1, read on the forward strand.
ATCGGCGAGTTGGGGGTCAACTCGACGAGTTGAGCAGGACTTCCTTGAGACTTCTGAGGAAACGAGGGGACTCGACGAGTCGCAAGAGTGCACTCGCCGAGTCGGGTCAAACATGGACTGTTGACTCGAGTTTGACTTCTGTTGACTTTAGGGTTTGGTCAACATGATTAATGGAGACCATGGAGGGGTAAAATGGTCTTTTACCCAATTAGAGAGTTAGGGAGAGAAGAATAACATTTGGTTACTTAGAGTCGAGAATCGAGTATTAATTAGAGATATTTACCCTATGTGTTAGGCAGTGGCTAGTTCGAGATTCGAGTTCGAGGATAATTGCTTGTTGCTTGCAAGGTGAGTCTTCTCACTATACTTTACCTAGAGTGGTACTTATGTGTGACCGGGGGGTCTTATGTGCTTACATTGAGTATTATGTTATCCTGCCTTATGTTTTATGTTGTGCATTATGTCTTTGTGATTTATGCTATGCGGAACTTTATAGACCGGACCAGAGGGTCCAACGAACCATGGGACTGGAGGGTCCCACTGAGACACATAGATCGGAGGGTCTTACAGTGATATAGCCTCTAGTGGCTAATGAGATGTGTGTGTGGTATTTTGGGGAACTTACTAAGCTTCGTGCTTACCGTGTTATGTGTTTCGGGTTTTCTCAGGATCACGGGAAGGCACCGGCTTGATTGTACACACCAGTGAAAGAGTTATGTTTTTGAGGATCCTGGATTTTAGCCAAACAATTATGGAGTTGCGAATTGTAAATTTAATAAATTAGATTTTTGTGAAATGTGTTATGAGAATTATGTGATTTTAAATGAAAATTTTGTTTGAAAATTTTCGGTGTTACAAGATGGCGATGATTTTTTGCAAAGAACCTAGCTTGTTCTTGAGAGAATTCCTTATGGAGAATGAAGATGAAGAGAGGTAAGACAGAGAAAAAAAAGGAGTTGGTGACTGGAAGAAGTGTTTCTATGGACGCGACTTAAATGGAAAGAATGGGTATGGATATTTGATAGTTAATTGAGTGTTGTGCATGTTAGTTTGCTGGATAAAAAAGGTTAAAGCTGAATCATCTGTTAGCCAGGTGAACACCAACTTTTCCCCCAAATATCCACTGAGTATGCCTTTAAAATGGCCGAAATCACCCCACTTTAACTGGTGATTTCGGTCCTAAGAGTTCTAGGATTTTGTTTTCGGCCTTATTGGGCCATTTCTAAGGTTTTCGGTTTTGAGATGGTCCATCAAGGAGGGTTTCGGTTCTATAGGTCACCTTAAAAGAGTTTTTGGTCCTTAGCTCATCTACTAAGGGATGATTTCGGTCATGGGTTTCCATGGCCGAAAACCCTAATGCAATCCACTTTTTAATTCATGTTTTCAGTATTTTGATCCATCTTGACTTTTAACTGTCTGTTACGAACCTGTTTCACAATATTTACTTATATATGTATACAAATAATGTCCTTTTTGATTAGCAAGAATCCATTGTAGCCAGGTTACATTGTATATTCATTGAACATGGTTACAATCTAAGCTTTAATTGACCCTGAATCTACTAGTTGTCACATCATCCCCCCGTTAAAGGGAATTTCGTCCCAAAATTAGTTCTAGAGTGGGCCCTCAAGAACTAGGTAAGAGGTGTGGGTACTTCTGCTTCATCTGGTCTTCGTGTTCCCAGGTGCCCTCAGGTCCTCATTTGGCACTCCATCAGACCTTTACAATGGGAATGCGACTTTGTTTCATTCGTTTCACTTCCATGTCCATTATTTCAACGGTTTCTTCAACGAAATGGAGGTTCTCGTTTATTTCGATCTCATCAAGCGGAACTACCACGGTATCATCAGACAGGCATTTCTTCAGATTGTACACATGAAAGACAGGGCGTATGTTGTTGAGTTCAGGCGGTAGCTGGAGTTTAAAAGCCACCGGACCAATCCTGGTAAGGATCTCGAAGGGTACGATATATCTCGGGTTCAATTTCCCACGCTTCCCAAAGCGTATCATCCCTTTCCAAGGGGTAACCTTTAGCAGTACGCGATCACCAACTTGAAATTCCAAGGGATTTCGTCTTTTATCCGCGTAGCTCTTTTGTCAGTCCCTGGACGCCTTTAGTCGTTCGCTAATTTGGACGATCTTCTCGGTTGTCTCCCTGATGATTTCGGGACCAGTGAGAGTGTTGTTGCGTACTTTCCCTTTCGCCAGTTGTGTGTCTCCCACCTCAGCCCAACATAGAGGTGATTTGTATTTACGTCTATATAAGGCCTCAAATGGAGCGACCTTGATGCTGGTGTGATAGCTATTATTGTATGAGAACTCAATCAGTGGCAAGTGAGTATCCCACGCCTTGCTGAAGTCTATCACACAAGCCCTTAACATATCCTCTGGATGGTCCTCTCACTCTGCCCATCAGTTTGAGGATGGTACGCAGTGTAGGGTTTTGAGCATTCTAACACTCCTAAGGTGCACATGCAACCCTATAAACCTTGGATCTATGTTTTACTAAGATACATGAAAAATTGATTTTCCAAGGTTCTTAACCTATCTAGCATACCATGGGGAACTTTTAAACATAAATGCTAGAAGAAGAACATACTTTTTGTAGTTTGGATTCCTTGACAACCTTGTGAGCCTAGCACCTCAAGTGTGATGCCTCAAATGTCTCACACAACACTACAACTCTTGGAATAGACTTGAGAGAAGTTCACTAACACCTCAAAATTGGATTGCCCTCTTACTTGTACAAGTAGTAGTAATAGTAGTAGTAGTGCCCAATTTTGCTAGACTAGGGGTCTTTATATAGTTGTGGCACAAGTAGGGTTACACCATGTAAACCCTAATTGTCATGGCTTTTCATATTCTATGATCCATGGGTTAGTAACCTCCATGGATTATCCATGTAGCACCTTATGGGTTTTAGCCCAATCCATACAAACCATGGATCATTAGCCCACTATATAAGAATAGATTATTTACACAATCAACACCATATATTTAATTAGTCTCTTTTTGATCACTTAATTAATTCCAAATTAATTCTTTGATCAATACTAATTAAATAATATTATTAATATATTAGAACTTATAATATATTAATAATCCTTTAGTGTCCTTTCTCTCATTTAGTCTATCCAAGTGTTGCAATGCCATGCAACCCAAATGGACCATGCTAATCGGGTCAAGTACATTCCAGAAATAGTTATGAACTTAGACACCTAATCCAACAGTCTCCCACTTGGATAAGTCTAATAACTATAACTGCAAGAACGACTTCAAGAACCGATCAACAATCGTAGCTCTTTCAAGGTCTCACGGAACTGAGATGATGATGGTACGCCATTTAAGATAAGTGATCATATAATCCTCTGTTCTAGATATCAGCTGGACAAATACATGGAACAATGTCTTACTTATTGTCCAACAGTTTGTTTCCTGATTTCCGATTTGTTTGACATAGAACTTAATTGAACACATCAACTTAGTTCTGACCGGGCTCGATACATGGGTCAACACAAAATCATCGAGGGGCCAAAATACCGCTTCTAATTCAAGAAGGAACAGATAAACTTCGACTCATATGCTTGTTCTACTACTTGTTGAATTATACACAAAGGCACGTTTTGTAACATCGAGTTACCAATGCATTTTCATACAATCAATGCATAACCAACTCATAGGCACAAGTCATATCTCTAGGTTTGAAGACTTATATGATATTACCGTCTCACGATCACTCAAGATAAATTCCATGAAGTGATACCAGTGAGCGTGGGTTGAATCCAATACTCAAAATTTATGAGCACTCATGAGTTTTGTAGCCATGTCCAACATCTTAGACCTCTACAACCAACTCATGACAGTCTTGATTCATACCTACTTCCAACATATGACCGACTGTGGAGAATTCGAATAATATGATATACCAAACATAATTATTCTGGAAGTCAAAAAATGCAAAATGAAACGATAGTAAACGATTGGCAAAAGATAGCAACACTTTACTCATAAATAAATACAACTTTTATTCATCATCAAATGTCAATTACACTTTACACATTTCATAAACTATCTAACTACTGAAACTAATATCATCCTTCAGCCCTATGCGCATCGCATGCTGGAGATGCTTAACCCTACCCAGTCCCTTCGTGAGGGGATCTGCCGGGTTCTCATCCGATGATACCTTCTTTGCCACGAGGAGTCCTTCTTCTATTCGATGTCTGATGAAATGATATTTTCTGTCGATGTGTCTGGATCTCCCGTGATCCCTTGGTTCCTTTGCTCAGGCAACTGCACTTTCACTATCACAGAAAATCTCTATAGGCTCCTTTATAGCTGGTACAACTCCAAGGTCTCCAACAAATTTCTTTAACCATATAGCCTCCTTTGCTACCTCGCTTGCCGCTATATACTCTGATTCGCAAGTTGAATCAGCCACTGTCTCCTACTTGGAACTTTTCCAAGAAATTGCTCCTCCGTTTAAGGTAAAGACCCAGCCTGACCGAGAGCGGAAATTATCCCTATCAATCTGGAAGCTAGCATCACTATACCCTAATACTCTCAAGTCATCACTCCCACCGAGGGTAAGGACCCAATCCTTAGTCCTCCGCATGTACTTGAGAATGTTCTTTACCACAGTCCAGTGAGCCTTGTCAGGGTTCCCCTGATATCTGCTGACCATGCTCAATGCAAAGACCACATCAGGACGAGTACAAGTCATATCATACATGATCGAGCCTACAACGGAAGCATATGGTACTCGACTCATCTCAGCTATCTCAGCCTCTGTACTCGGACTCTGAGTTTTACTCAGTCTGGCGTTACTCTGGATCGGTAACTCTCCTTTCTTGGAATTCTGCATGCTGAATCTATTCATCACCTTCTCCAAGTAGGTACTCTGACTAAGTCCAATTCGTCTTTTACTCCTCTCTCTCAAAGTCCTTATCCCTAGGATATAGGCAGCTTCTCCAAGGTCCTTCATAGCGAAACACTTCCCAAGCCAGGACTTCACTTCTTGCAGAGTTGGGATGTCATTTCCTATGAGTAGTATGTCATCCACATACAATACCAAAAAGCTGACTATACTCCCACTAGCCTTGACATATACACAAGATTCATCTTCACTCCTCTAAAAGCCAAACTCTTTGACCTTCTCATCGAAGCAAAGATTCCTATCTACGAGGTGCTTGCTTTAATCCATAGATGGATTTCTCAAGCATACACACTCTATTAGGGTACTCTGTACTGACAAAACCCTCTGGCTGACTCATGTAAACATCATCAGCCAACTTTCCATTAAGGAAAGCGGTTTTGACTAGGACTGTTCACTATTCGGATAAAACCGAATTATCCAATTGGACAATTTGGATTGGACAATTTGGTTCAGATATTCGGATTTTTGGATTGGTTTTCAACAAAACCGAATTATTATTTTGGATTTCGGATTGGTTTGAGTTTATAAAATAAGAACCGAATAGTCCAAAAAACCGAATAAACATTTATTATTTATCTATTTATAATATATATGTATAGTTATTTATTAATTTTGTAATTTATTTTTTCAAATAGGAACGTTTCACCTGATAAAAAAACATTAATATGCATTTTCACTCAATAGTTTTCTATCTATAAAATATTTAACTATAATATATCTTATTATTAGTTGTTTATAAATTCCAAATCACAACTAAGTAATTTGTTTTTGCTTCTTGTATAATGTTTATTAATATTATAATTATTTGTCGTTTTAAAATGTTTCAGTTTTTAAAAACCGAATTATAAAAACCGATCCAAACGAATTGTAATTGGATCAGATCAGATTGGATTTAAATTTAGTTTGGACTATTCGGATCTATGTTTTGAAAACCGAAATCAATTTGGATTCACTTGATTGGATCAGATCAAACCGATCCATCCAAACGAACACCCCTAGTTTTGACATCCATTTGCCATATTTCATAATCATGAAATGCAGCAATGGCTAACATAACCCTAATAGACTTAATCTTCGCTACTAGTGAAAAGGTCTCATCATAATCAACTCCCGGAGTTTGAGAAAAGCCTTTTGCAACCAGTCGCGCCTTATAGGTGTGTACATTACCATCCATGCCGGTCTTCTTCTTGAAGATCCATTTGTACCCAACTGTCTTACGACCTGGTACATTGTCAACCAAGTTCCAAACTTGATTGTCATACATGGATTGTATCTCGCTGTCCATAGCCTCTTTCCATTTTCCAGCCTCAGGGCCTGCCATGGCTTCCGTGTAGCTGTTAGGTTCATCCAGACTCACCAGTGTGCTATCACTGATAAGTGTATCACCTTCCGCAGTAATATGGAAACCATAGTAATGCTCAGGTGCATTCCTAACTCTTGTGGAACGCCTCAGAGGTATAGACTCTTCTGTCGGATCAACATGAGTTTTCTCCTCAGGTTGATTGCTAGGGTTTGAGGTTCCTTCACCACTTGACTCTTGAATTTCTTCAAGGTCAATTTACCTCCCACTGTTTCCTTGGCTCATGAATTATCTCTCGCGAAAGACTCCTCTCCTTGCTACAAAGACCACATTATCACTAGGTCTGTAGAAGAGGTAACCAAAGGATCTCTGTGGGTAGCCGATGAAAATACACCTCTCACTTCGAGTTTCGAGCTTATCGAGAGACTCGCGCCTCACGAAAGCCTCGCAACCCCAAATCTTGATGTGATCCAGATTGGGAACTTTTCCGGTCCACATCTCATGAGGTGTTTTGGCAACCTTCTTTGTAGGGACTAGATTAAGAATATGTGCGACAGTCTATAAGGCATACCCCCAGAATGAGATTGGTAGCAAAGCTCGACTCATCATGGAACGAACCATATCCAACAAGGTTTGATTGCGCCTCTCAGCTACACCATTAAGTTGTGGTGTCCTGGGAGGTGTCAATTGTGAGATAATCCCACATTCCTTAAGATAGTCAAGGAACTCTGTACTAAGATACTCACCACCTCGATCGGATTGAAGCATCTTAATGTTCCTGCCCAACTGATTCTCCACTTCCTGCTTGAACTCTTTGAACCTTTCAAAGGTCTCTGACTTATGCTTGATTAAGTAGACATATCCATGTCTACTAAAATCATCAGTAAAAGTCACATAGAAGCGGTTAGCATCTCTTGTGGCGGTTCTGAAGGGTCCACACACATCAGTGTGTACCAGATCCAACAAACCTTCACCCCTAGCACAAGAACCAGTGAAGGGTGACTTTGTCATTTTCCCAAGCAAACAAGATTCACAACTATCATCTGAATTTAGTTCAGATGACTCCAAGACTCCATCCTTTTGGAGTTGGCCTATGCGTTTCTTGCTTACATGTCCAAGACGACAATGCCATAAATATGCTTTATCTAAGCTAGTGGAAGAATCGATACACAATACATTATTTCCTAGGTTATCAACAACCGACACGGTTTCATATACACCATCACAAGGCAATGCTTTAAAATAAAAGACAATATTAAAAAAAAGCATTAATACCACCATTATCATTATCAAATGAAAAAGTGAAACCTTGTTTGTACAAACCATGAAAGGAAATAATATTTCTCGCCATTTCAGACAAGTAACAACACTTATTCAAATCTAATACTAATCCACTACTTAGCAACAAAGAATAAACTCCAATCTTGGTGACAGGTGAAACTTTCCTATTCTCCATGATCAAAATTATCTTCCCATGCTCCACATTCTCACTTCTTCTTAGTCCCTGCAAATCAGTACATATGTGAATACCACATCCTGTATCAAGGATCCAAGAATTAGAATGGGGTGAATTATTAGACAATATAGTGTATGTACCTGCATGGTTGGGTTTAACTTTCCCATCCTTAACATCTTGCTGGTACTTTGGGCAGTTTCGCTTCCAGTGCGACTTTTCATGGCAATAGAAGCATTCAGCCTCTTTAGGGTTAGCAGAAGGAGTGACAAAACCATTCTTGGTTCCACCTGAAGAGGAGCCATCAAGAGACTTTCCCTTGGTACCCTTTGAATGGTTCTTCCTCTTCTTCCCTTTGCCTTGCCCGATTGCCAAGACAGGAGCCGCGATAGGAGTAGGAGTGGTGACACCCGACTTACTATTAAGACCACTTTCCACGGTCTTCAAGAGTCCTTGAAGTTTGCTGAATGTAACTTACTCCTTGTTTATGTGGTATGTCATACGAAATTGATCATAACACGAGGGTAAGGAGTGCAAAATAATGTTTATTGCCAACTCCTCGGGGAAGTTCACATTCAGTTTCAGCAAACGGTCCACATACCTTTGCATTTTCTGCATGTGGCCTGTGATGGGTTCACCATCCTTCATTCGGGTTGTTATCATGGAGGAGATGATTTCATATGCCTCTTGACGAGCACTCTGATGGTAGCAGCCCATCAAATCCTGGTGCATCTCAAAAGGATAGTAGTCCTCATAGGACTTTTGGAGCTCGGCTGTCATAGTGGCCAACATGATACATGCCACTTTGGTAGCATCTCTTTCATGTGCCTCATATTCAGCGATCTCCTCAGGAGTAGCAGACGGCTCAAGTTCCTTAAGCTCCTTGTTGAGGACATCTTCCTTGTCCTCATACCGAGTGACCATCCTGATGTTCCTGATCCAATCCATAAAGTTGGATCCATCAAAGATGACTCTCCCACAAAGGTTCATGAGAGAGAAGGAGCCGGTAGGGTTTGAGCCAGAAGCAACATTGTTGGAAGACATCTGAAAAGAAGAAAGACAAGTTTAGTTTAGATATAAAGATAGTCCTTAATAAAACACCCAAATGTAATATTAAGGCTAGGACCCAACACAATATTTTATAACTTAGAAGAGGGATGCCGTAATCCAAGCTATAAGATATTTTAAGGTAGGTGAATGACGATTCACCAATTTCCACCATGAAAAACGAAATAAGATATTAGGTTTTAATTGGTTTTGAAACTCCTAGATTCTTTGAGATTCATTGAACTTTTCAATGGCATGTTTCAATCTCGAGTGTGCCCGTCAGGTTTTGTGACTGGGATGCCGAGGATCACAAAACAAGGTATGAAGTAACCATGCAAATTACTTGGTACCCTTAATGTTTACCCCTCAATCGATGTGTCGGTTAACCATACGTGCTCCACCGATACTCTGATAAACATTAAATTACCCTTTGCCTACCTTGTTAAGTCTAGGTTAGTGTGCCGGTTAACCACACACGCTCCACGAACGACTTAATCAAAGTGCAAAGTGTAATTTCATGGGTTAACACCTTATTCACATTTTCCTAAAGCACCTAAGATTGGGAATTTATAAAAACATTTAGTTACTTTATATTCATCATACTTTTAATGAAGATTTAAAGTCCGTGTCTTACCTGTTCGGCTAACGACCCTCCACTGATCAAGGAAGCGGTGGGTGAGAGTGGACACCCATTAAGCTGCCATTTTATAGGCAACAACCTTATACCCCCGTTATAGACCGGCTTCATGAATGAGGCCTACTAACGGTAAAACGACTTTTTTCTTATACATATATAATAATTATTAAACTTATAATATTATAAAGTATAAGGGTTGAATTTTAACTTTTAAAATTCTAGGGGTTGGAACTAAAAGTTTACATGTTCCAAAACTCGAGGGCAAGTTTTGTAACTTTCAAAACTTTTCATCTTTCATAACTTATGAGTTAAATGGTTTATTAAAATGAGAGACTTTTCATTTTATGTAACCTATGTGTTTCATAATGGACTTTAAAAGAATGACTTTTGGTAATCCATAACTTGAGGACAAATTATGGATTCCATTAAAACACGTAATGATCAAGAATTAAACTAACAAGCAAGTTACAAATAATTCCTATGATCTTCTAAACTCATAAGTTCATGAACATGCATATCAACAATTTCAAGAAGCATAAAATAAACCATATAAAACTTGAAAATTTGATATTAGCCATTGAAAATGGATTATCATAACCATTACACCATCTAAAACAAGTTTTATAACACCAAAACAGTTTAGGGTAATGTTTCTAGTCCATTTCCAGTAGCAAAACTCGAAAATCTGCATTCCGTGGCTCCTACTCGTTGAGTACACGAACCTACTCGACGAGTAGGATGAACTTAGTCATGGACTCGTCGAGTCCCCCCATGGACTCGGTGAGTTCATGCTGCAGAGTGGAGAAAAACTGAGTTTTTTCATAATTTTGCATCAAGCATCAAACAAACAAACCTAGGCTCTGATACCACTGTAGGGTTTTGAGCATTCTAACACTCCTAAGGTGTACATGCAACCCTAGAAACCATGGATCTATGTTTTACTAAGATACATGCAAAATTGATTTTCCAAGTTTCTTAACCTATCTAGCATACCATGGGGAACTTTTAAACATAAATGCTAGAAGAAGAACATACCTTTTGTAGTTTGGATTCCTTGAGAACCTTGTGAGCCTAGCACCTCAAGTGTGATGCCTCAAATGTCTCACACAACACTACAACTCTTGGAATAGACTTGAGAGAAGTTCACTAACACCTCAAAATTGGATTGCCCTCTTACTTGTACAAGTAGTAGTAATAGTAGTAGTAGTGCCCAATTTTGCTAGACTAAGGGTCTTTATATAGTTGTGACACAAGTAGGGTTACACCATGTAAACCCTAATTGTCATGGATTTTCATATTCTATGATCCATGGGTTTGTAACCTCCATGGATTATCCATGTAGCACCTTATGGGTTTTAGCCCAATCCATACAAACCATGGATCATTAGCCCACTATATAAGAATAGATTATTTACACAATCAATCCCATATATTTAATTAGTCTCTTTTTGATCACTTAACTAATTCCAAATTAATTCTTTGATCAATACTAATTAAATAATATTATTAATATATTAGAACTTATAATATATTAATAATCCTTTAGTGTCCTTTCTCTCATTTAGTCTATCCAAGTGTTGCAATGCCATGCAACCCAAATGGACCATGCTAATCGGGTCAAGTACATTCCAGAAATAGTTATGAACTTTTCCAAACCTGGATGGACGGAGTACTTTTGTCTTGTGGGATTCATTCATGACAACATATCTGAACCCACCGAACTTTGGTGTCCAGATCCGGTCCAGGAGGTAGTAAGCCCATTCATCCTTGACTGTAAGGTTCTTGTCCATCCCTCGCAGGGCTTCATTTGTGATATTTTCTGGTTTCAGGGCTTTCAGTTGAGCCTCCTTGATTTGCGAAGGTAGATGAGAATGAATGGTCATTGTTAGAGACTTGACTCAGCTACCCGAGTGTTATTTCCGGCTAAGGGCATCTGCCACCACATTGGCTTTGCACGGATGGTATCAGATCTCACACTCGTAATCGTTCAGTAATTCAACCCATCGCCGCTGTCTCAAATTGAGTTCCTTCTAGTTTAGGATGTGCTGGAGGCTCTTGTGATCCGTAAAAATGGTGCACTTCGTACCATAGAGGTAGTGCTTCTAAATTTTTAGTGCAAAAACAACTGCTCCCATGTGACATCCCTATTTTTCCCGGCCAGAAAAGACCGATTTAGTTGATGTTTTTAAAATAAAATCAGAGTAGTCTTCCAAAAGATGTTGCGGAATTTGTTCCCAAAACAAAATATGATAAAAAAAAATTTATCAAAGCATTTATTAAAGAAATGTATTTTCATTATATAACAAAACCTCGGGATGTCATGTTCCGATACAGACCAAAAGCATAAACAGCATATTATAAGCCTTACAAAGGTTATTTACAACTACTGGCCTATAATCCAAAAATCCCTCGTCATCATCCAACTATGCTCGGGGTCTACTACCTGTAATACAGAAAGCTGAGTGGGTAAGGCTTGGGAGCCTGGTGAGCATATAGGGTTTTCAATCTACAAATAATAATAAATTTATAAATTTCATCAACCAACAATAAATTTATTAATGTCATCAACCAACAATATCCCAGATTACCCGTTCCCGTTATCATCACTTTACGTCCCTAAACACCTATCACAAGGGACCTATTCTAAGGATTATCATCGGGATGGACTTTACTACTGATGGGATTCCTCACCCATATATGTCTGTAAGGCAACCATGAGGGGGATGGAGTACACCAGCGGACAAATAGTTCACCAACACCTATAGGTTGCGAGCCTGTTAGCGTTCCACTGGACTGTCTAGAAAGGTCTGTGGTCGTCATATATACTCCGCTAGATGACTACAACAACAACATCGAGGCCTCTCATCATTTTAACACACATCAACTATTTCACCTACCCATGTTTTACCCAACATTTTTGTAGATAACAATACATATACAGTTTAAAACTTGTATAACACATCTATTCAACACCCATCTCAAATCTATAAACAATATAATTACACATAGCACGTATTTTATAGAAAATACTTCATATCTATGTGTAAGATGAAAGTGACTACACACTCACTTGATTTAACGATAATCGGGCAGCACTTCGTTTCTTAAAATGATCGTTTCCGATGAAACCGAGAGCTTTAATGAGAACCAGGCCTTGCGAGGGTTGAGCTTCAAACCGAAAAGATAAATTTCTCAGGGTCTTCGGACACTTCGGGACGTTCTTCGGGTGTTAGGTATGATCTTGGGGCTTCTGGGGGTTAAAAGTGGCTTAAAATAAAGTTTAGGGTGTAAAAGTGTGCAAAAATCCAACAAAAACCTTAAGGGTTCGCACCTCCCCTTATATAGGGTGCGAAGGCCTCGGACCGAAGAGAGAAGGGAGAAGGCATGCATCGGTAACGAGGGGGAGGAGGGACACGCGTCAGATGCGAGGCGAGGCAGGTGGCGAGGCCGAGACAATCGTCAGCAGCGAAGGTGAGGACACGCTTCAGCTTCGGACTGTACCCCGCTCCGGACAAATCAGCAGGCGGACACGGGGCGGGCTCGCATGCGAGGCGACGTGGCCGAACCCTGACCTTGTGTATGCGAAAATTCTCGGTTTTTGTGCCCCGAACTTCAAAAATTCATAACTTTTGCATACGAGCTTCGTTTTCGACGTTATTTATATGCACGCGTAGGTGAGATTATGCTCTACAACTTTTGTTTAGACTCCGTTGGCTAATTTTGACTTTATTTTTAATATCATTATTTTTAACAGACAGAGACAGGAAAATCCGTTAAATATTCATAACTTCTTCATCCGACGTCCGTTTTCGCATGTCTTTTTACCGTTGTACTACTATTGACGAGACCTTCGATTCTTGTTTTGATTGTGACTGCTAAAAATCACTCAATCTAAAATTCGAGTTTTTAGCTGTCTACTGTTAAGCTGAAACTTAGAAAAATCATAACTTCCTCATACGAAGTCAGATTTGGGAATTTTTTTATGCACGCTCTCAGTTTAACGAACATTATGTCTTTTGTTTAGATTGCTAAGGCTAAAAAGCACTTTATCGTAAATTCACTTTTTACGTCACACAGTGTCATGCCGGTTCTGTCGCGAAACTTCGACAGGTCATAACTTATTCGTTATAACTCAGATTTCGGTATTCTTTATATCTCCGGAATCCTTATTTCAACCACTACAACTTTCTTCATAGATATCGGCTTTATCTAACATTTATTTTCGACACTTATTTTTATCCTTAACTCACTAAATTATAATAATTAAGCATAAAACATATAATAATCAATAATACGTCTTTATTATTTCAAAACAAGTTACAAAGGTTGGCCTAGACTATTACATCATCATTAGTGCCTAGCCTAGAAACACGGGCGTTACAATTCTCTCCCCCTTAGGATGATTCCATCCCCAGAATCATACATCAGGAAACAAATGTGGATAGCGACTCATCATGTCACAATCCGTTTCCCAGGTGAGATTTGGCCCATTCGTATGTTTCCATCGCACAAGAACTAAATCGACCATCTTGCGTCGCAACTTCTTAGTCTTACGGTCAACGATTGCTTCTGGTTCTTCGATTAACCTCTTGCTTTCATCCAACCTTAATTCAGAAATTGGAATTATGCCGGGAACATCTCCCGTGAACTTCCTCAAATAACACACATGGAAAGTGTTCTGAATACTATCTAGTTCTTCTGGTAATTCTAGTTTGTAAGCTTAGTTCCCAATCCTCTGAAGAACTTTAAACGGTCCAATAAACCTTAGACTCCATTTTCCCCTTTTACCAAATCTTATAAGTCCTTTCCACGGCGAGACTTTAAGTAAAACCGAATCTCCAACTTCGAATGTTATCGTTTGTCTTTTCTTGTCAGCATAGCTCTTTTGACGATCCTGAGCTGCTAACATCCTTTCCCTAATAACTTTCAGCTTTTTAGCAGTCTGATGAACTATCTCGGGTCCCATAAACTGCTTTTCCCCAGCTTCAAGCCAACATGACGTCGTTCGACACTTTTGTCCATACAAGGCTTGATAAGGTGCCATCTTGATGCTCGAATGAAAACTATTATTGTAGGAAAATTCTACTAGAGGTAAATGTTCATCCCAGTTACCTTGGAATTCCAGGGTACATGCTCGTAGCATATCCTCCAATGTTTGAATCGTTCGTTTGCTCTGACCATCAGTTTGTGGATGGTAGACTGTACTTAGACACAATTTCGTACCCAATTCCTCTTGTAGACTTCTCTAAAACTGCGACGTGAAACGACTATCACGATCTGATACAATCGTTAAAGGAACACTATGAACTTTCACTATCTCTTTCACGTAAACCTTTGCAAGATTTTCCATAGACCACTTCTCATTGGCTGCCATGAAATGTGCACTTTTTGTAAATCGATCGATGACCACCCAAATCATGTCGTGACCGCTCTTTGTTCTGGGCAGTTTAGTCGCAAAATCCATGGTGATGTCTTCCCATTTACCCATGGGTACAGGTAAAGGTTCTAAACTCCCATACGGTTTCTAATGTTGTGTCTTAACCCTCGTACATGTCACACATTTGGCCACATACTTTGCAACATCGAGATTCATCGTCGGCCACCAGTAGTAGGGTTTCAGATCCCTATACATTTTCGTGCTGCCGGGATGAATCGAGTACATGGTCTTGTGAGCTTCCTCCATCAGAAGATCTCTTATTCCTCCTGTCTTAGGTACCCAAATCCTATCTTGGAATACCTTCAGTCCTTGACTGTTTGTATCGAACATTAACGTTTTGCCCAACCATTCTTCTTTTCGGTCATTTTTCTCTAAAGCTTCTATCTGAGCTTTCTTGATACTTTCTACAATCATTGAGACAACTTCAATTCTTAATGCCCTTGGCCTTTTCTTTTCAAGACTCACTTTTCAGCTTAAAGCATCAACTACAACATTTGCTTTACAAGGGTGGTAAAGGATTTCACAATCGTAATCCTTAAGCAACTCTAGCCAGCGTCGTTGTCTCATATTCAATTCTTTCTGATTAAGGAGATACCGAAGACTCTTATGATCAGTGAAAAGTTTTCACTTTGTGCCATAAAGATAATGCCTCCATATCTTTAGGGCAAATACTACCGCTGCCAACTCCAGATCATGAGTGGGGTAGTTCTTTTCATGTTCTTTTAATTGCCTCGATGCATATGCTATCACCTTATCCTTTTAGGTTAGAACACAACCTAACCCAACTCCAGATGCATCGCTGTAAACTGCGAAGTCTTCAACTCCATCAGGTAAAGAAAGAATCGGTGCTTCACATAACTTCTTCTTTAGCTTCTCAAATGCTTCCTTATGCTTCTCACTCCAAGTATAAGTAGCTCCTTTGTGGGTAAAAGCTGTCAATGGAGCAGCTATCGAAGAAAATCCTTGGATAAATCTTCGGTAATATCCAGCTAATCCTAGAAAACTTTGGTTCTCCATAGGACTATTTGGTTGTTCCCACTTTGTTATAGCTTCAATCTTAGCTGGGTCAACCATAATCCCTTCTTGGTTAACCACATGACCCAAAAATTGGATTTCTTGAATCCAAAAATCACATTTGGAGAACTTTGCATACAACTTCTCCTTTTTCAGAACTTCTAATACTTCTCGCAGATGCTTGTCATGCTCCTGCTTGCTTTTTGAATAAATCAAAATATCATCTATGAACACTATCACAGATTTGTCGAGGAATGGTTTACAAACCCTGTTCATCAAATCCATGAATACTGGTGGAGCATTGGTTAGTCCAAACGACATAACCAAAAACTCGTAGTGTCCATATCTTGTTCTGAATGCAGTCTTCTTAATATCCTGCTCTCTCACCTTTAGCTGATGATATCCTGACCTAAGATCGATCTTCGAGAAATAGCTCGAACCTTGCAACTGATCGAACAGGTCATCAATCCTTGGCAACGGATACTTGTTCTTTATTGTAGCCTTGTTCAGCTCTCTGTAATCTATGCACATTCTCATGCTCCCATCTTTCTTCTTCAAGAATAACACTGAAGCTCCCCAGGGTGATGAACTAGTTCTAATGAAACCGTTGTCCAACAACTCCTGAAGTTGCGTCATAAGCTCCTTCATCTCCGTCGGTGCTAATCGATATAAGGCTTTTGCTATTGGTGTTGTTCCTGGTAACAAGTCTATTCTAAACTCCACTTGTCTATCAGGAGGCAATCTAGGAAGATTTTCGGAAAAAACTTCCAGATAGTCACACACCACTGCTATAATATCCTTTTTCTCCTTCTTAGCATCGATCACGAATGCCAAGTATGAGGTGCATCCTTTAGATAAACATTTTCTAGCTTTCATTAGGGAAATGATTCCAGAATTTACTCTGCACTTATCTCCGTATACCATAAACGACTCTTTTCTAGCGGGTTTACCCTTACTATCTTTTTCTTGCACAATATTTCGGCATCATTGGCGCTAAGCCAATCCATTCCTAGAATGATGTTGAAACCATTTAACTCAATGGGTAACAGCTTCTCAAGGAATTCGTTTCCATTCAGGTCGATGATAATGTTCTTAATACAATCGCTAACAGGTATGAATTTGCCACTAGCAACTTCTACAATTAGGGCATCATCTAGATTTTCTATAGGCAATGCTAGTCTTTCACCAAATTTATGTGATATAAAGGAGTAATTCACTCCAGAATCAAACAATAAATTGGTAGGCAATCCATTTACAAGAAAGGTACCTGAAGTGACATCTGTTGCATCCTTTACGGCTTCTAATGTCATTTGGAAAGCTCTGGCTTTTGGTTTTGGTGGAAGATTGGGCTTTGCTGCCTCTTTCTTCTTTGGGCAGTCCCTCAAAAATGTGCCCCTCTTCATTGCACCCATAACAGACTTTCTTATTGAAGGTGCATTCATTGGCATAATGCCCAGACTTTCCATATTTGTAACAAGTGACTTCCTCGCTACATTTCCCAACATGTTTATTCTTACACTTGTCACACCATTTCGCTTCGGCTCCTCCTCCGAATTTCCTCGAACCATACTTCAAGAACTTGTTCTTCTTGTTGGAACCTGAAGTTCCTTCAAACTTTCTCTCTTCGCCAACTTCAACCTTGTTGGCGGCTCTCCCCTTAATCATATCTTCAAAAAACTTGGCAGCCCAGATAGCTGCCTCCAAAGTAAGTGCCTAACGCACTGGCACTGCATACTCCCATGGAAGTCCCTTTGCGTACCTGTCAATTTTTGTCAGCTCATCTGGGACAATATGAAAAGCAAGCTCCATTTTTTCTGTGAAGTTATTAGTGTATTCATCAATAGACATGCTTCCCTTCTTTATTGTCAGAAATTTGTTTTCTAACTCAAGCAGATTTTGGGCCGAGTAGTACTTGCGCTTGAAATGCACCAAGAACTCTGCCCAAGTCAGTTGCAGTGGCTCATTAGGGCTTAAGGTCTTCCCTAGAGTGTTCCACCAGGGAACAACGCCACCTCTAAACTGACGTACTGCAAATATGGTTTGTAACTTGCCTTGACAACCACATGTCATGAAGGTCAATTCCATTTTCGAGATCCAATCCATTACTCTGACGAGATCTTCTTCTCCAGTGAAAGTTGATGGCTTGCAAGTCATAAAGTCTTTATACTTGCATCCATTTCTCTCCACTCCATCCTCATGGTTATTCCTCCTAACCACAAGCAGTTCAGTTTGACTAACAGGTCTACTGTAATTTCCTTCCTCTGATTGATCGTCATTTAATTCAGGTTGTTCAACAGGTATTGAAGGTTCACTCCTGTTGTTTATCAATATTTGCCTCATTTCTTTCCTTTGTTCATCCATCATAGCCTGAATCATGGCTCGCACTCCATTCATTGTGATTGGTTCTGGTGCAGCTTCTGCTATAGGCACCTGTTCCATCACTTGGGGTTAAGGTTGTTGATTTCTGTTTGCATTTCCAGCTCCACTTCGAGTTTTCCCCATTCTGATCTATACACCAAATAAGGCGAATTTATATCTTCATCACTCCGAAACATTACATGCTAGTTCTAATATCGTAGTCGTACGCTTAGAATCCTGAACACATAAGGTTTCCAGATCCGGTCGGCAACAGACCATAGATCCGAACAAATAATGGCATATATGGCAAACATATAGCATTTAGCACATAAAAGCATTTAGGCATCTTTCCTAAAATATATTAGCGCTCATGTCTAAAATATGGTAGACACTCATCTCACAATCATCAGTTAGCAATATAAGTTTAAGTCTAGAAATCCTACAAATTCCTAGTTCGCTTAAACAAATGCTCTGATACCAACTGTGACATCCCCATTGTTCTCGGCCAGAAAAGACCGATTTAGTTTAGGCTTTTAAAATCAAATCAGAGTAGTCTTCCAAAAGATGTTGCGGAATTTGTCCCCAAAAAAAATATGATAAATTTTTTTTATCAAAGCAGTTCTTCAAGAAATGTATTTTCATTATATAACAAAACCTCGGGATGTCATGTTCCGATATAGACCAAAAGCATAAACAGCATATTATAAGCCTTACAACAGTTATTTACAACTACTGGCCTATAATCCAAAAATCCTTCGTCATCATCCAATTATGCTTGGGGTTTACTACCTGTAATACAGAAAGCTGAGTGGATCAGGCTTGGGAGCCTGGTGAGCATATAGAGTTTTCAACCTACAAATCATAATAAATTTATTAATTTCATCAACCAACAATAAATTTATTAATGTCATCAACCAACAATATCCCTGATTATCCGTTCCCGCTATCCTCACTTTACGTCCCTAAACAACATCATAAGGGACCTATCTAAGGATTATCATCGGGATGGACTTTACTACTGGGGGATTCCTCAGCCATATATGTCCGTAAGGCAACCATGAGGGGGATGGAGTACACCATCGAACATATAGTTCACCAACACCTATAGGTTGCGAGCCTGTTAGCGTTCCACTGGACTGTCTAGAAAGGTCTGTGGTCGTCATATATACTCTGCTAGATGACTACAACAACAACATCAACAACAACATCGAGGCCTCTCATCATTTTAACACACATCAACTATTTCACCTACCCATGTTTTACCCAACATTTTTGTAGATAACAATACATATACAGTTTAAAACTTGTATAACACATCTATTCAACACCCATCTCAAATCTATAAACAATATAATTACACATAGCACGTATTTTATAGAAAATACTTCATATCTATGTGTAAGATGAAAGTGACTACACACTCACTTGATTTAACGATAATCGGGCAGCACTTCGTTTCTTAAAATGATCGTTTCCGATGAAACCGAGAGCTTTAATGAGAACCGGGCCTTGCGAGGGTTGAGCTTCAAATCGAAAAGATAAATTTCTCGGGGTCTTCGGACACTTCGGGACGTTCTTCGGGTGTTAGGTATGATCTTGGGGCTTCTGGGGGTTAAAAGTGGCTTAAAATAAAGTTTAGGGTGTAAAAGTGTGCAAAAATCCAACAAAAACCTTAAGGGTTCGCACCTCCCCTTATATAGGGTGTGAAGGCCTCGGACCGAAGAGAGAAGGGAGAAGGCACGCGTCGGCAGCGAGGGGGAGGAGGGACACGCGTCAGATGCGAGGCGAGGCAGGTGGTGAGGCCGAGACACGCGTCAGCAGCGAAGGCGAGGACACGCTTCAGCATCGGACTGGACCTCGCTTCGGACGAATCAGCAGGCGGACACGAGGCGGGCTCGCATGCAAGGCGACGTGGTCGAACCTTGACCTTGTGTATGCAAAAATTCTCGGTTTTTATGCCCTGAACTTCAAAAATTCATAGCTTTTGCATATTAGCTCCGTTCGACGTTCTTTATATGCACGCGTAGGGGAGATTATACTCTACAACTTTCGTTTAGACTCCGTCGGCTAATTTTGAATTTATTTTTAAAATTATTATATTTAACAGACTGGGACAGGAAAAGCCGTTAAAGATTCATAACTTCTTCATCCGACGTCCGTTTTCGCATGTCTTTTTACCGTTGTACTACTATTGACGAGAGACATTCGATTCTTGTTTAGGTTGTGTTGGCTAAAAATCACTCAATCTAAAATTCGAGTTTTTAGCTGTTTACTGTTAAGCTGAAACTTAGAAATATCATAACTTACTCATACGAAGTCATATTTGGGCATTCTTTTTATGCACGCTCTCGGTTTAACGAACACTACGTCTTTCGTTTAGATTTCTAAGGCTAAAAAGCACTTTATCGTAAATTCATTTTTTACGTCACACAGCGTCATGCCAGTTCTGTCGCGAAACTTTGACAGGTCATAACTTCTTTGTTATAACTCGAATTTCGGTATTCTTTATATCTCCAGAATCCTTATTTCAACCACTACAACTTTCTTCACAGATATCGGATTTATCTAACATTTATTTTTGACACTTATTTTTATCCTTAACTCATTAAATTATAATAATTAAGCATAAAACACATAATAATCAATAATACGTCTTTATTATTTCAAAACAAGTTACAAAGGTTGGCCTAGACTATTACATCATCATTATTGCCTAGCCTAGAAACAAGGGCGTTACATCCCAACTCTAGGTCGTGAGTGGTGTAGTTCATCTCGTGGTTCTTTAGTTGTCTTGACGCATAGGCTATGACCTTCCCTCGCTGCATGAGTACGCAGCCTAATCCTTGATTGGAGGCATCACAATAAACGACGAAGTGTTCCGTTCCTTTTGGAAGAGACAAGAAAGGGGTGTTGCATAGGGCCTGTTCAAGGGTTTGGAAGGCAGCTTCTTGTTTTCTCTCCCAGACGAAGGCTACCCCTTTCTGTGTTAGGGCGGTGAGCGGTTTAGTGATCTTGGAGGAATTCCGTATGAACCTCCTGTAGTAACCAGCGAGGCCTAAAAATTTTCTGATCTGCGTTGGGGTTCTTGGGGTTGCCCAGCCTTCGATTGCTTTTATTTTGGAAGGGTCCACATTCCCTATTCACTGACCACGTGACCCGGAAAATCCACCTTCCGAATCCAAAACTCGCATTTAGAGAACGTCGCATACAGTTTCCCCGCCCTCAATGTTTCCAAAACTTGCCGCAGATGTTGACTGTGTTCTTCCCTACTTCGTGAATAGACGAGTATATCATCGATAAATACAATCACGAAGTTGTCAAGGTAGGGTCGGCAAACTCGGTTCATCAGGTCCATAAATACCATAGGCGCATTTGTCAGACCGAAGGGCATTACTACGAATTCATAGTCACCATAGCGGGTTCGGAATGCAGTCTTGGGGATATATTCTTCTCGGAATCGTAGTTGGTGGTACCGGATCTTAAATCTATCTTTGAAACGTAACTTGCTCCTTGTAACTGGTCGAATAGATCGTCGATCCGGGGAAGGGGATACCGGGTTTTGACAGTGAGCTTGTTGAGTTTGCGGTAATCGATGCACATGCGAAACGACCCATCCTTCTTCTTTACGAATAAGACCGGAGCTCCCCAGGGTGAGAAGCTTGGCCTTATAAACCCGTTGTCCAGTAATTCACTCAATTGACTGGAGAGTTCTTGCATCTCAGTCGGGGCTAATCTGTATGGCGACTTGGGGATTGGTGTGGCTCCGAGTATTAAGTCGGTTCTAAATTCAATTTGTCGTTTGGGGGGTATTCCTGGGAGGTCTTCACGGAATACGTCAGGAAAATCGCACACCTCCGGGATGTCTTTAATGTTCTTTTCTTCTTTCTTTTTATCAACCATGTGAGCTAAAAATGTGTAGTTCTTCTTATGCAAACACTTCTGTGCCTTGATACATGAGATGAGGCAGTTTGTATCGGGTTTGTCGCCGTATCTAACCAGGGTTTCATTGTTTGGTAGGTGAAGGCGAACGACCTTCTCGTAGCACATAATATCGGCATGGTGGGGGCTTAACCAGTCCATGTCGATGATCACATCAAAACTCCTTATGGTAACCGACATTAAGTCGATTTGAAAGGAGTGGTTATTTAAAGTTAGTGTGCACCCAATGAATACATCGTTTTTTGTTTCCGTTTTTCCGTTAGCCATTTCCACAGTGAAGGTTTCGTTTAGTGTTTAAGGATTTTGGTTGAGTAGGTATTTAAACTTATGACTTACAAAGCTTCTCACCGCCCCACTATCAAATAATATGCATGCATAAATGTTATCGAGGAGGAACGTACCAGTGACTACCGCATGATCCTTCATTGCTTCCTCATGTCCTATTGCTAGGACTTTTCCCGTTCCCCCAACATTCCTGGTGTTGGCCTTTGGGCAGTTTCTTTTGTAGTGGCCTGTTTCTCCACACCCATAACACGCTTGACTCACTCCAGCATTGGTAGGTTGGTTGGTCTGTTGTGTTGGTGCTCTACAGTACTGGGCGGTGTGCCCTTTCCTATTGCAGTTGGTGCAGTTCATTTCTCGACATGCACCGTTGTGGTGAAAGTTACATTTATCACACTTTGGGAGATTGCCCGCATATGTCTTGGTAGGTTATGGTGTGGCAGGAGTGGTAGCGGCATGAACCGCCACGGTTTGTTGCTTTTTCAAGGCTTCCTGAGTTTGTTGCCCTTTCCTCTTGTTTCCAAAGTTCCTCTTGTTATCATTCCCTTTTTTCTGTTCAGTAACGGGAGTCATGTTGCCCTTTTGTACCCCATGATCAACGAGCCTTTGGACGAGGCGTTTGGTGCTATCAAATGTTATTGGATTAGCAGCAAGTACATTCCCTTGAATCTGAAGTGATAACCCCCAGATGTATCCTTCTACTTTCTTGCTTTCAGGAGTGATCATCCCCGGACATAAGATGGCCAGGTCGCTGAATCTGGCGGTGTAAGTTTCAATGTCAGAGCCCTTCATAATGAGATTCCATAACTCCTGTTCGAGTTTCTGTATCTCGCCCCTTGGGCAGTACTCTTCAAGCATCAAAGTTTTGAGATCCTCCCAAGCCATTAAGTTTGCCATTGGTAGTGTTAGAGCTTTAACATGGCCATTCCACCATGAAAGGGCCTTATCAGCAAAGGTACATGCAGCAAACTTGACTTTACTCTCCTCTGGGCAGCCATAGATCTCAAAGACTGACTCCGTCTTTTCAAACCACCGTGTCAAAGCAATCACGCCTCCACTTCCGTTGAATGGCTTAGGCTTGCCATTCGTAAAGTCTTTTTAAGTGCACACGCGATGGGGCCCTTGGTTATCGCACTGGTTGGAACTTCCCGTTCCATTTCTGTTTCCGTTTCCACTCCCGTTTGCACCATTACTGCTGATTTGTGCTAGAGCAGCAGTGACTGCGGCTGTGACTGCCGCCTGAAACATAGCTGAATCCATATGTGGTGGAGGCGGCGGTAGTGGTGGTTCCGTTGGGTTGTTCTTGCGTCTGTTGTAGCTTCGGGGCGACATTTTATGCCATAAGTGGAATTGACGATAAGTTTTTGATAAGAGTTATGTCTTGGGCACTATTGTGATGAAACAGCGCATTTATATATGTTGAGTCTAGTGGTTATCGAGCGTTATTTTGTATATATAATTGAAATCTTGTTATACCAATTAAAATTGAAAAGAGAAGACATAGCAGATAACAATATCCAACAAATAAAGGAAATACATATTCATTTCATTAATGATAAGATACTGGCACATAGTTTTGAGAAAATTTGACCTTTAAAAGGTCTATGGTACATCAAAGATAAATTTTGGCAGCATAACGACCCTCTGAATAGTGTAATCACTTAGACGTAGGGTCGGTCCTACATACAGAAAATAGAAAAGGGATAGCAACAGCGCATACCCGTAAATCTAGTCTACAATAGATGGTGAGTAGGGTAAATCCTACTCACGACGAGTAGTCCTCTGTGATCCCTGGGATGAGGTAGAGGCGCCCTGCAGCTCAGCCAATCAACGCTCGGTGACAAGCACTCTCTACAACAGCTCTCATCTCCATAACTTGGTTGTCCATAGCTTGCATCTAATCACTAATGTCCGAAATCCGTCGGATCATGATGGCGAGGGCTCAGTCAGCGGGTCCTCCTTGGCTGAGGTCGTAAAATCCTCGCTCCATACCAAAAGGTGGGTGCTGCCTCTAATGTCGGGTCCACCTCTCGAGGTCCTCTGCCCAGCGGGGTGTAGGGCCATTATAGCCCCAACGATTCACATGTACTCTAGCGATATATGGAGGATTGATGACTTCGAACTCCGCGTCCGAATCACCCTCCTCCTCCTCCTCCTCCTCCTCAAACTCTTCCTCTAACTCCTCTTCTAGGATCTCCTCGGGATCCTCCTCACTCCATCCCTCGTTCCCCTGGTTGGGGAAGTGGGTGTCTCCCGGAATGTGGAAACCTGCCATGGCGTCTGTACGAGAATATAAGCACGAGAAAATACATGAAAGATTCATAAAATGCCAAAATACTCCTATAGTATTTTATTTCTTTATGTTTTGTTCTTTGATCCTTTTGGGTATAAGGTTGGTAAGTTTAGATTTGTTGTCCACCTCGACCATTCCTAAACACATGTTGGTCATATCTCGAATAAATATAGTTGATCATACTATATATATATATATATATATATATATATATATATATATATATATATATCCTAGATATGATTACATAACTGTCTAAGTTTAATCGCGATGGCCAACTCCTCTAAAGACTTTCTATTTGTTTCGGGTTATGACACTACTCCTAAAATGCATGTATGTGTACTTTTATAAAATACTTATATTTTGAAAGTATACTTTTAGTCAGAGTGTTTTAGTCCCATTGTATTTATAGTTGTATATCTTGTATGGTTAGATATACTAGTTCACTATAAACAATGCTCTGATACCAATCTGTCACACCCCCGAACCAGGACGGCGGAAACGTCCGGGGGCGGATGACGTCATTGTATAGTATCATAACAATTGAGTATAAATGAAACATAGTAACCCAAGAAACATACATTAAGATTACAAACTTACATAGTTTACATACTTTGTTGGTTCAAAAGTTACACAAAAGTGACATAAAAGTAAAATCTCATAATGTTGCAATGCTTGTTCTCAAAATAGTTGAATACCTGTTACTGGTTCGTGAGAATACAAGTGATTTTGAAAAACGTCAACAATAATGTTGGTGAGTCCATAAGCATTTTTGTATGAAAATGGTTTGTAACTGCTTTGTTTAAAATGATTTTTTTATGCTTCCAGAAAATCCGATATTTTCTATAAAATGATAGTCTGTAAGTCTTATATTCAAGACTAAAAATGTATGTATGTCCTTTGTATCTTTTCTTGTATATGATAATGTATGTTTCCAAAAAATCCCATATTTTCTGATATGTAAATTGTAGTCTTAAAACCTTAAGACCATAAATGTAAACAATAGTGTACTGAATAGTAGTATGTAGTTTTATATTTTTATAAAACCGGTGAAGGGTAAGCTTCCCGTAAACCAAGATAGTATTGTTAATCCCCAAGTGAGTTATTATAACCATGCTTAATGTGACTGTTATGCATGTACGACGTTCTTCAAGCGTCAGAATCGGTAAGATATTTGTCACCCAAGACTGGCCCGTCTAGCTGTAGCGAACATCTCAGGTGTGGGGTTGTTAATCCCATATAGATCTATACACAACTATCTCGCTCTCCCTCGAGGAGACTCTGGTTATAATGCAGGACTTAAAGTGTATGCTAGGTAGGTACGGTGAAGAGAATGTCTCACTAGAGCATTAACAAATTTAAGTGAACTACGACTCCTTTATTTTCTTGTATCATGAAATAATCATACTAGTGGAAATTTATGACATGTGTTTTATGACACACAAACTATTCCTTTAATAGTTTGCCTTATATGCTTTTGTGTAAACTATTTATATAAACTTTATATAAATATCAAGTTGTAATGTTGTTAACACATAATATTTTTGGGCCTTAACCCACCAAAAACAGTAGTGGTTAAAATATAACCATTTTTACCAGAAAAACTATTTTTAGTAAGAGTCAACCAACAACTTTGTAGTTTGTACAACACATACTTTCTGGTTGATTTTTGTATCACATAATGGGTCATGTTTTTGGTCATATTTGCATGTCCAGCTTATAAAACACGATTTTTGTAGATAAATGGTGTTAATCACATCTTATGCAATTATTACTTCACATTCAATTTGTAAAGATGAAACTAGAAAATATCCATAAGAATAACATGTTTTGACTTGTATTCCCCCTCCCCCCCACCCCCTAAAAGCATGAAAAACACGAAAAATGTGGGTATGAAGCTCACCTTGAGTGTTTTCTTGTGGATGTTTCAAAGTGTTGCGAACAGATTACACTAGTATGCTCCTGATGAACTCATTGAAGCTAATATTACCCTAAGAAGGTTAACACACGATATTGTGTGTAAATGAGATGGAATTAACAAAATAATGTGTAAAAACACTAAGGATTTTCGAAATGGCTTATCAAAATTCTAAGGACCGATTAGAAGGCGATGATTTTTACAAAGAACCAAGCTTGTTCTTGAGAGAATTCCTTGTGGAGAATGAAGATGAAGAGAGGTAAGATAAAGAAAAAAAAGAAGTTGGTGACTGGAAGAAGTGTTTCTATGGACTTGACTTAAATGGAAAGAATAGGTATGGATATTTGATAGTTAATTGAGTGTTGTGCATGGTAGTTTGCTGGGTAAAAAGGGTTAAAGCTGAATCGTCTGTTACCCAGGTGAACACCAACTTTCTCCCCCAAATACCGAGTATGCCTTTAAAATGGCCGAAATCACCCCACTTTTAATGGTGATTTCGGTCCTAAGAGTTCTAAGATTTTGTTTTCGGCCTTATTGGGCCATTTGTAAGGTTTTCGGTTTTGAGGTGGTCCATCAAGGAGAGTTTTCGGTTCTATAGGCCACCTTAAAAGAGTTTCGGTCCTTAGCTCATCCACTAAGGGATGATTTCGGTCATGGGTTTCCATGGCCGAAAACCCTAATGCAATCCACTTTTTAATTCATGTTTTAAGTATTTTGATCCATCTTGACTTTTAACTATCTGTTACAAACTTGTTTCACAATGTTTACTTATATGTGTATACAAATAATGTCCTTTTTGATTTGCAAGAATCCATTGTAGCTAGGTTACATTGTATATTAATTGAACATGGTTACAATCTAGGCTTTAATTGACCCTGACTACTAGTTGTCACAATTAACAACATCATTCCTATTTA
Source organism: Lactuca virosa (assembly GCF_052849685.1). NCBI lineage: Eukaryota > Viridiplantae > Streptophyta > Magnoliopsida > Asterales > Asteraceae > Lactuca > Lactuca virosa. Next base: position 147,845,643 of record NC_136426.1, read on the forward strand.
CATAAAATATTTTCTAAACCACAGTAAACATCAGTGCATTAAATTGTAAGACTCATGGCTACATGTATAGGAATAAATAAGATGACAAAAAACATAGATGGTAGTGGTACATAATTTTTATAAAATACCAATTTACTTTTGATTTAAAAACAATATATTTTGAATTTTAAAAGAAAACAAAAAATACATTTATTTGAAAAAAAAATAAACAACGAGCTTTATTTAACACAGAACAACATATTTTTTTAGCACAAAACGTCATGTAATTTTGATTTTAATTCAAAACTACAATACACTTTTCTATTTAACCCTAAACATCCAACCGATGTGAAACTAATCGTTGAAAAAATTTATATTCCATCCATTAAAACGAAACTATACATTATCCACTTAAATAAAGCTTTTGAGAAAAAATTCTATTTAATAGCTAGCTTTATGTTAGCCGAGACTTAGTTATAAAATAAACATACTTCCAAAATATAAATAAACAATGAAAGAAAGTTATTGTGGAAACGTAACTATTTAACCTCCCCTTCTCCCCCCTTGGTTCCACCGTTTGCTGCATTACGTGAATGGGTTGAGTGTGAGAGTTTTAAGATTTCCTTGAATTGAGTTTTTAACACTGTTGGGGTGCAAAGTTATTCATGATTGACTTTGCAAATGGTTGACTTTTGTAAAACCACTTGCATGTGGAGTATTAGCCTTTTGACACATGTGTTAGTGAGAGTGAGAGAGAGACATGTAAACACCTCTATATAAGGTGGGTTTGTCCACTTGTAGAGGTGTGCTTGAGAGATATAAAAGTGAGTGTGTAAGTGTGTGTTATTTATGTAGTCTAGATCTAGATCCTTTTTGTAACACCATATACAATCAATACATCTCTTGATCACCCAAATCACCATGTTCAATTGTACAAGCTTTAATTCCGCATGCCAAACCATGTTCTTTGTCACTACAATTGGTATCAGAGCGGGTCTTCAAGATCAAGGTGATTTTTGAAGAACGATTCTCGGTTTGGCAACTTTTGTCGCAATTTGAGCAATTTTGGTGAGTCTCTCTCTATGATCTCTCTTAATTTCATTGAAATCGTGCGTTGCGTTTTTTATTCATGATCGTTTGTCTCGTTGGATCAAATTTTCTTTGAAAAACCCAATTGTTGTGATCCAATAATTTTTTTTCGTTGATCAAGCCCAATCCAGTCTAATTTCATGTGTTTGATTTGATTCTCAAATTTGCAAATATTCATTTAAATCAAAATTTAGCCTAAAACCTATCAAATCAAAACTAGTTCACTGTTCATTCGAACCAAATATTCAAGCCCAATTTGATTCTCGGTTACTATGCATTGATTTGAGCCCAACATCAAAATTTAAATACTGTTCATCTAATTTGAGTTGAAGCCCGATTCTGAATATCCATCACTGTTCATTCGATATTGTTGATCCAAAATTAAAAAAAAAAAAAAAAAACGTTAATATCCGAGTATAGTTATTCTTGAGTCATAACGATTTATTGATTTCACGAAGTGTCGGCTGGATCTTTATTTCAGAATCTCGATTCACAATTTCTTGATCTTTATTTTTAAGAATCGATTCACATGTGGTTTGATTGTTTCTTTCTTCTCAATCGAAGGATGATCTGTGAGTTTCTCAAATATCACGATGAAGATGAAGATAGCTTGGTTTTGATCTACAAATTGTTTATGTGGTATTGATTAGATGATCGTAGATTTGGAAATTGATTTGGAGTCATTTACGTTGAATATAGAATCAGTTTGACATCTGGAATAGAAAAGTCAAACACGAGTAAAAAGGTCAAAATTGATTCTTATTTGAGTCTGGAATCGAATGAAACAAATGGTTTTGAAATCGATTTCGATCTTTGAAGTTAATTTCGATTTCACCTAGATTGATGTGATATTAAAGTCGAAAATTGGTTGTCTGATTTTGAAATAAATATCTTGGGCTGATCGATTTTTGATTTGAAGCCGATGTCGATTGATGAACAAGATGAATTGGTCCGATATTGATAATCGATTTGGGAAGTTTATTGTTGATGTTTTGGTTTGAAGAAAAATGCGATTCCAGGGGTTATCAGTTGTTGATTGTCTTGGATTGCGAATGTTGAACGTTTTTGGAGTCGATGTTCTTGATAACGAAGTGTAGATTGACATCGATTTCGAAAGGTTGATTTTCGTTTGATCATTTGCACCGACTGGGTTGGAAATTGAAGGTCAAAGCTATGTTTGAAGCTTATCTGGGTATAAAACATACAAAGGGTGTTGTTATTGTTAACGAAGAATGTATCTGGGTTTTTTTGTACGAAGACTGTAATTTGGGATTTTGATTTGAAGGTTGTTTGTTTGGGTTATTGAACGAAGGGGTATTTGTTTTGGATTTTGATTATACGAAGGACATTTGAAAATTTGATTCGAAGGGTAAATATGTTTTGGGGTTCGTTATTTGGTGTTTGTACGAAGAAGGATTTTTGGTGTTTGTTTACGAAGGGTTACTGTTCATTACTGTTCATTGGATAGGCTTCCTTTCGTATGATAGTGGATTCTTTGATCAAAACCTTCGTATGATTTGAAGAAATGGAAAATTTTCGAAAACGGTCCCTGAACCTTTGAATTTTTGTCACTTCGAACATTAACACAAGTTTCGAATGTTTGACACTTTTCATCTAAATTCGAAATTTTTTTGGAGCTTCGTATATTTTGGGGATGCTTCCTATGATTTGAGCACAAAGAGCAGAATTTTTGAAAATGGTCCCTGAGACTTCGTTTGGCAGTTTGCACCCAAATTTGAAAAATGACTGTTTTTGCTGAAAATTGAAGATTGTGCATTTCAGGCCCCTGTAGTTTGTGCAAATTGAAGCTTTTTACCCAGATTTGAAAAAGGGGGAGAGTTTTGCATATTTTACTGTTTTGGGCGCAACGGGTTACTGCAGAATTTTGAAATTGAGAATTTCTACCCATTTTTGAGAAATTTTGTCAAAGGCAATCCGTGAACGAAATTAAAAATTGAATATTTTTTGAGTTTTCCGGATTGAAGCACAAAGTTTATGCCATATGTTAAGGGAGAGTTTTGACACGAAAAATTCCGAATAGAGCACGTTCTTTTTCCTTGGAGTTTTATAATCAAATTTCGATTATAAAAAGGGGGAGAAGTTTTATATGGAAATTCGAACTTGAATTTTTCATATTACGCGGATTTGAAGACCGAAGTGATCTTGAAGTTTTGAAGCTTACGAGATGATGCAATTGGAAGTTCGGAAGTGATGTATTCGAAATGGGTTTGGTTTTATTGAAGATTTTTGAGGTGTGTTTTTATGCGCAACTTTAGGGTGATTATTTGGAGTTAATCATTCGTTGCTGCTCGGATTGTATGGTCTCACATCCTAGAGCCCAAATTGAAGAGTTATGGAAGAATTGAAGATTGAAGTTCGTTTCGACATGTGTCACCTTTAAGGCTCGAACCGCGTAGTTGCTCGACTTTGGAAGATTTGAAGTGGGTCATTCATTCCTAACTTTGAGGGGGAGAATGTTGGGGTGCAAAGTTATTCATGATTGACTTTGTAAATGTTTGACTTTTGTAAAACCCACTTGCATGTGGAGTATTAGCCTTTTGACACATGTGTTAGTGAGAGTGAGAGAGAGACATGTAAACACCTCTATATAAGGTGGGTCTGTCCACTTGTAGAGGTGTGCTTGAGAGATGTAAAAGTGAGTGTGTAAGTGTGTGTTATTTATGTAGTCTAGATCTAGATCCTTTTTGTAACACCATATACAATCAATACTTCTCTTGATCACCCAAATCACCATGTTAAATTGTGCAAGCTTTAATTCCGCATGCCAAACCATGTTCATTGTCACTACAAACACACTTTTATTTGGTGTAGTAATTATTTGTGCAAAATAACTAATCATATCTGGAACTAAATTCTGAAAAAAAACTACTAATATCTGTCGTTTGGCGCGGGTAAAAGACTAGTGTGTGTGTGTGTATATATATATATATATATATATATATATATATATATAGAGAGAGAGAGAGAGAGAGAGAGGTTCAAGTATTCTAACTAATTATTGTATGGATGTATGGCTAAATATGAGCCAATCATTTTGAAAACATGGAATAGGGTAAAATTGTAATCTTAGCTTTTAATTAATTTTGGTAATTAAATATTCAAATCATTAACCCCTTTAATTTAGGCAAAATCGTTTACTGCTTTAAAACCCTACACATAAGATACATCGGGAGAAAAGAGCAGCAGCTGTGGTGTCAATCCAAGGAGGAAGACGAGGCAGGAAAGGTCAAGCAAGAAGAAGAATTTGGTTGTGGGATCGGCTACCGCAGGTAAAACTTCTTGGTTCTCTTTTTCTTTCTTCCTTTCCTTCTATCTTCCTTCTTCTCGATTTTTTTTCTTTAACCTAGGACTACCGTGGTTACTCTGTACTTTTCAATTCAATCCTCCCTAAAAATCCAATCAATTCAGCAATTTCGGCCTTAACATACCCACCAAGCCCTAAATCCCTTTATGGCGTGTTTTTGCTTAAGACGAGAGAGAAAGAGGAGATTGTGATCGGGAGAAAAGAGCAACAGTTGTGGTGTCGATCCAAGGAGGAAGACGAGGCAGTAAAGGTCAAGCAAGAAGAAGAATTTGGTTGTGGGATCGGCTACAACAAGTAAAACTTCTCGGTTCTCTTTTTCTTTCTTCCTTTCCTTCTATCTTCCTTCTCAATTTTTTTCTCTAACCTAGGACCACCGTGGCCATTGGCCATGGCTGCCACTGTTGTTCATCAACCACCTCACTAGGGTGGTTATGGGAGGTATTCAATCTGGTTATTTGTCGAATTTCACTTGATAAGTCTTCAAAATTTTGTTTATGTAGATAAAATCATAGATTATACAACTGTTCATGTTCATAAAATTCAGACTATTTATGGTGTTGTTAAGAATACTAATGCTTTTGGCAGGTCAAATTTTGAAGCTACGACATTTTGCAAGCTATGAATTTTTATGTATGGTCAGAATTTTGTTTGAATTCATTTGATCAAATCGTATATGGTTGAAGAAGTTACTGTTATGTCAATTTTGTAGTCATTTTTCTCTTTAGCTTGTTAGTTTTGTTTTTTTAATGCCTCTTAATGTCGATTATTCTTTATATTTAGATAATTGAAACAACGAGAGATATCGAAGCAAAACAGGGTACATATGAACCTTACAACATTCTACTGGAATGGAATCTTGAATTCCGATTATGTCAGAATAGAATATTGAATTCCAAGTTAACTTAAGCAGTGACCAAACACACCACATAATGTAATTTCGTAAGCTCACTTACCTACCGATCTCTTTCTCGATATGTTCTTATTAGATTTTGTATTGTTTTGTGTGAATTTTGTTTTAGAATGTCAATCTCACAGAATGTCAGCGTATTTTGAAATGGCTTAGGGGTCAAGATGCTGGAAATGAACCAATGAGAAAGGAGGGCCTAAAGGTTGGATAACATTGTATGAGATGATGATGAACAATGACCACCAATCTTCCAAAAAGAATGGATTATTCTAGGAGAATAATCTACAATATAACTTGTACCCAAAATTTTGCTATTCTTCAAGAAGTTCATTACATCAATATATATATATATATATATATATATATATATATATATATATATATATATATATATATATATATATATATACACACACACACACTGTCAGAATGTGTATTCTTTTATGGTTCAAGCATATTTGTTATTTTTCAATATATTGATAAACATATTCTGTCACGATATCCGAATTAGGAGAATTATCATCCGGACGATCAGATTTTTAAAATTAATAGAATCTACTATCCATTAAAATATGCGATTTTTTTTTAAGTTTTTGTTAATTGACTAAAATACCCTTAGAATGAAATTAGATGGTATTTTTTTTAATTATCTTTAATTTAATAATATGTATTATTCACTTTCTTAAAATAATTATAATGATTGACCAACAATCATTCATATATCCACACAATAATTAGTTAGAATACAATAATCTAAGTGTGTGTGTGTGTGTATATATATATATATATATATATATATATATATATATATATATATAGGTAAGTCCAATTGAGAAAATAAAAAAAAAAAGTTGAGAATAGGGAAATCATTCTCAGCTACTCATTTATTTTTGCCGCAAAAGTCTGCGTCGTACCAACGGAAATGGGAAAGCAATACATATGTGTTTCACAACAAAACATGTTTCCTTAAACTATGCTAATCATTACCTTAATATATATAAAAACATAGATTTTTTTTCGTTTTTTTAATTTTTAAGAAACTATTTTTATCGAAAAATGATTTTAAATATACCAAAATTCATGATTTTTTATTCTCTACAAATAGACATCCATATTGATATACTTTTAAGATAAAATATAATTTTTTTATATTTTCAACTATCGTTATTCATAAGTGAATAAAAATACATCAGATTTTTATTACAACACATTCGTTATTCACTTATGAATAAAAAATATGATTAATTTTTTTTTACAGATTAAGTATCATTGATATATAAATATAACATATAATAAACTATTTACAACTTACATCAACTCTCGTCACATGTTATATTCACATATGAATAAAACATGTATTGACTTTCCTCACAAGTTATATTTATATACGAAGAACACATTTATCATAATTCTGTTACTGTTCAATTGTTATTCCTATATGAATAAGTAGTTCAAATTTTCAAGTCACTTCATCTTTTTTAAACATACTACTTATTTATATATGAATAACAAATGAACTGTAACAAAAATATTAATTTTTTTTATTAATATATGAATATAACATATTACGACAATTAATACACATTTTATTCATATATAAATATAACATGTGACGAAAGATGATGTAAAAAAATATATTTTATGTAAGAAAACTTTATAACGTGTTATATTCATATATAAACAATACTTAAACTGTAAAAAATTAAAACATGTGTTTTATTCATAAGTAAATAACGAATGTATTTTAATAAAAATCTGATGCATTTTTATTCACTTATGAATGACGATAACTAAAACTCTAAAAAAAATATTTTTTTTTATTTTATCTTAAAACTATATCAATATGGATGTCTGTTTATAGAGATTAAAAAATTAAGAATTTTGATATATTTAAAATAATTTTTCGTTGAAAATACCATTCTAAAAATAAAAAAAACAAAAAAATGTTTTTGTGTATATTAAGGTAATGATTAGCATTCTTTAAGGAAAACATGTTTGGTTGGAAAAACACATGTGTATCCGTTACAAATTCTGTGGGTACGCCTAAGTGTTTTGCGTCAAAATAAATATGTGACTGAGAATGATTCCCTCATTCTCAACCTTTTTTTCTCAATTGAACTCTTCTCTCTTTCTTTCTCTCTCTCTCTCTCTCTCTATATATATATATATATATATATATATATATATATATATATATATATATATATATATATATATATATATATATATATATAGTTAGGTTATTCTATTCTAACTAATTATTGTGTGGATGTAGGAATGATTATGGCCAATCATTTTACTTATTTTAAGAAATTAATTAATACATATTATTGAATAAAATATAATTAAAAAATACATCTAATTTAAATACAAGGGTATTTTAGTCAATTAATATAGATTTAATAAAGGAAAATAGCGTATTTTAAGGGATTTTAGATTCTATTAATTTTAAAAATCCGATTTTAAGAATTATAATTCTTTTAATTCGGACATTCTGACAAAATATGTTTATAAGTATGTTCAAAAAAATTCTTGAACCTATTTCTTGATCATGACTTTAAAAACTTCTTTTAGAATAACAAATTCTTGAACCATCAATTGAATAATAAAAACAGAAATTACATTAATTCTTATAGAATACTGTTAACAATTACTAAGAATTACATTTATTATTAAAGAATAAAACTAAAAAAACTTTGAAATCGGGAAAAAAACATCTAAATCTAACAAAGACACTAATACATTCTAAAAGAATAATGTTTGCTAAGAATCACTTTCAATTTTGTGGTCCGTTCTTCAAGCATCAACTTCTGTGAAAACAAATCCAATTGTAGTTTAGAATCCAATAATGCATTAGCAAATGAAAACTTGGAATTCAAGATTCTATTCTGACATAATCGAAATTCAAAATTCCATTCGAGTAGAATGTTGCAAGATTCATATGTACTCTGTTTTGCTTCGATATCTCTCGTTTCGTTCCCAACCTAGAAAACAAGAACATTCTTGTTCTTGTTCTTGATTTCATGTATACCTGCAAATGAGAAATACAACCACTCATTGTTATTGCTTCATCTTCTTTCCATGGCAATTTCAAACAATAAACACCACATCGAATTCTGTTAAGCAAAGCAAACAATTTCCTGTAAAACATTAACCCCAAAAATCCATTCCATTTATCCATTTCTATCAAGAACAATCAAACCCAAAACCCATCAACGCTCCACTGATTTTTTGTCAAAACATAGGAAAGAAAAACAAAATGAAAATCAAACAAACACCCCCTTGATCGACCCTTCTGGTTGTTTCATCATCATAATGAGGATTCCAAATCACAGAATAATGATGATGATGATAATAATAATAATAATAATAATAATAATAATAATAATAATAATAATAATAATAATAATAGAGCAAGAAGGTTACTTGTGTTGTTGATCTCGTTCAATTCCTGTGGAAGAATCACCACCTAAAATCCCCTGCCATCGAACACCTCTTCACCGCAATCTTTTAGCCACCATCAAATCATCGGTCCACAAGGTCGCTGCTTTCTTTCCCCCCTTCGCGCATCACCATTAGAGCAGGAATAGGGCTTCATAGATTCTTCCCACCTTCACTGCTTCGGCATCGTCGATTCCGGAGACGACCTCCTCGTGAATCGATCGACCAAATGCAACCCTTTGCACCCCATTATGCTGCCTCCTGTCTTGCCTTCGACCTTGTGGTCTTCGCCATCGGACCGCCTCTCTGCCAACGACGTGCAGAAATGAGCGTCTCATGTGCCGGACGGGATGCTTCCTCCACCGATTGCTGCCATTACCGGAAGATTCCTCAGTGTGTACAATTGCTGGACAGAAGGGGGAGATGGCGGTGGGGGCTGATGGAACATGGCCGATGGTTTCTTTTGCCAAACATTGAAGGGTACGCTGAATGCTAGGGCAAGGTTGAAGAAGATTAGGGATTAATTAAATACTTATTTAGTTACCAAAATTAAATAATTGGTAAGATTACATTAATACCCTTTAAAAATGATTGGCTGATATTAAATCTTACAATCACACAATAATTACTTTGAATACCAACCTCTTTCTCTCTCTCTCTCTCTCTCTATATATATATATATATATATATATATATATATATATATATATATATATATATATATATATATATATATATATACTTTATTAGTTATTTTATACTTCTAACATAATAATAACAATAAAATAAAAAATATATCATTTAAAAATAAAATCATTTTTTATAGTTATATAAATTAAATAGAAAAAATATAAATAGTCTCGTTCATTAAACATTCGTGATATCAATATATTAATATTATAATATTTAATATATAAAAGTAATATAAAAATAATAAAATTTAATAAAAGGCTATATATATGATTATTTTATTAATTATTTTATACTTGTAACATAATAATAACAATAAAATAAAAATATATTATTAAAAATAAAATCAATTTTCATAGTTATATAAATTAAATAGAAAATAGTCTCATTCAATACACGTTCGTGAATGATATCAATATATTAATATTATAATATTTAATATAAAAAAGTAATATAAAAATAATAAAATTTAATAAAAGGCTATATATGACATGCAGGGGTATATGAATAGTGTTGCCTGTAACGAAGACCAAGACCAAGAAAAAGAAAGTAGTCTCGTATTCAAGACCTCAAGTACCTTCAAATTTATATGCGTAAACACCCACCCACTCACTTTCAAAATTTTGAAATATCATGTCTCGTATTCAAGACCTAAAGTACCTTCAAATTCCACTTGAAGACATCAAATTGGCCACCGACAATTTTTCTGATGGTAACTTCATCGGTGAGGGTGGATTTGGTAGGGTGTACAAAGGCCAACTCTCCATCCCCACTGCCTCTGTCACCACAGTCGCTGTAAAACGGTTAAACGTGAAGGGCGGGCAAGGATCACATGAGTTCTTGATGGAGATTGTCATGCTCGCTAGTTACAAACATGATAACCTTGCCTCTCTTGTAGGATTCTGTGAGGAAGGTGACGAGAAGATTATTATTTACAAGCATGAGGCTCGTGGAAGCCTCGATACTTATCTGGCCACCGATCTTCCATGGTTGCAACGGCTTCAGATTTGTCTTGGTGCAGCTCGAGGACTAAATTATCTACACACCGGTGCCGGAGTGGGGCATAGGGTGCTACACCGTGATATAAAGAGCCCTAATGTTTTGTTGGATGAGAATTGGGAAGCAAAAATTTCTGATTTCGGGTTGTCTAAAATAGGTCCCACGAACCAGAAGTTCACTTTACTTGTTACCGATGCTGTGGGAACGTTCGGTTACGTTGATCCACTATACATATCGACTGGCGTTCTTACAAAAGAATCTGATGTGTATTCTTTTGGGGTGGTGTTGTTTGAGGTCTTATGCGGAAGGCTAGCAATGGACAGAAGATACGAGGACGAGCGTTTGTTCTTATCTCACTTGGTCCAACGCCGTTATGAAGAGAGAAAACTACATGAAATCGTTCATCCACATATACGGGAACAAATAAAGCCAAGTTCGTTGCAAACATTCTCCTCCATTGCTATTAAATGCCTGAACACGGATCGAAAACAACGTCCAACGATGGAGGAGATCATCGAACAACTCCAAATCTCGTTTGATATTCAAAGCGTAAGTTACTATTCTTGTATAACTTTAATTGGGTTGAAAATCTGTTGTGATGTGAGAATTTGAACTGATAATTTTGATACTATATATCATACTAGGGTATTAGGAGGGGATATATAAAGACGGAGTTGTGGGGTTCGACCACAGGTGGATCCCCATGGTCGTTGCACCTTGATAAAAATCAGAAGCTTAGGAAGATAACGATTAATCACGAGGATTGGATTTATTCTATTGGTTTTACGATTGAAAATTTGAAGGGTTTGTTAGATTCTTCTCGACGTGAAGGAGGTACTGGCCCCTTGGCTGGCAGAAATGTTTCCGAGGTAACAAATCTTGAATATTAGTAAAGTTGTTGTGTACATCAGTACATGTTACACTTCTCTTAATATTATTGCTGGTTTTTGTAGGTTAACTTTGATATCGATGAAGAAATAATCGGGATAGATGTAACAGTTGTAGTAACCACCGGGTATTATCCAAATCATGAAGTAATCTCATCCGTGTGTTTAATGACAAACAAAAAGAAGCATGGACCTTTCGGTAAGGAGACGGACACTCGGTTTTCTGCACGATGGGATGTAGGTTCCTTTGAGGGTTTTTTTGGTCGTGCTGCTTTTTACTTGGATGGATTGGGTTGCTATTTGACAGATACCGTAACATAATCATGTGAAAGGCTTATGTTTAGGTGAAATATGTGAAGGGAATATGTTGTTAAATAACAATCTACCGTAAAGAATCTGATTAGACTAACTTGTTTTTTCATCTAAGCTAGGTGTGTAAATTGTATTTTATGTTCCAATAAAGTGAACAAGTTTTAGATATGAGTGTATGACGATGGTTAAACAAAGCTAACGGTAGATAAAAGCTCACACATTCATGGTATGATGATGTTTACATTATGTTTTTTTGAACAAGAGGGTGTGTTTGGGATTTCTTTTTTAACTTAAAAGTTCTTTTATAAAAATGATTTTTTATAAAAAAAACTTTGAGTTCTTTAAAATGTGTTTGGTTGGGTTTTAAAACTTTTAAAAAGATAAAAGTCAAAAGTCACAAAAATATAGGACTTTGTGACTTTTAAAAAGACTTGTTTTTTTTCAAGCCAAAAAGTTGATTTAAAAAAAACTTTTCTATTTTGCCGGACTTTTTTTAACTTTTTAAAAAAATTAAAAGTCAAAAAATTGTTTTAAAAGTAATGACAAACATCCCCTCCCCTGACTCTCTCATTCAAAAGTTTTGTACTAGGGAATGGTGTTTTCAAAAAATATTTACCAATTCCTTGTGTTTCTAAAATTAATTACTCAATAAAAGATAATTAATTATTTTTTTGATAACGCCCAAATTCCCAATATACCCTTCTTCTCGTTTTTCCTCCACTGCAACCGACCCCACCGTCTCCTCCATCCCGTTCTTCCTCCGGCGATCGAAAATCAAAGATTTTCGGTACTCTACGTCTTTTCATTTCTTGATCTTCCTCGAATAACATAAAATAGATCTAGCTTTTGGGAGGGTTTCAAGGAAAACCAACAACACAAAGCACGAATCCTTTCGTTTGAAAAAGACAGATAAATTTGAGACAACGAGTATATGATTGAAGAACCTTTCATGAATCTCTGTTTATGTGTTTTTAGTAGCAACTCGGAAACCTTTCCGATAATATCTAAATTTCTGCAAATAGTATGGAGAGGGTAAAATCCACTTGGTTCGGTTACAACATTTGTGTTATACTGTTATCGTGAAATATAGCCCAAACCCTAAAATGCTCCTCAATCTTTGATTTTTTTTCTGCCTCTTGATCAAAGAAGAAAACCTGACAACAAATTGATAAGTATAAAATTTTGTGTATCTCCTTAAATGCTCTCAAATCTTTCCGTTTTTTCCCGCTTCTTGATACAAAAGAAAACCAAGTCGTAAATGGGGTAAAGAGGACACCCACTGGCCGTTAAAAGAGGAAGGCGGCTGGAGAAAACCACCGTCGCCGAAAGAAGGAGAGGGTGTGACCGGATGAGCCAAAGACAAAGATGACTCATCATGCAAAGATAGCTTGAAGAACTCTTCTTAAACGTTAACAACAAGGATGAGGAAAATGTATCTTTAGCTCACCGATAAGAAATGGCGATGAATAGAATAGTAAGATATAGGTGGAAGATAATTTACAACCAGACATCTCCAACCCACTCTAAATGTCATTTTTTCTCCATTTTCTCATCTATTTTTCTCCAACCATATTCCATTTCTTCCCTCATATTTGGAGATATGAATAGTATTATGGGGTAATACTATTTATATATTTCTAGTTTATTTTATCTATTAGTTATAATTTAAACTTCATATTTATAATATATTTTATATAATAAATTATATTAATTAATCATAAATATAAAATTTATTTTTATTTATCGAGTTCATATAAAAATTTAAATACATATTAAAATCATGAAACACGGTAACGTATTTATAAAAACATGTATAATATTTATTTATAAGTGTATTATAAATATAATCTTGTTTATTTAATATTATTGTAATGAAAAAAATATAGATTACATATTTATTAAAACTAAATTAGTAGAAAAGGTGTGTTTGACAATCTATGTACGTTGGAAAAATAGAATATACTAGGAATATACTTTTTATGGTAAAAAATAAAGTAAGGTTGGAAATGAAATACTATTTACCCCATTTTTTATTCCATTTTTTGGGGGAAAAATAAAGATGGGTTGGAGATGGTCTTAGTAAATACTATTTAAACCACATCATTCTTGTAAGTATTTTTGGTAACTAAAATCACTTAGGTAGTGTTTGTTTTTTGTTTGCAGATTTGCGTGGCCTCTTCTGTCTGCGCCGCGCAGACCATACGCAAACATTAGCATTCGCAGACTGTTTGTTTTTTTGAAGACTGCAGACCTAAAATGTTTGTGCGCCCTCTTCTTGGCGCAGATGTGGACCGGAGTCTTCTAACATCTTCAGACATCTTCTAACCTAAAAAAACATATATATCTTTATTTTTTTTAAGTTTTTTTTAATTTATATTTTTTCCAACTTTATTAATGATAAGCAATTTGAAAAAAAAATACAAAACTTAAAAAAAAAAATCGTTCCACGATACAAACATGATATTTTTGACAAATTTATAAATAAAGATTTATTACAATAATAGTCGTTGAAGTTGTTTATATAAATATGAAAAAAAATCATAATATATTCTTATATTTTTTTTGCCAAATTTTGTAAAACATTATTTAATACAGTATCGTCAATTTCTCGAAAAAATATTTATGGTACGTTTTTAATGGATTTAATTGAAAAAATCGAAGTTTATTTCCATCAATTTATGTATCAAATTATTTGATCACTAATTATAATGTTTAGTTATAACTTTGCAACCAAAGTTGTTGGTTTTATCAAATATATATGTTAATTCATACCATTTTTATTTTTATTTTTTATACAATAATACATAAAAGTTGATCTAGATTCATTAATTATTTATAACAAAGTCATAAAAATATTAAAAAAATCACTTTGAAGTTTAAAAAAATCAGTTTATTTAGATTTCAGTTTATTTTAGTAGCCCGCAGATGTTAAAAAAACAAATAGTCTTCTTTTTTTAGACTGTAGACGTTTGGTCCACCTCTTCTACTGCAGAGGTCTACAAATGTGGTCCGCAGACCGCAGACATTTTGCCTCAGAAAAAACAAACAGCACCTTAGTAAAAAACTTGTGACACCGTGTCTGTTCCTAATCCAATATCATTCCAAAGATATTTAAAATACATCATTCTTGTAAGCATTTTTCGTAACTACAATCACTTAGTAAAAAACTCGTGACACACCAACCTACATTACCTTCATCGACCATTAGTCTTATTTTATATATCATTATTACAATATAATTATCATTTGTCATATTTTTTAAGTCATCATTATCATATAATTATCATTTGATTAACTTTTATCATTACTACATTATAATCTAATTAATAAAGCTTTATTTTTTAATAATTACACTTTTATTACTAGCTATATTAATGTCAATAATTTTAAATTTATTTTTTATAAAGATAAAAATAACAATAATTTTGTTTTTATAATATAACAATATAAATAATATTGTTAAAAATTATAAAATTCCAAATAAATTTCATCAATTTTTTATTCTTGTTTAGTTGAAGTTCACAAACTTAATACATTTTTTTCCTTCATAAATATGATTATTATTGATTTTTTTTATGATGGATCCATAATGTCGAAATAGGTAGGAGGCATCGAGTACTCTTCTAACTGTATTGTCAAGACATACATTTTTAAAGAAGAAAAATTATATCCTTTAAAAAATATGATGTAAAGATGTTGATTTGTATACTCTTTTTTTTTTAAAAACACAACAAATGGGATTTAATCTTATGTAGATTGGCAACCTAAAAACTAGCGATAATTTCTAAACTAACCATTTTCACTAATTACTTTTAAGTTTTTTGTAACTTCCTGTTTCGAAAAGTTTCTTATTTCGGGATCGTGGACAATAAATGGATCAAGTAAAGGCATTGGGCTTCGAAGGAATGGGGTTTAGACCCTATTAGATGTTGATAATATTGGTTATGCAATCCGGGCCCTTGGTTCGTGTTTTGGAGTCAAAGGGTAAAACAGGAAAAGTGATGTTTTAGACTTTTTTCTTGGAATAAAGATTTTAGTTCGGTATGTTTTAAGTTAAAATTAATTAGATAAGATTGTGGGGGCTCTTCAATACCTTTCTGTGCATACAAAGAACGTCGAAAACGGAGTTGGGACGAAGAAGTTATGACTGTTTGAAGTTAAGTTGGAGAGTCTAGTAGTAGGCTTGGCGTACACTAGGAGTACGTTGGGCGTACTAGGCTGAAGAAGTCGCATCTGTTAGGGTGTTACGTTGGGCGTAACTTTAGGTACGTTGGGCGTACAATCGCTATGTAAAAACCCTATTTTCATGGTTTTGAGCCCTATTTAAGGTCTCTAACCCCTTGGGGGGGTCCTTCCTATCATGAGCCTCCACCCTCTTGAGCCTCTAACTTGAAACTCTAGCGTCCTCTCACTTATTTTGAGCTTTGGCATCATTTATGAGCTTATTTCTCCAATAAAAGGTGGAATCTTAAAGAACAAGGTGGTGGAAAAGTGTATGGAAGAAGGATTCAAGCACAAATCCGACAAGATTACATCGCTTCTGGACCATTGTGAGTAAAAAGCTTCAAACTTGCTCATTAGTTTCATAGATTTTGTTAATTTTCATATTTGTGACTTTTTGGTCACTTTAGTGCATAAAGTTTAGATCTTGAAATTTTATGACCTTGTTATGGATAAAGTTGGAAACTTCATCCATCTAAACATCATATTGATTTAGATCTAAAGGCTGGAGACTTGGACTTAATGGATAAAGTTGAAAAAGATGCATTTTTTGGTCCATTTGAGACTTAAAGACTAGATCTTGGTTGGTTGGACCATCCTAAAGGATAAAGTTGGAAAACTTTATCCATTATGGAGCTATTAAAAACCATAAAAATGAGATCTTGGCCCTTATATCCCTTCCATGCAAGAGTCATGATGTCTTAATGGATTATTAAGTTAGGGTTTTAGCTTTTGGGCCTTGTCTAGCAATGGAAAGTCACAAAGGTGGAAACTTTATGACTGAGAATGATGGTATGGGTCTAGATCTAATTTTGGATGAGAAGTCTTTAAGGAATAAGTTCTTAATATGAAGTTTTGGATTCATACGGAGTACGTTGGGCGTACCAATGGGTACGTTGCACGTACTGGGTTAAAGTCCTATGGTTTTGGATGAGATGTGACTACGCCCAGTGTAGTAGTTAAGTAAGTAGGGCGTACTCAGCCAACTTGACTTTCCTTTGACTTGTTGACTTTGACATTTGACCTGGGTTTGACCAAGTTCGACCTAGGGGTATTTTGGGTGTTTTGAGCAGTAGTTTGAGAATAGGTCATTGTTTGTTGTATAGGTGACATGTAAAGTTGGCTTTGGAGCAGCATTCTTTTATGCTATCTTTCGGAATATGAGGTGAGTTTCCTCACTGTACTTGTAGGTCGAAGGCACCAATGCCAGCCCAATAGATTGTGTATCCTGGTTTAGGATGTTGCTATATTGTAGTGATTTGTTAAGATCTGCATGATTATTTGTTTGTTGTTATATGTCTTATTTGATCCATATGTCGACATAGTGCGGTTGGGTTGAGGAAATGCTACTCTATGCGAAGGCCAACAAACCCAGGAGCAATCTAGACATGAGTTGTGGACCCAGAAGGCAATCCAGACTCATGTTGTGGGCTCGGGAGTAATCTAGCCTGATGGTTGTAGACTCGAGGGTATTCCAGTCTGATGACTGATTAGACCCGTTGCACAATGGTATTCCAGTCCGATGATTGATTGGGTCGGGGGTAATCCAGCCTGATGGTAGTGGACCCGAGGGTATTCAAGTCTGATGACCAATTGGACCCGTTGTATATTGGTATTCCAGTCAGATGACTAATTAGGTCGGGGGTAATCTAACCCGATGGCTATGGACCTAAGGGTATTCCATTCCGATGACCGATTGGACCCAACATGCATGATTTTATATGGTATGTTGTGTGGTGGTATTTTTGGGGAACTCACTAAGCATTGGCTTACAGTTTTAATTTTATGTTTCAGGTACTTCAGATGATAATTTTATGTTTCATGTACTTTAGATGATCGGGGAAAGGCGAAGGCTTGATACTGCACATCCTCCAGTTTTATGAGATTTGATTTTGGGATACTCTGATTTTTGATTTTGACTTTTGGAAACTAAGTTTGTATTGTGGTTTAGTTTTGAAAAATGAAAAATTTTACCTTGATTTTCGGGATGTTACAAGTTGGTATTAGAGCCCTAGTTTTGAGAGAAATGGATGAACATTCTTGTGAATCCAGACTCAAATTAAGGATCTGCAAAAGTTTTCAAATTATTTTCAAAAGTAACCAATGAAGGATAAGATGCATACGATCAGCCGGAGTAAGAAAGTTTACCCCAAGATACCTACATTTTTATTTGCTTATGATGATTATGATAGAACTACATGCTAGTTGTAGGGTAGGGATCCTTAGGAATTACATGATAAAATTGCCTAAATTTTTATGCCTTATTACCTATAGAGTTTTCTGCTCGAATGTTGCTTTCGTTGTGCTTTGTAGGACTCTTTCGGGTGTGAATTAACTACTAAATGAATACATTAATTCACATGCTGCAAAGGTTAAATAATCTTAGAGTGAAGGATTTGGTCCTATTACGCAAGTCTTGTCTGAGTCCAACCGTTAAAAGGTTGAGTCTTTTAATCTAAGATTATTTAAGTCGTGTTGCATGTGATTGTATTCATGAAGTAGTTAACCGGCACTAATAGGGGTTGTTGAGAATAAAACCCTAATTGAGATTTGATGAACAAGATGTAGAAAATAAGAACAAACACAAATATGAAGATTAGGTCGAATGATCACTCAATTTATTGAATTATGAGGAAAAAATTACACTTTAAGAATAAGAAACTAACTCTACAAGAAACCTTACAACGTGGCGGCTACATTTTGCCTCACTCTTAACCCTAATTATGAATAATACATGACTATTTATAAGGAAAAGACAAGTCTTGGGCTTTTAACCTACACTTCATCAAGGGGGCCCATTGCCATCATCTATGGAGTACTTTGAAACCCTACAATCTCCCCCTCAAAGTATGGAATGGATGGCAATGTTTCAACTTCCAAAACAAGCATCTAGCAAATAAGAAAAGATCTCGCAACGATGAATACTTGAAGCAATCTACGAATCTTGATTCTTCGATAGTCTTCAACAACGGGTTCTAGGATATATATATATATATATATATATATATATATATATATATATATATATATATATAACCAAGCACTGAAGTAATGTTTTTAAACTTCATTTTCTGATGTAATCCCAAAGATCTTCAATAAAGCCAAACCCGCCATAACAACCCATTTCAGAACAAAGAAACCAAATCACTTCTTATCTTTGAAGAGCTCCCCCTCCAAGTCACAATGATCTTCAAATAAGCTAATGATATAAGCCACCAAAAATTATCATGTAACAACCCAAATTTTAAGATTTGTAACGCCACTAGATCGAGAAAATACTAGAAGTCGGAGATATAACAAGTCCTTAGAAGAGCTCGATGAGGAACTGCTACTGTGAAGGATACTTCTCTGCAAAAGCTTTAGAAGAGCTCGATGAAGAACTGCTACTGAGAAAGCTACATTCATAATTTTACCACAAGCTTTATCAAAAATCTTCAAATTTGAAAAGTCACAAATCCAATTTCGAATGGCCACACCAAATTCTCCCCCGATTTATAATAAAAAACGTGATTATAAATCCTTCAAATGGTCATGAGAATGATCTTGAATGGATAAATAATTACTGTGCTCCCCCGTGACAAAATGATATACACAATGAAGTATAAAATCCGAAAAAGTCGTGAAAATTTGTCGTTATCATGAAAAACGACTTTCCGAACTGCCAAGACTTGATGGAATCCTTAGTTTTCTGTTCACGTAAAAATATGTGCATTAAAAAATCCAAAACTGTTCACCAGCCCTTAAATTTGCAAACTTTTCGAAAAAAGGGCTCAAACTGTCATATTGCTGAAAGTCTGGGACTGAAAATGTAACTTTGCATCAATTTCCCCTTTAATTGTAACAATTTCTGAATATGATCCAAAACTGCCAAGCTGTGAAAACATCAGGGACCAAAAGTGTCAAATCGTTGAAGTTTCAGGGACCAAATATGAAACATTAAGTCTTCTTCCCCAATATACTCCTGATTAAAGGAACTCAACGGTGACTCAAACTCGTATAAGTATCTTGAAGAACACAAATCCAATCTCCCATTTACTTTCGTTCCAAGTGCTAACAAACGAACCCAATCATAGGTTCGCTTCCGATTCGGTCGAATACAGCCCAAAGTGAATCCATATTCGTTCCTTTCGCTCCGATTTCAAATGGACACGGACCGAAAGTGAATCTCAGGTTCGTTCCGAATCCGTCAATTACACTCCCAAAGCGAACCCAACCGAACGTTCGGTTCCATTCGGTTCCAATTTTTGGACACTAACCCAAGTTCGCTTCTTGTGAGTTTCGTTTCCAATTTCCTTGATTATACCCTTTAGCGAATGTTCACAGAAAGGACTTTCAAGGCAATTTTGACTTTTCGTTTGACCTGCAAGAACAACTGCTCAATCATTCCGATAAGTTCCAATTCCGATTTTGTTTTGATGTGTACTGATTCCGAATGCAATTTCCATTCAGAATGCGTCCAGATTCCTTAGCATAAATCCGAATGCGAGTTCCAATTCAACTATGATATTAATTCTGATTCCTCAAACATTTGTTCTGATTCTGAACATAAGATTGGCATGAGAACGATATACCACTTGCGAGACCTTTGCAATCAACAAATGAGATCAACGTCAACTGCGAATGTGATGTACCGACTGCGAGTCAAAAATGCGAAACAGAATCTGCAATTACAACAGCCTTCGTTCCGATGTCAGGTCCCTTCCAAAATCAATTCCGAAATCACTCTCCCATTTACTTCCGAAATCTCATCTAATTATCAGATTTGGCTAAGATTATGAGATCACAGTCAGAATCAGAAATCCAAGAATACCGATTTTGACTTTTCTGCTTTGACTACCAAAATCAATTAACGCCAAACAACAAAATCAATGTTTCTCAACTTAATCTCCGGGCTAAACAGGTCGATTTTGGAACATGATAGATGAACAAAATCAAAATCGATTTTGATAATGATATTTTTCAGAAATCTCAACTCAGGACAGAACTATTAGCGAATTAAATAAAAATCGAGAATTGTGAAATCCAAAAAGAATGCTTAATCGTCATGAAG
Source organism: Lactuca virosa (assembly GCF_052849685.1). Classification (NCBI taxonomy): domain Eukaryota; kingdom Viridiplantae; phylum Streptophyta; class Magnoliopsida; order Asterales; family Asteraceae; genus Lactuca; species Lactuca virosa. Next base: position 147,866,543 of record NC_136426.1, read on the forward strand.
TTAAACCCATAAATCGAATAAGAATATTGACATTCGAGATTCAGAATTTTGTGATTTCAAGCACCGATGAACGATAGATGAACAATAAACAACAGTTGAAACTATTGGGCTTTGAAGAAATAGGATGAACAGTAAAGAATAACTCTTTGGGCTAAATCGAAAGGGATTGATCCACAAAGCAATGTATTAATTTCGGACTAAACAATTTATTGGATCCAAATAAAATGTGAATCAGATTGAGAAAAAAATACCCAGATGAACAGTGATGAACAGTAACATAATTCTTCATGAACAGTTGATTGAACAGAATTTTGATTCCAATACGCCAAACACTAAAAATCTTCAATAACATGTGCAGAAAATCATCAAATCAAGAACCGATACTTCGAAAATCAATAGATCTTCAAAGTCCCGCTCTGATACCACTTGTAGAGAATAAAACCCTAATTGAGATTTGATGAACCAGATGCGGAAAATAAGAACAAGCACAAATATGAAGATTAGGTCGAATGATCACTCGATTTATTGAATTATGAGGAACAGATTACACTTTAAGAATAAGAAACTAACACTACAAGAAACCTCACAACGTGGCGACTACATTTTGCCTCACTCTTAACCCTAATTATGAATAATAGATGACTATTTATAGGGAAAAGACAAGTCTTGGGCTTTTAACCTACACTTCATCAAGGGGGCCCATTGCCATCATCCATGGAGTACTTTTAAACCCTACAGGGGTCTTTCAGCAGCTAATGGCGGCATGAGGTGAGGATCCTAAGAGAGACTAGGATGTGCTTTAGTGTGGTTGCTATACTGTTTAGTGGGTATTAGGAGTATTATTATGAGTAGGTGACTTAGAGGAATCGGATGATTCTTGAGGAAAATATGGATAGGTGTGGCAGGTAGTATTGAGCCCGTACTACTAGAAGCACAAGATCCATACTCGAATCGAGGGAAGTTACGAGGATTCTAAGGAAGAAGCGATTGTTATGATCTCGAGGGCCATGCTCGATGTAGTGCCAGTTGAGTTGTGGGACTCAAGAAAGAAGTGATTATTATGATCGGCTCGAGGATTGCAGTCGGAAGTTGAGTGGTTGGTAGATGGATTAGAATGTCACTATCTTCGGTAGAGGCTATGACCTTCCGGCTTCCGTGTTTAGAGGGGGAAAGGGAGGGAGAGAGAGAGAGAGAGAGAGAGCAGACATGTGATTTTCATATATGGGATGTAGACCCAACATGGGGCTAGATGGCTACTGTTTTGGCGGCAATACGGTAGTGTCGGAATGCACAAGAGGATTTGTGTGGTATTGTTGCCTTGTGATGAGATCAAGGGTCTGTTTTCTTGGGATATAGGAAGGTTAGGTGCTACCTGATGGTTTCAGGCGATCAGGGAAGTGAGTCGGGAGCGACAACTTTTGTTATCTCTGATGTATCCTGACTAGGAGAATGATGCATTTTGTATTTATGAATAATTCTTGTGATTAATAGACGGTTCGGGCTTACAGGCGAGGACTATAGTAATCTATTTGTTTCTAGATAGGAAGTTGGTATTTTTTCTTGTACATCTGCATGGAATTCTTGATGTTCGAGGCAGCCATGATTGGGGAGTTCCCGAGGTCCCAATATCATATTTGAAATCTCTTGGAGTTTGCTTGGTCCTTATCTAAAAGATCATATTGCGTTGTGTTATATATCCCAAAGGTCAGGTATGTTATGCATCTGACTTCATTTGAGGAAGTTATGATTTTTCTAAGATTCAGCGTAGCAGTGTACAGCTCATAAATCGAATTTTAAATCGGTCGAATTTTAGCCAAAAAGATCTAAACGAGAATTTAAAATCTCATTAATAGGAGTTCAAGGATAAAAAGACAGTTGAAAATAGGGCTCGTATGCGAAAGGTATGGCCGAAACTTAGTCCCTACTCTTCAGCGCGGCGAATTCGATACATATTTGCAAATCTGAGATAAAATGAGAATTAGCGGATGAAGTCTAAAAGAAATTTATAGCAATCATAAATACGAACACGTGGATATAAAGAACGTAGAGAATAGAGCTCGTATGTTAAATATATAGACGAAACTTAGTCCCTACTCTTCGAGCGCGATGAATTCGATACAGATTTTCAAAATCTGAGATATAATGAGAATTAGCCGATGGGTTCTAAATGAAAGTTGTAGTACTCGGAAATAACTACGCGTGGATACAAAGAAAGTAGCAAATGGATATCGTACGCGGGTGATACGGGCGAAACTTAAGGCCTACTGTATGATCAAACACATATAAATAGAGGATGAATTCTTCATATTTCGTTACTCAATTCCTCTAAACTCTCTCTAGAATTCTTCTTTATTTCTTGTTTGATTTCTACAAGCTTTAGGGTGCAATAGAGAAACTCTGAGTCATCAAAAATCCGACTAAAAGAAGTTTTTAGAGTCGGAGTTCTGCCTGTGCAATTTCGCAGTTATTGTTAAAAGCCCTGTAAGTTAAGCTACACTATTTTGTTTTCAGTGTGACTTATATTTATAGTCATAAGTTGTTATTATGAACCTATAAATAAGATTTATCAGTAATTCCAAGTCATTTTACTGATTGATCTACTTACGGGAGAGGTGTCTAGAATGGTCACTTTGGCTTGGTTGTTAGATTTCAGAAAGGCTATACGCCGAAATGGTCCCGCCTCCCACCTGTCCTGCCTGGCTGATCCTTCCTTGACATGAAGTAAACTTTAAATTAATGATGAATCTAGACAAATAATTAGTCGTAATAAATGTTAGACTAAAACTTAGGAATGATAATACTAGGTTACATCAACGGAAAAGACAATTGCTAGAAGCGAAGTGCTGTCCAAATTTCGAATCGTCACTTTAACAGGTGAGTGCATAGTCCCTTTCATGAACATGGTTTTAATAAAAGTATTAATAAAAGTATTATATATATGTTAAAAGTTTATATGTGAGTTATATGCTTATTATCTGGAAATATGTATTATATGTATATTTGATGATATACGTTATGCGAACCAGACATTGTTATATATGTGTTAAGATGTGTTTATATGATAATAATAGTAGAAGTATTATAAATGAGAAGATAAATGTAAGTTAACACTTAATACTCTCCGTAAAATAGTACACTAAATTAGGATAGTGTTGTCGAAACAGAGTTGGTATTGAAAGTTGATTACATGCATTGTAGGCTCGCCTAGTGATGAAATAAGACTTAAAAAGAGATGCTTAGTTCAATTAAGTTTGGATATTTGGTAGCATCTTATTAAGGGTACGTGTGTGATCAGAATAGAGAGTATAAATTCTGTTCGAGAAGATTTATGATCGAGGTTGTATGGCCTACGTATAAAAGTACTTTCTATGCACCAAGTCTTTTTCCAAAGCTCTGTGTCTCAGGTGCCGCTTGTGTCGAGGTATTATTATGTTTTGGGTATGAGTCCTACTCATACCAGGTGGTACTATAATGTGCCAAAAGTACTATCATGTACAAATTCCTATTTGACACTATTATGTGTCGGAGTACGGGAGCATACGAGCGTACTTTATTCGTATTTCCCCATATTTTTTCTTTTGATGACCTTTGTTTGTCATCGTTTCCTTTCACGAAGTAATTGAGGGAACTTCGTAGACTACTTAATAGAGTGTGTCAGTAATAGACCACTACTAGGTATGTCTGATGTTATATTGCCAGATAGGGTGAGTCTGGGGGTAAAATTGTTGGATTAGTGTCTAAGCCCGTAACTATATTTGGTATGTACTTGACCCGGTTGTGCATGGTCCTTTTGGGTTGCCTTCTCCAAAGCAACTTGACAAGGTAAATTAAGGAGAGAGAGAGAGAGAGAGAGAGAGAGAGAGAATATTATGGTTTATTTATATATTATAAGAATAATATATTAAAGGAGAAATCATATTTATTTAATTAGTATTGGTCATAAATTAATTAGGAATTAATTTGGTGACTAAAAGAGATTAATTAAATAAAGGGGCATAAACTGTCAAATGTATGATAGTTGAGTTTTGGGCTGGGAAACCTAATGGACTAAGGGGGGAACGAAATTATGATGGGGATCCATCATATTTTCGTCCAAGGCCCTAATCTAGAAGGTTCCTTGGGCTGCTTGGTGATTAAGCTGTCCATTAGGATTTAGACTGAAACCCTAGCAGTCTGCAGTATAAATAAGACCCCTAGGCTATGAAAATCGGCTACACATGATTCCAAGGGAACCCTAGGGCCGATTTTAGCATCTCTCACCCTCTCTCATATTGCCTTCTTGCTTGTGGGGTTTGTGAACCATTAGAGGAGTTACAATTGTGACTCTAAGCTCAAGATCAAGAAGACTACAAGTTTTTCAAGCTATTTGAAAGAGGTAAACACTTAGATCTATTCTTATGATGCTATTTTCGAATTCTATATGATAGATCTATGGTTGTAAGTCTTGGATTCAAAGCATGTTCAATAGAGAAACCTAGATCCAAGCATTAGGGTTTGTATGAGCACATAGGATTGTTCTTATACATAAAACCCATCAGTGGTATGAGAGCCTTGATTGGTTTTTGTTGTATGTGATGCTATAACTGTTTACATGCTGAAAATCATTTTTCTGGCTTCTGTTCGACTGGACTCGGCGAGTCACTTCATGGACTCGGCGAGTCGGCCCTACTCGGCGAGTCCATGAGTGGCTCGACGAGTCGGATCGTCTGACAGAGGCAATATCGGGATTTCTTGCTGTTTTTGCTATGGAATAGTTTCCTAATCTGTGTTTACTGATAAAATTCGAATTTTAATGATTTTGTGAGACTATCCTTGCCAAAAACAAAAGATATTTACCAATTGATTAGATAATAAATTCCTTATATGATTAAAATTGATTATTTGAATTAATTGGGTAACTTATCTTGCAAGAAATTGAATTAGGTCAAATATAGATAATCACTAAATTAATTGTTTGATTTATATTATTTGTTATTTGATCACTTGTGTTTTGAAAAGTTCAAAACTTTTCCTCAAGTTTTGAAATTTAAATTTTATGATTAAAAGTTTAATTTTGACTGATTTAAATTTCAAACCCTTAGAAATTTACAAGTTTAAAATTCAACCCTGTACTATTATATTATTACAAGATTAATTAATATATATGTATAAGAATAAGCTAGTCTTATCGCTAGTAGGCCTCATTCACGAAGCCAGTCTATAAGGTGGGTATAAGGTTGCTGCCTATAAAATGGCGCTTAATGGGTGTACATTCACACCCACCGCTTGCTTGACTGGTGGAGGGTCGTTAGCCGAAAGGATAGGATAGGGCACTTAATTCCTCATTATAAGTATAATGAATATTGCAAAGTAACTACAATGTTTTTCAAATTCCCATCTTAGTTACTTTAGGGTAAAATGTGAAAATGATGCTATTCCATGGAATTACACTTCGTACCCTTGTCAAACGCCAGTGGAGCGTGCGTGGCTAACCGGCACACTAATTTGGGATTGACATAGGTGACGAAGGGTGGCTCGATGTTTATCATAGATCAATGGAGCGTGCGTGGCTAACCAGCACATTGATTAGGTGATAAAGACATTGAGTGCACCATGTTGATTCGCATGGTTATTCACGACTTGTTTGCGATCCTCGGCATCCCAGTCGCAAATTTGAAGTGCATATCGAGATTTAAACATGCCATTGAAATGTTCAATGAATCTCAAAAGAAATCTAGGAATTTTCAAATACATTTAAAACTTTATCTCTTTTCGTTTTTCATGGTGAGAATTAGTGAATCGTCATTCACTTACTTTCAAATTATTTACTTTTAGATTACGACATCCCTTTTCTAAGTTGTAAATAATGTTGTTGGATCCTAGCCCTAATTTCTCATTTGGGTGTTTAATTGGGGATTCACTTCTAATCAAACTTTGTTCCTTTCTATTTCAGATGTCAAACGCAAACGCAAACAACAACGCTTCTGGATCATTCTCGTTGATGAACCTGTGTCAAAAGGTGACATTTGATGGCTCGAACTTCAACGAGTGGATGAGATACATTCGCATGATAACTCGCTACGAGGACAAAGAATATGTCCTCGATGAGAAGCTCGAAAAGATCAACCCAGAAGTTGCTACTCCTGAAGAGATGGCCGCCTTTGAGGCCCACGAGCGTGATGCGACGAAAGTTCATTGCATCATGTTGGCCACCATGAACCTCGAACTCCAAAAGTCCTATGAGGACATGTATCCATATGAGATGCACCAAGATTTGCTGGACAGGTACCACCAAAGCGCCAGGCAAGAGCGCTATGAGATCATCACCAACATGATCACTGCTATGATGGGGAGTGGAGAATCCCTAACTGCTCATTTGCAAAGAATACAAAGGTATGTTGATCGTCTTCTCAAACTTAATGTTAATTTTGATGAGGATTTGGCTATCGAAATCATCCTCCACTCCTTGCCTTCCTGCTACAACCAGTTCAGAATGACCTACCACATGAATAAGGAAGAGGTCACCCTGAGTAAACTTCAAGGGCTCCTAAGGACAGCTGAGAGCAACCTCAAGGACAAATCTATTGCATCATCCTCTACTGTAGCTGCTCCTGTGTTGGCAATTGGCCAAGGAAAGGGAAAGAAAAGGAAGGCTCCTTCTAAGAGCCACCAAAAGGGTAAGACCCAAGATGGTTCCTCTTCTAGTGGGACCAAAGCAGGTTCTGTTAAGCCCTCTTCTAACCCCAAGGAAGCAGAGTGCTTCTATTGCCACCAGAAGGGCCACTGGAAACGAAGCTGCTCTAAATATCTGCAGGATATTAAGGATGGGAAGATAAAGCCCACCTTTGCAGGTATGTATTTAATTAAATCTAATAACTCATCACTTGCTACTTCATGGGTCCTTGATACTGGATGTGGTTACCACATTTGTTATGATTTGCAGGGGCTAAGAGAAAGTAGGGAAGTGGAGCATGGAAGGATAAACTTGATCATGGGAAACAAGAAGTCTTCAGCAGTAACCAAGATCGGAGTTTATTCCTTAGTGCTGAGTAATAGGTTAGGACTAGATTTAAATAATTGTTGCTATTCGCCAGATATGGCAAGGAACATCATTTCTTTTCATGGATTGTTTAGACAAGGTTTCAGATATTCGTTTGATAATAGTAATGGTTCTATTAATGCTTATTTGAATGGTGTCTTTTATTTCAATGCATTACCTTGTAATGGGATTTATGAATCTATGTTAATTATAGATAATTTAGGAAATGATGTTTTGAATATTGATTCGTCCACAAGTTTGGACAAAGCATGCTTGTGGCATTGTCGCCTTGGCCATGTTAACAAGAAACGCATAGCCCAACTCCAAAAGGATGAAGTCTTGGAGTCGTTCGACCTTAGGGACGATGACGTATGTGAGTCTTGTTTACTTGGGAAGATGACCAAGTCACCCTTTACTGGCACATGTGAAAGGGGTGAGGGTGTATTGGATCTCATACATACTGATGTATGTGGACCCTTTAGATCCACCACAAGGGACGCTTGTCGCTTCTACGTGACTTTTACAGATGATTATAGCAGATATGGATATATCTACTTAATCAAAAAAAAGTCAGAAACCTTTGAAAAGTTCAAAGAGTTCAAGAATGAAGTGGAGAATCAGCTGGGCAGGAAAGTCAAGATGCTTCGATCTGATCGAGGAGGAGAGTACCTGAGTCTTGAGTTTCACGACTATCTAAAAGAATGTGGAATAGTTTCGCAATTGACGCCTCCTAGAACGCCACAATTGAATGGTGTGGCTGAGAGACGCAATCGAACCTTGTTGGACATGGTTCGTTCTATGATGAGTCGTGCTTCGCTACCAATCTCATTCTGGGGTATGACTTAGAGACTGCCGCCCATATCCTTAACTTAGTTCCCACTAAGAAGGTTGCCAAGACACCTCACGAGATGTGGACAGGGAAAGCTCCCTCGTTAGCACATATCAAGGTTTGGGGTTGTGAAGCTTTCGTAAGACGAGAGACTCACGACAAGCTAGAACCTCATAGTGAGAAGTGCTATTTCATCGGTTATCCACAGAAGTCTTTTGGCTATCTCTTCTATAGACCAAGTGACAATGTTGTCTTTGTTGCTAGGAGAGGGGTTTTCAGAGAAAGAGAACTCATAAGTCAAGGAGACAGTGGGAGTCAGATTGACCTTGAAGAGCTTCAAGAGTCAGGAGATGAAGGAACCTCTGACACTGGCGTTCAACCTGAGGAGGAAACTCCTGTTGAACCAATTGACCAGTCCTTACCTCTTAGACGTTCGAGTAGAGTTATTGTTCCACCCCAGTTTTATGGTTTCCATATTACTACTGACGGGGATACGTTTATTAGTGATAGTACACTAGTAAATCTGGACGAACCTAATAGCTACAAGGAAGCCATGGCAGGCCCAGAGTCTGCTAAATGGAAAGAGGCAATGGACAGCGAGATTCAGTCCATGTATGACAACCAAGTTTGGAATTTGGTTGATAATGTACCAGGTCGTAAGACAGTCGGGTGCAAGTGGATCTTCAAGAAGAAGACAGACATGGATGGGAAAGTGCACACTTATAAAGTGCGATTGGTCGCGAAGGGCTTTACTCAAACTCCTGGAGTTGACTATGATGAGACCTTCTCGCCAGTTGCCAAGATAAAGTCTATTAGGGTAATGCTCGCAATAGCTGCGTTTCATGATTATGAAATCTGGCAGATGGACGTAAAAACCGCTTTCCTAAATGGGAAGTTGGTTGAGGATGTTTACATGAATCAGCCAGAGGATTTTGTCGATGCGAAGCATCCAAATAGAGTGTGCAAGCTTGAGAAATCCATTTATGGATTAAAGCAAGCATCTCGCAGATGGAATCTTTGTTTTGACGAGAAGGTCAAAGAGTTTGGCTTTCTGCGAAACGAAGATGAGTCATGTGTGTATGTCAAGGCCAGTGGGAGTATAGTGAGCTTCCTCGTATTGTATGTCGATGACATACTACTCATAGGAAACGACATCCCTACCTTGCAGGAGGTCAAGTCCTGGCTTGGGAAGTGTTTCGCTATGAAGGACCTCGGAGAGGCTGCATATATTCTGGGAATAAGGATAGTGAGAGACAGAAGTAAGAGACTGATAGGACTCAGTCAGGATACATACTTGGAAAAGGTACTAAAACGTTTTAGTATGGAAAATTCCAAGAAAGGGGAGTTGCCAATTCAATGCAATACCAAACTGAGTAAGACTCAGAGCCCGAGTACAGAGGCAGAGATAGCTGATATGAGCCGAGTACCTTACGCTTCCGCAGTTGGCTCGATTATGTACGCTATGACCTGTACTCGCCCTGATGTGGCCTTCGCTTTGAGCATGGTCAGCAGATATCAAGGGAACCCTAGTAGAGCGCATTGGATTGTTGTCAAGAATATTCTTAAGTACCTACGAAGGACCAAGGAATGGTTTCTAGTCCTCGGTGGGAGTGATGACTTAAGGGTGCGAGGGTACAGTGACGCTAGTTTTCAGACGAATCGAGATAATTACCGATCGCAGTCAGGCTGGGTCTTTACCCTGAACGGAGGAGCAGTGACTTGGAAAAGTTCCAAGCAAGAGACTGTAGCTGATTCAACGTGCGAATCAGAGTACATCGCGGCAAGTGAGGCGTCAAAGGAGGCTATATGGTTGAAGAACTTCATAGGAGACCTTGGAGTTATGCCATCGATAAAGGAGCCTATGGAAATTTTCTGTGATAATGAAGGAGCGGTTGCCTTGACCAAGGAACCAAGGGATCATGGCAGATCTCGACATATCGACAGGAATATCATTTTATTAGACATCGGGTAGAAGAGGGACTCCTCGTTGTGAAGAGGGTATCGTCAGAAGATAACCCAGCAGATCCCCTTACGAAGGGAATGAGTAGGGTCAAGCATTTGAAACACGCTAGGAGCGTTGGGCTAAAGGACGATATTAGTTTAGATTAGATAGGTAGGAAACTTGTAATGGATAATTTTGTATTCAACATTTGATGATTAAATAAAGGTGTGTTATTTATAAGAAAGTTTCTATCTTGTGTTGATTATTTATCTATTGTTTCGATTTTGCATGTTTTGACTTCCTGAATAATAGGATTATTCGAACGGTCCACAATCGGTCATATGTTGGAAGTAGATATGAAAAAAGATTGTCATAAATTAGTTTGTGGATTGTCTAAAAGGTTTTAGACATAGCAAAGGTTTGCTACAAAGTTTATGAGTGCTTATGAAATATGATTTGAGCATTGGAGTAAACCCGCACTTGCTAATATCACTTCATGAAAGTTATCATAAGTGATCGCAAGATGATAATATCATATAATCTTTAAACCTAGAGATATGGTTGTTGTTTGCTAATTGATTATACATTGATAATGCGAAAACACATCAGTAACTTGATGTTATAAAACGCATTATTGTGTGTGACTTAGCTAGTAAATGATAAAAGCATATAAGTCGAAGTTTTTCTGTACCTTTTATTCTAAGAGAATGAAAGCGATATCTTGGCCACTCGATGATTTAGTTTGACTTATGTGTCGGGCCCGGTCAGAATGAAGTTGATGTGTTCAACTAAATTCTATGTCAAATAAATCAGAGATCGAGAAACAAAATGCTAGACAATAAGTATTGTCGGCATGATATCCAGAACAGAGGATTATACGATCCCTTATCTGAAGGACAAAATTGCTGATCAGAGTTGACAGCGAAGTATAAGAGCTACGATTGCTAATCGGATTCTGAAGACATATATGAGATATAGTTACTAGACTTATCCAAGTGGGAGACTGTTGGATTAGTGTCTAAGCCCGTAACTATATTTGGTATGTACTTGACCCGGTTGTGCATGGTCCTTTTGGGTTGCCTTCTCCAAAGCAACTTGACAAGGTAATTTAAGGAGAGAGAGAGAGAATATTATGGTTTATTTATATATTATAAGAATAACATATTAAAGGAGAAATCATATTTATTTAATTAGTATTGGTCATAAATTAATTAGGAATTAATTTGGTGACTAAAAGAGATTAATTAAATAAAGGGGCATAAACTGTCAAATGTATGATAGTTGAGTTTTAGGCTGGGAAACCTAAGGGACTAAGGGGGGAACGAAATTATGATGGGGATCCATCATATTTTCGTCCAAGGCCCTAATCTAGAAGGTTCCTTGGGCTGCTTTGATTCCAAGGGAACCCTAGGGCCGATTTTAGCATTTCCCACCCTCTCTCATATTGCCTTCTTGATTGTGGGGTTTGTGAACCATTAGAGGAGTTACAATTGTGACTCTAAGCTCAAGATCAAGAAGACTACAAGTTTTTCAAGCTATTTGAAAGAGGTAAACACTTAGATCTGTTCTTATGATGTTATTTTCGAATTCTATATGATAGATCTAGGGTTGTAAGTCTTGGATTCAAAGCATGCTCAATAGAGAAACCTAGATCCAAGCATTAGGGTTTGTATGAGCACATAGGATTGTTCTTATACATAAAACCCATCAAAAATACCTCACGGTGTCAGACCACTGCTAGGGACAATTCTCTAGATAACCACCCCTGACTTAATTGTCTTGTGGTCTTTTTTTACCAACGGAGGTTCATGGTGAAACTAATTCCATTCCCCTCATTTGATGTATTTATTGATCCTCGTTTGCTACTAGGGAATTTCCGAAGCAACGTCGTCATTTTGTTGTTCATATTTATCCTTTAGGCTAGATCTTGTAAGATCGTTGTATAGGACCGGTACGTGGGAATCGACGGGATCGTTGTATAGGACTGGTACATGTCTAAACCTTCTCAATCTCTATTCTCGACCCAATACACTGAACACCTGCTTCCGTAAACATAACGTCATGGTGAAGACTCGTAGCGAATTGAGTAGATGGAGGAAATGAGAAGGCTTACGATAGTGAATGATACCTATCAGAAGATATCGTAAGAGTGGTATCTTGCCTTTAGAATACATCTGATAAAATAACAATATGTCTAGGGGAGTACGGTACATTCAAAGGTAAACATTTGATTGGCGGGATGATAGAACGATTGGTGTAATTCCTAAAGTTGTCCTATCGTCTGGCACTTCCACCACCAACTGAGTTGAAGCAGAATTGTTGTTGAAGATAGGCATAGAAGAAGTCCTAGTAGAGTCTAGGGGAAATTTGATGATTGTTTGGATACATTCGTATGTGTTAAATTTTTTTTTGTGATAATAACTTAGTGGAATGCGTGACAATACTTGGGACAAGTATGAGTCGGTGTGAAAGGTAGTAGAGGCCTATACTACCGGAAGCACAGGACTCACATTTGGATCAAGGAAAGTCACAAGGTTACCAAGGCATTAGTAGTTGAGTTTGTTTCGTTTGTTTCCGTCGTTATCATCATTCCGGTAATGACTAAGAAGATGATTGTTATTCCGACCCTAATGGTCATTTCAAATCATGTTCAAACAAGATAATTATGTTACGTGGTTCAGAGAACCAAGTTCGATGTAACATCCGATTTAAGCTAGAAGATTGAAGTGAAAGATAATCGAAGCGATCAATAGAAGTATTGTGATCACCGTTAAAGTAAGAAGCTTGTAGCTAGAAGTGCTACATGATAGAATGTGATTATATCACATTAGAACATGAAGGAAGGTATATTCCATTCTGGAATTTGACTCTAAAAGACCTGAGTCTAAGCGTTGCATCATACTATGAAAGGTCATTAGAACATGACACATCGGCCAGTTACGATAATCGAAGTAAAGAACTTATTTTAAGTTAAGTCTATTTAAGAAGACGTAGGAGTCTCCAATAAGGATCGACTTTGTAACTCGAAGGTTATGATTGAAAGTCCAACATAGGATCAAGAGTGGATGCAATATTGAGCACTGCCAACAGTCAAGAAGTCCAAGAGTTATATACTCTTTTGAAAGAACATAAGAATTACAATTACCACCTAGGATGGAAAGGTAATGTATGGAGTCATTATAAAATCCATGTTTTGTTGATGATTATGGGACACAATCATCCTAAGGGGGAGATAATTGTAACACCCGTAGATTTAGGCTAGTCAATTTAAAAACAATAAGCGTTAAAAATGACTTTTTGATAGAAGATTATTTAGGATAAATAATCTTAACAAAAGTTATAGTATATGTCACAAGGATTTCATACATATAAAGAACGTTGATATCCGACTTATAACGAAGAAGTTATGACCCGTTGAAGTTTCACGAATAAACCGCCACGGCTCTGCGTATCGTAAAAATTAAATTTTTAATAAATTACTTTTTAGCCTTAGTAATCTAAATGAAAATCATAGTATCCGTTAAACCGAGATCATAAATATAGAGAATGCCAAAATCTGAAGTCATTTGAGGAAGTTATGATTTTTCTAAGATTCAGCGTAGTAGTATACAACTCATAAATCGAATTTTAGATCGGTCGAATTTTAGCCAAAAGGATCTAAACGAGAATTGAAAATCTCATTAACAGAAGTTCAACAACAAAAAGACAGTTGAAAACGGAGCTCGTATGCGAAAGATATGGACGAAACTTAGTCCCTACTATTCAGCGGGGCGAATTCGATACAGATTTGTAAATCTGAGATAGAATGAGAATTAGCCAATGAAGTCTGAAATAAAGTTATAGCACTCGTAAATACCAACATGTGGATATAAAGAATGTTTAGAATAGAGCTTGTGTAACATCCGGATTTTCAGGGACATTATTGTGTATGTTAATCTTGAGATTGAAGGAGAGACTCGACGAGTTAAGGGACCAACTCGCCGAGTCGAGTCGAGTTGCTCGCGTAGATTTAATGAGTGGACTCGACGGATCAGAGGAGGGACACGCCGAGTAGGTCCTGGGCAGAGAAACCCTAATTGTCCGGGTTTGTGACCTATTTAAAGGCCCTTATGGCCTTCATTTGCGGCCACACTTTCCCTTGAGAGACCCTAATCGATCCAGAGAGCATAGAGAGAAAGAGGGAGCTAGTTTTCATCATCTTGGTGCATTCTTGCAAAGAAGAAGGAGAGGGTTCAAGCTAAGCTGACTTGAGGGGCTCAGATCTTCTGCTATTTCATTCAAGGCTGTTGTTTAAGGTATGAATCCATACCTGTTTTCGTATGATTAGTACATCTCATGAATTTAGGGTTTCTTTACCCTCTTTTAAGTTGAGTTATGGAATATGTAAAGTTCCTTTGAGGCTTAGACATCAGATCTGGACCTTGAGAGGTCCAGAGAGTCCCAAGAACCCAGCTTTATGCAGCCACATAAGATTATTGAGCCTAAGACACCATTATTGAGGTCATTTTATCAAATAGAGCTAGATGTGTGAGGCATGGACATAAAGATCGAACCTTTATGTGATTAACGAGCCTTGGGAGCATAGATCAGAAGTTTGGGAAAGTATCTTGCACTAAAATGGTCTGAATGCAAAAGAGTCTGAATAGACTCACCGAGTTGAGCCGCTGACTCGGCGAGTAGCCAGGGTTTTGTCCCGATGAACTGAGTCAGGTGGTGACCCGACGAGTTAGGGGTTAGCTCGTCGAGTTGGAGCTTGCTGGTGTTGCCATGAATTGATTGGGCTCGACGAGTCTCCCGAGTGCACTCGACGAGTCTGGTCAAAGCTGGAGTTGACTTTTGTTGACCTTAGGGTTTGGTCAAGATGAGCGAAAGAGGTCAGGAGGGTAAAATGGTCTTTTACCCATCTGAGAGAGCATAGGAAGGGAATAGTCTAGCCTTTGAGAGCCATTGTTAATTAGAGGTAATTTATGGTCGATGTGGTATGTTCTACGTACAAAAGTACTTTCTATGTACTAAGTGTTTTCCAAAGCTTTGTGTCTCAGGTGCTGCTTGTGTCGGGGTATTATTATGTTCTGGTGTACGAGTCCTACTCATACCAGGGTACTATAATGTGCCATAAGTACTATCATGTACAAAGTCCTTTTTGACACTATTATGTGTCGGAGTACGGGAGCGTATGGGAGTACTTTATTAGTATTTCCCCATATTTTTTCTTTTGATGAGCTTTGTGTGTCAGCATTTCCTTTCACGAAGTAATTGAGGGAACTTCGTACACTGTCTAATAGAGTGTGTCATTAATAGACCACTACTAGGTATGTATGATGTTATATTGCTAGATAGGGTGAGTCTGGGGGTAAAATACCTCACGGTGTCAGACCACTGCTAGGCACAGTTATCTAGATAACCACCCGTGACTTAATTGTCTTGTGGTCTTTTTTTACGAACGGAGGTCCGTGGTGAAACTAATTCCAATGCCCTCATTTGCTGTATTTATTGATCCTCATTGCTGCCAGGGAATTTCCGAAGCAACGTCGTCAGTTTGTCGTTCATATTTATCCTTTAGGCTAGATCTTGTATGATCGTTGTATAGGATCGGTACGTGGGAATCAACGGGATGAGATAAATTGTTTTAGAGATATGATATATATGTGTTAATGATAGTAGCTGGTTTTTCAGGTTTGAGATATACATTATTATCACATTGTGGGATTGAAATCCCTATGTACTCACCAAGTTTCCCAACCTAACCCACTCAGTTTATTGTATCACAGGTAGCGACATTAAAGATACGTTCTGCTGAGAGATTCAAGGAGATGTAAAATCATTAGTGTAAATTAATATAAGGTTTGTTTATGCTTATGTTACTGTATTGATGATGACATCTCAATGTTTTAATATAAATAAAATACATTTCTTCGAAAATGCTTTGATAATATCATTATCATGTTTTCTGCTAACAAATTCCGCAATATTATTCTTCAAAAGGGTTACTCTGATTTTAAAACAAGCATAAATAAAAATTTTAAAATGACCGTGAATTTGGGGATGTCACAGTAGTTGGGTCGCTCATGTTCAGTATCGATTATTGAGGGATTTTCCAGCTTGTTTTATAAATTGATATCTATAGTCTTGGTTGGGCAGTTGCTAATCAGTTACTCAGTTTCAGAGTTTGGTATGTTTAGTCCCTCATGGGATTTGTCCAGTAGTGTATTGGATCAATGGATTAGTTGTTAATATACTCTCGATCGTTGGTATTGTTGTTTATAGTCAATAACGGAGGTTCTTCGGAAGTTTCAAGCTATATTAGTTAGATTTCAGTGGATACATCAGCTTATCGTCAAAGTCTGTACATTGTACATTTTGGTTTCTGGGTATGAGTACCCTTAATGGTTGGTTATGAAATTATTATTCATAGCAGGCTCGAGTTTGACAGATGTTCGTGGTTATTGGAAGTTTGGATATTGGGGCAGCGTTATGGAGTTCTTCAGGTGTCACATCCCCGAACCAGACGGCGGAAACGTCCGAGGGCTCGTGTAACTTAAATTGAAATATCATCACAATGCATATACATGAAACATAACACCATCATCACCAACATTACATAGTACAACCATCATTGTTTACATCAAGTACATTGTTTTACATTACAACATCACAGAACATAAATTGTTTAACGATTGACATTGCACAAAGGAAATTTTGGAAACACGCTTGATGATTCTTCATTCTAACGGTTACCTGAGAATACAAGTTATTTTGAAAACGGTCAACATATATAATGTTGGTGAGTTCATAAGCATGTTTGATTTAAAAATAGTTTGTATTGTTTGTAAAACCCAGAAAATCCGATATTTTCTGTAACGAAAACTGTTTACAAAAAATGTGATGATCCCATAAGTGTATATGTATGTGATTTCAAAACATGTAAAAGTGAATGTCTTTCATAATTGTTCCTTGTATTGTAGTTGTTGTATGTAGAAGTGAATAATGCCGTTCCCCGGAAAACCCGATGTTTTCCAATTTAAATAGTATGATAGTTTTGTATTATTGTATAAATCACTTTGCATCGACACAGTGTATGAATATGATTTCCCATGAATACTTAGATGGTAATGGATCTCTATGTGAGTCGTTATAATCATGCATAATAGTGACTAATTCGTCTGTCTTGGCATTTTACCAAACGCCGGTTTTGATCAAGATTTTGTCACCCTAGACTGGCCGAGTCTAACTGTAGCGAACAGCTCAGATGTGGGGGAGTCACCCCCGTATAGATCTATACACAAACTCTCGCCCTCCCTCCAGGAGACTCTGGTTATAACTACAGGCTACGGCCGACACTTATTGGTGCCAACCGATAATTCTCACTAAATCCCTATTATTACCCCATGAATTTGAATAACATTGATTACAACCCGTTTGATGTTTACATGAATATGAATAAAACCTAACAAGCACGAAAAAGGACAACTGTGACCCACTAATCATATATGTTATTACAGACTGTCGAGTATGCAACGGACACGTTAGCCCATCAAGCATATGATAATTAATTTGGACCATATTAGCAATGCAAATGGGCCACGAAGGTCCAATAGCATGTAAAAGCTAATGAGGGTCCATTAGGCATGTAATTGGGTCACCGGAAGCCCAATAAACATGTGTTGATTATATTGGGCCCAATAATCGTGTAACTGGGTCACCGGAAGCCCAATAAGCACGAATAGGAAACATTGGGCCAACCGTCGTATCATTTATAGGTTTATCGATATAAGTTGTAGTATGGGGTTTGGTTTACACTTAGTGTTTACTTTCGATGTTAAAATACTCAATGTTGGTTTATAACGATATTCTTAGTTTTTATAAAAATACTATTTTTAAACCTTCATGTTGTAAAAATTTATATCTTTGGTCAAATTGTTTAGAAATTTACATATTTGGCCCAAAATGTTTATTTGACCATTTCAGTCCCTTTTTCATACAAAATTTACATTTTCAGCCCTTAATGGTGCAAAATGACACTTTTAGTCCTTTTTGATGAAAAATGACATTTTAGTCCATTAGATTATTTAACTTGGCATTTTCGGCCCAAATAAAATCTTAAATTATAATTTCAGCCCAAAATACAACTTTTGACATTTTCAGCCCTTATTTGTTAAAAATTTACATTTTTGGCCCATTTGCCGTAAGTTTTACACTTTTGGCCCAAAATCTAAAAACTTTGCATTATTAGTCCAATTTAGCAAAAGGGTCATTTTCAGCCCCTGAAATAGTTTAATTATGTTTTAGACTCATACTTTTATGAATTTATAATTTCAGTCCCTAAAATTCTTTATTTTCGCAATTTTGGGCCCAAAAATCCGTGAGGCCCAAATATAAGCCCATTAAGCAAAATTTTATATTTTTGGCCCTTTGAAAAGTATTATTTTCATAAAAGTCAGCTTTTATATAAATAAATACTTTATGACCCTCATAAAATCGAAAATTATCATCTTTCAACCAAATCTTTGTTATTTTTGCAAAAATGACACTTGTAAAGATCTTTGGCTTTGTTTTTCACTTCTTAAACTTAAGGACTCTTAGATCTATGATGTATGTTGTTTATTATGTTTTTGTTTATGAATCTTTCACATTCTAGCTATAGATCTCAAAATATAATAAGTATTAACACATTATCACAACATAAACCAAAGAAATCACATATAACATGCAAACACCCATAGATCAACACATAACACTTGTATTCTCCCCCCAAAAACAAGTAAAAACCAAAAACAAGGGGGTATGAACTCACCTTGGGTTTGTTGTTTCGGTTTTTGAAGAATAATAGAAGAAGAGAGTGTGGTTTTCGGCCTTAGCAAGCTTCTTGAAGGGACCTTCAAACTTTGATGAGTTCTAGGGAGTATGATCAAGAGATTAAGGTTGTAAGAAGAGTGAATGAGTGTATAAAGAAAGTATATTTGTAAGATCTTACCACTAGTATATAGCTTGAAGTGATTTTGGATGAAAGCCTCCTTGAATGCTTCCAATTCTCAAAAATTTAGAGGGTGAAGGAGAGTTGTTCTTGAGAGAATTGAAAATGAATTATATGTGTGTGTTTTTCTTGTCTCCCGGTCGAAGGAAAGAAAAAGGGGAGAGGGAAAGAAAGAATAGCATGGAAACATGAGATCATGCATAGTTACATGTTGTGTAATATGCTTAGAGGACCACTAAACAATAATGAGGTGGCTAACTCTCATTAATCCTCTTACTTTCTTTTTTTTATATCATATGGGTCGAGATGGAGAAAAGAGAGAGGTGATTTGGGCCTTTAATGCTCGATTCTAATAATATGAGTCCCATTTTGATGGTTTTCAGCCCATTGGGGTTTTAGGATGGTTCACGACCCAAATTGTATAAAGAAATGGATTTATGGTCCTTTAGGGTTAGTTTAAATCAATTATACCCCAATAAGGCCCATTAGGGTAAACCATTTCATTTTAGGCCCATGATGGCCCAAAAGGTTAGGTTTTATGAATGTGGATCCAATTAGAGCCCAATTAAGAGTTCTAAGCCCAAAACAATCGAATTGAAAGCTTATTGGCCCATTAAGCCCAATAAGGAAACCCTAGTCCAAAATGGACTTAGGTCGGGATTCTTAGGGTTTTCAAACCCTAACTTGACTTTTGTAATGTTTTGCATGAAGTTTGAGCTTTATGATTGGATTTTTTTATGAAAGTTTGATGTTATTGAATAGCATCATATGCATATCAAGTTATGGTTACAATTTGTTGTCATTGATATTGTTTACAAAGGTATATAATTTCCTAGCAAATTTGCTAGTTGTGACATCATCCCCCCGTTAGAGGGAATTTCGTCCCGAAATTCTTTTTAGAATTAGATTTGAGAATGCGAGAGTAAGTGAGGGTACTTCAGCGTCATTTGGTCTTTGCGTTCCCCTGTGAATTCCGGTCCACGCTTTGCGCTCCATCGAACCTTCACAATCGGATGCGACTTTGCTTAGTACGCTTCACTTCCCTGTCCATGATTTCAACTGGTTCCTCGATGAACAGGAGATTCTTTGGATTGACGTGTTGGCGCAACTTGGGATCTGTGCATAATCCAATTTTGGCGTGTCGTGTTGGCGGGGTTGGTATCTGGATTGACCCGACCGGATTTTGAAAGCATTTCTGATGGCTTTGGAAGTTTTATCGAGCTATTCGCGTATTGGTGAGATATGTTTGGTTTCAATCAAGGTGTAGGTTCTTAGCCTTCATCCATTCATGATGATGTTTCTATTAGCAGTTGAGGTTCGTCATTTCGGTTAGATCTACTAGTACCACAACCAATAGGTAAGAGTTCTGAGGAAGGAGTGTAGTAGATTAAGTGTTGGTTATGTGTTTTCCCTTGGGGATATATGTAGGTTAAATAATTAGCATGAGAAAAATTGGCTCGAGTTATTGGCATGGTTCTTAATTGGTTTGTAGCCCATACATTGGAATAAGAGTGAAACCGCCTATCTCATTCTCTAGTTGTGTACGACCATGTTTTCGCCTAAATTTTGCATTGGTAGCCGCCTGTACTATGAAAGGAATTATGTGTGATAGAAGGTATAAACCGTATTTATGTTTAGTTAACAATGAGAGGGATGTTGATTGGGTTCCTACAACTCGTCGGACCTCTCCCTTATTACCGACGACGTTCATACCACCACCATTTGTGAATCTTTGAACGAAGTTAGAGAACGCTCGTTTCAGATCTGAAAGCCTAGTAGTGGCGTTGTGTTTCATAGGAGAAAGAAGTGGGTGGTGGTTGTGACGAGTTTTATTGTTCTCGGAGTGTCCAAGATCGGGATGGATGAAAGGAGTTGTTATCGTCTCCGACAAAACTTTAGTGAAGACGAAGATGATGACGTCGCTGGAAGATGACGACATTCTTCTTTCAAACTCGCTGCCATATCAGGTCGAAACCCTAGTGAAATAAGAACGACGATGATGTTAGGGGTGGAACTGATGAAACGCTGAAAGGGTGAAGTCTGTGGCTCAAGTTTCCAGCACCGTTGCTGCCGTCGTTTATTAAAACCCTAGTGTCGCTTTCCCCGACGACGACTACGAGTTTCGAGATACAGAAACAATGTCGTTAAGGGTAAGGTTCTCTGGAGATGCCTCTCTCCCTCTCTCCCATATCTGCAAATCCTTTCTCCGATGGGATCGTCATCGAAGATCTGGAACGTCATCTTCATTCGTCTTCTTTGGTAGTGGAACCCCTAAACCTACGAGATTCTCAATAGATCTGCAAAGGTGGCATCAAAATGGGTGGCACAGCTGATGTCGGCGCCGAAAAAACGAAGGTGGGACCGGCGGCGATGGTGTTTATATTTTCCTGCGGTGATGGTAGGTTGTTGGAGAGCGAGTGAAAGAGAGAGAGAGAGAGAGAGAGAGAGAGAGAGAGAGAGAGATGAACAAAATCAAAATCGATTGTTGACTTTTCTGCTTTGACTACCAAAATCAATTAACGCCAAACAACAAAATCAATGTTTCTCAACTTAATCTCCGGGCTAAACAGGTCGATTTTGGAACATGATAGATGAACAAAATCAAAATCGATTTTGATAATGATATTTTTCAGAAATCTCAATTCAGGACAGAACTATTAGCGAATTAAATAAAAATCGAGAATTGTGAAATCCAAAAAGAATGCTTAATCGTCATGAAGTTAAACCCATAAATCGAATAAGAATATTGACATTCGAGATTCAGAATTTTGTGATTTCAAACACCGATGAACGATAGATGAACAATAAACAACAGTTGAAACTATTGGGCTTTGAAGAAATAGGATGAACAGTAAAGAATAACTCTTTGGGCTAAATCGAAAGGGATTGATCCACAAAGCAATGTATTAATTTCGGACTAAACAATTTATTGGATCCAAATAAAATGTGAATCAGATTGAGAAAAAAATACCCAGATGAACAGTGATGAACAGTAACATAATTCTTCATGAACAGTTGATTGAACAGAATTTTGATTCCAATACGCCAAACACTAAAAATCTTCAATAACATGTGCAGAAAATCATCAAATCAAGAACCGATACTTCGAAAATCAATAGATCTTCAAAGACCCGCTCTGATACCACTTGTAGAGAATAAAACCCTAATTGAGATTTGATGAACCAGATGCGGAAAATAAGAACAAGCACAAATATGAAGATTAGGTCGAATGATCACTCGATTTATTGAATTATGAGGAACATATTACACTTTAAGAATAAGAAACTAACTCTACAAGAAACCTCACAACGTGGCGACTACATTTTGCCTCACTCTTAACCCTAATTATGAATAATAGATGACTATTTATAGGGAAAAGACAAGTCTTGGGCTTTTAACCTACACTTCATCAAGGGGGCCCATTGCCATCATCCATGGAGTACTTTGAAACCCTACAGGGGTCTTTCAGCAGCTAATGGCGGCATGAGGTGAGGATCCTAAGAGAGACTAGGATGTGCTTTAGTGTGGTTGCTATACTGTTTAGTGGGTATTAGGAGTATTATTATGAGTAGGTGACTTAGAGGACTCGGACGATTCTTGAGGAAAGTATGGATAGGTGTGGCAGGTAGTATTGGGCCCGTACTACTAGAAGCACAAGATCATACTCGAATCGAGGGAAGTCACGAGGACTCTAAGGAAGAAGCGATTGTTATGATCTCGAGGGCCATGCTCGATATAGTGCCAGTTGAGTTGCGGGACTCAAGAAAGAAGTGATTATTATGATCGGCTCGAGGATTGCAGTCGGAAGTTGAGTGGTTGGTAGATGGATTAGAATGTCACTATCTTCGGTAGACGCTATGACCTTCCAGCTTCCGTTTTTAGAGGGAGAGAGAGAGAGAGAGAGAGAGAGAGAGAGAGAGAGAGCAGACATGTGATTTTCATATATGGGATGTAGACCCAACATGGGGCTAGATGGCTACTGTTTTGGCGGCAATACGGTAGTTTCGGAATGCACAAGAGGATTTGTGTGGTATTGTTACCTTGTGATGAGATCAAGGGTCTGTTTTCTTGGGATATAGGAAGGTTAGGTGCTACCTGATGGTTTCAGGCGATCAGGGAAGTGAGTCGGGAGCGACAACTTTTGTTATCTCTGATGTATCCTGACTAGGAGAATGATGCATTTTGTATTTATGAATAATTCTTGTGATTAATAGACGGTTCGGGCTTACAGGCGAGGACTATAGTAATCTATTTGTTTCTAGATAGGAAGTTGGTATTTTTTTCTTGTACATCTGCATGGAATTCTTGATGTTCGAGGCAGCCATGATTGGGGAGTTCCCGAGGTCCCAATATCATATTTGAAATCTCTTGGAGTTTGCTTGGTCCTTATCTAAAAGATCATCTTGCGTTGTGTTATATATCCCAAAGGTCAGGTATGTTATGCATCTGACTTCATTTGAGGAAGTTATGATTTTTCTAAGATTCAGCGTAGCATTGTACACCTCATAAATTGAATTTTAAATCGGTCGAATTTTAGCCAAAAGGATCTAAACGAGAATTTAAAATCTCATTAATAGGAGTTCAACGATAAAAAGACAGTTGAAAACAGAGCTCGTATGCGAAAGGTATGGACGAAACTTAGTCCCTACTCTTCAGCGCGGCGAATTCGATACATATTTGCAAATCTGAGATAAAATGAGAATTAGCGGATGAAGTCTAAAAGAAATTTATAGCAATCATAAATACGAACACGTGGATATAAAGAACGTAGAGAATAGAGCTCGTATGTTAAATATATAGACGAAACTTAGTCCTTACTCTTCGAGCGCGATGAATTCGATACAGATTTCAAAATCTGAGATATAATGAGAATTAGCCGATGGGTTCTAAATGAAAGTTGTAGTACTCGGAAATACCTACGCGTGGATACAAAGAAAGTAGCAAATGGATATCGTATGCGGATGATACGGGCGAAACTTAAGGCCTACTGTATGATCAAACACATATAAATAGAGGATGAATTCTTCATATTTCGTTACTCAATTCCTCTAAACTCTCTCTAGAACTCTTCTTTATTTCTTGTTTGATTTCTACAAGCTTTAGGGTGCAATAGAGAAACTCTGAGTCATCAAAAATCCGACTAAAAGAAGTTTTTAGAGTCGGAGTTCTGCCCGTGCAATTTCCCAGTTATTGTTAAAAGCCCTGTAAGTTAAGCTACACTATTTTGTTTTCAGTGTGACTTATATTTATAGTCATAAGTTGTTATTATGACCCTATAAATAAGATTTATCAGTAATTCCAAGTCATTTTACTGATTGATCTACTTACGGGAGAGGTGTCTAGAATGGTCACTTTGGCTTGGTTGTAGGATTTCAGAAAGGCTATACGCTGAAATGGTCCCGCCTCCCACCTGTCCTGCCTGGCTGATCCTTCCTTGACATGAATTAGACTTTAAATTAATGATGAATCTAGACAAATAATTAGTCGTAATAAATATTAGTCTAAAACTTAGGAATGATAATACTAGGTTACATCAACGGAAAAGACAATTGCTAGAAGCGAAATGTTGTCCAAATTTCGAATCGTCACTTTAACAG
Source organism: Lactuca virosa (assembly GCF_052849685.1). Classification (NCBI taxonomy): domain Eukaryota; kingdom Viridiplantae; phylum Streptophyta; class Magnoliopsida; order Asterales; family Asteraceae; genus Lactuca; species Lactuca virosa. Next base: position 147,890,903 of record NC_136426.1, read on the forward strand.
GTGAGTGGATAGTCCCTTTCATGAACATGATTTTAATAAAAGTATTATATATATGTTAAAAGTTTATATGTGAGTTATATGCTTATTATCTGGAAATATGTGTTATATGTATATTTGATGATATACGTTATGCGAACCAGACATTGTTATATATGTGTTAAGATGTGTTTATATGATAATAATAATAGAAGTATTATAAATGAGAAGATAAATGTAAGTTAACACTTAATACTCTCCATAAAATAGTACACTAAATTAGGATAGTGTTGCCAAAACAGAGTTGGTATTGAAAGTTGATTACATGCATTGTAGGCTTGCCTAGTGATGAAATAAGACTTAAAAAGAGATGCTTAGCTCAATTAAGTTTGGATATTTGGTAGCATCTTATTAAGGGTACGTGTATGATCGGAATAGAGAGTATATATTCTGTTCGAGAAGATTTATGATCGAGGTTGTATGGGCTACGTATAAAAGTACTTTCTATGTACCAAGTCTTTTTCCAAAGCTCTGTGTCTCAGGTGCCGCTTGTGTCAAGGTATTATTATGTTCTGGGTATGATTCCTACTCATACCAGGGGTTACAATAATGTGCCAGAAGTACTATCATGTACAAAGTCCTATTTGACACTATTATGTGTCGGAGTACGGGAGCATACGAGCGTACTTTATTCGTATTTCCCCATATTTTTTCTTTTGATGAGCTTTGTTTGTCATCGTTTCCTTTCACGAAGTAATTGAGGGAACTTCGTAGACTACCTAATAGAGTGTGTCAGTAATAGACCACTACTAGGTATGTCTGATGTTATATTGCCAGATAGGGTGAGTCTGGGGGTAAAATACCTCACGGTTTCAGACCACTACTAGGGACAGTTCTCTAGATAACCACCCCTGACTTAATTGTCTTGTGGTCTTTTTTTACCAACGGAGGTTCATGGTGAAACTAATTCCATTCCCCTCATTTTATGTATTTATTAATCCTCGTTTGCTGCTAGGGAATTTCCGAAGCAGCATCGTCATTTTGTTGTTCATATTTATCCTTTAGGCTAGATCTTGTATGATCGTTGTATAGGACCGGTACGTGGGAATCGACGGGATGGGATAAATTGTTTTAGAGATATGATGTATCTGTGTTAATGATAGTAGTTGGTTTTGCAGGTTTGAGATATACATTATTATCACATTGTGGGATTGAAATCCCTATGTACTCACCAGGTTTCCCAACCTGATCCACTCAGTTTATTGTATCACAGGTAGCGACATTAAAGATACGTTCTGCTGAGAGATTCAAGGAGATGTAAATCATTAGTGTAAATTAATGCGAGGTCTTTTGTGCTTATGTTACTGTATTGACGATGACATCCCAATGTTTTAATATAAATAAAATACATTTCTTCGAAAATGCTTTGATAATATCATTATCATGTTTTCTGGGAACAAATTCCGCAATATTATTCTTCAAAAAGGATACTTTGATTTTAAAACAAGCATAAATAAAAAATTTTAAATGACCGTGAATTTGGGGATGTCATAGTTTGTATCAGAGCACTAGTTCAAGCATAAATAAAAAATTTCTAGACTTAAACTTTAAATGCTAAGCGATGATTGTGAGATGATTGTCTGCTATATTTAGGAAGTATGCATGAATAGACATGAGCAGTAGCTTATTTAGGGAAGATGCCTAAATTGCTTTTATGTGCTAAATGATTTATGCTATAATATGCCTTATATGCTTTATGATGCTATTGTTTGATCGGATCTATGGTCTATTGCCGACCGGATCTACAAAATTTATGTGTTCATGTTTCTAAACATTTCACTACGGTATTAGAACCGGCATGTAACTTTCAGACTAATAAGGAGGATTACATGTCTAAACCTTCTCAATCTCTATTCTCGACCCAATACACTGAACACCTGCTTCCGTAAACATAACGTCATGGTGAAGACTCGTAGCGAATTGAGTAGATGGAGGAAATGAGAAGGCTTACGATAGTGAATGATACCTATCGGAAGATATCGTAAGAGTGGTATCTTGCCTTTAGAATACATCTGATAAAATAACAATATGTGTAGAGGAGTACGGTACATCCAAAGGTACACATTTGATTGGCGGGATGATAGAACGATTGATGTAATTCCTGAAGTTGTCATATCGTCTGGCATTTCCACCACCAACTGAGTTGAAGCAGAATTGTTGTTGAAGATAGGAATAGAAGAAGTCCTAGTAGAGTCTAGGGGAAATTTGATGATTGTTTTGATACATTCGTATGTGTTAAAATTGTTTTTGTGATAATAACTTAGTGGAATGCGAGACAATACTTGGGACAAGTATGAGTCGGTGTGAAATGTAGTAGAGGCCTATACTACCGGAAGCACAGGACTCACATTTGGATCAAGGAAAGTCACAAGGTTACCAAGGCATTAGTAGTTGAGTTTGTTTCGTTTGTTTTCGTCGTTATCATCATTCCGGTAATGACTAAGAAGATGATTGTTATTCCGACCCTAATGGTCATTTCAAATCATGTTCAAATAAGATAATTATGTTACGTGGTTCAGAGAACCAAGTTCGATGTAACATCCGATTTAAGCTAGAAGATTGAAGTGAAAGATAATCGAAGCGATCAATAGAAGTATTGTGATCACCGTTAAAGTAAGAAGCTTGTAGCTAGAAGTGCTACATGATAGAATGTGATTATATCACATTAGAACATGAAGGAAGGTATATTCCATTCTGGAATTTGACTCTAAAAGACCTGAGTCTAAGCGTTGCATCATACTATGAAAGGTCATTAGAACATGACACATCGGCCAGTTACGATAATCGAAGTAAAGAACTTATTTTAATTTAAGTCTATTTAAGAAGACGTAGGAGTCTCCAATAAGGATCGACTTTGTAACTCGAAGGTTATGATTGAAAGTCCAACATAGGATCAAGAGTGGATGCAATATTGAGCACCACCAACAGTCAAGAAGTCCAAGAGTTATATACTCTTTTGAAAGAACATAAGAATTACAATTACCACCTAGGATGGAAAGGTAATGTATGGAGTCATTATAAAATCCATGTTTTGTTGATGATTATGGGACACAATCATCCTAAGGGGGAGATAATTGTAACACCCGTAGATTCAGGCTAGTCAATTTAAAAACAATAAGCGTTAAAAATGACTTTTTGATAGAAGATTATTTAGGATAAATAATCTTAACAAAAGTTATAGTATATGTCACAAGGATTTCATACATATAAAGAACGTTGGTATCCGACTTATAACGAAGAAGTTATGACCCGTTGAAGTTTCACGAATAAACCGCCACGGCTCTGCGTATCGTAAAAATTAAATTTTTAATAAATTACTTTTTAGCCTTAGTAATCTAAATGAAAATCATAGTATCCGTTAAACCGAGATCATAAATATAGAGAATGCCAAAATCTGAAGTCATTTGAGGAAGTTATGATTTTTCTAAGATTCAGCGTAGTAGTATACAACTCATAAATCGAATTTTAGATCGGTCGAATTTTAGCCAAAAGGATCTAAACGAGAATTGAAAATCTCATTAACAGAAGTTCAACAACAAAAAGACAGTTGAAAACGGAGCTCGTATGCGAAAGATATGGACGAAACTTAGTCCCTACTATTCAGCGGGGCGAATTCGATACAGATTTGTAAATCTGAGATAGAATGAGAATTAGCCAATGAAGTCTGAAATAAAGTTATAGCACTCGTAAATACCAACATGTGGATATAAAGAATGTTTAGAATAGAGCTTGTGTAACATCCGGATTTTCAGGGACATTATTGTGTATGTTAATCTTGAGATTGAAGGAGAGACTCGACGAGTTAAGGGACCAACTCGCCGAGTCGAGTCGAGTTGCTCGCGTAGATTTAATGAGTGGACTCGACGGATCAGAGGAGGGACACGCCGAGTAGGTCCTGGGCAGAGAAACCCTAATTGTCCGGGTTTGTGACCTATTTAAAGGCCCTTATGGCCTTCATTTGCGGCCACACTTTCCCTTGAGAGACCCTAATCGATCCAGAGAGCATAGAGAGAAATAGGGAGCTAGTTTTCATCATCTTGGTGCATTCTTGCAAAGAAGAAGGAGAGGGTTCAAGCTAAGCTGACTTGAGGGGCTCAAATCTTCTGCTATTTCATTCAAGGATGCTGTTTAAGGTATGAATCCATACCTGTTTTCGTATGATTAGTACATCTCATGAATTTAGGGTTTCTTTACCCTCTTTTAAGTTGAGTTATGGAATATGTAAAGTTCCTTTGAGGCTTAGACATCAGATCTGGACCTTGAGAGGTCCAGAGAGTCCCAAGAACCCAGCTTTATGCAGCCACATAAGATTATTGAGCCTAAGACACCATTATTGAGGTCATTTTATCAAATAGAGCTAGATGTGTGAGGCATGGACATAAAGATCGAACCTTTACGTGATTAACGAGCCTTGGGAGCATAGATCTAAAGTTTGGGAAAGTATCTTGCACTAAAATGGTCTGAATGCAAAAGAGTCTGAATAGACTCACCGAGTTGAGCCGCTGACTCGGTGAGTAGCCAGGATTTTGTCCCAATGAACTGAGTCAGGTGGTGACCCGACGAGTTAGGGGTTAGCTCGTCGAGTTGGAGCTTGCTGGTGTTGCCATGAATTGATTGAACTCGACGAGTCTCCCGAGTGCACTCGACGAGTCTGGTCAAAGCTGGAGTTGACTTTTGTTGACCTTAGGGTTTGGTCAAGATGAGTGAAAGAGGTCAGGAGGGTAGAATGGTCTTTTACCCATCTGAGAGAGCATAGGAAGGAAATAGTCTAGCCTTTGAGAGCCATTGTTAATTAGAGGTAATTTCTGTATGTGATTGGGCGGAGGCTAGATCAGTGTTTCGAGTTCGAGATCATCCGAGTTTACCCGAGGTGAGTCTTCTCACTATACTTTACCTAGAGTGGTAACCAGAGTTGTGTGATAGAGTATCTTATGTGCTTATATTGTGTATTGTGATATCCTGCATTATGTCTTTGTGATTTGTGTTATATATTATGTTGAGCCTTACACAGTTAGGATCGGAGGGTCCACAGAGTTAGGACCGAAGGGTCCATCAGAGTTGTGGGACTGGAGGGTCCCACTGAGACACATTGACCGGAGGGTCTTACAGAGTTATAGCCTCGAGTGGCTAATTTGTTGTATGTGGTATTTTGGGGAACTCACTAAGCTTCGTGCTTACCGTGTTATGTGTTTCAGGTTTTCTCAAGATCGCGGGACGGCACCGGCTTGATTGTACACACCAGAGAAGGAATTATGTTTCGAGGATCCTGGATTATTAATTAATTAAACATGGAGTGCGTTTTGTAAATTAAACAAATGAGATTTTATGAAATGTGTTATGAAGATTATATAATTTAAAATGAAAAATTGGTTTTGAAAATTTACGTCGTTACAAGTTGGTATCAGAGCCTTGGTTTGAAGGATTCAGATGCACCTCCGGGTGTGTTTGAACTCAAATTGAGGAATTAAGAAAGATTTTCAAAAGAGATAAATTTTTCTAAAAACGAGAAAGAGTTTAAGAGAAAACGAGTTGGAGCAGTGTGTATAATCAGCCAGAGCCCGAACGGTGATTTCCCAAAATACCCTTACTTTTGTGTTATGAGATATTTTATGAGATATTATGCATGTAGAGATAGGCTAGGTATTACATATTTTTGGACTAGAGTTTCCTGATTTGTGATGCCTTAGCCTAGGAGTTGTTGTTATATGTGATGTGCTCTTGAGTATGTGCTGAGTAGAGTAGTTAGATACCTTGAGAGGTAGGATTGCCTGAGTCGGCAATGTCTTTTGAGTTGGGAATAGAGCAAGAGGAAGAATATGCCAGAGTGGCTTTATGTGTTAGTAGGGGTCATTCGATGCCCGGATGTTGCTTGCTTCGTGCTTTGTGGAACTCTTGATGATGGGAGACAGCTACTAAGTGAATATGACGATATTCAGGAGGTAGATGGCTGGCATCATGAGGAGTTTTTCAGCAGCTGATGGCAGAGAAATGTGAGAACCTAGGAAGAGCCTAGGGAGTGGACTTAGTCAGATGAGTATGCTGACGGAGGAGAGTATCCGCTGGAGGGCGAACTTGCGTATCGAGAATCGTGATCAAGAAGGTTGAACAACTACTTAGGAAATCTGGGACGATCTGTGTCAAAAGTATGGGTAGATATGGCAGGTAGTATGGGCCCGTACTGCTGAAAGCAGAGGACCCATACTCGAAACAAAGAGAATTCCAAAAGTTCTAAGTAGCGAATTGAGAAGAGAGAACATGGTTCGAGTACCCTGATTCGTAGCAGATTGAGAAGAGAGAACATGGTTCGAGTACCATGATTCGTAGCAGATTGAGAAGAGAGAACATGGTTCGAGTACCATGATTCGTAGAAGATTGAGAAGAGAGAACATGGTTCGAGTACCATGATTCGTAGCAGATTGAGAAGAGAGAACATGGTTCGAGTACCATGATTCGTAGCAGATTGAGAAGAGAGAACATGGTTCGAGTACCATGATTTGTAGCGGATTGAAAAGAGAGAACATGGCTCGAGTACCATGATTCATAGCGGATTGAGAGGAATAACATGGTTTGGGTACCATGATTCATAGCAGAGCGAGAGGTGGCCACATGGTTCGAGTACCATGACTCGTGGCGGTTAGTGCTTCTGGTTTACCAGTTATTCTGTTGTAATTGTTTAGACTGAGATCAGATGTGATAGAGTGTGGGGCCAGAGGGCCATGTTGAACAAGTTTCAGTGGGACCTACCTTGAGAAGGAACTTGAGTTAGTATTGAGAGATTTTACTGGTGAGGTGCCAGTTGGAGTCGCAAGACTCAGGGATGAGGCTTTATGGAGGACTGCGGTCTGAGTTGAGCAGTCAGCCGGTAGATGAGGTGTCACATTCTATGACAAGAGCTGCGCTTTTCCGTTTCATGTTAGAAGCGAAGGAGATAACGAACTTTTGGTTTCCGAGTTAGAGGTAAACCCTGTGGGGTAGCATATGGTTGTGATCTTTTAACCAGAGAATTTGAGCAGCATATGGTTAGTATATCTCATGAATTTAGGGTTTCTTTACCCTCTTTTAAGTTGAGTTATGGAATATGTAAAGTTCCTTTGAGGCTTAGACATCAGATCTGGACCTTGAGAGGTCCAGAGAGTCCCAAGAACCCAGCTTTATGCAGCCACATAAGATTATTGAGCCTAAGACACCATTATGGAGGTCATTTTATCAAATAGAGCTAGATGTGTGAGGCATGAACACAAAGATCGAACCTTTACGTGATTAACGAGCCTTGTGAGCATAGATCTAAAGTTTGGGAAAGTATCTTGCACTAAAATGGCCTGAATGCAAAAGAGTCTGAATAGACTCGCCGAGTTGAGCCGCTGACTTGGCGAGTAGCCAGGGTTTTGTCTCGATGAACTGAGTCAGGTGGTGACCCGACGAGTTAGGGGTTAGCTCGTCGAGTTGGAGCTTGCTGGGGTTGCCATGAATTGATTGGACTCGACGAGTCTCCCGAGTGCACTCGACGAGTCTGGTCAAAGCTGGAGTTGACTTTTGTTGACCTTAGGGTTTGGTCAAGATGAGCGAAAGAGGTCAGGAGGGTAAAATGGTCTTTTACCCATCTGAGAGAGCATAGGAAGGGAATAGTCTAGCCTTTGAGAGCCATTGTTAATTAGAGGTAATTTCTGTATGTGATTAGGCGGAGGCTAGATCAGTGTTTCGAGTTTGAGATCATCCGAGTTTACCCGAGGTGAGTCTTCTCACTATACTTTACCTAGAGTGGTAACCAGAGTTGTGTGATAGAGTATCTTATATGCTTATATTGTATACTGTGATATCCTGCATTATGTCTTTGTGATTTATGTTGTATATTATGTTGAGCCTTACAGAGTTAGGACCGGAGGGTCCACAGAGTTAGGATCAGAGGGTCCACAGAGTTAGGACCAGAGGGTCCCAGAGTTAGGACCGGAGGGTCCATCAGAGTTGTGGGACTAGAGGGTCCCACTGAGACACATTGACCGGAGGGTCTTACAGAGTTATAGCCTCGAGTGGCTAATTTGTTGTGTGTGGTATTTTGGGGAACTCACTAAGCTTCATGCTTACCGTGTTATGTGTTATGTGTTTCAGGTTTTCTCAGGATCGCGGGACGGCACCGGCTTGATTGTACACACCAGAGAAGGAATTATGTTTCGAGGATCCTGGATTATTAATTAATTAAACATGGAGTGCGTTTTGTAAATTAAACAAATGAGATTTTATGAAATGTGTTATGAAGATTATATGATTTAAAATGAAAATTTTATTTTGAAAATTTACGTCGTTACAGCTTGTATGTTAAATATATGGACAAAACTTAGTCCCTACTCTTCGAGCGCGATGAATTCGATACAGATTTTGAAATCTGAGATAGAATGAGAATTAGCCGACGGGTTCTAAATGAAACTTGTAGTACTCGTAAATACCTACGCATGGATACAAAGAACATAGAAAATGGATATCATACATGGAAGATACGTGCGAAACTTAGGGTCTACTCTATGATCAAACCCCTATAAATAGAGGATGAATTCTTCATATTTTGTTACTCAATTCCTCTAAACTCTCGCTAGAATTCTTCTTTCTTTCTTGTTTGATTTCTCCAAGTTTTATGGTGCAATAGAGAAACTCTGAGTCATCAAAAAGCCGACGAAAAGAAGTTTTTAGAGTCGGAGTTATGTCCGCGTAATTTCCCGGTTTTCGTTAAAAGCCATGTAAGTTAAGCTACACTATTCTGTTTTCAGTGTAACTTATATTTATAGTCATAAGTCATTATTATGAACCAATAAATAAGATTTATCAGTAATTTCATGTCATTTTACTGATAGATCTACTTACGAGATAGGTGTCTAGAATGGTCACGTTGGCTTGGTTGTTGGATTTCAGAAAGGCTATATGTTGAAATGGTCTTGCCTCCCAATTGTCCTACCTGGCTTATCCTTACTTGATAGATCATGAAGTAGACTTTGAATTAATGATGAATCTAGACAAATAATTAGTCGCAATAAATATTAGACTAAAACTTAGTAATGATAATACTAGGTTACGTCAACGGAAAAGACAATTGCTAGAAGCGAAGCGTTGTCCGAATTTCGAATCGTCACTTTAACACGTGAGTGCATAGTCCCTTTCATGAACATGGTTTTAATAAAAGTAATAAATATATGTTAAAAGTTTATATGTGAGTTATATGCCTATTATCTGGAAATATGTGTTATATGTATATTTGATGATATACGTTATGCGAACCAGACATTGTATATGTGTTAAGATGTATTTACATGATAATATTAATAGAAGTATTATAAATGAGAAGATAAATGTAAGTTAATACTTAATACTCTATATAAAATATTACACTAAATTAGGATAGTGTTGCCGAAACAGAGTTGGTATTAAAAGTTGATTATAAGCATCGTAGACTTACCTAGAGATGAAATAAGACTTAAAAAGAAATGCTTAGTTCAATTAGGTATGGATATTGGGTAGCATCTTATTAAGCGTATGTGTGTGATCGGAATAGAGAGTAGAAACTCTGTTCGAGGAGATTTATGGTCGATGTGGTATGTTCTACGTACAAAAGTACTTTCTATGTACTAAGTGTTTTCCAAAGCTTTGTGTCTCAGGTGCTGCTTGTGCCGGGGTATTATTATGTTCTGGTGTACGAGTCCTACTCATACCAGGGTACTATAATGTGCCATAAGTACTATCATGTACAAAGTCCTTTTTGACACTATTATGTGTCGGAGTACGGGAGCGTATAGGAGTACTTTATTAGTATTTCCCCATATTTTTTCTTTTGATGAGCTTTGTGTGTCAGCATTTCCTTTCACGAAGTAATTGAGGGAACTTCGTACACTGTCTAATAGAGTGTGTCATTAATAGACCACTACTAGGTATGTATGATGTTATATTGCTAGATAGGGTGAGTCTGGGGGTAAAATACCTCACGGTGTCAGACCACTGCTAGGCACAGTTATCTAGATAACCACCCGTGACTTAATTGTCTTGTGGTCTTTTTTTACGAACGGAGGTCCGTGGTGAAACTAATTCCAAAGCCCTCATTTGCTGTATTTATTGATCCTCATTGCTGCCAGGGAATTTCCGAAGCAACGTCGTCAGTTTGTTGTTCATATTTATCCTTTAGGCTAGATCTTGTATGATCGTTGTATAGGATCGGTACGTGGGAATCAACGGGATGAGATAAATTGTTTTAGAGATATGATATATATGTGTTAATGATAGTAGCTGGTTTTTCAGGTTTGAGATATACATTATTATCACATTGTGGGATTGAAATCCCTATGTACTCACCAAGTTTCCCAACCTAACCCACCCAGTTTATTGTATCACAGGTAGCGACATTAAAGATACGTTCTGCTGAGAGATTCAAGGAGATGTAAAATCATTAGTGTAAATTAATATAAGGTTTGTTTATGCTTATGTTACTGTATTGATGATGACATCTCAATGTTTTAATATAAATAAAATACATTTCTTCGAAAATGCTTTGATAATATCATTATCATGTTTTCTGCTAACAAATTCCGCAATATTATTCTTCAAAAGGGTTACTCTGATTTTAAAACAAGCATAAATAAAAATTTTAAAATGACCGTGAATTTGGGGATGTCACAGTAGTTGGGTCGCTCATGTTCAGTATCGATTATTGAGGGATTTTCCAGCTTGTTTTATAAATTGATATCTATAGTCTTGGTTGGGCAGTTGCTAATCAGTTACTCAGTTTCAGAGTTTGGTATGTTTAGTCCCTCATGGGCTTTGTCCAGTAGTGTATTGGATCAATGGATTAGTTGTTAATACACTCTCGATCGTTGGTATTGTTGTTTATAGTCAATAACGGAGGTTCTTCGGAAGTTTCAAGCTATATTAGTTAGATTTCAGTGGATACATCAGCTTATCGTCAAAGTCTGTACATTGTACATTTTGGTTTCTGGGTATGAGTACCCTTAATGGTTGGTTATGAAATTATTATTCATAGCAGGCTCGAGTTTGACAGATGTTCGTGGTTATTGGAAGTTTGGATATTGGGGCAGCGTTATGGAGTTCTTTAGGTGTGGCTTGGGATCTGCACATAATCCAATTTTGGCGTGTCGTGTTGGCGGGGTTGGTATCTGGATTGACCTGACCGGATTTTGATAGCATTTCTGATGGCTTTGGAAGTTTTATCGAGCTATTCGTGCATTGGTGAGATCTCTTTGGTTTCAATCAAGGTGTAGGTTCTTAGCCTTCATCCATTCATGATGATGTTTCTATTAGCAGTTGAGGTTCGTCATTTCGGTTAGATCTACTAGTACCACACCCAATAGGTAAGGGTTCTGAGGAAGGAGTGTAGTAGATTAAGTGTTGGTTATGTGTTTTCCCTTGGGGATATATGTAGGTTAAATAATTAGCATGAGAAAAATTGGCTCGAGTTATTGGCATGGTTCTTAATTGGTTTGTATCCCATACATTGGAATAAGAGTGAAACCACCTATCTCATTCTCAAGTTGTGTACGACCATGTTTTCGCCTAAATTTTGCATTGGTATCCGCCTGTACTATGAAAGGAATTATGTGTGATAGAAGGTATAACCCGTATTTATGTTCGGTTAACAATGAGAGGGATGTTGATTGGGTTCCTACAACTCATCAGACCTCACCCTTATTACCGACGACGTTCATACGACCACCATTTGTGAATCTTTGAACGAAGTTAGAGAACGCTCGTTCCAGATCTGAAAGCCTAGTAGTGGCGTTGTGTTTCATAGGAGAAAGAAGTGGGTGATGGTTGTGATGAGTTTTGTTGTTCTCGGAGTGTCCAAGATCGGGATGGATGAAAGGAGTTGTTGTCGTCTCCGACAAAACTTTAGTGAAGACGAAGATGATGACGTCGCTGGAAGATGACGACATTCTTCTTTCAAACTCGCTGCCATATCAGGTCGAAACCCTAGTGAAATAAGAACGACGATGATGTTAGGGGTGGAACTGATGAAACGCTGAAAGGGTGAAGTCTGTGGCTCAAGTTTCCAGCACCGTTGCTGCCGTCGTTTATTAAAACCCTAGTGTCACTTTCCCCGACGACGACTACGAGCTTCGAGATACAGAAACAATGTCGTTAAGGGTAAGGTTCTCTGGAGATGCCTCTCTCCCTCTCTCCCATATCTGCAAATCCTTTCTCCGATGGGATCGTCATCGAAGATCTGGAACGTCATCTTCATTCGTCTTCTTTGGTAGTGGAACCCCTAAACCTACGAGATTCTCAATAGATCTGCAAAGGTGGCATCGAAATGGGTGGCACAGGTGATGTTGGCGCCGAAAAAACGAAGGGTGGTACCGGCGGCGGTGGTGTTTATATTTTCCTGCGGTGATGGTAGGTTGTTGGAGAGAGAGAGAGAGAGAGAGAGAGAGAGAGATTGCATTTTCATTTTCTATTTTTTCTGTTATAAAAATTTATAAAAGTAAAATATTAAAAGAAAATTTTCTTTTTATTTTTCTTTTAATCAAAAAAATATTTAAATAATAAAAAAACTGAAAAAGAACAAGTTAATGGCAAATTCGTCATTATGAAAAAATTTATAGCAAAATGGATCAAATTCGCAACAAAATGAAAAGTTTGAACCACTGATGCTAGTCAAAACATTTTTGGACCAAAGTAGCAATTTTCCACAATCCACAAGGACTATTTGTGCAGTTTAGTCTATATTTAATGAATTTTATGTCATTAACCCTAACAAAAATTATAAAACTTTTTGCCATGTTTGATCATTTTATAACTCTTTATACTATGGACGACGGTGAGTGGAAAACCGTCGTCCAAATCACAGCGGTTCAAACTCCTCCAACTTTTGATCCTGACAATAATAACTCAACCACTACCAGCGGTTCCCTATCGACGTGCATCTTCTCCGGCTTCTTCTCCCCTTTCTTCTCCATGTTCACCACCTCCCACGTTCCACTGCTCTGTAATTCCTCCCACGATCTCCCCTTATTTCTCTCTTGGCTTCACGATTGCGTAGGGAGGTTTCTTTGATTGAAGTATAATAAATGGGGTGTTTGGGATTACTTTTAAGTGCTCAAAAGTCCTTTTTATAAAAGTCCTTTTTGGTTTTAACTTTTGAATGAGCAAAAGCCAAAAGTTGGTTTTAAAAAATGTTTTCCTTAGCTTTTTTGACTTTTGAATCTAATTTACCCTTTAAATGGCTAAAAGTCACAAAAAGATAGGATTTCCTAACTTTTGAAAACCCACCATTTTGTTCTTACCAAAAAGTTATTTTCAAAAGGACTTTTTTATTTGCCAAACATTTTTTGAATTTTTTTGACTTTTTGAAGAGACAAAAACCAAAAAGTCAATTTAAAGCAATCACAAACACCTCACTCCACTTCATCTCCAATGTTCCTCAGAACCTCTTTCTTTTACACATTCATAATCCGAAGCTCCTCTATTTCTTCTCCTTCTTCTCTCGCTTCAGATCTTCATCTACAACCCATCATCCCCAATTCATGAACTGTAGCCCAAGTTTTTCATCTCGCACAACCACTAAGGTACGTTTCTCTTACGAGCTCCACACTCTGATTGTGTTAATTTTTCCCCCTTATTTCCCTTATTTAATCTCGAACTGAATCGTTTGTCATTGAATAATCCATGGCTACTTGATGTGGAAAAACCTGGATTCGTTTGATTTTCGGTTTGAGTTTTAATTGGAGGCATTTGGAAGTATAAATAAGAAGAAGAGACAAATTCCACTTCTCTTCCCTCACCTCCACAACTGCCACTCATTTTCTCTATGCACACACACCTCTTTGAGATGTGATGGAAGCTTTTTCCGGCAAGAGCAAACCATAGGACCAGAAGGATGAATGAGAGATGAAAACTCCAAAAAGAACAAGGTTTTATTTTGTTTCCCCGATGCATTTTCCCAGATCTTTACTTCGTTTCATTGATGATTTTGCTGAATGACGCTTTGTTTTTTCTGTTGGGATATTTCTCTTGGTCAATTGGTTAGAAAGAGGTTCAGTATCAAGAGAAAATATAAGGAATTTTAGGCTAATAAAAGTGTTTATAGAGGTGGGTATCTGATGAATATTCATTCATGCTCTTAAGTTTATTGATGTCTTGAATCTTTGTAGAGAGTTGAAGAATGTATGAACTGTTTCATGCATTGAATCTAATTGGGGATTTTATATTATTTTTTGCAGGGATGTGGAAAGAAAACAAATATAGAGGTTCTTAATCGAAGTGTCGATGGTTGAGGAAGTTGAAAATGGCTATTAAATCTGGAATTCTTCATACGATATGAATATCCAATTTTTGGACTACATACATTCCCCTTTGCTATCAATTTTGATTTTCCGAATTTCGTTTCTTCGGTTCACCCATATTATGTTTCGATTAGGAAATTTAAATGGTTCTCTTGATTGATTGGACTCGAATTGCTCATTTTGCAAGGGGTCTGCTATAACGTTAATGTTATTGCATTCCCTGTACTTTAGAGTCAACAATAATGCTTACATCTTTTACTTTTGGTGTTACAGTGGGTTTTGAGCTATTTTCTGTAATGGTGATTATGTTCACCTTACAATGAGGTAAATCTTTTCAATTTATGTCTCTTTAGATTGTCTTGCATATGCTTCTCAGTCAGGTTAAGGATTTATGGACATTGATCAGGTAGTGGAGGTCCTAGACACTACAAAGAAATTCATATTAGCATTTATTGATGACCGAAAATACCCCTATAAACCAAATTAATGGATCCTGTAGTTTTCGTATGATAACTAAAGATTGCATCAACAGAAATGAGAGAAATGGGCCGCATGAAAATGGAAAATCCGTCAACTTCCATGGGAACCAGGATTATTTTTTCATTATGATATTTTATTTCTTATGTTTATAGATGGAACTGAAAACTAACAATTATTTAGCTATTATTTTATATTGTTCTAGATGAAGCCTTTAGATATGGTGCAATCCCCATTGTTAGAAAGACATGGGGTACAAAATGAAAGGTGAACTTTTACTCTATCTTTTTATTATATAAAAATCCTCTTCAAATTGATATTAATTAATAATATGGAAATTAGATCTTAGAATCTGATTTATTAATTATTGTGTTTTCAATGTTAATGTGATTCCATTCCTATACACCTCAAAAATGGAATTATCTTTGCGACACCGGATAAACAAGTCTCTCTGTCAAGTCAGAGCTTATATTTAAGAAAATGAGAACACAATCAGGGAAAAAGAAGGAAAAATAATTGAGGAAAGCTTTTTGTAAAAAGTTAAGGAATTTGATTTGAAAGGATCAACCTCCATTGGTGGTGGGAAGTAAAGGGATAGAGGCATAGGGAGTGATCAAGTTCCTTTAGCGAACTACTTGCACTTAACAAAATTACTGCACTTCTTGGCCTTTTACAATTTTAGGACATGAACAAGTAGTGTCCATATCTGCATCATTTAATTATTTTATGAAGTTAAAATATTGATATTTATTGTTTTGTGAACCATATATTTTCAAGGTGGAGAGAATGGAACATAAAATTGGCACTTAATAAGTACTAATGATAATATGACACAATCATATACATTTCCAAGGAGTGTAGGAGAAAAACAAAGGATGGAGTGTATGTATACACAATTTTTTTGATTTAGAATTCTTACTTGACTACCATAATTGTGTGATTTTGTTAATCTTTGTGCAAGTGTGATAGAAACTTCTTGTACGGTAAAGAAGTAATTTTTTTTGAAACATAAACTCATCTTTATGGCAACAAACCGAAGCAACAAGATTGCACTTCTTTTAGTTCTTAGTTCTGCCCACTTTTAGCATTTACTTTATTATTTACACTCAAAATATAAAATGCATATATAAATAAATTTCCTTTATCTATTATTAAAGTTAATATTGGTAATTAATCATATTTCAGAATTGTGTAGATAGCTACTTTTGTTGATGAAATATACCCATTTGTAACATCAAAAAATATAGTCCCAAAAATTTCGTTTTTAATAATAGATAAAAATAGTATTTCCAAACATCTCAACAAATCAATGTATCAAATGTATCAAAATCATAGTAAATATCAAATGCATAATCTCCATGGTGTGTGCGATGCAGTCAACCCGAACTCTTTGCCTTGGAACCGGAAGTACCTGAAACGTAAACTGAAAACCGTAAGCAGAAAGCTTAATGAGTTCCCCAAGATACCACATAACAACATATCATATAACGGGCCCCGCCCACACTCAGATAACGGGCACCGCCCAATGAGATACGGCGGCCCTGCCCACACTCGCATAACAGGCCCCGCCCACAATCACCTAACGGGCCCCGCCCAAAGTGATACGGGCCCCGCCCACACTCGCAATACAGGCCCCGCGCAATAAGCATACATATGCAAGCACATACAAGTATCACACAGACAACAAGTATATCAACATAATCAACAAGGATCAACCTTGGTGCCTTAGACCCACTAAACCTGGTGAGGAAAACTCACCTCAAATGTTGAATCTCACAGAAAGAAATCTCTAGCTGCTGCCCTGACGACTCCCCGAGCTATCAGAATAAAATAACACCTAATCAAAATCCAATAATCCATCTTAGGGTAAAATGACCATTTTACCCCTGGCCTAATTTGGTTCATGACTAAGGCCCAAAACCACAACATAAAAGGCCCATCACTAGACAATCTTCCAAAGCCCACCAATGTCCCACTTATGGCCCAATTTTACAAATTGAGCCCAAACTCCTCTAATAAGCTTTACCCTTAAGCCCAAACATATACATAGTCCAAAAACCTGATTTCAGATGGTCCACTATAGCCCAAAGCAACAAGGTCTAAGAAAATGGCCTAAGGAAAGCCCATTGATGGATCGAATGCTAGGCGTTCCCTTGTGGAACGTTGGGCGTTCGTCACCAGCCAATTGATCGTGAACCTTAGCCGAAACATTGGGCGTTCCTCGACCCAACGCAGGGCGTTCGCACTCTGACTCCCAAAAATGATTATTAAGCACTTAATTCTTAAAGCCACACGACCAAAACATAGATCCAAGTCCTAAAGAACTTCTAGAACCATAAAGCCATTGACTTGGTGGCTTTGCATCTTCCAAAAGGTCCCAACTTCAAGATATAGCATTCAACTTCCATAAAAAGGGTTTAATCTCATGCATGGGGATTATACAACTCTAAAGATGCAAACTTTAAGAATCTAAATCCTCAGAAACACCAAGAGGACACAACTCAAAGCTTCTGGAGTGATCACAAACTACAAGATCTCAACAATGGGACCAAAAAGGGACTAAAATCCATAAAGACTTAGATCTAAGCCTCTATTGAGCAAGGTCAGAGCTTTATACCTCAAAAGAGTTGGAAATGGAGTAGAGAACCAAGATCTATAAGCTCCTTCTTGAACCACCAAATTGCACCAAGCTTTTCTTCCTTGAATGATCTTCAAACACACACCAAAACACACACAATGAGCTCACAACACTCTTGGAGGCTCTAGGGTTTCGAGATGAGGGTTTGGGAGCTATGGAGGCTGGAAATGAGGCCAACACCTGGGACTTAAGGTGTTTAAATAGGTCTCAAATCCTAAATTTTAGGCTTTAAGCTCCACGCGTAAACGCCCTGCATTCCCTAAGGGAACTCCCCGCGTTCGAGCTCCACCTCCAAAAGTTCAAACTTGGAAGAAATGGTCCCTCCCCCCTTCAAACTTGCAAAACACGGCCAAAAAGCAATAACTTAATATATAAGGGACCAAAAAGAATAATACCTGGATCAAGCGTTACATAATTTTGTTGATGAAATATACCTTTTTGTTTTATTCCCTTTCTAGTGAGCTATGTTTATTTGTTCTATGATCATAGTATAAGTTTGTCCCTTTATGCACATGAGATTCAATATATATATATATATATATATATATATATATATATATATATATATATATATATATATATATTACATTATTCCAAATCTTGAAATTACCACCTAAACTTTCCATGACATCTTTTTCATTATTTTTTTGATTCATATGTTACTTGACTATGTGAGTACAATGGACGGGTATGGTTTCAAACCAAGTGAGTTAGAACCTGATCACAACAAACCAGTTGAGTTAACCAAATCAAGGTGAGTACATGTGAATTAACTCCAACCAAGAAAATACATATCACTTAATTCTGGCTTAAAAAGGACTGATCATCACATTGTGCAGGTTTAGTTCAAACACATTCATTTTTTAATTTTCGGTAAATTTCATTTTTAGTCCCTAAGCTATAGAGAGCTCTTTCGGTTTGGTCTTTTTTTATTTTTATTTTTTTTCTTTTTTCCGTCCATATAATACTATTTAAAAGCTTTTTTGCTCTCTGGGTCGTCAAAACTCAACATACCGGTCTTTAAATTTGTGAGAAGAATAGTACCATTTTCTTTTGGTTTGAAAAGAAAATTATATGCATTTTTGGTCCTTATGGTACTATTATCGAACCATGTGGTCATGTGTTGTCAATTTTACAAAATTTAATAATAATTGTTAAATATTTTATAATGATCAAGAATGGAAAAACATAAACGGAGGGCAACATACTTTCTTTGATGTTTTTGGGTTAATTGCAAAAACGTAAACTTCATTACATGAAATAGCAATGCACTTTTTGTTTTTGCAATTAATCCTAAATGAATCCTGTTGATTCAAGCAATTAATCCAGGAGAAGGTCTGAGGCGGTATCCTAACTTGATTGATTTTATATTGTAAGTTTTGAAGGAATTGACACTATCTGTTTCTTCATACTTCATCTTTCCCGAAATGAATTATTATAATCGGACGAGATTCAACCATTGTAAATAACTTAACCGTTTCCTAATTTTTTGTTTGGTATGAGTGATGAGTATGGTTGGTTTTCCTTTTAAATGAGTTCTCATCGAGGACAACGAATGCTTAGTGTACACCCTACATTAATAATCTTATATTACAATTTTATTAGTCTTTTTTAGTAAATTGTTATTTACCTTTCCATTTTATTACTCTTTTTAGTATGATTCAGCACAATATATGTAGTAGCATGAAGATGAAGCTGGCACCTTGGCTGAGATATCAGATTGGTTGCGGAAGCTGCTGAGAAAGCAGCTAGGCTGTAGAATTTTTGTTATTTCTTTTGATCTGGTTAAGGGAGTATGCGTTTTGAAAAATCAAGAGTACAATCTCAATATCGAGAGAACAAAATGTTGTAAAGACATCTTTTTTGTGTATATTATGTTATTTAGTTCTTTCGGCTTCATAGTGTTGTAACGTTATATATTTTGATGTTGCTAGATTGGAAAAGAATATTGGAGAGGCTAAACAATTTGTTAAAGATAGAGCTAATGTTGTAACATTATATGTTTTGATTTGGATCTTGATTTTGATAGCTATAGTTTACTTTTATTTTTACTTTTGGGGGTTTAATTATAGATGAAATGCGGCAAAAATATTTGTTTTGAATTTAATGGAGTTTGTTTCTATGGATTCATGTTAACACTATTTCACATTTAATATTATCTTGCTTTGAGTCCCCACAAAAAAAAGAATTATCAAGGGTATAATGTTTGTTTTCACGTGTTCAAAAAGATTAATATCAAATAAAACAGGATTTCACTCTAAAATCATTGAGCAGAGCCGTATCGAGACTTTGAGGCGCCAAGAGAGAGATTCATCCTCTGCGAAGTAATCGAACCCGAGGCTGCCAAGCGTGGTTGTTTTCATTCGAGTAAAGCCTGAGAGGGGATCAGAGAAAAGCTGTAAAAGATGAAGAAGAACAAAAATTTCCGAAAACGAAGTATAGCAGACGAAGAAGATGAACAAACTGGAGTTACAGAAGACGGCAATGAGATGCGGTGCGTTGTGTTCTTCACTCTTTCTCTTTATGAGCTGGGTTTCTTCTCAAATTTCAGTTTTACTTTTGGGTTTTAGTGATTCAGGTGTTCTGCTAGGGTTTCTATATTTTCTTGGCTTAAATTGAAGCTAATGATTCAAATCAACAAAGCTTACGAGTTCAATGTTCTAATTCATGGCTAACCTGTGGTCTAACAACGATTGATGAACACAGATTAGCTTTAGAAGAGATCAAATTTCTTCAGAAACTGAGGGAGAGGAAGTCAGGAGTCCCAGCGATTGTTAAAACAGGGCAGGCTGCTGCAGCTAGTGGCGTCAACAATGCTGGTGGGTTGGTTCCCAAAAGTGGTGATAAGGGTGAAGCGGATGGAGAAAAAGACGACTTGGTTTTACAGGATACGTTTGCTCAAGAAACTGCTGTAATGGATGAAGATCCACATATGTATGTACCCTTATCATCTCTCTTTATCAGCATTTTAACAGATTTATGTTGGTTTTCAACCTTTTTCAATTTGCATACAAGATGCATTACTTCACTTTTGCCTGAAAAAGATCAATTAAATTGATACTTTCACTTGGTGTGTTGGTTTTACATATTAAAGAGTGTTAAGATTAATAATTGCAAGAAAAAGAGTAGTCCATACAATTTTGAGGTGAGACTTTGCAAATGATCATGAGTAGATGACTTTAGATTCTAGCAATTATCAATCTTAAGATGGGAGTACATCTTTGTTACTCTTCAATCTTCATAAATTGAGCATAATCAGGCTACATTTGATTTGTGTGATTTGAGCTGAAGTTAGTATAACTTGTGATATTAATGAACTTATAGCCTTACTTATGTTAATTACACAGGTTAAAATATGTTGAGCAAGAGTTAGCTAAGAAAAAAGGGAAAAACATAGATGAGGCAGATCAAGTTGAGAATGATATAAAACGTGCAGAGGATGAATTATACAAAATTCCAGAGCATCTTAAGGTAATTAAAATTTGGTATTATGGTAATTTGTTATAATTAAATTACTTGTGATATACATACGTAATTACTTATGTTAACAATCCCATCCCATGTGTTGACTTTAGGTCAAACGAAGGAACTCAGAGGAAAGCTCTACTCAGTGGACCACTGGAATTGCTGAAATCCAGCTTCCCATCGAGTATGCCTCGTCATCATCTTATTCTTTCTGTGTTTGTGTGTGTTTTGTAAATATAGAGAAGTGTTAAGAAAATATATATGTTTGTTATGGGGTTGAAATAAAAATAATGTTGCAGATTTAAGCTGAAAAATATAGAGGAAACAGAAGCTGCGAAAAAGCTTTTGCAGGAGAAGAGGCTAATGGGCCGGGCTAAAACAGACTCCACCATACCTTCAAGCTACAGTGCTGATTATTTCCAACGTGGCAAAGACTATGCTGAAAAACTTAGAAGAGGTATGTATACTGTGTCTATGTACCTGATTTACATCTGACATGATGTTGACTTACAATGTTGTGTTAATTGTATTGATGGATGATTTGTAGACCATCCTGAGCTTTATAAGGAAAAAGGAGGAGCAAATAACAATGGGGAGGCTAGAGCCGGTGATTCTGCCGCCGCGGTAGATGGAGGAGCAGGTGGAGGAGGTGGTGGTGGTGGTGGAAGACAGGCGGCAACGGATCAATTTATGCTTGAGAGGTTTAGAAAAAGAGAACGCCATCGTGGGACCAGGAGATGATGATGATGGATGACAAAAAAACAAGTTTTTGGTGTCTTGTACTTTTTAAATCCTTGATACAAGTCTCCTGTGCTATTTGTACCTTTTATGATATTAGAAATTTTTTCACGTTAATTAATTTATTTATGTGGCTATTCACATCCATCTTTCCGTTTTTGAATGGAAAATGAAAATTAGTCATTTGTTTTGTCTAAAACCAAATTTGAATTATATAGCCAGAAAAAACACCATATAGATTTATATCTAACAACACAACTAACCAGAAAACAATGAAAGCTAAAAAGAGTTCAAATAAAGAAATTACACATGTTACAAAAAAAAAAAGTTCTTGTTTAGATACCCTTTTTATGTTTGATCTTTATTTTCATTTCTTAAAAGAAAAAACCAAACCATGATCAAAACTCAAAACTCAAAAAATTTAACCTCCTAAAACATAACAACCAAACCTACTTCCTCCTCTTAAGTGGGCCCGTTTTAAACCCACTCTTAGTGGGTTTCCCCCACGGAGTCTTGGAAACACCGCCTCTACAACCACTACTCTTACTCTTCCCTTCACCACCACCATGCGGATGGTCCACCGGATTCATAGCAACACCTCTAACCACCGGCCGCCGCCCAAGCCACCGGCTCTGCCCCGCCTTCCTCAGCTTCTTAGTTGCATGTTCAGGGTTCGACACCACCCCGATTGTGGCCCTACACCGGGAATCAATCAACTTTTCAACACCAGAAGGAAGCCTAATCAAACAAAGCTTAGTGGCAGATGGTTCTTTCAAGATCTTTGCTGATGTGCCTGCAGCACGGACTAACTTTCCTCCTTGACCCGGGTTCATTTCAATGTTGTGGATTATGGTTCCGATCCGCATCATGGATATGGGCATACAGCTTCCAATTTGGGAGCTTATGTCCAATGAGAACATTGGGTTGTTATTCATCATTAGTGAGGATTTGTCATGGGAATGTGTTCCTTGTGCTATAAGAAAGAAAAATACAAAAAAGAGTCAAATGGGTTGTTTTTTAAGCGTGGGTTGGGTCGGGTTTTTTTTTTTATCTATTTGACCCGTTATAAACATACTTGAAGAAGAGCTAAAAGCGCGATGGATTGGATTTTGGAAGGCCAACTTCCCAAACAAATTTGAAGAAACAACACGGGCTCTGGATAACATTGCCATTTTAGTTGACACCTGTGCGAAGAGACAAATGAACACATATAAGTATAAATAAAAACTTCCACCAAAATCATATTTTTGCCAACTTTTTATACTAAGATCATTTATTTATTGTCATCAATATACAAAGACATGATAACAAAGCGTACAATAACTATAAGCCCATTGATTGTTTATGGCTATTGTATCTTGTAGTATTGGTGCAATTTCTTTTGTTAGTAATTAGGTATCACTTTCATTTTGCTTTATCTAATGCAACATAAAGAAATTATGAAAATGATTAAGAATAAGGAGTACAAATGTTTCTACAAGGATTAACCAAGCAAAAAATATTTGCAAGGTATACAATCAAACATATTCATTAAGATCTTCCCTTAATTTAACAATATTCTCCTACTTTCAAACATTGATTAAAAAGGCATGCTTAGAAAACTAACAAGTTGACGAATATGACCAAATTAAGGTTTTGTGTAGAAGAGATTACCTTGTTAATCTTCTTATACCAGTGTCAAAATGGAGTTTTAAAAAATGTTTGGCTAAGCTTATCCGATGTCAAATTGCTATATAGCTGATAAGTCATTTTTAGTGTTTGGCAAAAAAAAAAAAAACTGCTTATATGTGTAAATTAACAAAAAGGGCTTCCTTTTATCTTAAGAATATCATTCAAAACAATATGTATGTTCCTGTTATGAACAGGATGTGTATTTCCTGTTATGTACACTAGCAATTGAACAACTATGAACAGTAGGCAGCAATTGCACAATTATGAACACTACGCAGCAAATGAACAGATACACCATTGCAGTGACAGCATATGATTTCGATTACTGAAATCAGGGGAAAAAGGAAAATCTAGAGCAGGCAATGCAGTTGAAGGAAAAAGTAGCAATTGAACACATACATCTAAAAGTTGCAGACATCACACAGATTTCGATTTCAACTGAAATCAGGGGAAAAGGAGGCACAGTTGAACGAAAGCAGGAAAGGATGAAGAAAATCGCACCTAAATTGAATCTGTGGATTGCGAACCTAAATTGAATCTGTGGATTGCGACGGTCGCCGGTTCTGTTGGGTGCGACGGTATCCGGCGATGGAATTCGGCGGCGAGCAATCGGGAATTGCCTGAGGAGGCGACGAGAGAAGAATGGGGGCTGCTGTGTGTTTTTCTTGAGTGGTGAAGCATAAGAACGAAAACCTTTAATTAGGTAAAGGGATATATTGGTAAATTCCTAAATGTAGCCAAATAAGACAATCTTAGAAAAATGACTTATTAAATTTATCAACAATTTTTTTTTTTAAGGCAAATCTAACATACTCTTAATCTACTCCTTAAATCACCCTATGTCCACGACGGGACTTGAACCCTCAACCTCAAAGAAGGAGGACAACACCGAATACCGTTGGACTTTTGTATTTATCAACAAGTATAATGTATCGTTTGATAGTTGTTAACTGGGTTAGAGGTAACTGAGTTAAAAGCTAACTGGGTTAGGAGTTCTGACTGAATTATTTTCTGACTGAAACTTGTTGTTTGATTTTAAATCTAACTGACTGTGTAAAATGACTATATTACCTCCAAACAATATTTTTTTTATAATAATTCATTTATTAGTAGAAGATCAAATATATTAAAAATAATTTACAAATATGTAACAGCCGGATTTTCAGGAACATTATTGTGTATATTAATCTGGAGATTTAAGGAGAGACTCGACGAGCTGAGGGACCAACTCGTCGAGTCGAGTCGAGTTGCTCGCGTGGATTTAATGAGTGGACTCGACGAGTCAGAGGAGGGACTCGCCGAGTAGGTGCTGGGCAGAGAAACCCTAATTGTCCGGGTCTGTGACCTATTTAAAGGCCCTTATGGCCCTCAATTGCGGCCACACTTTCCCTTGAGAGACCCTAATCGATCCAGAGAGCATAGAGAGAAAGAAGGAGCTAATTTTCATCATCTTGGTGCATTCTTGCAAGGAAGAAGGAGAGGGTTCAAGCTAAGCTGACTTGAGGGGCTCAGATCTTTTGCTATTTCATTCAAGGCTGTTGTTTAAGGTATGAATCCATACTTGTTTTCATATGAATAGTGGATCTCATGAATTTAGGGTTTCTTTACCATCTTTTAAGTTGAGTTATGGAATATGTGAAGTCCCTTTGAGGCTTAGACATCAGATCTGGACCTTGAGAGGTCCAGAGAGTCCCAAGAACCCAGCTTTATGCAGCCACATAAGAGTATTGAGCCTAAGACACCATTATGGAGGTCATTTTATCAAGTAGAGCTAGATGTGTGAGGCATGGACATAAAGATCGAACCTTTACGTGATTAATGAGCCTTGTGAGCATAGATCTGAAGTTTGGGAAAGTATCTTGCACTAAAATGGTCTGAATGCAAAAGAATCTGAATAGACTCGCCGAGTTGAGCCGCTGACTCGGCGAGTAGCCAGGGTTTTGTCCCGATGAACTGAGTCAGGTGGTGACCCGACGAGTTAGGGGTTAGCTCGTCGAGTTAGAGCTTGTTGGGGTTGTCATGAATTGACTGGACTCGACGAGTCTCCCGAGTGCACTCGACGAGTCTCGTCAATACTGGAGTTGACTTTTGTTGACCTTAGGGTTTGGTCAAGATAAGTGAAAGTGGTCAGGAAGGGTAGAATGGTCTTTTACCCATCTGAGAGAGCATAGGAAGGAAATAGTCTAGCCTTCAAGAGTCATTGTTAATTAGAGGTAATTTTTATATGTGATTAGGGGGAGGCTAGATCAGTGTTCTGAGTTCGAGATCATCCGAGTTTACCCGAGGTGAGTCTTCTCACTATACTTTACCTAGAGTTGTAATTATGTGTGACCAGAGGGTCTTATGTGCTTGCTTGAGTTATGCAAGATTGTGTGATATGTATTGTATGATATATTATTTGTTGCTTAGACCGGACCGGAGGGTCCAACGAACTATGAGGCCATAGGGTTCTCAATCAGACCGGACCGGATGGTCTAACGAGCTAGACCGGACCAAAGGGTCCAACGAGCTACGGGACTGGAGGGTCCCGCTGAGACACATAGACCGGACGGTCTTACAGAGTATAGCCTCGAGTGGCGAATTGTTGTATGTGGTATTTTGGGGAATTCACTAAGCTTCGTGCTTACCGTGTTATGTGTTATGTGTTTAAGGTTTTCTCAGGATCGCAGGACGGCACCGGCTTGATTGTACACACCAGAGAAGGAATTATGTTTCGAGGATCTTGGGTTATTAATTAATTAAACATGGAGTGCGTTTTGTAAATTAAACAAATGAGATTTTATGAAATGTGTTATGAAGATCATATGATTTAAAATGAAAAATTTGTTTGGAAATTTTACGTCATTACAAGTTGGTATCAAAGCCTTGGTTTGAGGGATTCGGATGCACCTCCGGGTGTGTTAAAACTCAAACTGAGGAATTGAGAAAGATTTTCAAAAGAGATAATTTTTTCTAAAAACGAGAAAGAGTTTAAGAGAAAACGAGAAGGAGCAGTGTGTACAATCAGCCAGAGCCCGTACGGTGATTTCCCAAAATACCTTATTTTTGTTATGAGATATTTTGTGATATTCCGCATGCTAGAGGATAGGCTAGGTATTTCATATTTTAGGACTAGAGTGGCCTGATTTGTGATGCCTTAGCCTAGGAGTTGTTGTTATCTATGATGTGCTTTCGAGTATGTGCTGAGTAAGAGTATCCAACAGGAATATTACAGAGATAGAGTTTTGAGTAGAGGAGTAATCTAGGAGAGACACCTAGATGAGCATTGGAGGAGCCTACTGAGAGAGTAGTTAGATGCCCGCGTGGGGTAAAGTTGCTTGAGTTCGGTGATATCCTTTTGAGTATGAGCATAGCAAGTGAAGTTGTAACCTAGAGTGGTTATACGTGTTGGTAGAGATCATTCGATGCCCGAATGTTGCTTGCTTCGTGCTTTGTGGAACTCTTGATGATGAGAGTCAGCTACTAAGCGAATATGACGATATTCAGGAAGTAGATGGCTGGCATCATGAGGAGTTCTTCAGCAGCTGATGGCAGAGAAGTGTGAGAACCTAGGAAGAGCCTATGGAATGGACTTAGTCGGATGAGTACGCTGGCGGAGGAAAGTATTCACTGGAGGGCGAACTTGCGTATCGAGTATGGTGATCAAGAAGGTTGAATAACTACTTAGGAAATTTGGGACGATCTGTGTAGAAAGTATGGGTAGATGTGGCAGGTAGTATGGGCCCGTACTACTGAAAGCAGAGGACCCATACTCGAAACAGGGAGAATTCCAGAAGTTCTAAGTAGTGGATTGAGAAGAGGGAACATGGTTCGAGTACCATGATTCGTAGCAGATTGAGAAGAGAGAACATGGTTCAAGTACCATGATTCGTAGCGGATGGAGAGGAGGCAATATGGTTCGAGTACCATGATTCGTAGAGGAAGGAGAAGAGGTAATATGGTTTGGGTACCATGATTCATAGCAGATCGAGAGGTGGCTACATGGTTCGAGTACCATGACTCGTGGCGGTTAGTGCTTCTGGTTTACCAGTTATTATGTTGTAATTGTTTAGACTGAGATCAGATGTGATAGAGTGCGGGGCCAGAGGGCCGTGTTGAACAAGTTTCAGTAGGACCTACCTTGAGAAGGAACTTGAGTTAGTTTCTAGGAATTTTACTGGTGAGGTGCTAGTTGGAGTCGCAAGACTCAGGGATGAGGCTTTATGGAGGACTGCGGACTGAGTTGAGCAGTCAGCCGGTAGATGAGGTGTCACATTCTGTGACAAGAGTTGCGCTTTTTCCGTTTCCTGTTAGAAACGAAGTAGGTAACAAACTTTTGGTTTCCGAGTTGGAGGTAAACCCTGTGGGGTAGCATATGGTTATGATCTTTCCACCAGAGTATTCGAGCAGCATGTCTACTGTGAAGTATGTCCCATTCCATGAGAGAGTTATTAGTGAGAACTGAGATGCAAGAGATCAAGGAAGTACCTTCCTGGGTAGGGCATACTTTTAGCAACAGTTCCAGGTGATTTCGAGGAGTATACCGGGGCGGTGGCCCTCGTTGCTTATATAGTGTATCGGTTGTGAGAGCGGAGTCTCCTGTTTCTATGATGATCCACGCGATGGGACGTTGGAGGAAGAATTAGAGACGAGAAGTATGATAGTGCATTATTTCCAGATTGAGAGATGGGACTAACTCGGGACAGTTAGGATATCCGGCGGTGTGTTGGTCTGAGATTTCGAGATGGCTGGAGACAGTCTCGTGAGGAGGTTTATGGGATTTGTGGATTTCGGGATAATTGGAGTTATGTGGTTATTATCCGGAAGATCATCGATCACGGTGTGGTATATTCCATAAGGCGGAATTGGTGTCTCTAGCAAGCCAGTCTGTGGAGTAGACTGTGGTATATCAAATAGGGATGGTTCGAACCCTGACTGGGGGAGAACTGAATTATTTACTGAGAGAATCAGATAATTGTTCTAGTGCGGTTAGAGAACTGGATATGGAGACCTGCGGTGCGGGTACATGGGATCATGGTTATTGGTGATCGAGGCGAGGCGCAGAGCGAGATGATGCATGTTGTATAGGTATGGATGAGTGTCTCAACGGCTGGTGGCCGTTGGTCGGAGACCCTATGATAGTTAGGAATTATTCGAGGTTGTAATGGTAAATGTGAGGTGGTTGGCTTGTAAGAATAACTTCGGCAGTTGAGAATTTTTAGTTCAAGGAATGGGTGGTTATATGCAGGGTAGGAGATGATCGGGCAACCAACTTCAGAGTCGGTATGAATATTATTGCAGAGGTTTGAGCAACAGAGGAGGGAGTTTCGGATCGTCGACAACGTGTTCTGAGTCATCGACGATTTCTCTGTGTTTCAAGTTGAGGTTGGGATTTTCGAAGTTATAAGATGTGTGAGATTCTGACAGAGTGCATTGCGGTATCTGGGTATGATGCCGTGAGTAAGAGATCGGTGGTGGGGGCAAGACATCATGAGATTCTGTGATGGTGTGCCGAGGCATCCGTGTATGATGTCCTAAATTTTGGATTATTTCGAGACTTGAGTTATGAGATGACGAGTGGTATCTCAAGTGTCTATGGTTCCGGTGGGGGCCCTTCAGCTAATTGACATCAAACGGGATTATCTGAGAATGTGAATTACAGCGAGAAAAATAGGTTTTGTCATGACGATGGTCGTCCGAAGTAGTGATGCTTAGCCTGGATATGTATGTGTACCTATCTATGCTGGGCCGTGGAGCATGAGTGAGTGAACGCAGGGTGGCGTCGACTTGAGGATGAGATCGTGGGGTGGTAAGAGAAGGGTGTTGTGATACTGCGGGGAGCCGTAGTACTCACTAGTTAGAGAAAGGGTGTTGTGATATTGCGGGGAGTCGTAGTACTCACTAGTCAGAGAAAGGGTGTTGTGATACTGCGGGGAGCCATAGTACTCACTAGTCAGAGAAAGGGTGTTGTGATACTGCGGAGAGTCGTAGTACTCACTAGTTAGAGAAAGGGTGTTGTGATACTGCAGGGAGCCGTAGTACTCAGTAGTCAGAGAGAGGGTGTTGTGATACTGCGGGGAGCCGTAGTACTCATTAGTCAGTGAGAGGGAGTTGTGATACTGCGGGGAGCCTTAGTACTCGCTAGCCAGTGAGAGAGTGTCGTGGTGCTGCAGGGAGCCGTTTTATTCGTTAGTCAGAGCATGACACAGGAATGTTCCTAGGCTTGAGTAGCCTTATTGGATTGAGTCTTGGGGTACCTGGTAGTCAGACCAGGAGAGAGACGGAGGTCTCCATAATGGTCGAGAATCAGTATATTCTGAGTTAGGTTGTGGAGACCGAAATCGGAAGGAATCAGAGAAGTGACGTATGCGTGGGTTGCGGGTCATGGGTCGCGAGTTGAGTGTTTTGTTGGGACAAGTGGTTCTAATTCAGTGCCGGACTAGACTCTCGAGTTGAGTTCGATTATAGTGGTGTATTGAGTAGGCAAAATGAGATTCCGGATTCAGAGATGAATTTCATTTTGAAGGGGGTATTGTTTTCTTCTGGTGTCTTAGACCTGAGTGGGTCAATTCGTTGGTATGAGAAAACCATGAAACACATGGAACAAATGAGTAGTAGACGACAGAGGTCGAGGGTGAGACGAATTCCGTATTCGCTTGAGGTAAAGCGAACTTCGTGACTTGTGTGTCACACTGGGCCGAGATAGTTGTATTGAGAAGGAAGTCAGTGAGACGTTTTGGTACATGCAATGGGTAACCTTTGGAGGTTCAACTGCTGGGTCGGGAGATGACCTGGTGCTCAGTCTTGAAAGGGATATTGAGAAGGGAGCTGAGGTTTATGTCTGTCAGATGTCGGAGGACGCTTCCGAACAAGCATGATCTTTTTTCGTGCCTGAGGTCAGGGTGTTGAGCGTTCGCTGTTCAGAAGGGTTGTGATTGCAGTACAGTGGATGGGTCCCTGGTGTGATGTGATCCTTTCATTCCTTGGTATATGATCTGGATTGTTTATCATGTCTGGGACGAGTGATCAGTAGTCAGTTTTGGGCACAGACTTGTTTTTATCGGTCCCCACTAGAGAATCAGAGGGGCAGTGAGTTATTGGGGTTTATTATTCGAGGAGCGAATAACGTGGTGATATCTTGAGAGGGCGGTCTGGCTGTGTGGCAGGCTACTACAGTTTCCACATTTTTGAGAGTCATAAGGGGTAGCGTAGTGGCAGATGGGTCTGTTCTTTTCCAAGGAGGAGTTCCTGTTTGGATTCAGGTGTCCAGAGAGGAAGATAGTTGTGTGGTATGAGATCCTTTCGATGTATCATTCGGCTGTTGGATTAGATCTATTTGTTGTTGAGGAGTGATTTCGAGAGCGAAATCTAATTCAAGTGGGGGAGAATTGTAACAGTCGGATTTTCAGGAACATTATTGTGTATTTTAATCTGGAGATTTAAGGAGAGACTCGACGAGTTGAGGGACCAACTCGCCGAGTCGAGTCGAGTTGCTCGTGTGGATTTAATGAGTGGACTCGACGAGTCAGAGGAGGGACTCGCCGAGTAGGTTCTGGGCAGAGAAACCCTAATTGTGCGGGTCTGTGACCTATTTAAAGGCCCTTATGGCCCTCAATTGGGGCCACACTTTCCCTTGAGAGACCCTAATCGATCCAGAGAGCATAGAGAGAAAGAAGGAGCTAATTTTCATCATCTTGGTGCATTCTTGCAAGGAAGAAGGAGAGGGTTCAAGCTAAGCTGACTTGAGGGGCTCAGATCTTCTGCTATTTCATTCAAGACTGTTGTTTAAGGTATGAATCCATACCTGTTTTCGTATGAATAGTAGATCTCATGAATTTAGGGTTTCTTTACCATCTTTTAAGTTGAGTTATGGAATATGTGAAGTCCCTTTGAGGATTAGACATTAGATCTGGACCTTGAGAGGTCCAGAGAGTCCCAAAAACCCAGATTTATGCAGCCACATAAGAGTATTGAGCCTAAGAAACCATTATGGAGGTCATTTTATCAAGTAGAGCTAGATGTGTGAGGCATGGACATAAAGATCGAACCTTTACGTGATTAATGAGCCTTGTGAGCATAGATCTGAAGTTTGGGAAAGTATCTTGCACTAAAATGGTCTGAATGCAAAAGAGTCTGAATAGACTCGCCGAGTTGAGCCGCTGACTCGGTGAGTAGCCAGGGTTTTGTCCCGATGAACTGAGTCAGGTGGTGACCCGACGAGTTAGGGGTTAGCTCGTCGAGTTAGAGCTTGCTGGGGTTGCCATGAATTGACTGGACTCGACGAGTCTCCCGAGTGCACTCGACGAGTCTGGTCAAAGCTGGAGTTGACTTTTGTTGACCTTAGGGTTTGGTCAAGATAAGTGAAAGAGGTCAGGAAGGGTAGAATGGTCTTTTACCCATCTGAGAGAGCATAGGAAGGAAATAGTCTAGCCTTTAAGAGCTATTGTTAATTAGAAGTAATTTTTGTATGTGATTAGGCGGAGGCTAGATCAGTGTTCTGAGTTTGAGATCATCCGAGTTTACCCGAGGTGAGTCTTCTCACTATACTTTACCTAGAGTTGTAATTATGTGTGACCAGAGGGTCTTATGTGCTTGCTTGAGTTATGCAAGATTGTGTGATATGTATTGTATGATATATTATTTGTTGCTTAGACCAGACCGGAGGGTCCAACGAACTATAAGGCCAAAGGGTTCTCAATCAGACCGGACCGGAGGGTCCAACGAGCTAGACCGGACCAGAGGGTCCAACGAGCTACGGGACTGGAGGGTCCCGCTGAGACACATAGACCGGAGGGTCTTACAGAGTATAGCCTCGAGTGGCGAATTGATGTATGTCGTATTTTGGGGAACTCACTAAGCTTCGTGCTTACCGTGTTATGTGTTATGTGTTTCAGGTTTTCTCAGGATCGCAGGACGGCACCGGCTTGATTGTACACACCAGAGAAGGAATTATGTTTCGAGGATCCTGGGTTATTAATTAATTAAACATGGAGTGCGTTTTGTAAATTAAACAAATGAGATTTTATGAAATGTGTTATGAAGATTATATGATCTAAAATGAAAATTTTGTTTGGAAATTTTACGTTGTTACAAAATATCATGTTATTAGATGATGTGTTATTAAGAAATATAACAATTAAACAATTTAATCAATTTGATTCGTAAAAATGTCAAACTGATATCATTAATTTAATCAATATTTCACATTTCAATCCAATTAAACCAGATATATAATAATTAAAGTGTTAAACTAAAGCAAAAGCTTGGTTAAAGACATGAAGACGCACATGTGACACCAAAATCATCTCTTTAATTTAGCAGACCAAACACCAAAATATCTACCTTTATCCTTGTCGTTTCTCTTTCCCCAAATCATCGAT
Source organism: Lactuca virosa (assembly GCF_052849685.1). Classification (NCBI taxonomy): domain Eukaryota; kingdom Viridiplantae; phylum Streptophyta; class Magnoliopsida; order Asterales; family Asteraceae; genus Lactuca; species Lactuca virosa. Next base: position 147,923,560 of record NC_136426.1, read on the forward strand.
TCTACTCGTAATCGCCATCGATGTTATGCTTCTAATTACTTAAAGATCTACAACTCTCTTTTTCTGAATCGAGATTTCTTTTTGGTCATCGCCAATTCACACCATCAAATCCCGATTCATAGAGAAAAACAAAACTTGGGTCTTTAGTTTTAGTTTCTGTACATTGGAAAATCGATTTCAGAGAATTGATGTATCGATTTCAAGCTTATGAAGAATTCAATTTCAAATAATCAATTTTACTGAGAGACAAGAATTGCTAACCTGTCGATTAGGTCAAAACGGGAAAAATCATACCAGCTCTGGAGGAGGAGCAATGTGGGAGAATGGAAGGAACGAGGTGGGAGGCTAAGTAGAGGGTAAAGCGCGTCATTTTCATCATTTCGCCCCAGTCAGCCATGTTTTTCCTTTGGACTGAATCAGCACAGAAACGAGGACCGAATCAGCATGTTGGACCGAGTCTAAGACTGCAGTAGAAAAACAAACGCATGGACCGGAGATTTCTGACCGAGTCCAAGCATTGAACCCGGTCAGAAGGTGCATCAAACAGCCCCTAAGTCATTTTTTAAAAGTTGTCGTCCAAACATTCTTTTTGACTTACTTATATCTGTGGGGAACCGATAATAAATCAAAAAGCTCCTTAAATAAGTTCGGCAAACACCCTCCAAGGCTCCAATTTGGAGATTATGTCATGGTATGCCGAATGTGGGACTCGAACTCTTTGATTCTCAAACAAAGAATAATAGCAAACCTAAGATGATGGGTGACGTCGGTGATGGTGTTAGGTGGGGTGCCTGTCTGTTACTCACTCGATGTTGCCATCGGAGTCGGTATCATGGGTATCGCTTAGCGATTTAGTGGATTGCGGAGGGCGGAGCAGAGAAGAGAGATTGCATCTCTACTGACTATCAGCAGTATATCCTAAGGAGAGTTCAGTTTAGGCTTCAATGCTTCAAGCGGCGATTCAACCATTCTTAATTTCTTGACAAAACTGTAAAATAAGTCATTGTGGTTCGTAATTTTTTTATGGCATAGGTCTAAAAAAAGAATGCTTTTGCAAATATGATATTTATTGGAGGTTTTATTATGTATTTGATCTTTAGTTCTAACAATTGTTAGCCAACCTCGGTCTTCTCACCAACATGCCACACACACTCAAGTGTCTTTTTAAAAGTCCATCGACCAAAATCACAATATAATCTTTTTAAGAACAAGAACCAAAATTGTAGTATAATCTTTTTTAAGACTATGGACAAAAATTACAATATAATCTTTTTAAGACCATGGACCAAATTTGATTGTATAAACTTTTTAAGATGATGGACGAAAATTATAGTAAGTTTTTAATAAAAAGTTTTATTAAGTTTAATAATTTTATATCAATATGTATATTATTTTTATATGGTGTTGGTCATCTCCACCCACCTTATACATGTTTCTCGATTTATTTCTAGTTGATGAAATAATCTATCATTAATATAGTTCGTACTTCATCATTTGTGTCCCCTTTGAGTTTGTTTTAGTAACTCAAATAATTATCAAGAAAATGACTTCATTTATTAGGATATTTGATTGAAATTGATGTACATAAAAAATTCATAAGATCTAATAATATTTCGTCTTTTTTTTTAACAGTTAAATTTAAAAAAAAATTACTCTAGCAAAAAGCTAGAGGGATAAAAATTACAAAGAGTCATTCACTAGAGAATTTTTCATTTATTGGAACCAAGAAATTTTACATCTATTACTCCTATCAAAACCAATTCAAAGCATGAATAATAATACTTTAAAAAATATGACTCTTACGTATCTTGAATGTTTGACACTGTTCTGATATTGTCGTTGCACCCATATAACCGTGAAACAAATAATCTCTACCACTTTCTTCTTTTTCTTCTTTTTTCTCAACGACTTAATCCAAACAAGCAACTCCAACACATCATTAAACAACAGAAACGGAAGATCCAACCACTCAAAAACTTAACCCTAAATATTATTATCTATTTCACACTTCACAAACACCGATACATAAGACATAACATAGAAAGAATATCAATACCTCTTATCGTCAAGTTTTCTCTAGTCGGAATCCTATCACAAAGGACTCGCCAAAGAAGCACATTAAGCTTTATAGGAATCAATCTGCAACATCTGTTGGAAAATATAGTATAAATATTTATATTTTTACTAACTTTGGACATATATAAATATATACATATGTTGTATATATAACTAACTCTAAGTGGGTTTGTGTTCTCCTCCATGAGGACTTCGAAACGATATATTATATGTCCAAAATAGAGTATATGTGAATGAGATATCGATACTCAAAGATGGGTATTTGAGAATAAGTTTAGCAAAAAGAGAGGAATGTGGGAATGATTCTCACATTGGTAGAAAGACCAAACCAAATAAGGTTTATAAGCTTGAATGCATGAAAGACTTACAAGCTTGTGTCTATGGTTTTACTATAATTCCTACCCGCGTGCAGGGGGTGCAAATCTTGGATTTCGTAGACCAAAAACACCGAACTCGTGCATGGGCGCGACCTGCGGACACGAATGCAGCTCCGAAAACTCGGGCGCGCGCTACTCTCGTTTTGGTCCCTATTTTTGAATTCTGTAACAGATGCATTAATTGCGTAATTAATGACATTTATTGGCATTAAACGCTCAATCAATTAGTGATTTTTTTCCATTACACGACTCAACTATAAAAAGAAGACCTTGCCGTCTCATTCAAACACACAAATGAAAATACTCCTCTTCTTCCTCCTTCTCTGTACTCCTGCTTCCGGCGATTCTTTCAGGCAAGTGGTAATATCCGGCAGTACACAATACTGTTAAGGTTGTTGTACCATGGAAACAGACGACGAATCTGTTTAAGGGAATCGAGTCCAACTCGAGCCTCAGCCACATCGTTTGCTGCTAATCTTTTCTTTACAGGAAGCTTTCGTTAAGAGGAAAACGAAGACATTACACTAACAGTCTTAAACAGATTTTCTTTGTTCTAACCATTTCGTTTTCTTTTCTTTTATTCTAAATCGATTTTGTATCGGTTTTTTCCTGTAATCTATTTAACTGTGGTTACATTCTTTCAGAATGTCTGGAACTCCCGCTGCTACTAGAGCTCCTGCTGCTGGTGCTAACCTTCCTGTGAACCCAAATATACCGGTTCCAAACATCATGGATAATCATGCTGAGAGACCTGAAAAATTTTCTGGTCTGAACTTCAAGAGGTGGCAACAGAAGATGCTATTCTACTTGACCACCTTGAACCTGACTCGATTCCTAACAGAAACTGCTCCTGTAATTGCTGAGGGGCAGGCTGATGCTCAATCTGTGAATGCAGTGGATGCATGGAAGCATTCAAAATTTATGTGCCGCAACTATGTGTTGAATGGGCTGACTGATGCACTTTACAATGTTTATTGTAAAGTTGCAACTGCTAAGGAACTATGGGATTCTTTGGAAAGGAAGTATAAGACAGAAGATGCTGGAACCAAGAAGCATGTTGTTGCTAAGTTCTTGGAATACAAAATGGTTGACTCAAAATCTGTTATGAGTCAAGTCCAAGACCTTCAGGTCATCATACATGATAACAATGCAAAAGGGATGGATCTTAATGAGTCATTCCAAGTTGCATCAATGGTTGAAAAGCTTCCTCCTGGTTGGATAGACTTCAAAAACTACCTTAAGCATAAGCGAAAGGAGATGTCTGTGGAGGAACTGGTGGTGCGTCTTCGCATTGAAGAAGACAATCGAATGGCCTTGAAGAAAGGCAGTGAAGTTGAATCTTCTAAGGTTCATATGGTGGAAGCTGGTCAAACTTCCAAGAGTAAAAGCAAGGGAACTCACAAAGGGAAAGCAAAGGGCAAAAACCTAGGCCCCAAGGCAGGAACTTTCAAGAAAAAGTTCAAGTGCTACAACTGTGGCCAACTGGGTCACAAGGCTTCGGAGTGCCCGCAACCTAAGAGGGAAAACCGTCAAGCAAACATGGTGAATGATAACATGGAGTTGGTGGCCATGATTACTGATCTCACGGCTATGGTTTCTGAAGTGAATCTCATGAATACAAATTCAAAGGAGTGGTGGATTGACACGGGGGCTACTCGTCATGTGTGTCATGACAAGAGTGTTTTCAACACCTACAAAGAAGTTGAAGATGGTGAAAAGCTCTACATGGGAAATGCAGCTACCGCGAATATCAAAGGTGTTGGTGATGTCATTCTAAAAATGACTTCGGGGAAAGAAGTGAAGCTTAGGGATGTTTTGTATGTTCCTGAACTTCGTAAGAATCTAGTGTCGGGTGGTTTGTTGAACCAATTTGGTTTTAAGCTAGTGTTTGAGTCGGACAAGTTTGTGTTGTCCAAAAATGGTATGTTTGTGGGAAAAGGATATGCCTTGAATGGCATGTTCAAATTGAATGTAATGGTGACAAAAAAATGAATAATACAAGTTCTAGTTCTGCTTATTTGCTTGAGTGTTCAAATGTTTGGCATGGTCGCTTAGGACATGTAAATTACAATTCTATTAAGCGATTAATTAAACTAAAATACATACCAAAACTTAATATTGACTCAAATCACAAATGCCCTACATGTGTTGAAGCCAAACAAACTAGATTATCTTTCCAAACAATCAAAAGAAACACCGAACCTCTTGATTTAATTCATACTGATGTGTGTGATTTAAAGTCAATTCCTACTCAAGGTGGGAACAAATACTTCATTACATTCATCGATGATAGCACGAAATATTGCTACATGTATTTACTTAAGAGTAAAAATGAAGCAATACACAAGTTTGTCTTGTACAAAAATGAAGTTGAGAATCAACTCAACAAGAGAATTAAAGTGGTTAGAAGTGATAGGGGTGGAGAATATGTTTCTCCCTATGCTGAATTTTGTGCGAAAAATGGAATTCGTCATGAATTCACATCACCCTATTCACCTCAATCCAATGGAATTGTTGAAAGAAAGAACCGTACCTTGAAAGAAATGGCCAATGCCATGATAATCAGTTCGGGTGTAAACCAGTCAATGTGGGGGGAAGCTATTTTGTCGGCTAACTATCTTCTAAATAAGATACCTCACAAAGAAAAGAATGAAACACCGTATGAACTTTGGATGGGAAGAAAGCCATCATATAAGTACTTACGAGTGTAGGGGTGCCTAGCTAAAGTTGTAGTACCACCGCCTAAGGTACAAAAGTTAGGGCCTAAAACAGTGGATTGTGTATTCATTGGATATGCACAAAGTAGTAGTGCTTATCGGTTCCTTGTGCATGATTCTAAGAATCCTGAAATACACAAGAATACCATAATGGAATCAAGGAATGCTTCATTATTTGAAGATGTGTTTCCTTGTTTGCACAAGGAAGTTGAAAGCCCATATTTACCAAACAACGAAGCTGTTCGAGAGGAAGAACAACCTCAATCCGAGGAAGAAGAGATAGAACTCAGAAGAAGTAAGAGGGCTAGAGTTGAAAAATCATTTGGTGATGATTTTTACACCTATGTGGTGGAAAGTGAACCTAAAACCTACCAAGAGGCGGTTACTTATTCTGAGGGACCTCAATGGAAAGAAGCCATCAAAAATGAGGTAGAATCTATCTTACAAAATCATAAGTGGGAACTAGTGGATCTACCTCCAGGTAGCAAGCCACTGGGTTACCGTTGGATTTTTAAGAGAAAGATGAAACATGATGGCAGTATTGATAAATACAAGGCAAGACTAGTAATCAAAGGTTATAGACAAAAAGAAGGTCTAGATTACTTTGATACGTATTCGCCGGTAACGCGGATAACATCCATTAGATTAGTTCTTGCCATTGCAACTATCAGAAACTTGAAAGTTCATCAAATGGATGTGAAAACGGCTTTCCTAAATGGGTAGTTGGAAGAAGAAATTTATATGGAGCAACCTGAGGCCATCATTGCCTCGGGACAAGAGAACAAGGTTTGTAAACTTGTTAAGTCTTTATATGGATTAAAACAAGCTCCTAAACAATGGCATCAAAAGTTTGATCAAGTCATGATGGAAAGTGGCTTTAGAATCAATGAGTGTGATAAGTGTATCTATGTGAAAAACACCACTCATGGCTATGTCATCTTGTGTTTGTATGTTGATGATATGCTTATCATTGGTAGTGATGACAAGATAATAAGATCCATGAAGGATATGTTGAAATCCAGGTTCGACATGAAAGATATGGGTTTAGCAGATGTGATTCTTGGAGTCAAAATCACAAGAACCCAAAGTGGTTTGATTTTAAGTCAAACACACTATGTGGATAAGATTCTTGAAAAAATTGCTAAGGGAGACGCTAGCATAGCTAGAACTCCAATTGACACTAGTCAACATCTACTTAAAAATAGAGGTGATAGTGTTAATCAGGTTGAATATTCAAGAATTATTGGCAGTCTGATGTATCTAATGAGTTGTACCAGACCTGACTTAGCAAATGCTGTGAGCAGACTAAGTAGATACACTAGTAAACCCAGTTCTGAACATTGGAAGAGTATTACTAGGTTGCTAAGGTATGTGAGATACACGCAAGAATATGGACTGCATTATGGCAGACATCCAGCAGTTATCGAAGGATACACAGATGCAAATTGGATATCTGACATAAAAGATTCCAGATCTACAAGTGGATATGTGTTTACACTTGGAGGTGCTGCAGTAGCATGTAAATCATCCAAGCAAACAGTTATATCTAGATCCATGATGGAATCTGAATTTATCGTCTTAGATATTTGTGCTGAAGAGGCGGAGTGGCTATGTCAATTTGTAGAGGACATTCCCGAATGGCCTAAGCCGGTAACGACCATATGTATACATTGTGATAACCAATCGGCAGTTGGTAGAGCTCAAAGTAAAATGTATAATGGGAAATCAAGGCACATTAGACGTAGACATAAAACGATACGACAACTAATCTCTACGGGGGTTATCACGGTTGACAGGGTGAAGTCAAAAGATAACATTGCGGATCCGCTGACAAAAGGCTTGAGTAGAGATGTAGTTTATAAGTCATCAAGAGGAATGGGACTAAAGCCCATGAATGAATAAATTCATACGAAGGAAACCTTACCCAAAAGACTGGAGATCCCAAGATCTGGGTTCAAAAGGAGAACCTAATTGTATGAGTGAGGCAGGTCACTGTGGGGGAGAGTTACCACTACTTCCTAGTCCATTCCTATACGTAGTGACAAAATTAGGCTAAACATATGGTTTTTAATGATTCTTGGAATCACCTATGTGAGAGAGAAGTGGGGTCACTTCGAAGGGAATTACAGGGGCATAATTCCTAAAGCTCTTGCAGAACCAGGTTAGTGTTTATGACCAAAACGAACACGTCTATGAGGATATGGCCTTGTCAGGAAGAGTCCTGTGAGATTTACATTGTCATCTACATAAATGGCAGCTTAGTTCAAAGACATCGAGATCTACTAACTACTAGGAGATTAAGTGTAACTTCTTAAGGGAGGGTTCAAAGGGTAATACCTACCTATCCTATGCAGGATTCAACTGTTGAAAATTTCGTTTGGAAATTGGATGTGCAGAGATCGATCTCCATTCATGTGGGGGATTGTTGGAAAATTTAGTATAAATATTTATATTTTTACTAACTTTGGACATATATAAATATATACATATGTTGTATATATAACTAACTCTAAGTGGGTTTGTGTTCTCCTCCACGAGGACTTCGAAACGATATATTATATGTCCAAAATAGAGTATATGTGAATGAGATATCGATACTCAAAGATGGGTATTTGAGAATAAGTTTAGCAAAAAGAGAGGAATGTGGGAATGATTCCCACATTGGTAGAAAGACCAAACCAAATAAGGTTTATAAGCTTGAATGCATGAAAGGCTAACAAGCTTGTGTCTATGGTTTTACTATAATTCCTACCCGCACGCAGGGGGGGTGCAAATCTTGGATTTCGTAGACCAAAAACACCGAACTCATGCATGGGCGCGACCTGCGGACACGAATGCAGCTCCGAAAACTCGGGCGCGCGCTACCCTCGTTTTGGTCCCTATTTTTGAATTCTGTAACAGATGCATTAATCGCGTAATTAATGACATTTATTGGCATTAAACGCTCAATCAATTAGTGATTTGTTTCCATTACACGATTCAACTATAAAAAGAAGACCTTGCCGTCTCATTCAAACACACGAATGAAAATACTCCTCTTCTTCCTCCTTCTTTGTACTCCTGCTTCCGATGATTCTTTCAGGCAAGTAGTAATATCCGGAAGTACACAATACTATTAAGGTTGTTGTACCCTGGGAACAGACGGCGAATCTGTTTAAGGGAATCGAGTCCAACTCGAGCCTCAGCCACACCGTTTGCTGCTAATCTTTTCTTTACATGAAGCTTTCGTTAAGAGGAAAACGAAGACATTACACTAACATCATCTAGTTTGGACAATATCTTCCTGCAAAATATTACAGTCAATATGTCTTTCGATGTTGCTAACTTCAAAACTTTCATCCGTGCTAATAACACACTCCTATTTATCTAGACGATTACTAAAAATAACTTGATTCTAAAAATTCGTAAGAGCCGCCAATTGAGAAGTCGTACCTCCATTTTCAAGAAAAAGACGATGCCAAGAAAAAGACCACCTCCCACCAACCCACTTATCCGCAACACAACAATCCTTATTCAAAATCCAAGGCATAAATCCTAGGAAACCTAACTGCCAACGTATATTCCCCAAACCATATATTGTAACATCCCAAAATCATGATAAAATTTTTCATTTTTTAAAAACATTCCAAAATCCATAAGTTACATAAAAACATAGTTTCTCAAAACCATAAACATGAATCAGAGTATCCCAAAATCATAAGTCATACAGAAATTTATGATGATGTGCACAATCACGCATTTGCCTTGCCCAAAGGACGTACCTGAAACCATAAAATCAATCTGTAAGACAAGGCTTAGTGAGTTCACCCAAAGTACTCCATACACAAAAATATATACAATGCATGCATACATACGAGCTTACTGTGACAACAATCAAATTTGGGTCAAACCAGGTCAACAAAAGTCAACCATGTCAACTTAACTTGTATTAGAATTTTAGGAGAAATGTGATATTCCCTAATGTTTCTAATGTACTATTGACAAATTATAATACAAAGTAGCTCTCTGGTTGCCAACTATCGAATATAAACCCTAATTAGGGTTAGTAACGTAACAACTCGATAATTCAATTATATATTATTTGGGTATAAATAATATTCATAACACTTTATAGTGGAGTTCATAAACCTTACACTACAGGGCAAATTCATATCAAAGGTTACATATACAATTTTTTTTGGTGAATTCGTCACCAAACGTGAAACATTTCTATACCCGGCCTAAACACCCAACTTTTAACGAAAAGAATTTAGGAATCAACCTAATTTTCGTGTAACGTATTATTATTTTTGATAATAATGATTTTTATAATAATTTGAAATTTTATAATTCAAATTAAATATTTATTCATCATTTATACCATGTTTCTTTATAAAAATACCATTTTTTAAATGCCAAGTTTTATAAAGAGTTGACTTTTTTATAAAAAAAAAAACACAAGAAACTAAATGTTCCCCTGCTTATGATAACACCCAAGATGTAAATACACTAACCATAAGGCAAAATATCCTTAGTCCCATCCATATCCCCCATACCCCCTACCCACCCCACCACGCTCCCTCCCCTTCCCCCCATATGTTATGTTCCCTCTCTCTCTCTCTCTCTCTCTCTCTCTCTCTCTCTCTCTCTCTCTCTCTCTCCCTCTCTTCATCATCTTCATCTTTTTCATTCCTCCATAATCCTTTCAAGAACACTCCATTTTCTCTCAAGGTTAATCCTCCACAAGTTGGTTCTTCATTTTTTGGTAAACCTTTCTCCATAAATCTAGTGATTCTACACATAAAAATACTAGTTTTGTTACAATTACACATATTAATATATGTTAATATCCATAGGGTAATTCCATCTTCAAGTGTTCTTCAAGCATCTTCAAGTGTTCTAAGCTTGAAAACCTTCAACTTCACCTCTTTACCCACTAAGAAATCCACTCAAGGTGAGTTCATACCCCTTCATTTTTTATTTTTCCAAGTTTTAGGGGGGGGGGGGGGAATACAAGTAAACTTATATAATAACACAAGTTGTTATGCATACATCTTCTTCATGTTGTGTAAAAGTATTATTTGCATGAAATAATGCCATTACCTAGTTACATGAACATTTATATGTGGTATGTTGTTTAAAATGCAAAACTATGAAAAATGAGTATAAATATGCCATAAAAGAGGGTCATAAAAACAAAACTACAAAAACTATGGTTTTTAAGAACACTATATGGGTTTTTCTAGCAAAAATGGTCATGACTAGGTTATGGCACCATTTTTGTGAGTTTTGACCTAAAATATGTTGTTTTAAATAAAAATGGTTAGCTTGACTTAACCTCCATAAAAAGGTAAATATAAACTTTATAAAGTTTACAACTAAAATTTTACCGGTTAGTGACGTAAAAAGACCAAAAAAACTAGAAAAATTGGCTTTATCATACTAAATGTTCTTATACTTGTGTTAGATGTAAAATTATGTTATATTTTTGAACATCCAAACATGTTAACTTATATATATATATATATATATATATATATATATATATATATATATATATATATATATATATATATATATATATATGGTCACAACAAAACATTTATGATAAATTATAATGGGTGTAGTTTATGGGTCATTTACACTATTTATCATTTTGGGACAAACAAATAATTATTTAAAGGTATAATTATTTTTACACTATGCATTTACTATGGAAATGTAATATTTCCACTTACAAAAGGGTTTTCACTACACTATACGTAAACATGTTGATACAATTATGTGAGACATAGTCTTCACTGTACCTACCAGAGTACAAACTAAAGTCCTGAATTATAATCAGAATCTCGGTATAGATCTATACGGGACTGAAAATCACGCACCTAAGCTATTAGCTATAGCTAGACCAGCAGGGCTGGGGTGATAATTGTCTAACATTCTGACGCCTGAAGAACGTCGCAGCATGCCAACTACGGTTTTAGCATGGTTGTAATAACTCACATGGGGAATCAACAATACATTTGGTTTACGAGGTAACATACATTCAAATGGTTTTATATAAGAATAAAACTACATAATACTATTTTCAAGTACAACAATACTTATACATTTTTAGTCTTAGGGTTTTTAAGACTACGGTTCATTTTTAAGAAAATATTGGATTTTCTGGAAACATTCACTATCATTTTACAAGGAAAAGTTGTAGATTTTTTACATACAAAACTCTTATCAACTCACCAACTTAATTGTTGACACTTTTCAAAACTACTTGTATTCTCAGGAAATCGTTAAGTATGTAATCAGAAGGTTTTAAGGATAGACGTTAAGGCGTCACACTATTTATCTTTGTCATAATGTAATTGGTATTGAAACAAACAATATTTTGATACAATGTAATATTTCCAATTATATTTATGATGGTTGTGTTGCTTTGATACCTTTTATTCATTATGTTGTGATACTGTTAATGAAATTCACCCACCCTTATACGTTTCCGCCATCCTGGTTTGGGGGTGTGACACCTATAGTCTGCCTAGGCCGCCTTGCAAGGCCTACAGGATGCCCAGACCGCTCTACCGAGCTACAATCTATTGGCCTGCCTCGCAAGGCCTATAATAGTTGGACCACTCCCGAGCCTACAACATAAAGTTGGACCGCTCCCAAGCTTGCAGCATAAGGCTGCACCGCTCCCTTGGGCCTACAATATCAACTGGACCGTCCATGTATCTTGGCCTTCAGCACCAAGCAGGACCGCCTCAAACGATAACCAATAGCCAACAAGTACATGTAATCATATAGATCTACCAGTCTAACATATAACCAACATAACATCATCCTATATACCAGGATACATAACCTAGTGGGTCGACATTGGTATCTTCGACCTACGAGTACAATAAGGAAAACTCACCTCACAATCTAAAAAATAGCTAAATTGATCACTTCTCAAAAAATTGTCTCTACAGGTCACCTATACAACACACAGGGACCAAGCCTCAATCCTACTCAAAATACCGTAAATGACCTAAAGTCAAAATTGGTCAAAGTCAACAGTCAACGGTCAAAAGTCAAAGATCAACCTCCAGCTGGTCGCCATGATGTGACCATCCTTGGTCACGATGTGGCTGCTAAACGACAAAGCAGATGGGATCCTACCCAGTCGCCACACCGTGGTAACCTAAGGCCACGTCGTGGGGACTGTTTTGGATAACTTAATCCATTAAGCCATTTTCCTACAACTTTAAGAGCTCCAAAGCTCAGATCTGGTCCTTCCTATGGTCTTAATGGATAAAGTTTCCAACTTTATCCATTAAGACATCTCAACAAGTCAAGATCCCAAACCCTAATTCCCTAAAGGTGACTAAATGTATAAAGACACTCATTAAGCGCCCAATCCCTAGAGTTACTTGCCCCAAAGTTTCCAAGGGAGTTTCCTATACCTAATAAGCCATAAAAACCGTAGATTTATGGGCGTGCATGTCTAATGCATGCCCCTTCCATTTTAGGTCAAAAAGATGGAAATATGGAACTTAAACATAAGCATGGGATCAAAAACTTCATAGATCCTCAGATCTGGAACATATGACACTACAATGACCACATAGATCCATAAAGTTGCCAACTTTATGAGATCCAACCATCCAATTTCTCACATCATGAAGATTAAGGGACAAAAGGACTAGATTTAGAGATAAGTAACATTAAGATTGGATCTTGGGGACTTACAAGAGTCTAGAAATATGCTCAAAGTGGATGGGGAGAGTTGCTTGTTGAAACAAAGCTCAAGGGTGCCTTCTTCTTCTTCTTTTTCTTCTTTAAAACAACACCAAAACACAAAAAAGCTCAAAGGTTAGCAATGGAGGCTACGGTTTTCTCTTGGAGGTTGAGGGAAAGTGATTAACGTTAAGAGTGGGCAACCCTAGCCATCACTTTCCCTTAAATAGGGGCTCAAACCCCATATTAGGGTTTGCTATTAAACAACGGTGACATTGTGGCGCTAGCTTAGTGCCCACGAAACTTTGGCCTTTGGCCACACCGTGGGATTCCATCACCACGTCGTGGTCACCAGGAATCCAATATTCAAAATATTAAACCACTTAAAAGAACATATCCGACATACCTGAAACATAGCATTACAATTCTCTCCCACTTGAATTAGACTTCGTCATCGAAGTCCTCAAATGCAAATAACTCCGGGTAGTGCTCCTGCATCTCTACCTCAGGTTCCCAAGTCCACTTGAAACCTTTTTAGTGTTGCCACTGGACCTTGACCAAATATATCATCTTGTTGCGCAAAACCTTCGTCTTCCTATCTAAAATAGCCACCGGCCTCTCCACATAATTTAGGCGTTCATCACCCTGAATTTTGTCCATAGGAACTACCACTGAATCGTCAACCACACACTTCCGAAGCTGAGAAACATGAAATGTGTTGTGAATCTGGCTAAGCTCCGTAGGAAGATCCAATTAGTAGGCTACACCCTGGCCACTACTCGGAATGGTCCAATAAATTAGGGACCCATATTTCCTCTCTTCCGGAAGCGTATAACACCCTTTAAAGGTGATATCTTCAGTAAAACCATATCCTCGACCTGGAAATTTAACTCGGATCGTCTTCTGTCGGCATAACTCTTTTGTTGGCTATGGACTGTCTACAATCTCTATTTGATCTGTTGGATGAGCTCCGTCGTCTGGAGTACTACCCCGGTCCTCCCCATGACCCTGTGACTGAACTCTCCCCAGAAAACCGGCATACGACACTTCTTCCTATAGAGAAGCTCGTACGGTGGTGCACCAATATTGGAATTAAAGTTGTTATTTTAAGAAAACTCAGCTAGGGGAAGGTAGGAATCCCAACTACCACCAAAATCAATAACATAAGCCCTCAACATATCCTCGAGTGTTTAAATAGTCTGCTCGTTCTGACCATCAATTTAAGGGTGATAAGCAGTGCTGAAATGTAGTCTCGCACCCAACTCCTCCTGGAACTTCCACCAAAACTGGGAAGTAAACCGTACATTACGGTTAGAGACGATAGACACTGGCACACCGTGACGAGCAACAATCTTGCGCACATATATTGCCATACCATGACGGCCTTAAATGAATACACGATTTTTCTTGAAGTGCCACGCCGTGACGCCTTTCCTACGTCATGGAGAATCTTAAATGCTTAAAAATGTTGGAAATCAGATTACCTCGGGATCCGAATGTTACAATATGACACTACAGTGACCACATAGATCCATAAAGTTGCCAACTTTATGAGATCCAACCTTCAAATTTCTCACATCATGAAGATTAAGGGACAAAAGGGCTAGATCTAGAGATAAGTAACATAAAGATTGGATCTTGTGGATTTACAACAGTCCATAAACATGCTCAAGGTGGACAAGGAGAGTTGCTTGCTGAAACAAATCTCAAGGCTGCCTTCTTCTTCTTCAAAGGTTAGCAATGGAGGCTACAGTTTTCTCTTGGAGGCTGGGGAGAGTGATTAAGGTTGAGGGTGGGCAACCCTAGCCATCACATTCCCTTAAATAGGGGCTCAAACCCTAGATTAGGGTTTTCCATTAATAACGGTCACACTATGGCAAATAGATTCCACGTCGTGGCGCTACATAGTGTCCATGAAACTTTAGCCTTTGGCCATGCTGTAGGATTCCATCACCACGCCATGGTCACCAGAAATCCAACATTCAAAATATCACACCCCCGAACCAGACGGCGGAAACGTCTGGGGGCTTGGGTGACTTCATTCTTGTAGTATCATCACAGAGTATATAATTGAAACATAACATCATCATCATCGCACATGTAATATTACAACTGTCATTGGTTTACATCAATCATTGTATTTCAATATTACATGCCAAAATAGTTAGAGTATAATGAAACAAAATATAACAAAATATCCATGATTTCATTCTGCCTAACCTGCTCAACGGTTTCCTGAGAATACAAGTTAATTTAAAAGGTCAACATAAAAATATTGGTGAGTTCATAAGCATGTTTGATAAAATGATTTGTATTACTTTGTAAACACCAGAAAATCCGATATTTTCCGAAAAATTGTTTGATATGTTTGTGTCTGATCTTGTATTAATGCATGTATGTTAATGTTTGCTAGAGTGTAAAGAGATTATGGAGAAAAGAACACAGAGAATACTAAGAGAATGTAAAGAGAATGACCCCAGACAACCCGATGTTGTCTGCGAAAGAGAATGTTGGCATCTCAACCCCCGAGGTTGAGTACCAGCGCGAGTATGCTACCGTGTTATCCAAAAAGAAAAGAGAATGGTTTCCCGTAAATTTTATAACGTTAATTCCTCTAAGTGATTCGTTATAACCATACTAGATAATGACAATTTCGCCTGTCATGGCGTTGTTAGAGACCGACGGAATAGAATAAGGTTTTTGTCACCCTAGACTAGCCTAGTCTAACTGTACCGAACAACTCAGGTGTGGGGTGTCACCCCCGTATAGATCTACACACAAACTCCGGCTCTCCCTTCAGGAGACCCTGGTTATAACTACATGCTACGATTGTACACTCATAGGTGTCAAACGACATGTCTCACTAGATCCTTAATCGAATTTACGCGAAAAGAAAACATATAAGGTATTCCAATCCCAATAAACATGAAGCGGACAACTAAGGCCCACTAAGCATGTAAATTATTTCCAGGCTCAAAAGGAATGAGAATATATATTTCGGGCCCAATATACATGTAAAAGGGACAACTAAGGCTCATTAAACATGTATATTATTTCTAGGCCCAAAAGGAATGAGAATATATATGTCCCGGGCTCAATATACATGTAAAAGGACAACTAAGGCCCATTAAACATGTATATTATTTCTAGGTCTAAAAGGAATGAGAATATATATGTCTCGGGCCCAATATACATGTAAAAGGACAACTAAGGCCCATTTAACGTGTATATTATTTCCAGGCCCAATAAGGACGTGAATATATATATATATATATATATATATATATATATATATATATAATACATATAAGTTAACATGTCTAGACGTTTTAAAAGTATATATAAGTTATACAAACTTGCATCTAACACAAGTATAAGAGCTTTTAGCATGATAAAAATAATTT
Organism: Lactuca virosa; assembly: GCF_052849685.1. Lineage (NCBI taxonomy): Eukaryota > Viridiplantae > Streptophyta > Magnoliopsida > Asterales > Asteraceae > Lactuca > Lactuca virosa. The sequence continues at coordinate 147,939,829 of NC_136426.1, forward strand.
CCTTGTTTTTGACCTTTCTGTCCCTGTTTTTAGAAAAATTATAGAAAAATCATCGTAAGTCGAAATTCGGATCTGTAAACTCTGAGAGTTTGGAAAATGAGTCTACTTTATTTATAATTTTTATTAAGATTTGTAATGGCCTCAAACCAGTGTGAAAATGTTCATCTTCACAGACTGGTCCGAAATCATTCTTGAAATGATAGGCAGTTTTGTAAAAATCACCAAGAATTGTAGAAAAATTGTATGAACGCGTAAGAGTAGTCATTTTAAAGGTATAAACCTGAAATTTTTTTCATGTAAAACAGTTTTGAAAAATATGGTCAAAACAGCCCGTAATTAGTCCAAAATGTTTCTGTTAAAAGCTGATTTTTGAGTTTAGGTTATAGATGTTTGAACACAACACTTGTTTTTGCTATTTTAAGTGTAAAATCTCAGATCTACAAGTTTACATGTAATATATAAGACAACACATACGTTTCTCATGGTTTTTATGAAGATCTAAGTGATAAACTTCATGTTCAAGTAAAGATCCAAAAGTTAAACACATAACACAACATATAACATGAAAAACACATATAATCATGCATATACACATAAATCTACACAAAACAACTTGTATTCTCTCCCAAAACATAGTAAAAACCAAAAATAGGGGGTATGAACTCACTTTGGATTGTTGTTTTCGGTCTTTGATGAAGTTTGAGAAGGATCTCGGCCCTAGAAGTCTTCTTGAGAGGAGATCTTCGAATTCTAAGAAGTTTTAAGAGCATGATCATGAAAACATGTGTTCATGAGGATGGATATATCATAAAATGAAATAAATCACTTTGAGTTTACATGATCTTACCTAAGTATGAAGCTTGAAGAAATTTTCCTTGAGACACACACAAAGTCACGATTTTTAAAGAGGTAAAAGTGAGAAACTTCTTGAGAGTTTTAGAGAGGTTTTCTTAGAGAGTTTGAAGTGGGAATGAAGAGGGTGGTGGGTTGTTTGGGCCGAGAATAAGAAGAAGAAGGAAGAGGGTGATTTGATGTTGCATGGAGATATGGGAATGCATGGTTGTATGGTGTGTAATGAACCAAGATATCCATTAAACAATAATGAGGTGTCACACCCTAATTAATCCCATATTATCCCTTCTTTTTTTTTGTTTGTTTTTGAATGTGGGCCATGAACAAGGAGTATGGAAACGAGAAGAGGTGTTTAGGCCTATATGGAACATATTCGAAAATATAAGGCCCAAGTATGGAAGTTCTCGGTCCATTGGGCCCTTCTTATGGGTTTACGTCCCAAAGGTAAATAAACTTGGGTTTACGGCCCAATTACATTAAAGATGTAGGTTCACGGCCCATCATTGTTCAAGAGAGTGGTTCACGGCCCATAAAGGCCCTTGAGAATGAAGTGAGTTATTTTAGGTCCAACATGGCCCAAATGCTATGGTTTGATGAATATGGGTCCAATTAGAGCCCAAATGGGGTTCCTTGGCCCAAAATAATCAAATGAAAAGTTTACTGGCCCATTAGGCCCAATAAGAGGATCCTGGTCCATACTGAGTTTGAACAGGAACATTAGGGTTTCAAACCCACAATTGAGTATCTGAGATGGGTTGAATTAGGTTTTGGACTTCACTCAGAAGTTTTGATTCAAATGGATGTTTTTGATTGAGCATAGTACATGATATCCACTTAGATTACAAGTTTTACAAGAGTTGATGTTTACATGAAAACAGAATTTCCTAGTTAAAAATGCTAGTTGTGACAAAATATTAAGCCATGTAAAAGAACATACCTGAAACTTGGCGTTACACATATCATTCCAAAACTTAGTAGAACCTTCATTACAAATACTCTTTTAAAGGAAAGAAAAAGGAATAACTTGCATATCATTCATTTTATGAAATAATCGAACCATAAAAGCCCACACTCCACCACCTATCTGTTTAATATAGTTTGAGCCCATCCCACCATGCACTCTATGAATACTTTGGATCATTTTCACCCAAATCACATCAGGTTAAATAAAAAAATGTCACCTCCATTTTATGAGAAAAGCAATGTTAAAAACTTTTAAACTACAAATATCCATCCATCCTTTATCTTTATCATTTACCACCAGTCTCCAGTTAACCCAAGATATTTTTCTTTCTGGTTTATTCTCACCCCAAAAGAAACGACATCTTAAAGACTCTAAAGCATCTAACACCGACTCATGCATTTTAAATAAGGACATACAGAACCAAGCTAGTAAGCACAGTTTTAATCAGAGTGAACCTACATCCCATAGAAAGAATATTAGCTTTCTAATTCGAAAGTCTTTTCTTGAATTTCGAAACCACCATATCCTATTTATCAATTCGGTTCATTTTCTCCCCAACGGGTAAGCCAAGATAATGAAAAGGAACTGAGGCAACCATACACCCAGTACCCACAGCCATAACCTCTACTTGAGCATCAATAACACCAATACCATATAAATTAGACTTTTGTAAATTAAGTCTAATCCCTGAGAGATTATAAAAACAATTTAAAATCATAACCAAATTTGCAATGTTTTGATGATCCTATTCCCCCATAAACAAAGCATCATATGAATAAAATAAATGAGATAGAGAAAAACAATCTTCTCCCACCTTAGCACCATGAAACAAACACTAGCTAATTGCATCCTCAATCACCAAGTGTAAGCCTTCCATAACAATAGTAAATAAGAAAGGGGATAACGGATCACCTTGTTGAAGGCCTCTGCATAAAGAAAATTCCTATGTAAGGCTTCCATTAACAAGGATGGAAGCACGAGAAGACACCAAACATGCATTAATCCAGCCAATCCACTTCTGATCAAAACCCATAAACTCCATAATCTGCAACAAATAACCCTAACATACCACATACTGAGTCGCACGCTTTATCAAAATCAACCTTCATAATCATTACCTTTTTTTCTTTTTATACCGACTAATAATCTCATTTACCATCAAAGGGTCGTCTAAGATTTGTTTACCTTTGACAAACACAGATTGTTTCGGACCAACAATATCATTGATAACTAACACCAACCGATTAACTAACAACTTGGAAATAATTTTATATTGAACTCCAATCAAGCTAATCGACCTATAATCCTTAACAATGGTAGGATTACGAAGTTTCCGGATCAAGGTAATAACGGAGGAGTTCAACCATTCAAAATGATTCCCGAATCAAAGAATTCATTTACAAAGTTATAAATGTCTTTTTTCAAGAGATCCCAAAACTTTTTGACAAACCGGAACGAAAAGTCACCTTGGGCTCGATCACTACCACACGACTAAATAGCATTTCAGACTTCATCCATAGTGAATCTCGAACCTATGAAGTCTCTCTAAGCCGAATCCATAACCTTGAGCCAGGAACTAGGATTAGATAAAGTAGCACCCAAAAAACCTTTAAATTTCTTTTTAAAAGAGAAAAAAAAAAGATTTTTAACTTGACTAGGATCATCCGCCAAAATACCGTCTACCATAATACCTTAACAAGTTTCCTTTTATTTTTCTTGATCATAGCATGAAAAACTTAGACTTCTCATCACCATCTACTCCCCCATTTTTATTTTCATTTTTTGAGTTGCATCCAAACCTTCAATATCTTCGACATCAACAAGTGGTTTAAGAACATCAATCCTAGCCAAAGTAGCCTCTTCATCTCTATTTCCACCATCTAAAATCACATCAATGTCATCAAGCTTACTCAAGAGCACCCTTTTAGCCCCTCGGTTAGACAAACACACCCTTATGGCATTCTTTCAATCTAAGTTTGACACCTTTAAGTTTATTTTTAAAATAATAAACTTATTGGTTTGAACCCCGTAATCCACATTCGACCAAGCATCGATCACAATATTATCAAACCCTTCAAGCAATAACCACGAATGAAACAACTTAAATGGGGTAGGACCATAATCGATGTTATCATTTTTTAGAACAACCGGAATATGATCAAACGATAACCTAGGAAGCGCCAATCCAACTAGATTCAAAAACCACTCTGAAACCCCATTAGAAACCAAAAATCTATCAAGATTTGCCATTTTTAGAGCACAAACAATCAACTCTAGTATATTTTCTCCTTCCCATCGGCAAATCCACTAGCTCCATATCAATAATAAAGTTATTAAAATCATCTCCTCAGCTTGAAAAAAAAAAAAAAAAAAAAAAAAAAAAACATTTCTCTCACTAGCACCCTAACAGCATTGAAATCACCAAATATAATGTACTCTCCCACGTTAATTCTCATAAAGTTCGAAATATAATCCTAACTTTTTTTATAGCGTCTACATTGTGGAGCATACACATTAACAACAAAACATTTAGCCCTGAAACAATCACCTCCCCCAGAATAATCAAAACATTTTCCATAGACTAAGGTGTGTTTAGTTGCGGAAAAATGGGCTGTTTTCCGGAAAAATTTTCCAAGAAAAATGAGAATTTTGAAAACGCGTTTAGTTCGTCTATTTTTCTAAATTTTTCACGGAAAATTTTCATTTTCTAACTCCAAAATTTTTCTAAAATATAAACACCCACTCCCACCCGATCCACCTCTACCTACCCTCACCTTAATACCCCCAACCCACAACACCCCTACCTACCTACACTCACTCCCAAGCCCACCCCACCCCTACAAACACACACACACACATACACACACACCAACCCCTACAAACATACACACACACACACAAACACTCACAAACACACACACACACACACCAACCCCCACAAACACACACACCCCCACAAACACACACACACACATACACACACACCAGCCCCTACAAACACACACACACACACACCCACTCACAAACACACACACACCCACCAACCCCCACAAACACACACATACACACACACCCCCACAAACACACACCCACACCCACACCCACCCCACCCCCACAAACACACACTCCCACCCCTCACCCCCACAAACACACACACCCACACCCATACCCACACCCACACCCACACAACACACACCCACCCCCACCCACACCCCCACAAACACACACACACACACACACACCCACAAACTCAGCCACCCTCCCCCCCCCCCACACACACACACACCCACACCCACCCCCACACCCACAAACACACACACACCCACACCCACACCCCACAAACACACCCACCCACCCCCACACTCACCCTCACCCCTACAAACACACCCCCACCCCCACCCACATCCCCCACAAACACACACACACACAAACTCACCCCCCACAAACACACACACCCACCCCCACACTCACCCTCACCCCTACAAACACACCCCCACCCCACCCACACCCCCACAAACACACACACACACAAACTCACCCCTTCCCCCCCCCCCCCCCCATACACACACACACACACCCACCCAACACTACTACCACAATCACCGACCTACCGTCACCGTCACCATCACCATCACCACCACCACTACCCCCATCACCAGCACCACCTCCACTGCCACAATTGCCGCCACCACCACCACCGCCTGTTATCACCACCACCGCCGCCACCCTGCTGCCATCGCCACCGCCACCACCACCTTGCCACCATCACCACCACCGTCCCCACGCCCACCCTACCACCGCTACCGTTTTCTAAAAATAAAAACGGATAGAAAAATACACATCTAAATATGTTTTCTAATTTTCTAAAACTGAAAATGAAAAATGAATAAGTTTTAACTAAACACGTTTTCTAAATTTTCCAATGAAAACCGAAAACGGAAAATGAAAACTGAAAAGGGAAAACGAAAAAGAGAAAATAAAAACTGTTTTTCCGTAACTAAACGCAACCTAAACTCTTAGCTTTTTTAAAAAATAGAAGGATCCCACACAGTCAAAATACCACCCGATCTCCCTTGAACACTAATTACTAGCCACATCAAATTGATAATTCCCCCATAAAGAACGAATTGGAAACAAATCTAATCCGGTCAATCTTGAATCTTACACCCCCAACACACTAATATTATGATCCACACAAAGATTTTTAATCCAACCTCTTTTCCCGTGGCATTTCACGCCACGCAACAGAAAAATAATTTATTTAGAACATGTTTGATCCAGCTGCATTTAGGGCTTCCATTGCAATTATGAACAAAAACGTCGCTAATGGGTCACCTTGTCTCACACCTCGAGATGTATTGAATTCTTTTGTTGGAATGTCGTTAACTAAGATTGATGTTCTTGAAGATCTAAGGCAACCAGATATCCAAAGTCACCATTTGTGTGGAAAATGCATTTCTACCATGATCGAGTCAAGAAAAATGAGAGAATTTCAAAACAAAATGCTCTTAATATTGTCTCTCTTCACAGGTTTGCGCTTATGAAAAAAGGTTTTGAGATACCAACAATAGAAGTTGGAAAATCCTTGTTCAGTTTGATGTTAGAACCAACAATTGTAGGACCAATGGAGATATTGAGCCGCGGAGTCTGATCTCAAAGGCGAAGCTTCAAGAGTGAAGGTATGGACGATGTCAAGAGCAAGATTTGTAAAAAAACCAAGTTGTAAAAAAAGTTTGTAAAAAATTGTAAAAAAAAAAATAATTTTGTAAAAACGAAGTTGTAACAAAATTTTTAAAAATTGTTAGTTTTTTTTATAAAAAAAGTGATTATGTAAAAAAGCTAATTTAAAAAGAAACATATAAAAATATATTCTCTATGCCGAAATTTCCTCCAAGTGTTGTACTTTGTTCTTAACATAGAAGACACAAGAACATCTACAAAAAATGGCACCTCTTTATATGATTATATCTGTCTCAACCACATGTATACATCTTGCTTGCCTACAACATTTTCACAAGTACACCAATGGTGAGGGCCCGCTGACCCTAGTCATTTTGAACTGCAAAGTTCACTACAAGTCCTACAAAACAAAAGCAAGAACACATAGTGTTTACACATTATATGAGAAGAAATTCATAAGCATTTTCAATGATTTCAATGTTACAGGTGAATGTCCCATGCTCCCACTCATCCATTAACTTATGTTTGATTATGCCATTTCCTAGCATCCATTGCAGGTTTGTAACACCTTTTTTGCTACACCTTGACCAATGAGGAGCTTTGATGATAACATATTTGTTTGTGTGCCCTTTACTCATGTGATGAAAGAAAGGTTTACCTCACTTGTCAGTTGTCAAACTTCCTTGGGGATAAAGCTCTAAACTGCGTTTTCCCTTGTCATGAAAGCAAATAAAAAGTAATAAATAAAAAGTAATATAGTAGTTGTGCTATAGGCCTCTCCCTGATGTCATTCCAGTTTCATATATATTTTTTTAAATAAACTCTACATTTTAGATTTTGACAAAGGAATGACATCTACCTTTATAATGGGACCCGTCTTCAAGTAATTCACGATAATACGCATTCTCTTCGACTCCATGCATCTTTATTCCGGTTATGCTTAAGATGTATTCTCCTGTTGTTAACTGATATCCTGTGAGATCTCCACCAATAATGTGATTCCATGATTTGTAATAACACAATGCATCTTCTTTTTCTTCTTCTTCTTCATCATACACGAGCCTCACCCCACACTCCACTGTAATTTGTCTGTTCTGGTTATACGGTCTCCCTGTTACTGTCCTAATAGTAACATGGTCACCACCTTCCATCTCATTCTTCCCAAACATCCAATGGCTTAACAATATTACACACTCTTCATCTACAATGACATTGTCAATGCAATGTTCATATATCCAGGTGTGATTCTTTGTTACATTACTGATTACAATCAGTGGCGGATAATGGAACTGATGATTTGGAAATATAAACGCCTGCAAACAGCAGAATTCCAAGCCTCTGAGGTTGTTAGGTTGACATGATAGGATGGTAAATGATATTGAAGGCCCCTTGCTTCTTTGACTAACCCAGTTTGGAATCTCTTTGCCTCCAAAAAGTGTGCTGAATATTCCAAATTGATAATACATCTGCCAAATACAGCCTTAATTAAGCACTATAAACTAGATATACATATAGATTCACACAAAGACATACAGTTAATTAGCTACAAACCTGGATTTTAGATTCCTCTGTTCCTCGATACCGAGTGTAAGTTCCAGTTCTTCTTTTGCTAAGGAAGTCTAACTTACTCCAGCCCAAACTACGCAATACCTTCTCCTCAACACCTTCAATTGGTTGGATTTTGACAATGCCTTGGATTTCAAGCGAAAAAGGTGCTAATAATTTCCATGGTATTATTAAGTCGAGTGGGGACATCTCTGGGTGAAATACAACTTTTTGTAGCAAAGGCTTAAAAGTTGAATACAGGATCAACTTTCTTAGTGTCTGTGGAGGATGCTCAATTGATGCCAGCCTTTTACAGTGTCCCATACTAAGCATCTCAAGCCTAGGAAGGCTTCTCAAACAATTGGGCATGGAAATGATAGGATTGCCATCTAAATATAGATCCTTTAACATAGATAGGCAACTGAAGTCAATGGGAAAGGATTTCATTGACAGATTGTTATTTTTAAGAGACACGCTTACTAAAGAGCTCGGTAAAGAAATTGAAAAGAACTTCAAATCATTTGATATAGCCTCTAGAACAGCAGAGGAAGAGGGTTTTTTATCAATATCAATTTTAGCAGTGAGCTTTTCCAGATCTGTAATCTTGATTTGAGATCCACCGAGATTACAACCATCAAGCACTAGTGTTTTAACCTTCTTTAACAGGCTTATGATCCTTGGAAGTTTTTCAAGCTTGTTGCAATAGCTCAAATCAACAAGGACAAGTTCAACACATGCCTCAATTGATTCACAAACCTCAACCAAACCAATGCAATTTCTAACTATTAACCTCTCAAGTGAAGGCATATTGGCAAAGCAACCCAGACTGCAAAGCTCTTCACAGAAACTTAAATTAAGAATCTTTAATGATCCAAGCAACCTTTTGTTTTTTAAGCATGATCCAGTTAACTGTGACATGGATAAAAGTTAGAATAGTGGTGGATTTTAGCAACTTAACATGGAAGCATAATAAATGAAGATAAGTTACTTTTTTCCTACTCATGAGTCGTTGCGGATCACCATAACAAATGCCAAAAGATTCAATATTGCTATATGACATGTCAAGAGCAACCAAATTCTCTGTTGGTAAGTCTGAAGGTAAAGACTTTAATGGGAACCCATGCATACACAACCATCTTAATTCTTTTGGAAAGTTTGTGTAAGACCCATTGATTTGCACATAGTTGAGTTGTAGTAGCATCAAATTATTCAGTTTACCCAATGCATCTGTTTTCAGCTCAAACGATGCACCCAACTTCTCTTTCTCAAGCATCCGCATGTCAAGGGAAAGGCCTAGAAGCTTTCCCTTACCCTAAGAATAAACAAAAAACCAAAAAGTATTAGGAATTTCTATAAACATATACATATATGGACAATATACAATACTTTAAACATGCAAACTAACCTTTTCTTGTTTCAGAACTTTGAATGATTCCTCATGACACCATAATCGACTTCGCTTCCATGGTTTGTCAGGTGATTCTTCACGTACTACAAATCTTCCCATCTCTTGAAGCAACCCATGCATCATCAATTTGTTGTTTCGCCCGATACTAAGAAGGCATCTGTCAATGAGATTTGTGATCCCAGATCTTGTTTTTATATTACATGCCTTTAATATTGTTTCGGTAACATCTTTGTCTGTTCCAACAAAAAAACAAGCAATATGTTTAAACAAATCCTTATCATTTTTGGATGGTAAAGAGTCAAAACTAATTCTCAAGACATTATTTACAGGGGGACTGTTTTCTCTCTTTAGCCCTTCTATGCACTCTTCCCAATAAGCTACATCTCGATTATGAAGAGATTTGCCCAATACTTCAAGAGCGAATGGATGTCCTTCACAATACTTCACAAGCTTCTCTAACACCTCCTCATAACCTACCTCAGGATCGTTGCACATGAATGCATGAACACACAAAAGTTTTCGTGATTCAGTCTCCCATAAGCATTTAAGTTCGTACTTTTCATGCTTTGGTTTAGGGTTCGTTTTGAATAGCAGACAACTCTCTGTCAACCAGACATTCTTTGTTGTTATCATGATTTTGCTTCCTCGATGGAAAGCTTTGCTTCCTAGTAATGCATTCAACTGATCAAGACTATCAATATCATCAAGAACTAGAAGCACCTTTTTATCGGCTACTACATTCTCTATATGCGAGGTGTATGTAATAAAATCATACACTTGAATGGGACTTGTTTTTGAAATATCACTGCATAGTTGTTTTTGTAAATCAAGCAATCCATTAAAATTGCCAGAACATCTCCTACTGATATCTTCAATATAGCTGCTTGTGTCGAATACATGACAATGTAACCCATACACATATTTTGCTAAAGATGTCTTCCCGATCCCACCCATGCCAAAAATAGTGAGTATGTCTCTCGTGTCAGAGGATGTATCTTTCAACCATGAAGTCACAAAGTTCTTGGAAGTGTCTCTTCCAATAAGTTGTGGTAGAGCACTCCTTAAGGGTACACGTAATCTAAGGTAGATGTCCTTAACAACTTCATCAATGAACTCTGTCTCTAGCCTGAAACCTAACTTTAATAAGAACACTATAAACAGAATCCACAAAGATTCGATGATTTATTTTATCCAAATATCCAAACAAAATAATAGCGTACTAAGTTATTGTTTTTAGTTATGTTTTCACATTTAAACTTTAACATAATTGCACTTCTAATCTTGTAAGCATCTAATTTCCTAGGTAAACGTTTTGTTTTTTTTATATATAATAAGACAAATCAGAGTGCCACCAATGTAATATGAATTTTCGTAATGTGCCACCAAATTTCATTATGTTTCTACAAGACCATCAAGCTTAAACATTGATGTGGTTTTGCATGAATTTGAACAAATTGTCATGGAATAGTGATGTTTCTACAAGACAATCAAAAGGAAAGACACCATGATTTGAAGATAGATGTTAAAACTAATAAGTAATTCTGCCTTTCTAAAAAAGATGTAAGTGGTAGACTGGTAGTAAACGTATAGCAAACAATTCAAATTTTGATTCTTGATCGAAAGCATATAAAAATTACTAGAATGGTTTATCTATAATCATTTAACAAATTGATTCTAACTCTCAGTGTGTTAAAAGTTATCATCGGCTCATTTATATGAGATCACATAATTGAAAACATAGATTCATTATTTCTATTTGATGATACTGAAGGAACTTATATTGAAATGCCGAGGGAGAAGATAGTACAGAGGTTTCATACGTTAATCAAACAAAATTGATGAATTATGAAATTATGCCGATAAGAAAGTGGTTACCTCCCGTTTACATCATTCCCTTTTAAATTAGCAACTTCTGTAAGTGCTTTTTCCCAATTGTCGATCTTTTTAGCCATTTGACTTCTTTTATTTGCATTTGTCTCCGCCTCCATCTGCTGTCTGTGCTCATCCATTGCAAGTCCAAAGGTACTTTCTTGCTTTCTGATATGGGTGGGCTCAACATGATAAAAAATGGGGATAACAATTTGGTTGGATGACCTACGTTGCTCAAGGATCATCACCAATTCATCAAGGCACCACGACGAATTAGCGTAATTCTTGGACAACACGATAATGGAAGCCCTGGATTCTTTAATCGCACTCTCCAATTCCGGTTTCAGATCTTCTCCAGTTTTAATCTCTTCATCATCCAAAAAGGTAGAGATATTGACATCAAGGAGGGCCTTATGGAGGTGATTGGTAAAACTGTAACGGGTGTCGGTGCCTCTAAAACTTAAAAATAGGTCATGCTTATGACCATGAACCGAAGAAGAAGATGATCCTTCTGCATATTCAGAGAGAACAACCATCAGAAGTTACGGGAAGGTAGGTATGAGTGTCGACTAGATATATAATGAGAGCATCCACTATGCTCAAAGAAGCACAGGTCCAAGAATCCAACGCGCCTCGACTATCATTTGACCTTATTAGTTTTGGGATAATGTTAAGGTAGTCCTATGAACTTCATATTATATTTTGGTGTTCCAGGGGGATATATGCCATTTTTTGTGTGTTAGAAAAGCTACTATCAGAAGTTGAAGGGGTGATTTTTGTAAACCGATGCGATGCCTTGTCACTAAATGACCGCCACATCATTTAAAATATTTGCCAACTCGTTAATAGAGTCCACGTCATTGTATCCAAGAAATTGCAAATACTCCTCACATTCTAGTCCTAGACCTTGGTGCACATCTGAGGAATATGAAATATTATCTAGACATATTTGTCAAATGAGTCATGATGCTGATGCTCAAAAGTCTTGGCCAACTACTTAAGTGTATCTAGAGGAAGAATTTCTAGCACTTCCTTCACTAATGAGGCTTAGTCCATTAAGCAGATCGGTCCAAAGATATTATAGTTCAAAAAAAAAACCCATAAAATAAAAAATATAATAAAACTTCGAATACCGATTACAAAAATATTAATACTGATTATAAAATGTCAACAAAAGAGTGTCATTTGCTAGAAAATCCTATGGTAATCGGCTATAGAGATTTTTTTTTCAAATACTTTTCATACAAATGAAAATTTTGACTAAATATATTTTCTTACTCTAAAATAGCCCATTTTGGAGTAAATTGTCATTTCGGTAAACACATAAAACATTGGTCAAATTATATATATATATATATATATATATATATATATATATATATATATATATATATATATATATATATATATATATATAGAGAGAGAGAGAGAGAGAGAGAGCTAGGTTCAAATGTTTCTAGCAACTATTGTGTGCATATATGCACCAATAAGAATTCAAGAAAAAAATAAATCATTAATGTAAAAAAAATGGTAGATGAGTCATTTTGTTTTTATAAACCAAAAATATATTCTTATATATTTGGTATATCCCTTAAATCACGTCTACTATTATTTGGCTTATTTCAAACCATCATCTCCACAACCCTAATTCAAATCACCGACCTCTTCACTCTTCTCCTCTCTATCTCTGTAGAATCTGTTGGTCGGCATGTGGGCATCCGACGGGAGAACTACGAAATTCATGCAAATAAAGCAGAGTGGAATATAAGAGACTGTTGGGGTTCATCAGATGGAGAACTACGAAATATTATAGCATATTGGGAAGGGTTCCTTTGCTTCTGCTTTACTTGTGAGGCATAAACATGAAAAGAAAATTTGAGGCTTCCATGTCTATTGTTTAAATCTTTCAGATATATGTTATTAATCTAGGTCAATTCGATTGATGAAAAGTCTACACTTTCAGGTATGTCTTGAACCCGTAAATCTGCCCTTCTGGAGGTTTCTATTCCTTTCATATATTGAATAAGTAATACAATACTTTTGAACCTTGTGGTATGCATTCTAAATCAAATATGTTGCTGGAAATTATGTTTATAGGTAAACTATTGCAAGTAAATCAAATATGGTTTTTGGCTTGTTTGATAATAATGCCTAACAAGTGTTTTTTGAAATGCCTGAAAGAGAATCTAAAGAATTTAACATTGTGGTATGCATCTGTCACACCCCCTTACCGGAACGGCGGAGGACGTTATGTTTAGTATCACAACACATGCATCATAGTAATCAAAGTAACAAACAACCATTGCATTAATATTAAAGTGTTTACAAAGTATGTGATTCACATAAGATAGACTCCAAAAGTAAATAACAAAACAAGACATGAAGCTACTATGCTCCATCTTCTGAATCCCAGCGCGAGTACCTGTCTACTAGTTTCCTAAGAATACAAGTTATTTTGAAAGAGTTGATCAGCATTTAAGCTGGTGAGTTCATAAGATTTAAGTGATGTAAAGTAAGTTGTAAGTTCTTTTTAGAAAAGTTCGTCTGTTCCTCCAGAAAATCCTATATTTTCTGATATGATGAATGATAAGTAAAATGACTCTACAATCCTTTCTATGAGTACTAAATGGATACAAGTTATATAGCACTTCGAGCAAACAGACAATCGATTGTGTGAATCTGCCCTAAGTCCACAACCAAACAAGGAACAGGAGATGAGGCGGAAGTCACACATCCCATTGTTTGTTAGATTTTTATTGTATATAACCCTGATGTATTCATTTAGTACTCACGGAGTTAACTGTAATAGTTCTTTATATTTGATGAAAACATTCTTTAAGAAAATCATATATTTCCTTTAGTAAAAATGGTAACCACGATAGTTCCTTCTATAATAACTTAGTTTATACATGCTATATATAATCTAATATCGAGCAGACAGTTAAATGGGTGAATCTGCCCTAAGTCCACAACCAAACAAGGAACATGAAGTAAGGCGGAAAGCACACATCCAACTGTTCTATCGGACATTAATTACATATAACTCTGATGAATAAACTAAGGTATTATAGAATTAACCACTAAGGGTCCTTTAAGTTATGCTGGTTTAATAAAACGGATTAAACCCTTTCACTGATAAGTTTCTAGTTTAGCCTGTTAAATGTTCTATCTGAAAAGTGTATTTTTGTACTTGAAGACGGTGTATTGAATTTGTATACTAAGACCTGACCCATACCTGGTACTCCTTATGATTACTGGGTGTATACGGAATATATATATATATATATATATATATATATATATATATATATATATATATATATATATATATATAGCTAAGATCGAATAGATAGTAGGTTGGGTACATCTGCTCTAAGCCCACAACCAAACAAGGAACAGGAAGTGAAGCGGAAAGCACACATTCTACTGTCTGCCGGGCCCGTTTAATATATATCTCTGATGTATCTACCGAGGAATCATAAAGTTAGCATTATAGGCCCTCTTTTAACTGGATGTACCAAGACTCGACTGTTCTGATTGTCTTTTGTAATGATGTAAGTTTTCCCAAGTTTAAGACTATCTTTACTAGAAAATAGTTTGCATTACCTTTTATGTGAGGAGATCACTATATGAAGGAAATGGGAAAAAGAAAGTTTTGGACCGCCTCTGATTTGTTCGAAAAGACTCGATTATCTATTGAGTTATGCTCATACTTTAAAAACGGAGTTTTATAAACAATAAAGTAACATAACTTAAAACGAGTTTTTGAAATGATTTTGATTACTTATAAATGCATAAGAAATCCTTTGACGTGATGGTTGTCACAAATAACATTTACACAATTATCATTGTGTGCAACTTGTATTCCCCCCCCCCCCTTCAAAGCATTTAAAAACATTTAAAAGATTGATTATAGGGGTATGAACTCACCTTATGTGGGTGATTCAATTAAAGATTCGCGTAAGGATGAGAAGTTCCACGAATGAATTCCTGGGACACAAACGAGTCCTAAATGACATATAATGGTATATATATATAGGCATGTAATTAGTGTTTTAAACAACTAACATGCAAGGAAGCACCCTTAGGGACTTGCAAACACTTTCTAGGAAGTGTTACAATCACATGTGATTGACTAAAGGGATTTTACGGCCAAAGAGAGGTGTGTTCACGACCACACTTGAGTTTACGGCCAAGGGAGAGTTTACGGCCACACCAAGTGTTTACGGCCGTAAACACCCCAAGATGATGCATTTTGGGTCTTGATTCTTGTTTGTAGGGTATTTGTCTAATGGATAACAAGATGATAGAAGGAATTCTTACACCTTTGGAGGACTTTAGGGAGTTTACGACCCAAGATCCTTTGAAGGGTTTACGGCCGTAAACCCTTCAAGATCTTGAAGATCTTGAAGATGGTGTCTTAGAGTGATGAATCAAGGCTAGAACAAAGGGGTTGTTAAGCATGAACAAGTAAAGGATGAAACACTTACGATTGTGGAGTGAAATGAGAGCTTTTCTTGGATGATACTTGAGAGAGAATGGGTAGTTTACAGCCAAGACTTGGAGAAATGAAGAAAAATGAAGCAAACTATTATATATAGGGGGTAGTTCACGACTAGGAGGGTGTTTACGGCCGTACATAGAGTTTACGGCCGTAAACCCCATGTGTTGGGTTTTCTGGCTCGATTTCATTCCTCTAATACTAAGCTAACACTTTTCAACTTCTATTCCATAAGTTTACTAGGCTTAGAACTCGTTAGAACGACCCTTAACAAGACTAAAAGGCAATAGAATATAGACCGACTTTTGGTGGATTAAATTGACTTTACAAGATAAAAAAAAAATCGGGTTGTCACAGCATCTCTGTAAAAACAATTATGTAAAGTCGATTTCTGAAATAGTGATGATTTTAATTTTCAAAAGACCGAACAAATGGGTATATTGAATTTGTTTAATTTTTGTTGGAATGGAGTTTTAAAATACCGTTAGATCTCCCCCTGATGTGCAACTGGTTCTTGCACATAATGAGGAGGCATGCTCAGCATTCGAACTTGTAATATTAATCTTGATAACCAACCGAACCTCCAATAATTCATGTTTTTTATTTTTTTCTTGTGTTTATGTTAAAGTTTTATTCTTTATTTTGTCTAGAGAGGATGAAATGTATGACACTTTTTGGATTTTTAGGGTTTAACGGTAAGCTCAAGCACCTCAAAAAAGATTTTTTTTCTTTTTCTTAAAGAAGTGTGTTTGCCACATTTTTGTGTGTAAGCTATGAGTTGTAATTGTTATAATTTGAAGTAATTAAGAGTATTAAGATGTTTAGTTTGGGGAAAATGTACATTTGATTAGAATGCTGTTTAATGATGTTTTCATGATGAACATGATTTGTTGTTTATTAGTTTATAAAATTGTGAAAGTATTTATATGGTGGATTCTTGCTTTTTGTGTATTCTAACAAATAGTATTATGCCAGAATGTATATAGCAATAATATTCTTTCAAAATGGTTAAACTGACATTTTGTTAGAATTTGCATGAAAAGGGTTAAACTGAGATTTTTTTTTCATATCAGAATTCAAACACATGTTCATTATATGAGAATATAAATATTACATAAAAAATGTGTTGTTAGTAATTTTGCCAGAATACATTTATACATGCTTTAGAATGTTTATTCATTTATATTTCACATGTTTTGTTCGTTGGGTATATTCTTGATAATACAAATTCTTTAAGAATATTCAAAACCATTCTGCAAGAATAATGTATTCTGTAAGAATATTATTGTTGTATTCTAATAGAATTGCAGTTAATTATTTATATGTTTAATGTGCAGTTGTTACATTTGTATCACTACAAAATATTTGGCAATATTTGGCAATGAATTTGTGATAGGAATGGCTTGAAGAATGGCTTGAAGACCTGATGGGAAAGGCTTGAAGAATGAATCAAAGAATGATCACACTCACTTTTTAAGAATGTTGTTATTTTTTAAGAATTACACTTGTTATTCTTTCAGAATGTTGTTATTATTCAATGAATCATAATTATACAATGTAATTATTTGGTATACTATTAGTTCAAGAATCGACTTTGTGTATTCTTTCATAAAGTTGTTATTATTCAATGAATCAATTTTGTGCATTCTAACAAAATGTTATTCTGACAGAATATAGTATTCTAACAAAATGTTATTCTGACAGAATAAATTCGGTTATTATAAAAAATACTTTAGAATTAATATTGAATTACTTTTAAAAAATCAGATTTTTAAAAGTAGGAGAATTAATTATCCCTAAATTTTCGAAAATTTCCTTTTTTATATTTCATTGTCCAAAATACCCTTATGCTGAAATTTGTGTGATTAAATTGTTTATTTTTAATTAGTTAACAAATATAAAACCCTTACTTAAATTAACTCAAATGATTGGCTCAGAATCAATTTCACAGGCACACAATACTTAGTAAAAACAAAATAACCTAAGTCTATATATATATATATATATATATATATATATATATATATATAGTTTTGTTTAATATCCCTTATGAAAAAACAATCCGGAGTGTAACATCTCAAAAATACTAGAAAAAATTTCATACATTCATTAATTTGTTCAAAGACAATCCAAATGTTACTGTTCTCAAACATCCGAGTAATCACAAAACATAGTGCGGAATAAAAACTGCATGGGATGAGGTGTGACCAAGTCAGACCCTTCCTTTTGGAACCAAAAGTACTTGAAACATTTAAAACATAAAGCCGTAAGGACAAATCTTAGTGAGCTCTCCAAAATACAACATACCATACATATCAGTGAGCCCAACCCTATGGGTATATTCTGTTGGTGATTTTGTTATCATCAATGTTATTTAAGTGTAATGGGATTAGTTTGTTGACCAAAAGTGATCTTGATAAATATTAAACAAGTAAGGAATGTGTGGAGTACACACTTGTTTAAGTTTGATCAAGTTTCAAAGTACACTGTCATTTAGGGGTGAAGCCCCTGAACGAACGGGGGTCCGGGGGCAGCGCCCCTGGGAGCGGGGTCCAAGGGGCAGAGCCCCTGGCTGGGGTCGAGCTAATATATTAAAAATGCATCAGAAAATTGATTTTTTAGATAATTGACCATTGGTTTGACCTTTATCCATATATCCGTTTTATGACAGTTTTTATAGTTTTATGACAGTTTAAAACTGTCATATGACAGTTTCAGACAACGATCTAAAAGTTGGGTTTTGGTCTCATTTTCTGGTACATACGAAATATCATCAAACATTCTTTGTTCTTGTCTCTCTCTGAGTCTTATCTGATTAAAGATTGGGAGTACCACCCAAATACTTTAATCTGAAAGTGAAACCATAATTCTCAGAATTTCCAATGTTATTTTATCCCGATTTTCTTACATATTCCAACCTAGGTGAATGTTATGATCCAACCATAGTCTTATAATTACTTCACTTACTATAGCCCAACTGCAGTCTTTCCCGTAATAATCCAACCATGGTCTTTCATACAAGTGTTGTGATCCAACCACAGTCTTTCATACAAGAGTCACAAAGATAATCTAGCAACCTACATAGTATAGTGAGAAAACTCACCCCGCACTCGTAGCCAGAAAACCACAACTCGCAAAGTCAAGAAATCGGTGCTACAGCCTACCTATCGAAACACTCAAGATCAAACCTTAGTCTATACTCCAAAACTATCCATTTGACCTAAAAGTCAACCAGATCAAAAAGTCAACGGTCAAAGTCAACGCATGTTGACATCCACGTCATGGACAACTCATGTGTAACACTTTAAATTTTCAAACAAATTTTTTTCATTTTTAGGAACCACATAAAACACAATCTCACATTTCTCAAAACCCAAATGTATAAATTGTTCAAAACAAAAGACAACAAAATGTTTGATAATATCCCAGAATCCTCAAAACATAATCTCAAGCTGGTGTATACAATCAAGCCGGCGCCTTCCCACGATCCTGAGAGGTACCTGAAACACATTTCACACAACACTGTAAGCACGAAGCTTAGTGAGTTCTCCAAAATACCACACACAATTAATTAGCCTCTCATGGCTATATCTCGATAAGGACCCTCTGGTCATGTGTCTCAGTGAAGACCCTCCGGTCTCACAGCTCGGGTCGGACCCTCCAGTCCGGTGTCTCAGTGACGACCCTCCTGTCTCACAACTTGGGTCGGACCCTCCAGTTCGGTATCTCAGTGAAGATTCTTCGGTCTCACAGCTCGGGCTTGGACCCTCCGGTCCTAACTCAATAAGGCATAGAAATAACATACAACATAAATCACAAATACAAAATGCATGATATCACATAACTCAGTATAAGCACATAAGACCCTCCGGTCATAAAGTATTACCACTCAGGTAAGTATAGTGAGAAGACTCACCTCGTACGTAAGCAAGTAGGTCTCGTACTCAACGATCGGTCTAGACTCCGCCTACATATCATAATCATCTCTAATTAACACTTTATACAACAACTCTAAAGATGTTAAGCTAGCCCCTTTTCTAACTCTCGGAAAGGGTGAAAGACCATTTTACCCCTCCATGGTCCCCATAATCCATAACTTGATCAAACCCTAAAAGTCAAGGGAATTTAACACTTGAGTCAACAGTCCATGTTGATCCAACTCGTCAAGTGCATTTATGCGACTCGTCGAGTTCCTTCGTTTCTCTGAAATATCGGGAAAATCCAACTCAACTCGTCGAGTTTGTAACGCGTCCAAACTATCAGGGAAAACCCTAACCAACTCGTCGAGTTGGCTCACCAACTCGTCGAGTCCTTTCGGTCCATTCTCTCATTCAGACGTTTTTAAGCAGAACTAAGGCCTCATACTTTAGATCTAGCCTTCTAAGGTTGAAATACCATGTAAAGCTGCAAGCTTTACATCCATGCATGGCATCTAGGGCTAAGTTTGCCAACCCAAAGCTCAATAAAGGGTTTAATGCATGAAAGTTAGCCAATAGATTGATAAAGCTTGAATCTTTTGGTCTAAGGGACCTCATACTGTCCAGATCTGAAGTCTCATCTTCAAGGCATGCTCAAACAACTAAAGGACTCAAAGAGAAGATGGAAATGGCCATAAACTCCCTAGTGAAGAAATCTAACAAACAAATGGTCAAGGTGATAGCTTTTTACCTCCAAATGGCAGCTAACACTGAAAGAATACTGGATCCAAGGGCTCCTTCTCGTTCCAAGCCTTTTGCTTCTCAAACTCCTTCTAAGAATGCACTAAAACATACAATCTTAGCCTATCTCTCTCTCTCTCACACACACACACACATATGGTAATAGCTCGATTAGGGTTTCTCTCAGTGTGTGAAGGTGATGAGGGAGGCGGGGTAAAGGACTTAAGGTCCTTTAAATAGGGTGCAAACCCTGAAAATTAGGGTTTTCACACTCAGCTCCTACTTGTCGAGTAGACTCTAAAAATCATGCGGCCATTTCAATCTCTTACTCGACGATTTGGGGCCTCCAACTCGTCGAGTTGCTCTGACAAAATGAATATAATTTAATTGAATAATTATAGCTGGGAGTCGGTATGTTACATCATGGCCACGTCGTAGCCATCCCATTAAGTAGCGATCAACTTGGCTGCCACGTCATGGCAAGCATGCCACCACGCTGTGTCATGGTCCAGATAAAACAATCATGAATCCATTCTCTTCCCCACGTATTGGCAACCAACTCGCCACGTCGTGGCTACTGTCCTTAGGCAGCTTAATGGATTGAGTCCTTAATCCATTAAGCCCATAACTCATACTTTATAGAAAGCTTATAGGGACTCCAAAAGCTCCTAAAAATCCAAAATTTATGGACATACATGACCCATGCATGTCCTTCACTCAAACTAGGTCAAATGGTAAGAAAAGTGACCTAAAACTCATGCATAACTCTAAAAACCCAACCAATTTCTAGATCCATAAGATATTATACTCAAGGGACCTTGGTGAGTCATAAAGTTGAAAACTTAATCTCATCTCATCACTCAAACTTCATTTATGGACCAAAACATGCTAAGAAAGCTAGATACAAGAAATGAATCAAAAAATGATAATATTGGAAATGGGAAGAACGATTGTTATTGTGAGGATTGAGTTACAGACTACAACTATAATGCATTAACGTACAACTATTATAACATGTTGGCTTTTCGTATGAGTGCACATTCATGTACGCCTTCTTCAGTATGTGTTTGTGTGTGTATATGTTTAATATCCAATGTGTTTATGAGGTGTTTAAGCTCTAGTTACAAGTTTTAATAGGTGTGCTTGTGTTTTTTGATTTTTAGTATCTATGCGTGTGTTTTGTTGGGAGAGAGAGAGATGGAGAGAGAGAGAGAGGGGGTAGGTGGGTATGTAGGTCCTTTTGTAGTTTTAATAATAATAAAATATTTAAAAAAGAAAGAAAAATGAAAAATAAATATATTAAAGGTATAATAGTCATTTTAATTTTAGGAGGGACCAATTCCATAACAAAACATGTTGAAAATGACCACCAATCCAAAATTTTCAATGTTAGGACTAGTTTCCTAAAAATGTAAACCACGGGGACCATATATACAATTTTTTCTAAATTTTATAATAAATACTAAAATGCCAACCTTGGGGACCAAAGCACGTAATTTTTGTCAACCACAATAACTATCAATGTATAAATTTCAAAGTTTGGACCTAGCGGTATCCGGTGTTGCCCTCCCTCCTTGAGGTAGAGGGTTCAAGTGTCGTTAGGGACATAGGTGGAGATTAATGAGTAGTTTAGAAATAGAATATTTGTCATTCAAAAAAAATGTGTGATAAACCATAACGACCAAAATTATAATTTAGCATTGAAAACTAGTTAGACCTAACATATAATTTATTCATTTGTTAAATTAAAAATTATATGGACCAAAACTAATTAATCCATAAAGACTATAGGACCAAAAAGTATAGTTCACTTATTTCATAAAGGGGAAATTATACATTAGTCCAACAATATTTTTTGAATTTATCGAATCAGTCCCTATATTTGTGTATTTCATGGAGGAATACAGTAGACATCGACATGTTTATTTAATCCCTCTAACTTGAAATAACATGTTTGTCCATGACACACAATCAGTTGGAGAATATGTGGCTGTCCAATTAGCATGATGTGGATAACACGTGGTTGTCCACTTGGACCTAAGGTTTATTAAGAGGGTAATAAGGGTATTTCACATATAAATTTTGATTAAGTTTTGTGTTTACAAACATGTCTAGGAGCTCACCTCCGGAATTTTGACGGTGTTTTCCTCAAGCGACGATGTACATGCTTGGAAGTAATGATCGGTTAGATCTAAGGTTCTGGCATGAAGGCCATCCAAACACCGGGGACATTTTGTCGTTTAATCCGATTATTTTTCTTCATTGTACCGATAGACGCGGGATTTAGAATTTAGATAATGGAAAGACAGGTTTTGAGTTGTATTATGATGATGGAGAAGGTTCTGGTTTACAACCTTTATCGCCGACAATGTCAGAGTTTTTGATGAGGTCAGGGTTGACCAGTTGCTCGATAAATTATCCTAGATCAAGATAAATAGATTAGGTAGGGCAGAACATCCACTGACGTCGAAAGTGGTTGTTAAATTGATGTCTACGTTCATAATTTCGGATTCACAAGTTACCAACGAATTACACTGTGATGTCTACAAAGAAGCGTTCGTTCTCGGAGCTAAATCTCGTGAGATGCCATGTAACCATATCTACTATCCCGATTGCATTCTCCCATAGCTAACTCTCCGCAAATTCTATCTAGTTTTCAACCATGAACTCCCAACAAATTTAACTAATTCACTCAATCTATAAGGCTCAAACCAAACAGAATAAGAATCAACGACAATTAGATTAACAATATGGAGATTACCTGGCGGTGGATTTGTCGTTGGAAGGTTCGTCAACGGTAGAAGAACTGGTTGTGGAAAGAGAGAGCTTCAAGTTGTCTAAACGAAAATGGATGGCGAGTTCAATAGCAGTTCAAGGTACACCGAGGAGGATCATATGGGAATCGAGAAGGAACGAGACTAGAGGAGAAGGTGGATTCGGTAGAGCTTTTCGCAATATTTTATCATTCTTCGGGGGATCAAGGTCCTCTTCAAATTCAAAGGGTTCATCCATGAACAGAAGTCACAGTTTATCCATTTCAGCTTTTGGTAGAATGGGAAGTAGGCAAAATAGATGAGGTGGCAAAGAAGTCATCGGATTACCCCTTTGCTTATTCCAAAAGGACCAATTAGACCCGAAAAAACAACTTTATTCCCTCGTAAAGCACGAAAAAAAAAAGTTAAGGGACTGATTCGAAACTTTCAAAAAATATTGTTTTACTAATGTATCATTTTCCATTTCCTTAATTATAAACCAGAGTGACTACATTTTTTTATAGTGACCAAAATTGTACTTAATGAAAACCAAAATTGTACCTAATGAAAATTCAGTATTTATTTAAGCCTCTTTCTGAAAATTCAGTATTTAAGTATTATATGGATAAAAACTTCAATTAAAATATGGATCAAAAATGTAGTTCTAAGTATTTTGTAAATTAAAACTACTTAAAAATTATAACATATTCAAATTATAAACTACAATAACTAAAATTATAACTAATACATAAAAACTACTAAAAGCAAAAATAAAATTGTAACATCCATAAAATTCATGAAAATTTTTAACTTTTAAAACAACCCAAAAATCATCATTGTTTACAAATAGTTTTCAGAACATGTTCAATATTAGAGTAATCCCAAAATCATGAAAAAAACATGAGGATGTGCACGATCACGACTTCGCCTTCCCGCGATCCTCTGAGGTACCTGAAAAACAATCCAAAACTGTAAGCTTAAAGGTTAGCAGGTTCCCCTAAAATACCAAACACAAAAAAATAGCACAATTATAATAACAGCATGCAATGGGTCCACAGCTAACAGACTGGATTATCTGAGAGCCCACAACATAAGTCTGGCTTGCCCCTTGGACCCACAGCTTATGTATGGCTTGCTCCCCAGCCTGATCAGTTCTCGGACTGAATACCACTAAGCCCTCAGTACGATTCTGGCATGCCCTTCCCGACCCTCAGCTCGTATCTGGAATGCTTATGAGTCCTCGGTATGAGTCTGGCATGCCCTCCTCGACCCTCAACTCATATCTAGCTTGCTCTAGGGTTTGTTGGCTACAACACGGAGCAGTACAACCTCAACCCAAACCACACAATATGTCGACATATAACAAACAATATCATATATAGATAAACAGACAATATCACAAGTAGTCTTATAGATCTACCAAACTAGCATGCATATCTATTCCATACTCAACATATCAACAATATCAGGTTATCAAACCAATGGGACGACCTTGGTGCCTTCGACCCGAAAGTACAATGAGGAAAGCTCACTCACAGTTGAACAGAACTAATAAGGCTCGACTCCGAATCTCAGCTCTATACTCAATGCCTACATCCACCAAGTGACCAATTCCATCAAAAATCCCAAAAATACCCAAAATACCCTAAATAGTCAAACTTGGTCAAACATGGTCAAAATCCATAAATCCACTGAGTCAACCCAACCGAGTTAACTCAAAATTGGTTGTTCTATACGAGTACGCGGGGTGTACTCCGAAGGTACGCTCAGCGTACACAAGCCTCACACTGACTGATTACGGGGGAGTTGGCCGAGTACGCGAGGCGTACTCCCTTCTACGCGAGGCGTAACCTCGCAACTCCATTTTCTTTATTTAGTGCTTAATGGCTTCAGTATTTAAGCTCCCACTTCATATCCAAGGTCCAGAGGTATACTAGAGTCATAAAGTTTCCAACTTTATGACTCTAGACGTCCATAAAGTCCTTAACACAAGGTTTCAATCCATTAAGACCTTCTACATGGTGCATGTAGCCAAACTAGCTAAAGGGACCTCATTTTTATGGATTAGAACCCTTCCTTGGATCTGAAAGGACAACCCAAAACGTCTAAAACCAATCATGCATAAAAATGGGACTTTTGAGACAAGAAGAACCACAAAAAGCTACCAAAATGAGATCTAAGAAAACAAAACATCAAGGTGAAGACTTTTTACCTTCTAGAGCTTCCCAAGAAGGTGATGATCCCAGATCCACAAGCTTGCTTCAACTTCTAAGCTCCTTGATGCAATTCCTTCTTCCTTAAGCACACAAAGGACACACTTTTAGCTCAAAATACACTCTTATGGGGTTAGTGTTTGCCAAAAACGACTCAAGGTCTTAAATACCCCACAAACCTTAAAATTTAGGGTTTCACTCGGACATGAGTACGCCCAGCGTACACATGTGTACTCGCAGCGTACTAGGGCACGCCTTAGTACGCTTAGCGTACTCTTCCAGCATCAAAATGACAAACTTGGGAATACGGCTTCCCATGGCTACTTCCTTCCAATCCAAGGACCAAAATGACATAACTTAAAACCAAGGGATGAATTTGAAAATGCCTGAAGACCGGGGTGTTACAAAAATTCAATAATTTCCAAAATTAAAACTAATGGAATCAAAGCTATAATTTCTACACTTCATGGGATATACAAGGCTGTATGCAGTGGATTCGGCACCAACTCGGCACATCTGAGCTGAATTCGGTAAATATCGCGCCAACAACTAGACATGTTGAGTTCAGTGGCCTAACGGGCAAGTTATTACCGATGAGAGAGTGTTTTTTCAATATTTAAATTTATGTCAGTTTATAA
Organism: Lactuca virosa; assembly: GCF_052849685.1. Taxonomy (NCBI): domain Eukaryota; kingdom Viridiplantae; phylum Streptophyta; class Magnoliopsida; order Asterales; family Asteraceae; genus Lactuca; species Lactuca virosa. The sequence goes on from NC_136426.1 coordinate 147,965,910, forward strand.
CAAGTTACCATTTTTTAATTCAAAATTTTAACCATTTTTTCAACGTTTATAAATACCAACAACCATTTTATTTTATAGCACATAACAACCTTCAACTTTTCACTCAAACACTCTTCATATTTTGAGAAAAAATGGTTTCCCCGTCCAACCCAAAAACTCCAAAAACAAGCAAGAAAAATATCCAAAACACAACCACTTCAAACCCTTTGATACATATTTTCTTCCAAAATCAAAGTGATCATCCTATTTATTCACCTCCTACTTAACCTTATCTTGGTGCATACTATACTTCATATCCTATTGATACCCAACCCTAACCCCACTCAATCTCAATCTTAATCCCAACCCCAATTTTAATTCCAATTTCAAGTGCAATCCCAAATGAAAAATAAGTTCAACCCATTTGACAACCTTCTGACTTTCACTTCCAATTACAATCTCAAAGCCAAACCCAATTCAAAACTCACTCTCAACCTGAAGTCGTATCTAAAACGGATTCTGAGTCGGGAGAGATTCAACCTCAACCGGAACCCAAGAAAAAAAAGGAAAGGGACATTCTAAGAATTGGACACCGAAGGAAGAAGTGATGTTGGTTCGTGCATGGGTGGTAGATGTTTGGGAAGACCCAAAAGTCGGGAACAACCAAGATGCGTCAACTTTTTACTGGAAAGTTAGTAGGCGTTTTCTCTCAGTAATGAAGTTTGGAGACTATAGAAAAAAATCAAACTTAGTTGAAGCAGAGGAACATCGACAAAGTTGTCGTGGAGTTTAACACGATATTTTCGAGTGTGACGCGACAGTGGCAAAGTGGTGGAAACGGTGAAACAATATTGCAAAAAACTCTAACACTTTACCCGAACGATAAGGGGGCACCTTTTAAATTTCTTCATTTTTGGATGTAACGCCTCATTCCTGGTATGCATTTATTTGTAAATTGTTTATTTTTGTAGAGCTACTCGACGAGTTGGGAGCCCCAGACTCGTCGAGTAGAAGCGAGATTGGACGCGGGTTTTAAGCCATCTACTCGACGAGTTAAGAGCCCTCAACTCGACGAGTAGGCCTGCCAGAATGAAACCCTAATTTCAGGGTTTTGCGCCCTATTTAAGCAACTTAATCCCCACCTTATGGCCTCATTTCTAGCCTCCAAGTCCCAAACCCTAATCCACGAAACCCTAGAGCATTGTTTGAGTTTGTGAGCTATTTTTGAGTGTTTTTGTGTGTTTTGAAGCTTGTAGAAGAAGAAGAGGCTTGAGGACTCCAAGAGAAGATTGTAGATCCAGAAGCAACGTCTCATTTCCTTCCTTTTTTGGTAATCAAGTCTCCATCTTGGCTTTTAGTTCATTAGATCTTTATATGTCCATTTAGGGGGGGGGGGTTGGTTCAAGAACCTTGATCCTTGGGACATGGACGTCCTAAGTGGTTTATCTTTCAGATCTAGGATCTAGAAGGGGTTTCATGGCATAAAGGTGCAAACTTTATGACCATGGAAGCTTAACCATGCAAGCTTAAGGACGTTTTATGACCTTTTAAGCCCAAAAGGGCCATGCATGGAAGTAAAGTCTGAGACTTTACGTGTTCATTGGGTGTTTAGGACCTAAATCTAGATTTTCATACTTTGGGTTGGAGTAATAAGTCTTTTGGACGAAGATCTATGTCCTAAAGAACTAGGGTTTGAGCTAAACCCATTAACAAGGACTATAAGCGGGTAAAGTTAGAAACTTTACCCTTAAAAAGGCATTTCCAGTGCTTAGAGGAATTATGGTGTTTGGATCTGAAGAGTAGAGGCTTAATTTGTTAAGATGGCCGAAACAGACAGAGTCGTGTTGTCCCGTTTTCTGTGATGGTAGAACTCGTCGAGTCTGTGGGTAACTCGACGAGTTGATTCGCCAAATCGCGACCATTAGTAGTCAGGGAACTCGGCGAGTCAGGAGGGTGACTCGACGAGTTAGATCGCGATTTTCAGGGTTTTAGGACTCGGCGAGTTGATGGAGCAACTCGGCAAGTCGGGTCAACCCAGAACATTGACTTTGACCAGAATGTTGACTTTGACCAGGGGTAAAATGGTCATTTTACCCTTAGAAGGATTCTCAGTTTTTGACTAAGTGTTTATTGTGAATATATAGTCGGGGAGTCGTGGGATCAGCCATCAGAGATTCCTCATGTGAGAGTTCAACACCCAGTTTCAGAGGTGAGTTTCCTTCAGTAGGAACGAGTCTAAGACACTAAGGCCGGCCCATATATCTGATATGTTAGTAGGCGAGTGTGGTCGGGGCCGAAATCTCATAGTAGGCGAGTGTGGGCAGGGCCCGAATCTCGTAGTATTATTTGAGTATAGTTATGTGACTGTTTGATAGGAATAGATATACTTGTTGTCTGTGTGATACTTGTATGCATGTTAGACAACGGAGTATGGGCGAGGCCTGAATCTCCTAGACAACGGAGTGTGGCGGGTCCCGAATCTCCATGAGAGTGGGTGGGGCCCGTATCTCTTAGTTGCATATATGTGTATAGTATGTGGTAGTTTGGGGAGACTCGCTAAGCTTCGTGCTTACAGTTTTCAGTTTTGGTTTCAGGTACTTCCGCTAGTAAGGGGAAGAGTTCAGGATGACTGCATGACACACACCACAGTTTTCAGCCTGGGAGGATTCAATCTGATATTTTGACATATGATTTTGATACATTGATAGATGATATGAAATTTTTGAGATACATGATTTATGACATTTTGATACTTATGGTTTTGTTATTATGATGTTTGATGAAATATGGTTTTTCTTAAATGATTTAAAACGAAATTTTCGGACCGTATTTTTGGGATGTTTCATTGGAATATTGTAAAGGTGTTGAAAAAGTGGCAAGATATCCAAAGTTCGGAATCATTCACAGATGGTTCTTCTAAAAGAACCAAAACATTCGAAACCACTTACAGTCAATCGTCAGATGCGCATGTCGAAATTGACATCAATGAATATAAGCCTATTGAAGTTCCAAGAGCTAGTCGAGCTAGTCGTCCTATGGGAAGAGACCAAGCTAAAAGGAAAGGGTAAAGGGTCGTAAGTAGTTCAAGTAACATTGAGCTAATGACAAGAAAAATAGACAACTTGAAGACTACTTTGGAACAATACTTGGGTTTTGCAAAAAAAAGAAGGAAAATTTTCGTTACATGACGAAAGATACTAGTAACCCTACCTGACGCAAAATAGAATTGGCGTTAAAGCCAAAGATTGATATATATATATATATATATATATATATATATATATATATATATATATATATATATATATATATATATAGGTTCTATGAAAAACAAAAAAAACCTAAAAAAAATCCTAAAAATCATAAAAATGCATAAAAAAATAATTCGAGATCACAAAACTTTTTTTTGACTTTATAAATGAAAATCGCAGCTTTTTCTTCAAATTCACTGAAATTTTTTTTGAAAAAAAACAAAAAAAAAATCGATTTTTTATTTTTTTCAGCGATTTTTTCATATATAAACTCAAAAAAAAGTTTTATGATCTTTAAGTATTTTTTTTATGTATTTTTATAATTTTTAGGGTTTTTTGTTTTCCAAATAACCCTTCCATATATATATATATATATATATATATATATATATATATATATATATATATATATATATATATATATATATATATATATATATAGGTTTATCTATATTTCGCAGTTTTAATATCTGATGTTGTGTATTTTTAATATGGATATGTTTTTTTAAGTGTCTTGTAATTTTCCCTTCGGGTTAATGAAATTTAGTTATTAGAAAAATTAATTTGTTTAAATTGATTGTTTTTATATAAAGAACAAATTACTGAAATAGTCCCTGTGGTTTAGCTAAAGTTGCGCGTTTGGTCCCTATGTTTTGTTTTGCACTCGGACCATCCCCACGTTTTCTTTTTATTACCCGCCTGGTCCCTGGGTCCGTTAGTCGTCAATTCCAAACGTTAAGTCCCTCACGTGCTTCGCACATGAGGGGTATTTTCGTCATTTTATACATGGCGCCTAAATGCAATGCCAATCGTTTCTTCATTCCGATCATTTTACGATCACCTCCCTCTCACACACACTCTCTCTCTCTCACTTAATCTGTAACTCATCAAAATCGAGTAGAAACCGTAACTCCTCAAAATTTTGCAAGAATCATCGAAGCAACAATGGTGGGTTGGAGGATTAGAGCAAACATGGAAGAAATAGACGTTGAAAACCATTACGGTAACCCCTTAATTTCAAAAGTTAAATTTATCACTTACAAATTTCAAGCTAATAAGTTGAAGCTTTCTCTTTTACAGCTGGTCATCCAACTATCTTCTCCATCAGATTATTCTATGGTGGAGAGTTTACGAAGTTTCCTGGAAGGAGGTACGTCAAGGGCAAAGAAAGATACGTTGATCTATTGGACATTGATGAGTTTTGTGTGCACGATATTGATGAGATGATGGAGACCCTAGGCTGTGTTGAGGAGGGTAAGTTGCTTTATTACCATTTCAAAAGACCCTTTTCAGATTTGGACTTTGGGTTGTTTGCATTGGCTAGTGACAGTGACATTAACCATTTGGGTACATACGTGGGTCAACATAAACTGATTGAAGTTTATGTTGAACATGGTAAAACAATGTTGCATACATATACAATGTCATCTACCCCTAGTAAAGTTAGGATAGAAGAAATCGTTGATCAACCTTCGTGTAGTAGACCAATGTGTGGGTAAGTTCTGTGGGAATGGAAAATATCAGGTGAGTGGTCCATGGATGGACCAATGTGTGGTAGACATGGCTCAGAACACATGTTCTTGTAGAAAATGGGAACTCACTGGTATACCCTGTAAACATGCCCTTGTTGCTATATGGGACATGCGAAAAAATAAGCAGAATGTTGGCGTACCTGAAGAATGGCTTCATGCTACTTACTGGTTAAAAACTTGGAAGGAAATGTATTCTTTCAAGATTGAACCAATTAATGGAAGAAGAATGTGGGAAAAGTTTCCATGTCCAACCACTTTGCTTCCTCCTAATCATCATGTCCCCATTGGAAGACCAAGGAAGAAAAGAAGGAAATCAGCTGTTGAATTAGAAGATATGGTGAAGGGTGGTAGGGCATCAAGGAAGGACAAGAGTGTGACATGTTCAAAATGCAAAAAGCTTGGTCATAATAAAAGAAGCTGCAAAAGTCAAAGTGCATGTGATACTAGTTCAAGCAAGAAAGGGAAAGCTGGGAATAAAGCTAAAAGTGTAGGTGATGGTAGTTCAATCAAGAAAGGGAAGGATGGGAAGAAAGGTCAAAGTGCAGGTAATGGTAGTTCAAGCAAGAAAGGGAATGTTGGGAAGAAAGCTCAAAGTGTAGGTGGTGGTAGGCAAAGTGGAACTCAAAGTGCATGTGATGGAATTTCAAGCAGGACAAGGAAGGCTGGGGAGAAAGGGAAGAGTATTGCTTAAGTTATGATTGTGTTTTTATATTTTGTGTCTGTGTTATGAACCAATTATGGTGTTATGATCTTTTGTGTTTATTATATTTGTCATTATGTTTTGTGTCTATGTTATGAACAATTATGGTATGACTTTTGGGACCTGTTGTCTATATATGGTATGACTTTTAATGTATCTCTATTTTCAATTATGGTATGAACAATTAGTGCTATAATCTGTTGCTATGTTTTTGTTTTAATTCAATTCCATTTTATCCAATTCTATTCAATTATTCAATTCATTCCATTCTAATTCAATACCATTCAATTCTATTCAATCATTCAATTCAATTCCATTCCAATAGAAAACCAGTTAATTGCATTCCATTACAAACCACTCAATTCCATTCCATTATAAAACAGTCAATTGCATTCCATTACAAACCACTCAATTCCATTCCATTACAAACCACTCAATTCCATTCCATTATAAAACAGTCAATTCAATTCCATTCCATTACAAACCACTAAATTCCATCCCATTAGAAAACTGCCTTGATGAAACAAAAGATAAGTACATTGATAGCATAAATTAAAGCTTGTAAATTAAAATTGACACAAAAAAACCCAACTGAACACTAATAACAGCCTCAAGGCCCTATTCTCATGTTGAAGCTCATCCAATGACTTCTGCAAATCAGGGGAGATACTTTTTTCAGTTTTTTCACCATTAAAGTTGTCATCATCAACCCAATCTATGAAACCACATTTTGCTCCCTGCATTTTGAGTAATTTGGTGTGTGTTAAAGGTATGTGATATATAGATATACTTAAGAAGAAATTGTCCTTACCTTTCCAGTACAACAATAGAAAAGTCTTCCAGGGTTTTTCTTGGTAGTCGATCTTCGTATCACACCAACTTCACCACACTTGCAGGTTTTTTCCATTAGGGTTGATCGACACTTCAAAGAAGACGAAATGAAGGAGAAGAAGAAAGTGCGTATTCGAAAATAGAGAGAATCGGGGTTTAGGGGTGTTCTAATAGATTTTTTATATAAAATGACGAAAATACCCCTCATGTGCGAAGCACGTGAGGGACTTAACGTTTGGAATTGACGACTAACGGACCCAGGGACCAGGCGGGTAATAAAAAGAAAACGTGGGGATGGTCCGAGTGCAAAACAAAACATAGGGACCAAACGCGCAACTTTAGCCAAACCACAGGGACTATTTCAGTAATTTGTTCTTATATAAATTAACTTTTGTTAAAAAAAATAAAAAAAAACATGACAAAAATGGCAAACCATCATTTTTTAAATGACAAAGTTTTAAAGATGTAGGACAAATCCTACATGGTGCTAGCAAAAAGGATATGACTAAAATAATACCTCTCTCTCTACCCTAATTATCAAAATAGTTCGAAGTTTAATATAAAATTGTAAAGAAATAAATATAGCCATACATTTCCATTTACAAATAACAAAGTCAACTTAGACAGTATTCATCTTCCAAGGTGCCTCAAAATCTTTCTATTGCAATTCTTGAATCACGTAGAACAACAATGGTCAAAAACGCCAACATTCCAAAACCTAAACAATCTCATATATCTAAAAAGATAACAATTTTCAATAACTTTTAACACCAATCCAAAAGAATCATGTCTAATCACATATTCCCATAAAAACAACACATCAATCAACCATTTTCACTAATCCCAGAAGACTCACCAACATCTTCAACTCTCACCACTTCTTCAACCACTTTCCCCCTATTCCCAACTCCATCCACCACCTTATTAAACCGGTCAACCCAAACATCATAATCAACCACATACGGTGTTCCAACAAGCCCATCAACATAATCAGCAAACGCCTTCAACAAAGCCGACACCTCACCTAAATACTGCTGAATCACCCTCTTGGCCCACAATCTTTGCCGCCACCTCAGCGCTGACTCAATCGAATCCGCCTCCTGTTGACTCGCCATTTTTCCACCACAAAGATAGTAAACAAGATACACAAGACTCTCACAATCAGAAGAAGGACAAAGCTTCCCATGTTGTAAAGCATGAGACGATGAGAATTGTAGGTTAACAGCTGGACACGTGTCCTTATCATCCAAAACCGCCCGACCCCACGAAACTAATATATATAAATCGTTTGTTTTTATAATATTTTCGGGACAGATGTCGCCATGCTGGACGTTTGCTGACTTGGCGCTTTTTAGAGCGGAAAGACAATCGCGACAACATCGGATCACATCATGGGAAGTAAACGGGATGGTTTTGGTTGACAACGGGTCGCCAGTGGGGTGTACGATAAGAATCGGTGTACCGCATGACGGGTGATCGCACCGGCCTTTCGGGTTCGGGCGGGTACAAGTGCCCGAATGTAGGATCCGACCCGAGTCCACGATTTGTGGAAGATTTTTACTACAAATTCCATGATCCCGGAAAATGTTCAACACTTTTGTTTGCCTTTGGACTTGATACCATAAGCTCATGTCTTCCCATGAGGGTTCTAATCGGGTCGGGTGGGCCCCCACATATAACATCAATGGTTCCGTAGGGAACTCTATAGAAAAAGCCGTATAGCAACATCCATTCCACCCGTTAATCAATCCATTCACTTGAAAACTTCTATGATTCCGGTCGTCCCGATTCCGGAGATCTTCCAATTCCAAGACTTCGCCTTGCTCGAGCTTCAACCGGTTATCTCGATCGCATTTCTCGTCAAATTTCACAATTTCGGGTTCATTACGAAAGGGTATTATCGACTTTTCGCCCTCTACGAGGCGTCGCTCGACTCGCCGTTGATGGAGACGAAGGGCGTGATCGGACGCGAGGGACGTTATCGTCCTTTTCGCGTCTCCACTCCATTGAGCAATCGAATAGTAAGTTGCTAAAAGTATTTGCAAACATCCTAAATCTCTCCAATTTGCATTCCCTAACTTGTTCCATATCCGATCAACTCGAGAAACGTTAACTTCCGCGTGATTTGTTATCCAATTCACCATCGAAAAGTACGGATTAGGATTCCCGGACGTTAAATCAAGTTTCCCGAGGTCGCCCTCGAGTTTAACCACACCTCCGGAATTGGAATCAAGAACTAAAACGTAAACGGAATCACTACTACCGGTTCCATACTTGCTTAACATTCTCGAAAGCAATATCCGTGCCCCGTAAAATAAAGCTTCGGAAATAGAAGAACACGAGAGTGTCGAATTGGATTCATTTCCGATTCCGATTCCGGGTCGGAATAACGCAAACTGGACCACCTGGTCCCACCTGACATGTGGGTCGGCCTCGTTTTTTAAAACCAAGGCCGACCCACAGAGCGAATCGAGCCGTCTTCTCGATATCGCTTTTTCTACGGTATAAAATTTCGACCCGGAATATCGGGGACACAAAATGGAATATGGGGATGACCCGTTTTCATCCCAAAATGTATGCCATAAGGAATCGGAAATAGCATGTAAGAAATCTTCTAGGGCTAAAAACTCAAGTTCTTTTGAGTTATGGGAAATTGGCATTCGGTGTAATTGTTGAAATAATACGGATTCTAAAGCGAAATCTAGGGTTTGTAAGTCTTCGAGTTGAAAGGGTGATGTGAAGCCATGTGAATTCTCGTTGACCCATTCTTCGAGGTGTTGACTGAATAAGTCAATGTCTGTGAGGTTTTTTGCACATTCTTTAGCTGCTTTTAATGCTCGTTTTGAAGTGGATATGCTCGATGCACTTCGTGAGGAGATAACTGTGTGTAGATAGATGCATTTATGAATTATGAGTTATGGAAAGTTAGGATTTGAATGGAATAATGAATTCAGATGGATTAATTCTGCAAACCTGATGATGTCTTTCTAAAACTTCCGTCCAGACTTTGCCCACCAAATGAGCCGGAATCATATTGATGTGAACCTTGTAAGAAGTAAAAAATTAGTATATCAAGCAAAGAAATCAAAAGGCTGTATACATTAAGAGTTAAATATGTATTAAGATTCCAGAATCATACTACAATACTACTAATCCTAAGACATTAATTTACATTTATGGTGTAATTCAAAATAATATGCGTACAATTCTCTTTCATATGCCCTTTTCTTTTACAAAATGGGGGATCTTTGGAAGTGATTCTCAAAGTGATTATTGCTACTTGAAGAATCATAATCATACAATCACATGCTTAAAGTTGGATAATTACGTAATTTTATATTCTTACATCTCCACACAGATCATAAATATTAAAAAAAAAAAAAGCATCATAATCACTTTCTACCAAACACCCCCTTATGCCAATGACCCATTGGGGAAAAAGTGCACATATAACCTAGCATAAGCAATCCACAAGCATTACATATAAGAAAATCTAATAAGCTAAAAATCAAGTTCTTTTCAAATCGCAAACAGATTATAGATGTCAAAATGTCTAATTTCAGCACAAAGTAATGAAAGGGGAAACAATCTATACATTCAGGAGACTACATTTTGCGAAAGATATTATGAACCCAAAAGATGAGCGTAAGTACCCAAGAACACACACACACACACATATAAACACAAACAAAGAGGGAAAGAAGAAAGAAACTTGATATGAACTCACCTATTTGCATATTCGTGTCTGAAAATGCGAAAAAGCTCCAAGATTCGCAAACCCCAGAATGGGTTTTGTTGTGGAGACGCTATTTAGCATATTCCAGAAGCTAAAACGAGATGCAATTACTCACCATGGAGCCCAATGTAGCACAAAGAATGTACCCCTAATTACAAAGACAGATAGAGTGACAGAGATGTGTGATTATGATAGAAAATGGTAGAAAGAATGAGGGAAAAAGAAACAACATGCCAATAAAGAAAAACGAAAGGGAAAGAAAAACACCAAGGCAACAACTTACAATGATGGAGATGATGTTGATGGTGCTTCCCACTCTTAGCTCCACCCACACCCACCTAGGTTTTGGATTGTTTTTTATTAATGAAGGAATATATAAAAAATGGTGGTTTTTTTGTAAAAATTTGTAGTATCCAGATGTGGTTGGTGGTTGTTTGGTGTTTTTTTTGTAGGTTTCTTGTTTCTTGTCTCCTTTTGTTCTTTGCCTATCTTTAAATCTTTCTTTATAAGCTCACTTGATTCCCCAAGAGACCCCATTTCAATGGCAAACATTAAAAGTAATTTCAATCACAATTTCCGAGGTGTGTAAAGATTAAAGAGTGTTCTTTTTTTTTTTTTCAAATAATATAGTGTAAAATTGTATTTATTTTCATTTATTGTGAGTTTGATGCTTTGATTGTTGGATGAGTTATGGATTTTTAGGTGTGGCGTAAAGTTTGCTACTTTTTTGTAAATTCATTTTAGATTTTAAGTTACTATTTACCTATTTACTTTATGTTTTACAAAGAAAAAAATATATTGTAATCGGTATCCTTTTGAGTTAACTAAATGTTAATTAAAATTAGGGATAATGACTTAAAAGGGTAACATATTATTCGATTTGTACACATTTGGTCACTAAGTTTTTTTTCGTCCACATTTACCCCTTAAACTTGTTAAACTGTACACATTCAGTACTTATGACTTGTTACTCCAGGTTTGCCGGTAAAATGACTTGATAGGGTAATATATTTTTCATTTTGTACACATTTAGTCTTTAATATTTTTGTATATATTTAGTCTTTAACATTTTTTTTTGTTTCAAAATAAGTCCTTTTTTGTACTCATTCAGTACTTATGAATGATTTCTTTAGATTTTTTTCACGAGATCTTACGTGAGAATATTATTGATTAGGTGCTTGGGGTTGTTGATGCTTATGTCCAATGCGATCTCGACTGCTTGGTTGCGTAAGTCTTATGGTTTGGCTTAGGTCTTGTATTTTGAACATCGTAATTTCTTCATACGATATCAGATTTTAAGGATCTTTATCCACGTGTTCATTTTTTGAGTCTACTACAACTTTTATTAAGATTACTCCCGTTAAAATGTAATATATTTTTACTAACGATTTTATAAAAAAAAAACATACATACATGCATTCATAAAAAAACGTATGGACAGGGGAAGGCGCAGTAATACATAGTAGGTGTTGCCGAGATGAAATAGGTGTTGCCGATACATGGAAAATAGGTATAAACGAAAAAAAAAGCGAAAAATTTTCCACTGCGAACAGAAAAAACAGGAGTTGTCGGTGCAACACCGGGACCATACTAAATCCGCCACCGCGTATGGATATAAAAATCGTGAGTAAAAATATATTATTTTTTAATGGGAGTAATCTAAATGAAAGTTGTAGTAGACTAAAATACGAACGCATGGATATAAAGACCGTTAAAATCCGAGATCATATGAAGAAGTTATGACGTTCGGAACACATGATCTAAGCAACCAAGTAGTCGAGATCGCGATGGATATAAACATCAAAAGCCCCATACACCTCATTAATGAATATCCAACGGAAGATTTCGTGAGAAAAAACTAAAAAATCATTCATAAGTACTGAATGAGTACAAAAAATGACTTATTTTGCAAAAAAAAAAGGACTAAATGTGTACAAAAATATTAAGGACTAAATGTGTACAAAGTGAGAAATATATTACCCTATTAAGTCATTTTTACCGGGTAACCTGGAGTAGCCGGTCATAAGGACTGAATGTATACAGTTTAACAAGTTGAAGGGGTAAATGTGGACGAAAAAAAAACTCAGTGACCAAATGTGTACAAATCGAAAAATACATTACCCTTTTAAGTCATTATCCCTTAAAATTATCTTTAAGATAGATAGCTATTTAATAATTATGTTATGTTACATTCTTATGACTTTGAATTTTGAAGTATTTCCTAATTTATATAATGCAAAAAAAGGACTTGATGCCATTGTAACCAAAGCGTTCAATAATCAAACAATTTTGTTAAAAATATATTGAAATAAAAGAGGTTGAATTAAAATAAAATATCTAGTTGGGCTTAAAACCCCTAACCTTCTAAAACAAAATGAAAAAAAAAATGCGTTTGCTTAATAACCCTTTTTTCATAGGATTCTTAAACAATAAGTTGAAACTTGAAAGTAGAATTCAAACACAAAATTTTTATCGTTGAATAGATTGAGTAAACATGGAAAAAAAATCATGTGTAAAAAGCATATCTATAATCGACTCTTATTATAAATATATTTTTAAAATTATAGGATATAAATTTATAATTAAATACAAATTAAGTAATAAATCAAATATATTTTAGATAATTCAAGTCTTCGTTGATCATAAACTTATAACATGATTTTTCTAAAAAAATAGTTTTCTTAATTAAAAGGACAATTAAGAATATGACTTTTAACTTTTAAGTGTAATTTACTAACATATAATTAATTATTTTGGACTTTTGTCATGGCAATGGAAAAGATGAATACCAAAGGAATATATTCTTGCATATTGGTTTGTTTTGTCCCTGTTGAACATTGTTGACCGTCTAATTTTATATCATTTAGATTATATAAATACTTTGAAAAATGTCAATAACAACTTTATGTTTAATGATAACGTCGATAGAACTAACAAAGTAACTAGATTCATGAATCATGAAATCATATTAGCTTTTTTTAATTACAGGGGTAATATGGTAATATGTTATGTTATTAAAATCAATATTATTCGAGATAAATCATTATCTTCAATTATATTCGTTTAAAATTTTCATAATTTTTCATGTTATGGTATTTACTGGACCTGTATTTTTTTTAAACTGGCAATATTTTACAAAACCATTGTCTAAAAGATATTAAGGATATTAACTTTGTATGATTTGTTGAACACATAAAAGTTACGATATATAGTTACAGAACGAAAACAAAATATACTATAAAATAGGAGAGTACAACAGAAAATGAATAAACAATTTGAGCTAACTAAATATTAGCTATTATCATTAGTTTTGATATCCCCCCGCAAGTTGGACGGTCATTGACTAAGTCCAATCTTGGATACTAGAAGATGGAATCTGGGTCGGAGCAGAGGCTTAGTAAGAACATCAGCTAGTTGATCATCCACTTTTATGTGTGTTACCCGTAATGACCCTTTCTGAACCTTCTCGCGAACAAAGTGAAAGTCTAATGCCAAATGTATCATCCTTGAATGAAAAACCGGATTTGCATAATAGTGTGTATAACTCAAATTATCATAATAAATGGCTGGTATAATGTTGGACCTGAATTCAGTGAGTAATGAAGCGAGCCACTGGATTTCTATGGTTGCTGATGCAACAACTCTAAATTTAGCTTCGGTTGATGACCTAGCGGACGTAGATTGACGTTTTGAGCTCCAGGAAATAGGGTTACAACCAAGATATACAATATAGCCAGTGGTGCTACGCCACGTCTCTTTGTCACCCGACCAATCGATATATGTAAAGGCGTGGAGTCTCATAGGAGAGTGACGTTTGAGTAAGAAAACCGTGATGGATTGTCCCGTTTAAATAGCGTAATACTCTTTTCAGGGTGAGTTGTAGATGGAGCATGTAGGTCTGGCAATCGTGTCGTGTTCGGGTTGGCGTGTCGCGGGTTGGCGGGTTGGCGTGTCAAAATATGTCAACCCAAACACGACCCATTTAAATATATAGGTCACGGGTTGACGGGTTTGGAACATAAACCCATATACGACCCGCCAACCCATTTATTTATACGGGTTCACAGGTTGGCGGGTTCGTGGGTCAGATTCCATAAATAAAATTGACAATTAAACATGAATAAATTCTTGATGGTTGATGCAAACATATTCGAATTTTAGACACTTAAGTCTTAAACATCCAAATGAAGATTTAGAACATTCATAGAAACATGTTCAAACTAAACATTAATACAAACATAGATAATTCAAGTGCTAAAGTAATTTATTATATAATACTTATTAAATATTAATACTTGATACATAAATACATTTAAAAATAAAATAATTTTTTTTATTAAGAATATAAACGGGTTGGCGGGTCAACCCATTTATTTTTTGAGAAACCCATATATGACCCGTTTAATAAACGGGTTGGCGGGTTGGCGGGTTGAAAAACTCAACCCAAACCCATTTATTTCGTGTCGTGTCACGGGTCGTGTCGAGAATTGCCAGCCCTAGGAGCATGCATGAATTGTGATAACTTATTCACTGTAAAGGCAATATCCGGTCTGGTGATCGACAAATACTGTAAGGCACCAACAGTTGTCGTGTAATCTGTAGGAGACAAGAGAGATGTACCGTCATAGGAAGTGAGAACATCAGAGTCGGTGATTAGTGTAGATACAGGCTTGCAATAAGTCGTGTGGGTGTGGTTAAGAATGTCTTGAATGTATTTAGATTGAGAAAGAAGGATACCTTAAGAATGAGGATGACCTTCGACCCTAAGGAAGTAAGAAAGTGTACCAAGATCTTTGAGGGAAAATTTAGTGGCAAGGGAAGTAATGAAGGATTAAAGATTAGTTGCTAAAGGACCTGTGACTATATTGTCATCGACATAGACAAGGAGATATATAGTAGTAGAATTGTTAGTTTTGATGAAAAGATAGGAGTCAGAAATGGTAGGTATGAACCCCTGAGAAAGAAGATAACCTTTGAGTTTGGTATACCAAGCTTGAGATGTGTGTCATAGACCATAGATGGCTTTATTAAGTTTACAAACGTGAGTTGGGTGTGAAGGGTCGGTAAAGCAACAGTTTGAGCCATAAAGACATCTTCATGGAGATTACCTTGTAAGAAAGCGTTGTTGATGTCTAATTGTCGTAAAGACCAATTATGAGAGACAACGATAGAAAGAATGAGACATAGAGTTGCAGGTTTGACGAGCGGACTAAAGGTTTCAACATAGTCGATGCTTGGTCTTTGATTGAAACCTTTGGCTATAAGGCGGTCCTTTAAACATTACATTGTGCCATTTTGGTTGTATTTTATACGATACACCCACTTACATCTGACAACATTTTGATTCGAGTTAGGAGGAACAAGAGTCCACGTCTATTTATGTTGTAGTGCATCAAATTCATCACTCATGGCTTTATGACATAGAGGATGTTTAAGTGCCTGCTTTGTAGAAGTGGGTTCAATCAGAGGGAGAGCAGAAGCATTATAAAGGATAAAATCACTATTGTGATACTTAGTGTTTGGTTTGGAATTTTGTCTAGTACGCGTGGTAGGTGTTGAGTTTTCGGCAACTACATGAGCAGAACTATGATGTGAATCAGTAATAGGTGAGTCGGAATGCGAAGGTGGAGTATTATGAAATGTAGGAGAAGAAGGAATGGATGATTTATTGGATGGAGAAGGTTCTGGAGTAGACGGATCTGGTGTAGGTTGAAAGATTCGAATTTGGTGAACAATAGGAGTAGATAAGGGAAACAAATCAGCAGCAGTGGCTACAGAGTTAGAAGTGGAAGTATGTGTGAGTCTTTAATATGGGAATATAGTTTCAACAAAGGTAATATGTCTAGTGGTATATATGTGATTGGAGGTAGGATCAAGTGCACAATAAGCACTTTAGGATGAAGAATATCCAATGAAAATACAAGGTTTTGATCGGGAATCAAGTTTATGGGAGGTGTATGGTTTGATCTAAGGGTAACAAAGACATCAAAAACTATAGAGTATATCATAGTTAGCGAGTTTTTTGAAGAGACAAAAATAAGGAGATTTGTTGTCCAAAGTTCGAGTAGGTAAATTGTTGATTAGGTATGTAGATGTGGTTAGTGCAAATGACCAATATGTGATTGGAAGGTTAGCATGATAAAGAAGAGTTAACCCGGTTTCAACAAGATGTCTATGTCGACGTTTAGCATATTCATTGTGTACGGGCGTGTGAGGTGGAGAAGTTAGATGAGTAATTCCACAAGAATAAAGATGTGGAATAAGTTTGAGATACTCTCCACCGTTGTCAGAAAAGAGTTGCTTGATAGTTATGTTAAAATAATTTTCAACAAGTTTCTCGAATCAAATAAATGTGTTTAGAGAATCCGATTTTCTTTTAAGTGGGTACAACCAGATGTATTTTGTGAAGTGATCGACAAAAATTATATAATATTTATATCCATCAATAGAATATACCAAGGAGGACCTGTAACACCCTTTCCGAGAAAGTTTATTTATAAACCTAAATACGTTTAAGTTTGCCTTTTTGGTCTGTACTCCGTGCGTACTCGGAGTGTACACATAGCGTACTCATGCATGAGAAAAGCGGGACTTGAACGCATACGCCAGACATACTCAGTAGGTATGACACGCATACGTTGTTCAGACCAAAACCCTAGTTTTGAGGGTTTGCACCATATATAATCCCCTTTATGGCCCCAAGACCTTCACCCTCATCAGCATCCACCTAAAAATCGTCCCTCTAGCTAACCTGAAGCGTGAAGAGTACACTTTGAGCTCATTTGTGTATTTTGGTGGTGTTCTTGAAGAAGAAGAAAAAGGTGGTAGAAGGAAATTGGAGCTTGAAAGAAGTTTGGATCTGGGATCCTCACCTTGCTAGCAACCTTTTAGGAGGTAAAAAGCTCCTAGCTTGATCATCTTTTCTTATAGATCTAGATATTCCTTCATTTAGGGCATTTTTGTCCCAACCTTTGTGATTCTTGAGCATGACATACTCTTAACCAAATAAGTCGTCCTTTCAGACTCAATGAGGAGTTTTGAGTCATAAAAATGAGATCTTGATGCTTAGTTGTAAGTCCCAAAACTATGGATCTTATACGATATCAATCTCAATTGCTTAAAGAATGCGGAATGTTAATTAAGCAATGATTTAAGAACACACAAATTCACTTCAAATGCACACGATTTTATTAAGAAAAACCGTCTGGTACATGCGAATACTCTCTTGACAGCCGAATATGATATGATCAACAACTCTAAACCCTAAACGGCTATCACCTATATATATGACCTAAATACAAAGCTTAATAAAAGCCCAAGCCCAGCCCACAAAACCTACTCAGGCCGAAATCAAGAAGGATTTTGGTCTACTTAACCGAAAACACTACAAACCCATTTAAATAATATAAAACTAGCATAAACCACATAAATATGTCCCAACAATTTCCCCCTTCGTTTATTGCTAGTTTTCTTCAACGTTTATTTACAAGATGAACATCTGATCGAACCATTGTAGCAGCCCACAGCTTCGTCTAATTTTTTTTGGCTATGAACATCTTATGTAACTTAGGTTGGTCTAGCGGTTATACCTGGCGTTTGTATAAAGTCATAAATCAGCACTTTCAGCTTTGAGAAACTTCATGGATAATAACAGAGAGACTGATTCTTCTGGATCACTTCAGCAGGTACATAGATAGCAGCAAATTGATTGAGGAGGCTTCAATGCAATTCGTCACATAATCTTCAAAAACAGCTTCACCTTGCTTATGGGATTGAAAAATTGAGTGTCGAAATATGATCTTCATTTCTTGTTCCTTCGAATGAATGTTCTTTAACGATCACTGATGTGTCTTGAATAGTAACCATTGACTAAAAAGTCCATGTGGATCACAGAGTTATAAAAACCCTTCTCACCACAGTTGTTCAAGGACCCAACCTTGGCTCAGATGGAGACTACTCGCAGTATCTGTGTGAACTCGGAGGAACGCACTACGATTTGTTGTGTATCGGAGAACTACTCGTGGCTAGTTTTGATGTTAGCCCCTGTATATCCTAGATCAAAGATCTCAATACAGTTTTTCAAGTCAACAAGTTAACTTGGCCCTTGGCGAGACGTTTAGCGATATCTGTTTCCTTGTTGGGTGAATCGCCCCGGTGTCGTGACAGTTCTTAGGTAAAGAATGCTGAGAAGACCAATTTGACAATTTGTACAGTTCTAGACTTCCAATTCCTTAAATACAACAGTTCTTAGAAAGAAACTGCCTAACTGACATTTTGTACAGTGTCACACCAGGTATGAACCATTATCCGTCAATTTCATGGGTGAAAATATCTAGAACATTAAAAATGCTCACCGTCAATTCAGAAATGGATGGGTTCCGGATTTTGGGTTTCACTTAGAATCATGGTGACAATGACTTCCAAGATCATAAACACAGACTTTTTGGTAACCGTCAGCCGAGTTGTTTTATACTCGAACCTCAAGGGGTACCAGTACTTGGAAACGATTTAATGGAGAAAGTTTAGATATGGGTGAAGAATGGTTGGGTGTTTCACATTAGTCATGGTGAAAATGACTTTTGATTATTAACATTTGATGCGAAGACTCCTATTATGACTGGTATATGTCTCAATATGGAAGAGTATATCATTCGCATTTGAATCTTCCGTGAATTCCTTTCCAAGTTTCTTCTCCTTGCTAAGAAAATTCTGACACAACCTCATTGAGTCTCTTCTTCTTTTGAATTCACATTTCAAGACAAGAAATTTTGAGATAACACAAAATAAAATAAAAATAAACTTAGTACAAAATAGAAATAACTAAGAATAAAAATTAAAATTAAAATAAAAGTAAAATACGCTCAAAAACAATATTATTGGATTTTTGATTTTTATGAAAAAGAAATAAAACATATTTTTGTATTTTTGATTTTTATGAAAAGAAATAAAAACAGAAATGAACATATTTTTGTATTTTTGAAATTTTATAATTTTTGTTTTTTTGTTTTTTTTAATTTTCCCCCTAAATTTGTGCATAGAGGAAAACTATGAACAAATTTAACAAAAACAAAAATAAAATGCAAAATGTACAAAACAAAAACTTTTGGGATCAAAGTTGTCAGGCAGTTTAACTTACCATTTATCACTTATACTTAATATCACTTCCCAAAAGTGCTTACTAAAGAAAACATCTTTTTGAATTATTTTGATTTTCTAATTTTTTATTTTTGAATTTTAATTTCTCCCCCTGAATATGTGCATGGGGAAGAAAGAAAATAAATGCGCAAATTTAAACACACAAAAATAAAAATTTGTCTTTGAAACGAATCATTTGAATAAAACTCAGGAGTATCGAAAGAATTCAAACCGTAAGTCAGCAACTGAAGACGCATCCAGATGACTTGAGAACAACACGTAGAAGCAGCAACATGTTCACATTTAGCTGTATTTCAATTCCGGAACGAAGTTAACATACTCAAAATTCAACACGCCGTTAAGAACGATCCCCATTTGTGATCTCTATTTCTTCCTTTCCCGCAAAGGACACATACCCTCAAACAAAGTTCTGAATGTTGTGCATTAGAGAGATGTCTCCTATCATGTGCCTAGAACAGCCACTATCAACAAACCGAAGTCTGATGATATTCCTCCATAGCTGCTCCAGCACAGAGTGCGGGATTAGTTGGTCTTTTGAACCAAGTCCATTTTGATGATGGGTTGACCTTTATCATCTATGCAAGGTACTCTCTCCCATGACATAACTTGTTTATTAGACAAAGAAGATGAATAAATGTTAGAATCATTAGATGATTTGGGAGTGTGAACCTTTGGTACCCATCTGTCGTCGGGTTTAAACCATTTCTTGTTTGATCGGATGGATGCCTTATCACTTGCTTTAGAACTTGAAACCGATCGCCGAGATGACTTCGAACTAACTGATCTTCGTTTAACTGAACCATCTCTTGAATTTAGCTTCTTGTCTGACATTCCCATGTTGTCCTTGGGGGTTTGATTCTTGGCCTTTTTCGCATTCCAGTCACCATTGCGTGAACATGACCTCGAAGGGTTTCTTTTGGAAGGTTTCACTCTTGCCACGTTCTGCCAACCTTGTTTGTAGTAAGGAACATATAAACGATGTGGGAAATTTCTGGCAATGTGACCGGGAGTCCCACAGTTAAAGCAACTCTGTCTTTTCATATAGATAAGTTTGTAGCTTGGTCCTTGTCCAACTGAAGTTTGTTTCGAAGAACCTCCACAAGAACAAGCACAAGAACATTTATTAGACTGCATGACAGACTTTTGTGGCTTGGGTTTTTCAACAGTAGGGGGGATCATCATTACAAGCTTTTGAAATCTTTTCAGCATAACTAGAATTGATTTTGTTCTGCTCTCTCCCATCCTGCATTGCTACATTCTCTGCACATGAAGTAGAAGCGTTAGAATCTTAGGTCATCACGAGTTTTTGAATCATTTTCAGCAGAACAAGAGTTATTTTTGTTTTGCTCATGCCCATCTTGCACTGTGACCTGCTCTGCACATGAGGTAGAAGTATCACTCACCTCAATATTCTCAGTTGGGCCAGATTATTCAGTCTTAACTGAAGCTGAAACAGGGGGCGGGCCAAACTGAGCAGGTATCTCTATCTCATTGGTTTCAAGGGGTGGGGTATAGTTATCATTAAAAGGAGGTGGAACATTGTGATACCCTAGACCCTTATTCTGATTATCTTTAAATTTTAATTGTTTTTAATCATGGACTCAACTTTCTTACTCGAGACATCAAACTTTTTAAAATTAAAGTCTGCATTTTCAAACTTATTTTTCAATGTGTCAAGCTCGGCAGTTAGACTGACAGTCTTTATTTGAGCAAAATTGTAGTGTTCACATTTAGTGCTATATTCTTCTTGAAGTTTTCTAAAGTCCTTGGTTTTGGCCTCTAATTGTTGTTTTAAAGGTTTTTGGGCCTTCCTAAGAGTGTATCTTCATATTTAAGGTCCTCAATTTCCCAAATTAATAACTCATTATGTTCACGGTATTTATTTATTTTGTCTTCACAGGATTGAGAACATGAGGTTTTACTTACCTCTTTTGTGGTAGACTCCATTTGAATAATACCGAATAAAAAGAAATTAGCTCAAAGCACCAAAAATGAACAAGTATTGTTGACCGAGAACAAATTGAAAAGCAATACCAAGAACCAATTGGTTTTGGTCGAGATCAAAAACCGAAATTAATTAAAAAAAAATATGACCAAAATAAAAATAAAAAAAATTAATTTGAAATCAATTTAAGCAAACAATACTCGGTAATGGGAGACAATACTCAATTTGAACACAAAGTGCTTAATTTAAAATATTGTTTGAAATCAATTTAAGGAATGTGATTTGAAACAAATTCTAAAAACAGTTTTTAAAAACAATTGTAAAAGGAGGGGAAAATGACTTATGAAGGTAACTAACTATTTTGATTGCCCATATATAGGTAATGTTCTTTTTTTTTTTTGTTCTCATTAATGAAACCAACTTGTTATTTATGTTCACATTTAGGTAATATGACCGGCTATCACCTGTTTTCACCCGTTTTACCCGGTTGCATCAATTTAACTCAGTTAAAACGAAATACGTGGATTCTTACGTGGCCATTGCTCCCCTTTCTCATTTAATTAGGGTTTGACAAGTTCAATTTCACCAAAATCACCTCCCGATTTTAGATTCGATTCATCAAATTGAAGATTAGAGTTTGGAGTTGAAGCTACGTCTTGAAGTCGACTGTAAGATGGTGTCCCAATCATCTACAGGTAAGTATTTAACTGTAGATGTTCATTACGGTGGACTATTTGCCCCAAATCCGTTGAAATACTTAGACCCCGAAAAAATAACAGTGCGTGATGTCGATTTTGGAGGATTTACATACAAAGAGTTTCTTTTGTGGCTTAGGAATTTAACCAATGGAAGTTGTGATAATGTGTACTACTGTAGTAGAAAGGAAACCTTGGGTGAGGGTATTATAAGAATCGATAGTGATGCTGATTATTGGGAGTTTGTTGAAGCTACTTATACTCCTGAAGCTGAGTTGGATGTTTACATTGACCACCAAAATGATCCAATCCTTGATTGGGCTGAAAATGAGGTGTTATCAGATGACAACGAAGAAGAGGATGACAATGAATAAGAGGATCACAAGGAAGAAGAGGATGATAGTGATGAAGATGATAACTTGGATGATATTATGGCATATGAGCATGAAGTTGATGAAGAAGTCCATACCTTTAACAAAACTGTTGGTGACAATTTTTTAAACAAACTTTCAGTTATTGGTAAGCTTAGTGATGATGATGAACCTAATGATAGAAAAGATGATAAGGTTGTATTCCCTGTCCATGATGAGAATCAAGAATGGGATAAGATGGTGCCAATTCTAGGTATGAAGTTTGCTAACCCAATGCAATTGAAGCTATGTATAACCAATTATGCAGTGAAGAATGGGTATGATTTGTGGTATGAAAAAAGTGATCATAGTAGGTTACTGGTGAAATGTTGTAAAGGTAAGAAGAACAAGAAGAATAAAGGTTGTCCATTTAGGTTGTGGGCAACCTGGATGAGCAATGAAAGGTCGTTCCAGATTAAATCTTTAATTGATAACCATAATTGCTCAAGAGTCTTCAAATTTGGGTCCATTATTACTATAAATGGATAGGGAATCATTTCATGAAAGAGATACTCCAGAAACCAAAGATGAGTGTGAGGAAATTGAAGGCTAAAGTTAGCAAGACATTTAATTTTATTGCAAGTGTGGGACAGTGCAAAAATGCTAGGAGGTATGCATTTAAGGAGATAGAGGGTACTTTAAAGGAACACTATGCTAAAACTTGGAGCTATGGAGAAGAGCTAAGAAGAACTAACCCTGGATCAACAGTGAAGATGGATGTAGATGTCATGCCTGATGGAGCCACTTACTTCTCAAAGTTCTATGTATGTTTAAATGGTGTGAAGGATGGATGGATTAAAGGTTGTAGAAGGGTAATTGGACTAGATGGCTGTTTCTTAAAAGGTGTTTGCAGAGGTCAGTTGCTTTCTGATGTAGTTAGGGATGCAAACAACCATATCTACCCTCTTGCTTGGGCTGTGGTTGCAGAGGTCAGTTGCTTTTTGTTGTAGGTAGGGATGCAAACAACCAAAAAAGAAGGTATTTATCCTCCTTTACCTTTTGATTACAATATAACAGCTTCTAATGCTAACATTTGAATTATTTCATAACAGGTAAAGTGAAGGTTGAATTGGTTCAAGAATTTGATGTGGAAAGTGATAGTGACAGTGAAGTTCAAAGGGAGCCTGATAGTGAGGTGGAGTCTTATGAAGTTGATTTTGAAGAGGGTAATCATACATATGAAGATGTAGACCAGCATGAGGTTGAAGCTGAAGTTGGAGGGGTCGAAGCACAGGTTGAAGTTGGAGGGGTTGAAGAACAGGTTGAAGTTGAAGCACAGGTTGAAGCACTTGTTGAAGTTGAAGTTGAAGAAGGTGAATACCAAGTTGCAGTTGTTCAAGGACAGGGTGAAGGTCAAGAAGGTGAAGAACTTGATGTACTTCAAGATCCAGTTGGACAAGATGACCAAGGACAGGCTGCAGTTCAAGATCCAGTGGAAGAGGAGCATATGCAAGAAGTACAGCATTTCAAGTTCTACAGGGAAAGAGAAAAAGGAAACCTTCAGAAAGAATCACAAAAATTCAGATAAGAAATAAGTGGGAGGGGAAACAGGGGAGTACTGGTGAAAATCCAATGGAATTGGAATAGAATTTGACACTTTGTTATTTTTTGGCATCATTGACTCGGAATCTTTTGTCTAGTAATATGTGTAACTTTTGGACTTGTGTCTAGTCATATGTGTAAGTTTTGGAATCTTGTGTGTACCTTTTGGCAGTAATGCATGTGTAACTGTCTTAAATTCCAATGTTTTGTAAACAATGTTTCCTGGGAATCCAATGTTTGATTATATTACATTCCAATGTTTGATTACATTCCCATGTTTGATTATATTACATTCTAGTGTTTAATTATTTTTCATTCTAATACATGTAACAAAAACATCAGAAGCAAAAACATGTAACAAAAGTTCCATCCATTCATTACATACACATTCTAATACCAATCAAGTTTCATTCATGAACTACATCATTCAACCCTAATACATCATGAACTACAATCAAATCAACATTTTCACATACAATACAAATAACAAAATCAGTGCCACTTTGTGAGTAAACAACTTCCACTTGACTTTGTCCAATTCTTGTCTATTAACCAAATTGGTGTTGTTTTCTTGTTCGATCTTCATCCTACATATGCTGATTTCATTCTCCAAAGTGCAAATTTTCAAGGTTAGATTACAGCTTTCTTCTGGTTTCCTCCAGTAAGGCTTTCTTCCATCTGTCCTCCCTTCATCCTCATCCAGCCATTGCCAGAATTTACAGCTTGGACTTTTTCCATTCTTGAAGAAAAATTAAAAAAATGTCAAATTAAAGGATGAAGAAGAAGAAAGGGTATTCAACAAGATGAAGAAGAAGAAAGTTGCAACGTATTCAACAATACCGATTACCATCGAGTTTTGACAAACTCTAAAATTTCTTCCAGGGTTGTCAGGGGTTCTTGAAGTCTTCACATGAGATGGTAAGTTGCAATCACATGGATGATCAGCTTGAAATTCATCTTGTCATTTTGAAGAATAAGATGAGGAACAAGAAGCCATCGTCGATCTAGGGTTCAACATTAGGGTGTAATCGTATGACTTATTATACTGTAAACAAAGAGAATATATGCACAATCCCACGTAGGTGCAATGTATTCAAGTAATGTGCCAGGTGGCTGCCACATAAGCAAAAACAGGTGATAGTCGGTCATATTACCTAAATGTGAACATAAATAACAAGTTGGTTTCATTAATGAGAACAAAAAAAGAACATTACCTATATATGGACAATCGAAATTGTTAGTTACCTTCATAAGTCATTTTCCCTAAAAGGAGTGACCGAAAACAATTTTGAAATCAAATTTAAGATTAATTTGCCGAAAACAATGACCCCGAAATCAATTTTAAAACAACTTAGTTGACTGAAATCAAAAAAAAAAAATTAATATTAGATCGAAATCAAAAAATATTTGAATTGATATTTGACCATGAATGATTTTACCGAAATCAATTTTGAAATATAAAATATTGACCGAAAAACGATGGAGAAGTTGACCGAAAACTCCAACTTTGATCAAATATCCTCCGTAAACCCTTTAGGCTAATCCTTGACCGTAAACTCCAACTTTGACCAAATAACCTCCGAAAACCCTTTAGGATGTTTCCACCGTAAGCCTTGATTTGTTATTTTAAAATTGTATCGAAATCCCTTAAGTCTCGTGATTTGAATGATATCAGTCCAAATCTAATCCCGATAAAACAGAAGAGTATATCTAGAATTTCCGATGAACACGAAGAATACTAAGAACAGTTTCACGAAGAACAGTAGAAATTTATCAATTTAACCAAATTTTTTTTGATTAAATCAATACTTCAAAACAAAAAAAATTGAACCCAAAGTCCTTGAATCGATTGATACCCTTTTTGAAGGCTCTGGTACCAATTGTAAGTCCCAAAACCATGGATCTTATACGATATCAATCTCAATTGCTTAAAGAATGCGGAATGTTAATTAAGCAATGATTCAAGATCACACAAATTCACTTCAAATGCACACGATTTTATTAAGAAAAACCGTCTGGTACATGTGAATACTCTCTTGACAGCCGAATATGATATGATCAACAACTCTAAACCCTAAACGGCTATATATATGACCTAAATAAAAAGCTTAATAAAAGCCCAAGCCCAGCCCACGAAACCTACTCGGGCCGAAATCAAGAAAGATTTCGGTCTACTTAACCAAAAACACTACAAACCCATTTAAATAATATAAAACTAGCATAAAGCACATAAATATGTCCCAACATTAGTTCTTCCCCATGCATACTCTAGAAGGCCTTTAGGTGTTAAGAAGTTAAATTGTTGGTATTAAGCACTTAATGGGCATGAAAAGTCATAAAGTTCGAAACTTTATTACTCCCAGTGGTATTTTGGCCTTGGATGTACAATTGGAACGTAAGAGCTTAACACATTAAGCTCTTATTATGGAATAAAGGACTTCGGTGCGTACGTCGCGCGTAATTTTGCATACACCGTGCGTACGGGGTCAGCCGCCCGATCCTGGTCAAGGCCCATGTACACCCAACGTACAAGCTGAGTACACCTCGCGTACTTAGCAGAGTTAACCGAGTTGACTCGTTGACTTTGACCTTTGACCAGAGTTTTGACCAAATTGACCTAGGGGTATTTTGGGCTATTAATTAATATTAGGTCATTGGTATTGACTAGGTGATCGTTGAGTCACTTTTTGGAGCAGAGATTTATTCAGCTTGCATTCCGACTAAGAGGTGAGTTTTCCTCACTGTACTCGTGGTTCGAAGGCTCCAATGTCGACCCACTAGATTATTTATCATGGTTAGGATACTATCATGTTGGTTTGTAGCTGTTTAGTGGATCCGTATGATTGTATGTATTTGCTGGCTCTATGTTTTTGTTTATCTGTTACATATGTCAACATATTGTGTTGGGTTGAGGTGTTCCTGCTTTATGTTGTAGGCCAAGACATCCGGGGATGATCGGATAGGTTGTAGGCCTTGCGAGGCGGTCTAGTCAGGCTGGCGGCCTGTAGAGCGGACCCGATAGGCTGTAGGCCCTACGAGGTGGTCCAGTCATGCCGAAGGCTAGTAGTGCGGTCCAGATAGGCTGTAGGCCCTGCGAGGCGGTCTATTCAGGTTAGTTGCTCATATTTGTATGCTTGTTTGCTATATAGTGTGCTAGTACTTTGGGGGGACTCACTAAGATTTGGCTTACAGTTTTAGTTTATTGTTTCCGGTACTCCTGAGGATCATGGGAAAGTAAAGGCGTGATCGTACACATCTTCCTGTTTTATGTCGCTGGGTCTTGGGAAAATTTTGATTTTGGAGTAATGTTTTTGAAACACGGACTCTTTTTGTAAATAATGTTGGTTAATGGTTGATTTTGAAAATTATAAAGTTCTTTTATTTTTAGAGTGTTCCAAGATGGTATCAAAGCCATGGTTTGAGAGAATTGGATGAACATTCGTGTGAATCTAGACTCAAACTAGGGAACTACAAAGGTTTTTAATGTTGGATTAGGTGTCTAAGCCCATAACTATTTTGGTATGTACTTGACCCGATTATGAGCATGGTCCTTTTGGGTTGCCTTCACTCATGCAACTTGATAGTATGACAAGAGGAGTCAGAGTAGAATTTATTATATGGATAATAAATTCGTACTCAAAATGGTTTTATTAATATATTATTTAGAAATCATATTATTTAATTAGTATTGATCAAAAATTAATTTGGAATTAATTCGGTGGTCAAAAGAGATTGATTTAATAATTGGGGACTGTTATGCAAATCATTGATAGTTGCATAAATAGGTTGATGGACTCCATGGAGTGGAGTGGACGAAATTTATGGGGAAGCCCATATGATTTTGTCCAAGGGCTCTAAGGAAAGGAGTCCATGAGCTGCTTAAGGCTTAAGCAATCATATTAGGGTTTCCACCTAAAACCCTAGCAGCCACAAGTATAAATAGACCCCATGACTAAGGGATTTTGGTCTAATGCTTCTTAGAGACCCTAAGTGGCGAAATCCTTCCCTCTCCTAAGTCATCCCGTTGCTTGAGTGTTTGTGACTCCATTAGAGGTGCAACACTTGGGGCACTAAGCTTTCAGAATTCAAGATCAAGAAGGATTGTGATTGTTATTGCTATATAACAATCAAGGTAAGACATCAAACCCTAATTACATATGATTTTCAAAATTATTATGCTAGTTCTTAGGGTTTATATGCTTTGGATGATTATTTGCATGATAACTAGGGAAAAACCTAGATCCAAAGTATTAGGGTTACATGTACACCATAGGATGATGTAATGCTCAAAACCCATCATTTAAATGGTTTTCAAAATACCCATAGAAGGATGTGATGTGTACGATCAGACGGAGCAAGAAAAAGTATACTCCAAGTTACCCACACTGTTATTTGTTATGATATGGTAGAACATCATGCTAGTTGTAGGATAGGGATCTTCAGGAATTGCATGATAGAATTGCCTGATGTATGATGCCTTATTTCCAATAGAGTTTTCTTTCTTATTGTTGTAGGAATCTTTCAAGTGTGAATTAATTATTAATTGAATAGTTAAGTCACATGTTGCATGGGTTAAATAATTTTAGAGTAAATGATTTGGTCATATTGCACAACTCTTGTTTGAGTCCAACCGTCGTAGGGTTGAATCTTTAAATCTAAGATTATTTGAGTTATTTTGCATGTGATTGTATTCATGAAGTAGTTAACTGGCACCAATGGTAGCGTGAGGAGTGGATCCTAGGATATCTTACGGAGTATGTAGTACTCATGATGCGTTTTTCTTCCAAATGTTGGAAATTCCATGGATGGGTTATGTGTATGCAGCTGGCTAGTTGAGGAATGTCTATCCTTTCTTTAGGGAGTGAGAATAAGATGTATCTGTATTCTAGTGTGTGTTGATAGGGTGGTTGTGATGATATTCTGAGACAAATATGGGTAGGTGTGGAAGGTAGTATGGGCTCTCAAATTCCATTGGCAGTCTTTTGTGGTCTGGAAGGCTGCGGTCGAATTGATCAAACACTGTGAAGTATTTGGCATTAGGGGAGATTGGAACAACCCAGTAGCCATCCGAAGGGGGTTCATCATATGTGAGGTGAGGTCTGTAATCGTCATCCAGCAGTCTGCGGTGAGGATTGATCCAAGAGTTTATCAAGGATTCGTCCATGATGGTGTCAAAACCGCATTCTCTCCATATGAGCTCCGCAAGTTTAGCTGCCTTCCAATCTTTTTTCCTTTGGGTGATGGCAGGAGAGTCGTTTGAGCTTGGAGAGGACATGTGCTCCACCAGATTTTTTAAGTGAGGGGGAGTCTCTGGTTTCTCCGGATTGATCTCCTCTTGCGGTGGAGTGTTATGAGGTGGAGTATGATGAGATGGTTGCGGTGAGGGTTGCGGTGTAGGAATTTTTTCAGTAATGATGGGGGGACTTTGATGTTGTGAGATGGAGTGATTGGAGTGATGGACTTCTTCTTCACTTCCCCCTCTTGAGGAATGCAACCCAGGAGCTTCCTCAAGCCATTGTCGAAGGCCATCAACTTTGGCAAAAACGTCTTGAAATTGAGCTTTGAGGGCATCTGCCAGTTGTTGATTATTGGGGATGGTGGAGTGGAAGAGCAGCTTGTGAATATCCTTAGTGAGTTGAAGGATTTCAGGACCGTGGAAGTTGGAGGACAGGGATCGTTGCAGTCTATTGATTGTGGCTTGAAGAACTGAGATAGTGGACTCATACGCAGTGTGAGTCTCAGCTATCAGTTTTTGAGACAGTGTAGCTTGATCCGCAATGGCTGCTTGGAGATCTTTCTTGATTGCGGTCACCTCAGAGATGAGGCGTTCCGCAGCAGCCATGAAGTCCTTGTGATCTGCCTGTCGATTGTTGTCAAGGGACCGGATTCCTATTTCAACTTTGAGAGAAATTCTCTCAGCAACCAATCGCTCACGCGTTTCCAAGCGCTCTATCCGTTCGATCAATGACTGCGGTCCGGGGGTGTCTTCTGGTTGCGGTTGAGTTGGCTTGACCGCAGCTAGAATTTGATCAACTTTTTCTTGCAGGCTCAATAACTCCTTTCTTGTGACATCATTCTTCTTCTTTTTCTTTTTCTCTTTGGGCTTAGAAGTAGAATGGTGAGAGCCACTGGATTCTTCTTCTTCATCGAACATCATAAGGTCATCATTAGATGGACTGGGCTTATTTACCTCCTGAATATCATCATCATCAAGACCGAAGGTGGGAGCAGAACTGACTTCTATTGCGGTTCCTTCGTCTTGTGATTCATGAACTGTTGGAGTTGGAATCGGATTTGGAGTTGGAGTTGGAGTTAGAGTTGGAGTTACTCTGGAGGGGCCTGGAACCTTCACCCGTTGCTTGAGCTTTGAGGATTGTCTCAGCCATCTCGGTCATCCAGTCTTGAACCTTCAGAATGGTGGCTACGGTATTGGCATTATTGATTGCATCTGCCCAATACTTAGCCACTTACTGGATTTCTTGTTCCTTTTGTTGTTGTTGCTTGATCTGTTGTTCCTTGAGTGTTTGGAATGCCCTCCTGAAAGCGGCATATTTCTTGATGTCTGACTCAGTAACCGGATTGTAGCGTAACCATGAGTCGTTTGAGTCATCTCCGTCAAATCCTTGGAATCGCACCGAAGTGTCCTTCGGGTTCACGGATCCTTGCACATTAGTGCTCACCGTGCCTAAACCACCTGCTGCGGATGTAAGCAGAGTAGGATTTCCTGAGCTTCCTTGGTCTCCTTGACCCGTAGTCAAGTTTGGCATCGGCTCAGTTCTGGCTAGGGCGGAAGAAGTTCCATGCGGTTGGGGAGGTGTTTGAAGTGTTTGGGTTACGTTCAAGAGGATGGAGTGCAACTCCTCAGAAGAAAAGAAATGCAGTCGGGAAGCCCTGGAGACCTTAGGGCGTGAACCAGTGTCATACTCGTGGGAGTGAAGTGGGGGGGAGTCTCCACGATGTGGTGAATCAGACTCACTTTCTGACTCTGATTGGAAAAGAATAGTGGTGTTGAATGGGTCTGCGGCCACCCCAAGGACTACCGGAGCCTTTTGAGAGGCTTCAGTATTGGTCCGGTCACGCATTTGGCCAGAGGTATTGGTTTTCCTTTTCTTAAGGATGACAATTGGTTGCGCATCCTCATCAGAATCACTATCAGGTGTGGGTGCGGTTGGTGTGATTTTACCTTTCTTGGTGGGTGCGGTTGGTTTGAGAGCATCCTTCTTTGGTGTTCTTTGTTTCTTCTTTGTGGCCAATTGCTTTCTTCTTTGAGAAAGATTGGAGAGAGTAGTGGAGGAAGGGACTGTAGTACCTTCAGAGTTAATGATTGCAGATGGATTTTGAAGAGGCGGGGTAGGAAGGTATGGGGCAATACCTTCCGTAGCCTCAATATGATCTGAGACATCAGCGGTCTCAAGACCAAGAGTGGAAAGAATATGGGTAGGAAGTCTTTGAATTGGTCCAAAAATAGATTGATCAGATGAGGGATTGTACCTTTTGAGATCCTTGGTGACAAAGAAATTGATGTCACTGCCCATGTTGATCCCTGCATCCGCATGGAGGTCTGAAATGCAGAGGGACCAGAACCTTGCGAAAGTGAGTTCGGTTGGGTTCTCCCTTGGGCTCTCCTTGGGAATGTATTGAAGAAAGTCGTCCCATAGGATCTGCGCGTAGTTCACGTCATGACCTGTGAAGATACTCCACACCAGCTCCAGAAGTTTGAGTCCCATATTATCCGTGCCTCCGGTTCTGCCGGATAGACTGCGGATGACGTAGTGGCAAACAAATTGCCAGAGAAAGAATCGGTGCTTCACATAACTTCTTCTTTAGCTTCTCGAATGCTCCTTCGTGCTTCTCGCTCCATGTATAAGTAGCTCCTTTGTGGGTCAAAGCTGTCAATGGAGCAGTTATCGAAGAAAAAACCTTGGATAAATCGTCGGTAATATCCGGCTAATCCTAGAAAGCTTCGAATCTCTGTGGGACTCTTTGGACGTTCCCACTTCATTACAGCTTCGATTTTTGCTGGGTCAACCATTATCCCCTCCTGGTTAACCACATGACCCAAGAATTGGACTTCTCGGATCCAAAAATCACACTTGGAGAACTTTGCATACAGTTTCTCCGTCTTCAAGACTTCCAACACTTCTCGTAGATGTTTGCCATGCTCCTCCTGGCTTTTCGAGTAGATGAGAATGTCATATATGAACACTATCACGGATTTATCGAGGAATGGTTTACAAACCCTGTTCATCAAATCCATGAATGTTGCTGGAGCATTGGTTAGTCCAAACGACATAACCAAGAACTCGTAGTGTCTATATCTCGTTCTGAATGCAGTCTTTTCGATATCCTGCTCTCTCACCTTCAGCTGATGATATCCTGACCTAAGATCGATCTTTGAGAAATAGTTCGAACCTTGCAGCTGATCGAATAGGTCATCAATCCTTGGCAATGGATACTTGTTCTTCACTGTTGCCTTGTTCAGCTCTCGGTAGTCTATACACATTCTCATGCTTCCGTCTTTCTTCTTCACGAATAGCACCGGAGCTCCCCAGGGTGATGAACTCGGTCTAATGAAACCGTTGTCCAACAACTCCTGAAGTTGCATCATAAGCTCCTTCATCTCCGTCGGTGCTAGTCGGTATGGTGCTTTCGCTATCGGTGTTGTTCCTGGCAACAAGTCTATTCTGAACTCCACTTGTCTATCAGGTGGTAATCCGGGAAGATCTTCGGGAAAGACTTCCGGATAATCACATACGACCGGTATGTTCTGCACCTCCTTCTTTCCCTTCTTAGCATCGATAACAAACGCCAAATATGATGCGCATCCTTTGGACAAACATTTTCTGGCTTTCATCAGGGAGATGATCCCAGAATTTACTCGGCGTTTGTCCCCGTACACCATAAATGACTCTTTCCCGGGTGGGTTTACCCTTACTATCTTCTTTTGGCATTGAATCTCAGCATCGTTGGCGCTAAGCCAACCCATTCCCAGTACGATGTCGAAACCGTTCAATTCTATGGGTAACAACTCTTCATGGAATTCGTTTCCGTTTAGGTCGATGACGATGTTCTTAATACGATTACTAACAGGTACGAACTTGCCACTGGCAACTTCCACAATTAGGGCATTATCAAGTTTTTCTACAGGCAATGCTAATTTTCCTCCAAATCTATGCGATACAAAGGAATAGTTTACTCCTGAATCAAATAGTATATTGGCAGGCAATCCATTTACAAGAAAGGTACCTGAAGCGACGTCTGCTGCCTCCTTTCCAGCCTCGAGCGTCATCTGGAAGGCTCTTGCCTTCGGCTTCGGTGGAATGTTGGGTCTTCCTGCCTCCTTCTTCTTCGGGTAGTCCCTCGAAATGTGCCCTTCCTCACCACACCCATAACATACTTTCTTGGTGAGGGTGCATTTATTGGCATAGTGCCCGGTCTTTCCACACTTAAAGCAGGTGACTTCTCCGTCGCATTTTCCGTAGTGCTTCTTCTTGCACTTGTCACATCACTTTGCTTCGGCTCCTCCTCCCTTCGAACCGGGCTTCGAGAATTTACTTTTCTTGGTGGACCTTGAAGATCCATCGAATTTCCTTTTCTCACCAACCTCGGCCCTCTCCAGACCCCTTTCCTTTTGCTGGGTCTCCACATTCTTAGCTGCTCGAACAGCTGATTTCAGAGTGGTTGCCATCTTGACTGTCGGGTCAAAGTCGGCTGGCAGTCCATTTGCGAACTTCTCAATTTTGGAGAGTTCGGTTGGCACTAGGTATGGAAACAGCTTCATCTTTTCTGTGAATGCAGCAGCATAGTCGTCGATGCTCATTCTTCCTTTCTTCAAGTTTTGGAACTCATTGTTCAGATCAATTAGATCTATCTCTGAACAGTACTGCGCCTTCAGTTGTTCCAAGAACTCATCCCATGACATTTTCAGAGCTTCTCCTCGCGGCATTGTATCCGCCAATAGCTTCCACCAGCTCAAGACTCCAGTTTTCAATTGTCTCACAGCGAAGACGGTCTTCTGCTTCTCGCTGCAGTCGCAACTCTCAAACACCATCTCCATCTCGGAGATCCAATCCATAATCTCAAAAGGCTTTGGGCTTCCTGAGAGACTTGGTGGTTTCGCACCCAAGAAATTCTTGTACATCCTCCCATCCTTGTTGTTTCTCCTCTCCGGGCCATCCCTTTGCTCACCTTGAGTCCCTACTTGACTCACTTGGCGGCTGTAGTTCCCTTCCTCAGATTGTTCGGGAATTGGCTCGGTCGGCTCAACATGTATGGTAGGTTCGTCCCTATTCTCTTGCATCATTTGCCTCATTTCTTCCCTTTGTTCAGCTAACATAGCCTGTATCATGGCTTGTACTCCAGCCATGGTGATCGGCTCAGGTGCAACTTCTACCATGACTGGTATTTGCTGTATCACTGGGTAATAACAAACAATAAGGACCCATGAAAGATAAGTATGATATATGGTTGTGGTACATAGACTGCGGTACCAAAACCATCTATCATAAGTAACTTTCAGTTAGAACCGCAACGGAGACCAAGGATGGTCTGCTGTATCTATCAATTCAAAAAGATTTGTGGGTCTGTATTCATCATTCCTAACATTTGCAGGAAGGTGTTAAGTTTTGTGGAGTCGAGCGCTTTTGTGAACACATCAACAATCTCTTCATGAGTATGGACAAAGATAAGTTCAATGTTACCTTTTAAGATGTGGTCTTTGATGAAATGATACCGTAGTTCAATATGCTTAGTCTTGGAGTGCTGAATTGGATTGTGAGAAATAGCAATAGCACTTTCAGAGTCACAATAGATCGGTATCCGCAGCATTCTATATCCGTAGTCCAATAGTTGAGTTTTCATCCAAAGGACTTGAGAACAACAGCTGGCTGCGGCCACATACTCAGCTTCTGCGGTAGACAGAGAAACACAACTTTGTTTCCTTGAGGACCAGCTGACGAGTCTTCCTCCCAAAAATTGACATCCTCCTGACGTACTTTTGCGGTCTAATCTGCATCCGGCGTGATCCGCATCTGTGAATACTTGAAGGCTGAAATCATTGCCTGCGGGGTACCATAATCCAAGAGACTTGCTTCCTTTCAGGTACCGTAGTATCTGTTTGGCTGCGGTCATATGTGACACTTTTGGGTCAGCCTGATACCTTGCGCATACACCTGTTGCAAAGACAATGTCTGGCTTGCTTGCGGTGAGGTACATCAAAGAGCCTATGATACCTCTATAAGTCTTGTGCTCCACAGATTCGCCTGAGGGATCAACATAGATCTTATATCCGAAGGCCATGGGGACCTTAGCCGAAGAACAGTTGTCCATAGAGTATTTCTTTAACAGTTCGGTGGTGTATTTTTCTTGATGAATGAAAATTCCTTGTGGAATTTGTTTCACTTGAAGTCCTAGAAAGAAGTTAATCTCTCTATTCATGCTCATTTTGAATTTGTTGGTCATGAGCTTAGCAAATTCATCCACCATTCCTTGATCAGTCGATCCGAAGTTGATATCATCCACATATATTGTGACATCCCCATTTTCACGGCCAGAAAAGACCGATTTTGTTTATGCTTGTTTGAAAATCAGAGTAACATTTTAAATAAAAGTGTTGCGGAATTTGTCCCAAAACAAAATATGATAAAGATTTATCAAAAGCATTTCCAAATAAATGTATTTCATTAAAAGACTCGGGATGTCATGTTCGATACAGATCAAAAGCATAAACAGTACAATATAAGCCTTACTACATTATTTCATATCTACAGGCCTATATCCGTAATCCCTCATCCAAAACATCACATCTATGCTCGAGCGCCACTACCTGTAATACATGAAACTGAGTGGGTCAGGCTTGGGAGCCTGGTGAGCACATAGGGTTTTCAACCCACAATAAATAAGTTTATTAATTTCATCAATCAACAATAACCCGATTACCCGTTCCCGTTATCCTCACTTTACGTCCCTAAACACCTATCATAAGGGACCTAGCCTAAGGATCATCATCGGGATGGACACTACTGTTAAGGGGGTTCCTTAGCAATAAATGTCCTAAAGGCAACCATGAGGGGGATGGAGTACACCGGTGAACACATCGTTCACAAACACCTACAGGTTGCGAGCCTGCTAGCGTTCCACTGGACTGTCTAGAAGAGTCTGTGGTCGTCATCTATACTCCGCTAGATGACTGGATCACCAACAACATCGAGGCCTCTCATCATTTTATCACACATCATCTTATTACATCTACCCATGTATTACCCCAACATTTTTGTAGATATAAAATACATATACAGTTTAAATCGTGAAAAACGTGTATAAAAACCGTTCATCCAACATAGACAGCAAGTATTCAGATAATATGCACACATAGCACGTAATTTATATAAAATACTTCATATCTATGTGTAAGATGAAAGTAACTATGCACTCACCTGATTAGGTGGTGACTCGGTACTCGAACAACACTTCGTTATCTCAAAACAATTTTTCCTTGGTCAAAACCTAGTATTAATACCACTAGGGTTTAGTTTTAACGTTAACCGCGACTAATTAATAGTCTGGCTATTATTATTATTATATAAGCGTTAAATAACACTCAATATAACTCATAATAATAGCCCAAATAATTATTTTAAGGACCTAATAACATTACTATAATTATTTAAAAGTTATATTAAAAATTGCGTAGTCGTAGCTCACTTACAGCGGATTTTAAAGAAAACCGGGCTTTGCTCGGAGCAGCGTTTCCGAAACCGAAAGACCCTTTTTCTCGGGACTCCGGGAGCCTCGGGGCTTCCTTAGGGTGCTAGGGGATCACCTAGGCTTAGGGGAGGGTTAAAACCCTTAGAGAGAGAAAGTTATTTAGAGAGAGAAAGAAAATGGTGTGAAAAACCCGGAGACCCTCGCAGGTATTTATAGTCGCGAAGCCTCTCGGTTACGCTGGGCGTTCAGCCGTCTACGCGGGGCGTAGGCTTCGGATAAGATCACTAGCTCGGATCCAGCTATTTAGAGAGAGAAAGAAAATGGTGTGAAAAACCCGGAGACCCTCGCAGGTATTTATAGTCGCGAAGCCTCTCGGTTACGCTGGGCGTTCAGCCGTCTACGCGGGGCGTAGGCTTCGGATAAGATCACCAGCTCGGATCCAGCTGGCTCGCACGCGCCTACTCTCGGAAGTGGATCAGATCAGTACGCCGGGCGTACTCAATTTCGGACGCGGGGCGCAGCGAAGGGCGACGTGTCCTTCATCCGAAGCGAGCCGTGATCAGCAAGCGACGGTCCAGATTATGCCACGTCATCAATCGAGCAACAAATTTCGCAAATTCGAGTCTAAACTTCAAAATTTTGTATCTTTCGCATACGAGCTCCGTTTTCGACGTTCTTTATATCCACGCATAGGAGGGAACGCACTCTACAACTTTCGTTTAGACTCCGTCGGCTACTTTTGACTTTATTTTAAAAGTTATATTTTTAACAGGCCGGGACAGGATTGGTCCGTTAAAAATTCATAACTTCCTCATCCGACGTCCGTTTTCGTTTGTCTTTTTATCGTTATGCTACTATTAACGAGATCTTCGATTCTCGTTTAGGTTGTGTCAGCTAAAAACCGCTCGATCTAATATTCGAACTTCGGGCTGTACACTGCTAAGCCGAAACTTCGAAAAATCATAACTTCCTCATACGAAGTCAGATTTGGGCGTTCTTTTTATGGACGCTCTCGGTTTAACGTTTTCTACGGCTTTCGTTTAAATCGCTAAGGCTAAAAATCGCTCTATCGTAAATTCACTATTTACGCTTCCCGGTATCGTGTCGGTTTCATCACGAAACTTCGACGGGTCATAACTTCTTCGTTATAACTCGGATTTCGGCGTTCTTTATATCTCCGGAATCCTTGTTTCGACCACTACGAATTTATGTAAAGATATCGGGCTTATCTCATACTTTCATTTTGACGCTTATTTTTATTCTTTATTAATTATACATTTATAATTAAATAATAAGCACATAAATTCACATAATTCACAAAATACTCAAATATTTCATCTTTATTACATCAAAAGAGTTACAATAGTTGACCTAGACTATTACATCGTCTAAAAATGCTTAGCCCCGAAACCCGGGCGTTACAATTCTCTCCCCCTTAGGATGATTTCGTCCCGGAATCATGCGTCAGCAAACAGATGCGGATAGCGACTCATCATGTCATCCGCTGTTTCCCAAGTGAGATTCGGCCCATTCGAATGTTTCCACTGGACTAGCACTAAGTCGACTATCTTGCGTCGTAACTTCTTAGTCTTACGGTCAACAATTGCCTCGGGCTCTTCAATCAGCCTCTTGTTTTCATCCATTCTTAACTCTGAGATTGGAATTATGTCGGGAACTTCTCCCGTGAACTTCCTCAAATAACACACGTGGAAGGTGTTATGAATACCATCGAGTTCTTCGGGCAATTCCAGCTTGTAAGCTTGATTCCCAATCTTCTGAAGAACTTTGAACGGTCCAATAAACCTTGGACTTACCTTTCCTCGTTTCCCGAATCTTATAAGTCCCTTCCACGGTGAGACCTTAAGCAAAACCGAATCCCCAACTTCGAAGGTCATCGGTCGTCTTTTCTTGTCAGCATAGCTCTTCTGACGATCCTGAGCTGCTAACATCCTTTCCCTAATCACCTTCAGCTTCTCAGCAGTCTCATGGACTATCTCGGGGCCCATAAACTGCTTTTCTCCAGCCTCAAGCCAACAAGAAGGCGTACGACACTTTTGTCCGTACAAAGCTTGATAGGGTGCCATCTTGATGCTCGAGTGGAAACTGTTGTTGTAGGAAAATTCTACCAAAGGTAAGTGCTCATCCCAGTTACCTTGGAACTCGAGGGTACATGCTCTCAACATATCTTCAAGCGTTTGAATCGTTCTTTCGCTCTGACCATCAGTCTGCGGATGATAAGCTGTACTTAAACACAATTTCGTACCCAATTCCTCTTGTAGACTCCTCCAAAACCTTGAAGTAAATCGACTATCACGATCCGATACAATTGTAAGAGGAACACCGTGAAGTCTTACTATCTCTTTCACGTAAGCATTTGCGAGCTTATCCATAGACCACCTCTCGTTGGCTGCTATAAAGTGTGCACTCTTTGTGAAACGATCCACGACCACCCAAATCATGTCGTGTCCGTTCTTCGTCCTGGGTAGTTTAGTCACAAAATCCATGGTGATGTCTTCCCATTTACCCATGGGTACAGGTAAAGGTTCTAAACTCCCATACGGTTTCTGATGTTGTGCCTTAACTCTTGCACAAGTTACACACTCGGCCACATACTTTGCAACATCGAGCTTCATCGTCGGCCACCAGTAGTAGGGTTTTAGGTCCCTATACATTTTAGTGCTACCGGGATGAATCGAGTACATGGTCTTGTGAGCTTCTTCCATCAGAAGATCTCTTATTCCTCCCGTCTTAGGTACCCAAATCCGATCTTGGAATACCTTCAGTCCTTGACGGTTTGTACCGAATACCAACGTCCTTCCCAAACGTTCTTCCTTTCGGTCGTTCTTTTCTGACGCTTCTTCTTGAGCTTTCTTGATCCTTTCCACAATTGTCGAGACAACTTCTATTCTCAACGCCCTTGGCCTTTTTCTTTCAAGATTGACTTTTCGACTTAGAGCATCGGCAACAACATTTGCTTTACCGGGGTGGTAAAGTATCTCACAGTCGTAGTCCTTGAGTAACTCTAGCCAGCGTTGTTGCCTCATGTTCAACTTCTTCTGATTAAAGAGATACTGGAGACTCTTATGATCAGTGAAAAGTTTGCACTTCGTGCCATAGAGGTAATGCCTCCATATCTTTAGAGCAAAAACTACCGCTGCCAACTCCAAATCGTGAGTGGGGTAGTTCTTTTCGTGCTCCTTCAATTGTCGAGATGCGTATGCTATCACCTTTTCTCTTTGGGTCAGAACACAACCCAACCCGACTCCAAATGCGTCACTATAGACCGCGAAGTCTTCAACTCCATCGGGTAGAGAAAGAATCGGTGTTTCACATAACTTCTTCTTTAGCTTCTCGAATGCTCCTTCGTGCTTCTCGCTCCATGTATAAGTAGCTCCTTTGTGGGTCAAAGCTGTCAATGGAGCAGTTATCGAAGAAAAACCTTGGATAAATCGTCGGTAATATCCGGCTAATCCTAGAAAGCTTCGAATCTCTGTGGGACTCTTTGGACGTTCCCACTTCATTACAGCTTCGATTTTTGCTGGGTCAACCATTATCCCCTCCTGGTTAACCACATGACCCAAGAATTGGACTTCTCGGATCCAAAAATCACACTTGGAGAACTTTGCATACAGTTTCTCCGTCTTCAAGACTTCCAACACTTCTCGTAGATGCTTGCCATGCTCCTCCTGGCTTTTCGAGTAGATGAGAATGTCATATATGAACACTATCACGGATTTATCGAGGAATGGTTTACAAACCCTGTTCATCAAATCCATGAATGTTGCTGGAGCATTGGTTAGTCCAAACGACATAACCAAGAACTCGTAGTGTCCATATCTCGTTCTGAATGCAGTCTTTTCGATATCCTGCTCTCTCACCTTCAGCTGATGATATCCTGACCTAAGATCGATCTTTGAGAAATAGTTCGAACCTTGCAGCTGATCGAATATGTCATCAATCCTTGGCAATGGATACTTGTTCTTCACTGTTGCCTTGTTCAGCTCTCGGTAGTCTATACACATTCTCATGCTTCCGTCTTTCTTCTTCACGAATAGCACCGGAGCTCCCCAGGGTGATGAACTCGGTCTAATGAAACCGTTGTCCAACAACTCCTGAAGTTGCATCATAAGCTCCTTCATCTCCGTCGGTGCTAGTCGGTATGGTGCTTTCGCTATCGGTGTTGTTCCTGGCAACAAGTCTATTCTGAACTCCACTTGTCTATCAGGTGGTAATCCGGGAAGATCTTCGGGAAAGACTTCCGGATAATCACATACGACCGGTATGTTCTGCACCTCCTTCTTTTCCTTCTTAGCATCGATAACAAACGCCAAATATGATGCGCATCCTTTGGACAAACATTTTCTGGCTTTCATCAGGGAGATGATCCCAGAATTTACTCGGCGTTTGTCCCCGTACACCATAAATGACTCTTTCCCGGGTGGGTTTACCCTTACTATCTTCTTTTGGCATTGAATCTCAGCATCGTTGGCGCTAAGCCAATCCATTCCCAGTACGATGTCGAAACCGTTCAATTCTATGGGTAACAACTCTTCATGGAATTCGTTTCCGTTTAGGTCGATGACGATGTTCTTAATACGATTACTAACAGGTACGAACTTGCCACTGGCAACTTCCACAATTAGGGCATTATCAAGTTTTTTCTACAGGCAATGCTAATTTTCCTCCAAATCTATGCGATACAAAGGAATAGTTTGCTCCTGAATCAAATAGTATATTGGCAGGCAATCCATTTACAAGAAAGGTACCTAAAGCGACGTCTGCTGCCTCCTTTGCAGCCTCGAGCGTCATCTGGAAGGCTCTTGCCTTCGGCTTCGGTGGAATGTTGGGTCTTCCTGCCTCCTTCTTCTTCGGGTAGTCCCTGGAAATGTGCCCTTCCTCACCACACCCATAACAGACTTTCTTGGCGAGGGTGCATTTATTGGCATAGTGCCCGGTCTTTCCACACTTAAAGCAGGTGACTTCTCCGTCGCATTTTCCGTAGTGCTTCTTCTTGCACTTGTCACACCACTTTGCTTCGGCTCCTCCTCCCTTCGAACCGGGCTTCGAGAATTTACTTTTCTTGGTGGACCTTGAAGATCCATCGAATTTCCTTTTCTCACCAACCTCGGCCCTCTCCAGACCCCTTTCCTTTTGCTGGGTCTCCACATTCTTAGCTGCTCGAACAGCTGATTTCAGAGTGGTTGCCATCTTGACTGTCGGGTCAAAGTTGGCTGGCAGTCCATTTGCGAACTTCTCAATTTTGGAGAGTTCGGTTGGCACTAGGTATGGAAACAGCTTCATCTTTTCTGTGAATGCAGCAGCATAGTCGTCGATGCTCATTCTTCCTTTCTTCAAGTTTTGGAACTCATTGTTCAGATCAATTAGATCTATCTCTGAACAGTACTGCGCCTTCAGTTGTTCCAAGAACTCATCCCATGACATTTTCAGAGCTTCTCCTCGCGGCATTGTATCCGCCAATAGCTTCCACCAGCTCAAGACTCCAGTTTTCAATTGTCTCACAGCGAAGACGGTCTTCTGCTTCTCGCTGCAGTCGCAACTCTCAAACACCATCTCCATCTCGGAGATCCAATCCATAATCTCAAAAGGCTTTGGGCTTCCTGAGAGACTTGGTGGTTTCGCACCCAAGAAATTCTTGTACATCCTCCCATCCTTGTTGTTTCTCCTCTCCGGGCCATCCCTTTGCTCACCTTGAGTCCCTACTTGACTCACTTGGCGGCTGTAGTTCCCTTCCTCAGATTGTTCGGGAATTGGCTCGGTCGGCTCAACATGTATGGTAGGTTCGTCCCTATTCTCTTGCATCATTTGCCTCATTTCTTCCCTTTGTTCAGCTAACATAGCCCGTATCATGGCTTGTACTCCAGCCATGGTGATCGGCTCAGGTGCAACTTCTACCATGACTGGTATTTGCTGTATCACTGGGTAATAACAAAAAATAAGGACCCATGAAAGATAAGTATGATATATGGTTGTGGTACATAGACTGCGGTACCAAAACCATCTATCATAAGTAACTTTCAGTTAGAACCGCAACGGAGACCAAGGATGGTCTGCTGTATCTATCAATTCAAAAAGAATTGTGGGTCTGGATTCATCATTCCTAACATTTGCAGGAAGGTGTTAAGTTTTGTGGAGTCGAGTGCTTTTGTGAACACATCAACAATCTCTTCATGAGTATGGACAAAGATAAGTTCAATGTTACCTTTCAAGATGTGGTCTTTGATGAAATGATACCGTAGTTCAATATGCTTAGTCTTGGAGTGCTGAATTGGATTGTGAGAAATAGCAATAGCACTTTCAGAGTCACAATAGATCGGTATCCGCAGCATTCTATATCCGTAGTCCAATAGTTGAGTTTTCATCCAAAGGACTTGAGAACAACAGCTGGCTGCGGCCACATACTCAGCTTCTGCGGTAGACAGAGAAACACAACTTTGTTTCCTTGAGGACCAGCTGACGAGTCTTCCTCCCAAAAATTGACATCCTCCTGACGTACTTTTGCGGTCTAATCTGCATCCGGCGTGATCCGCATCTGTGAATACTTGAAGGCTGAAATCATTGCCTGCGGGGTACCATAATCCAAGAGACTTGCTTCTTTTCAGGTACCGTAGTATCTGTTTGGCTGCGGTCATATGTGACACTTTTGGGTCAGCCTGATACCTTGCGCATACACCTGTTGCAAAGACAATGTCTGGCTTGCTTGCGGTGAGGTACATCAAAGAGCCTATGATACCTCTATAAGTCTTGTGCTCCACAGATTCGCCTGAGGGATCAACATAGATCTTATATCCGAAGG
This sequence comes from Lactuca virosa, assembly GCF_052849685.1. Lineage (NCBI taxonomy): Eukaryota > Viridiplantae > Streptophyta > Magnoliopsida > Asterales > Asteraceae > Lactuca > Lactuca virosa. The sequence goes on from NC_136426.1 coordinate 148,009,206, forward strand.
CCATGGGGACCTTAGCCGAAGAACAGTTGTCCATAGAGTATTTCTTTAACAGTTCGGTGGTGTATTTTTCTTGATGAATGAAAATTCCTTGTGGAAGTTGTTTCACTTGAAGTCCTAGAAAGAAGTTAATCTCTCTATTCATGCTCATTTTGAATTTGTTGGTCATGAGCTTAGCAAATTCATCCACCATTCCTTGATCAGTCGATCCGAAGTTGATATCATCCACATATATTGTGACATCCCCATTTTCACGGCCAGAAAAGACCGATTTTGTTTATGCTTGTTTGAAAATCAGAGTAACATTTTAAATAAAAGTGTTGCGGAATTTGTCCCAAAACAAAATATGATAAAGATTTATCAAAAGCATTTCCAAATAAATGTATTTCATTAAAAGACTCGGGATGTCATGTTCGATACAGATCAAAAGCATAAACAGTACAATATAAGCCTTACTACATTATTTCATATCTACAGGCCTATATCCGTAATCCCTCATCCAAAACATCACATCTATGCTCGAGCGCCACTACCTGTAATACATGAAACTGAGTGGGTCAGGCTTGGGAGCCTGGTGAGCACATAGGGTTTTCAACCCACAATAAATAAGTTTATTAATTTCATCAATCAACAATAACCCGATTACCCGTTCCCGTTATCCTCACTTTACGTCCCTAAACACCTATCATAAGGGACCTAGCCTAAGGATCATCATCGGGATGGACACTACTGTTAAGGGGGTTCCTTAGCAATAAATGTCCTAAAGGCAACCATGAGGGGGATGGAGTACACCGGTGAACACATCGTTCACAAACACCTACAGGTTGCGAGCCTGCTAGCGTTCCACTGGACTGTCTAGAAGAGTCTGTGGTCGTCATCTATACTCCGCTAGATGACTGGATCACCAACAACATCGAGGCCTCTCATCATTTTATCACACATCATCTTATTACATCTACCCATGTATTACCCCAACATTTTTGTAGATATAAAATACATATACAGTTTAAATCGTGAAAAACGTGTATAAAAACCGTTCATCCAACATAGACAGCAAGTATTCAGATAATATGCACACATAGCACGTAATTTATATAAAATACTTCATATCTATGTGTAAGATGAAAGTAACTATGCACTCACCTGATTAGGTGGTGACTCGGTACTCGAACAACACTTCGTTATCTCAAAACAATTTTTCCTTGGTCAAAACCTAGTATTAATACCACTAGGGTTTAGTTTTAACGTTAACCGCGACTAATTAATAGTCTGGCTATTATTATTATTATATAAGCGTTAAATAACACTCAATATAACTCATAATAATAGCCCAAATAATTATTTTAAGGACCTAATAACATTACTATAATTATTTAAAAGTTATATTAAAAATTGCGTAGTCGTAGCTCACTTACAGCGGATTTTAAAGAAAACCGGGCTTTGCTCGGAGCAGCGTTTCCGAAACCGAAAGACCCTTTTTCTCGGGACTCCGGGAGCCTCGGGGCTTCCTTAGGGTGCTAGGGGATCACCTAGGCTTAGGGGAGGGTTAAAACCCTTAGAGAGAGAAAGTTATTTAGAGAGAGAAAGAAAATGGTGTGAAAAACCCGGAGACCCTCGCAGGTATTTATAGTCGCGAAGCCTCTCGGTTACGCTGGGCGTTCAGCCGTCTACGCGGGGCGTAGGCTTCGGATAAGATCACTAGCTCGGATCCAGCTATTTAGAGAGAGAAAGAAAATGGTGTGAAAAACCCGGAGACCCTCGCAGGTATTTATAGTCGCGAAGCCTCTCGGTTACGCTGGGCGTTCAGCCGTCTACGCGGGGCGTAGGCTTCGGATAAGATCACCAGCTCGGATCCAGCTGGCTCGCACGCGCCTACTCTCGGAAGTGGATCAGATCAGTACGCCGGGCGTACTCAATTTCGGACGCGGGGCGCAGCGAAGGGCGACGTGTCCTTCATCCGAAGCGAGCCGTGATCAGCAAGCGACGGTCCAGATTATGCCACGTCATCAATCGAGCAACAAATTTCGCAAATTCGAGTCTAAACTTCAAAATTTTGTATCTTTCGCATACGAGCTCCGTTTTCGACGTTCTTTATATCCACGCATAGGAGGGAACGCACTCTACAACTTTCGTTTAGACTCCGTCGGCTACTTTTGACTTTATTTTAAAAGTTATATTTTTAACAGGCCGGGACAGGATTGGTCCGTTAAAAATTCATAACTTCCTCATCCGACGTCCGTTTTCGTTTGTCTTTTTATCGTTATGCTACTATTAACGAGATCTTCGATTCTCGTTTAGGTTGTGTCAGCTAAAAACCGCTCGATCTAATATTCGAACTTCGGGCTGTACACTGCTAAGCCGAAACTTCGAAAAATCATAACTTCCTCATACGAAGTCAGATTTGGGCGTTCTTTTTATGGACGCTCTCGGTTTAACGTTTTCTACGGCTTTCGTTTAGATCGCTAAGGCTAAAAATCGCTCTATCGTAAATTCACTATTTACGCTTCCCGGTATCGTGTCGGTTTCATCACGAAACTTCGACGGGTCATAACTTCTTCGTTATAACTCGGATTTCGGCGTTCTTTATATCTCCGGAATCCTTGTTTCGACCACTACGAATTTATGTAAAGATATCGGGCTTATCTCATACTTTCATTTTGACGCTTATTTTTATTCTTTATTAATTATACATTTATAATTAAATAATAAGCACATAAATTCACATAATTCACAAAATACTCAAATATTTCATCTTTATTACATCAAAAGAGTTACAATAGTTGACCTAGACTATTACATCGTCTAAAAATGCTTAGCCCCGAAACCCGGGCGTTACAATTCTCTCCCCCTTAGGATGATTTCGTCCCGGAATCATGCGTCAGCAAACAGATGCGGATAGCGACTCATCATGTCATCCGCTGTTTCCCAAGTGAGATTCGGCCCATTCGAATGTTTCCGCTGCTAGGGGATCACCTAGGCTTAGGGGAGGGTTAAAACCCTTAGAGAGAGAAAGTTATTTAGAGAGAGAAAGAAAATGGTGTGAAAAACCCGGAGACCCTCGCAGGTATTTATAGTCGCGAAGCCTCTCGGTTACGCTGGGCGTCCAGCCGTCTACGCGGGGCGTAGGCTTCGGATAAGATCACCAGCTCGGATCCAGCTGGCTCGCACGCGCCTACTCTCGGAAGTGGATCAGATCAGTACGCCGGGCGTACTCAATTTCGGACGCGGGGCGCAGCGAAGGGCGACGTGTCCTTCATCCGAAGCGAGCCGTGATCAGCAAGCGACGGTCCAGATTATGCCACGTCATCAATCGAGCAACAAATTTCGCAAATTCGAGTCTAAACTTTAAAATTTTGTATCTTTCGCATACGAGCTCCATTTTCGACGTTCTTTATATCCACGCGTAGGCGGGAACGCACTCTACAACTTTCGTTTAGACTCCGTCGGCTAGTTTTGACTTTATTTTAAAAGTTATATTTTTAACAGGCCGGGACATGATTGGTCCGTTAAAAATTCATAACTTCCTCATCCGACGTCCGTTTTCGTCTGTCTTTTTATCGTTATGCTACTATTAACGAGATCTTCGATTCTCGTTTAGGTTGTGTCAGCTAAAAACCGCTCGATCTAATATTCGAACTTCGGGCTGTACACTGCTAAGCCGAAACTTCGAAAAATCATAACTTCCTCATACGAAGTCAGATTTGGGCGTTCTTTTTATGGACGCTCTCGGTTTAACGTTTTCTACGGCTTTCGTTTAGATCGCTAAGGCTAAAAATCGCTCTATCGTAAATTCACTATTTATGCTTCCCGGTATCGTGCCGGTTTCATCACGAAACTTCGACGGGTCATAACTTCTTCGTTATAACTCGGATTTCGGCGTTCTTTATATCTCCGGAATCCTTGTTTCGACCACTACGACTTTATGTAAAGATATCGGGCTTATCTCATACTTTCATTTTGACGCTTATTTTTATTCTTTATTAATTATACATTTATAATTAAATAATAAGCACATAAATTCACATAATTCACAAAATACTCAAATATTTCATCTTTATTACATCAAAAGAGTTACAATAGTTGACCTAGACTATTACATCGTCTAAAAATGCTTAGCCCCGAAACCCGGACATTACATATATTTGTACAAGCATTAGGTGGTCACCATTTGCTTTTCTAAATAAAGTGGGATCAATCATTACTCTTTTGTATCCAGACGAGACAAGAAATTCAGAGAGAGTCTCGTACCATGCTCTTAAGGCTTGCTTCAGACCGTAGACTGCTTTTTCAAGTTTGTAGCAGTGGTCTGGGAATTCAATACTTTCAAAGCCTGGAGGTTGCTGAAGATAAACCTCTTCTTTTAATTCCCCATTGAGAAATGCACTCTTAATGTCCATCTGGTGTACCTAGACGTTTTTGTAGGCTATGTATGCTAAGAAGATTCGGATGGTTTCCATTCGTGCCACCGGAGCATACGTTTCATCATAGTCAACACCTTCAAGTTGACTGTAGCCCTTTGCAACTTGCCTTGCCTTCTTTCTGACTACCGCACCAGATTCATCCAGCTTGTTTTTGAATACCCATCTAGTACCAACAATGGTGTGACCGTGTGGCTTCGGGATGAGCTTCCACACTTTGTTCCTTTTGAATTCTTCTAGCTCTTCTTGCATTGCGGATATCCAATCAGGTTCTAGTAATGCTTCTTTGATCGTTCGGGGCTCGACTGAGGACATAAATGTTGCGTAGTGACAATGATCAGATAAGTCCTTGGAAGATCGAGTCTGGATGCCTGCGGATGGGTTGCCAATGATTTAACCTGGTGGGTGGTCCTTCGTCCATACATGTAGACGAGGATGCAGATGATCAGCAGCTATGGTAGAGGGAATGTCTTCGATATCAGAAGACTCTGCGGTTGGAGATGGCAGTTCCCCCTGGACTTGAGAACATCCTGCGGAATCATCTTGGTTTGTCGGAACGAGAATGGAATTTTCTTGAGCAGTTGGAAGAGGTTCCCCCTGGATTGCTGATGGGAGATCCTCTGGAACCTGAGAAGGTTCCCCCTGGACTGCGGATGGGAGAGTGATAATCCTTGAATCGATTCTTGTGTTAATGTTCTCTATGAGTTCATCATCCGAATCCGAAGATACGTTTGATGGTAATGATTCTCTACGGATGGGAACTTGAGCAGCATCAAGTACTGGAACTTCGACAGTTGTTGCTTGATCCGGAGTAGAGCTTTCCCCCTCAACTGGAGAGGTGAAAGTATTGAGAGATGCTACATCGGATAGTGATGGACCAGAAACATCAGCATGTTGTTGTTGAGCTGTCGGAGACACAAGAACTTCGGATAGTTTCGCCGTTTCAACAGAGTCGAAAAGATCGTCATAATTGACTTCAACTAGATTTAAAGGACCTGAAGAGGCAGGAATATCGATTTCCATGATTGTTGTGGTTTCAGTGGATGGAGGGGCGTTGCGGATGTGAGAATCATCAAATCTCACATCGAAGCTTTCAATGATTAGCCTTGTACGTCTGATGAGGACCCTGTAAGCAACTTTGTTAGTGGAATAGCCAAGAAAGATGCCTTCATCAGACTTCGGTGCAAACTTGTTAAGCTGATCTCGGTTGTTGATTACGAAACATCTACACCCAAAGATATGAAAGAAGCGAACATTTGGCTTGCAGTTGTTAAGGCCATCATATGGTGTTTTGTTGAGACGTTTGCACACAATGCTTCGGTTTTGAACAAAGCATGCGGTTGGTACATCTTCAGCCCAGAAGTAGAGAGGAAGGTGTGCGAAGTTGAGTATTGATCTGGCTGCTTCTACTAGAGTGCGGTTCCTTCTCTCTACTACCCCATTTTGTTGCGGTGTGAAGGGAGCTGAGAAGTTGTGAGTGATGCCTTTGGAAACCAAGAAACTGTTGAGGAGATGATTAGTAAACTCGGTTCCATTATCACCGCGGATACGTATTACTGGAAGCTTGATCTGAAGCTCTATTTCCTTGATGAAATTGATGAGAATCTGCGGTGTTTCTGACTTGAGTCTAAGGAAGAAGACCCATGTGAAGCGTGTAAAGTCATCTACAATAACCAGTATGTATTTCTTGTGATGGAGACTGGCTACGGTGGATGGACCACAGAGATCAATGTGTAAGAGCTCTAGTGGTTCAGAGATTGAAGAATCAATCACCATGGGGTGACTTGCTTTGGATTGCTTCCCACATTCACATGCAGGGCAGAGAGTATCGTTGCTGAATTTGAGAATAGGGAGACCTCTGACTAATTCTCCGGTGACCAAATTGTTGATGTATCTGAAGTTGAGATGAGCTAGCTTGCGGTGCCATAGCCAACTGACTTCGGATACGGCTTTGGATAGGAAGCACAACTGCGGTCTGCCAATGATCAGAGAGACATCCAAAGGATACATGGTAACTTCGGATCGGGATTTGATCAGGCACGTGTTCCTATCACTTGTCATTACATAGCAAAATTGATCATCAAATTCAACTCGATGTCCTGCCTTACATAGTTGGCCAACACTGATGAGATTGTGTTTAAGGCTTTCTACATAAGCAACCTTTTGAATAGAGAAGTTTCCCGTAGTGAGAACACCGTAACCTCAGATGATCCCATTCGCATTGTTGCCGAATGTGACATTTCCACCATTGCATATTGGCCTGAAATCCCAAAGGTATTCTAACCTTCCGGTCATGTGCAAGGAGCAGGCACTGTCAATTAACCATTCATCTTCTTGTTCCTCCTTGCATAAATCCTGATAATTACACGGTTAGTTTAGGCATCCAAACTAGTTTGGAGCCTGGGGCAATTGGTGAATTTATGAATGATGCATGGACCGAGGTTGCAGGGACGGGTCTCTTGTCAACTTTTAATCCTAGTCCTAGGTGTTTGTGCAGATTTGGAGTGTTGTGAGTTTTTGAAAAAGTATGAGTTTTCTGACTCCGACTAGATTTGACATAGGATGAATTCTTTTGACAGCTACACTGACATTTACAAAAAGAGATTTTGTCTTCTGATCTGACACTATGCTTGGTCAGCGGTCTAAAGGATGAATTGGACTTGTTACCGGTCCGAGGTTGGTAATCCCTGACATGAGTGGTGTTGGGTTTTGAAAAAGTTTGTTTTTGAAAAGGTTTAGCACGTGTAGGTCTTTGAGTACTTTTTAGTGGAGTTGGTAGAATACCCTTCCACTTTTTGAAATTTTGACGTGACTTTAAAAGTGTTGGAGTGGGTAAGATACCCTTCCACTTTGGGTCATCTGAGGAATAGACTTGAAAACCATTGTTTTGAAAAGACTTTGCACCTTTTTGGGTTTTGTCAGATGAATTAGGAATGACTGATGAAACTTGACATTCCTTTTTGTGTGTTTTCTTGATAGGAGAGTTTTTTGAAAAGTAGTGTGAGAAAACAAATTTTTCTGGACTCTTGGACTTTGGAAATCTGACGTGCTTCTTGTTTTTCGAAAAAGTTTGTCTATTTGTGCCACGGGATCGAATTTCCTCTTTGAAAGCCTTTTTAGCTAAGGATTTTGGTGAACCGCAGTCTTTGTTGTTCAACTGCGGTTTCCTAGAACCCTTTGAAAATTTGTGAAAACGAGGGCTTGAGTCATCAGAACTTGAAGATTCAGGGATTTGAGAGCATTGACCCACTTCAAAGTTTTCTATGGGTAATTCGTGATGAATTGTTTGAAGAGTGGCAGAACTTTTGTTCGAAGACTGCGGTAGGGATGACTTGACTACCGTAGAGTAAGTCTTAGTTGGGACTGCAGTGGGACTTTTGTGGGAATTTTGGCTACAGTGAGAAACACTGCGGTCTGAGGGCAGAGATGTAAAGTCTTTCGAGACTTCGGGGCCCTCAATGACAATTTCTTCATCAACTACGGATGAGGTTTGAGAATTTGGGTAAATGGTGCCACAGATAGGAATTTGATCACATGTGTGACCCGAAACCTCAGGCACAATTTCCTTAATGACACAATTATTGCTTAGATTATGCAGTATACTGAAGTGAGTTTTGATGTCTTCGGGAAAGGTCTTGTCATTGACTGGGAAATGAAATTCTCGGTCTGGAGGGACATACAGTCTGTCTTTGTTGAACCGGGGTGAGGAATCCATTGCGGTAGGATATCTATTTGACCAACCCCAATTATATGTATTGTCCACGATTCCATTATTTACCAAATTTTCAATAGCTTCACTTTCATTGAACAATTTTTTGATTAAAAGATTTAGGCGTACAATTTCACTCTGAGCTAAATCTCTCTGGTTCAAAGCTATCTCTAATTGGGTTTCACTCAACATTCTTGCATCTTTTTCTAACTCTAAGTCCTTATCTAACATAGCCATTTTGAGTCTTTTGTTATCCAGTCGTCCTCTCACGTGGAACATCTCTTGGGACGTAATGTTCTTCTCATCTAAGGCTTTGTTATAGTCTGTAAGGAAGGCAGCACAAGTGTCATTAAGATCATTTATGTAGGGTTGACAGTCATGCATGCTATAGTTTAGAGTTTGGATCATAAGTTTTACCTGTTCGACGATGCTTAGAGTTCCATCCTTTGCCATGTAGCAGTAGTTGTTGTCCAGCTTTGTAGACCCATCATCATCCGCAGTTGCCAGCATGCAGATTTTCCCTTTTCCTTTGACACTGCTGATGGCTTCATCTTCATCTCCGGATGACCAAACTTGATGGTCTCTTTTGACATGGGCTACGTATGCCCTTGCCTTTTCCTTATCTTCCAACTCTTGATCCATTCTAAGGTAGAATGCTCTGTCTTTTACTACATTGGCCTTACAATCTCTTGCAAAGTGATTCTCTTTGTTGCATTTGTGACAAATTACAACATCAGTCTTGTCTTTTGAGGGAGTACCGGAGTCAGTGGTTTGAGTAGACTGCGGTGCCTCCTTTGGTTGATTATTTTGAGATTGCGGTGGTGGATGAGAACTTTTGGAATATCGAGGATGGTTATTCTGAGAACTGAAGTTACGGTTGAATGGAGGTTTGTTGAACTGTTGATTCTTGCGGAAGGAAGGAGGTGGTAGACGGTTGAACTGTTGGCTAACCAGAGCAATAGCCTTCTGAAATTCTTCTTCATCGTCATACTCTGAGTCAGCTTCGTATGACTGCGGTGGAGTGTCATACGAGGGAGAGTAAGATTGATTATGTGGAGCTTGTGCTATGAGAGCAAGTGGTCCTCCGAAGTCAGCACAGTCTTTGAGTACGGTGGATTCTTGTGCTTGCAGTTCTCCATAGAGCTTGTAGAGTGACAAAGAATGAATCTTTCTATCACCTTGGACTATCATCTTAGCCGTAGTCCAATGTCTTCCCAAACCATTAAGAAACTGAAGATTTGTTTCATGGTTACTGCGGATGGTGCCCGCATTGGATAACTTGGTGACTATCAGGTTGAACCTTTTGAAGGAGTCTTCCAAGCTTTCGCCGGTATGAGCTTTGAAGTTGTTGAACTCATTGAGTGCGGTTGTAAGCTTCTTGTCTTGTGCTTGTTCTGAGCCTTCGTACAGATTCTTGAGAACTTCCCAGATCTCTTTTGCTGATTTGCAATTTATGATAATATCGAAGTTGTCAGGAGCAACTCCACAAGAGATTTCATAAAAAGCAACAACATCATTTTCCATTTTATCGAGATCATCCTTGGTGGGACGGCTCATGACTGGTTGACCTCCTCCTAGTCTGGTTGTAGCTCCGTCAGTTTGGACTGGTGTAAGGACTGGGACATGTGGTCCTTCTTCTACGGATCACCATACATCTCTACCAAGTCTCCTTAAGTATCTTTCCATTCTTTGTGACCAGTGATGATATTCATTTGCTACCAGTATCGGGGCTCTATTAGAACCACCAACACCGTTGGAAACATTCAGAGATAACGATTGTGCCATATTTTTGAAGTTTTTTTTGTGTTTAAGAAATGAGCTTTAGTGGTATAGAAGGCTCTTTGAAAATCAGAGTTTCGTTTTCAAAAAGCAACCACTATGGCTCTGATACCAATTGTTGAGAGAAAAACTTTGAGACACACTTGAACAAACGTTAGAACAAGTAGATTGCGGAATAGTTAATCTCGAAGGATCTAAAAGCTCAACAATAATATTAATAAGTTAGAGTTAGATAGTTAGAGAGTTAGTTGCGGAAAAGTAAAGAAATAGAAATGACAACAATTGTTATATCAAGTATACACATAAGTTGATTCATAACAAGGTATGCATTCACACCAAGTTAATAAGGAAGATCAAACTTAGTGATTAAGTCACAAAAGACTTGCTCCGAAGAGAGGTTATAATCAGTTGTATTCTAGTAAGATTTGAGAGTAAGAAGGGATGCGTAGTAAGATAGAGAGATAGAAAGGATATCTTCAGAAATGTTAAGAGTTGTTGTTAAGTAAGAACGAATGAGCTCTATTTATAGAGACTCAGAAAGTACACTAGATTACATCTCTAAGAGTAGCCATGCAAGGCATACCGGACAATAGAGAGTATTACAATAAAAGACAAGTAAAGTAATCTAGTAAAGAGACCGCGGTAGGTAGAGACTCCGGATGCGGTTGCTGATGAAGGAGCTTGAATGCGGGTGCTTGTCGGCTGCGGTAGCTGAAGTTCAAGAGGGTCACTTTTTATGATTCAATAGTATGAATAGCTGTAAGAAGAATAACGAAGGAGATAAGAAGGAACTGAAGAAGATAATCTCATGGTACACTGAGATTCGAGGAGTTATGCTGTATGCTATACATATACTCTTGAACTGACGAATGTCGACATTATTACAGAGGGGGGGATTGTTAGGGTCGAATTATATTGTAATATGTCGAAGTCTGTTTTACCCTTCGTATGTTTTGTAAAGTTTATTTACTAAGGTGTATTTCATATGAAGCTTAATTGTCAATGCCTTAGTATTTTTTTGTATGCTTTCACTGTTCCTATAAATATGGAACTTTACTAGAGTTAGATAAGAGTCTTTTACAGAACCTTTCTATTTTCTCTGTAAAAGTTGGAATCATAAATGAGCAGAAACCAGATCTTATTTACATCGTTTGTTCAATCTACATTCGTTTAACTCTGATTTTGATTAATACTTGATTCTACGATTCATCACTTTTTCATGAAAAGAATCGGTGCACCCCACGGGGAACTGCTCGGACGAATGAACCGTAGGTCTAACAGCCCCTGAAGCTGTGTAGATAACTCCTTGAAAGGCTTGAAAGCACACGTCTATAATACAAGCATTAATGCCTATCAGATTAGTGGTAATAACCACTTAGACGAATCTGACTTCCCCATAACAAAATGCTAGTATATACCACAATCTACCTTGCATCATAATCTCAATGTTAAATTAACTTATATGAATAACTACTATACCGGTTCTAAACATAATGTTCTAATTTTGTAATAGGTGTAGGATTCATTGATACAACAACATCCATTATTGATCATTAGGAAAAAGAACATTTACAACAATATCCAACTTTGATTTAAACGGATTCAAGCTTTGATCTGATTCTTCATTCCCTTAAAAAAGATAAAAAAAACAAAATCCAAAAAACAGAAAAGTCAATTAATCAAGAAAAGAGAATTGCATTGTATAATATACAAATATCATATTTTGAAGATTTTAACATATGACTAAATGCAAGAAACTATAACAGGCTTTCACTTATTATGAGATCATACTTACATTTATTTTTAATAAAACATTTTGCTTTCAGTTTTTTCTAACTATGGCATTGTAGTTTAATAGACATACCACATTTTATCATTATACTTTTAAAAAGTTCTTGGTAAGACCTTAAAGTTCTTAGATATTCATATTACTGCAATCCTTATCAGGTAATTCAACAAAGACACTCCTTTTTTTTAGTTTTCACAATCAAAGCTCTACATAACCGATTCCAATATTCATTTTCATAACCAAACCTTATATTCTGTTGAAGTCAAGCAAAAGCAAGAATATACATCTTCTGTAAAAACCTTTTATAAAGAAAATAAAGTAAAAACAATTAATCCGTCCAACAAAAAGAATAACAAAGAAACAACAAAAATCATAGATTTTAGGGTACAAAGTGGGAAGTACAGAAGATACATAGGACCAATTGGCAGCCCAAATTAAATAGGGTTTCAAGCTCGACATAAATGGATACACAATGGTAAGGGATGTGTCGGTGGTGAGGTAAAGGATGGTGAAAGCCCACTGAGACGATGGTGGGAAGGTGCTGGAGATCGTAGGATGATGATAAATAAGATGCATCTCACACCTGGATAAAGGTTACAGATGTCAAGAATCACCACAAAACAACAAACATTCAAAAACTCATAACCATAGATTTTCCCTTCGATTTAATGTGGTATCGGGAAAGGCCCAAGACTTCATATCGAGTGTTACCCGAATATTCTTTGAAATGGATACATGGAGAATAAAGGATTATGGTTGTTAGTAAAAGAAGGGTAGTAGTGAGAAGAAAAAAGGGGTTTGGTTACCTGCACATTTCTAGAGACAAATCGAGAAGGAAAATCGAAGACCTAGCATTGGAGATCTATTTGTGCATTCACCGTAAGAAGATGAGAAAGAATATTAGAGAAAATTAAAAGGGGATGGGTTACCTTAACATTTATAAACTCTTTAACTTCAAGCTTTGGTGCTTGCGGTTAACGCTGGCTAAGGTTATTTGACTAAATAAACTCTTCATCTTCAACCCCGCCAATAGAGCCAACTACATAATATGCAACATCAAAATATTGTAAAAGTAGCTTAAATGTTTTTTTCAATAATTATTACCTCTTATAGAAGCATCATCGATCAACTCAAACTTTGATAGGATCTCTGTATCGAACATGAGTTTTATCCTAATAAAAATAGATCAACAACAAGGTTAATTTTTCTCAAAAGAAAGCACATCAGAAACATCATTTATAGATTTTAGATACACAACAGAGAGTACGAGCAAAATGAAGTGTTTATTAACTCATATCTGCAAGATCCAATAAACAAAAACATGAGGAAATCGAAAATATAAGCCAATAGAAGTGGTTATTATCTCAAATCTACAAACCATAGGATATTTTCTGGTGGTTGTAACTATCGTTGAAAGGAAGGTAGGTGAAGAAGCAAGAACATCAACGATGAGAGAAGCTGCAACCTCACACACATGCCATTGTGTAAAATCTTACCTGTTTCTGATTATGGCCGAAATAAAGTAGCTGGCAAGGGAAGCATGAGGCGGCACAATGGTTGTGACCGGTTATCGAGGGTTCAAAAGGGGGAGAGAAGGAGGTCTAAGATCTTGATTGGTGCGAGAGATAGAAAGACGGAAAATGAGATGCCATCCGATTTCAAAAAAATTTGAATTGCCCGCTTGGATAGAGTTTGTGAGAAGGGAGCGTGTGTTTCTATTTTCAAATTTTGAAATTAATTGATAGGTAGATGGTAGATAGTGTGTCTATGTATTCGACCCGTGTGATGATGATCAATGTTAGTGGCTTAGTTTGGCTTTAAAATTGGTACATAATGTTCTAAAAGTTGTACGTTGAAGAAACATAGTTGTGATTGGTTCTAAGCATTTCACTTGGATTACCATCTATTTAATCTACACCATACAAATTGGATCTAAGGGTTCAAGTTTCATTTCCTTGTTTTTTAAGACATTGTCTTAATTGTTTGTGATTGGTTCTAAGCATTTCACTTGGATTACCATCTATTTAATCCACACCATACAAATTGGATCTAAGGGTTCAAGTTTCATTTCCTTGTTTTTTAAGACATTGTCTTAATTTTTTTGGGAGCCACAATTATAAATGGTTTATAAAATGGTATAGATATATAACTTATAAAATCATGGTTTTCAATTTATATACATCGGAATTGTCACACCCCCAAACCGGAACGGCGGAAACGTTCGGGGGCGGAGGACTTCATGCTCAGTATCACAACACATGCATCATAGTAAAACAAGCAACCACAACCATTATATAAATATTAAAGTGTTTACATTGTATTTGATTCACAAAATATTAACTCCAAAAGTAAATAACAAAACAAAGACATGAAGCTACTATGCTCAATCTTCTGAATCCATGTGCGTGTACCTGTCTACTAGTTTCCTGAGAATACAAGTTATTTTGAAAGAGTAGATCAGCATTTAAGCTGGTGAGTTCATAAGTATTTTTGTTATAAAAAGTATAGTCTGGGTTCTTTAGAAAAGTTCGTCTGTTCCTCCAGAAAATCCTATATTTTCTGATGTGATGAATGATAAGTAAAAAATGACTCTTACAATTCCTTCTATGAGTACTTAATGAATACAAGTTATATACAATCCAGATCAAACAGACAATGAATTGTGTGGATCTGCCCTAAGCCCACAACCAAACAAGGAACATGAAATGAGGCGGAAGTCACACATTCCATTGTTTGTTAAATCCTCATTGTATATAACTCTGATGTATTCACAGGTGCTTACGGAGTTAACTGTAATAGTACTTTGACATTTGATGAAAATATTCTTTAAGAAAATCATATATTTCCTTTAGTAAAATGGTAACCACAATAGTTCCTTCTATAATCACTTAGTTTATACTAGTTATATATAATCTAATATCGAACGAACAGTTAAATGTGTGAATCTTCCCTAAGCCCACAACCAAAAAAGGAACAGGAAGTAAGGCGGAAGTCACACATTCCACTCCCTATCGGATATTAATTATATATAACTCTGATGTATAAACTAAGGTATTATAGAATTAACCATTTAAGGTCCTTTATGTTATACTAGTTTAATAAGAAGTATTAAACCTTTTATAAATAACTTTCTAGTTTCACTAACTCTATTGTGAAACATTATTTTCGGTAATAAATGTTATTGTTTTCAGATGTTTCCATCGAAAACTGTTTACCTTAAAAGAACGATGTTTACCATAGAAAATCCTATATTTTCTATAAAACCGACTGGTGGTCTATTGTAACATCCCAAAATTCAAGGCTGAAAATTTCATTTTTATATAAGTTTTTATAAAACCATAAGTAATAATAAAACATCCATAATAACATCTCATGTCAAAAACCAAAGTAGAAATAATCAAAACATGTTATCATAAAACAATATCAGAGTGTAATCCCCAAGATCTCATGTGCGGAAATATAGTGTGATGCGCTGCGATCGAGCTGGCTCCTTCCTTTGAAAACGAAGTACCTGAAACCAAAACTGAAAACCGTAAGCACAAAGCTTAGTGAGTTCCCATATCATACCACATACCATACAGTAACATACATAGTCAAGCATATCTGGGTGTTGGCCTCCCCTTCGGTCGCTTTCAACCAGATAACTGCCTAGGATATCTGGGTGCTGGCCTCCCCTTCGGTCTCTTTCAAACGGATAACTGTCTAGCATATATGGGTGCTGGCCTCCCCTTCGGTCTGTTTCAACCGGATAACTGCCTACCATATCTAGGTGCTGGCCTCCCCTTCGGTCTGTTTCAACAGGATAACAGGGACTATTTCATCCCTACCACTACCACATAATACATAACATAAACATACTGCTAGGCATGCATGGGTTTTGACGACCCCTTCGGTATCTTTCCATCGGTATCCGAGGACTATTTCACCCCTACTACTACTAACATGTATCACATAGCATCCTAGCACACAAACATAACAAATAAGAGCATACTAGATAATTATCACAAAGACATTCATCTAACAAACTATTGGATTAATGTCGAAGTCCATAACTATAATTGGTAAGATTTGACCCGACCCGACATGGTCCATTTGGGTTGCATGGCATCGGGACAATTGGATAGACAAGATGAGGAAAAAGGATACTGGTGATTTATATTAATATATTATAAGTTCTAATATATTAATATATAATCATATTATTTAATTAGTATTGATCAAGAATTAATTTATAATTAATTAAGTGATCAAAAGGAACTAATTAAATATGGACTCTAAGATATATGTGTGTGATGGGCCAAGTTCATTTAGGTTGGGCTAAGCTTTCATGGATAGTCCATGGAGTGTTTAACCCATGGATCATATGAAATGAAAGGTCATGGGTATTAGGGTTTAACCCTAATCTCCACACTATATAAAGATGTCCTTGGTTGGTGAAATGGGCACTAGTGTGTGTACATAAAAGGGCAAGGCCGATTTCACTAGAGAGAACCAAAGTATCCTTATTCTCAAGGTTATTCCAAGTGTTCATGGTGTTGTGTGAACCATTTGAGGTGTCACACTTGGGGCACTAGGCACTCAAGCTTCATGAAGACAAGTTACATCAAAAAAAGGTATGTATTCTATCTATTTTATTACCCAAGTATATGATATTTGTATGCTAGTATAGGGTAATATCTTGGAAACTTCATATTTGCATGTATAATAGAGAAAACATAGATCCAAGGTATTTAGGGTTGTATGTGCACCATAGGATGTTGTAATATACTAAAACCCAACAGTGGTATCAGAGCCATGGGTTGTTTTCTGTTATATTCATGCAAATGTTTGATTTTCAAAGTTGAAAAAAAAAAAGAAAAATGAAGTTTGTCAAATTTTAAGATAATTACTTGTTTTGTGAAAAACTAATTATTTGTAAAATTTGAATCATTTGCTATATGAGTTGAATTAGGTCAAATTTAGTAAAAGATAAAATGATATGATTATTTTATTAGTTTTAAAAGTTTGATCTAAATGTTTTAAGGAGTTACAAATTTTGTCATAAAATTTTGGAGCTCAAAAAGTTTTTTGTAAAGTTGTGATCTTATGTGTTTTGAAACCTCCATAAGTTATGGATATAAAAAGGTTTTAAAAAAAATTTGATTCAAAGTTTTTATGGAGTTACAAAATTTGGTGTTAATGTTATAAAGAATTCCATAACTTATTCTTAATTTATGGAACATGAAAAGTTTCATCATAAAACAAGCATTTAACTCCATAAGTTATGGATTACCAAAACTTCTATGTTTCCTTGATTTATGAGTTAGTTTAGATTAATGGAAAAAAAATTTGTGTTTTGGTTATTTTCAATCCTAATTAATCTAAAAGTTGTTCATAAAATGTGTTTTTTTGTAACTTGTCCTCAAGTTATATGAAAAGTCACATTTATGAATCTTAAAAAACTCATAAATATGCCTTAGGTTACAAAAAAATGAAGAGTCTTTTCTTATAAATAGTTTTTATGGCTCCATAACTTGTCCTCAAGTTATGGATGTCCAAGAGTCTCTTCATTAAAAGTTTTAAAGCTTTACTTAAAATTCATAAGTTATGAAAATCCAAGAGTTTTGAATAGTTTCAAAACTTGCCCTCAAGTTTTGGAATTTGAAAAGTTTTCTCTAATGAATACTTTAATTCCAAGTTAAGCCCTTAGAATTTTAAAAGTTAAAATTCAACGCTTATACTTTATAATATTATAAGTTAATAATATATATATGTTTATAAGAGCAAGTCAGTCTTACCATTAGTAGGCCTCATTCACGAAGCCGGTCTATAAGGGGGGTATAAGGTTGTTGTCTATAAAATGACAGCTTAATGGGTGTCCACTCTCACCCACCGCTTCCTTGACTAGTGTAGGGTCGTTAGCCAAACAGATAGGACAAGGACTATAATTCTCCCTTCATTAAAAGTATTAATGATAAATACTAAGTAACTAAACCTTTTATTAATTCTCAATCTTAGTTACTTAGGAAAATGTGAATAAGGTGCTAATCCATGAAATTACACTTTGCACTTTTTTAAACCGTTAGTGGAGCGTGTGTGGTTAACCGGCACACTAACCTGGATTTAACAAAGTAGGCAAAGGGTAACTTAATATTTATCATAGTATCGGTGGAGATCGTGTGGTTAACCGACACATCGATTGAGGGGTAAATATTAAGGGTACCAAGTATATTTGCATGGTTACTTCACACCTTGTTTTGTGATCCTCGGCATCCCAGTCACAAAACCTGAAGGACACACTCGAGATTGAAACATGCCATTGAAAAGTTCAATGAATCTCAAAAGATCTAGGAGTTTCAAATCCAAGTAAAAACCTAATTAAATTATTTCGTTTTTCATGGTGGAAATTGGTAAATCGTCATTTACCTACCTTCAACTATTTTATAACTCGGATTACGGCATCCCTCTTCCACTTATAAATAGGTTGTTGGATCCTAGCCTTAATATTTCATATTGGGTGTTATATTAAGGACTTTAGATCAACTATCTTGAATATCTCCCAAAAGATGTCTAGTTCAGGCATCTATGATCTTCCCAAATCTCTTGGAACTTTACTTCCTCCACCTCCTCCAATTATTCTCCCTAACCCACAAGTTCAAGGTCACTCAAGCCCTAATGGCAAGCAAGGTCTATGTGTTATCACATCTTAGAGATGAAGTCACATATTGACAAGCCGGGAGAGTTGGGTGTCAAAGTCTTGAGACAGTTGGATGTTCAACCACTTTCTAAGTCACATAGTGAGTTCCTTTGGGACTACTATGAAACAGACTATGACATGAACCTTAATGATCATATCTATTTGCTTGGTGCTGCTGAATCAGCAATGATTTGGAACGATAGTAAAGCAAATTTGATTAGAAGATCAATTTCCCAAAAACTTTATGGACAGTGACAATGGTGACACTGGAAATCAAGAAAAAGCATTATCTTCCCAATGGAAAGGGATTGGCCATAGTCAACCCGGTTGACCAAATGGTAAAGAGAAAGGCTAAGTCTCAGATAGTCCCATTACCAAAGGGTCCATATGTTTATTTTGCCGAAGGAAGGGGCGTTGATTGCAAAGCTGCCAAATTTACCTAAGGATGTTAAAGTCAATAAGTTTGACTCTACATCAGGTAGAGCCCATTATCTAACTCTGTTAAGTTCTATTCTGAGATCCTCATTACATGATGTGACTGGGTCACATGTTGATGTTTTAAGAATCAAAGAATAGAGAGAAATCTTAAAGGAAGTATATGCTGATTCTGATCGCGAAGGTGGATTTCGATCGCATCAGAATTTTGAGCAGTTGCTTAAGAAGTTGTGATATATTGCTAAGGAATAGATAACAACAATTTTCCATGTGGATTTTAAGGATAAGTTTTTCCGCAAAGTTTTAAAATAAAAGAAAATTGTTTAATTTTATTTATTTGAAGTATCCTTACAATGGCATTTGTGGAAAATTATTGCTTATATGATTCCACTGACATCAATATTGGAAAATGGATTTGATTCTTTCATTTGTGGTAGTGTCTAAATTTACTAAATCAGGAAAGTTCCTCATCGCCCAAGTTTCAATTGGACCGAAACTTGGAATCATGCAAGTTGAATAGTATGATGAATGAGAACTTTCAAGCATTGGAAAATCAAGACTAATTACTTGTTCACATGGATGTGTGAGTCAAGTGAAGGACTAAAGGGATCGAGTACACATTCTTGTGCACTGGTCATGTCCACCACAAAGCTCGTTAAGACTATTTGATTTACTAAAGTTTAGTAAATATGGTTATACTTACAAGTTTAAGTATAATTCTGAAACATTGGAAAAGTCTCAATGTATGGCAGAACGAATGGGAAGAATCAAATTAGGCAGAAAGAAAAAAGTTTCTCAAATCTGAAAAGATGGGAGAGTACTTTAGTATCATGTTCGTGATCATCTTAATGATTTAGAAATCATATCACAATTAGTCCTCTAAAGGTCATCTTAGTGCATTCTTATGACTAAGAAGAGGAGTCATGAATTGTTGAAATGGTTAGATCAGGAAGATGAGTCATACTTCGTTCCAAAACAATTCTTAGAGTCATACTCCAAGATTGTAACTTGAGTGACATATCTTAAAGAAAGGTTTAAAACACTTGTCAAATGTAAGAGTAAAAGTGTCCTACTCTTGTACATTTGAAATTGGTAAGTTGTGATGTTTTGGATAAAACAAAGACCAACTAAGGCCAATTGTGTGAAGTGTTTGTCTTGATAAAGAATCCGCACTATCTCTTGAATATTTGGCAGCATAGTCTTATATGTCAAGAGGACAGTGGGAGTCTTAAAGATCCTAAAAAGAATTTCAAGAACTAATCAAGAATAAAACCTGAGGTTCTTCACTAGCACACGACTTGAGGTTTATAACCTATCGTGTTGACATATTCTGTGCCCATTCCAGTTAAAGTTGGCTTTGCATAGGAGTTCTGAAAGTTCTCAATTGGTTGCATAACAACTTGTAAGCAATGGCAGGCCCTGTACTGCCAGGTGGCAAGAAGTTAAGATTGCATAAGTTCAGTCCATATGAGTTTGGATTTGTCATTATCCTTGTCTTATGACTATGGTTTTGACGATTCACATGGATAAGAACACATACACCATAAAATCTAAGGGTCATAAGGTTTCTCTCCGATTCATGAAAATGATGGTGAGGAAACACTTCCACCAAGTAGATTTGAAGCAGATGGCAAAAGGTCTAAACAATTGAGACTATGATTACGACATCCCTTTTCATAGTTCTGAAATTGTTTAGACACACATGCATGATATCTAAGGAAAGGTGTATGATTTTGATAAAGTTTTATCAAAGCATCTCGTATCAGAAAACATAGTCAAATTTTGAAAACATGGCAAATAAAAATATTGTAGCAAAAGACTGGTCTAGAATCATGTCTTTATGTGAGACATCATGAATCGTGTACCATTTGCTTTGGGTACAGGATCGATTGCATGTGCTATAATATTTGTCATTTCTAAATTTTTCCAAATGCCCAGAGGCATTAAGAAGGGAAAAGGTCTAGAATTGGATATGACTAAAATGATTAAGCAATTGTCGAGGACAATCTGAGGTTTACCAAAGATTGGTTGCTCAGGGACAGTTGGAAGTATAGTGCTAATTTTGGAAGGACCATATTGAAATATTCTGAAAAGAGGCATCTCTTGTTCAGAAGTGATAGTCAAAATGAGAATATGGAGTTGTCTCCATAGGTGGAAGTTATCTGTGTAAGATTAGAAAACTTAATGCAAGAAACATGTCCAAAGCAATGTACTTTGAATATGAGACTTAGTTTCCATGGAGTTGATCTCCATTGGAATACCTTATAATGACTGTTGACAAGTCTTTGTGACTTTGTACATATTCATTACAGGAGGGTCAGTGCATATAAGTTTAAAATCTAAACACATTTCGATAAATGATAGGAATTTGAAATTCTCACATTTTTCGATAAGGATTTGGGAGTGTGAAATTAGAATCATTGAAATTATGTTCAATTGGTTTATTTCACAAAGTAAGGATCATAGACAAACATAGAGTGCATACTTGGTGTATGGCAAAGCTATTGTTTAGAAAAACATAGTGTACATGCTTGGAGCATGGGATAACTAGTGTTTTTAATTAATGTATAAAGTTGATAAAACCGAAACAATGAAATAATGAGTAATCAGTATGGTGATAAATAAAAGTGGTCTATTTATATTCATAGGGCTTGATACCATATTTGATTCATTTATTCTTGTGTTTCGTTTTGCATGTTTTGACTTCCAGAATAAACTAGGTCATTCTTCCTGAATGACTAAGTTATTCAAACTATCCACAGTCGGTCATATGTTGGAAGTAGATATGAATCAAGACTGTCATGGGTTGGCTTGTAGAGGTCTAAGATGTTGGACAAAGCGGTGCTACAACACTCATGAGTGCTCATAAGTTCTGAGTATTGGATTCAACCCATGCTCATTTGAATCACTTCATGGATTTTATCACGAGTGATCATGAGACGATAATATCTTATATTCTTAAAACCTAGAGATATGAGTTGTTACTATGAGTTCGTTATACATTGATTGCACGAAAACGCATTGGTAACTCGATGTTATAAAACGTGCCTTTGTGTATGATTCAACAAGTAGTAGAACAAGCCATATGAGTCGAAGTTTATCCATTCCTTTTACCTTCGGGATAAAAGCGATATCTGTGGGCCCCTCGATGATTTAGCGATGACACATGTCAGTGCTTGGCCAAGCAGGACTGATTTGATTTGTTCAATCAGTCAGTCATCATAAATCGGAAATCGGGAAACAACAAATGGACAAAGAGAATGATTGATAATCCATGTCTCAGTCCATATGATATCTAGAATGGAGGAATATATGATCCCTTATCTAATGGACAAGTCATTGACAAAGGTCAGAGTTCATCGGCAAGGTCAGAGTTCGACAGAAGCTTTTGAGAGCTACGATTGCCAGTTAGTTTTTGAAGTCATACTCAATAATAGTTTTAGACTTATCCAAGTGGGAGACTGTTGGATTAATGTCGAAGTCCATAACTATAATTGGTAAGACTTGACCCGACCCGGCATGGTCCATTTGGGTTGCATGGCATCGGGACAATTGGATAGACAAGATGAGGAAAAAGGATACTGGTGATTTATATTAATATATTATAAGTTCTAATATATTAATATATAATCATATTATTTAATTAGTATTGATCAAGAATTAATTTATAATTAATTAAGTGATCAAAAGGAACTAATTAAATATGGACTCTAAGATATATGTGTGTGATGGGCCAAGTTCATTTAGGTTGGGCTAAGCTTTCATGGATAGTCCATGGAGTGTTTAACCCATGGATCATATGAAATGAAAGGTCATGGGTATTAGGGTTTAACCCTAATCTCCACACTATATAAAGATGTCCTTGGTTGGTGAAATGGGCACTAGTGTGTGTACACAAAAGGGCAAGGCCGATTTCACTAGAGAGAACCAAAGTATCCTTATTCTCAAGGTTATTCCAAGTGTTCATGGTGTTGTGTGAACCATTTGAGGTGTCACACTTGGGGCACTAGGCACTCA
Source organism: Lactuca virosa (assembly GCF_052849685.1). Lineage (NCBI taxonomy): Eukaryota > Viridiplantae > Streptophyta > Magnoliopsida > Asterales > Asteraceae > Lactuca > Lactuca virosa. The sequence continues at coordinate 148,032,026 of NC_136426.1, forward strand.
AGCTTCATGAAGACAAGTTACATCAAAAAAAGGTATGTATTCTATCTATTTTATTACCCAAGTATATGATATTTGTATGCTAGTATAGGGTAATATCTTGGAAACTTCATATTTGCATTTATAATAGAGAAAATATAGATCCAAGGTATTTAGGGTTGTATGTGCACCATAGGACGTTGTAATATACTAAAACCCAACACAAACAACTCCTACTAGTGGGCCGACATTGTGGCCTTAGACCCACTTCTACTGGAAGGTAACTCACCTCACACTGCTGAAGTCCCGTAGACACAATCCCAACTGCTGGATGACAGGTTCCCGAACTGTCAACATCAAAATGACACCCAATTAATAATTGGGTTCCAATGCATAACCATAAGTCCGTGCTTGGGGGTAAAAGACCACTCTACCCCTAACTTGGCTTTATTCAAGCCCAAGGCCCAATCCAAAGGCCCAAAAGTTCAACTATGGCTCAAAGCCCAACATATGGCCCAATTTTTCAAATTAGGCCCAAGCCTTTACATGGCCTTATTCTAAGGCCCAACCATTTATTCCAGTCCAACATTTGACATTCTAATGGCCCAATATCATATAATCATTAAGGCCCAAACTATGCTCATCCATGGCCTAATTTTCCAAATTAGGCCCAACCCCTCATATAGGCCTTACCCTAAAGCCCATCAACACAGTCTAGTCCATATGATCATTCTTGGATGGCCCATTAATAATCCAATTACCAAAGCCCAATGGAAAGGCCCAACACAAAGCCCAAGGGTTTCACATAAAATGACAATTAGGGTTAAGTGTTTCTCACTTAACCCATTAGGGACTTAATCCATTAAGTCCCTCACTCTACTAGATAAGTCATATGGTGTGATTGGGCTTAATGCACAATTCCATTCCAATGGTCCAAATGTGGGTCCCAATAAGTCCAAGCCCATAATTCCAAAATTAGGGTTTTCTAAACCCTAATTAGGGTTTCCAACCCCATCATAGCCCAAAAGGCCCAGTCGCTAGGTCTTTTGATCAATTAGGGTTCACTAGACCCATTAGGGTTTCACTAGGCCCATTAGTCACATGTTTGGGCTTTTAGGTCCAATAGGGCTTCATTGGGCCCATTAGGGTTTTAGTCCCTTGTCCAAACATCTCATACGAGTCATAATACAAATGAGGCACACCGCCACCCGACACGGCGGCCGGTGGCGGCAGCCACCACCTTACGGTGGTGGTTTTGAGTTTCTTTCCATTATTTTATTTTTTCTTACAATTTACAATGATAGAGTCTCAAACAAACACACACCCGCTCACTAAGATAAACACACACACATGGCGGCACATGGTGGCAGCCACCACCTCATGGTGGTGGCGGTGGCGGTGGCTTCCTTGCGATTTCCGGCTAACAAAACACCCAAACACACACTTCAAAAAGTAGAACACCCTCCAGCCACTCACCCGGTGGCTCACGGCGGCGACAGCATCGGACTTGGGATGGCAGCTACCACCTCACGGTGGTGGCGGTGATCTCCTTTGGTTCTCAATCAAGCAGCCACATACCTTGCGAATCTTGAAGCAGAAATCACACCCCACACAAACTCACAGCAACCTCCCATGGTGGCTGGTGGTGACGAGATAAGGCAGCGACGGAAACATCGAGACCCAACAGTCGTCGGTTCAACCGGTCCCTCCCACGACCACAGTATCGGATCCAACTCTCGCCTTCACCGGCGACGAGAGTAGTGGCTGTGGTACGTCGATAGGAAAAAGGAGGAGAAAGGGAAATGATCGGAACATCAGCAACGACAGCCACACACTCCATTGTGGCTCCGTCTCCAACAGAAGCGGCGCGACGGCCAGAAGAAGATGAGAATCCGTCTTCTTAGGCGGCGGTGCAACAGCGACAGCAAACGAACGGCGGTGATTCTTTGTCTTCGATGGCGACAGTGGGAGCGTCTTCAACAATGGTGGCGACCAGAAGTTAGGGGTGACGGCTGGTGGTGGGATGGCGGTTGCACTCTCTTAGGGTTAGGGTTTGTGGCATGGTGATGGTTATATACCCGGTTATGAGCATATATCCCATAATTACATTAACAGCCCCTCCATCCTAATTCCTTTCAAATCAAGTCAATAATTTACCCTTTTAACCCCAGCCACCCAAAATACCTTCAACTTAAGTCCCTATAATTACCATGCAGCCCCTAAGCTTCCAAAATCTGTTCAATTTGAGTCCTATAGTTTACCAAGTAGTCCCTGCTTTCGCAAATATTTACGAAACTAATTCGAAACTTACACTTTAACCCCCGACTTCTAAAATTGTAACCTTTGGCTCCCGAAAACCAACACCTTGCTATATAATTATTGATTTTAGGGCTATTATACATTCGTTAATTTATTTATTTATTTATTTAATAAACGGGGTGTTACATCTATGTTGTTCCAAGATCGAAAAGCACAAGTATAATAAATATACTTACTTCAATGATATCTAGTTTTGTTGATATGTTAAGATGAATAAAGACTTGTTTACCCTGAAAACCTGATACGGCGATACTACCCTCCTATGATTACTTAGTACATATGAGTTGTATATAACCGAGATCGAACAGACAGTTGAATGGGTGAATTTGCCCTAAGCCCACAACCAAACAAGGAACAGGAAGTAAGGCGGAAATCACACATTCCACTGTCTACCGGGCTTCAGTTTTATCTAACCCTATAGTATATACTGAGTAATCACATAGTTAACATCCCTTGAGATTGTTTAATCTATTCTTAATAAAAGACTCCTAAAAACTGCCACGTGTCGCCATTATACACTAATACCTTGCCACGTGTTAATCTTCCAGCGTTTTACTCAATGATTTTCCCGCCCAACAGCTAATTGTTGTATTCGACCTTCATACCCTATAAATCCGGAAAATCAGGCCATAAAATCAGACGATGATATTCACCCATGTTTCTTCCTCTCCATAAATCAAAATCAAATTTTAAATCCTTCCCAAAATTATGGCCTTAATTTGCGCACGATGATTCCTCTATAGTTGTAAAATGATGAGATAAATGGATTGATTTTTTTTTCTAAGCATACGTTGATTGAAACCTAATGGCTTTATTTTCTCGATCAATTGGTTAAGTAGGTTTAAATCCACAGAGGTTTGAAGAATCTTGATCCCTTCTCGACTTTTCATGTTGTTGTTTTGCTCTTGATTCATGCCTCTTTTCATTGATGTTATCAGTTACGATTTGTTTACAGTAAACACATAGGGCTGCTCTGATTTGATGAAAATGGACATAAATCGGACCAAGTTTACTCACCGTTTCTTTTCCTTACCAGCGTCGCACCCCACATGACTCACTACCGTCACATCATTGCTCAATGAAGACTTAATCCACCGTCTTTCTTCCCTCACTACCTCAGTCGTAACATCCTTTGTTCTCAGTCTTACAATGTTATATGTTTTGGTGTTTTTTACACTTTTATTTGATTTCTACATGATAAAGGACAAAAGGCTTAAGGTAAAAGCCCTAGAAAATTTTCTCTCGCTTTACCCAATCAAGAAATTCATCGCACCCCAAGAATCAGTAAGAACTCAACCATGGCATCAGGAAGCAAGCTGAAAATAAAATAAAAACCAGGTTAGCACTTAACCACTTAACCACTTAGCCCTTTTGGTTTTCTTTTAGACAATACATCACCATCGAGCAAGAAATCAGGTTACATATCAATAGCTACAGCAAGAAATCAGGAAATCTTCTCTAAATTTGAATTGGATCAACAAATGGTTCATATCTTAACTGAAGCTCCTGTTTCACGCTTCTAATTTCCATCGCTTCTCCTTCACATCATCTGTAACTCACCAAATCCATTCGAAATATTGGTTGTCATTACTAAGTTGAGGTTACTATTCGACCTCACCCTCAAACCTTAATACCCCTCTTTGGCTTTCTTATTATGCCTACTCATATTTAGTAACGTAGGTTTTTTTTTCCAAATACATGTTTCAGATAATGAGATTCCTACCAGTGAAGTTTCTTTCAGTTTCATATCTAAATATCAGATATATGAAGGATATGGAGATTAAACTAAGTCTTCTGATGGAAAGAGAACACCTTCATCTGTTTATCCATATGTTTTTTGGTCTCTTGAATCAGTAACTCTTTTTGCACACTACCTGTTTGATAAAATAACTGAACCAAATTCTATAATCAACAAACCATATAAATTCTATAATCAGCAAACCATATAAATCAGGCGGTGAGATTGATGTGTGTTCTTGGTTATGTAGAGTTTTCTATTTGAGTAAGTTTTAATGTTTGAAACTTTAAATTTTTAAGGCTTTGAAATGTAATTATCATTTGTATTGCATTTTTTCGATAGTAGACAGCGGTATAATTAACTATTCATATTTTGAAATGAAACAAGAACATTCGATGGATCGATTTAGCACTAACATACTTTTTTTCTTAGTTTCAATCCGTAAAGTTACTAGAGTTTCTGCAGGTGCCTTCCAACTCAAACCATTTGAATAAAGAGTCTGCAATTATAATGCATCAATCCGATTGGATTTTATGGTTTCTCCATGGTAAGATTGGAGTATCCGACTATGATAACACGTTAAATGGATATTTCTATTATCTATAAGCATCTAAAATTTTCCCTTTCATCCCAAATTAATGGTTATTTACAAATTTGAATACTTGGTGTAAAGGTAAAATGTTTGACCTTTAAACCATAAAGTCAATTTTTTTGTATCAGGTGTAAATCTGAATGGTGATTTTAAAATCACTTTTTGTTTGTTGGTTGTAGTCATTTTGATTTTTTTTATTTGTGTTCATTTATACTTTGCTCTAATGTAGGGCCTTCATTGTTAATCTTTGTCTCATGATGGAGAGTCGTTTAAATGAAACAAAATCCTTCTATCGTTTGTTGGGCTAGGCTATCTTGAACTACTTGCTCCTCAACAATTTTCAAGAAAAGTGCATGCGTTTCATTTTATTTGCTCAATTGCCAGGTTAAAATTTGTATACAAGACTAACAAATCAGTATATAAATAATTTACATGGTTCTACTTGCAGATGGGTGGTTATACTACCATGTGGATGGACCAAATTTTAACCTTCAGTCTTGTAAAAACGGTATCTTGGAATTTCTGGTATGAGCTGGCAATATTGGTTTAAGGACTTATCGAAAGAGAGACAATATTTGTTTGTAGGATTTTTTTATTTGGAATTGTAAGTGTATATGTGAAACTGTTTTGATAACAATGTATTTAAATCTTGGTTTTTGATTTTCTTAGTTCGTTACTAAAATGTTCTATGCTTTATCAAGCTCACGTAGTAAACCAAAATTTGAGAGAAGGTAGTAACCTGGAAATTTAGATGTGAGATTGTTTTGATAATAAAATAAATTTTAGGAGTTAACAGTTTTGATGTGGGATGTGCAGGTTTATAAAGAAAAACGTGTGACTATAAAGAAAATGACCGATGAGATCTTTGAAAGGTGAAAGCAAGAAAAGCACTGAATCTGAACAGGTTTATTATAACTATCATAATTAAAAAGAAAAAACTCCGACTATCGGAAACCACCCACTCCCTCCAATTCTCACACACTAAAAGACCTTTGCTTCAATACCACTGGTGAATATCAACAGGATATAGCAGCAGAAAAATCAATAAAGGTAGAGGCTAAATTTGAGTGCCCAAAGAGTCGCCACCTCCTCCACCCGATGTCGAGAACAAAGCTCATGTTCCTGAAGAGAAGTCCGCTGATCATTCCTGGATTTTTTAGCATAACGAGTCTACATAATTTGAAATTTTGAGGTTAGGTTTGCTTTAAAAAAGCACAAGTCGAACATTTAATCTTTGTTAATCACATTACAAAACCAATATAGATGAGAATGACTGAATGAGTTGAAATATCATTTGTCTTGAGTTGTGCTTGCAGCTTTGTTCTTTTCTATTTGTTCTATGAAATTACTTAACTATATTTAACAATAGACAAATTAACTTCTGGATTAAAATGTTGTTTTGGATAGTAAGTGTCATTTGGACAAAAGATGGTTAAGATTATTTAAATAAACATGTTTGGTTATTGGAGTTAGCAACACAAGAGATGAAATAGATCAACTGGAGATGGTTGGTGTGGGGTCCTTTCATGGATATACACTTTTACTACTGAAATGTGTCGGCAGTTACATGTCAATATAACAATATGTTTGCTATGCATTTCAATCTTTTTAGGACTAATTAGTTGAAGTTGGACACTTTAAAATTGTAAAACTCATAAATAAAAGTACTTAGATATCATAACTTGAAGCTCAACTGAAAGTTTGATCCTATAAAATTTGAAAACTTGAAAATTAATTTATCAGGTTAGGTAACTTGAAAGTAATAAAGATGATAGGTGAAATTTAGTTAATAGTATAATAGAGGTGAGTTTTAAAAAATGGTAAATTGTATCATCTGAGCGGTCAATGTAACCCCGTCCCAAAACCCATGTAGGAGGTCAATCTAGAACACTTGCAATATTTTAGGTTTATTTTACAGATAATTTTTTTCTTTTATTACTCGCCGTTTATTTTTTGACAATCTAGGACAATTTCGTTGTATGTTAAGAATTCTATGTCGGTACTTAACATTTCTTGCATTTATTCCTACTTCAAGCAATTTTTTTTTACAATTTTTATAATTACATATCTTATTATACAGCATAATCGTTTATCATTAATTTAGATAAATTTAGATATAAAGAACGTTGTTATCTTAAAAACACATTACAAAACTAATTTAAATTAACAACCATACAATTACGGACAAATTAAACATCTAAGTTTCTAAAAAACAAATGTTTGCAAATGTAATATTATTTTTAAGGTTTATTAAATTTCAAATTTGTTTTAAGTTATCCCGTGTAGTACACGAGTTATAACCTAGTAATAGTATATTACTACGTAAATATATCGTTAGTATCTATTTGTGAGTGTTATGACCATACTAAATGATACGACGTGATACAGACACCTGTATCGTTTATGACTTTGTCACCCGCAGACCTGTCGGTCCAACTATAGCTAACAGTAAGGGTGTGAGATTTTTGGTCTGATATAGATCTATACACAAACTCACGCTCTCCCTCCAGGATACTCTAGTCATAAGGGTATACTTCCATTGGTACTTATGTAAGTACTCAAAGACGTGTCTCACAAGCTAGATTAACGACTTTACAAGTAATAATACGGAAAACCCTTTTGATAACTAACAGATAAGTTTGTAAAAAGATTCATTTGTTTCATAAACTAACTTATAGCTTATAAGCTTATTTTCCATGTTTTAACAAGTTTCATGTTTTAAATACAGTTCATTGGTACAAAGACATAATAAGCACTTTATATTTTAAAACACAACATTCCATGTGTTTTACTTGCATTCTCCCCCTAAAACAATTAAAAAGTTTGGAAAGATATGGGGGTATGAACTCACCTTATGTGGGCGATTTAATTGAGGATTCGATATAGAATGATAAGTTCCATGAGTGAAGTCCCGAAGCACAAACGAGTCCTAAATAGCATGTAATGATACATATAGGCAAGAAATTAGTGAATCTAACTACAAAGGCGATTAGGAAACAACCTAGGATGCAAGAATAACTCACCAAAGGAGTGTTAGAAGCAAGTTAGGAGGCTGAAATGGACTTCACGACCCTATGGGGTGATCACAGCCCAAGAACACTTGAGTGTTCACGGCCCAAACATGAAGGGTTCACGACCCTATGAAGGTTCACAGCCCTATGAAGGGTTCACGGCCCAAAGGTGTGAAGAACACTTGAAGATCTTGTTGTTTTACAAGTGTTTAAAGACCCTTTGTTGTATTCCAATAAGATACAAAAGGAAAGGGAGGTTTAAGGGAAGAAAATAGTGTTCTTGAGGATGATACTTGAGAGAGAATGGGGTGGTTCACGGCCAAGGAAGAAAAAGTGAAGGAAAAGTGAACCAAACTCATACATATGCAAAGAGTTCACGGTCGTGAACATTGCTTGTGGCTGTGAACCTCATTTGTTGAGGTTTATGGCCCGAATGCAATACTTCCAACTCGTTTCCTTAGTGGTTCACTTCCTAACACACAACCCTGACTTATACTAGGCTTAGAAACCTATAAATTTGACCTTCAGTTGATGTGTTTGACCTTACAAGATAGAATATTTCGGGTTGTGACAATAACATATATATATATATATATATATATATATATATATATATATATATATAAACATGCCCTCATGGCTAATGGTGATTTATTACGTAAATAGATAAAAGTCTAAAACATCAAAACGTGCAAACCCAAACCAAAAAACCGACGAAACCGAAACCGAAACCGAAGCAAAACCGACGGTTAGGGTTTGATTTTTTTAAAAACCGAAAAATCAGGTTCGGTTTCGGTTTTTACCTAGAAACCGACCCATCCAACTCGTAAAACTGACTCATACTTACAACCGACAAACCACCCCAAGAAACCGACCCATCCAACCCGAGAAACCACCCATACTTGATTTTGTTTTGGTTGTAATAGACTATTTCGGGCTTTGGTTGTAACTTGTAATATACTATTTGTTGTAAGACTCATGTTTTTTGAAGTATTTAACTTCAATTTGGTGTTTTTTGAAGTATTGAATTTGTTGCTTCATTTGTAGAAAATGTGTTAAAACCCAAAACTCATGGGTTTAAACCCAGAACCCGTGAGTGTATGGGTTGAACCCAAGAAACCTAAAAACCGCCCAAATCAACCTCAGAACCCGAGAAATCGAACCGACCAGAAACCGATTCTATTGGGTTCTGAAAACCAGAAACCGACCATTTATGGTTTGGGTTGGGTTTGGGTCCCAAACCGACCCATGCACAACCCTAATTAGGGTGGACATAGTCGCTTGTTTGTAGCGAAAGGGGTAAACAAACCCGTGACCATATTTTGGATTAACTTTTGTGGTGACAAAAACCAATAAGTCAATAAATTATTCTGAAAACCCAAAACGAAAAGACTACTGAGTAAAGCAATGGAAACAATATATTTTTTGTGTGCAGATTCATTCTACATACATCATTTGATGAGAGAGATTAGGTGTTGGATTTGTTCGTGCTTCCTGTTTAATTTTTGTTCACGAAATTTTTTGTTCACGAAATAACTGGTATTTCGTAAGCCAAATGCTATAGTATTCTTGACATTATCATACGTTTGATAAAATTCATATTCTATGTTTGTTGATATGGTTAATTTTAAAAAAGACCTAAAACTTTTACTTTTTTTTTCGTTGTAAATTAAGCCAACAAATTTTATTTGCTCAGGTTGGTTTGCAGGTTACCTTTTATTAATATGTTTCCCTCAGAAAAAATAAATAAATAAATAACTACATTCCCTAAAGTTTTCCCAAATGACCTAAGGGTTCAAAAAAAACATTTTTCCTCACATTGTATCATTATGTGACTGTAAACAGTTTAAACCACAAGCCTTCGACTCCCAAACATACCTAAAAGGTTACATGTTCATGAAATCTAATTAGTAAAAAAATAAGACTCTAGAAATACAATTATAATGGAATGCATAGAACAATGAAGACATTGTTTGTCATTGTTGTGTTTGCTGATGACATCCATATAATCGGCAACACGATATACATAATAGAATACCAACACCAAATTCACCAACGATATTAAGATCACCACTTGTTTTCATTTTCTCTACGAAAGCTACATACAAGAAGAAAGAATTAGAACATGATTAGACATTTAAAAAAGAAAAAAATAATAATTGTCTTATGTGATTTTGGATATATGTCCAAACAAAGTATCTGAAGTTCCAGAATTGTGAATTGTTCCCAAGTTTGTGATTAGATCCTCCTTTCCCAACCATATTGGGTTTTTTCATCATGTCTGACTTGGGATCTCTCTCTCTTTGTAATGCTACTACCACGACCCCATCTAGTTTGTTCCTCTACCCGTCCTCCTTTGCTTGATTCTTGCTCGTGTTAACATGAAAACGTGCAACCCATGCAGGATACCTGCCGACTCTAATCCAAAGCTCCCTTCTGAAGGCAAGCCCATTTCGGACCCGACGCTTTATCAAAGTCTCGCTGACACACTATGTTGGTGATTTGTTTCACTAATGTGATTAAAGTGTAATGGGATTACTTTGTTGACCAAAAGTGATCTTGATAAATATTAAACAAGTAAGGAAGGTGTGAAGTGCACACTTTATTCAAGATTAAAAGTAGACTGTCATTTAGGGGCGAAGCCTCTGAACGAACGGGGGTCCGGGAGCAGCGCCCCTGGGAGCGGGGTGCAAGGGGTGGCATCCCCTGGCGGGGTCCAAGGGGCAGAGCCCCTGGCTGGTCAGTTTTTTTGACTGTTACCAAACTGTTTTATGATAGTTTTGACAGTTTTCAGACAAAGGAGGTACTTAACCAATTTTGGTCAGTTTTTTCTAGTACTTAAGAAATTCATATATCTCATTCTCTATTCTTTTCTCTTCCGAGTCTTATCCAATCAAAGATTAGGAGTACCACCCAATACTTTGATTTGATAGTGAAATCACAATTCTTAGAATATCCAAGTGCCTTTATTACCCTGAAATTCTAACACACTACAATATCTCACTTTCACTTGTCCTGATTATTGCTTATGCGGTTCAACAAATTTTCCTGTACATGCATGATCCACGAGAATTGTATTTCATTTCCCTCAAATGTATTCCGACTACTTCAAGGAACTATTACGCATGACCTTTCGATTCGTCTATCTCATACCGATCGTTTGTATCTTATTGGGATGGTTGTCCTCAGACACGTCGGTCCGTGTTTGGGTTTTGTTTTTATCTCGGTGACAACCTCATCTCGTGCTCACCTAAACGTTAACATGTTGTTTCTCGGTCTAGCACCAAAGTTGAGTACCGGGGTAGATAATGTTGTGGCCAAAGTTGCTTGGCTCCAAAATCTCATCGAGTTAGGTTGTATCTTATCCAATAGTATTGTTGTTTTTTTGTTTGTATGTAAGTGCCATGTATTTTACCTCTAACCTAGTACAACACTACCAAACAAATGGAAAATCGATTTAATTTTGTTAGGAAACATGTTATTTGGTCCAGTTCATAAGATACACGTTTGTCCGCACATCAGTTTGTAGATATATTCACAAAACGATTACCTACACAATTATATATGGACTGTAGAGATACTTTAAGCATTTGGAAACCCTATGCTCCAACTGAGGGTGTGTTAAATGTTATGTATTGATTTGTTCATATTGTATAGTGTAGGGCATTTTATTTAACATATGTATCTATTTGTACTGAGCTAATGCAATACCAATCCTAAGCTTGTCTTCATGCTCTTTAGGTTCCTATTATTCCCCCTAAAATGGAACATAGGGTTAACATCTACCCTATTGGCATTTTCAAACTCATTGTGTAGTGGCGACCCTAAGGATATGCGGGCAGTGTGGTCGCACAATGCCTCCGATTTAGGTGGCCTCTGGATTTTGGGACACATTTATAGTTATGGTGTTGTTATTTTGTACAAGATATTTGTGTGTGTTATCATTAAAAAAAATTAGTCGTGTCGGTTACTTATACATAATGTAACATTGTTTGCAATCTTGAAGCCATTTTAATTATAAAAAAATCAAAGAAAATAAAAATATCAAAATCTAATCATAAATTTTAGAAATTATCACCAACTTAAGGAAAATGTCTATATCCAAAGAAAAATATAAATATGTTTCTAATATAAATTCTAGCAAACGATTTCATATTTTATAAAATACACTTTACCTATAAAAAATTAATATAAAAATCGAAATCTAATCATAAATTCTAAAATACACTTTACCCAAACAAAATCTCACTTTAAAATTTTTGTCAGCTGCAAGGTGGGAAAGTATGAATGAAAGTGTGAAAACAATAATGATCTAAGAAGAATTAAAAAAAATATATTTTGACGATATTAATGCCGGGTCATTAGAACCGGTACATGAACTTTCACCTCAAGAGTCATTTATGATTTAGTATTTTGTATACGTAATTAAGTTACTGGTTCATTAGAGTGGAGGTTTGAATAATACAAACAATATGAAGACATTTTTGGCTTTTTATTCACAACAAAAAAGTTGATGTCATTAAATACTAGTGAGTTAAAGGCAAGTTGCAAAAATCCTGAAAAGAAGTTGCAAAATGGTCATATCTCAGACATCAAAGCTGATGATTTATCCAACAAACTAAAGTTGTTACGAAAAGATTTATCAGTTAAAAATAATACAGCTAATGGAATACTAAATTTCTTAAAAATGATAACACTTATTCAATTTCTTGTCTAGGCTACATAATATTGTTGACTATTCTCGTTACAGTTGCATCAACAAAAAAAAAGTTGTTCAAAAATAAAGCTTTTAAAATCTTATTTGCGCTAGACCGTAAAAGAGATTAAATTATTTGGCTTTAATTTCAATTGAGAACGAATTACTTGATAATATTATTTATGACAGTGTGACAGATGAATTTGCTTCTAAAAATGCTAAAAGATAAATGTTTAGAAAATAATAATCCACTACTTTTTTTATATATTTTTTTAAAGTTGCTTGTAGTAGTTACAACTTATTACCAATGAGTGAAGACATGATGTTGTGGTAGTGAATTTACCAGTTGTTTGTTAACAAATTTAAGTTTTGAATTTAGCGGAAACAAAATTACTTACTAATGTTTTACAAAAAATAATTATGGGGCCTCATTTTGGTTTTCACACAACGCCTCGGCATATCATTGTTGATGATTCCGCTTTAAATGGAATCATAATAGGAGTGATGTTATCAAGATTTTCCATATTATCAAACAATACCCATGCCTATATAGAGAATATAAAGAATTTTGTTTTCTTTATTCAACTTGATCTTCAAGTTTTGTTAGATTTCAAATTTATAAAATAACGATTAAAATGAAGGACGATAAATATAGGGGTTGTGCTATAAGTACCCCCTTAACCAATTTTACCCCCCTCTAACATCAATCAAATCAACTTTTTACTTTTGATTTGACATTATTATTATTAATATTTTTTTCCTTTTTGTTTTTGATTTTTTTTTCCTTTTATTTTATATTTTAATATTATTACTATTAAATTCGGATGACATTTTAAAATTCGGTAAACATTATAAATTCGCACGACATTATAAAATTTGAACGACTTTTTTGTCCGTAATTAAAAAATATAAAAAAAATATTTAAAAACCGATTTTATATAGCCGTTTGAATTTATAATGTCTTCCAAATGTTAAAATTTTGTGCGAAATTTATAATAATAAAAATAATAATAATAATAATAATAATAATCAAAATATAATAATAATAATAATAATAACTAGAAAGGTTACCCCCGTTACGCGGGGGCCAGAAGCTTTCAATGTTGTTTCCGAATTGATAAATATGACAGACATAGAAAGTGCAAGGATGAAAAGTCCGGACTTTGCCCCGGACAAAAAATATAAAAGTTTTGACTGTAAGGACCAGAAGTGTGAAAATGGCTAAAGAATTAAAGGGGTAGAAATTAGCAACTTTTTAGAAAAGAGATCAAAGTTGTCAAACCGTTAAAATTTTGTGGCCAAACTTTAAATATTAAAAGGTTCTAAAAAAGTGTAAAAATATTGATTGCAAGGACCAAAAGTGTCAAAATGGGTAAAGAATAATGACAAAAGTTGCCAAAAAACATCCAAATTTAGTATTCCTAACTTCCAACAATAATACAGGGACCAATTCTGCCAAAAAAATGGGAAGTTGAATGGAACACAAACAAAAGGACATGAATAAATTAATTAAAAAAGTACAGGGACCGGATATGTAAATCAAAGGACCAAACTTGGACAAAGTATCCCAAGTTTACTATTCCTTTCTTCCACAAGTTTAATATATAATAATAATAATAATAATAATAATTAAAAAAGAATTAAAAAAAAACAAAAAAAAAACAAAATAGGAAAAAAAAACAAAAAAAAAACAACAAAAGACAAAAAATCAAATCAAGGGGGTGGAATTGAAAAAGGAAAGGGGTATAATAATAATAATAATAATAATAATAATAAAGAATTAAAAACAACAAAAAAAAAAAACAAAATAGGAAAAAAAACAAAAGAAAAACATCAAAAAACCCTAAATATAGCTGAAACATGTAAAATCAAGCTACTGAAAATTGACAATTGAAGATACGAACTTACACAGGATGTATTAGAGATCAATTTTCTGAAAATAATGCAACCCCCGATAATTTAACACAAAGTATACTCATTTTTTTTTTCACTTTCTACAAAATAACAAGGTTTACATTCATATTAAAATTTGCAAAATATAAGTAGTTATCACAATATTACTTACAATACAAAACATCAATAAATAATAGATAAAGACCGAGCCGGGTATTAAAATATTATGCAACCAAAATGCAAAACTATATAACTACTCCACATTAGTTATCTTTCTCTGCTATGGCCTTAACTCGTTCGGGATTCGCTAGATTCTCAAATGCACATCAATAAACAACATATAAACTCCTAAAGCTTAGTGAGCAACATTATCCTTAAATAATAATATCACAATAACAATCATAATAATAATGTTGTAAAAATCTCAATTATTCTTTGATTAGTCCCTATGTGCAATGTCAGATCTACTATGGTGCTAACGGTGGCACCGACAACACCTAATTTTTCCAGACGTAGTGCAAAATTTTCGGTTTTTTTTCTTTTTTCTACAATAAAATGTGCCACCGGCAACACCTACTACGAACCGACAACACCTACTACAGAATCCTACGTCTGCCCCTGCCTATGTGCTACCTAACTGACTAGAAGACGCCTAACAATTAATCCCTACCTACAAAATGAGCAAAACAGTAGCAAACGATGCAATTTGAACACTTTGAAGAAGTTCTATCTCAATATAAATATTTGAGGAGTTATTAGTGTCGTATTAATTATATTAACATATTTTTTTATGATATTAGTGGTATTTAAAAACTTTTTTATGATATTAGTCATATTTAATTTTTTAAAATTCAACAAATTAGTAATTTAGGGTCCCTACTTAATCCCCGTCTAACTAATGTCGAACATTTTTTATAACCTCGTAATAATGAAAACATTAATAGCAATTATTCACATTGTGCCTTTCAAATAACACATATACACATGCTTCTAAGTTCATATAGTGTTACGACCACGAAGGCTACCAATGCCTTGTTAGTTTTCCTCAATGATAGTATTATAGCCACAAAGGCTACTACCATACCCATATAATGCTTCCTCGTGATATTAAAGCTACAAAGGCTATCACCAAAATTAACATTTTCCCAAACCATAATATTAAAGCCACAAAGGCTACTAGGTATTATCCCCCCCCCCCCCCCCATTGTTGATGTTCTCCAAACACCACATTCATATTCACATGAATAGATAGTTAACTACTAACTATCAAGGTGGAAGGATGTATAATTACTCACTTTATAATAATTTACATGTACTAGTCTTCAACTTTTACAGCCCAGTCCCTGTCTCCTGTTTCACAACCCCAAACACTATCAAATAAACACATAACTCTTGAGTATTACAACTCAAGATATAACTTATTTGTCTATCACTCTTGACTCAATGTTTTCATCAAGTTTATACACCCTCCTATGTACAACTGATTATAATCCATGAACTTAGTTGTCTATGTGTCTTAATTCATTAATACGTAGATTAAGTCCTACTAAAATCATCATTTCATCACCTTGAGTGTCGATGTTCAAGTTCATCAATATGTCTTAATTCATTAAGACAT
The DNA here is from genome assembly GCF_052849685.1 of Lactuca virosa. Classification (NCBI taxonomy): domain Eukaryota; kingdom Viridiplantae; phylum Streptophyta; class Magnoliopsida; order Asterales; family Asteraceae; genus Lactuca; species Lactuca virosa. The sequence goes on from NC_136426.1 coordinate 148,047,869, forward strand.
AGGTTTATTTCCATCATTTCTACAGTTGAAGCTCTATGTATAATTCATATATATATATATATATATATATATATATATATATATATATATATATATATATATATATATATATGACTTAATCTCATGGTTAACTTTTCCACATCAAAACTAGTTATGTTTCATGTATAGTTTATTTATGTAACTTAATCTACTAAGATATCATATCAATTTCACTAATCTAACAATTCACCAAATTAGGGTTCATAATCATCTCTTTCAATATATGAGAATTAAGATATAAATTTAATATAAAGTGATTGGAATATGATTAATGAGCCTTCTACATCATTAATATAATGACTTTCTTTTAATTCAAGCATTAAGGTTAGATCACCTCAATCAATTTCATCACTAAAGTTCAAATGAGCTTCAAGAAGAGATGATACCTTTGATTCAAGTAGAAGTGCCCCCTATCCTAAAACTTCAAGTTCTTACAAGAATCTCCCAAAATCACCCCTGATTACTTTTACAGCGTATGAATCAAAAATGGAAGAAAGTGTATGATTATACTCCTTATCTTCATTTACTGATTAACCGACTTTGTTCTTGACACATCACATTGGTTTCCTATATTATCATCATACTATCGGACGCATCGCGTTGTTATTATATTACACATCTTTTCATAATTACTTCTTAATATAGTAATGTACATTGACGTTTTACATCAACACATGCCTTAACTTGGTTTTATGTGTCATGTAAATTAATAATTACACTTCGTGTAATTCCTGCAACTCAACACTTAATCAAATATCCAGTTTTACCCTTGGTCATCAATAATTCCATATCTAACAATTTAACTCAATCCAAAAAATTCAAGCTTCCTTGGATTATTGTGAAGGCTTTTCCCGACCTTCCTTGAACATAATTGGTAGTAATGCAGTGCATTGTTTATATGCAAAAAAGTCAATCATATATGCAATAATACTAAATCCTGGTTAAATTCGAAATTTTATGGTATTTTTAAAGTTTATGGTTGGATATCATGCTATCAAACACTACATGAATAAATTAGTTATCTATAATAGAAATCCTAAAAAAAGTTAAAACCTCTTGGAAGCATCTCAAAGTACAAAAACCATGTCTTCAAGTGGATCCACCGATTAACCTCAACATTTGCATGTAACTTTAATATCATTATAACACCATATTCATGAGACAATGAGAAACATTTTGATACTAAAGCATGACATGCACCCTATCATCTTGAATAACCTTATATCCTAACATGTATATTTTTTTTGATTTTTTTATTTGCATATTATATTAAGGTAACCTGCAACTAATCTAGCAAAATGAAAAAAAAAATTATTTTAATTGGTAAAATAAACTTTTGGTTTAAACAGAAAAACTTAAAATTTTCGTTTTTTTTTCTTATAAACTATTACTAGGGTGGACATAAACACATAGTCGCTTGTTTGTAGCCATGTAAACAAACCCGTGACCATATATAATTTTTTTTTTCTCTCTCATCGTTGTTTGATGTTTTTAAATTTTATAATGATAAAAACCAATAAGTCAATAAATTATTTCGAAAATCCAAAACCTAGAAAAGACTACTACATAAATCAATGGAAAAAATATATTTTATTAAGTAAATAGTTAAAAGTCTAAAACATCAAAACGTCCATGTAGTTATCCAAATTTACAAAAACAATCTTTGTCAAAATCCTTCGTGTTTAGCACTCTTCTCTATTCTCCTTTTAGAAGCAACCACGTAGGAAGACACCTTGTGAAATTAAAACCCTGGAGAGCGAAGGCAACGGCAAGCAGGCAAAGAAAAGCGAGAAATGGAACAAGGCGAGGGTTCTGGTTCAAAGCCATCTGATGAAATTTGGTCCAAACTTGGTATTCCCTCTTTTTCTGCTCTTCAATTAACATTCAAAATTTCTCCTTTTTCTCAATTGCTACATGCCCCGTTTACTGTCGCATATAGAAAATATTTCTCAAAGGAATCATCCGTAAACCACATTATCGATTTGCGTATGTGATTGCCACTGAGGATTCCGTGGCTCCTTCATTAAAATCTTGAACCTTTCTGGGGTTTCTTGCTGACAGTCGAATAAACATTTCAAATTTACCCTTATGGGTATTCCTATCTTTATTATAGGGGGTGTTAAATGTGTAGGATCAAAGCGATTATCGTGACTTCAGTAATCAAATTATTGCATAATCAATAATAGTCAATGATAGATAAATAATCTTACATTTACCAGAATCAGTTTTCTTGTCTCAATCTCTTGTTTTCACTGTAATTTTGACATTTGATTGATTTAGGGGTATTTCATCCAAGACCCACTTAATACTTTGCTGACCTACTTTGTAATCTAAACATGAAATGCTAAATATTGGAAAAAAGGAATTTTTAATAACAGATGAACAAAGTGTGAATTGTACATGACCTGATGTGGAGTCTCTTGAAATCAAACTTTTACTCATTAATGAATAATGATTAAGGAGACAACCTCCTGGATATTAGCTTTTAGCCATATTAGGGTTTGAAAACCTCAAGAAATCAAAATTTTCACTTACACTAATAAGTACCAAATCAAGTTATCAGCTTTCTTTAAACTCATAACTTGACATTTAGTTCTGCAGTCTGATTGTTGCCAAATATTCGTGTAGCAACTATACAAAAGTTATTGCAAAATTGGATCTTTTAAATGATGGTAAAAAGTTAAAATGTTCTTGATTCATAATTTCTACTATTTTGAAGAGTAAACTGCAACATAAGTCCTGATAAACTGTTACAATCATGTCCCAGTTCCATCAAACAACAAATTTTCAGATATTGAATTGAGGTTAGATGAGGTGGAGATAAATTCAGAGGTTAAAATCTCTTCATTCGAAAAGCAACAATGGTGTAAAATTACAAGAAATTCAGATCTCTCTTCTGCAACATTACAAAATAAGAGGTACTTAATTACTAAATTTTGTTACAAAAACAAAGTCCTATGATATTGAAATTAAGTGCTATTTAATTTGTGGCCTCACATGAATATTTGTTATTTGAAATTATGCAGTTTAAATGTGATTTATGTTGATGGGACTGATGTTTCAACTGAAGATACAATCATGATTCGTTGTGGAAGTGAGATAATTCCTGGACATGTTTCAGAAGGTATATTATATAACATCATGTTAATAAGAGAAACCTTTTACTTATTTTTTTGGAAAAGTTAAGTGCCAATTGTAATCTTTTGATTTCTTTTGATGTTGAAAGGCTATTTGAGTTACAGATTCAAAGTGATGCCAAAGGATGAGCCTTCCAAGAAGGTGTTAAAGGTATAAATATGCCCTCATTTATTTGATTCAGTGTCCCATTATGTTCTCAAATATTTTTAAACACTTTCTTCAGAAAACACTAAGTGTTCAATACTTCAATTATCATATAAGTGATGAACATGTGTTTTGTTTATGCTAGATTTCTTTAGATTCAGACCATGCAAAATGCAGCATATGTTTAAATATTTGGCATGATGTTGTCACAGTTGCCCCTTGCCTCCACAACTTTTGGTAAATTTCTTGACAATTTCATTTTCTTAAAGAAATAAACTTTCAATTAATTCTTTAGTTTTGTTATTTAAAGCAATGGATGCTTCTCAGAGTGGTTAAAAAGGTCACAAGCAAAACATGCAAGTGTTCTTTGTCCCCATTGTAGAGCAGTTGTACAATTTGTAGGAAGAAACCACTTCCTCCACAACATTGAAGAGGTATCATTTGAGATTTGAATATCATTCTATGAATAAATTTATTCATATTATACATATACATTTCTTATTTGTAGGAAATACTCAAAAGTGATTCTTCTTTAAGGCGAAGTGATGAAGAACTTGCGGTTTTAAACACCTATTCACTAATAAAATCACCTCTTGTGAGTCAAATCACTCGTATAGTTGTATTTCATATGTTTGTTTTCATGAGATTTTGTAATTATGTAAAGTATCTTTATTGCTTCTGATGATAATACTTGAACTATATGATTATTAGGTGATTAACAATGGAAAGAAGCCTAGAAGAAAGAGGTCACATTCAGTGTCTGAAGAAGATAGTAGTAATAGTGGCACAAATCTTGCATGTGCTCAATGTGGTAAATATATAAAATGTCATTTATCTGGTGTAAAAAAAGAAACATGGCCTTAGTACTTTTTAAACAACAAAATTGATATAGATTATAGAATCTGTCAAGATCTTTCCACAAAAGTTCTGAAGTTAAAAACTTATCATTTCAATTCTTGGAAGTTGAAATTGGATCTCTTTTTATTGAATTTCATGTGCTAATAATAACAAATCACTAATCTTTCTTCTACATTTATACACAACTGATTCTTTTACATATTATTTAGGCACAGAATATGCAGGATTTCGATGCAATCAAAACACAGTGCATCTACAATGTCATGCATGTGGAGGAATGATGCCTTCAAGAACAGATATTAATATACCACAACACTGTGAGTGGTCAACATACTTGTGAACTCATGGTCAAAATGTTCGATTGAAGTGTTGTAAAATAATTCGATTTAGTTTCATCTTGGAGTTTATTATTTAAATCATGATTGTTTATGTTGTGAAAATGATTAATGTTTTCCATATGTTTGAAGGCATAGGGTGTGATCGAGCATTTTGTGGTGCTTATTGGAATTCTCAACAAGTTACAAGAAGTGATTCATTTCATATGTGTGCTTCTGAGACTTTTAAACCAGTAAGTTATTGATATTTTCTCATTTTTCTCTTTTGGTTTTTTGGAAGATGAAACTTTGGTAGTGTTTTGAATGATGGAATCAGGGAAGGAATGGAATGGAATAGTTCATTCCATTGGAATGAAAAAAAAGATGTTTGCTTTGTGTGATGGAATCAAATGGGATTGAGGCTTCATATGATTTTAGTTGAATTACAAATTTACAATTCTATTTTCCAAAAAATAGCTAGAAAATATGTATATTTTATAATCTTATATGTGTTTTTAATGAGCTTTTATTATGTTTAATATTTTCTTCTTAAATAAAAAAGTTCAGTAACTATAATAAAATAACGTATAATGTAAAGTCAATACCATAGATTGTATTTTAAATAATTCGAAGTTATGTTTTCAAAAAATAGCTAGAATATATTTTGTTATTATAATGATACAATCGTTTGTTTCTAATGAGCTTTAGTTATCTTTAATCTTTTATTTTTGCAAATATAAACTTCATTAGTTATAATCAACTAATGTATAAAGTAGAGTTAAAAGTAAAACTATATACAATATATATTTACATATAATATAAAATTTTCATATGAAACTTCATTCCATTCCTACAGATGAACCACGGAATGTAATGACTCATTCCATTACCTTGCTTATTCTATTACTTCGATTCTTATGTTTCTCTTTATTTATCAATGTTGCTTTCATGGTGTATATTTTTTGAAAGCATGATTGGAAGTTCTCCATATAATATTTTTGTTTTAGATTAAAAAATTGTTGTAATTCAACCTGTAAAAATGTTCTACAGATTGCAGAACGAATTATAACAAGAATTCCTTTTTTGGCACATGAAAGGAATCGACATGAACAAGATGTAAGAAGCTACTTTCTTTTGTTCTACATAAAAAATATTTTTAAAAAGCTTTTTTAGAAAATGGCAACATTCACATGAGGGCAGTTTTGTAAAATAAAACCTCATATTCCTGACTTTCTCTATTAAGTTCTTTCTCCATCAGTCAAAAAACAACATTCATATATAGTTTATCAGATTAAGTCATATAAACAGAACCTTAATGAGATACATACTAAGTTTATAAACATTAAGGGAATTTGATAATTGATACTTATTAGCATATTTTTCAGATAACTGAAAGATGTATAAGACAGATGGGGAAAACTCTACAGAATGTTGTCTCAGAATGGATTACAAAGTTGAATAATCGAGAAATAGGTAAAGCTATTGCTTTATGAATTATGATGATTAAAGTTAGAAAATGGTTAAATGCAAAATAATGCAACAACTTTTCACATTTCTTTTTCCTATTTATGCAACAAAATGGTTTTTCAAATATAAATGTGCAACCAAGTGTCATTCTAAGACCAAAATATGCAACAAAGTTATGCTTTTTGAGTCTTAAGGTCAAACTAGTTACTTTCAAATTGAAAACCAATGTGGTTTATAAGTCAAAGCTAAGTTGTTATCAATCTTTGGAGTTAAAAGTAACACGTTTGACAATCAAAAGTCAAACATTTGACAATCAAAAGTCAAATGTGGTTATTAAGAGCTTAATTTATGAACACTGCAGATCGTACAAGGATGCCATTGAATCACACCGAGATGATTACTAGTGGAACACATGTTTGCAAGTATGTTTTATGAGTTTGCACAATAGATTCAAGGCTTAAATACAAGAAATAGCAACATGCTTTTATTACAATGTACAAATAAATTGTTGTAATAGAATGAAATAGAAGTAGGATGCTATACTATACAAATAAATGAAAGTGTATTGCTGTTTCTTGCATTTAGCCTTGGATTTAAATAGTTTTTAGCATCTTTGACTTAGTTGGAAAATGATTCTAATTTTTGAAATTGATTGATTTGTGTTTTCGTGCAGTGATTGCTTTGATAAGCTAGTGTCATTCCTCTTGTATTGGTATCGAGTCAGCATACCAAAACATGTACGTATATCGACATTTCAATCACTTGTAAATTATCTTTGACCACAAAAGTCAAACTACCTTTTTTTTCATAATCGGACGAAATTTATGACTTCAAAAGTCAAAATTTTTGGAGACATCATTTTGTGATTACAGGTGATTTGACTTTTTGAATTCATGATTGGGAAATCTCTAGAAAGCTTGTCATGTCCTATGTAACAAATACAGTCTGTGTGAAATCCTGACATGAGAATTTGTTCTTGTAGCTTCTACCTGCGGATGCAGTGCAAAGGGAGGATTGTTGGTACGGTTACACTTGTCGAACACAACATCATAGTGAAGATCATGCTCGTAAAAGGAATCATGTTTGTCGTCCCACGAGGGGTAGTATTGGAAATTAGTAGCAATTTGAAATCGTTAGCATCTATTTTCTTTGTTTTTGTAAAATAATTTTGAAGGTAATGTAACTAAACGTGTGTTTTAAAACCATTGCATTTTATTTTTTCCATTGAGACTGATGGCAGTGAAACTAAATTAATAATTTCTTATCCCAAAAGTGAGGACAGAGGCTGCATCTTTGTGTAAAATACGTTAATGCCCTTGTCATCTTAATCTTACAAAATAAACCTGAAAAATTTATCCAATCATGTAACAAAATGTAACACATCTTGTCAACAACCAAACAAGTTTGTCAAAACGACGTCGTTTGGAGTAGTTCCCAGAAACAAAACGAAGATAAACAAACCTTCTGGAAACGTCTCTTGTAAATATAAAACCCATCATTTCGTCTCTAGGGTTTTGTTATCCTCTCCGTTTTCAGTCACTACTACAGCAACCACCTAATCTCTCCCCAAGGTATGAATTGTCTCTCTAACAACTTGTATTTGTTGTAATTGATTGATGTAAATTAATTGCTGTTTAGTTTCAAAATCGACAGTAGCCTTGAATTTATATCGGCTTTAACGTTGAATATTAACTTGCGAATTGCATAATCGGAACGAATCTGTGCCTATGGTTTACTGAATTGGTTTTATTTTCTTGTGGATTGTTTTAGGTTTAGGAAATGGCAGCTGCTCAGTTGACATCGACCTGCTTTCTTCCGTCTTTTGAAGGTCTGAAGTCTTCAACATCCAAAGTTTCATCGATTGTGGTGTCTTCTCCGTTTAGAAGCTCGACACTCAGGTCAACCCGTAGTCTGGTCGTCAAATCTGCTACTACCGTTGCTCCCAAGGTCAATTCTTGCACCAATTTTTAGTTCTGCTATACCTACTCTTTATACAGTATCTGCTTTTTTGCTTTGTATAATAGCCACTAGTAATGATTCCTACAAAAGGCTCAAGGAAATGAAATACTTGTTCTTAATTGGCATTTGGCAACCAATCACTTTCACTACGAGTATACCTTAGTTTTTCTTTTTGTTGAAGTTGATATTCGAACTGTAGTAAGTTTGATACTGATAAACCACCTTAATGACTTATTAGTTTCTCTTTTATGAAGTTTAATTAACAAACTTGGTTTTGTGAGTCTTTTTCTTGGCGTCTACAAATGCAAACTTGTTTCCATTCATTCCAAAAACACTTTCTGATACACGTTGTCTTTCATTTCATCCTGCAGTACACTTCATTGAAGCCATTGGGTGACAGAGTGTTGGTAAAAATCAAGGCTGCTGAGCAGAAAAGTGCAGGTGGTATATTACTCCCATCCACTGCACAAACAAAGCCTCAAGGTGGTGAAGTTGTTGCAGTTGGAGAAGGCAGGACAATTGGTCAAAACAAGGTGGAAATTGGTGTCAAGGTAATAGTTATTTTGTTAATGCTAAAAGAACTTAAGATTTAAATGTATGTATTGAAATAATTTTAACTGACTATTTTGTATAATTATTTTGAAGACTGGTACCCCAGTTGTATACTCCAAGTATGCAGGGACTGAAGTTGAGTTTAATGGATCCAATCATCTCATACTGAAGGAAGATGACATTGTTGGTATTCTTGAAACAGAAGATGTTAAGGATTTGAAACCTCTTAATGACAGAGTTCTTATCAAGGTTAGTAACCCTTGTATCCTTAAGGGGTATTTTGGGCCATAAATATGACAATAGAATCCTCTTAATTTGATCTTCTACTTTGTATAAAAGGTTGAGGAAGCTGAGGAAACGACAGCTGGCGGCTTATTGCTTACACAAGCAAGCAAAGAAAAACCCTCTATTGGCACTGTGAGTGACACCTGTCAAATTACTCAACTCTTAAAATTAATTTTTTTTTCTTTTGCGTCTAATGATGCTTAATGTGGACTTGATTACAGGTGATTGCAGTAGGACCTGGTCCTTTAGATGAAGAAGGAAAAAGAAAAGAGCTTCCATTGTCTCCAGGAAACACTGTTCTTTACTCAAAATATGCAGGGAACGACTTCAAAGGAACAGATGGCTCTGAGTATATTGCTCTTCGTGCTTCTGATGTCATGGCTGTTCTTTCATAGTCATAAAAATCCATGTTCATGTGATGCAAATTCGAAATAGGAAAACATAGCATTGAAGCAATGTAATCATTTCTTGAAAAATCAACAATTTTCTGGACCTCCTTTCGTTAAAAAGATTATGTTCAATATAATTCGGTACTTTTTTGCGAGTAATAACTTCATTTAATTAATGGTTGGTGTATACAACTTATTATGTTTTTAAAGGTAAAAAGTAAAATAGTGATTTCCCATTTTCCCTGATCAAAACGTATGTCAGGTTCAACCATCAATGAATCAATCAGAATCACATTTAATTGGTCTTTAAATTTTTTAGCCTAACAAGTTTTATCAATCTTTCGGTTGTTCTTAAATTCCAACCTAACACGTTTTGTCGACTTTTAATTCGGCTCAAGGTCGAACCTAACAAATTTAATATGGTACACACGCATTTAATCCAATCAATAATGCATGGTCTGCCCACGTGTCAACCTTGCGAGTTAGCGAGGACCACCCAACAGGTTAATCCGTTCATTATTAATGCTATTGGATAACAATAATAATTATATCGAAAGATCGAATTACTATACCATATGTTACATATGTTACAGTAGTCATCTAATATTGGATAACTATGTAACATATTTTAGTTGTGTGATATCGGATATGTTCCGATATGGTTTTAGATCAAAATTGTTTATGCCCAAAAAAAATCGGCTAAAAAGTTTATAGCTAATTAGCTACATACAGTAATTAATATGATTATCATCTACATCTGCTGAAAAAAAAATCAAACCTACCAAAACCAACTAAAACCAATACTATGCTCTTTGACATACAAGTGTTCATCACTATTTCTCACAGTCTCTCCACATCCATCACCAATCCTTTCTTTATACAAAGAAAACGCAGAAACCGGTGGTTGCACCACCACCACTGGTTTCCGATCAGAAACCATTGGTAGACCAATGGAAAGCTCAAGGTTGATGTCAGGGTGTGTGATATTCGTCACTGGTATGGATTCTTCACTGGATAACCCGCTAGTTGTACTACTACTACTCACACCACCACCACCACCGCCGCCGCCGCCGCTGCTAGTTGATGTATCAATAATCTTTGTCGAATATTCCGGTGGTGCCGGACGTGTTTCCTCGATGGTTTTTACGACATTGGTGGTGGTTTTATGGCTGTTGACAACCAGTTTCCTCTTGATGTGGGTGTTCCAGTAGTTCTTGATTTCATTATCTGTTCTTCCCGGTAATCTTGACGCAATCATTGACCATCTGTAACAAACGTAAATACGTAAATTTAATTACACATATTTAGTGAAGAATATCAATGGGTTCATTTGTATCATGGTTTCAAAAGAGGATAATGAAGCGAGATTCCTCTTTTTTGACCCTAATAAAGAATAGAATATTAATAGAATGAAGAAGAAGACGTACTTATTGCCGAGAACTGCATGAAGGCTAACGATGAGTTGATCTTCTTGTGGGGTGAAATTGCCGCGTTTAAGATCAGGTCGGAGGTAATTAATCCATCGGAGCCTGCAACTTTTGCCGCAGCGATTCAAACCGGCGGATTTAGGGAGAGATCTCCAGGAGCCTTCGCCATGAGCGTTGATGTAGGAGACGAGACGTTCGTCTTCTTCTTTGGTCCATGCGCCTTTGTTGGTGTGATCCTTTTCACAGCAAGGCGATCGCACCATTGCAGAGGAAAGAAGAGGAAGAAGAAGGAACAAAGAAGAGAGATTGATGATGGGGAATTGAGTGGGGAAATAAATAAGGAGTTGGTGGGAGAGAGAGAAAGAGTGGTTGTGATTGAAGTTAGTGCTGGATTTGGTAGGTACTTCTCTACCCTACTTTCCATCTTCCCCTTTTCATCCTATTTATTATATTTTTCTTTTCAAAAATTAAATAAATTAATTAAAATATATATATATATATATATATATATATATATATATATATATATATATATATATATATATATATAGAGAGAGAGAGAGAGAGAGAGGTAAGTTCAATTGAGAAAATAAAAAAGGTTGAGAATGAATGAATCATGCTCAGCCACTCATTTATTTTTGTCGCAAAAGCCTCCGTCGTACCAACCGAAATAGGAAAGGAATACACGTGTTTTCCAACAAAACATGTTTCCTTAAGCTATGCTAATCATTACCTTAATATATACAAAAACATAGTTTTTTTATTTGTTTTTTTAATTTTTAAGAAACTATTTTTATCGAAAAATGATTTTAAATATACTAAAATTCATGATTTTTTATTCTCTACAAATAGACATCCATATTGATATAGTTTTAAAATAAAATATTTTTTTTTTATATTTTCAGCTATCGTTATTCATAAGTGAATAAAAATGTATAAGATTTTTAGTACAACACATTCGTTATTCACTTATGAATAAAAAATATGATTATTTTTTTTACATATTAAGTATCATTCATATATAAATATAACATATAATACAATCTTTACAGCTTATATCAACTCTCGTAACATGTTATATTCACATATGAATAAAACATGTATTGACTGATCTCACAAGTTGTATTTATATACGAAGAATACATTTATCATAATTTTGTTACATCTCATTTGTTATTCCTATATTAATAAGTAGTTCAAAATTTCAGAACATTTCATCTTTTTTTAACATATTACTTATTTATATATGAATAACGACAATTAATACACGTTTTATTCATATATAAATATAACATGTGACGAAAGATGATGTAAAAAAATATATTTTAGGTAAGAAAACTTTATAACATGTTATATTCATATATAAATGATAATTAAACTGTAAAAAAGTTAAGCATGCGTTTTATTCATAAGTGAATAACGAATGTACTGTAATAAAAATCTGATACGTTTTATTCACTTATGAATAACGATAGCTGAAACTCTAATTTTTTTTATTTTATATTAAAACTATATTAATATGGATGTCTATTAATAGAGAATAAAAAATAATGAATTTTGATATATTTAAAATAAATTTTCGATAAAAATAGCATTCTAAAAATAAAAAAAACAAAAAAAAAATGTTTTTGTGTATATTAAGGTAGTGATTAGCATACTTTAAAGAAACATGTTTGGTTGGAAAAACATATATGTATCCGTTACACATTCCGCCGGTATTTCTAAGTGTTTTGCGGCAAAATAAATGTGTGGCTGAGAATGATTCCCTCAATCTCAATCTTTTTTTTTTCAATTGAACTCTCCTCCTCCTCATCCTCTCTCTCTCTCTCTCTCTCTCTCTATATATATATATATATATATATATATATATATATATATATAAGTGAGGACGCGTGAAAGACACCTTAAAAAATTTTAAAAAAATACAAATCATAAAATCGAGCATAGATCTATGTCCGTGAGAAAAAAAATTGGAAAAAAAAATTTGAATCATTAAAATTGAATCATGGATCATAATAATGCAAAATAAAAAATTAAATTTGAATCATTGATCAATTTTAAATTTTAATGAGGCAAAAAAAAAATTTCCAATTTTTTTTCTCCCGGACATAGATCTATGTTCGATTTTATGATTTGTATTTTTTTAGATTTGTTTTCAATTTTTTTAAGGTGTCCTCACGAGTTTTTACTTTAAAATGAATTCTCACAGGAACCGGACCCTATATATATATATATATATATATATATATATATATATATATATATATATATATATATATATATATATATATATATATATATATATATATATATATACACCAAATGGTTTAAATGAAAACAAAAAAAGTTAAAGAACTCTACAAACATTTTTTTTTCATTAAAAGCATTTTGGACAAATCAAATATCTACTTTAATAAAAAAAATAATTTATATAACTTGTTATTCTCTCACACATTATGTTACATATTACAATTTATGTTAATTTTAGATTAAATTATATTCAAATCACATTTTGTGGTTTTTTCTATTTTATTAAAATCCATATGATATTTAAATGTAATAAATATAATAATAAATGCATATTAAATTCATTAATGTAACTTTCTTTATAATTTTTAAATCTCAAAACTGAATCCAATTATTTCTATTTTTTAATTATCAAAATTATTTGTTTAAATTCAAAACAGAAATGAACACTTCAATTTTAATACTTAAATATTTTTCTTTCTTTCCTTATACATTCAAACTTTCTAAATTTTTAGATCTTTTTATTTATTTTATTTTTTTTAATAAACTCATGTAGTATATGGGTCTCACAACTAGTTAATATTATATGAATCAAACTTTCCACGTTTCTAGTTTACAACCAATTGTCACTTGTCGTTAGACCACCACCAAACTAAAAACAAATTTAGTGACATTTTTTTTGTTCGTATTCACAGTTTAATAGAACAAACATTATAGCTTCCATTTGTCTGGTAACACTTTTGAACGTATACATTTTCATTTTTGCAGCTAAATATACAAAATTTCATAAAAAAATAGAATTATGCATTGACAAATTCAGTTTTCTCTTTTTTAAATTATAGATATCTTTAAAAAAATGTATCGTTTATAAGACATATTCACAGTTCCAAATACCATATTCACAGTTTAATAAACATATTAATTTACTAATTCATATTTTAATATTTTTATGCATATATTCATTCATATTTTAACAGAAAATTTATATAAAATACATAATGTAATACAATCCATTTTCAATTTAATACATAAAATTTTCAAGTTAATACAATGCATTATACACTAATTCACATATTCAAAGAAATCCAATACAACTCTATCACCACCAACTACCACTCGTACCACCGTCGCAATCATCATTCCTTCCAAATCAGATCTATATGTAAAATCATTGATTGAAAACTTAAATACTACATCATCAGTTTAATAAACCAATTAATTCACTAGTTCCTAGCTTAATACAAAAAATAATTATAAAATCTAATACATTCTTACATATTTATACAACACAAAATCTAAATATATTCACAAGAAAATTATTACAAACCTTCATACATAAATCATTTATATTTTAACTTAAAATTCATAAAAAAGTTACAACTTAATATGGTCATTTCATATCTTAATACATTCAATTTAGGGTTTGTGGGTTGTAATTCGATCATGTAAAGACTTTGGGCTTTGAGAAAGTAAAGTTTGGACCTTATTTAAAGTTAATAATATTGGTTGAGAAATCTAAGCCCTTGATTCGCGTGTTGGAACCATAGGGTAGAAAATGAAAGTTATAGGTCGGGCTTCTTGCGTGGATTATGGTTTTGAGATCGACATGTGTTAAGCCAAAAGTAACTAGATAGGATTGTAAGGATTCGTCAATACCTTTCCGTGCATACAAAGAACGCCGAAATTGGAGTTGAAACGAAGAAGTTATGGTTGTTTGAAGTTGAGCGGGAAGAGAGAAGTTTTGCCCTACGCAGGGTGTATTGTAGCTATGCATGGCGTAGTGGCTGATGGAGGAACGCGTCCTTAATGATCTACGCATGGCGTAGATTTAACTATGTAGGGCATAGCCGTTGCTGACCAAAACCCTAATTAAGGGGCTGTGAGACCTATTTAAAGGTTGTAAACTCTTGGGAGCCTTCGCATGCTCAACCTCCACCCTCATTTGTAGTAACCTTGAAACCCTAGCCATATTGTGAGGATTTTGAAGCATTTAAGTGATTCCTGTTGTGTTTTGTGAAGAAGGAGTTCATTGAAGGTGTGCTTGGGAGTCCATATCTTGTAGATCCAGATTCTACTATTCTTCAACATTCTCTAGGAGGGGTATAAAGCTTGAACCTTGATAATTCATTTGATACATCTAGCTAGTTATGTGTTTTATGAGCTTTTGTCCCTTAACCTTTGGTTTAGTGAGTATGGGCTTCTCTAGACCTCATGAGTGGCATTTTCTATCATTTCTCAACTTGGAGAGTGATAAAAATGGGAGCTTGGTCACTCACATCCTTCCATGCATGAGTATTTAGGCATTGGGGTGTGTTTTGGACTTAGGTTTTAGTATTGTTCTCTTTTAGGACATGAAAAGGCATAAAGTTGAAAACTTTATCACTTAGGGTGTTTATTAGGTCCAAATATGAGAATTGGATGGTTGGTCTGCATTAAGAGCTTAATAAGAAATTGGCACAACATGACATTATGCATGGCGTAAACCTAGCTATGGACGTAGCATGAAATTGCCCCATTTTTCCTTATAAGGCTCTGCTCAGGGCGTAGAGCATAGGTACGCATGGTGTTGAACCAGAAATGGGATTTTTGGACAATTTGGATTTAGGGTCAAGTGGAGTGGGTTCTTGACTTGGTAGGGTAAAATGGTATTTTACCCCAGAGAGAGAAAGATATTATGAGATAAGGCTTTTGAGTGGGAATCATTACCTTAATTTCTAATTAGGATCTTATTGTTTATTGATTAGTGTAGGAAGTTCCGGTATCGGCCACTCAAGTGTGAGAATTGTCTGTCTTTGAATTGAGGTGAGTCTTTTCACTATACTATGTAAGATGCTAGCTGTCTTTGTGACTATTGCATTGTGTGTTGGGCTGGACCCATTTGTATGCATTTTGGGTTGGGCCCATTTTTTTGTTGGAATGGGCCCATTTGTATGCTGGGTTGGACCCATTTGTGACAACTCGGAGTTTAGGGATATTATTATAACCGCCAATTTATCCGTGAATCTCTTGTTTATCCGAATTACTGAGTTTTAGTGCATCTTAAGAAGGAAAAGTAAGTTCATTTTAACTATTATATGATACCTGATGATATCATACTTCCAAATGTATAAGATCTCAGACGAATCAAACCGCACAAACTGCAACCCTAGGAATACGTCTGAAAAACTGAAAATCCGTAAAAAGTCATTTTAAGTGAAGCAATTATTTTAGCCTCATAGTACGTGTTTACCTGTTTCCGAAAATATAAAGAACGTCCAAAACAGAGTTTGTATGCAAAAGATACGACAGTTTTAAGAAAACAAGCGGTAAAACACTGTTTTTCTTTAATCGCGCAAAACCGAATCAATCCGTTGAGGTACTTACGCTTTGCCGACGGGATTTCCGAGAGCGTTTTTGGACTCAGGTTATAGTCTATTATTTAATTTTACACTCGAAATAATTTTTACGAAAATATTTACAAAAGTCGCGAAAACGGACATTACGAGCCGTTAAACGCAAAACTTTGAATGCGATTTCCCGGAGTTCCGTAACTCCAAAAATTAATCCGTTTAATGTTCTGGAATCCTTGAATTTAACTCTATCTACCGGTATTCTCGAAAAAAAAAAATTCGCGATGCACGGGTCTAGATACACCCGATTTTGTGTGTTTTGGACAATTAATGGGGGTATACCCTATGTGGGGCCCACCAAGGTCTTGTCTAAGAGATTGACCAGCCACTCTCTTCTTGGCTGTCCAAACCCACGTGGACATGCTTTCTCCCTTCTCCTTCCCTTTGTGTACAAGCTTCTCCAAGATGGTACAAGTATGGTCTTTTAAGTATGGCTAAAAATGGATGAGTGTATACCTTTTAGCTATAAATAGAGGCCATTAGTAGCTCTCAATCCACACAAACTCCAGCTTCTTCTTCCTTACATCTCTCCCTCCATATCTCTCTATTTCCTTGGATTGAAACATCACCACAACACCATCCTAACACCACCAATTCACCATCATTCTACTACCTTAACCCTCCTTATAACCCCTTGTTCATCAACAAACACTTAGCCTCCTTACCTCACTGTTTTCCAGATCAACAGGAGGAAGAAACACGAAGTCAGCCACCACACTGCCACCCATCGCCACCTCCTGTTTATTTTTTTTGCTGCCGCTGTAAGTAACGATCACCCCCACCACCATTTTTAATTTGTACGTCCCTTGTGTTTCTCGTTCGTAAACTATCATAAAACAAATATCATAATTTTCTTTTTATCAATTTTTTTTGTATGATACATACGCATTTGATCACAGGAAGGTGATCAAACCGCGTTAAAACTTCATTTCATATTAATTGTAATAGCCCCTCTCTGAAAAATCTTTACAAAACAAGTAGAAACTCCAAACTTGCATTTAAAATAAACACTTTTAGTCCTTCTTCCATTCCAAATTAATTATTTACACCCTCCCTTGGATATTGCTATCAAAATTGGTCCCATCGATTTTGTTTTAAATACATGCCATCGATTTTGATAGTAAGTGATTCAAACATATACCAAACTTGCATTTCCAAATTAATTCAATATAGCCATTTCGAAAATCCTTTGCAAATCTAGTCCAAAAGCTTTAAATTCACAACCTACGCTCACTCTAAAAACTGTGAAAATAAGTCCAGATCAATTAATTTTCATTTCATTTATTTACATTGCAACCCTCTCATGGGTTTTATTTACAAAAGAAATCCAACGACAAACATAGAAATTAAATAAATCATTTTAACCCATATTTGGAAATTATTAACAAACTTAGTCTCATTTAAATTATTTAAATTAGCAGGTGGGTCATGTGCTTTAGTTAAAATACCAATTAACCTTTCACTTATTAATTTAAGTTAATATTTCTAGGAAACTAAATAAATCTCGACGGTTCGTTATCAAAGCGACACTTCTCGGTTTCTCGCATCAAATACTCGAAACAAATCATCAACCACCCATTAAGGTGAGTGTTACGGCCCTACTTTTACATATTTTCGGGGGAATACATGTAGTACTTGTATATCTAGTATATATCTATTTTATAAATACTTTGTTTAAACAAACAACACCACCGTTTTTATGAAATATAAATCACACGGAAATAGTATTTATTACGCTACTATTTACGGTACGGGGAATCTGGTTTGAAGGGCCGAATGGGTTGCTGGATTTCAGAAGTGCTATAATGCCAAAATGGTCCTGCCCTCGGTGTTTCATGTCTGGCCCTCGTCTGTACATGATAGTACGTGTACTAAGTAATATTTATCATATAAAATACACAAAAAATATCATTGTTTTGTGTAAATACTTTACTAGTTTTAGAAATAATTGTTTAAACGTTTACATGTTAAGTAAACAAAATCGTTTTAAACCTCAATAGCTACATATGTTATGTTGTTAAAGATAATACAACTAATAAAAATAACATATACGTTCCAACTAAAATTGTGCTATGACTGTATAGCCAGTTATCAACTTGGTAGTTTCATTATACCTCATACATACACAAAAATATATAAGTTTATATATTTTTACGAGTTATAGAGCTCGTATCTTAGGCTCATTTATGTGCTTGTACTCAAAGTTTTATCAATTGTTTAAAAAAGTATCGTACTCTTTAATGTGTACGCTTATCAAATATACTTGTCAATTACCTGTTTATCCGTATCTGCGGTTGTTAAGTTCAACCTTGGCAGATAACCTTATCTGTATATCCGTATGTCTGTTTATGACATAAATATATAGGTTTATGCATTTATACAAGTTATAGAACTTGTATCTTAGGCTCATACATGTGCTTGTGTACACTATACTAAGTTTTGTCAACTGTTTAAACAAGTATCGTACACTTTACGTGTATGCTTATCAAATATACTTGTTGTTTATCCGTATCTGCGGTTGTTAAGTTCAACCTTGGCAGATAACTGTATCCGTATATCCATATGTTTGTTTATCCGTATCTACGGTTGTTGAGTACAACCTTGGCATAAAACTTTATTCGTTACCCGTACAACCATGGATTTGGTTGCTTTCAAACACAGTTTTAAGTATGGAATTACTTATGGAACATAACGTTTTGGCTTCAAAGATTCATTACAAACACAGTTTTACGTATGGGTTTACTTATACAAACTATACATTTTGGCTTTTAAAGACTCATTGCAAACACTGTTTTAACTGTTGTTATGCATACAAATATAATACTTTTTAGACTTATTAAAAGTATTACTGCGTTAGCAGAAAACCTGTGACACACACCAACCTTTGTGTTGACTTTCAAACTTACATGTATTCTTAGGGGATCATCAGACAGGCGTTCAGACAGAAGGTTAGCCGTGGATTGTAGACGACCTAGCTAGCTTGTTTTTGTTATCTGCTTACCTGTTTAAGGCAACTACTGTACTATTATTATCTGTAAGAACCATGTATTCAAACTTAATGATGGAATACAAATGCAGTTTTGTTTATCGTTGTACTTGTGCTATATATTCAGTTTATCCGTGATCCATGAACTTAGTCCCGCTCCCGACGTGTTCTGCCTTGGCCGGGGGTGTGACACCGTTGATATGTGGGGCTGGGCATATTGGTATGAAGGGTTGGGCTCAATATTATGGGTTGGGCCCAAGGTGAGGGATGGACCCATTGATATGTATAGTATGTCATATTTTGGAGAACTCACAAAGCTTTATGCTTAAGGTTTTGTGGTTTAACATTTTCAGGTACTTCCAGTTCCAAAGGGAAGGGCTCGGCGTGATCGTGCAACATGCCCTCAATTTTATTCCGCTTGTTATTTGATTTCACTCTGATGTTGGAATTATTTATACTATGGTTGATTTGGAAAAAATTGGTTGTATTTTTCCTTTATTGAAAAATGAAATTCATATCAGTATTTTTGGGATGTTACATATAATAAATTCACAGTTTAATACGCAAAAGTTATACATTTACCGTCATATTCTCAACTTAAAACTTACATTTATACCTTCGGATCCGGAGGCTAGTGCTTCTTTCAAAGTTTATTTACACGATATTCCCAGTTTAAATTTATATACTTTATTCAAAATTAGATAAAATCATATATGTGCCATTACCATGCTTCCTTCATCTCATATTTCAAAAGTAAACATCAAAAGAAAAACATATACATGAATCATAAAAGAGCATAACTAACCATCAGAGCGATGAGGTAGTTGCAGTGGTGGCGGTTGATGGGCATTTCAGATCTGGCTCGTCAATCTCATCGGAGCTCGTAAATCTAGAAGAGAATATTGTAGATTTTTTTGCTAAAGATCGTAGATCTATCATCAATGAAGCATAGTGTGGAGTTTTCTAGTGTTATGAAGAAGAAAAGTAGCAGATCCGAAGGCATAGGCGACGGTGATGGGAGATATGAAGGTGAAGGTTCTATATTTGACCATATTTGGACTAGGAACATGGTCAAAGATAAGAAAAACCCACTAGAGGTTCGACGAAATATAGAGGTATTTTCATTAGATCTTGTTAGACGTGTGTTTTCGTAGGTGGTAGGGTAGAGACAGGGAAGAGGGGAGTCACAGTGACATCAACCGAAGACGATGGTGAATTATAGCCGCTCGTCAGACCTCATAAATCTGGAGGAGAAAATCATAGATCTAGAGTCAAAAATCATATATATGAGGCTGAAATCATAGATCTGGAACCAATGGGAGCTTGTGAATCTTATGGTGGTAGTTCTTCAAGTTTGGTGGGAGAGGTTGAGAGTGTTTGAGAAGCTGATTTCTAAATGTATAAGATAGTTTTTGTTCTTAGACAAATACGAGAGAATGAAAATCATAACACATAGAATAGATTTTTTTTAAAAAAGACCATTATGCCCTAGTTGTTTTTTACCATTTATAAAAGCTTAAAAAAATCAAAATATCAGAAAATACAAAAAAATAAATAAAATAACAATCGTAATAATAAGTTAAATATGAGTGGTTCCTAGGGTTCCTAACATTTTATGGTTCTCAATTAATATATATATATATATATATATATATATATATATATATATATATATATATATATATATATATATATATATATATAACCATTAAAGGTTAGGAACCATTTACAAACCACTTTCATTAAGGGTATTTTGGTCACCCTACATTTTTCTTATCATTTAACATCTGATTTAAGATCAACATATATACATCATCATATCTGAACATTCTCACCAAACCTCATACACTCAGTCTCTCTCATGAGCTTTCAAATCCTCTCAACTTTCAAACACTTCGTTCTTCTACAACAACCACCACCACCTATCTCCGACAACTGTACAACATCGCCACCACCTACCTCTGATGACTATCCACCACTGCTACCTATCGTCTCCGCCATGCCGCTACCTCCTACCACCGACTAAACTTATTACCACCATCGGTACGTTCCTCATCGCCCTCACCACTACCTCTTGCCACCGATGTTGATATTACCATCACCGGTCGCCAATGTCCAGATCTGGAGTCGCCACCTTCAAATATAGAACATCACCCTACAGATCTGCCATCACTATCTATTTGCCACCTCCTGTTACCATCGTTGATCTCATCACCACCAATTACCGCCTACCATCAACTATTATGCTTTTTCGGAACACCAAAAAATGTCACACTATACTATGAAGTCCACATCTACTTCATCTCCAGATCTACAATGTCCATATCTAACGGAGTACGAGGCAACTTCTTCAATTTGCTTTGCTGAATCAACATATATGACATAGCATGAAGCTCTTTTCTCCTCTAGATGTTTGAACACCTCCACATCTACTTCCTTCTTCAACCAATCTCATTTAGATCTATGATTTGATAATGTTTATTGCCAATCTCACACCACTGCTAACATCACTGATGTTGATCTCACCATCACCATCTTCTAACCTTCATATTTGGAGTTGCCACATTCACATCTAGAACATCACCCTTCAGATCTGCCATCACCGTCGAGTTGCCGCCTCATGTCACCATCTTCAATATTGTCACCACCCACCGCCGCCTACCATCATCTATTGTGCTTCATCGAAACACCAAAAAACGTCGCAATCTACTATGAAGTCCACATCTGCTTCATCTCCAGATCTGACGAAATATGAGACAAATTCTCCATTTTGCTTTGTCAGAACAACATATATGACGAAGCGTGAAGCTCTTTTCTCCTCTAGATGTTTAGTCTCATCTACATCTGCTTCTTTCTTCATCTAATGTCATTTAGATCTATGCTTTCATAATGTTCACTACCACTGTCACACCACTGCTACCACCGCTGATGTCACTCCATCGACACCACCCATGACGTCACACCATCGCTGTTGTTACCCTACCACCGGTGCTCATGGGTTTGAAGTTAGGATACAATCTCCAATCTGGAAATAATATGCATTGAAGGTGTTTGATGAAATGTCTCAATGAAAAAGGTATGTTTTTAAGTTGTGAATAATATGGATGAGTGTCTGAACTAGTCTATTAAGCTATGGATGGATGTCTGGACTAGTATGTTAAGCTAGGAATGAGTGTTTTTTTAATTAATAAGTTATTAATGCACAAATTCTATACATATTTGGCTGCTTTAATGAGAAAACATAAGTTTTAAGATGTGGATGCATATTATAAGTATTAAGTTCTGAATGCATGATTGTTTTATAAGTTTTAAGATATGAATGCATGAATTATTATAAGTTTTAAGCATTAAAAGCTGCTTTAAAAAGCTGCATCCAGCAAAGTGACAAAACATGAGAAAGCGTGCATGGAAAATCAACACACGTTTATACCCTTTGCATTTGATACTTTCGGTTTTCTTGCGCCAGAAGCTGTAGAGCTACTCAATAGAGTTCAACGGGTCATGCATAGTAATTTTATGACTCCAAGATCTGTAGATGTTGTTTTTAAAAGAATTAGTTTTGCCATCCAAAAAGGGGTTGTGGCACAACTTGTTGCTCGTTTACCCGCTAGGCCGCTACGTCTATGTAAAACTTTCTTCTTTATTAAGAATATAAGTTTACTATGCATGAACTTTTATAACTTTTATTTAAAAATGTTATTCACAGTTTATGTTTTATGGTTGTTATGATGTGAATTATATTTAGAATATATGTTATTATGTTAGTGTTTCATTAAATAATGTGACTTTAGTTTTTTTAAGATGTGAATTGTGATGGGTGTCTGAATTGCTATCTAATACAACCTCCAAACACCACTAGATGTATGTTTTAACTTGTGAATGTACTTTATTAAATTGGGATATGTATTAAGCTGTGTAAAATTTAGAAGTAAAGAAACTAAAATAATTCACTTTTCTTATTCTCAATATCTGATGAATACAAAAGGCTATATATATAGTCGAATGGTAAACTAGAAAAAGAAAACAAATAATGACTCCTAATTAAACTCAAATACTAATAAATAGGGTATACTTGTAGCACAATGAAAAATAGAAAAAAAGGTAAATGAAATCTTCTCAATACTCCCTCTCAAGTTGGACTGTGAAGATCACGAACACCCAACTTGTCGCGTAAAAACTGGAACTGTTTTGCACCCAACGCTTTAGTAAATAAGTTTGAAGGATGCTGTTCTATTTTAATTGATTTGAATTTCACCACTCATAACCCGTTCTCGACTGAAATATCAATCCATTTTGATATGTTTCGTACGTTCATGATAAACAAGATTGACATCAATATGATGAGCAACTTCGTTATCACACATCAATGTCGTAGGACCTTTTTGACCAACACCAAAATGTTAAAGTAACCATCGAAGCCATATTACTTCACAAATAGTACTAGCCATGGCTTAATATTCTGCTTCCGCGGAAGACCTGGAGACCACACTTTGTTTCTTTGTTCTCCAAGAAACTGGAGAACCTCCGAGGCTAATGAAATATCCAGTACATAAACGTCGAGTGAAATGACAGCTTAACCAAATAACATCACAATAAGTAACCCATTTTCGGTTACCATTAGCCGGTAAAAATAAACCTTGCCCTGGAGTGCTTTTTAAATAGCAAAGGACATGGAAAACTGCATCCATATGAGACTGACGTGGACAATTGAGAAATTGGTTATACGAATTAACACGAAAAGATATTGTAACGCCCGTAGATCCGGGCTAGTCAATTTAGAGACGATAAGCATCAAAAAAATGACTTTTTGATGGAAGATTAATTAGAAGGATTAATCTTAACCAAGTTGTATTATATGTCTCGAGGTTTCCGAAAATATAAAGAACGCCGAAATCCGAGTTATAACGAAGAAGTTATGACCTGTCGAAGTTTCGCGACAAACCGACACGGTGCCGAATGTCGTAAAAAGTGAGTTTTTGATAAACTACTTTTTGGCCTTAGTGATCTAAATGAAACTCGTAGTATTCGTTAAACCGAGAAGTTCGATAAAAAGAACGCCCAAATCTGACTTCGTATGAGGAAGTTATGATTTTTCGAAGTTTCGGCTTAGCAGTAGACAACTAAAAACTCGAATTTTAGATCGAGCGATTTTTAGCCGACACAACCTAAACGAGAATCGAAGGTCTCGTAAATAGTAGCACAACGGTAAAAAGTCTGACGAAAACGGATGTCGGATGAAGAAGTTATGAATTTTTAACGGATTTCCTGTCCCGGTCTGTTAAAAATAATAATATAAAAATTAAAGTCAAAATTAGCCGACGAAGTCTAAACGGAAGTTGTAGAGCGTAATTTTACCTACGCGTGCATATAAAGAACATCAAAAACGGAGCTCGTATGCGAAAGTTATGGATTTTAGAAGTTTTTGCACAAAAATCGAGAAAATTTGCATAGTCACGTTTTTGCCACGTCACCTTCGCTGAAAGAGTGCCACGTGTCCGAAATTGGTGACTCATGCGAGACACGTGTTGCCTTCCCTCGCATGAACAGTAGCCGCGTGTCGGATTGTGATACGACCGAAGGGAGGCCCAACCGAAGCATGGCACGTGTCCGATGCTGCTGAGTCATCCGAGGCGGCCCAGTGAGAATCCAACGGGTGTGCACCTCCGTGTCCGAGCAGCTTAGTCACCTGGTGATGAGGCTCATTCGAAGCTTGACGCGTGACCTCGCATGCGAGACGTGTCCGAGCCTCCTGCTGCCTCGTGTCCTCGGTGCTGACTACTTTCTCTCGGCCGACTTCAGATCTGACCCTATAAATAGAGGGCTTGCGAGATCTTCCGGGGGAAATTCCAAATTTGTCATTTTCCACCCATTTTTTAATATTTTAGCCATTTTCGCTTCCCCCGATGCCCCGAGATCATTTCCAATGCCCGGAACACGTCCCGGAGTGCCCGAGAAGCCGGAAAATTTATCTTTTCGGTTTTGAAGCCCGACCCTTCGCAGAGCCCGGTTTCTCAATAAAACTCCCGGTTTTATTAAAAACGATCGTTTTAGGAAACGAATTGCTGCCCGATTTTCGTTAAATCAGGTGAGTTTATAATCACTTTCACCTTACACACATATATAAAGTATTTAGCTTAAAATACGTGCTATGTGTAAATATATTAATTGTTTATTTGAGGTGACTGCTGAATTGATGTTTTATACAAGTTTTAAACTGTATATATTTTTATCTACAAATATGTTGGGTAAAACATGGGTAGATGAATTAGATGATGTGTGATGAAATAAAAGTGATGAGAGGTATCGATGTTTAAGATGGTCTAGTCATCTAGTAGAGTATAGATAACGACCACAGACTATTTTAGATAGTCCAGTGGAACGTTAGTAGACTTGTAATCGGTACGTATGTTTGAACTATATGTTCATAAAGTGTTCTTGAACTATATGTTCCTTAGGTGTTTTTGAACTATGTGTTCATCCGTTAGTTCTTCTTTTTGACACTATTACGTGTCGGGGTACGGGAGCGTACGTGAGTACTTTATTAGTATTTTCCCTATGCTTTTATTTTGAAGAGCTTTGGAGTCTTCGTTTCTTTTGTGAAGTGATCGGACGAGCTTCATGAGTCAGTGTTTTCATTTCCGATGCCGGATAGGGGTGAGTCTGGAGGTTCAGACCACAGCCTAGGCATTTGTCAGTGTTTTCATTTCCGATGCCAGATAGGGGTGAGTCTGGGGGTTATATACCTCACGATATTCAGACCACAGGCTAGGCATTGATAACTACCCCTGACTTAATTGTCTTGTGGTTCTTTCTTTTACGAACAAAGGTTCGTGGTTAAACTTATTCCATTCATTTGATATCTTTATCGATCCTTGTTTGCTGCTAGGGGATTTCTGAAGCAGTTTTGTTAGTTGGTTGTTCATATCGATCCTTTAGGCTAGATCTAGTAAGATCACTGTATAGGATCAGTATGTGGGGATCGACGTTGTTAGTGCCTGTTGTATAAACCTTGGCGACGATGTGACTTCGTGCCTGTTTGACATAAATTGCTGAGGAAGGCAATGTTGTCACCCTTTGACATAAATTGCCGAGGAAAGCAATGTTGTCACCCTTTGACATAAATTGCTGAGGAAAACAATGTTGTCACCCTTTGACATAAATTGCTGAGGAAAGCAATGTTGTCACCCTTTGACATAAATTACTAAGGAAAGCAATGTTGTCACCCTTTGACATAAATTGCTGAGGAAGCAATGTTGTCACCCTTTGACATAAATTGCTGAAGAAAGCAATGTTGTCACCTTATTGTTTGTCTTATTTGACATAAATTGCTGAAGAAAGCAATGTTGTCACCCTGTTGGTTGTCTTATTTGACATAAATTGCTGAGGAAAGCAATGTTGTCACCTTATTGGTTGTTTTATGTTAGGATGTCTGGTTTGACATAAATTGCTGAGGAAAGCAATGTTGTCACCCCGTTGGTTGTCTTATTTGACATAAATTGCTGAGGAACCCCCGAAGCAATGTTGTCACCCTTAGTGAAAATCCTTAGGCTAGGTCCCTTGTGATAGTTGTTTTAGGGACGTAAGGTGAGGATAACGGGAATGGGTAATTAGGGTTGTTTTTGGTTGATGAAACTTAATAAATTATTTGTTGATTGATAAACTTAAAGAGTTTATTATTTATTGTGGGTTGAAAACCCTATATGCTCACCAGGCTTCCAAGCCTGACCCACTCAGTTTGTTTGTATCACAGGTATGGATACGACGTTGCTTTACACTGAGAGATTAAAAGAGAAGTAGATCACTAGTGTAAATGAATGTAAGTTTTGTTTATGCTTATGTTTTTGTATTGACAATGACATCCCAATGGTTTTAGTGAATAAAATACATTTCTTCGGAAATGATTTGATAACATTTTTATCATGTTTTTCTGGGAACAAATTCCGCAACACTTTTAATCAAATGATTACTCTGATTTTATTTTAAAAAGCATAAACGAAATCGGTCTTTCTGGCCGTGAAATTGGGGATGTCACAGTTGGTATCAGAGCATTAGTTTAAGCGAACTAAGAAATTGTAGGATTTCTAGACTTAAACTTAGAATGCTAAGTGATGATTGTGAGATGAGTGTCTACCATAATATAGGCACGAGCACAAGTTTATTTTAGGAAAGATGCCTAAAATGTTTTATGTGCTAAATGTTTTGTGTTATAGCTATAATGATGCTATTATTTGTTCGGATCTATGGTTTGTTGCCGACCGGATCTGGAAACCTTATGTGTGTAGGATTCTAAACGTATGACTAAGATATTAGAACTAGCATGTAAACGTTTCAAAGTGATAAGGAGATTTATACGTCTATCGTAAATAAAGCTTTCTTATCTTAAATTCTTGCCTGGTACACCGAACGTCTGCTTGGGTGTACAAAACGTTATGGTGAAGACTCGTAGAGAATTGAGTAGATGGAGGAAATGAAAAGCTTACGATAGTGAATGATACCTATCAAAAGATATCGTAAGAGTGGTATCTTGTCTTTAGAATATGTTTAATAAAATAACAAAACGTTTAGAGGGGTACGGTACGTCTGAAGTACACCTCCGATTGGCAGGATGATGAATGGTTGGTGTAATTCTTGAAGTTGTCCCATCGTCTGGAATTTCCATCACCAACCAAGTTGAAGTAGAATTGATTGAAGATAGTCGTGGAAGAAGTCCTAGTAGAGTCTAGGAAAATTCTATGATTAATTGGACACATTCGTATATGTTAAATTGTTTTGTGATTTTAGGACTTGGGGACTGCGAGACAGTACTTGGGACGAGTATGAGTAGGTGTGAATAGTAGTAGAGATCTATACTACTGGAAGCACAAGACTCACGCTTGGATCAGGGAAAGTCACAAGGTTACCAAGAAACTAGTGATTGATTCCGTTTTATTCGGATATGTCATTACCCTTGTTTTGGTAATGACTAGTAAGTTGGTTGTTATTCCGACCCTAGTGGTCATATCAAATTGAGTCCAACTACGATGAGTTTGTTACATGGTTCGGAGGACCAAGTTCGATGTAGCATCTGACTAAAGTTAGAAGGTTGAAATTAATGCGATCGATAACATCGCGCTCGTTATTAATGAAGCTTGTTGCTGGAAATGCTATATGCTAAAATGTTATTATATCACATTAAGATACGAACGAAGGTATATTCCATTCTGGAATCTGACTCAAAGAGACTTGAGTCTAGACGTTGCATCATCCGATGAAGGTCATTAGAACATGACCCGTCGATCTGTTACAATAGATAAGGGGAAGTACTTATCCTAAGAAGAAGAAGGAGTCCTCAGTAAGGATTTATTTTGTAACTTGTAGGTTACGATTGAAAGTCTAACCTAGTACGAAGAGCAGGTGTAAGATTGAGCATCATGGTTATTACTTAGGATGGAAAGATAACGTATGGAATCATTATACAAGTCCTATTTTCGTTGATGATTCCGGGACGTAATCATCCTAAGGGGGAGATAATTGTAACGTCCGTAGATCCGGGCTAGTCAATTTAGAGACGATAAGCATCAAAAAAATGACTTTTTGATGGAAGATTAATTAGAAGGATTAATCTTAACCAAGTTGTAGTATATGTCTCGAGGTTTCCGAAAATATAAAGAACGCCGAAATCCGAGTTATAACGAAGAAGTTATGACCTGTCGAAGTTTCGCGACAAACCGGCACGGTGCCGAATGTCGTAAAAAGTGAGTTTTTGATAAACTGATTTTTGGCCTTAGTGATCTAAACGAAACTCGTAGTATTCGTTAAACCGAGAAGTTCGATAAAAAGAACGCCCAAATCTGACTTCGTATGAGGAAGTTATGATTTTTCGAAGTTTCGGCTTAGCAGTAGACAACTAAAAACTCGAATTTTAGATCGAGTGATTTTTAGCTGACACAACCTAAACGAGAATCGAAGGTCTTGTAAATAGTAGCACAACGGTAAAAAGTCTGACGAAAACGGACGTCGGATGAAGAAGTTATGAATTTTTAACGGATTTCCTGTCCCGGTCTGTTAAAAATAATAATATAAAAATTAAAGTCAAAATTAGCCGACGAAGTCTAAACGGAAGTTGTAGAGCGTAATTTTACCTACGCGTGCACATAAAGAACATCAAAAACGAAGCTCATATGCGAAAGTTATGGATTTTAGAAGTTTTTGCACAAAAATCGAGAAAATTCGCATAGTCACGTTTTTGCCACGTCACCTTCGCTGAAAGAGTGCCACGTGTCCGAAATTGGTGACTCATGCGAGCCACGTGTTGCCTTCCCTCGCATGAACAGTAGCCGCGTGTCGGATTGTGATACGACCGAAGGGAGGCCCAACCGAAGCATGACGCGTGTCCGATGCTGCTGAGTCATCCGCGGCGGCCCGGTGAGAATCCGACGGGTGTGCACCTCCGTGTCCGAGCAGCTTAGTCACCCGGTGATGAGGCTCGTCCGAAGCTTGATGCGTGGCCTCGCATGCGAGACGTGTCCGAGCCTCCTGCTGCCTCGTGTCCTCGGTGCTGACTACTTTCTCTCGGCCGACTTCAGATCTGAACCTATAAATAGAGGGCTTGCGAGATCTTCCGGGGGAAATTCCAAATTTGTCATTTTTCACCCATTTTTCAATATTTTAGCCATTTTCGCTTCCCCCGATGCCCCGAGATCATTTCCAATGCCCGAAACACGTCCCGGAGTGCCCGAGAAGCCGGAAAATTTATCTTTTCGGTTTTGAAGCCCGACCCTTCGCAGAGCCCGGTTTCTCAATAAAACTCCCGGTTTTATTAGAAACGATCGTTTTAGGAAACGAATTGCTGCCCGATTTTCATTAAATCAGGTGAGTGTATAGTCACTTTCACCTTACACATATATATGAAGTATTTACCTTAAAATACGCGCTATGTGTAAATATATTAATTGTTTATTTGAGGTGACTGCTGAATTGATGTTTTATACAAGTTTTAAACTGTATATATTTTTATCTACAAATATGTTGGGTAAAACATGGGTAGATGAATTAGATGATGTGTGATGAAATAAAAGTGATGAGAGGTATCGATGTTTAAGATGGTCTAGTCATGTAGTAGAGTATAGATAACGTCCACAGACTATTTTAGATAGTCTAGTGGAACGTTAGTAGACTTGTAATCGGTACGTATGTTTGAACTATATGTTCATAAAGTGTTCTTGAACTATATGTTCCTTAGGTGTTTTTGAACTATGTGTTCATCCGTTAGTTCTTCTTTTTGACACTATTACGTGTCGGGGTACGGGAGCGTACGTGAGTACTTTATTAGTATTTTCCCTATGCTTTTATTTTGAAGAGCTTTGGAGTCTTCGTTTCTTTTGTGAAGTGATCGGACGAGCTTCATGAGTCAGTGTTTTCATTTCCGATGCCGGATAGGGGTGAGTCTGGAGGTTCAGACCACAGCCTAGGCATTAGTCAGTGTTTTCATTTCCGATGCCGGATAGGGGTAAGTCTGGGGGTTATATACCTCATGATATTCAGACCACAGCTTAGGCATTGATAACTACCCCTGACTTAATTGTCTTGTGGTTCTTTCTTTTACGAACAAAGGTTCGTGGTTAAACTTATTCCATTCATTCGATATCTTTATCGATCCTTGTTTGCTGCTAGGGGATTTCTGAAGCAGTTTTGTTAGTTGGTTGTTCATATCGATCCTTTAGGCTAGATCTAGTAAGATCACTGTATAGGATCAGTATGTGGGGATCGACGTTGTTAGTGCCTGTTGTATAAACCTTGGCGACGATGTGACTTCGTGCCTGTTTGACATAAATTGCTGAGGAAGGAAATGTTGTCACCCTTTGACATAAATTGCTGAGGAAAACAATGTTGTCACCCTTTGACATAAATTGCTGAGGAAAACAATGTTGTCACCCTTTGACATAAATTGCTGAGGAAAGTAATGTTGTCACCCTTTGACATAAATTGCTGAGGAAATCAATGTTGTCACCCTTTGACATAAATTGCTGAGGAAGCAATGTTGTCACCCTTTGACATAAATTGTTGAAGAAAGCAATGTTGTCACCTTATTGTTTGTCTTATTTGACATAAATTGCTGAAGAAAGCAATGTTGTCACCCTATTGGTTGTCTTATTTGACATAAATTGCTGAGGAAAGCAATGTTGTCACCTTATTGGTTGTTTTATGTTAGGATGTCTGGTTTGACATAAATTGCTGAGGAAAGCAATGTTGTCACCCCGTTGGTTGTCTTATTTGACATAAATTGCTGAGGAACCCCCGAAGCAATGTTGTCACCCTTAGTGAAAATCCTTAGGCTAGGTCCCTTGTGATAGTTGTTTTAGGGACGTAAGGTGAGGATAACGGGAATGGGTAATTAGGGTTGTTTTTGGTTGATGAAACTTAATAAATTATTTGTTGATTGATAAACTTAAAGAGTTTATTATTTATTGTGGGTTGAAAACCCTATATGCTCACCAGGCTTCCAAGCCTGACCCACTCAGTTTGTTTGTATCACAGGTATGGATACGACGTTGCTTTACACTGAGAGATTAAAAGAGAAGTAGATCACTAGTGTAAATGAATGTAAGTTTTGTTTATGCTTATGTTTTTGTATTGACAATGACATCCCAATGGTTTTAGTGAATAAAATACATTTCTTCGGAAATGATTTGATAACATTTTTATCATGTTTTTCTGGGAACAAATTCCGCAACACTTTTAATCAAATGATTACTCTGATTTTATTTTAAAAAGCATAAAAAAAATCGGTCTTTCTGGCCGTGAAATTGGGGATGTCACAGTTGGTATCAGAGCATTAGTTTAAGCGAACTAAGAAATTGTAGGATTTCTAGACTTAAACTTAGAATGCTAAGTGATGATTGTGAGATGAGTGTCTACCATAATATAGGCACGAGCACAAGTTTATTTTAGGAAAGATGCCTAAAATGTTTTATGTGCTAAATGTTTTGTGTTATAGCTATAATGATGCTATTATTTGTTCGGATCTATGGTCTGTTGCCGACCGGATCTGGAAACCTTATGTGTGTAGGATTCTAAACGTATGACTACGATATTAGAACTAGCATGTAAACGTTTCAAAGTGATAAGGAGATTTATACGTCTATCGTAAATAAAGCTTTCTTATCTTAAATTCTCGCCTGGTACACCGAACGTCTGCTTGGGTGTACAAAACGTTATGGTGAAGACTCGTAGAGAATTGAGTAGATGGAGGAAACGAAAAGCTTACGATAGTGAATGATACCTATCAAAAGATATCGTAAGAGTGGTATCTTGTCTTTAGAATATGTTTAATAAAATAACAAAACGTTTAGAGGGGTACGGTACGTCTGAAGTACACCTCCGATTGGCAGGATGATGAATGGTTGGTGTAATTCTTGAAGTTGTCCCATCGTCTGGAATTTCCATCACCAACCAAGTTGAAGTAGAATTGATTGAAGATAGTCGTGGAAGAAGTCCTAGTAGAGTCTAGGAAAATTCTATGATTAATTGGACACATTCGTATGTGTTAAATTGTTTTGTGATTTTAGGACTTGGGGACTGCGAGACAGTACTTGGGACGAGTATGAGTAGGTGTGAATAGTAGTAGAGATCTATACTACTGGAAGAACAAGACTCACGCTTGGATCAGGGAAAGTCACAAGGTTACCAAGAAACTAGTGATTGATTCCGTTTTATTCGGATATGTCATTACCCTTGTTTTGGTAATGACTAGTAAGTTGGTTGTTATTCCGACCCTAGTGGTCATATCAAATTGAGTCCAACTACGATGAGTTTGTTACATGGTTCGGAGGACCAAGTTCGATGTAGCATCTGACTAAAGTCAGAAGGTTGAAATTAATGCGATCGATAACATCGCGCTCGTTGTTAATGAAGCTTGTAGCTGGAAATGCTATATGCTAAAATGTTATTATATCACATTAAGATACGAACGAAGGTATATTCCATTCTGGAATCTGACTCAAAGAGACTTGAGTCTAGACGTTGCATCATCCGATGAAGGTCATTAGAACATGACCCGTCGATCTGTTACAATAGATAAGGGGAAGTACTTATCCTAAGAAGAAGAAGGAGTCCTCAGTAAGGATTTATTTTGTAACTTGTTGGTTACGATTGAAAGTCCAACCTAGTACGAAGAGCAGGTGTAAGATTGAGCATCATGGTTATTACTTAGGATGGAAAGATAACGTATGGAATCATTATACAAGTCCTATTTTCGTTGATGATTCCGGGACGTAATCAT
This sequence comes from Lactuca virosa, assembly GCF_052849685.1. Taxonomy (NCBI): domain Eukaryota; kingdom Viridiplantae; phylum Streptophyta; class Magnoliopsida; order Asterales; family Asteraceae; genus Lactuca; species Lactuca virosa. The sequence continues at coordinate 148,081,323 of NC_136426.1, forward strand.
CCTAAGGGGGAGATAATTGTAACGTCCGTAGATCCGGGCTAGTCAATTTAGAGACGATAAGCATCAAAAAAATGACTTTTTGATGGAAGATTAATTAGAAGGATTAATCTTAACCAAGTTGTAGTATATGTCTCGAGGTTTCCGAAAATATAAAGAACGCCGAAATCCGAGTTATAACGAAGAAGTTATGACCTGTCGAAGTTTCGCGACAAACCGGCACGGTGCCGAATGTCGTAAAAAGTGAGTTTTTGATAAACTACTTTTTGGCCTTAGTGATCTAAACGAAACTCGTAGTATTCGTTAAACCGAGAAGTTCGATAAAAAGAACGCCCAAATCTGACTTCGTATGAGGAAGTTATGATTTTTCGAAGTTTCGGCTTAGCAGTAGACAGCTAAAAACTCGAATTTTAGATCGAGTGATTTTTAGCCGACATAACCTAAACGAGAATCGAAGGTCTCGTAAATAGTAGCACAACGGTAAAAAGTCTGACGAAAACGGACGTCGGATGAAGAAGTTATGAATTTTTAACGGATTTCCTGTCCCGGTCTGTTAAAAATAATAATATAAAAATTAAAGTCAAAATTAGCCGACGAAGTCTAAACGGAAGTTGTAGAGCGTAATTTTACCTACGCGTGCACATAAAGAACGTCAAAAACGAAGCTCATATGCGAAAGTTATGGATTTTAGAAGTTTTTGCACAAAAATCGAGAAAATTCGCATAGTCACGTTTTTGCCACGTCACCTTCGCTGAAAGAGTGCCACGTGTCCGAAATTGGTGACTCATGCGAGCCACGTGTTGCCTTCCCTCGCATGAACAGTAGCCGCGTGTCGGATTGTGATACGATCGAAGGGATGACGCGTGTCCGATGCTGCTGAGTCATCCGAGGCGGCCCAGTGAGAATCCGACGGGTGTGCACCTCCGTGTCCGAGCAGCTTAGTCACCCGGTGATGAGGCTCGTCCGAAGCTTGATGCGTGGCCTCGCATGCGAGACGTGTCCGAGCCTCCTGCTGCCTCGTGTCCTCGCTGCTGACTACTTTCTCTCGGCCGACTTCAGATCTGACCCTATAAATAGAGGGCTTGCGAGATCTTCCGGGGGAAATTCCAAATTTGTCATTTTTCACCCATTTTTCAATATTTTAGCCATTTTCGCTTCCCCCGATGCCCCGAGATCATTTCCAATGCCCGGAACACGTCCCGGAGTGCCCGAGAAGCCGGAAAATTTATCTTTTCGGTTTTGAAGCCCGACCCTTCGCAGAGCCCGGTTTCTCAATAAAACTCCCGGTTTTATTAGAAACGATCGTTTTAGGAAACGAATTGCTGCCCGATTTTCATTAAATCAGGTGAGTGTATAGTCACTTTCACCTTACACATATATATGAAGTATTTACCTTAAAATACGCGCTATGTGTAAATATATTAATTGTTTATTTGAGGTGACTGCTGAATTGATGTTTTATACAAGTTTTAAACTGTATATATTTTTATCTACAAATATGTTGGGTAAAACATGGGTAGATGAATTAGATGATGTGTGATGAAATAAAAGTGATGAGAGGTATCGATGTTTAAGATGGTCTAGTCATCTAGTAGAGTATAGATAACGACCACAGACTATTTTAGATAGTCCAGTGGAACTTTAGTAGACTTGTAATCGGTACGTATGTTTGAACTATATGTTCATAAAGTGTTATTGAACTATATGTTCCTTAGGTGTTTTTGAACTATGTGTTCATCCGTTAGTTCTTCTTTTTGACACTATTACGTGTCGGGGTACGGGAGCGTACGGGAGTACTTTATTAGTATTTTCCCTATGCTTTTATTTTGAAGAGCTTTGGAGTCTTCGTTTCTTTTGTGAAGTGATCGGACGAGCTTCATGAGTCAGTGTTTTCATTTCCGATGCCGGATAGGGGTGAGTCTGGAGGTTCAGACCACAGCCTAGGCATTAGTCAGTGTTTTCATTTCCGATGCCGGATAGGGGTGAGTCTGGAGGTTCAGACCACAGCCTAGGCATTAGTCAGTGTTTTCATTTCCGATGCCGGATAGGGGTGAGTCTGGGGGTTATATACCTCACGATATTCAGACTACAGCCTAGGCATTCATATCAATCCTTTAGGCTAGATCTAGTAAGATCACTGTATAGGATCAGTATGTGGGGATCGACGTTGTTAGTGCCTGTTGTATAAACCTTGGCGACGATGTGACTTCGTGCCTGTTTGACATAAATTGCTGAGGAAAGCAATGTTTTCACCCTTTGACATAAATTGCTGAGGAAAGCAATGTTGTCACCCTTTGACATAAATTGCTGAGGAAAGCAATGTTGTCACCCTTTGACATAAATTGCTGAGGAAAGCAATGTTGTCACCCTTTGACATAAATTGCTGAGGAAGCAATGTTGTCACCCTTTGACATAAATTGCTGAAGAAAGCAATGTTGTCACCTTATTGTTTGTCTTATTTGATATAAATTGCTGAAGAAAGCAATGTTGTCACCCTATTGGTTGTCTTATTTGACATAAATTGCTGAGGAAAGCAATGTTGTCACCTTATTGGTTGTTTTTTGTTAGGATGTCTGGTTTGACATAAATTGCTGAGGAAAGCAATGTTGTCACCCCGTTGGTTGTCTTATTTGACATAAATTGCTGAGGAACCCCCGAAGCAATGTTGTCACCCTTAGTGAAAATCCTTAGGCTAGGTCCCTTGTGATAGTTGTTTTAGGGACGTAAGGTGAGGATAACGGGAATGGGTAATTAGGGTTGTTTTTGGTTGATGAAACTTAATAAATTATTTGTTGATTGATAAACTTAAAGAGTTTATTATTTATTGTGGGTTGAAAACCCTATATGCTCACCAGGCTTCCAAGCCTGACCCACTCAGTTTGTTTGTATCACAGGTATGGATACGAAGTTGCTTTACACTGAGAGATTAAAAGAGAAGTAGATCACTAGTGTAAATGAATGTAAGTTTTGTTTATGCTTATGTTTTTGTATTGACAATGACATCCCAATGGTTTTAGTGAATAAAATACATTTCTTCGGAAATAATTTGATAACATTTTTATCATGTTTTTCTGGGAACAAATTCCGCAACACTTTTAATCAAATGATTACTCTGATTTTATTTTAAAAAGCATAAACGAAATCGGTCTTTCTAGCCGTGAAATTGGGGATGTCACAGATATGTCAGGCATAGTGGTAGTAAGATAGATAAGACGTCCAACAAGACATCTATACTTCAAATGATCAACTTCAGGAGTAGAGTCCTCTTTTGCAAGATGAAGATATTGTTCCATGGGGAAGACACTAAGGAGAGAGTCTTAAAGTCGACAATCTTCAAGGATATCTAACGTGTATTTTATTTGACTAATTACAAAACCTTCTGAAGACCTAGCTACTTCAATTCCTAGAAAATATTTGAGTGGGCCCAAATCTTTGATGCTAAAATATTATTTCAGGTTACTCTTGACCTCTTGTATTTTGTCGATATCATTTCCCATAAGCAAAACATCATCAACATATATAAGGGCAACCACATATGTGGTCTTAGTTTTAGTGATTTTTTCATACCAATTTCTGGAAGCCTATTTTAAACCATATATAGACTTTTGTAATTTGCAAACGTGATCTTTTTTAGTTTTCATAAATCCTTAAGAAGCTTCACGTAAAATTCTTTATGTAGATCACCATGTAGGAATGAATTGTTTACATCTAACTGATGCACTTACCATTGTATTTTGGTGGCCAAAACAAGTGCACATTGGACCGTAACCAGCTTTGCAACCGATGTTGGGTTTTAGTTCAAAATTAGTTTCAAAAAGTCATGAAAATGGCAAACGGAAGTCTTAAAATTACTAACTTAATAAACATGTTACAACCCACCAAGGATCATCTTGCACGTAATGGAAAGATAAAAACACAACCATAGAAGAAAGAATATGATAACAACCTTTGTTATCCCTTGAGTCCTCTTGAGAGGCTTGAGTTTTGATAAAGATGGTTGAACCTTTGAGACACCAACAATGCACCAACTTGATGAGAATGCTAGTTCTTTATAAGCTCTTAAGCTTGGAAACAAATACCCAAGTATTTGATCCAAGAGAGTATAAACCAAGTAACAACTCTTCAAGTGTTCAAGACAAGATAAGAGAGGGAGGGAAGAAAGAGGCACTATCATCTTTTGCTAGTGAGAATGAATCAAAATGAAAGCCTTTGTCTCATCCCTTAAAGCATAAACATTACACACAAGTCTTTAACCATTAAGCCCCATGCATCTACTAGCTAGATTGTCCCCCATGCTTACAACCCATGGCCATTTCTTTTGATTAAACAATGGAAAATACAATCCCTCTAAGCCTTAAGCAATCTTCGGCCATAGAGAAGAAAAAGACAAGAATTGTTTATTTTTTATAAACTCAAAGTTTATAAAATATAATCTTTGTCTTTAGGTAAAAGACAAATGGATTCAACAAGTCCAAAAGGTTGTGAATGACTTATTAATTCATACCATATGAAATAATATGTTACTTGTTATTGTAAAATAAGCATATCCATGAAATAAATATTTTTCCAACTTTTATAAGAGTTTATGAATATTTATTAAAATCAATTTATAATAAATAATGAATTGTATCAAGTTGTTGTTAGTGTGACCCTTAGGATCATATGTTAATTAGCAATATCATTCCAATATAACTCTTGAGCATATTAGAGTTTTCAATCTCCCACTTGCGCAAGACTCGTATTAGATTGATATAGAAAATGGTGAATGTCTATCAACATTTCACTGCCCCTATCAACATACGACTTTGTGTCATTCTATCAATGCCCGATTCCCAGAAGCCCGAGGCTACAATTGGTGTATAAGGTAAGTTTATTAGTTATCCCTTTGCTATAGACATCATGTTGAACATGAGATATAGATCACAGTCAATATCATATAAGTGTTCACCTTTACATCATGCCGTAGATGTCTAACTCTCAACGAATAAGAGGAACAAATCCCATTTTTACTACATATGCCTCTTGCATGATTCATATCATACATGATAATATCTTTTATAACTGCTTGATAAAAGAACAACATTTGACTATATCATAGCACAATACTCCCACATTAAGACACATATATGTATCTCAGGTGTTAAAGATATATAAATGTTACCTTTCATCAAGTATCATTCATGACAGTGATCCATGAAGTGATCTTGAATGGGTCAATCCAATACTTGTTCTCTATCAAGTACCTATGAAACTGGTTACAACACTTTGTCAACCATTCCAATTCATATTAGTCTAATTTCATAATTATTCCCACAATAATAACCGATTATGGATTTTAGAGTGAATAAAATTTACTCAATGATTAAACATGTTAATAAAGAAATCAACAAATATTTAATGAAAAGATCATATGCCATATATATATTATAGTTATTATAATAGATGATGCTACAAAATGTTCCAATACTCAATACTAGTACATAGATCAAAGCCAATCACTAGAATAGAAAAGTCCAATTCCTCGAGCGTGTACTTCAAACTTTGCTTGAGGAAGGGGCTTTGTGAAAGGGTACGCCAAATTTTGATTAGTGTGAAATTTCTGAATACCGATTTCACCATCTTTAACTTTATACCGAATGAAGTTGAATCTACGGCTAATATGCGTGGTCTTCTTGTGTGATCTAGGTTATTTTGCCAAAGCAATAACTCCCTTATTGTCACATAAGACTTCTAGGGGATCCTGAATGGAAGGAACCACACCTAGATCTCCAATGCATTTCTTCATCCAAATAGCCTATTGCGCAACTTTTGAAGCAACGATGTATTTTGACAATGTAGTGGATTGTGCAACAACACTCTGCTTAGAGCTTTTCCAACACATTACACCCCCATTGACAATGAACACATATCTTGATTGCGACTTGCAATCATATCGATATGTTGTGAAGGAAGCATCAGTTTATCTCTTTACACTTATGCTTTCTTCTATGCCTCCATAGACGAAGAACATATCCTTAGTTCTATGCAAGTACTTGAGGATGTTCTTCACAACTATCCAATGACTCTTCATTGGATTTTGCTGGTAATTTCTTGTCATGCTCATAGCATAAGCAAGATCAGGTCTAGTGTAATTCATGACATACATGATGGATCCAACTACCAAAGCATATATAACATATTTCATCTTGTATAACCCAACCTTTATGCTAGGATATTGGGATAAACTTAGTACTGTGCCATGTGCCATAGGTACAAATCCCAACTTTGAGTTTTCCATCTTAAACCGTTTCAAGACTTTATCAATATATGTACTTTGGCTTAAACTTATTAATCGTTTTGATCTATCTCTATAGATTTTGATTCCAAGAATATATTGATCCTCACCGAGATCCTTTATTGAGAAGCACTTTCCAAGACAAGCCTTTACACCTCAGAAAGTTGGAATGTGATTTCCCATGAGAAGTATGTCATCCACATATAGGACCAAGAAGGTCACCGAGCTCCCACTAGTTTTCATGTAAACAAAAGATTCATCTTCATTTCTAACAAAACCAATTTCAAGATAATTGCTTTAACCCGTAAATGCATCTCTTGAGCTTACACACCTTATTAGAATGATTTTGGTTGACAAAACCTTCAGAATGAACCATATATACATCTTCTTCCAAATGTCCATTTAGAAAAGTGGTTTTGACATCCATTTGCCATATATCATAGTCATGATATGCAGCTATGGAAAGCAGTATCATAATAGATTTAATCATAGCAACTGGTGAAAAGATTTTTCATCATAATAAACCCTTCAGGTTTGAGTGAATCCTTTAGCAACAAGTCTTGCTTTTAATGTGTGCAAATTACCATCCATTTAATTCTTCTTCTTGAAGATCCACTTACTACCTACAGTCTTACATTGGGGAGGAAGTTCAACCAAATCCCATACATGGTTTTCTCTCATGGATTGCATCTTTGCGTTCATGGCTTCAAGCCATTTGTTAGATTCAGGATCCGCCATTGCATTTTGGTAGGTAACATGCTCATCAACATTCATCATCATGAAGCATTCATCAATGATAAATCCATATCTCTCGGGTTCTTGACGAATTCTACCAGATCTATGAACGCCTTATGTTTCAAAAGGTTGAAGAGTAATGATCTATTCATCTTCAATAACCTCTTGTTTAGTACTAGTGCCAACTTGAGTTGCATCGGGTTGTGGTTCTTGATCCTCTTCAAGTTCCACGTGCCTCCCACTTTCTTAATCCATTATAAACTTGCTTTCCAAGAATTCAACTTTTCGTGAAATAAAGATCTTATTCTCACTAGGGATGTAGAAGTAATATCCTAAACAATCTTTAGGATATCCTACAAAGATGCACTTGGTAGACCTAAGCTCGAGTTTGTTGGAAGCCTATTTTATAACATAGGCTTCACAACCCCAAACTTTCATATAAGATAATGATAGAGCTTTTCCATACCACATATCATAAGGTATCTATTCTACCTTCTTAGTTGGTTCCATATTCAAGATACGGTCTGCGGTGAGTAAGGCATAATTCCAAAAGGATAAAGGGAGAGTACTCCTGCTACTCATGGATCATACCATATCAATTAAAGTCCGATTTCTCCTCTTAGACACACCATTAAGACGTGGTGTTATGGGTGGAGTAAGTTGTGAGATAATCTCATAACTCCTAATATGATCTTGGAACTCTTGGCTCAGGTACTCGCCACCTCTATCTGAATGAAGGATTTTGATTGTTTTATTGAGTTGATTCTCAAATTCACATTGAAACAATTTAAACTTTTCAAAATCTTCATGTTTATGTTTCATCTAATACACATAACCAAAGCTACTGAAGTCGTCAGTGAAGACGATATAATATCTTTCACCATATATTGACATTGATTTGAAAGGACCACATACATCGGTGTGTATGATGACTAATAAAACTCTTGCCCTTTCACTAGTGCCAGAGAACGGGAACTTTGTCATCTTGCCACATAATCAAGACTTACATATGTCAAATGACTCAGTGTCATTTCCCCCGAAAAGTCTACTCTTTTGGATTTTTGATATACACTTCTTGTTTATGTGTCCAAGACGACAATGCCATAGATATGTTTGGTTCAAACCTTGTTTGATCCTTTTGGTGTTAACATGATAAAGGGACTTATTGTTCTAAGTGTCATCTAGGTTTAATTTATAAATTCCATTTATTGGTCTAGCCTCAAAATAGAATATTTCATTCAAGAAGGAATGAATATTATCATCAACAAATTTGAAGTCATAACCAGATTTCCTTAAACGTGAAACTGAAATAATTTTTCTAGTGAAAGAAGTAATTAAACACACACAATTTAATGTAACGTACAAACCATATGGTAAGCATAAATCAAAATATCCTAATTCTTGGACTGGAGCACATGCTCCATTGCCAACATGCAAAACCATCTCATTTATCTTCAGTTCCCTACTCTTTCGAAACCCCTACAACGAATTACATATATTAGTTCCACAACAAGTATCAAATACCCAAGTATTTGATGAAAAAGTAAATAATCCTATTTCAATCATGAAAATAGATATACCTAAAGTGCCCTCCCTGGCCTTCTTGTTCTTTAAATCAACAAGGTACTTAGGATAATTCCTTTTCTAATGCCCCACAACACCCCACTCAAAGCATGTGTCATCTTTAACAACCCTTTCCTTCCTCTTGGGTGGCGGTTTTAGGGGAGCTTTCTTCCCATTGCCCTTTACAGCTTGTGGCTTCCCTTTGGAGTTCTTGCCTTGTTTCTTCTTTTTGACTTGTCACTCCTCGATCATGAACACTTGGGGTGTTTTTCTTGGGATGTTTTTCTCTACAGTTTTGAGCATCCTGTGCAACTCAGAGATAGGTTTATCCCACCCATTCATGTTGTAGTTCATGATGGAAGTATCATAGCACTTGGGCAATGAATTCAAAATTATGTTTGTGGCCAAGTCCAATGAATATGGATAGCCCAATCTCTCTAATCGATACAGATGGATTTTCATATTGAAAACATGAGTGCTCACATTACCGGTTTTCTCGATCTTGCAGGCATGAAGGGCTCGAACAGTTTCATATCTTTCAGTCCTAACTTGCTGACCAAACATCTGCTTGAGATGTTCAATTATGTTAAAGGTAGTGAAGAGTTCCAGTTCCCGCTGTAGATCAGGAATCATTATGGCAAGCATAAGGCATGAAACATCAAGTGAATCATCCACATTCTTAAGGCAAGCATCATGTGTAGCCTTTGGGACAAAAGGTGGTTCTTCCAGAACTTGTGATTCAAGGACATAGTCTTTCTTTTATTGCTTTAAACGATTCTTAAATTTTTGTGTCAATCCAAAAAGTTGGAGTGGCCCGGTTCTTTGTAAAGCCTTGATCGATTGTTCATTGGGTGGCGGTGTGTTACAGTACTTGGTGGAGCCATCTACAAAATTTTAACAAAGTCTTATTTAGTATTTGATTCTTTAAAAATAATACCCTTTTGTTTCCAAAAACATTATTTATTTAAAGTCTAGGATCCAAGTTACAAATTAAATAAATGGTTAGGTGACCTATTATCCCACTTACTCAATTTTAACAAGGTAAATAGCTTTTATTAATTACACCACTTGTAATTCCTAGATGTATGATACCCTTAACAATCCATTTGTTAATTTGACATGTTTGGTCTCATCTACGCCTTGGAACACTCTTGCTTAGGTGACCTTTATCACAAGAGGTTTCCAATCAAGTCATCCAAGTAGAAAAACTTGTATAATTGGCCTATAACTTGGTTATAGAAATCGCAAAAATACTTTGGCCACCAAAAGATAACACAAATAGTTAGGTATCCTTTATCCCACAAGCATTATACAAATGGTGTGCAAATGTTTCTCAAGTTGGATGACATAGACTTGCCTTTTGAAAATGAATTTGTATGTTTAATTATTCAATTTTAAAACACGTGATATCATGATAATTGCATGCATCCAATAAATCATGGTATCAATTTTCAAAAAAATCACTTTTACGGTTCAAATATAAAGCCCGGTTTTTATATTTTGGTGTAGTTCAATTTTAACGATAATATCCAATATTAAGTTTGAGTTTGAGCCATGTGGAACCTTATTATATTACTTAATAAAAGTTCATTTTATTATTAATATTTCGGAGTTTGAATAAGTTATAAAATCACAATTTTAGACTAAAAATTATACTATTTTAAAATTTGCCGTTATTAGCGATTTAATAAAACCGGTTCTTATTTTAAAGTTATAACTTGTATCATCATATGTTCTCATTTTGCAAATTGAAAAACAAACTCCATGTTATGTTTATTTTGTCCAAAAAATAGTTTGAGTTTGCGAAAATCTAAATTATCAACCACACAAAATATTTACATAAACAACACAAACATGCATTTGACATAAACAAGCCTTAAACTAGATAACACTTTTGTGATCGACCCAACAAAATAGTGTTAAGTCCTTCCTAAGGGACAAAGGGACAAAATATTACAACTTGTTCTACATGTGATCTTCAAGCTCCCACTTGCAATGACAACCAACTTTGTTACAATTTTATAAAAACTTTATAAAAGTTATCACTTTTATAAAATATTTACAAAACCATGGCCTCCTCTTGATATCTTCAAAAATGGCCTCCATATTCATCTTGTTATATATTTTATAAAATAAATCTAGTCTAAAACTAATCTATTACATAAAAATACCAAGAATAAAAACTAGCTACTTTTATTACATACTTTATGAATAAAAGAATATTACAAACAATTTTTAACCAAATCATACAAACAACAACACAAATGGTCTAAGGCTTGTTTATGCACTCTAAAATACATATAAACATAAAACAACATTTGTTTTTCTAAGAAAACTTTAAGTGACAAAAAATTCATATAAGTTTTTGTCACGTAAAAATAACAATTAAGAAGTTGTCAAAGAAAATATGTATGAACTTGTTTTTATACAAAACCAAGTTATCCATATTCTCCAAAAACTAAGATTTCCAAAAATCATAAAATCTAACCAAACTTGCAAGGTGGCACTTGATACCAATTATTGGGTTTTAGTTCAAAATTAGTTTCAAAAAACTCATGAAAATGGCAACGAAAGTCCTAAAATTTCGAACTTAATAAGCATGTTACAACCCACCAAGGATCATCTTGCAAGTAACGGAAAGATAAAAACACAACCATAGAAAAAAGAATATGATAACAACCTTTGTTATCCATTGAGTCCTCTTGGGAGGCTTGAGTTTTGATGAAGATGGTTGAACCTTTGAGACACCAACAATGTACCAACTTGATGAGAATGCTAGTTCTTTATAAGCTCTTAAGCCTGGAAACAAATACCCAAGTATTTGATCCAAGAGAGTGTAAACCAAGTAACAATTCTTCAAGTATTCAAGACAAGAGAAGATATGGAGAAAAAACAAGAGGTGATCTCATCTTTTGCTAGTGAGAATGAATCAAAATAAAAGCCTTTATCTCATCCCTTAAAGCATAAACATTACACACAAGTCTTTAACCATTAAGCCCCATAAATCTACTAGCTAGATTGTCCCTCTGTGCTTACAACCCATGCCCATTTCTTTTGATTAAACAATTCAAAATACAATCCAGCCAAGCCCTAAGCAATCTTCGACCATAGAGAAGAAAAAGACAAGAGTTGTTTATTTTTATTAATTCAAAATTTATAAAATATAAACTTTGTCTTTAAGTAGGATAAAAATGGATTCAACTAGTCCAAAAGGTTGTGCATGACTTATCAATTCATACCATATGAAATAATATGTTACCTGTTATTGTAAAATAATTATTTCCATGAAATAAATATTTTCCTAATGTATTATAAGAGTTTATGAATATTTATTAAAATCAATTTCTAAGGAATAATAACTTGTATCAAGTTGTTGTTAGTATGTCCCTTAGGATCACATGTTATTTAGAAATATCATTCAAATATGACTCTTGAGCATATTAGATCTTTCAACCGGAGAAAAGGTTTAATGAAAATCTATACCCTCAACTTGTGCGTATCCTTTTGCTACAAACCGTGCCTTGTATCTTTCTACTTCTCCATTAGGTTTAAATTTTATCTTATAAACCCATTTTGATTCAATTTATTTTTTTCCGGGAGGGAGCTTGGTTATGATCTAAGTGCCATTTTCTTCTAATGCTTGGATTTCTTTCTTCATCGCTTCTTGCCAATTTGGATCTTTTGAAGCTTGCAAAAAACTTTTGGGCTCTTTAGTTGAAGTAATAGTTGTTGGAAAGCATGATGAGAATGAGAGAACTTATCATAAGTAACAAATTATGACATGGAGTGTGGTCTTGATGAGCTTGCATTTGTGGATTGATCGATTGAAGGTGGAAGACTAGTGACAAAATCTTCTAGGTATTTTGGTTTTGACGTAACATGTGTAGAGGACCGAAGGTCTTCTGTGTGGAGACATCTACGAGTCTTACCGTGATCTTGATTAGGTGATTCATGAAAGTGGGTGCTTGGTTCTTCTTCATTGGTCTCGGCCCGATACATCATTTTCTATTTCTTCTCTTCCTTCATCTTGGTTGCTCCCGAAGTCTAGATCCTCTACGGTTGAGTCAAAAGTGATAATTAACTCTTCAACCTTATTTAACGCTTCTACAAATGTCTCATTGTCAATATACCTGTTTTCTTCATGATTTTTTTCCAAAAGGAAAAGCATTTTCTACAAATGTTACATCACGAGTGGTTAGTAGTTTATGAGATTTTAAATCATAGAGTTTGTACTCCTTTTGTCCCATTGAATATCCAACGAAAACACAAGCACTCCCTATTTCTCTGAACTTGTCATTTTTCTTAGCGTTGTCATGGGCATATTCTAAGAAACCAAAAACTCTAAGATGGTTATATGATGGAACCTTTCTGAGAAAAAGTTCATGAGGTGTTTTATTCTCTTGAACTTGTGTTGGTAATTTGTTTAAAATGTAAGCAACAGTCAATACAAAGTCACCCCCAAACTCGATTGGAAGAGAGGCTTGAAATCGAAGTGCCCCAGAAATTTCCAACAAATTCTGATGTTTTCTTTCAATAACCCCATTTTGTTGTGGGGTGTAAGGACAAGAGGTTTCCAATAAGATTCCACGTTCTTTATAAAATCCCAACATGTAACTAGATTTGAATTCAGACCCATCCCAATTAGGTTCCTCGAAGGTAAGTCCTGAATGAAGAATTTATCCGGGTAAAAGGTTAAGAAGCAGTTTAAATCTTGTGTAATTTTGCTTACCGATAACAAATTGCACTTGATTTATGGAACACCCCATACATATCATAACTTAAGCTTATCAGACAAGTGAACATTTAACTTTCTTAACATCCATGATTTTACCATTAGGAATGATAACAGAAAAACAATCAACACTATTTTTTATATTGTTTAATAATTTCTCATGATGTGTAATATGATTTCTAGCTCCTGAATCTATTATCCAAGGATCATGAAAATTAGAAACTTTACTTGTCATGTTTTTAGTTGAAGTTCGTTTTCGAGTGTTGTCATTGATTTGTGTGCCACACAAAAGCTTGATGAGCTTATCATAGTCTTCTTTTGTCAGTTGATTGATTGAAAACTTTCCTGTGGGTTTTGAGTTGGATTTTCCATAGGCTTGGAAGGAAACCAAATCATTATTGGAAGCGTGAGAGGTGGCGATTTGTCTTTTTTTTCGTCTTGACTAACAAAATGATAATAAATTCCTAGTTTGGGTAGTGGCTTTGTACTTAGTATATGTGTTTTGACAGCCCCATATTCTTCATTCAATCCCATTAAGAAATCATATAGTCTCTCATTTTCTCTTAATTTTGCAAATTCTTTTGATAAGTTACAGGTGCAGCCATAACATGTGCAATCCAATGTAGGATTTATGTATTGAATTTCATCCCAAACTTCTCTAAGTTTGATGTAGTAAGCCGACACAGTTAGCTCTTCTTGTCAAATGGTGGTGACTTTTCTTCTGAGTTCGTATGCTCTTGTAGTGTTTTCTTTTCCGAAATTTTCTTCTATATCAAGCCGTATGTCTCGAGATGTTGTGGCATACTTGACACTTGCTTTTATATCCTTCTCCATCGAACTTACTAACCAAACTCTCACCATTGCATTGCATCTCTTCCAGTTCATCAAGTCGGTTGAGTTTTCATCCGACATTGGAAGACTACCATCAACGAATCCTATTTTATTCGTGGCAAACAAGATATTCGTCATCTCGCATTGCCAATCACTAAGTTCCCATCATGGAGAAGATTATCTTCGACGAAGTTTTGACATGGATGATCAGAAGCGGTAAGGAAGTAAGGAGTAATTATGTTGATGGTGGTCTTCTTGGTTGATTAACCTTTAGACTTTTCTCCTCCTCCGGTCATAGCTTCAATTGATTATTCCTAGGTATGCTCTGAAACCATGTAAAATTTAGAAGTAAAGAAACTAAAACAATTCACTTTTCTGATTCTCAAAATCTGATGAATACAAAAGGCTATATATAGCCGAAAGGTAAATTAGAAAAAGGAAACAAATAATAAATCCTAATTAGACTCAAATACTATAAAATATGGTATACTTGTAGCACAAAGAAAAATAGAAAAAGGTAAACGAAAGCTTCTCAATAAGTTGTGAAGTAATTGTATTAATCTGTGATTTTTTTATGAATTTAGTGTTTGCTCCAGAAAAATGAGATAAAAGAAGCATTATACATAGATATGGTTTTCTCTAATTTTGAATAATGTAAATTTTAAACTTTAAATATTGTATAAATTAAACTTTTAAAGATGCATTGCCCTCAAGATCTGAATGTATAAATATAAGTTTTAAGTAGAGAATATAGTTGTGATTGTATAATTTTTTGTATTAAATTTATTATATTAAACTGTTAATTTTTATATATTGAATTGTGAACTGAATGTATTAAGATTTGAATTGACTGTATTAAGTTGTGAAGTTTTTATTAATTTTGTGTCAAAATACGAATGATTTATGTATGAATGTTTATAAATTTTCATGTGAATATATTTATTTTTTGTGTTCGATAAATATGTACGAATGTATTAGTTTTTATATTTTTTTCGCTATTTCTGAATTAATGAATTAATTGATTTATTAAATTGTGAATATAGTATTTAAGCTGTCAATCTATGATTTTATATACATATATGATTTGTAAGAAATGATGGTTGATATGTTGGCACAAGTGGTTGGTGGCGGTGTATGTTAGTTGTTGTTGATAGTGGTAGATTTTGAGTTTAACTTCTCTGAATCTATGAATTAGTGTATAATAGATTGTATTAAGTTGTTAATTTTGTCTACTAAACTATGAATGAACTGTATAAAGTTGTGTATTATATATATTTTTTTGTGTTAAAATATGAATGGAAATATTAGACTATAAAAATTAAGATTTTACCATTTTATTACCAAAAAGACAAAAAAAAAAAAGGATTTTAACATATTTGATAAGTATTCAATACATATTTACTTATGAAATAGGGGCTCCTAATCTTTTGCGATTCGTTTTTGAACCACTCCACTCCCCCCCCCCCCCCCCACACACACACACACACACATATATATATATATATATATATATATATATATATATATATATATATATATATATATATATATATAACATCACCGTGGTTTACCAAATGTCACAAACTCAGTTTCCGCTAACTTTTTTTTACGAACATGGTCATTGTGGTTTTCAAAACTTGCGTGAATGGTCCTTAGCAACGTAAAACACATTTATGCCCTTTCCTATTTTGTTTTATCTTGTTTATTTTCAATTAAATAATAAATAGACCCACAACCCTTTATCTTTCACTTAACCGCTTCCCTTTTACTATTTCCCATCCTCATCTTTCTCTCTTAATAACATGTTCACCATTTGATCAAAATCACAGACGATGCCTGACACCTCCTTTTTTCTATTCCTTAATCGACAAAACACAAGATATCTTACCTCAATTAAAACACACATTTTTTTTTAATTTGTGTATGTATAAAAACCCATAATGTTTTCAAGCTTTAATGGTAGAAACCTCTTCCAGCAAGAACTTATATTCTGCTGCAAAATCAACCAAAGCAACATATCGAACATTGATACTTTTTTCGTTGTTCATTATTGTATTGTCAAGGTTGAATGCTCACTCGGAAAACATATGGACCCATGCCGTCTTCTTGAATTGTAACCAAAAATCATTTCCATCAACTTAAAAACATTGAGAGGAAGAAGGAAAAAAACTTGAGAAATGAGTTCCTAGATTTGGATTCAGGATTTTTGTATGAAGATTACCTTCCAATGACCTGGAAATTTGATTATTTGATTATACTCTATTTCGTACATAGAACCAATCTTGGTGTAGATATTAAAGTCGATTTCCATTCTAAGAATGACAATCTACTTTAAGTTAAACATGATATGTCACAGGAGAATGTAACGCATGTATTACTAGGCACAATGTGTAGGTCAAAGTAGCAAGTCAACAATGGTCAAAAGCTAAAACGAGGAGCGCCAATGTGTCCTAGTTGATGGACACATGTAAGCAGCGACGTGACACATGGTAGGAGAATGGGATGCGTTACAAGGGAACAAACTACGTGGCATAGTCTCAGATAAACACATGGACGCAACACGTTGATGTGTTATATATATATATATATATATATATATATATATATATATATATATATATATATATATATATATATATATATATATATATATGACATTCCCATTTTCACGACCAGAAAAGACCGATTTGTTTATGCTTCATTTTCAAAATCAGAGTATACTTTTAAAGAAAAGTGTTGCGGGATTTTTGTTCCCAGAAAAACATGATAAATATGTTATCAAAGCATTTCCGAAGAAATGTATTTTATTCATTTTAAAACTTTGGGATGTCAACGTCAATACAGAAACATAAGCATAAAGAGAACTTACATTCATTTACACTAGGGGTGAGCATGGTGCGGTTGGGTGCGGTTTTTGTATAAAACCGCAACCGCAAATTGCGGTTTTTTTTAAAGTCAAAAACCGAAAATTGCGGTTTTGATTCGGTTCGGTTTTGCGGTTATTTTTGCGGTTATTTCGGTGCGGTTTCGGTTTTTAACCACAAAATGAGGTGGTGCGGTTTTTCAGTTAAAAAGTTGCGGTTTTTCATCCTCAAAACAAAAGTTTTAGTCGACTTTCATTTATTTCTAGATTTTCATTGCAAATAAATCACAATTTTTGTCCATTTTTATTCGTTCAAGTTGCATTTTATTATGTTATATTAAATTCATTTCATTCAAAACCGCACCATCGTAGGAGGCTTGGGCGGCGAATGCTAGATCAAAAGGAAAAGACAAATGAGTGAGAGTTGATTCAATTTTTTTGGGGTTCCGCTCGTCAAATGAAAGATGCGCCTTCCTTCAATTTCTCAGCTAATTTGTTTTTATTAATTAAATATAATTATTATAAATATTTAAATTATACATTAAATTAGGCGGTTATTTCGGTTAATTTGGTGCGTTTATTCAACATAAAACCGAACCGCACCGCAATTTTTTGGTTTTTTCAAAATTAAAAACCGCACCATTGGTTTTTATTTCGGTTTCAGTTATTCGGCTTCGGTTTATGCGGTTACTTAGGTTTTTTTGGGTTTCGGTTCGGTTTCTGCTCACCCCTAATTTACACTAGTGATCTACATCACTTTAATCTCTCAATGTAATGCAGCTTTATATCGACATATGTGATACAAATAAACTGAGTGGTCAGGTTGGGAAACCTGGTGAGTACATAGGGTTTTCAACCCACGATAATATAGTTATTATGTTTAAACATCAAACAATTAACCCGATTACCCATCCTCATTATCTTCTTTATTCTTAAGGATCTACCCTAAGAATCAGCTATCCTTCGTTCATACATTCCTAAGGTTTATCCTAGGGAATACGCGCGAAGTCCATTACTGCTATTGTCATCTATTAGGCACAGCTGCCAATATTATCCTTTAGGCGCAACTGCCAGGATTGTGTTGTTCTCAACTAGGCGCAACTGCCAATATCATCTATTAGGCGCAGCTACCAGGATTATGATGTTCTCTATTAGGCGCAACTGCCGATATTATCCTATAGGCGCATCTGCTAGGATGTTTAGAGTACATCACGTTTCAAAATCATCTACAGGTTGTGGTGCGGCTACCAATATTCATCTATATCATCTTTCATACCTCATCATCTATCTACCCATGTTCTACCCAACATTTTTGTAGATATAAAATACATCTATAACTTTAGATTTGAAGAAAAAGGTTCAGATCTTGAAAACAAAATACATCTACTGTCCAGATCTAAAGAAAAAGGTTCAGGTTTGTAAACAAAGTACATCTACAGCCTAGATCTGAAGAAAAAGGTTCAGATCTGAAAACAAAATACATCTACAGCCTAGATCTGAAGGAAAAAGGATCAGATCTGAAAACAAAATACATCTACAGCCTAGATCTGAAGAAGAAGAAAGAAGTCAGATCTTTCATCCAACATAGATCTCAAAGTATAAAATACATGTAGAACTTAGATCTGGAGAAAAAGGTTCAGATCTGAAAAGAAAGTACTTCTATAGTCTAGATCTGAAGAAAAGGTTCAGATTTTAGAACAAACTACATACACGGTTTAGATCTGAAAAACAAAGAAGTTTAAATCTTTCATCTAGCACAGATCTCAAGTAAATATGCACACATAGCACGTAACTATATAAAATACTTTATATTTATGTGTAAGATGAAAGTAACTATGCACTCACCTGATAAGGGGGTGATTCGGACAGTGCTTCGCTTCTTAAAATAATTACTTTTGACGAATCCGGGAAGTTTGCTTGAAAACTGGGCTCCGCGCGGACAGAGTTTCAAACCGAAAAACTCTTTTTCTCGGAGCCTTCGGGCGCTCCGGGGCTTTCCTCTAGTGCTAGGGAGGTTCCCTAGGCTTCGGGGTGGTTTAGGGTGGCTAGAGAGAGAGAGAGAGTAGAGAGAGAAAGAAGTGGTGAATTTGTGAGAAAAAGCGGCAGACTTCACATTCATTTTATAGGCCGAGACCTGCTGGGAACGCTGCGCATTCATGCGAGGGTACGCTGGGCGTTCCTCGGACGCAGGGCGTTCTCGGCTACGCTCAGCGCTCGTACGAACACGTGTCCGAAAGCTGCTGGGTCTTCGTGGCCGATCCGAGACTGAGGGTTGGGCGTACGCTGCACGCTCCGTGTTCGTATGCAGGGCGCTTTCCGAACGTGAGGTGTTCCTCGGTTACGCGGTGCGTAGTCTTCGGACAACACACACATTTTCATTTCCCGACTTCTAAAATTCATAACTTTCGCATACAAGCTCCGTTTTCGACGTTCTTTATATCCACGCGTAGGCAGGACTGTACTCTACAATTTTCATTTGGACTCCGTCGGCTAATTTTGACTTTATTTTTAAAGTTTTATTTTTAACAAGCCGGGACAGGGAAAGTCCGTTAAAAATTCATAACTTCTTCATCCGACGACCGTTTTCGTCTGTCTTTTTACCGTTACGCTACTATTAACGAGATCTTCGATTCTCGTTTAGGTTGTGTCGGCTAAAAATCGGTCGGTCTAATATTCGAACTCCGGGCTGCATACTGCTAATCCGAAACTTAGAAAAATCATAACTTCCTCATATGAAGTCAGATTTGGGCGTTCTTTTCATGCACGATCTCGATTTAACGTATGCTACGACTTTCTTTTAGATTATTAAGGCTAAAAAGTCCTCTATCATAAATTCACTATCTTTGTCACGCAGTGTCGTGTCGGTTCTGTCTCGAAACTTCGACAGACCATAGCTTCTTCGTTATAACTCGGATTTCGGCGTTCTTTATATCCACGGAATCCTTGTCACGACCACTACAACTTTCTTCATAGATATCAGGTCTATCTATATTATTATTTCTGGCGCTTATTTTCATTCTTGATTTATTATATCATAATAAACAAGCATAAAACACATAAATTCACATAATTCACATAATACTCGAATAATTCTTTTTTTATTACTTCAAAATGAGTTATATTTGTTGAACATAACTATTACATTAGCGCATCAATGCTTAGCCTCAAAACACGGGTGTTACAATTCTCTCCCCCTTAGGATGATTCCCTCCCGGAATCATGCATCAGCAAACAAATGCGGATAACGACCATCTTGCGTCGCAATTTCTTAGTCTTACGGTCAACAATCGCCTCCGGTTCTTCAATTAGCCTCTTATTTTCATCCATCCTTAACTAAAAAATTGGAATTATGTCGGGAACTTCTCCCGTGAACTCCCTTAAATAGCACACATGGATAGTGTTATAAATACCATCTAGTTCTTCTGGTGGTTCTAGCTTGTAGACTTGGTTCCCAATCTTCTGAAGAACTTTGAACGGTCCAATGAATCTTGGAATCAACTTTCCTATTTTCCCGACTCTTATAAGTCCCTTCCATGGTTAGACATTAAGCAAAACCGAGTCTCTAACTTCGAATGCCACTGGTCGTCTCTTCTTGTCAGCATAACTCTTTTGACGATCCTGAGCTGCCAGCATCCTTTCGCTAATTACTTTCAACTTTTCGGCGGTCTAATGGACTATCTCGGGGCCCATAAACTGCTTTTCTCCAGCTTCAAGCCAACAAGACGGCATATGACACTTTTGTCCATACATAGCGTGGTAAGGTGCCATCTTGATGCTCGAATGGTAACTATTATTGTAGGAAAACTCTACCAGAGGTAAGCGCTCATCTTAGTTACCTTGGAACTCTAGGGTACATGCTCTTATCATTTCTTCCAGTGGTTGAATCGTCCTTTCGCTCTGACCATCGGTCTGTGGATGGTAGGTTGTACTTAGACACAACTTCGTACCCATTTCCTATTGTACACTCCTCCAAAAACTTGATATGAGATGACTATCACGGTCTGATACAATCGTTAAATGAACACCGTGAAGTCTTACTACCTCCTTCACGTAAGCATTGGCGAGCTCATCCATAGACTATCTTTCATTGGCTGCTATGAAGTGTGCACTTTTAGTGAACCGATCAACGACTACCCAAACCATGTCGTGACCGTCCTTTGTTGTGGGCAGTTTAGTGACAAAATCTGTAGTGATGTCTTACCATTTACCCACGGGTACATGTAAAGATTCTAAACTCCCATACGGTTTCTAGTGTTGTGCCTTAACTCTCACACATGTCACACACTCGGCCACATACCTCGCAACATCGAACTTCATCGTCAGCCACCAGTAGTAGGGTTTTAGACCCCTATACATTTTATTGCTGCCGGGATGAATTGAGTACATGGTCTTGTGGCTCCTTCCATCAGAAGATCTCTTACTTCGCCAATCTTTGAATACCTTCAATCCTTGATTATTCGTACCGAACACCAATGTTTTGCCTATACGTTCTTCCTTTCGGTCATTCTCCTATGAAGCTTCCTCCCGAGCTTTATTGATGCTTTCCACGATCGTTATGACAACCTTTATTGATTGTTTCGATTATCTTTTACTTCAATCTTCTGGCTTAGATCAGATGCTACATCGAACTTGGTTCTATGCACCACGTAACATACTCATCCTATTCGGACTCAATTGATATGACCACTATGGTCGGAATAAAAATCATCTTCTTAGTCATTACTGAAATGATGGTAGCGACAGACATGAACAAAACGGAATCATTTACTAGCTTCTTGGTAACCTTGTGACCTTCCCTGATCAAAGTGTGAGTCATGTGCTTCCGGTAGTATAGGCCTCTACTACCATTCACACCTACTCATACTCGTCCCAAGTATTGTCTCGCAGTTCTCTAAGTCACCATTCAAGAATTTCACACAATCATTTAACATATCAGATGGCAAAACCAAGGTTTTATATTATCTCCTAAAACGATTACATATATGTGTTGGGTTTTGAGCATTCTAACACTCCTATGGTGTACATGCAACCCTATAAACCTTGGATCTATGTTTTCTCTATTATACATGCAAATATTAAATATTCCAAGTTTCATCCTAACTAGCATATTATGAAGCACCTATACTACAAAGTTCTAGTTAGATGACATACCTTTTGATGTAGCTTGATGTCTTCAAGCTTTAAGAGCTTAGCCCCAATAGTGTGGAGGCCTCAAGTGGAATTACAAATCACCAAAACACCTTGGAAAACCTTTAGAGAATATGGATACTTGGCTCACACTATGAAATCAGTTATTGCCCTCTTTAGTGTATCCACACTAGCCACTAGCCTAATTTCATGAACCATAAGACCCTTTATATAGTGTGGAGGATTAGGGTTAAACCCTAATACCCATGACCTTTCATTTCCTAGGATCCATGGGTTAAAGCTCCATGGACTATCCATGAAGACTTAGCCCAACCTAAATGAACTTGGCCCACTACACATATATATATCTAAGAGTCCATATTTAATTAGTTCCTTTTGATCACTTAATTAATTATAAATTAATTCTTGATCAATACTAATTAAATAATATGATTATATATTAATATATTAGAACTTATAATATATTAATATAAATCATAAATATACTATTCTCAAAAGACTATCCATATAAATTGTGTCGGTGAAGTGCAACCCAAATGGACCATGCCGGGTCGGGTCAAGTACATACCAAATATAGTTATGGACTTAGACATTAATCCAACAAGATGTTCATGTTCACCCTAGACTATGCCTCGTATATTAGGCTACATCACATGATCCTATTTATACGGATACTCTATATATCCTTCCTCTTAATTCCTTACATCGTCGCCTGCTTCATCAAGGATCATCTGAAATGCTCTTGCCTTTGGCAGTGCATTTGGCTTTGTAGCTCCTTCCCTCTTTGGGCAGTCTTGCTTTTAGTTCCCTTCTTCATTACATCCATAACACACCCTTTTGTTGAATGTACACTAATTGGCGTAATGCCCATTCTTCCCACACTTGAAACATGTCACCTCATCGCCACATTTTCCAGAGTGTTTCTTCTTGCACTTATCACACCATCTCACTTCACCGTTTCCTCCTTCAAACTTCTTCAAACCATACTTTGATAATTTTCTCTTCTCGTTAGACCTTGAAGATCCATCGAACTTCATTTTCTCGCCGACTTTAGTTTCCTCTAGACCCCTTTCTCTTAACTGGGTCTCAACATTCTTGGCTGCTCTAACAGCTGCCTTCAACGTGCTTGCCATTTTGACTGTTGGGCCAAAGTCTGATGGTAATCTGTTAGCAAATTTCTCTATCTTGGCGAGTTCAGTCGGCACCAGGTATGGAAATAACTTCATCTTTGCGGTGAATGCAGTAGCACTGTCATCAATACTCATTCTCCCCTTCTTCAAGTTCTGGAACTCATTGTTTAGATCTATCAGATCTATTTCGGAGCAGTACTGCATCTTCAATTGCTCAATACATTTTCAGAGCTTCTCCTTGTGGCATTCTATCTGCTAATAACTTCCACCAGCTTAAAACTGCGGTCTTTAATTGTCTGAATGCAAAGACGGTTTTTTTGCTTATCGCTACAGTTGCAACTTTCAAATACCATCTACATTTCGGAGATCCAGTCCATAATCTCTACTGGCTTTGGACTTCCGGAAAGACTCGATGGTTTCGCACCCCAGAAGTTCTTATACATACATCCATCTTTGTCGATTTCCCTCTCCGGGTCATTCCTTCTCACCACTGGGGGTTCCACTTGACTGACATTGCGACTGTAATTCCCTTCCTCTGACTGTCCGTCATTTAGTTCTGGTTGTTCAACAGGCATCGAAGGTTCGTCCCTGTCATTCAGCAATAGTTGTCTCGTTGTCTCATTTCTTCCCTTTGTTCAGCCATCATAGCTCGTATCATGGCTTGTACTCCAGCCATAGTGACTGGATCAGGTGTAACTTCTACTATTGGCACCTGCTCAATCACTTGGGGTTGAGGTTGTTGATTCCTGTTTTCATTAGCATTTCTAGCTTCGCTTCGGGTTCCCACCATGTTGATCTATACACTAAAGTAGGTGAACTTAGATCTTTACTTGCGATTGACGTTTAAATCCCCTTTATCACTCCGAAATGTTACATGCTAGTTCTAATATCATAATCGAACGCTTAGAATCCTAAACACGTAAGGTTTCCAGATTCGGTCGGCAACAGACCATGGACCCGAACAAATAATAACATAAAGCATTTAGCACATTAAAAGTATTTTAGGCATCTTTCCTAAAATAATCTAGTGCTTGTGTCTAAAACGTAGCAGACACTCATCTCACAATCATCGCTTAGCATTCTTAGTTTAAGTCTAGAAATCCTACAAATTCCTAGTTCACGTAAACTAATTCTATGATACCAACTGTGACATCCCCATTTTCACGGCCAGAAAAGACCGATTTGTTTATGCTTCATTTTCAAAATCAGAGTATACTTTTAAAGAAAAGTGTTGCGGAATTTTTGTTCCCAGAAAAACATGATAAATATGTTATCAAAGCATTTCCGAAGAAATGTATTTTATTCATTTTAAAACTTTGGGATGTCAACGTCAATACAGAAACATAAGCATAAACAGAACTTACATTCATTTACACTAGTGATCTACATCACTTTAATCTCTCAGTGTAATGCAACTTTATATCAACACCCGTGATACAAATAAACTGAGTGGGTGAGGTTGGAAAACCTGGTGAGTACATAGGGTTTTCAACCCACAATAATATAGTTATTATGTTTAAACATCAAACAATTAACCCGATTACCCATCCCCATTGTAAGGGTCGAATTGTTGTAATTAGTCGAAATGTATTTTGAACTCTTCGAATATTTTGTAACATATTTTACTAGGGCACTTTCATTCTAAGCTTAAGTGTCTAGGCCTTAGTATATTTTTTGTACGCTTTCTGTTCCCTATAAATAGGGATATTTTACTAGAGTTAGATAAGAGTTTTTACAGACCTGTCTATTTTCTCTATAAACATTCGAAAGCGTAAATCAAGCTGAAACAAGATAATATTTACATCCGGTGTTCAATCTCGCATTCTTACTTGAATTCATACTCTGATTAATTCAATACTCGGTTCATTAGTTCATCAATTGGTATCAGAGCAGGAATCATATATCTGATCTGATTTTCACGCTGTTCAAAAGGTTTTTGAATCAACTTTTTGATTCAAAAGTTTCCGCACTTTTTGAAAGTGAAAAATTGTCTAGATCTTAGTCTATGATTCGATTCTGCATTTGAATTGTTGAATCGAGTGTTATTCTCATCAATTCGATTTGATTCATCTAGTTTGTTTTCAAATTCTCAAATCTTTTCAAACTTCTCAAAATCATCTTCCGTACAACAATGGCGAGTTTCAATCTCAATTCGATGACCTCATTTTCTCATCTGTTAGGTTCATCAACCAAAATTCCAATGCTAATCCCTGAATACTATGATCAGTGGGCTGATTGTATGCAGGATTATCTGAATGGTCTTGATGAAGAATTATGGACATGTATCACTGGAAATGTCAATGCTCCAGTGAATGTTCAACCAATCGGATCTTCTACAACAAATTCTGGTGGTGATAATCAATCTGATCGTCTGAAGAAACTGGAGAAAAGGTGTTTGAGGGAACTGCGAGGTGCTTTACCTCCAGTTGTGTACAATTACATTAGGAGTTGTACAACTGCAAAGGAGGTCTGGAACAATCTGAAAGATAAGTTTCAAGGAAGTGAGAAGACGAAAATCAATTCAGTCAAACAGTGTTTAGTTGAGCTGAAAGATTTCAGACAAAAAGAAGGTGAAACAATCGAAGTCTACTATGATTGGCTGAACGAGTTAATCTATCGTTGTAATCGCTATGGAATTACCAGGACTTCAATGGAATTCAATCTCATATTTGTGATGGGTCTTCAAAAAGAATGGAGAAGCGTAAGTATGATGGTGAAGAATCAGCAAAGTTTTGATACATCAACTCTCAATGATTTGTACAATCAGTTGAAAACACACGAAACTAAGGTAAATGAAATTGCTGAAGAAACGAAGCTGAATTTGGGAGGTCCAATGGCACTGGTATCAAAGATATCTGAGAAAGAAGCTGAAAATGGTGATTCTGAGGAAGAAGAAGGATTCATCATGAATTCGGATGATGAGGCAATAGCTTTTTACTCGAATAATCGTGTTAAGAAGTTTTTCAAAAAGCCGTTCAATCCGAAAACTAAGCTTGCCGAGGGAAAAGGAAGTGTTGTGAGTAAAACTGCTGATGAGGAGAAAAATAAAGTTAAGAAGAAAGATTCAAAAATGTCTGAAGGAAAGATTGAGAAAAAGTTGAAAGGTGATACTGGAATAGATTGTCATTATTGCAACGGTGCGAATCATCTTGCAAATGACTGTATGCTTCGAAAGAAAGATGAGAGGAAGAATAAAGTCAAGGAGGAGGCGTATTATGCAGAGAAGCTGGAAGAGGTTCGTGCGAAAGCTAAGAGTTTGTCATTAGTTGCAAAGGGTGAACATGAGGATGAAGATGGAACTTATCAAATCTGGTCATCTGGATCAGACGATGAAGAAATGTGAAATCCGACACATGGAGCGTTGTATGCGAAAATGGAGGTGGACTCAGATGATGAGGAATTTGAAGTAAAAGGACGATGCTTCGTATCCAAAGCGGCAGACAAATCTCCAATGACAACAAAGGTACGTAAAATTCTCGAATCTTTTAATATTCCTACTCGTGCTTATGATTCTGAACTAATATCTTTTGATGAGACGGTTACTTATTTTGATTCAATTGTTGTGTCTGCTAGTAATAAGGCCAACAAATTGTCCATGGAGTTGTTAGTGACCAAAAAGAGATTAGACTTGAAAATAAGCAAAATTGAATGTTTGGAATTACAAATTACAAACATTATGTGTGATAGAGATACTTTAACGAGTGAAGTCAAACTTTTGCTAGCACAAAGAAACATGTACTGTAATTCTGCGAAAAGACTTTATGGCAAATTAATTGATTTACATCATTCAAGTGACATAAGTAAAGAGCAACATAGAAAATTACTACCTTTTCTAGCATTCGAAAGAGCTAAGGTAGATAATATTTCGTATGATTGTGAGCAAATAATAGCTGATTTTGACAAAGTTCCTGATGATATATATAAATATGGAATTGTCAAAATTGATGAATGTCTTGATGCAAAAGAATTAGTTAACATCGTGAATGATACTTTGACTAAATCTGAACAAATTCAAATTTTGAAAAAGACTGAGAATTCAACATCTGATTCTCAATCTAATTTTGCTGATATTGAAGATAATTCTGACAATATTAGTGAAATTAGTGAACTTGAAGATGTTGATTGTTCTCAGTTGTCTGTTATTAATGTTGCATCAACATCTAAAGGGAAAGAAAAAGTTAAGGATTTGATGGTTGAAAATGAAACCGATATACCCTCAACTTCGAAAGTTAGTGATATGAACTTCGTGGATCTCAAAGACAGTCAAACTGATGATAGTGATGATGAAGATGAAGAGAAAATTTCAAAAGAAAAGAAATCTTTAAAGGAAGAAGAAAATCCACGAATAGTGGTTGATCAGGTGTATGGTGATACACAAAAGTTCGAAAAAGTGATGAATGAAAAAGGTGAACACTATCTTGAAACGAATACAGTGGTTTATCCAAATTTTAAGTGTACAGATGATGTCATTTTTCCAAATCAAGTTTTCGTAACTACTGGAAATGTTGAGAAAATTAAACCAGAATTAAAGAAGTTAGTTGAAGAGGATAATTCAAAAACAACTGATGAAGGTTTTTTCGCAAATCAAAGCACAGTTGAAAACAACTTAACAAAGAATTCGTATGTTTTGCAACGTCAAAAACCACAAAGAAAATGGGTTGAAAAATCAAAAATTGAAAAAGAGAATTCAAAACAAGTTGAAAAGGAATGTGAAAAAGTTGTCAAATTAAACTCCAAGGAATTCAAAGATCAAATTGACAAATTTTCGAAGGAAAACAACATTTCAAAAAGACAAGCAAGAAAGAAAATATTTTGGCAAAATGTTGAGTCTCAAAAGGTGTCTGAATCACAATCACCCAAAAATGTTTTCAAAGCTAAAAATTCATCTTTTACAACAAAACCTCAACATTTATCTCAATCAAATCATTCAAAGTCTGAAGTGAATAAACAACCAAGGTTTTTGAAAGTTTCAGAAACTAATATTCCAAGAAAATTTTCAAATAACTCAAATCCAAATCAAAAATTCTTTCAACGTCAACATTTTAAATCAATAGTTGATACATCATATGCTAAATCTTTTATAACAAATCCAAAAGTTGATTTTGTTCCTAAAAAGCCAAATTTTCCAAATCAAACGAAGAAAGAAACTATGAAAATTTCATGAGAAAAAGGAATGACTTCAAGGAAGAACATTGATCATTGGCTTGAAGGCAAAGGAAAGATGTATCAATCAAATACATTTTCAAAGGAGCAAATTCACGAAGCATATGAGAAGTATGTGAATACTTCATCGAATGGCAGTTCATCTTCTAAGGATTCGAACATTTCAGTCAAAGCTTGGAAACCAGTAATAAAAGCAAAGAATGTTCATTCACAAACTCAGAATTCGAAGGGTAATGTCAGTGAACATTTGAAACCATCAAAAACTTATGTTTTGGTTCCTTTAAATGAAGATGTAAACTTAATTGATAGTCTCAAAACAAAAGTTTGTGATTGGGTTAAAAGTTCTTCATTGCATTCGAAATTGAAATCTAATTTCCAAGGACCCAAAAAGCCTTGGGTACCTAAAATTTTCCATTGAATGTAGGTACTATGTGACGAGCAATATGATAACAAGTGGTACATTGATAGTGGTTGCTCTCGTCAAATGACTGGGAAGAAGGAGAATTTACGTGATTTTCAAAGTCTCAAAAATGCTGGAGTAGTGAAGTTTGGGAACAATCAAAAATTTCAAGTCAAAGGATATGGGAAGATCACGAATGGACAATTCACAGTGAATCGTGTGGCGTATGTTGAAGGTCTTCAACATAACTTGATAAGTCTTTCTCAACTTGTTGTGGGCACTAGCAATCAACTTCTTTTTAACGAAGAAGGAAGTATTATTTCGAATGTCAACACAAAAGAGGTGTTACTGAAATCCAAAAGGAAAGGTGACATGTTCAGTTTGGACATCAATCCGATAGTAGGGAAACCTGCTATATGTCTTCTTTCGAAAGTACCATCAGACTTAAGTTGGCTTTGGCATCGAAGACTTTCTCATCTCAATTTTCGAAACATCAATAAACTTGTGGTATAAGATCTGGTAAGAGGTTTACCTGTACTTAAATTTGACAATGATTCTTTATGTGCAGCTTGTGAAGTTGGCAAGCAACATAAACAAGGTCATCCAATTACGATTGATTCGAAAATAGTTGCACCTTTGGAACTCTTACATATTGATTTGTGTGGTCCTTCAACTGTTTCAACTCTCAACAAGAAAAGGTACATTTTAGTGATTGTTGATGATTTTTCCAGATTTACGTGGGTTTATTTTCTCAGGCTTAAATCTGAAGTTGCACAAATCATGATTGACTTTATCAAAAAGATGGAAACAACATTGAAGAAAACTGTTCGAAAAATTAAGAGTGATCATGGAACTGAATTTA
This sequence comes from Lactuca virosa, assembly GCF_052849685.1. Lineage (NCBI taxonomy): Eukaryota > Viridiplantae > Streptophyta > Magnoliopsida > Asterales > Asteraceae > Lactuca > Lactuca virosa. The sequence goes on from NC_136426.1 coordinate 148,111,021, forward strand.
AGAACAATGTTCTTGATTCATTTTTGGTGAACAAAGGAATTTAGCATAACTTTTCATCTCCATACACACCACAACAAAATGGTGTTGTTGAACGAAGAAATAGGTCTCTATGCGAAGCGGCAAGGACTATGTTGGCATATGCGAATCTTCCACAATACCTTTGGGCTGAAGGAGTATCCACCGCATGTTTCACTCAAAACAGATCTTTCATTCATCGTCGTTTTAACAGAACTCCATATGAAATTCTCAACAATCGAAAACCTAACGTCAAATTTTTTCATGTTTTCGGATGCAGATGCTTCATTATGAATCTCAAGGATAATCTTACGAAATTTCAAGCTAAAGCAGATGAAGGGATTTTCTTGGGATATTCGCATAATTCAGTCGCATATCGTGTGTTGAACAAACGAACACGAAAAGTTGAAGACACTTTTAATCTTACATTTGATGATTACTACATTAAACAAACTTCCTCACAGTTTGAAAATCATCCTATTATGAAAGACATACAAGATGAATCTGAATCCTCACAAACATTAGATATTGATTATGATTTAATTTTTGGAATTTTAGATCATGCTGTTGATGCTGAAATAAAAGCAAATGATAATCATCTCTCTGAACTAACAAAGCTTAATGATTATTCGACATCAACTTCTCCAGAGAAAGGCGAAAGTACGCAAAATAATCCAGTGGAGGGGGAGCAATTGGATTCGAATACTATAGTTGAGGGAGAGCATTCTTTCGAGGGGGAGAATGAAAGAATGAATGCTGATGTTGAGGGGGAGCATAATGTTGAGGGAGAGCATTTAGAAAACATTGAGAATAATAATGATTTTGATGATGTTTGTTCGATTGCAGGTTCAGAGAATGAAGATATATACGAAGATGCACCTTTGGAATTTGATCCAGCATATCCGCCAATGGAAAAGTGGACAAGAGATCATCCGAAGGATCAAGTAATTGGGAATCCACAAGAGGGAGTTTTAACAAGAGCTCAAATTCGTACAAAGAATGAGGTATTGAATACTCATCAAGAATTTTGCATGTTCAATGTTTTCATCTCTAAAATTGAACCAAAAACAGTTAAGATTGCAATGGAACACTCAGATTGGGTTGTTGCAATGCAATCTGAATTGTCTGAATTTGAACGAAACAAGGTTTGGAGATTAATTCCTAAACCTGAAAATGTTTCGATGGTCGGGTTAAAATGGATTTTCAAAAATAAAACCGACAAAGATGGAAATATTGTTCGAAACAAAGCCAGACTTGTTGTTAAAGGATATTCACAACAAGAAGGAATCGACTATGAAGAAACTTTTGCCCCTGTCGCAAGACTCGAGGCGGTTCGTATATTTCTGGCTTATGCAGTGCACAAAGATTTTGATGTTTATCAAATGGACGTGAAGTGTGCATTTCTAAATGGTGAGCTTGAAGAAACTGTTTACGTGGAACAGCCCCAAGGTTTTATTAACGAAGAATTTCCAAATCATGTTTATATTTTAGATAAGGCAGTTTATGGTTTGAAACAAGCACCACGAGCATGGTATGCAACTCTTACTTCATTTTTGAAACAATCTAAATTTAAACAAGGATCTGTTGATCCCATATTATTTCGAAAGAAAGTTGGGAATCATCTAATGCTTGTTCAAATTTATGTTGATGATATTATTTTTGGCTCAACTGACCCTGCTTTATCTAGAGAATTCGAAGATTTGATGAAAAGTAAGTTCGAAATGAGCATGATGGGAAAAATCAATAATTTTCTTGGTTTGAATATTTGTCAAAACAGAGAAGGAATTTTTATTAATCAAGAAAAATATACGAAGAATCTGTTGGAAAAGTTTGGATTGACGAATAGCACGAAGTTACGAGTTCCAATGACAACTGGCATAAAGTTGACACCTTCGTTAGATAAACCTGCAGTTGACCTAACTCTTTACAGGAGCATGATTGGTTCATTACTTTATCTTACAGCAAGTAGACCTGATATCATGTTTTCTGTGTGTAATTGTGCTAGGTATCAGTCAAATCCACGAGAACCACATCTCACTGCTGTGAAGAATATATTTCATTATCTTAAAGGAACAATTTCGTTAGGATTGTGGTATCCTTCGAACACTGGGTTCTTTGTACAAGCATATTCGGATGCAGACCTAGGTGGTTGTAATCTTGATCGAAAAAGCACAAGTGGTGGATGTCAATTTCTCGATGGCAAATTGGTGAGCTGGCAGTCGAAAAAGCAAACATGTGTCTCAATATCAACAGCTGAAGCAGAATATGTGGCTGCTGCTGCTTGCACTTCACAAATTATATGGATTCAAAGTCAATTGCGTGATTATGCAATTAATATGAAAAAGATTCCATTATATTGTGATTCTCAAAGTGCAATCAGAATTTGTCATAATCCTGTGCAGCATTCAAAGACTAAACATATAGCACTTCGTTATCATTTCATCAAGGATCACGTGGAGGATGGGAATATTGAAGTACATTTCGTGAAAACAACTGATCAGTTAGCTGATATTTTCACGAAACCTTTAGATGAAAAATCCCTTGTGAGAATTATAGAGGGACTTGGAATGATCGATGGAAATTCTGTTCCATGCGAAAAAGAAGAATGATGCATGATAAGGACTGATTCAGAGGCGCTGAATGAAAGACAAAGCAATATCCGTCAGCATTCAGAGGTTACTGTTCATAGTCAACGCTTCGACCCCTTCAAATTCGTAAATTTGTCACTTATTTTAAGGGTTGATTCAGAGGTTACTGTTCATAGTCAACGCTTCGACCCCTTCGAATTCGTAAATTTGTCACTTATTTTAAGGGTTGATTCAGAGGTTACTGTTCATAGTCAACGCTTCGACCCCTTCGAAAATTCAAAAATCCAAAAAGATTTTCGTTTGTTTTGTCATTTAATTTTCGAAAATTCAAAAATCCAAAAAGATTTTCGTTTGTTTTGTCATTTAATTTTCGAAAATTCAAAAATCCAAAAAGATTTTCGTTTGTTTTGTCATTTAATTTTCGAAAATTCAAAAATCAAAAAAAAAATTCGTTTGTTCTGTCTTTATTTTCGAAAATTCAAAACAACAAAAATATTTTGATTCTTATTTCTTTTTAGTATTTTGTTACAGACAATCTTGAAGACACAAACTGGATTATGCTTGCAGTTCTAGGGTCAGGTACATTTTTTCGTATGAATCGATAAATTTTTCATCATTTGAACTAGTTAAGTTGTCCCTAGAAGCATGCTGCTGCATGTTGTCCAAAAGCCTCAATTGACTCAATGTGTGTGTACGAAAGCCTTAATGAAATTTGTCATACGAAAATTTCTTCCCAATCAAGCTTATATTCACATTAGTCTCTGAGCTACCTGACTCTTCTCAAAATGAGTTACGAGTTTACTGTTTGGTCCACACATAACAGAGGTACTTTTCGTGTCTTACATCAATCTTTTTCATCCATAAAGTTCTTACACGATCACAAACGAAGACATATGTCCGAGAGGTCTCTGATCAAACCCATCGAGACTTAGACATATCAAAAATCTGTGTTTATGATCTGACATCATGAGACCGTGATGAAAGTGAAACCCAATTTTCACTACACTTTTAAGGCATTGACGGGGAACAATGTTCCAGATTTTCACAAAACTTTTGTTTCAGTACCAAAATTCGAAACTCCAAATCATATTCATTTCGAATAAGTGGTCTTGATCAAACATTTGAAACCCATGATGTTTGTTACCCAACAAGATCCAGAACAATTTTTTTTTTCATGAATATGATTTCCGTGTGAGTTTCATTTGAAAATCCAAGTCACTTAAAATTTTTCAAAACATACTTGTCAATGACTACACTGGTTAAACAAGTAATTTCTGTTACAATTTATCACCTTATGTTTAGGTTGATATGTAACGAAATATTTCCCTACCCACGAAGCATTATAAAAGAAGCCCTTTGATACTTATCAACAAGTATTCGATTGTAATTCACGGGAAACCACATAAGCTATTGATCATTTCTCTTAATGATTAATGAAGTAATCTTTGCCCGGGATTTCATCTGCTTTTGTGTCAATTGTTTGACATCACAATATCCCAAAATTTTCTAATCTTTGTTTCTCGTCTACATTCTTTGGAACACTGCACTCACGAAATCCTTGAGTTCTGAGTAATACCAACTCAGGCTGATGATTTCGAATATCTGGCATATGACTTCGCTTTTCATCCCAAAAGTGAAAGAGCCTTGCTTCCATTCGAAGGGTTCTGACGGTTATAATATTCTTGGGGATTACAAGACAGGCTGTTTATAAATGACGTATGGTATTCTGTCCGTTTTTCAAGGCGATGTGACAGCTACTTTTTGACGCATGACTACTTTTACGCAGTAATGGTCCGATTTTCAAGGTGCCACGTCGGATATCATTAAATACCTATCCCGCTTCAAATTCAAACTTCAGGGTTACATATAAAAGGGGATTCAAGGGTTCATTATTCGTTTACGCGAACAAAAAGCAAAATTACCCAAAATTCTCTGATCATCAAAATCTTCAAACCCTAACAATGACGACTTCTGCTCATGTTGATTCCCATACCACTGAAGATGCCTCTTCATTACCAATAATGAAGATTCAACCAACAAACTATCACTTGGAGGGTGATGTTTCTCAATATCCGGAAGAACTGAAGATGCTCATCGTTGCTTTGAAGAACTCTGTGTTGTCAAAGGCGATGTTCAGTTCATTTTCTGTTCCAATGTCATGGCTGTCTCAAGCAGGATCTACTGCTACATATAACAAGGCTTCTGATACGATTACTTTTCATCTGGTGAACGACAAAAAGGTCAAGCTATCCAAGAAACTCTTCTGTTAAATTCTTGATATTCCGAATACACCTCCATATGTTGCTTTCACATTCCCCCAAATCGTTAACATGTTTAATGAGATGGGATATCAGCCTCCATTGTCCAAAATAAGTGATTTTAAGAAATCTGGTCTTCCACGACTATGGAATTTCTTATTTGGAATCTTTCTACGAAGTTTAACTGGGAGAACAGTTGGTCTTGATAAAGGAAGAATGGAAGTTTATACAATGGTTGCTGGAATCTACTATGATCTTCAACTGGATTATTCTACACAATTATGGAAGGAATTCCAAAAGGGTGTAGAACATACGAATGCTATTCATGGTATTTCGTGTGCAAGGTACTGGAGCCTAATTTTGCAATACTTTTATGAAAAGGAAGGGATTTTGGTTCCCAATGATGAAGAAAGAGCCATTTTCCAATCGTACCACTATCCGAAGGATGTCACAGATAGTGCGGAAGTTTTTCCATCAGTTGCTCGTATTCCTGATGCAATGCTTAAAAGAGTTGATCCTTCGAATTCTGTTTTGGTGGCATATTTGAAGACTATTGATTCTATAATTGAAACTGACATATTATTGGGAAGAGATGATAAGAAATCTAAGAAGACGAAAAAGCCAGAGACAGAGATCAAATCTTCGAAATCTCCCAAGAAGAAGCCTGAAACAGTTGAGGTATTTGTTGATGAAACTCAAGTGATTGAGCCCATTATTGAAGAAACACAAGAGAATTTAGTCATTCCTTCGAAGACTGGTATGTTTCGAAGAATCAAAATGAAGTCAACCCATAAACGCAAGTCTCCTATCCATAAAGTGATTCGAAAACCTCAAATCACTCATCAAGGTGTTTTGATTAGAGAAGTGCTAGTACCTGTTTCTCCGGTGTCTAAGAAACGAAGGGCTGAGGATATGGCAAAACAGTTATCAAAGAAGAAGAAGAAGAAGACTCGAAAACTTGTAATTTCTACTGAGTCAACAGAAGATGATGAGGAACGAATTCCAGAAACCCCAGAGATAAATCCTGAGCAGACAATCATCATACCACCCGAAGATTTGGTTGCCAAATCAGTTTCTGAGGAGGTACGAACTTCAGGCATCCCTGCACACGTATCTGATACGGATGCAAATGTCAATATGGGTGATGGAGATGCGAAGAATGAAGATCAAGGTAAATCTACTTCTGCTCCATTTGAAAGCATTGTTTCTTTGTCACAATCCACAATTCCAACTTCTTCAACCACTGATTCTCCTACATTCGAACACATTATCAATCAACCATTCATTTCAATTTTTTCTTCTCAATCCACTGATACACCCAAACCAACTTCGAATGTTCAAGAACCCATTTTTATGGAGACAGAAACTGATACAGAGGGGTTTGGAGGTACCTTTGAAGAATTGGAATTTCATGAAGAAGAAGAACAGTTTCCAGATCATATGTTGATGACCATGAAGCAGTTTAAAATTTTGAATCAGAAGTTGAATTCGATAATTCAATCTCAAGCTGATCTGGGGGGTGGTTCATCTGTTTCTAGTTTGGAGGTTGATTCACTGTTGAAAATGCTCGAAGCCAGAGTTGTGAGCAAAGTCTCTGGCATGATTACTAATTCTGAATCTCGAATTTTATAGAAGGTTGACTATAATGATCAAAATAATGAACTGCGGATCAAATCTCAAACTTCAATGTTTACCAGTGATGTGAAAATTTTGAAGAATGTCACAAAGGAAAGGCATGTTCTTTTTGTGCAAGAAGTGAAGAAGGTCAGGGAGGATGTAAATTTGCAGATTCACGAACTTCGTGAAGACATGCAAAAAGAAGTTGCTACTGTTCAACAAGATTATGCATCCTTGAATCAAAAGGTTGATATAATTTGTGATGCAGTCACAAGATTTGTTAAATTGTATGAAAATTTGAGTCCGCAACTTACTCAACTTTCAACATCCGAAAGAACAAGCTTTGAGGAAGTGATAACTTTGCTCAAGGAGTTAAAAGAAATTTCTGACAAGCCGGTTTCTTCTTCCTTGATCACTCCTGAATTTTTATCACAGAAGTTTATCCAATTCGAAGCCATTCTCCACAAACAACTTGCTCCACTCTTTCACATATCAAGTCTTCTTCCAACAACGCATGCCCCGCCTGTTTTCACAGGGGTGCAAGGGGGAGAAAGAAAAACTAGTGAGTCGAAGACTAGTGGTGAAGATGCAAAAGTTGTAGGAAAAGTATTTTCTTCAAAGATCCCAACAACAAAGCCAGTTATTGTGTCTGCTGGGATGGTTACTTCAACAGTTGTTACAACTCTACCTATTACAAGACCTTTTTCGAAAGGAATTGTAATTGGTAAATCTACAAAGACTGGTGAAAGTGGTTCGAAACCAAAAGAGGCAATTGACAATCCAGCCATGAAAGATAAAGGGAAATCGATTGTAGTGGAAAAATCGAAAGAAGAAAAGAAGGCTGCAGCTGAAGCTGAAATTGAAAAACTCAGGATGATTCAAAGCATTATGGTTCAGCGTGCTGGTGATCCGAAGGAAATGGACAAAGGTGATCCTGCCAAACACTACAATTATGAAACAATCGAGGCCAAGGTAGCATATAATCACATGTATTCGTTTGAGAAGAAGCCAAAACAGAGTTATTTGGTTACGAATACTGATACAAGCCAGCTGGATTTTCCAATAAACGAAATGATGTTCATCATGCCTCAGTTCAAGGCTGAAGGAAATTTTAAAGAAAAAGATGAAGGTACACACATGGAAATTTGTTTTCATGCTGTTCTTGCAAAAGCCCCTGAGGAAGTGTGGTCACTGGTTAAAATCAAGAAAGTGATCAGTATGAAAAAGGATGTGATATTCGAAAACACAGTCCAAAATTTCAAGTATGTGGTTGCCAGGGCAAATGGAAATATTTGCGAATTCACTGTTGCAGATTTTCCATTAATGAACTTGTATGATCTTATACAAGTTGCATTACTTTTGAAAGACAAATCATTTTCATACCTTCAAAACACAGAACCCGATGAATTCAAGCTTGGAGTAGCTCACATCAAGATTTTTATCGAAAACTATTATGAGTGCTTGGCACTAACAGATGTTGAATTAGCTACTGCCAAAGGAATGGAAATTAAAGCTCCGATGGCTCCAACGAAGACTCAAGTAGAATTGAAAAAGTATGCTAATGGTGAAATCTGCTTGAAGCCTTTTGGAATGGTATTCGCAGGAAAAGACAAAGCTGGAAAAGCTAAACGGTTCTTATTCCAAGCAAGCGAAGTGGAGAGATATTCAACATCTCAATATACGAACTTGATTGTTTGTATGAATCATTGCAAGAAAAACAATGAAGGAGATAAGAAAGAGTTGAAGAAGATTATCTCCTGGTACACGGAGATTCGAAGAGTGTTACTGTATTCTATCACGCTTCTTACGAATTGAAGACTTCGACTATGATTACAAAGGGGGTGATTGTAAGGGTCGAATTGTTGTAATTAGTCGAAATGTATTTTGAACTCTTCGAATATTTTGTAATATATTTTACTAGGGCGCTTTCATTCTAAGCTTAAGTGTCTAGGCCTTAGTATATTTTTTGTACGCTTTCTGTTCCCTATAAATAGGGATATTTTACTAGAGTTAGATAATAGTTTTTACAGACCTGTCTATTTTCTTTGTAAACATTCGAAAGCGTAAATCAAGCTGAAACAAGATCATATTTACATCCGGTGTTCAATCTCGCATACTTACTTGAATTCATACTCTGATTAATTCAATACTCGATTCATTGGTTCATCACCCATTATCTTCTTTATTCTTAAGGATCTACCCTAAGAATCAGCTATCCTTCGTTCATACATTCCTAAGGTTTATCCTAGGGAATACGCGCGAAGTCCATTACTGCTAATGTCATCTATTAGGCACAGCTGCCGATATTATCCTTTAGGTGTAACTACCAGGATTGTGTTGTTCTCAACTAGGCGCAACTGCCAATATCATCTATTAGGCGCAACTGCAACGATTATGATGTTCTCTATTAGGCGCAGCTGCCGATATTATCCTATAGGCGCATCTGCTAGGATGTTTAGAGTACATCGCATTTCAAAATAATCTACAGGTTGTGGTGCAGCTACCAATATTCATCTATATCATCTTTCATACCTCATCATTTATCTACCCATGTTCTACCCAACATTTTTGTAGATATAAAATACATCTATAGCTTTAGATTTAAAGAAAAAGGTTCAGATCTTGAAAACAAAATACATCTACTGTCCAGATCTGAAGAAAAAATGTTCAGATCTGTAAACAAAGTACATCTACAGCCTAGATTTGAAGAAAAAGGTTCAGATCTGAAAACAAAATACATATACATCCTAGATCTGAAGGAAAAAGGATCAGATCTGAAAAAAAAATACATCTACAGCCTAAATCTGAAGAAGAAGGTTCAGATCTAAAAAGAAAGAAGTCATATCTTTCATCCAACATAGATCTCAAAGTATAAAATACATGTACAACTTAGATCTGGAGAAAAAGGTTCAGATCTGAAAAGAAAATACATCTATAGTCTAGATCTGAAGAAAAGGTTCAGATCTTAGAACAAAATACATATACAGTTTAGATCTGAAAAACAAAGAAGTTTAAATATTTCATCTAGCACAGATCTCAAGTAAATATTTACACATAGCACATAATGTATATAAAATACTTCATATCTATGTGTAAGATGAAAGTAACTATGCACTGTAACGCCCGCAGATTCAGGCTAGTCAATTTAAGGACAATGAGCGTCAAAAATGAATTTTTGACGGAAGATTAATTAGAATGAGTAATATTAACTAAGTTGTATTATATGTTACAAGGATTCTGTACATATAAAGAACGCTGAAATTCGAGTTATAACGAAGAAGTTATGACCTGTCGAAGTTTCGCGACAGAACCGACACGACACAGCGCGACGTAAATAGTGAATTTACGATAGAGCGATATTTGGCCTTTGCGATCTAAACGAAAGTCGTAGAATACATTAAACCGAAAGCGTGCATAAAAAGAACGCCCAAATCTGACTTCGTATGAGGAAGTTATGATTTTTCGAAGTTTCGGCTTCGCAGTATGCACCCTGAAATTTGAATATTAGATCGAGTGATTTTTAGCCGACACAACCTAAACGAGAATCGAAGATCTTGTTAATAGTAGCGTAACGATAAAAAGATTGACGAAAACGGACGCCGGATGAAGAAGTTATGAAGTTTTAACGGACTTATCATGTCCCGGCTTGTTAAAAATATAAAACTAAAAATAAAGTCAAAATTAACCGAAAAAGTCTAAACGAAAGTTGTAGAGTATATTCTCGCCTACACGTGGATATAAAGAACGTCAAAAACAGAGCTCGTACGCAAAAGATATGAATTTTCGAAGTTTTTAAATACAAAATAAATGAAAATTCGAAGCCTTATCCGAGGAGGTACGCCCAGTGTACTTCGTACGCCCAGCGTTCGCATGAGGGGTCAGAAGTCGGCCACATCCTTCTCTCTTCGCACGAAGCACGCGTATCGGATAAGATTGCCACGTCCGAGACCCAAGTTCCGATCAGAGGGCACGCCTCGCATGTACGCCCCGCGTAGATGGCCGCCTCGCAGTACGCCCAGCATACAGAGGACTTATGCTCAGCGTAGTCAGCAGCTTCGGTCCCCTATAAATAGAAACCGAGGGTCTCCGGAATTATATTACATTTTCTTATTTCCTTTCACTCTAAAACCCCTTTTAGCCCACTTTTAACCCCCAGAAGCCCCAATATCATTCCCGACACCCGAAGCAAGCCCCGACGCTCCGAAGTTCCCGATAAAATTATATTTACAAGCCGAAACTTTGCCCGTGTAAGGCCGGTTTTCATTAAAGCTCCCGGTTTCATCGAAATCGATCGTTTTGGGAAACGAAGTACTGCCCGATTACAAGTGAGTGCATAGTCCCTTTCATGAACATGATTTTAATACAAGTATTGATTGAAGTATTAATTATATGTTTATGTGCGAGTTAATTGATGTTGCCTGAAATACGTATTAAAGAACATACCTGATTGTTTATGATAACTTAGGTTAAAGAGTAAACCTAAGGTTTGTTATAATGGTTATGGGGTAGTATCTCTTTATGAGTACGAGTGAGATATTTACGGAGAATAGAACTTTAAAATATGTCATTGATCCGGAAGCATGGATTAGACATAGTTATTCGTCCCTAGTCCGAGAGTATGGATTGGACTTAGTTAATTGCCATTAATCCGGGAGTATGGATTAAGACTTAGTCAATTGTCATTAATCCGGGAGTATGGATTAAGACATAGTCAGTTGTCCTTAGTCCGGGAGTATGGACAGGACATAGAATTTGTCATTAATCCGGGAGTATGGATTTAGACATAGACCAATTGTCCCTTATCCAGGAGTATGGAATGGGCACAATCATGGATTCGAGAACATGGATTAGATTCGGGAGTAAGAGTTATAATTTAAGGTCCGAGAGTGTGGATAGTCTCGTTGAGAGGATTAACGGGGTGGGGGTAAGAGTTGATTATATATATATAGAGAGAGAATTTTATATTTAGTGAATTCTAAATTATATATATATATATATATATATATATATATATATATATATATATATATATATATATATGTTATAACATTGTGGGATTGAAATCCCTATGTACTCACCAGGTTTCCAAACCTGACCCACTCAATATTTTTGTATCACAGGTATCGATACAAAGACACATTACACTGAGAGATTAAAGAGATGTATATCATTAGTGTAGATGAATGTAAGGTCGGTTTATGCTTATGTTTCAGTATTGATGACGACATCCCAAATGTTTTAAATGAATAAAATACATTTCTTCGGAAATGCTTTGATAAAGTATTTATCATATATTTTCTGGGAACAAATTCCGCAACATTTTTATTAAAGATTACTCTGATTTTATTTTAAAAAACATAAACGAAATCGGTCTTTTCTGGCCATGAAATTGGGGATGTCACAGTTGGTATCAGAGCATTAGTTTAAGAGAACTAGGAATTTGTAGGATTTCTAGACTTAAACTTAGAATGCTAAGCAATGATTATGAGGAGTGTGTCTAATAAATTTAGGTAATGCACCTGAATAGACACGAGCACTAGTATATTTTAGGAAAGATACCTAAAATGCTTTTATGTGCTAAATGCTATATGTTTTCCATATATGATATTATTTGTTCGGATCTACGGTTTGTTGCCAACCGGATCTGGAAACCTTATGTGTTTAGGATTCTAAGTGTATGACGACGGCATTAGAACTAGCATGTAAACGTTTCGGAGTGATAAGGATGATTTATATATCTATCGTGAATGAGGATCTAAATTCACCATATTCGGTGTATAGATCGAAAATGGCAAGAACCAGGAGTGGAGTTGGAAACGCAAACGAAAACAGGAATCAACCACCTGTGATTGAGCAAGTACCTGCTATAGCTGCTGCACCTGAGCTAATGACAATGGCTGGGGTACAAGCGATGATTCAAACAATGTTGGATCGTCAAATGGAGGAAACTAAACGTCTGCTTCAGCAGAATCATGAAGAACTTTCAATGCCGATTGAACAGCCCGAATTGAATGAAGGGCAGTCGGAAGAAGGAAACTTCAGTGGGATTGTTGGTCAAGCCAACCCACCGATTGTTAGGCAAAACAACCAGGATGGAGGAAATGACGGACGTGTATGCAAGTACAAGGACTTCATGGCATCCAAACCACCGTGTCTATCTGGAAGCCCGACACCAGTGGAAGTTATGGACTGGATCTCCTAGATGGAGACAATGTTTGAGAGTTGTGAGTGTTGCAACAGACAGAAGGCCGCTCTCGCGATACCTCTATTAAAGTCTGCAGTGCTGAGCTGGTGGAAGCTACTAGCTGGTTCGATGCCCAATGGAGAAGGTAGCAAGATGTCTTGGGAAGATTTTGTGGTGCAACTAAAAATGCAATACTGCTCCGAGCAGGACCTTCTGGAAATCAATAATGAGTTCCATAATCTGAAGAAGGGAAAATTGAGCGTCACCGAGTACGCTATTAGTTTTATAGAGAAGATGAAGCTTGTTCCTTACCTAGTTCCAATTGAACTCTCCAAGGTTAACAAGTTTGCCCGTGGATTACCAGCGGACTTTGGTCCGATGGTCAAGCAAGCAACCACTTTGAAAGCCGTCATCTGGGCTGATAAGAATGTCGAGACCCAGATAAGGGAAAAGAATCTGGAGAGGTCCGAAGTGGGCGAGAAAAGAAAGTTTGAAGGATCCTCAAGGTCCGATGAGAAGAGAAAATTCTCAAAGTCTGGTTCGAAGGAGTTCGAAGAAGGAGCACAATGGTGTGATAAGTGAAAGAGGAAGCACATTGGGAGATGCTCTAAAGAGATGACCTTCTTCAAATGCGGGAAGACTGGTCATTACGCCAGTGAATGCACAACCAAAAGAGAAGCATGCTTTAAGTGTGGTGAAGAAGGACACTTCAAGCAAAACTGCCCAAGAAGAGAAGAGGCTACAAAGCCGAATGTGCTGCCACAACCAAAGGCAAGAGCATTTCAAATGATCCTTGACGAAGCAGATGACAATGCGAGGAATCAAGGATGAAGACTTCATATCAGGATATAACTAGTATCAGGAAGTGTAGCCTATTAGAGGCATAGTATAGGGTGAACTTGAACCTCTGTGTAATCGTTTCAAGAAATAATATAAACCCTAGTTTTGTTATCTGATGTGTTGGACGATTGTGTGATTTTCTTGTAATGGTGACTTGGTTTGACTACGAGACAATACTTAGGATGAGTATGAGTAGGTGTGGATGGTAGTAGAGGCCTATACTGCCGGAAGCACAGGACTCACACTTGGATCAGGGAAAGTCACAAGGTTACCAAGAAGCTAGTGATTGGTCTCGTTTTATTCAAGTATGTCGTTACCATTGTTTCGGTAATGACTAAGCATATGATTTTTATTCCGACCCTAGTGGTCATATCAAATTGAGTCCGACTACGATGAGTTTGTTACGTGGTTCAGAGAACCAAGTTCGATGTAACATCTGACTTAAGTCAGAAGATTGAAATCAATGCGATCAATAGCATCGCGCTCGTTGTTAAAGAAGCTTGTAGCTAGAAATGCTACATGCTAAAATGTGATTATATCACATTAGAATATGAAGGAAGGTATATTCCATTCTGGAATTTGACTCTAAGAGACTTGAGTCTAAGCGTTGCATCATACGATGAGAGATCGTTAGAGCATGACCCATCGGTCTGTTACAATAAATAAAGGAAAGTACTTATCCAAAGAAGAAGAAGGATTCCTCAATAAGGATTTATTTTGTAACTCGAAGGTTACGATTGAGCGTCCAACATAGTACGAAGAGCAGATGTAGGATTGAGCACTACCTGCGATCGAGAAGTCCAAAAGCTAGATACTCGTTTGAAGAAACATATAGATGACGGTTATTGCTTAGGATGGAAAGATGACGTATGGAATCATTATACCAGACCTATTTCGTTGATGATTCCGGGACGTAATCATCCTAAGGGGGAGATAATTGTAACGCCCGCAGATTCGGGCTAGTCAATTTAAGGACAATGAGCGTCAAAAATGACTTTTTGATGGAAGATTATTTAGAAGGAGTAATCTTAAATAAGTTTTAGTATATGTTACAAGGATTCTGTACATATAAAGAACGCTGAAATCCGAGTTATAACGAAGAAGTTATGACTTGTCGAAGTTTCGCGACAGAACCAGCACGACACAACGCGACGTAAATAGTGAATTTACGATAGAGCGATATTTGGCCTTAGCGATCTAAACGAAAGTCGTAGAATATGTTAAACCGAGAGCGTGCATAAAAAGACCGCCCAAATCTGACTTCGTATGAGGAAGTTATGATTTTTCGAAGTTTCGGCTTAGCAGTATGCACCCCGAAATTTGAATATTAGATCGAGTGATTTTTAGCCGACACAACCTAAACGAGAATTGAAGATCTCATTAATAGTAGCGTAACGATAAAAAGACTGACGAAAACGGACGCCGGATGAAGAAGTTATGAAGTTTTAACGGACTTATCCTGTCCCGGCCTGTTAAAAATATAATAGTAAAAATAAAGTCAAAATTAACCGACGGAGTCTAAACGAAAGTTGTAGAGTATATTATCGCCTACACATGGATATAAAGAACGTCAAAAACGGAGCTCGTACGCAAAAGATATGAATTTTCGAAGTTTAAAAAAAATGAAAATTCGAAGCCTTATCCGAGGAGGTACGCCCAGCGTTCGCATACGGGGTCAGAAGTCGGCCACGTCCTTCTCTCTTCGCACGAAGCACACATATCGGATAAGATTGCCACGTCCGAGACCCGGGTTCTGATCAGAGGACACGCCTCGCATGTACGCCCCACGTAGATGGCCGCCTCGCAGTACGCCCAACGTACAGAGGACTTACGCTCAGCGTAGTCAGCAGCTTCTGTCCCCTATAAATAGAGACCGAGGGTCTCCGGAATTATATTACATTTTCTTATTTCCTTTCACTCTAAAACCCCTTTTAGCCCACTTTTAACCCCCAGAAGCCCTAGTATCATTCCTGACACCCGAAGCAAGCCCCGACGCTCCGAAGTTCCTGATAAAATTATATTTACAAGCCGAAACTCTGCCCGTGTAAGGCCGGTTTTCATTAAAGCTCCCGGTTTCATCGAAAACGGTCGTTTTAGGAAACGAAGTACTGCCCGATTATCATTAAATCAAGTAAGTGCATAGTCCCTTTCATGAACATGATTTTAATACAAGTATTGATTGAAGTATTAATTATATGTTTATGTGCGAGTTAATTGATGTTGCCTGAAATACGTGTTAAAGAACATAACTGATTGTTTATGATAACTTAGGTTAAAGAGTAAACCTAAGGTTTGTTATAACGGTTATGGGGTAGTATCTCTTTATGAGTACGAGTGAGATATTTTCGGAGAATAGAACTTTAAAATATGTCATTGATCCGGAAGCATGGATTAGACATAGTTATTCGTCCCTAGTCCGAGAGTATGGATTGGACTTAGTTAATTGTCATTAATCCGGGAGTATGGATTAAGACTTAGTCAATTGTCATTAATCCGGGAGTATGGATTAAGACATAGTCAGTTGTCCTTAGTCCGGGAGTATGGACAGGACATAGAATTTGTCATTAATCCGAGAGTATGGATTTAGACATAGACCAATTGTCCCTTATCCGGGAGTATGGAATGGGCACAATCATGGATTCGAGAACATGGATTAGATTCGGGAGTAAGAGTTATAATTTAAGGTCCGAGAGTGTGGATAGTCTCGTTGAGAGGATTGACGGGGTGGGGTAAGAGTTGATTATATATATATATATATATATATATATATATATATATATATATATATATATATATATATAGAGAGAGAGAGAGAGAGAGAGAGAAAATTTTATATTGTGTGAATTCTAAATTATATATATATATATATATATATATATATATATATATATATATATATATATATATATATATATATATACATGTTATAACATTGTGGGATTGAAATCCCTATGTACTCACCAGGTTTCCAAACCTGACCCACTCAATATTTTTGTATCACAAGTATCAATACAAAGACACATTACACTGAGAGATTAAAGAGATGTATATCATTAGTGTAGATGAATGTAAGGTCGGTTTATGCTTATGTTTCAGTATTGACGACGACAATCCAAATGTTTTAAATGAATAAAATACATTTCTTCGGAAATGCTTTGATAAAGTATTTATCGTATTTTTCTGGGAACAAATTCCGCAACATTTTTATTAAAGATTAATCTGATTTTATTTTAAAAAGCATAAACGAAATCGGTCTTTTCTGGTCGTGAAATTGGGGATGTCACATGCACTCAACTGATAAGGGGGTGATTCGGATAGCGCTTCGCTTGTTAAAATAATTTCTTTCGACGAAACCGGGAAGTTTGTTTGAAAACCGCACTCCGCGCGTGCAAAGTTTCAAACCGAAAAACTCTTTTTCTCGGAGCCTTCGGGCGCTCCGGGGGTTTCTTCTAGTGCTAGGGAGGTTCCCTAGGCTTCGGGGTGGTTTAGGGTGGCTAGAGAGAGAGTAGAGAGAGAAATAAGTGGTGAATTTGTGAGATAAAGCGGCAACCTTCGCACTCAT
Source organism: Lactuca virosa (assembly GCF_052849685.1). Classification (NCBI taxonomy): domain Eukaryota; kingdom Viridiplantae; phylum Streptophyta; class Magnoliopsida; order Asterales; family Asteraceae; genus Lactuca; species Lactuca virosa. Next base: position 148,128,085 of record NC_136426.1, read on the forward strand.
TTTATAGGCCGAGACCTGCTGGGAACGTTGCGCGTTCATGCGAGGGTACGCGGGGCGTTCCTCAGACGCAGGGCGTTCTCGGCTACGCTCAGCGCTCGTACGAACACGTGTTCGAAAGCTGTTGGGTCTTCGTGGCTGATCCGAGATCGAGGGTTGGGCGTACGCTGCGTGCTCCGTCTTCATACGCAGGTCGCTTTCCGAACGCGAGGCGTTCCTCGGTTACGCGGTGCGTAGTCTTCGGACGACACACCCATTTTCCTTTCCCGACTTTTAAAATTCATAACTTTCGCATACGAGCTCCGTTTTCGACGTTCTTTATATCCATGCGTAGGCGAGACCGTACTCTACAACTTTCTTTTAGACTCCGTCAGCTAATTTTGACCTTATTTTTAAAGTTATATTTTGAACAGGCCGGGACAGGGAAAATCCGTTAAAAATTCATAACTTCTTCATCCGACGACCGTTTTCGTCTGTCTTTTTACCGTTACGCTACTATTAACGAGATCTTCGATTCTCGTTTAGGTTGTGTCGGCTACAAATCGGTCGGTCTAACATTCGAACTCCGGGCTGCATACTTACTGCTAATCCGAAACTTAGAAAAATCATAACTCCCTCATATGAAGTCAGATTTGGGCGTTCTTTTCATGCACGCTCTCGATTTAACGTATGCTACGATTTTCGTTTAGATCACTCAGGCTAAAAAGTCCTCTATCGTAAATTTACTATCTACGTCACGCAGTGTCGTGCCGGTTCTGTCGCGAAACTTCGACAGACAATAACTTCTTCGTTATAACTCGGATTTCAACGTTCTTTATATCCTCAGAATCCTTGTCACGACCACTACAACTTTCTTCATAGATATCGGGTCTATCTATATTTTTATTTCTGGCGTTTATTTTCATTCTTGATTTATTATATCATAATAAACAAGCATAAAGCACATAAATTCACATAATTCACATAATACTCAAATAAATTTTTTTTATTACTTCAAAATGAGTTATATTTGTTGACCATAACTATTACATTAGCGCACCAATGCTTAGCCGCGAAACACGGGCGTTACAATATATATATATATATATATATATATATATATATATATATATATATATATATATATATATATATATATATATATATATTACTCAAGTTTTAGATTTATAAAACTGATTTTATCGCAACCGGACTAATACACACACTAGGCAATGAACCTAATCGTGCAATAGTATAGTTGTCGTTAGCCCATGTGTCGGACACCTGGGGAATGGTAGTGAATTAATATGAAAATGTTTGATTATACTAAACACGCAAAAGCAGTAAAAAGGGTTTTTTTTATTATAAAATACCAACTAAATCACCAAATTAACTAATTAGATAAACTGACTGGAAACAATCACTTTGGGTACTTTGGTTTCGACAAAATTACATCTCAAAATCATATATAATTACTAAAAAATTGACAATTATTCTTTATTTACCGATTCCAAATACGACTAGTTTCCTGGTCTAGACAACTAATCCTTTGATCTTTAATACTTTTAGTTATAGTGATCAAGTGAACTAATTATCCTAAAGATCAGTGTTCAGTTCGTATCATGAGAGACTTGAATTATTAGCATCAAAATCATGAAGCTAGTACACATGAATGGTCATCACATGTATACTTACATATTAAAATTACAAACTTAGTGTTTAACCTTAGGTTTTGATCTAACACTAGTCATACAAATTTATAACTCATAAACTCATATGAATTAAGCACATCAAGCTAGATTGTTCATCTAAACCTAAAAATATTCACCAATAAACAGAAAAGATTGAAACTTTAACATATAAGGATCTTTTATCAAGCAAACATAATAAATTGAATAAGAATAAATAATCCGAATAGCAAATAATCCATAATTTCAAGGATTCATCTAGTCTAACACAAAGCAAAAGGGTTTTGAATCCCTAAATTAGAAAGCAAACATATATAGAATCATACCAGAATGCTAATCGTGGTCGGAACAACAAACCAAATTATTTTTTACATGAATCCACTCTCTAATCCTTCAGATCTTCGCTCCTATCAGATTAACGGCCCTCCGTCCGCCTTCTAGACCCTAAAAAAGGCAGATATTGGTGTTATTTGTCGACCAAGGTTGATTAGAAATCTGAATTTCCCCTTAGGTTAAAAATAAATGGTTATTTATGAAGATTTTTGCCGATGTACTATGTTGGGCATAATTTGATCTATGATGGGCGTAGATTATTAGTTTCCTGTATTTGAAAGGACTAGGTACACGGGTCGTAGCAGGCTTGCTACGCATGGCGTAGAAGCTTAATTCAACATTAATCCTTATTTTTGTATTCCAACTCCGTTTTCCAGTCTTTTTGCTTCTTTTTCTCTCTAGCAACATATTATATCTGTAAAATATTTTCAAAGTATTATAAGTACCTTTTGTTCCAAATAATATCATAACATAGCATAAAGTAATAAGAAAATGCCGGAAATATATGTATAAAATAGGCGTTATCACACGCCCATGGATATGACACGGTGCGTTCCCACATAATCTAACTAGTATATAAATAGTTAAATGGTTTCTCCGATGATTTCTTTTGTGAATCGAAACCAAAATTGGTGGCGGATGATTACGAATTAGAGACGGTGTTTGTGAGGCTGATTTGTGAGGGTACGATTATTATACGAGATAAGATGATGTTACCATAATTAGTTATATATTTTGGGAAATTATCTTAATAAATTAAACTTAAATGTCATATTTAAAGATAAATGATACTTAATAATAATATGCTTTGAATTGGATAATTATAGTTAAATTTATAGATGATGAGCAAAATGAGCAGATTTGAGCCGATAAATGACAAATGAAAAACTACCAAAATCAAAGAAGGATGTGTCGCACCACATCGTGCACGCATCGCGAACCTGCTGACAAGTTTGTGAACAATGCAGATTCTTGAATTCCGCAATGTGGTAATGACTCGGTAGCGGTGCGGTTTCACTGTTTTCTATAAATACTCAATTTATTTTCCCTAAAACGATATCCCGTCATATCCAACACATAATAGAGATACCTTACAAATATTATTCGCCAAAAACCCTTTTGTGTCGATTTCAAGGTTAGAGAAGCACTTTGGAGCGAAAATTTGAAGAATCAAAAACTAGGAGCATTAGGACTATAAATTAATTTGCTTTATGATCATTTTTAGCAATTCCTGATGTTTTTCTGTTTTTATTTATTGATTATGGAGTAATACCATTTCCTTCCACTTAGATGTAGATGAACCCTTAATACTATGATTTAATTTGTTATTTGGATTGATAAAGTGTGACTATTTATTATGTTTATTTGATTGTAAAACCTTATGTGTAAAAGTTTAGATTTTTATTGCCCACAACTGAGTTATATATAGTCTAAAGGACCAATCTGATTATATTAACTTGTATCTTAACTAATTTATGAACAATGAATGGTTAGGACTAGAGATGAACCAAATCATAAGGTTAGTTGATATAATTATAAACTTAATGTGTAAGAGAGCATTAGATAATCATTCTTTGCTTCAATTGATTTTTATGACCATTGAGATTAGTCACTAGATCAAGTCTTGCATAAATTTAATTGATTATTTAGTTAGTTAATTGCATGATCAGTGGTTTAATTATTTTTATAAGTAATAGCATCTTAATCCGACTAAGAGGCTGTTTGGCAGGATCTGAATTTTTAAGATTTGAATTTTTAAGAGGTCTGAATTTCTAAGAGGGTCTGAATCTTTAAGATCTGAATTTTAACATGCTGTTTGGTCGGAACCTCTTAATTGTTATGCTAAATAATAAAAATGACCATTTTACCCTTCACTATCATTTCTTTCAATTATAAAATTGTACTTCCAACCATTCCTTATTAAAACATCGTATTTTAAAAACTATAACCAATTCTATCATTCTAATTGGGTAGAAATAGGAAGTACAATGCTATAAAAACAAAAATGACTATTTTACTTTTTAACTATTTTTTCAACACCATCAATCTCACCAAAATAGCATCAAAACTTATAAAAACATCAAAATTCATAAGAACAACACCAATATTAACCAAAACAACATCAAAAATAATAAATGTGTTCCATTATCATCCTCCCTTTGTAGACCTCGGTTATTATCAGACACCTATATCAACCAAACAAAGGATTCATCCTATGATATCTAATTATCAAATAGCAACTAAAAATGATAATGCATAACACTGGCTATTGAACAGAGGTCAATTTAACCATCTATCAGTTATGCATATTTTTACCTGGCTTTTACCTGATCAACTTTTCGTTCAATCAAAATATAGATACAAATTGCTTTTGAATAATCAAAACATGATTCAAATTGCTTTTGAATAATTATCAAGTTTATAGAAACATATCGCAATTGAGATACATGATGAGATTTTCGTTCAATCAAAATATAGATACATAAAGATACACATGAAGCTAATCGTATGAGAAAGCTGACCATGGGCCTAACCTGTTTCTGCTGAATTGTGAGGTGATCAATCTAGGGCTTCAATGTCGAGCTTCTTGAGCGGCTGAAGGGAGGAATTTCGTTTCTAGGGAAGCGTTGTTGATTGCGTGGAAGGAGGAGGGCTACACCGGTTGCGGGGAAGGAGGAGCGTAGCAGAGGAGAACAGTGGAGATCGCCGGAGGAGATCGTCGGAGGCAGGGAGGAGATCGCCGGAGGAGATCGTCGGAGACAGGGAGGATTATGGAGGTCGCAGGTGTCGATGGTGGAGGGGTCGATGATCATGGAAGGAATCGATGGTTAAGGGAGGCATCGATGCTGGAGGCGTCGATGGAGGAGAGCAAGCGATGGAAGGGTATTAGGAGAATAGAGGACAAGCGTGTAATTTTTTCTTTTCAGACTTCCTCCCAACACTTATTCGGTTAGATGTATTTTTAAGATTAAGATGTGAAAATAAGAGCCAAACAAACGCTCTGAGTTGTAAAGATTCAGATCTGCCTCTTATTAAGAGACAACAAGAGGTAAACAAACGGGCCCTAAGATAGCTAATCATTATAAGAATGAGTAATTAACTATATAAATACATTGCACTTTTAATACATCAATACATCAACCATAAGAAAATATGAAGATTTGAAATCTAAGCCTAAGCATTTTATCTTCTTTGTCTCTAAATCTAACTTTTAATTTTGTTAGTTTCGTTGCTAGTTTATATATATATATATATATATATATATATATATATATATATATATTTGAAACAACAAATATATTAATACAACGTCCCCCAAACTAGCTAGAAGCTAGAAGAGGACGAAACATAATAATACAACGAGAGAAGTAAAGAGAAAACAAAAACAAAACAAAAAACAGAACATAATAATGCTACAAATTAACGAAAGGGGAAGTCTGCCATTCTAGCCATGAGCCCACTCCTGAATTTCCCCTACATTTGATCTAGAAATACACCATAGATTTGATAAGCTCCATCCCGGTTGTAGAATTGATAAACATTGCTTTGAATACACGATCGTTACGGTATTTCCATACATTCCATAGTAATCCATAGCATATTGTGAGGAACCGATTATGTTTTTTCAAACTACCACCCCATGACTACGCGTAATTCAATAACTCATTGATCGAGTTATATGATGTCTTTATTTATTTTCAAATAATTCAATTTTGTTATATATATATATATATATATATATATATATATATATATATATATATATATATATATATATAACAAATTTGAAAATAAATAAATAAAATGTGAATAATGTGGTTATATATATATATATATATATATATATATATATATATATATATATATATATATATATATATATATATATTGTTGGCGTTTATGTTTTTGGGGGCTCCAAGTGTAAAGTAATAAATTTGCTTTATTTTTATTAGGTACCAACGAACCTCTCGCCTTTATTTATATCTATATTATAAATTGTAGTACTTTGAATAACTTACTTAAAAATCAATCGAATTAAAATTTTTCTTAAATGATAATTATTTTAACAACAATTTAAACATTATTCATACAGTTCCCGAAAAAAAAAACCAGAATCTCAACATAAAATTTTACATTTTTCTATAGGAAAATTCTATCCATAAATCCATTTTTATTCTATTTTAAATATTTGTTTTATTAAACACATCTTTTAATTATTAATTGTACCCGGTCTGATATGAGATGTATAATAAGTAAAAGGTGTATAATTAATAACACAATTTTCTATTTGTCATAATCGTATAAGAGTGTTTCTATTTTTGACAATTAGAATTATCGAAAAACTTTTTAGCCTGAGCACTGTGGCTACCGGACGATAATGATACGTAACATAAAGTGTGTTACGTAAAAAGTAATTTGGAATACTTACAGTTAAATACGGTTTCTAAGATTTTGGAAATTCTCAATATCTTTTAAATAAAGGAAAATACATCCTTACAACATTGTTTTATATTAAAATTTTAAAAGAATGAAACCTATTTTGTCTTTTGCCATTTGAAGGGTTTTGTTCTAGAAGGTCTCAACTACTCCACTTTTCATATACATGTACTTTAGTCAAATTCTGTATGTTTTCTCAACTAAGAAATAAAATATTCTATTTTTAATTAACTTACACACCTTTTCACTTATTTTCTTCTAACAATAATGATAAACTACTTTTTTCAACTTTACAAGAAGAACATGACTAAATTAAGAGATGGTCCCCTTTGGTTTGTTGAATTTCGAAATTTGAGTCCAAGTCTCAAGAATATGACACCAACAATCCTTATGGTTTCATTATTCTGCATTATTGGTATTTAAGCCTTTATATCTAACATTTCATATGTTAAAATTTTAAATATAATCATATTGTCATTGGACCAAATCAGTAAAAATACTAACGTTAGGCACCAAATAATATATATATATATATATATATATATATATATATATATATATATATATATATATATATATATAAAAGCTCACAACTAACAAACCCTTAGAAAATTAAGTTAGTAAACAAAATATTGGTAATAAAAAATATGGTTTGTTCAAGAATCATATAAGTTACCTCCATTCTTGATATTTCTTTCATATGTCTAGATTAACAATAAATATAATGCAGGATAATCTATGAGGAGCAATAAAGTTTTAGGCACAAAACAATGATTTTGTTTCTGGATAGTATATGAAATTTTAATTTTGGAATTGAAAAAAGTTCCTAAGTAGGTGAAATATGAGTATAAATACACATATATCCTAAAAATGGATAAGAACAATGAAATTTGTAGATATGTATTTAGAAAACATAAACAGTTAACTGGAAAATCTGCCAAGACAGTTGGAGATATCATGGACTATCATGGACAACGTAAACGACCAAGACAGGCCAGTTGTCACTTGTCTAGTAGCTTGAACTGTCTCTGAGTTGTCTTTAAGCAGACTAAGGGTTTTGCGCTTGGACCCCGTAAGAGGCGCTACTCCTTGACACCTGCCGTTCTTCATGTTTGGATAAAAAAACCCGTTATATACAAGTGTACACTATTAACCATATGACTTATAGTAGATCACAATGTAAACCCGCATTTGACACTTGTATAAATTCCAATGACACAAAATGGTTGGTGACACTAAAATCATCAATAAGCATCTCCTATTTTAGTATAACCAATGAGGTAACATAATTGGTTACACAAACCAAAACTTGCACATAAATGAAAATATCAAATCGACTGAATTTGCAAGTTAGTATTGTACACATTCCAAATATTGGAGAATAAGAGTTCCCCTAGGATTGAACCCATCAACCCATTTGAATATTTGAATATAACATACATCCAAATTTGTATACTAATTCAGTAAATAATGAACTTATACAATTATAAAATCATGTGTACTAATTTTCTCATGATTGTAAAAAGGCCAAGTCCCCAACATTTTGAATTACGTCCATAATTCACAATTACATATATAATTCATGTACATCATATACCTGCAATATATTTTTCAGATGGATTATTAAGAAGATAAACTTCAATCTTAACAACTACAATACTAAACACATAGTTGAGATGATTCTAAATGTGTTCCAATCAACGAGTGTAAGTCTTCATCATTAAACTAATCCCTCAAATGTAATATTAGACGAGAATTAGATGTCTCATAATTATAATAGTAAATGTTCTTTAATCCCATCCCAATAGCATAGTTGTATACTAAGTCTTTTGTCAGACTTTTAGAAAAATGGTCTACCGAATTTTGTAGCATTCTAACAAATTTAGTTAAGATCACAACTTTCATGATTAATTCTCTAATCATGTTATGTATATCACCCAAGTGTCTAGACTTGCTGTAACGACCCAATTTTTACAAAGAAAATTTTCATTTTTGAATACTTAAACACAATTCCAATATCAAGAAATCCAGTTATAATTGTTTTCAAAACATAATTCAAATACAACTTTTATCCCAAACATCAGAGTGTCCCACAAAAGTACGAGAGAGTGCACGCCGCGCCATCAAACTTTTCCCTTGCCCTTGGGCTCCGATGTACCTGAAACAAATCCACAAACTGTAAGCTAGTGCTTAGTGAGTTCCCCTAGAGCATACCCCAAGCAAAAATCACATAACATATATCATAACGGCTATAAAGACTACCTCTACCTCATACCACATAACATTTTAGCTATAAAAGATATCTCTACCATTAGCCATAAAGGCTATCTCTACCGTTAGCTGTAAAAGCTATCTCTACCAATAACCATAAAGGCTATCTCTACCGTTAGCTATAAAAGCTATCTATACCAGAGCCGTGAAGGCTATCTCTACCGCATATTACAACAAAATCATGCCACACACCTCTACACAATGAGTATATCAACTAGTATGAAATGGGCCGCCCTTGGTGCCTTAGACCCATTAGTATGGTGGGAAGACTCACCTCTCAAAGGCTGAACTGGCAAACTGAAGTCAGATATATCCCACGCTGCTCTTCCTAAACTGCCTATAATCAATGAGTAAATAACTCAGCATAATCCCATAAATACCCAGAGTCAACCCTGGTCAAAGTCAAGGTCTATAATCCATGCTGACCCTGACTCGTCGAGTGTAGCATGACACTCGTCGAGCTCCTTGTTTAACTCATCAGCTCGCTGAGTCACCCCAATGACTCGTCGAGTTCCTTGATGTTCACGGCCGTGAACTCCCAACCGGAAACCCATGACCATGAACCCTTGCCCGCGAACCCTTGACCATGAACCCTTGACCGTGAATGAGAAAACCCTTCCCGACTCGCCGAGTCACTTTCACGACTCGTTGAGTTCCCCTAGTCCAACATGTTTATGGTCCTTTCCAGTGGGACTTAAGGTCCCAAACTTCAGTTTTATCTTCTTATAGGGCAGATGTCATGTAAAGTTGTAAACTTTACGTGCATGGATGGCCTTACATGGCCATAACACCAAAACTAACCTTAAAATAAGGTTTTCATGAATGGAGAGGGGATAAGCTTATAAAAGATGCAACTTTATGCTATTTGGGACGTAAGAAGGTCTAGAACTGGAACCATATCATTGTGATAGGTCCAGATCCAAGCTTGATTCCATTTTCCCCTCAATAATGACCATAATCATCCAAGTGGAGATCTAAGACTTCAAGGCTTAAGATGACGAAATAATACCTCAGTAAAGTGCCCAAAACGTAGTAGATGCTGGATCTGATGTTTCTCCCTTGATCCTTCTTCCTCCAACTTGAAATCCTTCCCAAGATTCACCAATTTATCTCACCAAGGCTCTCACTTCTCTCACAAGAGGGTTTGCGGCCGTGAACAGTTCCTAGGGTGCAAATGGGAGGCTATGGAGGCTGTTAATAATGTTTATATAGGGGGCAAACCCTAAAGTTAAGGTTTTCATTAAACAGCCCCAACTCGACGAGTCGAGCCTTCCGACTCGCCGAGTCACTTCCGACCCACGTCCATGATACACGACCCTACTCGACGAGTTGGACTTCCAACTCGCCGAGTCCATGCATATAACCTCCCCAATTGGCAAATTTCCAACCAATACCCGAAACAGGCGTTACAAGTCTCCCCCACTTGAACTAGACTTCGTCCTCAAAGTCTGTTGACCCAAATAAATCGGGGTAATGCTCTCGCATCTCTTCTTCCGGCTCCCATGTCCATTCGGAGCCCCTCCGATGCTGCCATTGCACTTTCACCAATCTTACTTCCTTATTCCGAAGAACCTTGGTCTTCTTATCCAGAATCACAACGGGCTTCTCAATGTAGTTCAGACTCTCATCCACATGGATGTCACCCAGCAAGACGACCGCGGCCTCGTCAGTGACACACTTCCGAAGCTGAGACACATGGAAGGTGTTGTGAATCCGGCTAAGCTCTTCCGGTAAATCCAGACGGTAGGCTACTTTACCCACTCGGGCCGAAATCCTGAATGGCAAAATATATTGGGGTCCTAGCTTACCCCTCTTTCGAAATCTGATGATTCCCTTCCAAGGTGACACCTTCAATAATACAAAATCCCCTACCTGAAATTCCAGGTCTGAACGCCGTCGGTCAGCGTAACTCTTCTGACGACTCTGCACAACTCGCAGTCGGTCGCGCACTTGCTGAATTAATCCGGTAGTCTTCAGCACTACCTCAGTGCTCCCCATGACCCGGTGTCCAACCTCATCCCACCAAACCGGGGTCATGCATCTTCGACCATATAACATTTCGAACGGGGCTCGATCGGTACTGGCATGATAACTGTTATTGTACGAAAACTCTGCCAGTGGGAGATACGTATCCCAACTCCCTCCAAAATCCAACACGCATGCCCGCATCATATCCTCCAGTGTCTGTATCGTCCTCTCGCTCTGGCCGTCGGTCTGGGGGTGATACGTTGTGCTAAAATGTGGCTGAGTGCCCAGCTCCTCATGGAATTTCTTCTAGAATCTGGATGTAAACCGAACATCACGTTCAGAGACTACCGACACAGGCACCCCGTGTCTAGCCACCACCTCATGCACGTAAATATCCGCTAACTTCTCCGTGGATATACTTTCGGAAATCGGAATAAAATGGGAACTCTTCGTCAGTCTATCCACAATCACCCATATGGCATCCACACCCCTCGCCTTCCTTGGCAACTTCGTAATGAAGTCAATCATGATCTCCTCCCACTTCCACATGGGAACGGGTAGCGGCTGGACCTTACCATGAGGCCGCTGATGCTCGGCCTTGACCTTCCTACAGGTCAAACATCGCTCTAAAAACCAAGCAATTTCCCGCTTCATGCAGGGCCACCAATAACTCAACTTTTCGTAGCTCCTGGATGTATAGAGAACTTGGACTTATGCGCTTCCTCCAATATTTTATGTCTCACTCCCCCAGTCATCGGTACCCACACCCGGCCACACTGCGTCAAGAGGCCACAACTATCCCTAACAAACTAAGGATACTGTCATCGGATCCTCTCTATATTCCAATTCTCTTTCTTCACTCCCTCAACCTGGGCCTCTTTGATCATCTCCAACAATGGAGAGATCACCGTCATTCTCAAACACATATTCCCAATCAGGGAACCTGCCGTCTTACGGCTCAAAGCGTCGACCACTACGTTGGCCTTCCCTGGATGGTATAGAATCTTGCAATCATAGTCCTTTAGCACGTCCAACCACCTCCTCTGTCGCATGTTGAGGTTCTGATGATCCATCAAATACTCCGGACTCTTGTGGTCGATGTAGATGGTACATCGCACTCCATACAAGTAATGCCTCCAAATCTTGAGGGCCAACACCACTGCCCCCAGTTCCAGATCGTGAGTGGGGTAATTCGCCTCATGTGGCTTCAACTGTCGCGAGGCGTATGCTATCACGTGCCCCCTCTGCATCAGTACCGCACCTAACCCTGAAATCGATGCGTCACAGTACACCACCAGATCGTCTAATCCCTCAGGTAGTACAAGGATCGGAGCCTCACACAATCTCCGTCTCAAGGTCTCGAAGGCCACTGCTGATCCGTACCCCACCAAAACATCATATTCTTCTTGGTCACACGGGTCAATGGCACAACAATCTTGGAGAAATCCAAGATAAATCTTCGGTAATAACCCGCTAAACCCAAGAATCTATGAATCTCTGATGCATTCTTTGGTACTTCCCACCGCCTCACAGCCTCAACCTTGGATGGATCAACCGAAATACCCTCCTGATTGATGATATTCCCCAAAAATTATACCTCTCGCAGCCAGAAATCACACTTGGAGAACTTGGTGTACAACTTTTCCGCCCTTAGGGTCTCCAACACCTCCCTCAAATGCTGCTCATGCTGCTCCTTGGTCTTAGAATAGACCAGGATATCATCAATAAAAACGATCACCGACCGATCCAGCATCGGTCTGCACACCCTGTTCATAAGGTCCATGAACGCTGCTGGGGCATTGGTGAGCCCAAATGGCATCACCACGAACTCATAATGCCCATACCGAGTTCTGAAAGCCGTGTTCGGCATATCCTCATCCCGAATCCTCATCTGATGGTACCCTAACCGAAGTTCAATCTTGGAAAACCAAGACACACCCTGTAGCTGATCAAAAAAATCATCGATCCTTGGCAACGGATAACAGTTCTTCACCGTTAGTTTGTTCAGCTCCTTATAATCGATGCACATCCTGTGCGATCCATCCTTCTTATTCACAAAAAGGATCAATGCTCCCCACGGGAAACTGCTCGGTCTTATGAACCCTCAGTCTAGCAGCTCCTGAAGCTGCATAGATAACTCCTGCATCTCAGGTGGTGCCAACTGATATGTTGCCTTTGCTATCGGAGCGGCACCAGGCACCAAATCGATGCGAAACTCCACCTGCCTCTCCGGAGGCACTCCCGTTAACTCCTCGGGGAAAGCATCCTGAAAGTCCTGTATAACCGGCACCCTGCCCACCTCGGTTGTGGTCTCTACCCTCGCATCCGAGATATAATCAAGAAATCCCGTACATCCCTGCTGCAGAAGTCTCCTAGCCCTCGCAGCCGAACAGAGAGTCGGCCCCTATGAGGCCCTATCACCATTTTGTTGGATAAGGTGTCTAAGTCTATAACTATTTCTGGTATGTACTTGACCCGACCCGGCATGGTCCATTTGGGTTGCATGGCATCATGCATTTGGATAGACTAAATGAGAGAAATAACACTTGTGGTTTATTAATATATTATAAGTTCTAATATATTAATAATATTATTTAATTAGTATTGATCAAGAATTAATCTAGGATTAATTAAGTGATCAAAAGATGACTAATTAAATATATGGGTTGATCATGTAAATCATCCATAACTTGTATAGTGGGCTAAAAGGCTCCATGGATAATCAAGTTGGGTTAAACCCATTGAATGCTCCATGGAGGCTCCATGGGAGTTACAAACCCATGGGTCATGGAAATGAAGAGTCATGCCACATTAGGGTTTACATGGTGTAACCCTAGATGTGACACACTATATAAGCAACATGTTCTCCACCAAAATCGGCGACACTAAGAAACAAGAGGGCTAGAGCCAATTTTGCAAGTGTAAGATTCTCTCAAAGTTTACTCCTTTGCATTTGGTGTTGTGTGAAGCATTTGAGGCATCACACTTGGGGTGCTAGGCTCACAAGGTTTCAAGGATCATAATCAACAACAAGGTAAGTTATTCTATCTTTCATTCAAGTTAAAAATGTTCCCCATGTATGCTAGATAGGAATATAACCTTGGAATTCAACTTTGCATGATTATTAGACAAAGATAGATCCAAGGTTATTAGGGTTGCATGTACACTTAGGAAGTGTTAGAATGCTCAAAACCCATCACATTTATCACCAGTTCTCCCCCACTTGGGGTCCGAACCCTCACCAACTGGCGCTCACAATCGATCATGGCCCCGTTGGCCCCCAACCAATCCATCCCGACAATCACTTTCAACCCTCGCAACGGTATCAGAACTAAGTCGACACGAAACCTCTCACCAAGCACATTCAGGACACAGTCCCGATACACCCTCGCAACAATCACAGTGCGGTCATCTGCAATCTCTACCTCGAGCGGGGAATCCAAAGTTCACGGCGCGTCCCAGAACTTCTTGCTAAGCGCAAGAGACACAAACGATCGGGTAGCACCCAAATCAAACAAAACATGAGCCAACATACCATTGACCAAAAAGGTCCCTAAACAAGCATAATATATATATATATATATATATAAGTCGAGCAAAACATAATGAGCAGAGAATAATAGTTACGTACCAGCCACAACGTCTGGTGCTGCCCGAGCCTCCTCGGTGGTCAGCTGAAATGCACGGCTCTTCACTGCCGGAACATCCGCCCACCTGGTTGCAGTGAAAACAAATCAAGCTCTTCGTGGGACAGTCCTTGCTCAAGTGGCCCTGCTGTCCATATGCATAACATCCCGAGCCTGTGACACAACAAGCTCTACTGTGCACCCTACTACACTTGGCACACCGACCTCGACCCTGCTGACCCCTTCTGGAAGTGTCTAAAGTCTTAGGCTTCTTAGCCTGAGCCACCACTTCCTGTGCCTGCTCCGGCTTCCGCTTGGTGCGGAAGTCCAACTCTATTTCCCGTTCCCGAACCTTCTCTACCATCTCGTTCAGGGTTTTGCACCGTGTAAATCTCACAAACTCCCGGCTATCATCCCTCAGCATGGAATGATATCTCGTCCTCCACATATCCTCATCGGTAGCGTAGTGCGGAATCAACAAAGCTCGTTCCCGAAACTTGGCGGTGATCTCCGCCATAGTCTCGGTAGTCTGCTGAAGGTCATGAAACTCCCTTACCATCCGTTGCACCTCAATAGGTGGTGCAAACTCCTCATCGAATCGCCGGACAAACTCGGCCCACGTCATCTCAGCCACACCAGCCGCTCCCACCTGGCTCGTCACCTCTCCCCACCAATTTCAGGCTCTGTCTCTCAGCATACACGAGGAAAAACCCACCTTGGCCGCATCCGGGCAAGAACTCGTGTGATAGGGGTTCTCAATATCCGCCACCCAGCGTCGGCTAACGATGGGGTCCCTGACCTCGAGGAACTCCGACGCTTCGTACGCCTTGAACTCCCGAAACGAGGGAGTTCGGGCTCCGATCTGGCTTGCAACAATCTCAGTTTTGAATGACCCGAGCCTCTCCTCCATGATTTCCATAATACCTTCCTTGACCGTCCGAAAGATCACTGGGGTGGCGTCAAGGATACCCTTCGTAACCTCGGCTGCAATGATCTCCTGCAGCCTTTCATAAATGGGCTCTGCACCACTGCTCGATCCGGATCCGGATCCTGATCCTGATCCCCCTGTCCCTAAGCGTGTCATCACCATGCCGAACTCTTGAATGTCATAAACCATAATAATTAGGACATCTACATAGGGGATCTTCCCACATCGGTCCTCCTTAAAGCTGTCAGGTCTAGCACTAGTTCGGGTACAGGTCCTGTGCTTTCAGTAGTACGGGCCCAATACTACCTTCCACACCTACCTGTACCTTTCCCCAAAGCTCTACCTGATAACCCCAAATCGTCCCAAAACCAAACCACATCCCACAACTATTACATACATCAATCTCAGACTACCATAAGATTTACTCTACTCATATCAATCAAACCAATCATAACAGGTTGCCTTTATGCATGCAAATTATACAAAGGAAGGATCAAATAGACTTTCGAATAAGAGATCCTACCCTAGGACCACAACCAGACAAGGAACAGGAAATAAGGCCAAATTAATCATTCTAGGGCTATAAGCTTCTAACCGTATATAATTTTTAAAAGCATACACATAGCAAGTTCCATACGATAATCATAGCTTAATCATCAGTATAACATGGCTAACATATTGGGGAACTACTTACTTGGCTCAGCTAATCACGCGCGTTTCACTCTCATTTTTTCCATTCCTTAAAAGTTTTTAATTTTTATTTTGAAAACCAATTTTACCATTTCCTTAGTTTAAGTCCTGACACACCTGAGAGTGTGCCCGAATCCCTCAAACCAAGGCTCTGATACCAACTTGTAACGACCCAATTTTTACAAAGAAAATTTTCATTTTTGAATACTTAAACACAATTCCAATATCAAGAAATCCAGTTATAATTGTTTTCAAAACATAATTTAAATACAACTTTTATCCCAAACATCAGAGTGTCCCACAAAAGTATGAGAGAGTGCACGTCGCGCCATCAAGCTTTGCCCTTGCCCTTGGGCTCCGATGTACCTGAAACAAATCCACAAACTGTAAGTTAGTTCTTAGTAAGTTCCCCCAGAGCATACCCCAAGCACAAATCACATAGCACATATCATAAAGGCTATAAAGACTACCTCTACCTCATACCACATAACATCTTAGCTATAAAGTTATCTCTACCATTAGCCATAAAGGCTATCTCTACCGTTAGCTGTAAAAGCTATCTCTACCAATAGCCATAAAGGAAATCTCTACTGTTAGCTATAAAAGCTATCTCTACTAGAGCCGTGAAAGCTATCTCTACCGCATATTACAACAAAATCATGCCACACACGTCTACACAACGAGTATATCAACTAGTATGAAATGGGCCGGCCTTGGTGCCTTAGACCCATTGGTATGGTGGGAAGACTCACCTCTCAAAGGCTGAACTGGCAAACTAAAGTCAGATATATCCCACGCTGCTCTTCCCAAACTGCCTATAATCAATGAGTAAATTACTCAGCATAATCCCATAAATACTCCCAGAGTCAACCCTGGTCAAAGTCAAGGTCTATAATCCATGCTGACCCTGACTAGTCGAGTGTAGCATGACACTCGTCGAGTTCCTTGTTTAACTCATCAACTCGCTGAGTCATCCCAGTGACTCGTCGAGTTCGTTGATGTTCACGACCGTGAACTCCCAACCGCAAACCCATGACTGCGAACCCTTGCCCGCGAACCCTTGACCGTGAACCCTTGACCGTGAATGAGAAAACCTTTCCCGAATCGCCGAGTCAATTTCACGACTCGTCGAATTCCCCTAGTCCAACATGCTTACGGTCCTTTCCAGTGGGACTTAAGGTCCCAAACTTCAGATCTATCTTCTTCTAGGGCAGATGTCACGTAAAGTTGCAAACTTTACGTGCATGCATGGCCTCACATGGTCATAACACCAAAACTAACCTTCAAATAAGGTTTTCATGCATGGAGAGGGGATAAACTTTATGATATTTGGGACCTAAGAAGGTCTAGATCTGGAACCATATCACTGTGATAGGTCCAGATCCAAGCTTGATTCCATTTTCCCCTCATTAATGACCATAATCATCCAAGTGGAGATCTAAGGCTTCAAGGCTTAAGATGACGAACTAATACCTCAGTAAAGTGCCCAGAACGAAGTAGATGCTGGATCTGATGTTTCTCCCTTGATCCTTCTTCCTCCAACTTGAAATCCTTCACAAGATTCACCAATTTATCTCACCGAGGCTCTCACTTCTCTCACAAGAGGGTTTGCGGCCGTGAACAGTTCCTAGGGTGCAAATGGGAGGCTATGGAGGCTGTTAATGATGTTTATATAGGGGGCAAACCCTAAAGTTAGGGTTTTCATTGAACAGCCCCAACTCGACGAGTCGAGCCTTCCGACTCCCCGAGTCACTTCCGACCCACATCCATGATACACGACCCTATTAGACGAGTTGGACTCCCAACTCGCCGAGTCCATGCATATAACCTCCCCAATTGGCAAATTGCAACCAATACCTGAAACAGGCGTTACACTTGTCATTATAAACTTGGTTATATTCCTTAGCTAAAATGGTAGTCCTATCACAATAGATAGAAAATTACAAATTGGTCTCGACCACAATGGAATATTATAAATCAAACTTATCCATTCTGCTTCTTTCTCAACACCTAGTGCAATAAACTCATATTCCAACGTTGAGCTTGTAATGAAAGTTTGCTTCTTTGACCTTCAAGAAATGGCACATCCCCAAGCAAGAATACCTAACTACTCATAGATGAATGATCCTTTATTTTACATATCCAATTAGCATCAAAGTAATTTTCTATAACAAAAGGACATCCCAAGTAACTCAAACCATAATTCATGGTTCCATTGAGATACTTGAATACACTTTGAACCACTTGCCGTTGTTAAGTACTAGGATCACTAGTGTATACTCAACCTTATATACAGTACCAAACCTAGTGCTTGTAACGGAAAATGAGATATAAGGCAGAAAATTGTCATCTAAAAGACCTAAGCAATGTTTGATGTTACCCTTGTCCTTAGTTGGGACAATTTAGTACAAGATGTTCAAATAAGGGATTGGATACTTTGGGACCAATCACTTAAAAGAAGGAACAACCCATAAGAGATAAAGGAAAAGCTTCCCAAATGACCACCGGGGAAGCAAGAAACATATATGATGAATAAAATTTAGGTATCCTAATATTAAATTTTTTCAATTAACATTCCAAGTGATTTGGGAACCAAATTATTTATGTATTATTATAATGTTACAAAAGTGTATATATATATATATATATATATATATATATATATATATATATATATATATATATATATATATATATATATATATATAGTAATGACATGATATGAGAATGTGCGATCACAAGTATAAAGTGGTAAAGTGTACCAATATAAGTTTTAGAAATTGAACCTTTGATTTTTATGTGGTGATACAAAGAAGTGACCTCGCAACCAAAATAAGAAGAAAATGTGTTTTGGTTGGTTATAAATGTTAAGTGTTTTGGTGGAAGAGAAGTTGAAAGAGAAGCAAATGTTAAATCTGCCCTAGAGATGAGAAGATTGACCTTTGGTGTGTCCAACACCGATGGTCTACTTTATCGTATTAGTTTATTTGGCATATATTTTTTAATTAATATATCGGTTAACGACTAAATTACATTATGGTAAGCTATACTTTGGAGACATCCTAGTTAACTAACTCTTGTATTTTTCCTTATAAATAGAGGTAATGGGTAAGTGTAATTGTATTTATTTTTACCATCAATGGAAATAAATATAAAGTAAATTATTCATCAAAACTTGTGTTGTTCTCATTTGATTATTGTTTTCCTTTCAAGAATTAATAGAAACAACCTTGTTCTTAAATATGTACTCTTCTTTAAATATTGTTGCTGACATATTTTTTTTCTTTATTTTTCAAGCTTAAACGATCCTTATTTTTCTAAACTCGACAATTGGTATAAAAGCTTAAGTGGCTGTTCTTTTAAACTCCAAGATTATATCTATATGAAAACACAATTTCATGCACTTCTGAGAGCTTACAAAAAGAAGCTTTATATACCACTAAGCTTATATTTTCAAAATGAAATGAATAATAATATACACCAACACTATTCATTGAACATCTCAAACAACGTGGGTAGCTCCACAAGGGCTCCCATAATTATTATAGAAGAATGCCATCATTTCTCAACAAGAATGGCGAAATATCTAAAAAGACATAGATGAGATATATGAAGATCAGTATAAAAGGACCACATATGCCGATTCCATGAGCTTTCTTGTGGTGCTCCACCAATTATTCTTATCTCATTATTAACTGCAAATTAACACACCAAATCTACGTTACTTTGTTTAACCCCCGCAGATTCGGGCTAGACATTTAAGATATTATAGATAATCTTAGCTAAATATTTAGTAGTTGTAATGACTATCTCAGTGATATAAGGAACATTTAAATTTGATTTCGTATGAGGAAGTTATGCTTCTTCGAAGTTTCGTGATCCAACCGACAAGGCTGTGCGCGTCATGAAAAGTGAATCGAAGATCGGTTGCTTATTAGCCTAAGTAATCTAAACGAAAGTCATAGTAATCATAAAACCGAGCGCATGCATATCGAGAACGTCCAAATCTGACTTCATATGAGGAAGTTATGATTTTTCGAAGTTTCAGTATAAGAGTGTGTGACATAGAAACCAAAATTTAGATCGGTCGAATGTTAGTCGAAACAATATAAACGAGAGTTGAAGATATCGTAAATACAATCTCGTCGATATAAAGACAGTCAAGAACGGATGTCGTATGAGAGACTTATGATTTTTACACAGACTTGAGTAGTCTATGCCTGCTAAAAATATAAATTAAAAAAATAAAGTGAGAATTAGCCAGCGGAGTCTAATCGAAAAATGTAGATCTCGTCGATATCTACACATGTATATAAAGAACGTCAAAAAGGAGTTTGCATGAAGAAGATACGATTTTTTGAAGATTTCCTGGCGGCGCCAAGCGTAGAGGAGCGCGACACGCGCTTCTAGAAGGCAGAAAAACAGACCAAATAGAAGCCGACACATGGCACAAAACGGCAGGGGAGACATTGCCTTAAGCGATCGACTCACAAATAGAAAGGCACAACGCGTATGATCAAAATCCACCTATAAATAGCAGCCGCCCCCATTCTTCTTCACAATCCACAATATTTCTCTCTGAACTCTCTAGAGCAAAAATCTCTATATTTCCTTAGAATTTAGGGAATTTAGCTAGGCTCTGAAGTATTTAAGAGCCCGACAAGTAGAAGCTCTCGAGTCAGAATTCTGCCAATGCAATTTTCGACTTTTCGCTAGAAAATCTCTGTAAGTTGAGCTACACTTATATTGCTTTCAGTGTAACTTATATTTATATTCCTAATCGTTATAAATAAGATTTATCAGTAATTGCATGTCATAATACTGATGGATTTACTTATAGGGGTGATGTCTATGCTAGATTTTGTTGTTGAATGTGAAGCCACAGCTGGTCAAAAATGGCAGGAACAGTGTGAAGTTGTGAAGCCACAATTGTTGAATGTGAAGCCACAATTGTTGAATGTGAAGTTTTTTCAAAGGTTGGCTGAAGACCCGGTTGTGTTTTTTGACTACTTCTGATTTCCATCTCTATATAAGAGATTCATCTGTATTTGTAAAACTTGTATCTAGTGTAACACAGAAAGAGTGCAGATTAGCACCAAGAAATATAAATTCCTAGTTACCGGTGGACGTAGGTCAGAGAAGGACCGAACCACGTTAAATCCCTCGTGTTCATCCTTGTGTTCTTGTTTTTCGTGAGCTGTGTGTGTGTTTAGAGTCGTGTGTTAAGTGTCTCGATCCTAACAAGTGGTATCAGAGCAAGGTTGTAGCTCCAGAAAGTGATTTTAAGTTTTTGGTCGAAATTTTTTTTCGTCAAAAACGATTTTAGTGTATACCGTTGGAAAGGTCTCGTTTCGAAGATTCCGAAAATATTTTTTTCTGAATTTTTTGACCACCGGAAGACGTCCAAATCGCCGGTCAAAGGTTTGCCGGAATAGTGACCGGAAAAACCAGTTTTGCCGGAGAAGACGACACTGTAGACCGGAGTTCCGCCGGAGAAGACGACACTGTAGACCGGAGTTCCGCCGGAGAAGACGACACTGTAGCAACACTGTAGCAGATTTGAAAAATTTGCAATTTGGCCCCTGAATTTCCAGAAAATTGCAAGATAGGTCATTGTTCTTTCAGAAAATGGCAGAAAGCAGTAAGCTTCAGATTGAGAAGTTTGATGGGAAAGATTTTGGTTGGTGGAAGATGCAAATTGAAGATTTGCTCGTGCATAAAGACTTGGACGCAGTTTTAGGTGAAAAACCGGAGGCGATGACACAGGCAAACTGGGAGACTTTGGATAAGAAGGCCAAGGCATTTATTAGACTGATGTTGTCAAAGGATGTTGCCTTCAACATTTTGAAGGAGACCTCGGCAAAGGGAATCATGGAGGCATTGTCTAATATGTACGAGAAGCCGTCGGCAGCAAATAAAGTCTTCCTGATTCGGGAACTAGTCAACACGAGGATGAGGGAAGGAAGTTCAGTTACAGTACACATCAAAAATTTGAACTCGATTTTATCCAGACTTGGGTCAGTGGGAATAAAATTTGAGGACGAAGTTCAAGCTTTACTACTGTTATCATCATTACCTGACAGTTGGTCCGGAACAGTTACAGCCGTTACTAGTTCCGCAGGATCGAAAGAGCTCACTTTTGAGGGAATTCGGGATTTAATTCTAGGCGAAGACGTCAGACGAAGAAATTCCGGGGAATCATCAAGTGAACAATTGAATGCGGTCAGAGGTAGAAGAAATAACAGAGGCAGTGGAAGCGGGAACAGGAGAAGGAGTCAGTCGAGGACTCGAAATGATGTGACTTGTTGGAACTGTAAAGAGGTTGGACATTTCAGGAATCAATGTCCAAAAGACAAGAAAGAAGTTAACGTTGCAGTAGACCATTCAGATGATGATGTTTTGATCTGTAGTGTGGAGAGCAATGTGGATTCCTGGGTTATGGATTCGGGTGCTTCATTTCACGCTACCCACAGCCGTGAAGCACTGCAGAATCTAAAAGAAGGAGATTTTGGTAAGGTAAGACTGGCGAACGATAAGGTTCTTGATGTGACGAGCATAGGTGACTTAGTTTTGAAGACTCCAGTTGGTCCATGGACTTTGAAGGATGTCCGGGTAATTCCAAGTCTGAAGAAACAATTGATTTCTGTTGGGCAGTTGGATGAACAGGGACACGAGGTTAAGTTCAGGAATGGGCAGTGGAAGGTTGTCAAAGGAAATCTTGTGATAGCTCGTGGACATAAGAAGGGTTCGTTATATATGGTCAGATTACCATCTGAGGGAGTAACCGTCCCAGTTCAGAAGAAAAACAAAATCCGGTTCATAGAGTCTCGTGGACAGAAGAAGGTTTGCTTTGCAGATGGCAAACCCAGAGTCACAGGTCAGATTCAGGTTGAACGTGTTTGGAACAGTTCAGAAAAACCAGTCAAGGGCATTCATAGCAGTGGGAGCAAGGGTTGTGCTTCAGCTAGAATACCCAGAACATAGTGGGTTAAGAGAACCAGTATTCCATCTGTAAAAGTCTCTCCAGATTATCTGCTTCATATGGAGAGTGTCGTTTGTTCTCAAGATGTTCCAGGATCGGGCAGTTCATTTCAGTGGGAGCCGGTGGAGACAGAGAACAGGTCAGTGGCAGACTTAGCCATGACTGATGCGTTGGAGCTAACGAAAGCTTCAACTGGCCTTCAGGTTGATTGAAGAGAAGGCCAGGGTAACTAGGAAGGAGTTAAGATCAAATACAGATGTACAGTTGAAGCACAGGTGAAGATTGTTCCGTGGCTTCAAGTGGGAGATTGTTGAATGTGAAGCCACAGCTGGTCAAAAATGGCAGGAACAATGTGAAGTTGTGAAGCCACAATTGTTGAATGTGAAGCCACAATTGTTGAATGTGAAGTTTTTTCAAAGGTTGGCTGAAGACCCGGTTGTGTTTTTTGACTACTTCTGATTTCCATCTCTATATAAGAGATTCATCTGTATTTGTAAAATTTGTATCTAGTGTAACACAGAAAGAGTGCAGATTAGCACCAAGAAATATAAATTCCTAGTTACCGGTGGACGTAGGTCAGAGAAGGACCGAACCACGTTAAATCCCTCGTGTTCATCCTTGTGTTCTTGTTTTTCGTGAGCTGTGTGTGTGTTTAGAGTCGTGTGTTAAGTGTCTCGATCCTAACATTTGTGAGGTGTTTAAAGTAAGATTTCCAAACAACATACTCTGTATACCAAACATACCTTACCTCCGATATAATCTTACATGGTTTCTCCTTGCTTTATAGATCTTTATGTAGACAATGGGATTGTTGAGGAATCTAGACTATAATTAGTCACAAAACTAAGACTTAGTGATATTCTTACCTAGGTCATATCAAAGGAAAAGCTAAAGTGCTAGGCGAAGCGCTTCCTGAATTTCAAATCATCCACTTTAACAAGTGAGTCCATTGTTACTTTCATCTTACATATAGAAATGAAGTATTTGATGGGATTTAGGTAAACAAACAAAATTAAAACCCTTAAGTTTGCATGCAACCTAAATAGGATCTATGTTTTCTCAATTAAACCTATAACTAAGAACATCATAAAGAAACATGGAAACCCTAGGGTATTTTCAAAATCATGATTAAAGGGTTTTAGGAATACATACCTTTTAGTTGTTGTAGTAAACAACTAGTATTCCTCTTGAAGACTTCTTGGAAGCAAGCACCACAAGTGTCGTACCTCTAATGGAATCACACCTAAGCTAGCAAGAGAATGAACTAGGAGAGAGGAGAGAATTTTCGTCCAAGGCTATGGAGAAGAAGGCATGGGACGAAATCAAGGAGTAGGAGGCTCCATATATAGTTGAGGAAACTTGGTGCCAAAGCTAGGGTTAAAGGGAAATCCCTTAGATCCTTTGCTTGGTGACCAAGTAGCCGATAACCCCTTGTCCAAGTGGCCATGGACGAAATCTCCTAGGGATTCCCTATAGATTTTCGTCCACCTCCTCCAAGGGGTTCTAGAGGATTTCTTTCTCAACTATTAATAAATAACAAAACAGTCCCTGTACTTTTAATTAATCCAATTAATCCCAAAATTAATCCCAATTAATTTCTGATTAATTATTAATTAAATAATATGATTCTAATTAATATATTATTTTAATAACACATTAATAAACCAATTACTTAACTTATTATTCACATAATAAATTAATCTCTCTCTCTAAAATCATCCTGTCTAATTGCTAGTTTTGAGGGCAACCCAAAGGACTGTGCTACTATCAATTCAAGTTTATATTAATTATAGTTATGGGCTTAGACACCTAATCCAAAAATCTCCCACTTGGATAAGTCTGTAACTATAATTGCCAGTATAACTTCTAAACCGATCAACAAATCGTAGCTTCCAAAAGCCGTTGTCGAACACTGACCCAGTTAGTTACGTGTTGTAACAACGTAAATTTCCAAAATAATTTTTCATTTTTAAACCATACTTTTATTCATAAGGTAATATCAAACATAATGTATCCAATGTTATCATAACAAAACATATCCCAGAATCTCAAGACATAAACTCCATAAGTGTGTACGGATCATGCCGACGCCTTCCCGCGATTCTCGCTAGTACCTGAAACACATAACACAACAACTGAAAGCACAAAGCTTAGTGAGTTCCCCAAAATACCACATACAACACATACGCCACTCGAGGCTACAGTACGACCCTCCGATCGATGTGTCTCAGCGGGACCCTCCAGTCCCGTAGCTCGTTGGACCCTCTGGTCCGGTCATAGCTCGTTGGACCCTTCGGTCCGGTCTATATCGTTGGACCCTTCGGTCCTGTCTATATCGTTGGACCCTTCGGTCCGGTCTATATCGTTGGACCCTCCGGTTCGGTATATACAACACATAGCATGCATATATCACATAGCACATAATCTCATACATACACATAGCACACAAGACCCTCCGGTCTACACATAGATACCACTCTGGGTAATGTATAGTGAGAAGACTCACCTCGGATGATGAACAACTCCTATAGACACTGTTGATACGCACCAACCTCTATCTCTGTGCCAAACCTACAATTATCTCAATTAGGAATTAGGTCCAACCCCTTACTTATTAGGTCTAAAGATAGACCACCTACCAGCCCATCAATGCCCTAAACCCATTGGGCCCACCAAGGCCCAATAATAAATGGGCCCTCACACAGCCCAATTCCCAAACAAAAGGCAAGCCCAAACCAAGGGCCCAAAGCACATATATACACTTCTCTAGTCCAAGACTCTATTGCATGAAGTCCAAACTCCAGGCCTAACACTCAAGGCCCAACAAAATGCCTAGCCCAAAAACCCCCAGAAGGAGTTACACGGGGCGTACCCCCTTAGTACGCTCAGCGTACCCAAACGCGCATGGAACTGATCGGGGACCTCAATCCACTACGCTGCGCGTTCTGAGACTTACGCCCAGCGTAAGTCCCAGACTCATCCTTTCTATATTTTTGGTCTTAAACGGTTAAGACATAAACTCAAACTCTAGATCTGACTTCTCTAAGATCACTTAATCCATAAAGTCGAGACCTTTAAGCCTTTGCATGGCTGTAAAGGTCCCTAATCACTCTAACACCTTTCCTTCTTCCTCATAAAGTCTAGATCTCATGCATGGCTCAATATTCACGTCCAAGATTGGATTTTTATGAACATACAACTCGTATTACCCTGAAATATGGCAGATCTAGGCCAATGGAGACCATTTGCTCATAAAGTCTCCACCTTGGGACCAAAAACCCTAAAAATTGGTCCAAGAAACACAAATAAAAAATGACAAGGAAAGCTTTGAGCTTTTTACCTCAGAAAGAAGCTCCAACCTCTGTAGAATTCGGATCTACTCTTGTCCACCAACTTCTAGCTCCTAAAATGGCCTCCTCTTCTTTTTCACCACCTTGAAATGGCACTTTGAAGCTTAGAATACACACTCAAGCTTAATACGGGTTTTCTGCTCTCTTAGGGTTCACTCACTGAAGTATGGTGGCTGGGGATAAGGCCTTAACATTCCTTTTATAGTGTACAAGCCTCAAATTAGGGTTTGCATCTGGGCTCGCTACGCCCAGCGTAATCCTGGGTACGCCCAGCGTACCTAGGCGAGCCCGCGTCCAACTTAAGCGCATGAGTACGCGCAGCGTACTCTTCAGTACGCCCAGCATACTCATTTGCCTTAATATTTCCTTTAAGGGTTAAACTTGACAACTTGGGAAAGAAGAAGGGTTTAATAGATATATCCAAATTCCCGGATGTTACACGTGTCCAAAGATAAGTAATATCCTTCAGACATGAGTCATGGAAGAGGATCAATCTCATTGTCCAATAATTTGTTTCCCGAATTCTGATTTGTAATGACATAGAAATTCTAATTGAACATATCGATTTTGTCCTGGCCGGGCCCGACACTATAAGTCAACACTAAATCATCGAGGGGCCCAAATATATCGCTTTTCTCGTTAGGGAAAAAAGAACAGATAAACTTTGACTTATATGCTTGTACCATCTACTCACCAAATCATGCACAACAATGCGTTTTATAACATCAAGTTACTGATGCGTTTAAATATTATCAGTGAACAAATGATTTGCAAACCAAAACTCAAATATCTCCATTTAAAGATTATAAGATATTATCGTCTCAGAATTACTCGTGATAAATTCCATGAAGTAATTCTCTGAGCGTGAGTTAATCCAATACTTAAATCTCAATTTTAAAAAGTACGCATGAACATTGCAGCAATACCATTGCTTTGTCTTAAACTCTTCAGACAATCTACAATCCAATTCATGACAGTCTTAATTCACTACTTACTTCCAAAAGTACGAACGAATGTGGAGTTTGAATAATCGAATTATTCGGGAAGTAAAACATGCAAAAATGAAACACAATAATAAGCAATTGACAAAAGGTAGTAAACAAACTCATAAATAATTCTGTATTATTTAATCACCAAAAGTCAATTAGCTTAATTTGTTACAAGTTTCAACTAACTATCTAACTACTAAAACTAATATCATCTCTCAGACAAATGCTCCTAGCATGCTGAATGTGTTTGACCCTAGTCAGACCCTTTGTGAGGGGACCTGCAGGATTCTCTTCTGATGATACCCTCTTCACTACGAGGTGACCTTCTTCTACCCTATGTCTAATGAAATGGTATTTTCTGTCGATATGTCTTGATCTGCCATGATCTCTTGGTTCCTTTGTCAAGGAAACCACTCCTTCATTATCACATAAAATTTCCATTGGCTTCTTGATGGCTGGAACAACTCCAAGGTCTTCGATGAAGTTATTCAACGAAATTGCCTCCTTTGATGCTTCGCTCACCGCTATGTACTCTGATTCACAGGTAGAATCAGACACCATCTCTTGTTTGGAACTTTTCCAAGTAACCCTCCTCCATTTAAGGTAAACACCCAACCAGATTGAGAACGAAAGTTGTCTCTGTCTATTTTAAAGTTGGCGTCCCTATACCCAGTTACTCCCAATGTGTCACTGCCACCAAGTACTAGGACCCAACCTTTAGTTCTTCGTAGATACGTGAGAATATTCTTAAATGCTATCCAATGAGCTCTACCTGGATTTCCCAGATAACGACTGACCATACTCAAGGCAAAGGTCACATCAGGGGAGCACATGTCATAACATACATAATAGATCCAACGACGGAAGCATATGGAACTCTACTCATTTCTGCTATCTCAGCATTAGTACTCGGGTTCTGAGTCTTACTCAGTTTGGTATTACTCTGTATAGGCAGTTCTCCTTTCTTGTAATTTTCCATACAAAAATGTTTTAGAATCATTTCCAAGAATGTACTATGACTAACTCCAATTAGTCTTTTACCCCTGTCTCTCAGAATTCTTATCACCAGAATATAAGCAGCCTCTCCCAGATCCTCCATAGCGTAACATTGTCCAAGCCAAGACTTAACCTCTTGAAAAGTTGGCATGTCATTTCCTATAAGAAGTATGTCATCGACATACAATACTAGGAAGGTTACTGTACTCCCACTAGCTTTGACATATACACAGGACTCATCTTCACTTCTGGAGAAACCAAACTCCTTGACTTTATCATCAAAGCAAAGATTCCATCTACGAGAAGCTTGTTTTAATCCATAGATTGATTTATCAAGCTTACACACTCTATTGGGAAACTTTGCATCAACAAAACCCTGTGGCTGACACATGTAAACATTGTCAGCCAACTTCCCATTAAGGAAAGTGGTTTTGACATCCATCTGCCAAATTTCATAGTCATGAAATGCAGCTATGGGGAGCATTATCCTAATAGATTTTGCATATGAGTTCTATCTTTCTCTTTCTCTCTCTCGAAAAACTCCCCTTCGTGCTATAAAGACCATCTTCTCACTAGGTTTATAGAACAAATATCTAAAGGACTTATGTGGATAGCCGATGAAAATACATCCCTTACTTCAAGGTTCAAGCTTGTCATGAGTCTCTCGTCTAAAAAAAGCTTCACAACCCCAAAACTTGATATGAGCCTTCCCTGTCCACATCTCGTGAGGTGTTTTGGCAACCTTCTTAGTTCAGACAAGATTAATAATGTGGGCGACAGTCTCTAAGGCATACCTCTAGAATGAAATTGCAAGAGAAGCTCGACTCATCATGGAATGAACCATGTCTAACAAGGTCCGATTGCGCCTCTCAGCCACACCATTAAGTTGGGGTGTCCTAGGAGGTTTCAATTGTGAAACTATTCCACATTCCTTGAGGTAGTCGTGGAACTCGATACTAAGATACTCACCGCCTCTATCGGATCTAAGCATCTTTATCTTCCTGCCCAGTTGATTCTCGACCTCATGTTTAAATTCCTTGAACTTTTCAAAGGTTTCTGACTTATGCTTGATTAATTAGATATAACCATATCTGCTATAATCATCAGTAAAAGTCACATAGAATCGATTAACATCCTTTGTGGTGGATCTGAAGGGCCGCACAGATCTGTGTGTATGAGGTCCAACAAACTTTCACCTCTTTCACAAGAATCAGTGAAAGGTGATTATGTCATCTTACCCAAAAGACAAGATTGACATTCATCATCTGACCTTAGGTCAAATGATTCCAACACTCCATCCTTTTGGATTTGGGCGATGCATCTCTTGTTAATGTGTCCAAGATGACAATGCCACAAGTACGCTTTGTCTATACCATTAGACGAATCAATTTGAAATACACTATTGCCTAAACTGTCTACACACATCACAGTTTCATACACACCCTCACAAGGTAAAGCTTCAAAATAAAAAATACCATTTTTATAAGCCGAAATAGAACCAATCTCATCATTAAAAGAATATCCAAAACCTTGTTTAAACAATGCATGAAAGGAAATAATGTTTCGTGTCATTTATGACGAGTAGAAACAATTTAATAAATCTAAACAAACTCCATCACTAAGCACTAGACTATAAACTCCAATCATGGTGACAGGTTGTAAGTCCCAAAAATTAGCTTGAGTATCAATCAGATCCACTTGATGATGCGAAATTCCAATCAAGTGGATGATGCAATATGCTCCTCTCTTATATCTCTCCTCCAGGACTCACTCTTATATATATATATATATATATATATATATATATATATATATATATATATATATATATATATATATATATATATGGACCGCAAGCAGTTCACGACCGCAAAGCAGTTCACACCCGTGAACACCATCTGAGCCGCAAACACTCCAACCGTAATCCCAAGGCTGTTTTTGGTCCTAGACTGAAAATTACAATTGCCTAGAAAAGTAAAGTATAAACCATATTTTTGACCCAAAAATCTCTCCCTTGGTTTATAGCTTTCTTTTTTATTGACCCAACAAACTCCCCCTAAAAATGTAGTTGGCTTTTCTTGTCAATCTTCACTTTGAGATTGGCTTCAACGTTTATCTTCGATATCTTCACAACTTCAAGATGAACATATGAATCTTCTAAGTGAGTGAATTCATATTGAGCAGATGGGCTTTTCTTTAATATTTGACTTTGAATGAACGTTGGGTGAGGAGGCTTCATGTAGAGATTCTTAAAAATTTGCGCTTTCAGCTTAAGAATCTTCAGAGAGAATAACAGAGAACAAATCTTCTGGGTCACTTCAGCAGGTATAAAGATAGCAACAAATTGATTGAGGAGACTTCAATGCAATCTGTCACATAATATTCAGGTGCAGCTTCACCTTGCTTCTGAGGTTGAAAGATTGAATGTTGAAGGAATAATCTTCATTTCTTGTTCCTTCGAATGAGAATTCTTCGACAATCACGGATGAAGCTTTGGCTCAGAAAATATTGATACGGTCTCATGAGTGTCATCTACATCTGAATTCACTTTTCAAGACAAATTTTTTTTGAGATAAAAACAAAACTAAAAGAAAACTTAGCACACAATATTTTTGGATTTTTCATATTTTTCATATATTTGTTTGATTTTTGAATTTTCTGATTTTTGTTTGATTTTTGAATTTTGTTTGATTTTTATTTTACTTTTAATTCTCCCCCTAAATTTGTGCATAGAGGAAAACTATAAACAAATTTAACCTAAACAAAAATAATAACTAAATTCCAAAACTAATTTGGGATCAAAGTTGTCAAACAATTCAATATCGTTTATCTACACACACCTGCATGTTTAGATCTGGTCTATCACCAGTATTGTGGTCCACTTAAACACGAAGGATATTGACATGTTGGACAGATTATACATGACAAGACATTGTACTTATATTCCTAAATGGTCCATTTAGCTGACGACGACCAAGGATATTGTTGTCCACTTAAATTCAGCAGCGAGATCTACAGACAGCCTATTAAATAGTTCATTTTTAGATGTACTAGAATGTGTTCCCCACTTCCCGATACACCCCGGTAATCAAGAACTTCCAAATAACTCTTTACTTTAGGTGAGTAGACAATCATTAAGAGGGAAGTCAGATTTAGAGATAGGTGCATATGTTGTGTCCCAGGTCGGATCTCTTACAATCACATAGAGGGGACAACATATGGCTAACTAATATAGAGGCATTGAGAAGTAGAATGTTGCATATGATGTGTTCCAGGTTGGATCTCTTCCAATAACGCAGATGAGACAGCATATGACTAACAGATAGAAAGAATTGCATAGATAAGGAGATGCATAGAAATAGAGTTGCATATGTTGCATTCCAGGTCGGATATGTTCTAATCACACAGAGAAGGCAACATATGCCTAACAGATAGAAAGTAAGAAAATAATTTCCTACAGACCTATTTTATTAGAACCCCCAGTCGCCCTATCAATATCGGAATTAAGGTCATGAGTCCATACATCAAGGAAATGTTGAGCCACAGTTGTAGATAATTAACTTTTAGTGTATCTCGCAGGTTCCCATGTCTATCTCACTGCTTAATCTACCCGAGCGTCGTATGGTCAGTCCAAATGGAACTATCTAAGTCCATACTGTCAAGTCCTTTCATTGTCAAACTAGTTCTAGTCTAGTCCTTTTGAATCCTTTGTGCCTACCAGCACATTGAACATAGAGTCTAGACAATTTGGATTTAGTGCATTACACGCATATCAGGTTGCCCTTTAGCACTAGACTTCATATCACTTCCCAAAGAAACAATGCCACAAACGAAAAGCTGTAAGAAAATAAAAGATTATCTTTGAAACGAATGAATGTAGGAGAAAACTCAGGAGTATCGAGAAGAAAACTCAAAGTGTAAGTCACCGATTGAACTTGCATCCAGAAGGTCTGAGAACAGCACACATATTTCGATCTTAGAACAGATCCGAAAATTCTTCACATGGTTAAGCACAAACCCCATGTGTGATCCTCTCCTTTCTTCCATTCTTTCCTTTCCCGTAGAGGACACATACTCTCACTTAAAGTTCTGAGTGTTGTACAGTTGAGAGATATCCCTTACCATGTGCTTGGAACAGCCACTACCAACAAACCAAAGTCTGATGATATGCCTCCATAACTGCTCCAGCACAGAGCAGGATCAGTTGGTCTTTGGAACCCAGTCCATTTTGAAACTGGTTTGACCTTTGTCATCTTTTCAAGGAACTCTCTCCCATGACATATCCTGCTTATCACAAACAGAAGATGTAGAAATATTAGAATCATTAGAAGATTTGGGAGATTAAACCTCTGGTACCCATCTGTAGTTGGGTTTAACCCATTTCTTGTTCGATCGGATGGGTGCCTCGACACTTGATTTTGAACTTGAAGTCGGCTGCCGAGATGACTTTGATTTAACCAATATTGGCTTCACTGGAGCATCTCTTGAGCTTGACTTCTTGGCCGACATTCATTTCTTGTTCTTGGAAATTTGATTCTTGGCCTTTTGTGCGTTCCAGTCACCATTGCGCGATTGTGACATGGAAGGGTTTCTTTTGGAGGATCTTCCTCTTGTTGTATTTTGCCATCCTTGTGCAAAGTAGGGAATGTATGCGCGATTTGGACATTTTCTGGCAATGTGTCCAGGTGTTCCACAGTGAAAACATGTCTTTTTGTTCATGTACAAATTTTTTCTTCCTGCCCCTGGTGGCGTACCCTTGCCTTGTCTCTGATTGTTCCCACAAGCACACTTGCAGCAGGCCGTCTGTTTCACTTGCTTTGGAGGCCTGTACTTGCCAATAGCAGGTTTGTCAGAAGTAAATGAGTTAGAAGCAACAAATTCAGAGTTCAAGGAGTCATTGGTTTGTTCAATAGTGTTCTCCTTGTTCTTATCTTCCGCTATTTTACCTGCACAAGAAGTAGAATTATCAAAAACGTTCACCTTAATATTCTCAGTTGGCCCAGATTGTTCAGTCTTAACTGAAGCTAGTTCAGGGGTTTGGCCAAACTAAGCAGGAATTTCTTCCTCGTTGGTCTCAAGGGGTGTGGTATAGTTGTCATTTAAAGGAGGTGGTACACTATGATACCTTAGACCCTTGTTTTGATATCTTTGAATTTTAATTGCTTCTCAATCATAGATGCAACTACCTCACTTGACACGTCAAATTTCTTAAAGTTGAAATCAACATCTTTATATTTAGCTTTCAATGCATGAAGTTCGGCAGTTAATTCGGCAAGTTGTCTCTTAACATAATTATAGTTTTCACATTTGTTGCTGTATTCCTCTTGAAGGGTTCTAAAGTCATTTGTTTTGGCCTCTAGTTGAGCTTTTAGGGGTTTTTGAATTTTCCTTAGTGTATATCCTTCATATTTAAGGTACTCATTTTTCCTTTTTAGCAAATCATTTTGTTCACGAAAAAATTTAATTGTAGCTTCACAAGATTTAGAACATGAAACTTCATTGACCGGGATGTTTGAGGAACTCATTGTTTTAAAAAATTGCCCTCTGACTTAAAACCTCAAAAGTCAACCTTAAAAGTCAAGATTAAAAAGTCAAACTTAGAAGTCAAACTGAAAAGCTAAAAGTAAAAATTTGAAGGTTAAACGAGAAAGTCAAAGTTTAAAGTCAAAGGTCAAACTTGAAAGTCAAAGTCAAAACTTTAAGGTCAAAAGTCAAAAATGATAGTCAAAAATTAAAAATCAAAATTTTGGGTAGAAAATGAAAATTTAAAATTAAGAAAAATTGATTTTTGGGCTAAAAGTGTTAAAAATCCGAAACTAGGATCGAAAGTGTATCATTTGAGTTAAATCGCGAAGACATATAACAAGTTGCTTGCTAGATGAGTTGGTAAGGCGGTGGGCTGAGAGTATGGGAGACCCGGGTTCGAAACCTTGCTCCCCCAAATTTTTGAATATTTCCTCCTACTGAGAACCTGCAAGTACTACGCGCGCGAGGACTAAACACCAGGGCTAGACACCTGCTGGTCGAGAACGAGGCTGAACCGAGAACAACTGAAACGTAAACGCGAGGCTGCTGACCGAACACGTGCGAGGTGCGCGGCCGAGAACGTCTGAAGCCGGCCGTAAAAGCTTCTTCGGATTGGCCGTGAAAGCTTCTTCGGACCGGCCGTGAAAGCTTCTTCGGATCGGCCGTGAAAGCTTCTTCGGACCGCAAACCCTTCAGAGCTGTGCGAAATTGGCCGCTAGAACTCGCGATTTTTCGACTTTTTAGCACCAAAACTCGATCAAAAAGCCATTTTTATGAAAATCACAAAGAACAAACCCCCTATATTTCTTCAAAAACTATCCAAAAACGTAAAATCCTTCAAGAAACAGTGCAAAAATGCTCCAGATCTTGCCAAAATGATTGATACAATCCAACCTTTGATACCAACTGTAAGTCCCAAAAATTAGCTTGAGTATCAATCAGATCCACTTGATGGTGCGGAATCCCAATCAAGTAGATGATGCAAGATGAAATGAAGAAGAAGAATAAGGTGAATCTTCAATGTATTGATGATAAGAGTTATGATCCAACATAAGATTCACACACACACACACACACACTCTTCTTCTCTCTAACTTTCTCTCTCTAGAATATGCTCCTCTCTTATATCTCTCCTCCAGGCCTCATCCTCACATCTATATATATATATATATATATATATATATATATATATATATATATATATATATATATATATATATATGGACCGCAAGCAGTTCACGGCCGCAAAACAGTTCACGGCCGTGAACACCACCTGAGCTACAAACACTCAAGCCGTAATCCCAAGGCTGTTTTCGGTCCTAGACTAAAAATTGCAATTGCCTAGAAAAGTAAAGTATAAACTATATTTTTGACCCAACACAGGTGAATATCGCCTATTCCCCATGATCAAGTTTATTCTACCATGCTCCGCATCCTCACTTCTTCTTATCCCCTGCAAATCAGAACAAATGTGAAATCCACTTCCTGTATCAAGGACCCAAGAACGCGAATATGATGAGTTTTTAGATAAGATAGTGTATATACCTGCAGAAGTCGGCTTCACATTGCCATCTTTAATGTCTTGCAGATATTTTGGATAACTTCATTTCCAATTACCTTTATCGTTGTAGTAGAAGCAAGTGACATCTTTGGCATCAGAGACAGGGTGGCATCCGAACTGGATTTACCTTTGGGTTCATTGCTTGATGACCCAGCTTGAGACTTTCCCTTCCGCTTTTGCTTTGGAGGACCTTTCCTCTTTTTCCCTTTCCCTTGACCAATGGACAGAACAGGAGCACTGGCAGGAGTGGAGGCAACACTTTTTCCCTTCATCCCTGCTTCAGCTGTTCGCAGGAGGTTGTGAAATTGAGACAAAGTGGGCTCATTATTGTTCTAAGGATAGGTCAATATGAACCGATCATAAAAACTTGGTAAGGAGTTAAAGACTATGTCGATAGCCAACTCCTCATCAAAATTCACATTAAGCTTGACAATCCGATCCACGTATCGTTGCATTCTTTGTATGTGGCTGCTAATAGATTCTCCCTCTTTCATC
This sequence comes from Lactuca virosa, assembly GCF_052849685.1. Classification (NCBI taxonomy): domain Eukaryota; kingdom Viridiplantae; phylum Streptophyta; class Magnoliopsida; order Asterales; family Asteraceae; genus Lactuca; species Lactuca virosa. The sequence goes on from NC_136426.1 coordinate 148,163,901, forward strand.
TTGCTTTCTATGAGGGACTTTACCACTTCGTACTTTTCTTGACGAGCTCTCTTATTGTACTTTTCCATAAGGTCCTTGTTCATCTTGTACGACAAGTAATCCTCATAATATCTCAACAATTCAGGAGTCATCGTGGCCACCATGATGCAAGAAACTTTTGTTTCATCATTGTAGTGCTTCTTGTAGGAGACCATTTCTTCAGGAGTGACATTCTCTTCGTCAATCTCATATAATGGTTTCTCAAGGATATACTCATTTTCCTCGAAACGAAGGGCCAACTTGATGTTGTGCATCCATTCATTGTAGTTGGTGCCATCGAATGTCACCTTGGAGCAGATGTTCAACAAGGAAAAGTTATGATTGGAGGAGGAGGAGGAACCAAAAGCATCATTTGGAGCATACATCTATAAAAAACGGTAGTTTTAGTTAGATAAAAACAATTCTTAATATGACAACCCAAAATGAAATATTAAGGCTAGGATCCAACTAAAAAATTCACAACTTAGAAAAGGGATGTCGTAATCTAATTGTAAATTTTATAAAGGTAGATAAATGACGATTTACCAATTACACCATCGAAAAACGAAATTTGAAGGAAATTTAGTTAAGTGAAATTCCTAGATCTTTTGAGACGCATTGAAACTATTCAATGGCATGTTTAATCTCATATTATGCTCTACCATTTATGACTGGGATAACGAGGATCACAAACAAGATGTGAATAACCATGCAAATTAGTTTGGCCCTCTCGATGTCATTTATCATCTCATTTTAATGTGTCGGTTAACCACACGCACTCTATTAATCAATGATAATTTTCGAGATGCCCATTGTCATTCTTTGTAGTCACTAGTAGTGTGCCGGTTAACTACACACGCTCCACCAACTACTATAAAGTATAATGTGCAATTTCATGGGTTAGCATACAAATTCACATTTTTCTAAAGTAACTAGGATTGTGATTTAAAATAAAATATTTTAGTTACTTTTAATCGCATTATACTTATTAATAAGAATTAATTTGTCCTATCAAGCCCATTCGGATAATGACCATCCATTATACAAGAGAGCGGTGGGTAAGAGTGGATACCCAATGGTGGTCATTTTATAGGCCGCTTCCTTAAACTCCCCTTATAGTATGGCTTCGTGAATGAGGTAGTAGCGGTTCGACTGACTTATTCTTATACATATAGTAATTATTAAACTTTTAATCTTACATGTAATATAAGGTGTATTTTAAAACGTTTCAAAATTCTAGGGTTTATATTTTAAATTTCGAAATTAATATTCAATTAATTAAATTTAAAGTAAATGATTTAATTATGAACAATTAAATAAATTAAATAAATTAAGGATTCCAATTTAATAATTATTCCTTTTAATCACATAAACTAACAATTATCAAATAAGGAAACCCTCAAAATCCCTTGCCAATTTTGAAAACTTGGGGAAGAAGGCTAGGGTTTCCAAACCCTAGCCCTTATTTTTGAAAGCTAAGGGGTGTAGGCTAGGGTTCTTAAAACCCTAGCTCTTGTTCAAATCTATGGCTTCATAGGGTTTATTTTCTATAAACCCTAATTGATCTATTCTTCTATTATAGCTATTCAACAGAAAACAAACCAAACACTCTGACACCACTGATGGGATTTAGGTAAAAAAACAAATTTAAAACCCTTAAGTTTGCATGCAACCTAAATAGGATCTATGTTTTCTTTATTAAACCTACAACTAAGAACATCAAAAAGAAACCTAGAAACCCTAGGTTATTTTTGAAATCATGATTAAAGGGTTTTAGGAATACATACCATTTAGTTGTTTTAATAAACAACTAGAAGTCCTCTTGAAGACTTATTGGAAGCAAACACCACAAGTTTCGTGCATCTAATGGAATCACACCCAAGCTAGCAAGAGAATGAATTAGGAGAGATGAGAAAATTTTCGTACAAGGATATGGAGAAGAAGGCATGGGACGAAATCAAGGAGTAGGAGGCTCTGTATATAGTTGAGGAAACTTGGTGCCAAAGCTAGGGTTAAAGGGAAATCCCTTAGATCCTTTGCTTAGTGACCAAGAATCCCACAACCCATTATCCAAGGGGCCATGGACGAAATCTCCTATGGATTCCCTAGAGATTTTCGTCCACCTCCTCCATGGGATTCTAGAGGCTTCCTGTAAGTCCCCAAAATGCTTGAGTATCAATCAGATCCGTTTGATGGTGAGGAATCCCAATCAAACGAATGATGCCAGATCAAAATAGAAGAGAAGGAGGAGAAGAATAACTTGAATCTTGAATGTATTGATGATATGATTGAAGTTCCTTACACAAGATTCACTTTCTCTCTCTAGAAAACACCTTAGAATACACACACATAAGCTCCTCTCTCTCTCTCTATCTTTTTTTCTTCACACCCTCACCCTATATATACATGAGAAACATGGGCCGTAAATGGGTTACGGCCGTAAACCTGTTTAAGGCCGTAAACACCTCCCTGGCCGTAAACCTGACCGTAAACTCATAAAACATTACAGAAAAATACAGTTGCCTAGAAAAGCAAAGTATAAACCATAATTTTGACCCAACAATCTCCCCCTTGGTTTATAGCTTTCTTTTCTTAATTGACCCAACAAGCTCCCCCTAAAAAGTAGCTGGCTTTTCTTGTTAATCTTCATTGAGAGCTTGGCTTCAGCATTAATCTTCAAATTCTTCACAACTTCAAGATGAACTTGATGAATCTTCAATGAATGACTTCATCTTGAGCAGTTGGGCTTTTCTTCAGAATTTGACATTGAATGCACATTGGGTGAGGAGGCTTCTTGTATTGATTCTTGAAAGATAGCGCTTTCAGCTTGAGAATCTTCAGAGAGAATATCAGAGAGAACTAATCTACTAGATCACTTCAGCAGGTTTAAGATAGCAGCAGACTGATTGAGGAGGCTTCAATGCAATCCGTCACATAATCTTCAAGTGCAGCTTCACCTTGCTTTTGGGGTTGAAAGATTGAATGTTGAAAGAATAATCTTCATTTCTTGCTCCTTCGAATGAGAATTCTTCGATGATCACGGATGAAACTTTGGCTCAGAAATCTTGATACAGTCTCCATGAGTCTCATCTACACCTGAATTCACTTTTGTAACACCCAATTTTTCAAAACAATTTTTCATTTCAAAACATACTTTCCACCACATAAAAATCACAAAATCATAATAAATCTCTGTATCATCACAAAACATGTCCCAAGATCTCATATAAATAAATCCTCTCTCGTGTGTACGAATCATGCCGGCGCCTTCCCACGATCCTCACTAGTACCTGAAACACATCACACAACAACTGTAAGCATAAAAGCTTAATGAGTTCCCCAATATACCACATACAACACATACGCCACTCGAGGCTATAATACGACCCTTCGGTCCGATGTGTCTCAGCGGGACCCTCCAGTCCCGTAGCTCGTTGGACCCTCTGGTCCGGTCATAGCTCGTTGGACCCTTCGGTCCGGTCTGTATCGTTGGACCCTTCGGTCCGGTCTGTATCGTTGGACCCTTCGGTCCGGTCTATATCGTTGGACCCTTCGGTCCGGTCTATATCGTTGGACCCTTCGGTTCGATCTATATCGTTGGACCCTCCGGTCCGGTCTATACAAAACATAGCATACATATAACACAATGCACATAATCTCATACATACACATAGCATACAAGACCCTCTGGTCTACACATAAATACCACTCTAGGTAATGTATAGTGAGAAGACTCACCTCGGATGTCTCGGATAATATCCCGCCCGTGTATATACTGATCTAGCCTCTGCCTATACACATAAAATAATCATCTCAATCAATCATGACTCTCTAGGCTAGACTAGACTCTCACATGTCCTCTAAGAAGGCTAAAAGGCTATTTTACCCTTCAAACAGTCCACAAGTTCCATTGTTGACCAAACCCAAAAAGTCAACAAAAGTCAACGGTCAACCCTTGACCAGACTCGCCGAGTGCACAAATGTGACTCGGCGAGTTCAGTCGTGAACTCGAGTCCTCTATCCCCATTCTGACTCACTGAGTCATTCCCCCAATTCGGCAAGTCACTCACAGTGTGATTCACGGGAAACCCTAACCCTACTCGCCGAGTCTGCCTTTGGACTCGGCGAGTTCATGTCATGCACAAACTCAATTGACCTCCTGAGGTCAGATCTGTTCCTTAGAACCATAGATCTGACCTTCCCAAGCCTGATAATCACGTAAAGCTTGGATCTTGACACTCATGTGACGCCTAGGAGGCTTTACTTGGTGATTTAGCCCCAAAAACAACAACCTGAGCTCATTGCCTCCATAGCTCAACATAAAGCAAGCTGGAATAAGCTCTTTAGACCACTATGGGTCCAGATCCGAAGTCTCAAAGTGAATAGGGACCATATTCTCACAACTCCTTCCAATAAAAGACATAAAAACTCTACATCTATGGATTCCTTCAACAAAACAGATAAAGGGGCGACATAATACCTCAAAGATGAAGTCTTTTGCTCGAAATCCCCAGATGCACAACCTCCTTGGTCCCCTCCGAGCTGGAATCACCTCCTTCTTGTAAGAATCAATCACAAAGATCAAGAAATGGCTCCTTTCCTCTCACAAACGCTCTAGCTCTTTTAGGGTTTCTCTCTGGGGTTTGGTAGCCGCAAGTGACGGCCCTAAGGGCCTTTAAATAAGTCCCAAACCCAAGAAATTAGGGTTTCATTAAACAGCGTGGACTCGCCGAGTCCACGTATGGACTCGCCGAGTCCAGTCATTAATCCAGTCCAACAATGTGCGGCTCTACTCGACGAGTCTAAGCGCCTACTCGCCGAGTCCCTCTCCAAAACTCAAAAATAATTAGATAAATACAGTACCTAGAAATCCGGATGTTACAATTCTCCCCCACTAGAATCAGACTTCGCCCTCGAAGTCTCTCTCAGCAAATAACTCTGGGTACTGTTCATGCATCCCTAACTCCGGCTCCCAAGTCAGCTCGGACCCCTTCCGATGTTGCCACTGGACCTGAACCAATGACACCTCCTTGTTCCTCAAAACCTTGATCCTCCTATCCCGAATCGCGATCGGCCTCTCAACATAGTTCAGGCTCGCATCCACCTGAATGTCCTCAAGGGGAACCACTGCCGACTCATCGGCGATACACTTCCTCAACTGAGATACGTGGAAGGTATCATGAATCTGACTCAACTCCGCAGGTAGTTCCAAACGATACGCTACTCTGCCCACCCTGGCGATCACCCTGAAAGGACCAATATACCGAGGCCCCAACTTGCCTCTCTTCCTGAATCGGATCACTCCTTTCCAAGGAGACACCTTCAGGAGGACGAAGTCACCAACCTGAAATTCGAGCTCGGACCGTCGTCTATCCGCATAACTCTTCTGACGGCTCTGGGCCGTCAGTAACCTCTGCCTGACCTGCTGAATCTGCTCGGTCGTCTGAAGCACAATCTCCGTACTACCCATCACACGTTGCCCGACCTCACCCCAGCAAATGGGAGTCCGACACCTCCTCCCATACAACAGCTCAAAGGGTGGCATACCGATGCTCGAATGATGGCTGTTGTTGTAGGAAAACTCTACCAAGGGTAAATATGTGTCCCAACTCCCTCCAAAGTCCAATACACATGCCCGAAGCATGTCCTCGAGCGTCTGAATCGTCCGCTCACTCTGCTCGTCTGTCTGTGGGTGGTATGCGGTACTAAATGCAGCCTCGTACCCAACTCCTCATGAAACTTCTTACAGAATCTGGAAGTGAAACGCACATCTCGATCTGAGACGATCGAGATCGGCACTCCATGCCGTTATACCACCTCCCTCACATACAACTCTGCCAACCTCTCAGCGGAAAAGCTCTCACTGATAGCAAGGAAGTGAGCGCTCTTCGTCAACCTGTCCACAATCACCCAAATTGCATCGACGCCCCTAGCAGTCCTCGGCAATTTGGTGATAAAATCCATGGTAATCTGTTCCCATTTCCATTCGGGAACCTCCAACGGCTGCAATTTACCATGCGGTCTCTGGTGCTTGGCCTTAACTCTGCGACAGGTCAAGCACCTCTCTACGAACCATGCAACATCCCTCTTCATACAGGGCCACCAATACTCTCTCTTCAGGTCCAAATACATCTTAGTGGCCCCGGGATGGATCGAGAACCTCGATCTATGCGCCTCCTCCATCAAGATGGTACGCGTTCCACCCACGAACGGTACCCAAATTCGACCCTGAAAGGTCATACGTCCTCGACCATCGGTAACGAACTCCGATACCTGTCCGATAACCCGCTCTCTCTTCCGGTTCTCCGGCCTAATGGCCTCAGCCTGCGCCCCTCGAATGGTGTCCAACACCGGAGTCATCACTGTCAATCTCAGACAAACATCTCGTATCGGGGCACTCTCCGCCCTGCGACTCAGGGCATCAGCTACAACATTAGCTTTGCCCGGGTGGTACATGATCTCGCAATCATAGTCTTTCACCACATCCAACCATCTCCTCTGACGCATGTTCAGGTTGGGCTGATCCATCGAATACTTCAAGCTCTTATGGTCCGTGTATATGGTACACCGAACCCCGTACATGTAGTGACGCCAGATCTTGAGGGCGAACACTACTGCCCCCAGCTCCAGATCGTGGGTGGGATACCTCGTCTCGTGAGGCTTCAGCTGTCTCGATGCGTATGTTATCACATGCCCTCTCTGCATTAGCACCGCTCCCAGCCCCGATATCGATGCGTCACAATACACCACAAAGTCCTCCATTCCCTCCGGAAGGGCTAACACCGGGGCTTCACACAGTCTCTGGCGAAGTGTCTCGAAGGAGGCCTACTGCTCTGGGCCCCATGAAAAAGCAACACCCTTCCGGGTCAATCTGGTGAGTGGCACGGCGATCTTGGAGAAATCCCTGATAAATCTCCTATAATAGCCGGCTAACCCGAGGAAACTCCTGATATCGGTGGGGGATCTCGGCACCTCCCAACTCATCACTGCCTCAATCTTGGCCGGATCGACCAAAATCCCATTCTGGTTAACGAGGTGCCCTAGGAACCGGACCTCTCGTAACCAGAAATCACACTTGGAGAATTTGGCATAAAGCCTCTCCGATCTCAAAACTCCAAGTAACTCTCTCAAATGCTCCTCATGCTGCTCTCTGGATCTCGAATACACCAATATGTCATCGATGAACACGATCACCAAACGATCCAACATCGGTTTGCATACTCTGTTCATGAGATCCATGAATGCCGCCGGTGCATTGGTGAGCCCGAAAGGCATCACCACGAACTCGTAATGCCCGTAACGAGTCCGGAATGCTGTCTTCTGGATATCCTCATCTCGTACTCTCATCTGATGATATCCAGACCTCAAGTCGATCTTGGAAAACCAAGACGCTCCCTGCAACTGATCGAATAAATCGTCGATCCTCGGTAAGGGGTAACGGCTTTTGACCGTCAGTTTGTTCAGTTCCCGGTAATCAATGCACATCCGGTGTGAACCATCCATTTTCTTGACAAAAAGGATCGGCGCTCCCCACGGCGAGCTACTCGGCCGTATAAACCCCTTCCCCAGCAGCTCCTGAAGCTGCGAGGATAACTCCTGCATCTCTGGTGGCGCAAGGCGATAGGGCGCCTTGGCGATAGGCGCTGCCCCCGGAACCAAGTCAATACGGAACTCTACCTGCCTCTCGGGAGGTACACCCGGCAACTCCTTGGGGAAAACATCCGGGAACTCACGCACTATCGGAACCTCATCGACCGACCTCGGTCTCTCTGCATTTACTCTCGTATCCACCACATAAGCCACAAACCCACTACAGCCCTGCTGTAGACTCTGCCTCGCTCTAGCGGCCGAACAAAATGCTGAGCCAGAACGGGTACCCTCGCCGTACACCGTAAGTACTCCCCCACTGGGGTCTCGTATCGTCACCAACTGTCGCTCGCAGTCTATCACAGCCCCAAATCGGCTCAACCAATCCATGCCTACTATGACACATACGTCCCCCATAGCAATCGGGACCAGATCTATCAGGAACTCGACACCGAAGATCTCGAGTACACATCCTCGAATCACATCAGTAGCATACACTGCTCGCTTGTCGGCTATAGAAACTCGTAGAGGTCGACTCAACGCCTCTCGCTGAACACTGATGTGTCGACTAAACGCTATCGACACAAATGACCGACTCGCACCCGAGTCAAACAACACCAAAGCAGGTACAGAACACACAAGAAATGTACCTATGCATACCTCAAAATAAGCATAATATCACAAACTCAATATAAACCGAGGAAAGAATACATACCAGCTACCACATCGGGTGCTGTGCGGACCTCCTCCGCTGTCAACTGGAAGGCTCTCCCGCAAGCCTTCGGCGCCTCGGCCTTCGCTGGCCGACTCTCTGTAGCTCGAACAGCAGGCGCAGATCCGTGCGCTGATCTCTGCAGTAGCTGTGGGCACTCGGCCTTCCGATGGCCGGTCTGGTTGCAATGAAAGCAAACCGTGAATCCCTTGGGGCAGTCCTTCGCATAATGCCCCTCCTTCCCACACTTATAACACACCCCAACTCTACATGTCCCCTCGTGGCTCTTGCCGCACTTTCCACAAGTGCGGCCCGTCGGACCCCCAGATCTCGAATCAGCGGGCTTTGCCCGCTTGGCTGCCGGATGAGACTGTGTCGGTCGTCGATCCACCCTCTGAGACTCGACCTCCTCCCTGGCCTGCGTCTCCAGCTCAATCTCCCTCTTCCGGGCATTTGCCTAGAGCTCAGTAAATGTCCGATAAGTCGAGTTCGACACGAACTCCCGTATATCCCTCCTCAAAACACCCAAGTACTGGATCATACGTGCCTGCTTAGTAGACACCTGCTCAGGGCAGAACATCGCCCTCTCATGAAACTTCTGGGTAACCACAGTAACCGAATCAGTACCCTGTTTGAGGGTCAAGAACTCCTGAGCCAATCGCTCCCTCTCCACCGGAGGAACATACTCATCTCGAAACATCGTGGTGAACCTCTCCCAGGTCACCGCAGTCAGCTCTGCAGTAGTGAAGTCTGCCGTCACAAACTTCCACCAGTCCTTCGCTCCCAAGCGAAGCTGGTTCAGCGTAAACCGAACCCTCAGATGCTCTGGACACGAGCAGGTATAGAAACAACCCTCAACATCGGTAATCCATCTCATAGCAGCAATCGGATCCTGCGTCCCATCAAACTCTGGTGGCTTCGTGTTGCTGAACTCTCTGTACAACAACGAGTCACCCCCCTGCGGCTTGGCAGCAGCAACGGCTGTGGTGGCCGCATCAACAGCTGCATCAGTAAGAGCGGCGTACCGCTCATCAAAAGCCTCCATCATCGTGGTCTTGATAGACCCGAACATCTCTGGAATCTCAGCGCGGATGGCAGCAGCCACCTCATCATGAATCATCTGGCGGAGTTCCTCATCGCTCACAACCCCCTCGCTAGTCCCTGGCCGGTGGTGCGTCCCAACCATGATGTCTCTCTGAAATACAACACAAGATATCAGAGACTCGCTCGAGTATACTCGCACTCGATAACTCAACCCTACTTGCTCCTTAGTACCCAATGGATTCTTACTTAGGGTGCACACTGCTCCGGCGTCTTTAGTAGTACGGGCCCTATACTACCGTCCACACCGCATCATCATTCACTCTAAGTCCTCCTCCTTGGATTCCAGATCACAAGCACACTACATCTCACTGGCATAGGCTACCCTTCGGTAGGCCTCCCAACAGCTCCTCACTGCTACCTATTCGCTCTCAAGCATCATATAGCAGCAAAATCATTCCTAGGCTAAGGCATCACATATCAGGCCACTCTAGTCCTAATATGATCACCTAGCCTACTCTAGCATGCATAATACCTCATAATATCTCATAACACATAAGGTAAGAGTATTTTGGGAAATCACCGTTCGGGCGCTGGCTGATCGTACACACTGCTTCCTTCTGCCTTTCTCAAAATCTTTTATTCTTTTAGAAAAATTGTTTATTTTATGAAAACTTTCTCATCTCCTCAGTTTGAGTTCGGATTCATCCGAAGATGCACCCGAATCCCTCAAACCAAGGCTCTGATACCAACTTGTAACACCCAATTTTTCAAAACAATTTTTCATTTCAAAACATACTTTCCACCACATAAAAATCACAAAATCATAATAAATCTCTATATCATCACAAAACATGTCCCAAGATCTCATATAAATAAATCCTCTCTCGTGTGTACGAATCATGCCGGCGCCTTCCCGCGATCCTCACTAGTACCTGAAACACATCACACAACAACTGTAAGCATAAAAGCTTAGTGAGTTCCCCAATATACCACATACAACACATACGCCACTCGAGGCTACAATACGACCCTCCGGTCCGATGTGTCTCAGCGGGACCCTCCAGTCCCGTAGCTCGTTGGACCCTCTGGTCCGGTCATAGCTCGTTGGACCCTTCGGTCCGGTCTGTATCGTTGGACCCTTCGGTCAGGTCTATATCGTTGGACCCTTCGGTCCGGTCTATATCGTTGGACCCTTCGGTCCGGTCTATATCGTTGGACCCTTCGGTACGGTCTATATCGTTGGACCCTTCGGTTCGATCTATATCGTTGGACCCTCCGGTCCGGTCTATACAAAACATAGCATACATATAACACAATGCACATAATCTCATACATACACATAGCATACAAGACCCTCTGGTCTACACATAAATACCACTCTAGGTAATGTATAGTGAGAAGACTCACCTCGGATGTCTCGGATAATATCCCGCCCGTGTATGTACTAATCTAGCCTCTGCCTATACACATAACATAATCATCTCAATCAATCACGACTCTCTAGGCTAGACTAGACTCTCACATGTCCTCTAAGAAGGCTAAAAGGCTATTTTACCCTTCAAACAGTCCACAAGTTCCATTGTTGACCAAACCCAAAAAGTCAACAAAAGTCAACGGTCAACCCTTGACCAGACTCGCCGAGTGCACAAATGTGACTCGGCGAGTTCAGTCGTGAACTCGAGTCCTCTATCCCCCTTCTGACTCACTGAGTCATTCCCCCAATTCGGCAAGTCACTCACAGTGTGATTGACGGGAAACCCTAACCCTACTCGCCGAGTCTGCCCTTGGACTCGGCGAGTTCATGTCATGCACAAACTCAATTGACCTCCTGAGGTCAGATCTGTTCCTTAGAACCATAGATCTGACCTTCCCAAGCCTGATAATCACGTAAAGCTTGGATCTTGACACTCATGTGACGCCTAGGAGGCTTTACTTGGTGATTTAGCCCAAAAAACAACAACCTGAGCTCATTGCCTCCATAGCTCAACATAAAGCAAGCTGGAATAAGCTCTTTAGACCACTATGGGTCCAGATCCGAAGTCTCAAAGTGAATAGGGGCCATATTCTCAGAACTCCTTCCAATAAAAGACATAAAAACTCTACATCTATGGATTCCTTCAACAAAATAGATAAAGGGGCGACATAATACCTCAAAGATGAAGTCTTTTGCTCGAAATCCCCAGATGCACAACCTCCTTGGTCCCCTCTGAGCTGGAATCACCTCCTTCTTGTAAGAATCAATCACAAAGATCAAGAAATGGCTCCTTTCCTCTCACAAACGCTCTAGCTCTTTTAGGGTTTCTCTCTGGGGTTTGGTAGCCGCAAGTGACGGCCCTAAGGGCCTTTAAATAGGTCCCAAACCCAAGAAATTAGGGTTTCATTAAACAGCGTGGACTCGCCGAGTCCACGTATGGACTCGCGGAGTCCAGTCATTAATCCAGTCCAACAATACGCGGCTCTACTCGGCGAGTCTAAGCGCCTACTCGCCGAGTCCCTCTCCAAAACTCAAAAATAATTAGATAAATACAGTACCTAGAAATCCGGATGTTACAACTTTTCAAGACAAAACAAAACTAAAAGAAAACTTAGCACACAAATTAAAACATAAACAAAAATATTTTTGGATTTTTGATTTTTCTGAACAAGAAATAAAACAGAAATAAAAATATTTTTGGATTTTGAATTTTCTGATTTTTGTTTGATTTTTTGATTTTTTTTAATTCTCCCCCTAAATTTATGTATAGAGAAAAACTATGAACAAATTTAACAAAAACAAAAAATATTTGGGATCAAAGTTGTGAGACAGCCTGAACTTGTTTATCAGTACCTTCACCTTCATGAATAGATCTGGTCAATTGTCGGTATTGTGGTCCACTTAAACATGAAGGATATCGGCAAACTTTTCTAAATAAACCATTTAGCTGACAACGACCACGGGTATTGTTGTCCACTTAAATTAAGCAGCGAGATCTACAGACAACCTCTAAATGGTTCAATTTTAGTTGCACTAGAACGTGTCTCCCGCTTCCTGATATACCCTGGTTATCAAGAACTTCCTAAGGACTCCTTACTTTAGGTGAGTAAACAATTATTAAGGAGGAAGTTAGATTTAGAAATAGATGCATATGTTGTGTCCCAGGTCGGATATATTTCAATCACACAGAGGGGACAACATATGGCTAACTAGGATAGAGGGATTGAGAGGTAGAATGTTGCATATGCTGTGTCCCAGGTCGGATCTTCCGATCACGCAGAGGGGACAACATATGGCTAACAGATAGAAATAGTTTCATAGATAAGAAGGTGCGTAGAAATAGAGTTGCATATGTTGCATTCCAGGTCGGATCTCTTCCAATCACGCAGAGGAAGCAACATATGACTGACAGATAGAAAGCAAGAAAATAATTTCCTACAGACCTACTTTATCAGAACCCCCAGTCGCCCTATCACAACCAGATTGAAGGACATAAGTCCGTACATCAAGGAAAAGTTGAACCACTGTTCTAGATGCGTATTAATTTAGTGTATCCTGTAGGTTCCCGTGTTTATCTCACTGCTCAATCTACCCGAGCGTCATATGGTCAGTCCAAACAATCCTAACTAAATCCACACTGTCAAATCCTTCGTGCCTACCAGCACATTGAACATAGAGTCTAGACAATTCAGATTCAGTCCTTTACACATGTTTTAGACTGCCCGTTATCACTTTCTTGATATCACTTCCCAAACAATACCTACTAACGAAAAACTATAAGAAAATGAAAAATTGTCTTTGAAATGAATCAGTGTAAGATAAACTTAGGAGTATAGAGAAGAAAACTCAAACCGTAAGTCACCGATTGAATTTGCATCCAGAAGGTCTGAGAGCAGCACACATAGTCTCAGAACAGATCCGAAAATTCTTCATGTCATTAAGCACTAACCCCATGTGATCCCTTCCTTTCTGTTGGATTAGTGTCTAAGTCCATAACTATAATTGGTATGTACTTGACCCGACTCGGCATGGTCCATTTGGGTTGCATGGCATCGGAACATTTGGATAGACCGTTTATGAGGAAAAGACATTTTGTGACATATTAATATATTATAAGTTCTAATATATTAATATGAAATCATGTTATTTAATTATTATTGATCAAGAATTAATTTGGACTTAATTTAGTGATCAAAAAGAGACTAATTAAATATATGGGGATTGATTGTGTAAATCATTCATTCTTATATATGTGGGCTTATGATCCAAGATTCCTTTATGTTGGGTTTAACCCATGTGGTGATCCATGGATACTCCATGAAGGTTAAAACCCATGGAGCATAAGGAATGGGTAAAGTCATGAGTTACATGGTGTAACCCTAATAGCCACACTATATAAGAACCCCTTTAGTTCAAGAAATTGGCACTAGTGATACATATTTTGAGGGCTAGCCGATTTGAACATGTATGTCTTCTTCTCATGGTTATTCCAAGAGTTCATGATGTTGTGTGAACCATTTTAGGTGTCACACTTGGGGAACTAGGCTCTCAAGCTTCATGGAGTCAAGCAACAACAACAAGGTATGTATTCTATCTATTTTAGTATCCTAGTATCAATGTTTTGGTATGCTAGTTAGGATAATACCTTGAATAATCATATTTGCATGTATAATAGAGAAAACATAGATCCAAGGTATTTAGGGTTGCATGTACACTTAGGAGTGTTAGAATGCTCAAAACCCATCAGTGGTATCAGAGACTAGGGTTGTTTTTAATTATACTTGATGCAAATTGCTGAAAAATGCTGAAAAAGTCGAATTTCGGGCATTCTGGGCACTGGACTCGCCGAGTCCACTGATGAACTCGCCGAGTCCATGAAGAAAATCATCCTACTCGGCGAGTAGGTTGATACACTCGACGAGTAGGAGCCCCTGACAGCATATCTTCGAGTTTTTTGGCTAGAAATGGACTAGGAACATTACCATAAGCTGTTTTTGAACCTATAATCCTGTTTTTGATGTGGTAATGTTCATACTAATCCAATTTCAAAGATAATTGTCAATAGATTCATGTTTTGTATTGGTTTAGTGACTAGGCTAATTACATGAAAAAGTTTGATTAAATTATCTTGTTCTTATGAGTTGCTTAGATTAATAGAAAAGTTAATTGATTATGTGTTTTCAATCCATTTTAATCTAAGAGTTGATTCTAAAATGTGTTTTTGTAACTTGTCCTCAAGTTATATGAAAAGTCACATTTAAGTTTCATAAAACTCATAAAAGTTGGTAATGGTTACAAAAATGAAGAGTCTTGTCCTCAAGTTATGGAGGTTCAAGAGTCACTTCATTAAGTAATAAAATGTGTAACCTTAATTAATTCCATAAATTACAAAATAAGGAAAAGTTACATTCTTTTATTAGTTTAAAGTCTTCCATAACTTGTCCTCAAGTTATGGAACTTGAAGAGTTTTTTTAATTAAAACTACTTTAAACACATAAGTTATGGAATTAATTAGTTTTGAATAGTTTCAAAACTTGCCCTCAAGTTTTGGAATTTGAAAAGTTTTCTCTTATGAATACTTTAATTCCAAGTTAGCCCTTAGAATTTTAAAAGTTAAAATTCAAACCCTTATACTATTATTATAATTTTAATTATATAGATATGTATAAGATAAAGTCAATCTTACCGTTAGTAGGCCTCATTCACGAAGCCGGTCTATAAGGGGGGTATAAGGTTACTGCCTATAAAATGGCAGTTTAATGGGTGTCCACTCTCACCCACCGCTTCCTTGACTGGTGGATGGTCGTTAGCCGAACGGGTAGGAAAGGACTATAATTCTCCCTTCATTAAAAGTATTAATGATAAATACTAAGTAACTAAACACTTGTACATTCCCAATCTTAGTTACTTAGGAAAATGTGAAAAGGTGCTAACCCATGAAATTACACTTTGTACCTTACCAAGTCATTAGTGGAGCGTATGTGGTTAATCGGCACACTAATAAGGACTAGTAAGAGTGGCAAAGGGTAACTTGACTCTATTATAGATCGGTGGAGCGTGTGTGGTTAACCGGCACATCGATTAGGTGATAAAGTTAAGGGTACCAAGTCAATTTTCATGGTTATTCACACCTTGTTTGTGATCCTCGGCATCCCAGTCACAAACTTGAGAGGGCACAATCGAGATTCAAACATGCCATTGAAAGTTCAATGTATCTCAAAAGATCTAGGAGTTTCAAATCCAATTAAAACTTAATTATATTTCGTTTTTCATGGTGGAAATTGGTAAATCGTCATTTACCTACCTTCAACTATTTTATAACTTGGATTACGGCATCCCTCTTCCAGTTATAAATAGGTTGTTGGGTCCTAGCCTTAATATTTCATATTGGGTGTTATATTAAGGACTTTAAATCAACTCTCTTGAATATCTCCCAAAAGATGATCTTCCCAAATCTCTTGAAACAAGGTTTCCTAAATGAAGATAATGTCCCATGGAAATCATACTTCTTTCACCTCCTCCAATTATTCTCCCTAACCCACAAGTTCCTGAAAAGTTTAAGGTCACTCAAGCAAAGGTCTATATGTGATCACATCTTGGAGATGTAGTCAGATATTGACAAGCCGGGAGAGTTGGGTGTCAAAGTCTTGAGAAAGTTGGTGACTCAACTATTTTCTAAGTCACATAGTGAGTTCCTTTGGGACTCCTATGAAACAGACTATGACAAGACCCTTAATGATCTTATCTATTTGCTAAGATCAACTTCCTAAAACTTTATGGACACTGACAATGATGACATTGGATATCCAGTAAAGCTCTCTCTTCCCAATGGAAAGGGATCGGCCATAGTCAACTCGGTTGACCAAATGGTAAAGAGAACGACTAAGTCTGAGATAGTCCCATTATCAAGGGTCTATTGCCAAAGAAATGGGCATTGGTTGCGAAGCTGCCAAATTTACCTAAGGATATTAAAGTCAATAAGTTTGACTCTACTTCGGGTAAAGTCCACTATCTAACTCTGCTAAGTTTCTATTCTGAGATTCTTGATACATGATGTGACTGGGTCACATGTTGATGTTTTAAGAATCAAAGAAAAAGTGAAGAAACTTAAAGAAAGAATATGCTGAATCTGATGGCATAGATGGATTTCTATCGCATAGTTTGAAGATCGGATTCTTGAGCTACTTCTTAAGAGTTATGATATATTGCTTAGGAATAAATAACAACAAAGTTTTCATGTGCTTTTGCATTGTAAGGATAGTTTTTCCGCAAAGTTTTAAAATAAAAGATTTTTTTTTTTGATTTTATTTATTTTAAAATATCCTTACAATGGCATTTGTGAAAACTTTTGTTGCTTATAAGATTCCATTAAGAGCAAGAGTGGAAATATGAATTTGATTCTTTCATTTGTGGTAGTGTCTAAATTTACCAAATAAGGAAAGATTCTCATCACCTAAGTTTCAGTTGGATAGAAACTTGGAATCATGCAAGTTGTATAGCATGATGAATAAGAACTTTCAAGCATTGGAAAAATTAAGACTAACTACTTGTTCACATGGATGTGTGAGTCAAGTAAAGGATCGAGTACACATTCGTGTGCACTGATCAAGCCCACCACAAATAATCGTTAAGACTATTCGTCATTATTTACTAAAATTCAGTAAATATGGTTATACTTACAAGCTTAAGTGTAATTCTGAGACATTGGAAAAGGTTTCAATGTATGGCAGAGCGAATAAGAAGAATCAACTTAGGAAGAAAGATAAAAGTTTCTCAAATCTGAAAAGATGGGAGAGTACTTTAGTATCATGTTATATAATCATCTTAATGATTAAGAGACCTTATCACAATTCATCCTCTAAGTGCATTCTGGTAGCTAAGAAGAGGAGCTATGAATTGTTGAAGTGGTTAAATCAAGAAGATGATTTATACTTCGTTCCAAAAACAATTCTTAGAGTTATACTCTAAGATTGTAACTTGAGTGACATGTCTTAAAGAAGGTTTAAAACACTTGTCAAATGTAAGAGTAAAAGTTTTCCACTCTTGTACATTTGAAATTGGTAAGTTGTGATGTTTTGGATAAAACAAAGACCAACTAAGGCCAATTGTGTGAAGTGTTTGTCTTGATTAGAATCCACACTATCTCTTGAATATCTGACAAGAAAGTCTTATATGTCAAGAAGACAGTGGGAGTCTTAAAGGTCTTGAAAGTCTCAAGAACTAATCAAGAATAAAACCTGAAGTTCTTCACTAGCACACGACTTGAGGTTTATAACCTATCGTGTCGACATGTCTGAGCCTATTCAAGTTGGCTTTGTATAGGAGTTCTGAGAGTTCTCAATTGGTTGCACAGCTACTTGGAAGCAATGGCAGGCCCTTGAGCTGCCAAATGGCAAGAATTTAAGATTGCACAAGTTTAATCCATATAAGTGTGGATTTGTGAGTAACCTTGTCTTGTGATTATGGTTTTGACAAAATTCATATGGATAGGAACTCATACACCATAAAATCTAAGTGTCATAAGGTTTCTCTCCGATTCATGAAAATGATGGTGAGGAAACACTTTCACTAAGTAGATTTTAGCTAAATAGCAATTATGATATTTGCATTCTCAAAGTCGTTAGTGGAGCGTGTGTGGTTAACCAGCACACTAACATGGACTTGTGAGAAGTGGTAAAGGTCTAAACAATCGAGACTATGATTACGGCATCCCTTTTCATAGTTCTTAAAATTGTTTAGACACACCTGTGAGCTATCTAAGATAAGGTGTATTATATTGATAAAGTTTTATCAAAGCAATCTAGTATCATAAATCTGAACTTTGGTAAGAAAGTCAATAAAGTATTGATTTCTAGAAGTCCAGCTGATTTCTGATTACATGTCAAAGCTAGTGGGAGCATGAGTGTTATGCTAATAATCATCATGTTAGTGGGAGCATGATAATTATGATAAAGATTGCAAGTTAGCAATGTTAATTATAGAAAACAAAAGTTTCAATTCGTGAGGCTGCAGGGGTTGAAAAAGTTGTTTTGCTATAATTAAGGGAGAGGAAATTATACTTCATTTCAATTCTAAAAGCTTAGATTGAGGTTTTAAGTCGTATTTAGTCAAGGATATATATATGAATTTCATGTTGGAATGACTCAACATAAGGAAATTCTATATATGGGTCCATTATTTGCTTTATAAAATTCGATTATGATTACGGCATCCCTTTTCATAATCTGAATTATGAGAACTTGGCAAATAGAAATGGAAATGTTATAGCAAAAGACTGGTTTAGTCTTTATGTGAGACATCATGACTCGTATCCCATATGCTTCGGATATAGGATCGATTACATGTGCTATATTTATCCTTTCTAAAATTTTCCAAATGCCTGGGGCATTAAGAAGGGAAAAGGTCTAGAACTGGATATGACTAAAAGGATTAAGCAATTATCGAGGACAATCTAAGGTTTACCAAAGATTGGTTGCTCAAGGACAGTTGGAAGTATAGTGTTAATTCTGGAAGGACCATATTGACATAATCTGTAAGGAGGCAACTCTTGTTCAGAAGTGATAGTCAAAATGGAATATGGAAATGTTTCAAAGTTGGAAATTATTCAATCTGTGTAAGATTAGGAAACTTAATGCAAGAAGGATGTTTCCAAGGAGTTGATCTCCTTGGAATGCTCTGTAATGGTTGTTGTCAAGTCTTTCTGACTCTGTGCATAATCATTACAGGAGGATCAATGCATATAAGTTTAGAATCTAACAGATTTCAGTAAATGGCATGAATTTGGAATTCTTGCATTTGCAGTAAGGATTTGGGACTGTGAAAGAGGATCATTGGAGTTATGTTCAATTGATCTAATTCACAAAGTGAAGATCATAGACAAACATAGTATGCATACTTGGTGTATGGCATGACTAGTGTTTAGAAAACATAGTGTACATGCTTGGAGCATGGGACAACTATTGTTTTAAATTCAAGAATAAAGTTGATAGCTGAAACAGTATACAATGAATAATGTGTAATCATATGGTGATAAATAAAAGGTGTTTTATTTATGTTCATAGGTTTTGATACCATATTAGATTCTATTATTATTGTGTTTCATTTTGCATGTTTTGAATTCCAGAATAACTAGGTCGTTCTTCCTGATTGACTAAGTTATTCAAACTATCCACAGTCGGTCATATGTTGGAAGTAGATATGAATCAAGACTGTCATGTGTTGGCTTGTAGAGGTCTAAGATGTTGGACAAGGGGCTACAACACTCATGAGTGCTCATAAGTTCTGAGTATTGGATTCAACCCGCGCTCATTGGAATCACTTCATGGATTTTATCACGAGTGATCATGAGACGATAATATCTTATATTCTTCAAACCTAGAGATATGAGTTGTTACTATGAGTTGGTTGTACATTGATTGCATGAAAACGCATTCGGTAACTCGGTGTTATAAAACGTGCCTTTGTGTATGATTCAACAAGTAGTAGAACAAGCCATATGAGTCGAAGTTTATCCATTCCTTTTACCTTCGGGATAAAAGCGATATCTGTGGGCCCCTCGATGATTTGATGATGACAAATGGAAGTGCTCGGCCGAGCCAGGACTGATTTGATTTGTTCAATTAGTCAGTCGTCATAAATCGGAAATCGGGAAACAACAAATGGACAGAGAGAATGATTATAATCCATGTCTCAGTCCATATGATATCTAGAATGGAGGAATATATGATCCCTTATCTAATGGACAAGTCATTGACAAAGGTTAGAGTTCATCTACAAGGTCAGAGTTCGACAGCGGCTTTTGAGAGCTACGATTGCCAGTTGGTTCCTGAAGTCATACGTAATAATAGTTTTAGACTTATCCAAGTGGGAGACTGTTGGATTAGTGTCTAAGTTCATAACTATAATTTGTATGTACTTGACCCGACTCGGCATGGTCCATTTGGGTTGCATGGCATCGGAACATTTGGATAGACCGTTTATGAGGAAAAGACATTTTGTGACATATTAATATATTATAAGTTCTAATATATTAATATGAAATCATGTTATTTAATTAGTATTGATCAAGAATTAATTTGGACTTAATTTAGTGATCAAAAAGAGACTAATTAAATATATGGGGATTGATTGTGTAAATCATTCATTCTTATATATGTGGGCTTATGATCCAAGATTCCTTTATGTTGGGTTTGACCCATGTGGTGATCCATGGATACTCCATGAAGGTTAAAACCCATGGAGCATAAGGAATGGGTAAAGTCATGAGTTACATGGTGTAACCCTAATAGCCACACTATATAAGAACCCCTTTAGTTCAAGAAATTGGCACTAGTGATACATATTTTGAGGGCTAGCCGATTTGAACATGTATGTCTTCTTCTCATGGTTATTCCAAGAGTTCATGATGTTGTGTGAACCATTTGAGGTGTCACACTTGGGGCACTAGGCTCTCAAGCTTCATGGAGTCAAGCAACAACAACAAGGTATGTATTCTATCTATTTTAGTATCCTAGTATCAATGTTTTGGTATGCTAGTTAGGATAATACCTTGGATAATCATATTTGCATGTATAATAGAGAAAACATAGATCCAAGGTATTTAGGGTTGCATGTACACTTAGGAGTGTTAGAATGCTCAAAACCCATCACTTTCTTCCCTTCCCGCAAAGGACACATACTCTCAAACAAAGGTCTGAATGTTGTACAGTTGAGAGATGTACCCTATCATATGCCAGGAGCAGCCACTACCAACAAACCGAAGTCTGATGATATGCCTCCATAGCTACTCCGACACAGAGCGGGATCAGTTGGTCTTTGGAACCCAATCCATTTTGAAACTGGGTAGACCTTTTTCATCCTTGCACGGAACTCTCTCCCATGACATATCCTGTTTATCACAAACAGAAGATGAAGAAATATTAGAGTCGTTAGAAGATTTGGGAGAGTGAGCCTTTGGAACCCATTTGTAGTTGGGTTTAACCCATTTCTTTTTCGATCTGATAGGTGGCTCAATACTTGCTTTTGATCTTGATGTCGGCCGTTAAGATGGCTTTGATTTTGGCTTCACGGGAGCATCTCTTGGATTGGACTTCTTGGCTGGCATTCCCTTCTTGCCCTTGGGATTCAGATTCTTGGCCTTGTGCGCGTTCCAGTCACCATGTCTGATCGTGACCTTGAGGGGTTTCTTTTGAAGTATCTCCCTCTTGGCGCGTTCTGCCAGCCTTGTGCATAGTAGGGAACGTATGCGCGATTAGGACAATTTCTGGCAATGTGTCCAGGTGTTCCACAGTGAAAACATGTCTTTTTCTTCATTGTAAAGTTGTTTCTTCCTGCCCCTGGTGGCATATCCTTGCCTTGTCTCTTATTTTTACCACAAGCACAATTACAGCAGGCACTCTGTTTCACTGGAACTGGTGGCCTGTATTTCTCAACAGCAGGTTGATCAGAAGCAGCTGAGTTCGAAGCAACAGATTCAAAGTTCAAGGAGATGTTGGTTTGTTCAATGGTGTTCTCCTTGTTCTCATCCTCTGCTACTTTACCTGCATATGAAATAGAAGCATTAGTATTTTCAACCTGAATACCTCCTGACACAAATCCAGCTGGTTTGACATATTGAAGATGTGCCTCCCTGTCAATTTCTTCCTGTGTCATAGGGATGGATGTGTAGTTATGATTGAAAGGTGGAGGAACACTATCATACCCTAGACCTTTTTGCTGGTTATTTTTAAATTGCAAACAATGGTCTATCATGTTCGCAACTACTTCGCTTGACATAGTCATAATTTTCAAGCTCAGTCAAGCTCAGTAGTCATAATTTTCAACCTCAGTCAAGCTCAGTAGTTAATTCAAGCTCATAATTTTCGCAACTACTTCGCTTGACATCTGTCAAGCTCAGTAGTTAATTCAGCAAGTTGTCTCTTAACATAGTCATAATTTTCACATTTATTACTATAGTCTTCTTGAAGCTTCCTAAAGTCTTTGATTTTTGCTTCTAATTCAGCCTTTAGGGGTTTTTGTCCTTTCCTAAGTTGATATCCTTCGTATTTTAGGTCCTCGACTTCCCTTTTTAGCAAATTATTATGTTTACGAAGAATCTTAATCGTATCTTCACAAGATGGAGTACATGAAACTTCATTGACCGGGATGTTTGCGGAACTCATTGTTTTTCGACAATTCAAAGCGTCAAGTTCTTCAGTTACAACAGCAAGACTAAGACGATTGAGATGTTTTTTCTTCTTTATGATAGCCACGTTCATATCCCACGATTTCGGAAGTGAATTCAGCAGCTTTTTGTTTATCTCAGATTTAGTTAAGATGATCCCAGCTATATTCATCTCAGTAGTAAATGTAGTAAAGCGCTGCAACTGAGCTTCCAGGGTTTCTCCAGAGATATAATTGAACATGTTGAACTTTTGTCTTAACATATCCTGACGACTCTCTTTCATGTCTTCAATTCCATCGTAGACCTCAAAAGCCATTAAAAGCACAACTAGAATCCAAAATCAAACTTAAAAGTCATACTTAAAAGTCAAACTTAAAAAGTCAAACCGAAAAGCTAAATTTGAAAATGTGAAGGTCGAACGAGAAAGTCAAAGGTCAAACTTGAAAGTCAAAGTCAAAATTTTAAGTCAAAATTCAATTTAGAAATTTATAAAATTAAAAGCTAAATTTTTTGGAAGAAAATAGAATTTAAAATTGAAAGAAATTGAATTTTGGGGTTAAAAGTGTAAAAAATGCGAAATAAGGGCAGCGAAAGATTAATATTTCATTTAAATTTCGAAGGCTTGTAGCATCTAGCAAGCTAGATCAACTGGTAAGGCGCCTTGCTAATGAACCTGGGGACCCGGGTTCGATCCCCGGCAACTCCAAAGCGTTTCCTATTTTTTGTGAAGCGCGTGCGAGGATGCTGCTTGCGAAGGCAGCTGCGAAGCGAGGACGAGATGCGAGGACGTTTGCTGGCCGAGAACACGAGGCTAACCGGAAACTTCGAGCCGTGCACGTGCGAGGCTGGCCGCAAACCGAGCCATACACGTGCGAGCCGTAAACTCCGAGGGCCGTAATCTCGGACCGCAAACTCCGGCCGTAAACTCTCCGGGCCGTAAACTCCTTGGAAACCCTAGCTGCTGGCCGTACACGCCGCCACCCCCTCGCTGGTTATGACCGAAAACAACGTTTTTTTTCGATTTTAAAGCTCCAAAACTCGATCAAAAACCCTTTTTTATCAAAAACATGAAGAACAAACCCCCCTTATTTTTCAGAGATCTATCCAAAAACGTAGAAATACTTCAAAAATAAGATCAAATAAGCTCCAGATCTGACAATATTGACTGATATAGACCAAGCTCTGATACCAATTGTAAGGTCCTGAAAACGGATCTTACCAGTGATCAAACAATCCAACAATCAAAGAGAACAAGAATTGGAGTAGAAGTAGAATAGAAACAAGTTGTACCCGACGTTTTTCAGTTATAAAGCGTGTGCAAGCTTGTGTCTATTCTACTTCTACTCCAATTCTTGTTTTCTTTGATTGTTTGATTGTTTGATCACTAGTAAGATCCGTTTTCAGGACCTTACACTTCCTTTCTCAACCATTAATAAATAACAAAACATTCTCTATACTTTTAATTAATCAAATTAATCCCAAAATTATTTCCAATTAATTTCTGATTAATTGTTAATTAAATAATATGATTCTAATTAATATATTATTTTCATAACACATTAATAAACCATTTATTTAATTTATTATTTACATAATAAATTAATCTCTCTCCCTCTCTCTAAAATTATTCTGTCCAATTGCTAGCTTTGAGGGCAACCCAAAAGGACTATGCTACTATAAATTCAAATTTATACCAATTATAGTTATGTGCTTAGACACCTAATCCAATAGTATTTTGATAATTAAATGCTATATGTGCTTATTATATGTGATTAAGATGCTCTGTGTTAGATGAAATAACATAAGATGATCTTTATATGACTTCTATTGTATATGTATTGTTATACTTTTAATATTAGGTAGTGATGGGTGATGAAAAATGATAGTCGATTAGGGTGATGGGTGGTGAGAGATGAAAACGATGATAATATGCCACATATTTAAATGATACTAGGATACTAACGATAATAGTAAGCCACGACTTTAAATAGTACTACTGTATGAAATATGTAGATATAGTACTAGTGTAATAACGACGTAGAAATGGTACTAGTGTACTAATGATGTAGTCATCCAACAGAGTATAGGTGACGACCACAGACTATGCTAGACAGTCCCATGGGACACATACATGTTTATAACCTATAGGTGATGAACTATGTGTTCAATTGATGCAATCTACTTCTTATTGCCATGTATTGCAAAGAAATCCCCAGAGAAATACTATCAACAACGATATTTATGATGATCCTTAGGGATGAATATAGAAGAAAATGGGGATTGGTAATTGGGTAAATTGTTGATGTGAAATAGATATTTAAACAAGTTAATTATATTATTGTGGGTTGAAAATCCTATGTACTCACCAGGTTTCCCAACCTGACCCATTCAGTTTCTTTGTATCACAGGATGTAGTACAAAGATAATGATCTAATGAGAGATTCGAGGAAATATAGGCCATTTTATAAAAGATATTGTAAGGCCTGTAATGGCCGAGTTTATGCTTATGTTTCTTGTATTAGTTATGACATCCCAAGTTTTAATAATCAACGAAAAACATTTCTTCGTAAATACTTTTATGGGACAAATTATGTAGTTATAATAAAATATGTTTCAAAATAAGCATAAATAAAAAGGTCATATATGACCGAGAAAATGGGGATGTCACAGTTGGTTTCAGAGCACTTGTTTAAGCGAACTAGGAGTATTTGAGGATTTCTAGACTTAAACTTAGAATGCTAAGCGATGAACGTGAAATGTGTGTCTATTTTATTTTAGGTAGTACACCTGATTTGACACAAACACTACCTTACTTTAGGATAAGATGCCTAATTTTCTGGTATGTGCTAAATGATTTTTATAATAGCTATCCCTAGGTTGCCTACCTAAATTGCTATTACCTGACTAGATTTAAGGTCTGTTGTCGATCTGGATTAGGAAAATTTATGTGTTCAGGATTCTAAACGTTAAATTACTATATCAGAACTGAAATATAACTTTTCGGGTTTATAAGGAGGATTATGCGTCTAAATAAAACTAAAACCTTCTCTATCATAAGATAATCGTGGATTCTGGTACAATGAATGATATTTTGGTGTACAGAATGTCATGATAAGGACTCATAGCGGATTAGGAAACGGTAACGGGAATCAACAGCCTGGACCGCAATGTGAAATTGAGTATGCACCAGAAGTCGTGCTAGAAGCTGAACCTGCCACAATAGCAGGAGTCCAAGAAATGATTTAGGTCATGTTATCCGCACAAAGGGAGGTAATGAGACAACTGCTATGGAATAATAGGGATGAACCTACTACACATGTTGTGCAACCTAAGCCGAACGAGGAACAGTCAGATGAAGGAAACTATAGCCAAACTGTTAGCCAAGCTGAACCACGAAGGGTTAGGAGGAACAACCCTGATAAGGAAATTGAAGAAGATGGATACAAGTGAAAGGACTTCATGGCTTCCAAACCACCAAGTAATTCTAGAACCCCAATAGTAGTGGAAGTTATGGACTGGACCTTTGAAATGGAGATGGTGTTTGAAAGCTGCGACTGCAGGAACAAACTGAAGACTGTCCTAGCCGGCATATAACTAAAGATTCGAGTATTAAGTTGGTGGAAGCTTTTGGTTGATACTATGCTGAAGGAAAAAGCCATTAATATGTCTTTAGAGAACTTCCTTAAGGAGTTGAAGATGCAATACTAATCTGAGCATGATCTTCTGGAGTTCAATAATGAATTCTAGAATTTGAAGAAAAGGAAAATGAGTGTTAGAGAGTATGCGATGGCTTTCACTGAGAAGATGAAACTAGTCCCTAACTTGGTTCCTACCGGAATTTCCAAGGAAAACAAGCTTGCTATTGGACTACCATCGGATTATGGACCAATGGTGAAGCTAGCAAGCACTCTGAAAGCAGCCATCTAGGTGGGTAAGAATATAGACCCCCGGATAAGGGAAAAGGGTCTGGAAAGAGCAGAGACATGAGAGAAAAGGAAGCTTGAGGGATCTTCATGATCAGATAAGAAAAGTTGATTCTCGAAGTCTGACCGCAACGACTAGAGGTCTGGATGTAATAATGAAACCAAGTGGTGTGAGAAGTGCAGGAAGAAACATTATGGAAGATGCGACGGAGAAGTGACCTGCTATAAGTGTGGAGGGGCTGGTCACTATTCCAAAGATTGTACGTTCAATAATAGGGTGTGTTACAAATGTTGAGAAAATGGCCATATTTTGAAGATTTTCCCAAAGAAAAATGAAGCAGCAACGCCGAATGTGTCACTAAAGCAACATATAAGAGCATACCATATGATCATCAATGAAACAAATGTCGCTATAGGAGATTAAGAATAAGGGAGCCATTCATCCGGAGTTCTGGATATGGAGTGGTCATCCTATATAGATAATAGTATGTTATTTTGCCTAATGTAAGATGCATGGAGTATGGGGAAGTTATGATTTTTTGAAGTTTCAGTATAACAGTGTGCGACATTGAAACTGAATTTTAGATAGGTTGATTGTTAGCCGAAACAATCTAAACGAGAGTTAAAGACCTCGTAAATATGAGCCTGTCGATATAAAGACAGTTAATAACGGATGTCGTATGAGAGAGTTATGATTTTTACATGGACTTTAACAGGTTAATCCGGTTAAAAATATAACTTCAAAAATAAAGTGAGAGTTATCCGACAGAGTCTAGATGAAAGTTGTAGATCTCGTTGATAGCTACACGTGTATATAAATAATGCCAAAAAAAGAGTTTGTATTAAGAATGTATGAATTTTTGAAGATTTCCGGTGGCGCCATCTGCACAGAAGCACGACACGAGCTTCTAGAAGGTAGGGACGTGGTCCACAAAGAAGCTGGCGCGTGGCACAAAACGGTAGGGAAGACTTCGCCTTAAGCGTGTTGCATGCACCTTGAAATGCCCGACGCGCATGATCAAAATCCACCTATAAATAGCAGCAGCCCCCAAAATATTTCTCTCTGAACTCTCTAGAGCCAAAATCTCGATATTTCCTTAGAAATTAGGGTATTCAGCTAGGCTCTGAAGTATTTAAGAACCTGACAAGTAGAAGCTCTTGAGTTAAAATTCTGCCAATGCAATTTTCGACTTTTCGCTAGAAAATCTCTGTATGTTGAGATACACTTATATTTATATTCTGTGTAACTTATATTTATATTCATAATCATTGTTATGAATTTATAATAAAGATTTTTCAGTAATTCCATGTCATAATACTGATGGATCTACTTCTAGGGGTGATGTATATGCTAGATTCAGTGAGGTGTTTAAAGTGAGATTTTCAAACAGTATACTCCGAAAATTTTTTACCTGATTGCTCCTTACTTGATAGATCTTTATGTAGATAATGGGATTTTTGAGGAATGTAGACTACCATTAGTCACAAAACTAAGAGTTAGTGATATTCGTACCTAGGTAATATCAAAAGAAAAGCTAAAGTGCTAGGCGAAGCGCTACCCAAATTTCGAGTCATCCACTTTAACAAGCGAGTCCATAGTTACTTTCATCTTAAAAATAGATATGAAGTATTTAGATAATTAAATGTTATATATGCTTATTATCTGTCATTAAGATGTTTTGTGTTAGATGAAATAGTATAAGATCATCTTTTTATGTCTTCTACTATATGTGTACCATTATACTTATAATATTGGGTAGTGATGGATAATGAAAACTGATATATGATGAGGGTGATGGGTGGTGAGAGATGAAAACGATGATAATATCCCACGACTTTAAATGGTGCTAGTTAACTAACAATGATAGTATGCCATAACTTTAAATAGTACTAGTGTACTAACGATGTAGAAATGGTACTATTGTACTAACGATGTAGAAATGGTACTAGTGTGCTAAGGATGTATTCATCTAACAGAGTGTAGGTGACAACTACAGACTATGCAAGACAGCCCCATGGGATACATACATGTTTATAACTTATACGTGATGAACTATGTATTCATTTGATGTACTCTACTTCTTACTACCATGTATTACGGAGAAATCCCTGGAACAGTACTGTTAGCAACGATGTTTATGATGATCCTTAGGATAAGTCCTTAGGGATGAATATAAATAGGTATTTTCTGACCGAGAAAGTAGGGATGTCACAGTTGGTATCAGAGCATTAGTTTAAGCGAACTAGGAATATTTGAGGATTTCTAGACTTAAACATAGAATGCTAAGCGATGAACATGAAATGCGTGTCTATTTTATTTTAGGTAGTACACCTGAATTGACATAAACACTAGCTTACTTTAGGACAAGATGCCTAATTTGTTGTTATGTGCTAAATGATTTATATAATAGCATTCCCTCAGTTGCCCACCTGAATTGCTATTACCTCACTAGATTTAAGGTTTTTAGTTGACCTGGATTAGGAAACTTTACGTGTGAGGATTATAAACATTAAATTACTATATCAGAACTAAAATATAACTTTTCGGGGTGATAAGGGGGATTATGCGTCTAAAAAAAACTAAAACCTTCTCTATCATAAGATACTCACAGATTCCGGTACACCGAATGATATTTTGGTGTACAGAATGTCACGGTAAGGACTCATAGTGGATTAGGAAACGATAACGGGAATTAACAGCCTGAAACGCAACGTGCAATCGAGCGTGCACCAGAAGTTGTGATTGAAGCTGAACTTGTCATGATGGTAGGAGTCCAAGCAATGATTTAGGCCATGTTATTCGCACAAAGGGAGGTAATGAGACAACTACTATGGCATACCA
Source organism: Lactuca virosa (assembly GCF_052849685.1). Lineage (NCBI taxonomy): Eukaryota > Viridiplantae > Streptophyta > Magnoliopsida > Asterales > Asteraceae > Lactuca > Lactuca virosa. Next base: position 148,193,163 of record NC_136426.1, read on the forward strand.
AGGATGGACCTACTGCACCTGTTTGTACAACCTGAGTTGAACAAGGAAAAATGAGATGAAGGAAACTATAGCCGGACCGTTAGCCAAGCTGAACCATGAAGGGTTAGGAGGAGCAAACCTGATGAGGAAATTGAAAAAGATGGATGCAAGTACAAGGACTTCCTGGCTTCCAAACCAACAAGTCTTTATAGAAGCCCAATAGTAGTGGAAGTTAGGGACTAGATTTCAGAAATGGAGATGGTATTTGAAAGTTGCGACTAGAACAACAGACATAAGACAATCCTCGCAAACAGACAACTAAAGACTGGAGTATTAAGTTGGTGGTAGTTGTTGGATGATACTATCACGTAGGAAGATGCCATTAAGATGTCATGGGAGAACTTCCTTGAGGAGTTGAAGATGCAATGCTGCTATGAACAAGATCTTATGGAGATCAACAACGAATTCCAGAATCTTAAGAAAGGAAAGATGAGTGTTAGCGAGTATGCGACAACTTTCACTGAGCAGATGAAACTAGTCCTTAACTTGGTTCCTACCGAACTTTCCAAGGAAAATAAGTTTTCTATTGGACTACCAACAGATTATGGACCAACGGTGAAGCTAAGAACCACTCTGAAAGCAACCATCTATGCGGGTAAGAATGTAGAGACTCACATAAGGGAAAAGGTTCTGCAAAGAGCAAAGATATGCGATAAAAGGAAGCTTTAGAGATCTTCAAGATCCAATAAGAAAAGTAGATTCTCGAAGTCTGCCCCAAAGACAAGAGGTCTGGGGGTAACAATGAAGCCAAGTGGTTTGATAAGTGCAAGAAGAAGCACTTTGGAAGATACGACGGAGAAGTGACCTGCTATAAGTACGGAAGGGATCGTCACTATTCTAAAGATTATACATTCAATGACAGGGTATGTTACAAATGTGGAGATAAGGATCATATTTCGAAGATTTTCCCAAAGAAAAATGAAGCAGCAAGGCCGAATGTGCCATTAAATCCACATGTAAGAGCATACCATATTATCCTTGATGAAACAAATGTCGCTACAGGAGATTAAGAATAAGGGATCTGCTCATCCCGAGTTCAAGATATGGAGTGGTCATCCTAAATAGATAATAGTATGTTATGTAGCCTAATGTAAGAGGCACGGAGTATGGTGAAATTGAATAACATTGTAATCATTTTCAGTAAGTAATACAATCCCTAAATACATTATACTATTTGATGTGTTAAATTTCTATATGACTTTCATGTGTGGTGACTTGGAGAACAACAAGGAAATTCTTCAGACGAGTATGAGTATTTGTGAACGGTAGCAGAGGGCTATACTACCCGAAGCACAAGACTCACACTTGGATCAGGGAAAGTCACAAGGTTACTAAGGCACTAGTAATAGAATTCATTTTGTTTGTTTCCGTCATTACCTTTGTTTCGGTAATGACTATGAAGATAAATGTTATTCCGACCCTAGTGGTCATATCAAATCGAGTCCGAATAAGATAAATCTGCAAAGTGAGTTACTTGGTTCAGAGAAGCATGCTTGATGTAGTATCCGACTTTAATCAATGGATTTAAGGAAAATATAATTGAAGAAATCGATAAAAGTATCGCAACCGTCGTTAGGATTAAGCATCCAGTAGCTAGAAATACTACCTACAATGATGTGGTTGTACCACATTCGAACATAAAGGAAGGTATCTTCCGTGCTAGAGTCTAACTCAAAGAGACCTGAGTGTAGCCATTGCTTCATGAACTGGAAGGTCATTAGATCGTGACCATATGATATCTTATAGCAGTCAAAGAAATGACCTAATCATGGGTTGATTCTATTCGATAAAAAACAGGATTCTCCAAGGAATATCAAGTATGTAACTTAAAATTTAGGACTGAAGGTCCAACAAAGAATGAACAGCAGATGTACGGTTGAACACTGCCATCATTCAAGAATTCTAAGAGTTTGCGACTCATTTGGGAAGACATAAAAGTTATAGTTATTGCCTAGGATGGAAAGACGACATGCAAAATCTTTATACAAGCCCTGTTTTGCTGATGATTCTGAGACATAATCATCTTAAGGGGGAGATAATTATAACACCCACAGATTCGGGCTAGACATTTCGCTAGACATTTAAGATATTATAAACAATATTGGCTAAAGATAAAGGAGCACTTAAATCTAATTTCATATGAAGAAGTTATGCTTCTTTGAAGTTTCACGATCAAACCTATATGGCTGTGCACGTCATGAAAAGGAAATAGATGATTGGTTGCTTATTACCCTAATTAATCTAAAAAAATGTAGTGATCGTAAAACCGAGAGCATGCATATAGAGAATGTCCAAATTTGACTTCATATGGGGATGTTATTATTTTTTGAAGTTTCAGTATAACAGTGTGCGCCATTGAAACTGAATTTTAGATAGGTTGATTGTTAGCCGAAACAATCTAATCGAGAGTTGAAGACCTCGTAAATATGAGCCCGTCGATATAAAGACAATCAAGAACGGATGTCGTATGAGAGAGTTATGATTTTTACATGGACTTTAACAGTTTAATCCGGTTAAAAATATAACTTCAAAAATAAAATGAGAATTATCCGACAGAGTCTAGATGAAAGTTGTATATCTCGTTGATAGCTACGCGTGTATATAAATAATGTCAAAAAAAGAGTTTGTATAAAGAATGTATGAATTTTTGAAGATTTCCGTTGGCACCATCTGCACAGAAGCACGACACGAGCTTCTAGAAGGTGGGGACGTGGTCCACAAAGAAGCTGGCACGTGGCACAAAACGGTAGGGAAGACTTCTCCTTAAGCGTGCTGCATGCACCTTGAAATGCCCGACGCGTATGATCAAAATCCACCTATAAATAGCAGCAGCCCCCAAAATATTTCTCTCTGAACTCTCTAGAGCCAAAATATCGATATTTCCTTAGAAATTAGGGTATTCAGCTAGGCTCTGAAGTATTTAAGAGCCTGATAAGTAGAAGCTCTTGAGTCAAAATTCTGCCAATGCATATTTCGACTTTCCGCCAGAAAATCTCTGTATATTTTTAAGATAAAAGGGGACACCCCTTGGCAAACTTAAAATCTCTGTATGTTGAGATACACTTATATTGCTTTCAATGTAACTTATATTTATATTCATAATCATTGTTATGAATTTATAATAAAGATTTTTCAGTAATTCCATGTCATAATACTGATGGATCTACTTATAGGGGTGATGTATATGCTAGATTCAGTGAGGTGTTTAAAGTGAGATTTTCAAACAGTATACTCCGATAAATTTTTACCTGATTGCTCCTTACTTGATAGATCTTTATGTAGATAATGGGATTTTTGAGGAATGTAGACTACCATTAGTCACAAAACTAAGAGTTAGTGATATTCATACCTAGGTAATATCAAAAGAAAAGCTAAAGTGCTAGGCGAAGCGCTACCCAAATTTCGAGTCATCCACTTTAACAAGTGAGTCCATAGTTACTTTCATCTTAAAAATAGATATGAAGTATTTAGATAATTAAATGTTATATATGCTTATTATCTGTCATTAAGATGTTTTGTGTTAGATGAAATAGTATAAGATCATCTCTTTATGTCTTCTACTATATGTGTACCATTATACTTATAATATTGGGTAGTGATGGATAATGAAAACTGATATATGATGAGGGTGATGGGTGGTGAGAGATGAAAACGATGATAATATCCCACAACTTTAAATGGTGCTAGTTAACTAACAATGATAGTATGCCATAACTTTAAATAGTACTAGTGTACTAACGATGTAGAAATGGTACTATTGTAGTAACGATGTAGAAATGGTACTAGTGTGCTAAGGATGTATTCATCTAACAGAGTGTAGGTGACAACTACAGACTATGCAAGACAGCCCCATGGGACACATACATGTTTATAACCTATACGTGATGAACTATGTGTTCATTTGATGTACTCTACTTCTTACTACCATGTATTACGGAGAAATCCCTGGAACAGTACTGTTAGCAATGATGTTTATGATGATCCTTAGGATAAGTCCTTAGGGATGTATATAAATAGGTATTTTCTGACCGAGAAAGTAGGGATGTCACAGTTGGTATCAGAGCATTAGTTTAAGCGAACTAGGAATATTTTAGGATTTCTAGACTTAAACATAGAATGCTAAGCGATGAACGTGAAATGTGTGTCTATTTTGTTTTAGGTAGTACACCTGAATTGACACAAACACTAGCTTACTTTAGGACAAGATGCCTAATTTGTTGTTATGTGCTAAATGATTTATATAATAGCATTCCCTCAGTTGCCTACCTGAATTGCTATTACCTCACTAGATTTAAGGTTTTTAGTTGACCTGGATTAGGAAACTTTACGTGTGAGGATTATAAATATTAAATTACTATATCGGAACTAAAATATAACTTTTCGGGGTGATAAGGAGGATTATGCGTCTAAAAAAAACTAAAACCTTCTCTATCATAAGATACTCACAGATTCCGGTACACCGAATGATATTTTGGTGTACAGAACGTCACGGTAAGGACTCATAGTGGATTAGGAAACAATAACGGGAATTAACAGCCTGAAACGCAACGTGCAATCGAGCGTGCACCAGAAGTTGTGCTTGAAGCTGAACTTGTCACGATGGTAGGAGTCCAAGCAATGATTTAGGCCATGTTATTCGCACAAAGGGAGGTAATGAGACAACTACTATGGCATACCAAGGATGGACCTACTGCACCTGTTTATACAACCTGAGTTGAACAAGGAAAAATAAGATGAAGGAAACTATAGCCGGACCGTTAGCCAAGCTGAACCATGAAGGGTTAGGAGGAGCAAACCTGATGAGGAAATTGAAAAAGATGGATGCAAGTACAAGGACTTCCTGGCTTCCAAACCAACAAGTCTTTATAGAAGCCCAATAGTAGTGGAAGTTAGGGACTAGATTTCAGAAATGGAGATGGTGTTTGAAAGTTGCGACTAGAACAACAGACATAAGACAATCCTCGCAAACAGACAACTAAAGACTGGAGTATTAAGTTGATGGTAGTTGTTGGATGATACTATCACGAAGGAAGATGCCATTAAGATGTCATGGGAGAACTTCCTTGAGGAGTTGAAGATGCAATGCTGCTATGAACAAGATCTTATGGAGATCAACAACGAATTCCAGAATCTTAAGAAAGGAAAGATGAGTGTTAGCGAGTATGCGACAACTTTCACTGAGCAGATGAAACTAGTCCTTAACTTGGTTCCTACCGAACTTTCCAAGGAAAATAAGTTTTCTATTGGACTACCAGCAGATTATGGACCAATGGTGAAGCTAAGAACCACTCTGAAAGCAACCATCTATGCGGGTAAGAATGTAGAGACTCACATAAGAGAAAAGGTTCTGCAAAGAGCAAAGATATGCGATAAAAGGAAGCTTTAGAGATCTTCAAGATCCAATAAGAAAAGTAGATTCTCGAAGTCTGCCCCAAAGACAAGAGGTCTGGGGGTAACAATGAAGCCAAGTGGTTTGATAAGTGCAAGAAGAAGCACTTTGGAAGATACGACGGAGAAGTGACCTGCTATAAGTACGGAAGGGATCGTCACTATTCTAAAGATTATACATTCAATGACAGGGTATGTTACAAATGTGGAGATAAGGATCATATTTCGAAGATTTTCCCAAAGAAAAATGAAGCAGCAAGGTCGAATGTGCCATTAAATCCACATGTAAGAGCATACCATATTATCCTTGATGAAACAAATGTCGCTACAGGAGATTAAGAATAAGGGATCTGCTCATCCCGAGTTCAAGATATGGAGTGGTCATCCTAAATAGATAATAGTATGTTATGTAGCCTAATGTAAGAGGCACGAAGTATGGTGAAATTGAATAACATTGTAATCATTTTCAGTAAGTAATACAATCCCTAAATACATTATACTATTTGATGTGTTAAATTTCTATATGACTTTCATGTGTGGTGACTTGGAGAACAACAAGGAAATTCTTCAGACGAGTATGAGTATTTGTGAACGGTAGCAGAGGGCTATACTACCCGAAGCACAAGACTCACACTTGGATCAGGGAAAGTCACAAGGTTACTAAGGCACTAGTAATTGAATTCATTTTGTTTGTTTCCGTCATTACCTTTGTTTCGGTAATGACTATGAAGATAAATGTTATTCCGACCCTAGTGGTCATATCAAATCGAGTCCGAATAAGATAAATCTGCAAAGTGAGTTACTCGGTTCAGAGAAGCATGCTTGATGTAGTATCCGACTTTAATAAATGGATTTAAGGAAAATATAATTGAAGAAATCGATAAAAGTATCGCAACCGTCGTTAGGATTAAGCATCCAGTAGCTAGAAATACTACCTACAATGATGTGGTTGTACCACATTCGAACATAAAGGAAGGTATCTTCCGTGCTAGAGTCTAACTCAAAGAGACCTGAGTGTAGCCATTGCTTCATGAACTGGAAGGTCATTAGATCGTGACCATATGATATCTTATAGCAGTCAAAGAAATGACCTAATCATGGGTTGATTCTATTCGATAAAAAACAGGATTCTCCAAGGAATATCAAGTATGTAACTTAAAATTTAGGACTGAAGGTCCAACAAAGAATGAACAGCAGATGTACGGTTGAACACTGCCATCATTCAAGAATTCTAAGAGTTTGCGACTCATTTGGGAAGACATAAAAGTTATAGTTATTGCCTAGGATGGAAAGACGACATGCAAAATCTTTATACAAGCTCTGTTTTGCTGATGATTCTGAGACATAATCATCTAAAGGGGGAGATAATTATAACACCCACAGATTCGGGCTAGACATTTCGCTAGACATTTAAGATATTATAAACAATATTGGCTAAAGATAAAGGAGCACTTAAATCTAATTTCATATGAAGAAGTTATGCTTCTTTGAAGTTTCACGATCAAACCTATATGGCTGTGCACGTCATGAAAAGGAAATAGATGATTGGTTGCTTATTACCCTAATTAATCTAAAAAAATGTAGTGATCGTAAAACCGAGAGCATGCATATAGAGAATGTCCAAATTTGACTTCATATGGGGATGTTATTATTTTTTGAAGTTTCAGTATAATAGTGTGCGCCATTGAAACTGAATTTTAGATAGGTTGATTGTTAGCCGAAACAATCTAATCGAGAGTTGAAGACCTCGTAAATATGAGCCCGTTGATATAAAGACAGTCAAGAACGGATGTCGTATGAGAGAGTTATGATTTTTACATGCACTTTAACAGTTTAATCCGGTTAAAAATATAACTTCAAAAATAAAATGAGAATTATCCGACAGAGTCTAGATGAAAGTTGTATATCTCGTTGATAGCTACGCGTGTATATAAATAATGTCAAAAAAAGAGTTTGTATAAAGAATGTATGAATTTTTGAAGATTTCCGTTGGCGCCATCTGCACAGAAGCACGACACGAGCTTCTAGAAGGTGGGGACGTGGTCCACAAAGAAGCTGGCACGTGGCACAAAACGGTAGGGAAGACTTCGCCTTAAGCGTGCTGCATGCACCTTGAAATGCCCGACGCGTATGATCAAAATCCACCTATAAATAGCAGCAGCCCCCAAAATATTTCTCTCTGAACTCTCTAGAGCCAAAATATCGATATTTCCTTAGAAATTAGGGTATTCAGCTAGGCTCTGAAGTATTTAAGAGCCTGATAAGTAGAAACTCTTGAGTCAAAATTCTGCCAATGCATATTTCGACTTTTCGCCAGAAAATCTCTGTATATTTTTAAGATAAAAGGGGACACCCCTTGGCAAACTTAAAATCTCTGTATGTTGAGATACACTTATATTGCTTTCAATGTAACTTATATTTATATTCATAATCATTGTTATGAATTTATAATAAAGATTTTTCAGTAATTCCATGTCATAATACTGATGGATCTACTTATAGGGGTGATGTATATGCTAGATTCAGTGAGGTGTTTAAAGTGAGATTTTCAAACAGTATACTCCGATAAATTTTTACCTGATTGCTCCTTACTTGATAGATCTTTATGTAGATAATGGGATTTTTGAGGAATGTAGACTACCATTAGTCACAAAACTAAGAGTTAGTGATATTCATACCTAGGTAATATCAAAAGAAAAGCTAAAGTGCTAGGCGAAGCGCTACCCAAATTTCGAGTCATCCACTTTAACAAGTGAGTCCATAGTTACTTTCATCTTAAAAATAGATATGAAGTATTTAGATAATTAAATGTTATATATGCTTATTATCTGTCATTAAGATGTTTTGTGTTAGATGAAATAGTATAAGATCATCTCTTTATGTCTTCTACTATATGTGTACCATTATACTTATAATATTGGGTAGTGATGGATAATGAAAACTGATATATGATGAGGGTGATCGGTGGTGAGAGATGAAAACGATGATAATATCCCACAACTTTAAATGGTGCTAGTTAACTAACAATGATAGTATGCCATAACTTTAAATAGTACTAGTGTACTAACGATGTAGAAATGGTACTATTGTACTAACGATGTAGAAATGGTACTAGTGTGCTAAGGATGTATTCATCTAACAGAGTGTAGGTGACAACTACAGACTATGCAAGACAGCCCCATGGGACACATACATGTTTATAACCTATACGTGATGAACTATGTGTTCATTTGATGTACTCTACTTCTTACTACCATGTATTACGGAGAAATCCCTGGAACAGTACTGTTAGCAACGATGTTTATGATGATCCTTAGGATAAGTCCTTAGGGATGTATATAAATAGGTATTTTCTGACCGAGAAAGTAGGGATGTCACAGTTGGTATCAGAGCATTAGTTTAAGCGAACTAGGAATATTTTAGGATTTCTAGACTTAAACATAGAATGCTAAGCGATGAACGTGAAATGTGTGTCTATTTTGTTTTAGGTAGTACACCTGAATTGACACAAACACTAGCTTACTTTAGGACAAGATGCCTAATTTGTTGTTATGTGCTAAATGATTTATATAATAGCATTCCCTCAGTTGCCTACCTGAATTACTATTACCTCACTAAATTTAAGGTTTTTAGTTGACCTGGATTAGGAAACTTTACGTGTGAGGATTATAAATGTTAAATTACTATATCAGAACTAAAATATAACTTTTCGGGGTGATAAGGAGGATTATGCGTCTAAAAAAAACTAAAACCTTCTCTATCATAAGATACTCACAGATTCCGGTACACCGAATGATATTTTGGTGTACAGAACGTCACGGTAAGGACTCATAGTGGATTAGGAAACAATAACGGGAATTAACAGCCTGAAACGCAACGTGCAATCGAGCGTGCACCAGAAGTTGTGCTTGAAGCTGAACTTGTCACGATGGTAGGAGTCCAAGCAATGATTTAGGCCATGTTATTCGCACAAAGGGAGGTAATGAGACAACTACTATGGCATACCAAGGATGGACCTACTGCACCTGTTTATACAACCTGAGTTGAACAAGGAAAAATAAGATGAAGGAAACTATAGCCGGACCGTTAGCCAAGCTGAACCATGAAGGGTTAGGAGGAGCAAACCTGATGAGGAAATTGAAAAAGATGGATGCAAGTACAAGGACTTCCTGGCTTCCAAACCAACAAGTCTTTATAGAAGCCCAATAGTAGTGGAAGTTAGGGACTAGATTTCAGAAATGGAGATGGTGTTTGAAAGTTGCGACTAGAACAACAGACATAAGACAATCCTCGCAAACAGACAACTAAAGACTAGAGTATTAAGTTGATGGTAGTTGTTGGATGATACTATCACGAAGGAAGATGCCATTAAGATGTCATGGGAGAACTTCCTTGAGGAGTTGAAGATGCAATGCTGCTATGAACAAGATCTTATGGAGATCAACAACGAATTCTAGAATCTTAAGAAAGGAAAGATGAGTGTTAGCGAGTATGCGACAACTTTCACTGAGCAGATGAAACTAGTCCTTAACTTGGTTCCTACCGAACTTTCCAAGGAAAATAAGTTTTCTATTGGACTACCAGCAGATTATGGACCAACGGTGAAGCTAAGAACCACTCTGAAAGCAACCATCTATGCGGGTAAGAATGTAGAGACTCACATAAGAGAAAAGGTTCTGCAAAGAGCAAAGATATGCGATAAAAGGAAGCTTTAGAGATCTTCAAGATCCAATAAGAAAAGTAGATTCTCGAAGTCTGCCCCAAAGACAAGAGGTCTGGGGGTAACAATGAAGCCAAGTGGTTTGATAAGTGCAAGAAGAAGCACTTTGGAAGATACGACGGAGAAGTGACCTGCTATAAGTACGGAAGGGATCGTCACTATTCTAAAGATTATACATTCAATGACAGGGTATGTTACAAATGTGGAGATAAGGATCATATTTCGAAGATTTTCCCAAAGAAAAATGAAGCAGCAAGGCCGAATGTGCCATTAAATCCACATGTAAGAGCATACCATATTATCCTTGATGAAACAAATGTCGCTACAGGAGATTAAGAATAAGGGATCTGCTCATCCCGAGTTCAAGATATGGAGTGGTCATCCTAAATAGATAATAGTATGTTATGTAGCCTAATGTAAGAGGCACGGAGTATGGTGAAATTGAATAACATTGTAATCATTTTCAGTAAGTAATACAATCCCTAAATACATTATACTATTTGATGTGTTAAATTTCTATATGACTTTCATGTGTGGTGACTTGGAGAACAACAAGGAAATTCTTTAGACGAGTATGAGTATTTGTGAACGGTAGCAGAGGGCTATACTACCCGAAGCACAAGACTCACACTTGGATCAGGGAAAGTCACAAGGTTACTAAGGCACTAGTAATTGAATTCAAATGTTTGTTTCCGTCATTACCTTTGTTTCGGTAATGACTATGAAGATAAATGTTATTCCGACCCTAGTGGTCATATCAAATCGAGTCTGAATAAGATAAATCTGCAAAGTGAGTTACTCGGTTCAGAGAAGCATGCTTGATGTAGTATCCGACTTTAATCAATGGATTTAAGGAAAATATAATTGAAGAAATCGATAAAAGTATCGCAACCGTCGTTAGGATTAAGCATCCAGTAGCTAGAAATACTACCTACAATGATGTGGTTGTACCACATTCGAACATAAAGGAAGGTATCTTCCGTGCTAGAGTCTAACTCAAAGAGACCTGAGTGTAGCCATTGCTTCATGAACTGGAAGGTCATTAGATCGTGACCATATGATATCTTATAGCAGTCAAAGAAATGACCTAATCATGGGTTGATTCTATTCGATAAAAAACAGGATTCTCCAAGGAATATCAAGTATGTAACTTAAAATTTAGGACTGAAGGTCCAACAAAGAATGAACAGCAGATGTACGGTTGAACACTGCCATCATTCAAGAATTCTAAGAGTTTGCGACTCATTTGGGAAGACATAAAAGTTATAGTTATTGCCTAGGATGGAAAGACGACATGCAAAATCTTTATACAAGCCCTGTTTTGCTGATGATTCTGAGACATAATCATCTTAAGGGGGAGATAATTATAACACCCACAGATTCGGGCTAGACATTTCGCTAGACATTTAAGATATTATAAACAATATTGGCTAAAGATAAAGGAGCACTTAAATCTAATTTCATATGAAGAAGTTATGCTTCTTTGAAGTTTCACGATCAAACCTATATGGCTGTGCACGTCATGAAAAGGAAATAGATGATTGGTTGCTTATTACCCTAATTAATCTAAAAAAATGTAGTGATCGTAAAACCGAGAGCATGCATATAGAGAATGTCCAAATTTGACTTCATATGGGGATGTTATTATTTTTTGAAGTTTCAGTATAACAGTGTGCGCCATTGAAACTGAATTTTAGATAGGTTGATTGTTAGCCGAAACAATCTAATCGAGAGTTGAAGACCTCGTAAATATGAGCCCGTCGATATAAAGACAATCAAGAACGGATGTCGTATGAGAGAGTTATGATTTTTACATGGACTTTAACAGTTTAATCCGGTTAAAAATATAACTTCAAAAATAAAATGAGAATTATCCGACAGAGTCTAGATGAAAGTTGTATATCTCGTTGATAGCTACGCGTGTATATAAATAATGTCAAAAAAAGAGTTTGTATAAAGAATGTATGAATTTTTGAAGATTTCCGTTGGCGCCATCTGCACAGAAGCACGACACGAGCTTCTAGAAGGTGGGGACGTGGTCCACAAAGAAGCTGGCACGTGGCACAAAACGGTAGGGAAGACTTCTCCTTAAGCGTGCTGCATGCACCTTGAAATGCCCGACGCGTATGATCAAAATCCACCTATAAATAGCAGCAGCCCCCAAAATATTTCTCTCTGAACTCTCTAGAGCCAAAATATCGATATTTCCTTAGAAATTAGGGTATTCAGCTAGGCTCTGAAGTATTTAAGAGCCTGATAAGTAGAAGCTCTTGAGTCAAAATTCTGCCAATGCATATTTCGACTTTTCGCCAGAAAATCTCTGTATATTTTTAAGATAAAAGGGGACACCCCTTGGCAAACTTAAAATCTCTGTATGTTGAGATACACTTATATTGCTTTCAATGTAACTTATATTTATATTCATAATCATTGTTATGAATTTATAATAAAGATTTTTCAGTAATTCCATGTCATAATACTGATGGATCTACTTATAGGGGTGATGTATATGCTAGATTCAGTGAGGTGTTTAAAGTGAGATTTTCAAACAGTATACTCCGATAAATTTTTACCTGATTGCTCCTTACTTGATAGATCTTTATGTAGATAATGGGATTTTTGAGGAATGTAGACTACCATTAGTCACAAAACTAAGAGTTAGTGATATTCATACCTAGGTAATATCAAAAGAAAAGCTAAAGTGCTAGGCGAAGCGCTACCCAAATTTCGAGTCATCCACTTTAACAAGTGAGTCCATAGTTACTTTCATCTTAAAAATAGATATGAAGTATTTAGATAATTAAATGTTATATATGCTTATTAACTGTCATTAAGATGTTTTGTGTTAGATGAAATAGTATAAGATCATCTCTTTATGTCTTCTACTATATGTGTACCATTATACTTATAATATTGGGTAGTGATGTATAATGAAAACTGATATATGATGAGGGTGATCGGTGGTGAGAGATGAAAACGATGATAATATCCCACAACTTTAAATGGTGCTAGTTAACTAACAATGATAGTATGCCATAACTTTAAATAGTACTAGTGTACTAACGATGTAGAAATGGTACTATTGTACTAACGATGTAGAAATGGTACTAGTGTGCTAAGGATGTATTCATCTAACAGAGTGTAGGTGACAACTACAGACTATGCAAGACAGCCCCATGGGACACATACATGTTTATAACCTATACGTGATGAACTATGTGTTCATTTGATGTACTCTACTTCTTACTACCATGTATTACGGAGAAATCCATGGAACAGTACTGTTAGCAACGATGTTTATGATGATCCTTAGGATAAGTCCTTAGGGATGTATATAAATAGGTATTTTCTGACCGAGAAAGTAGGGATGTCACAGTTGGTATCAGAGCATTAGTTTAAGCGAACTAGGAATATTTTAGGATTTCTAGACTTAAACATAGAATGCTAAGCGATGAACGTGAAATGTGTGTCTATTTTGTTTTAGGTAGTACACCTGAATTGACACAAACACTAGCTTACTTTAGGACAAGATGCCTAATTTGTTGTTATGTGCTAAATGATTTATATAATAGCATTCCCTCAGTTGCCTACCTGAATTGCTATTACCTCACTAGATTTAAGGTTTTTAGTTGACCTGGATTAGGAAACTTTACGTGTGAGGATTATAAATATTAAATTACTATATCAGAACTAAAATATAACTTTTCGGGGTGATAAGGAGGATTATGCGTCTAAAAAAAACTAAAACCTTCTCTATCATAAGATACTCACAGATTCCGGTACACCGAATGATATTTTGGTGTACAGAACGTCACGGTAAGGACTCATAGTGGATTAGGAAACGATAACAGGAATTAACAGCCTGAAACGCAACGTGCAATCGAGCGTGCACCAGAAGTTGTGCTTGAAGCTGAACTTGTCACGATGGTAGGAGTCCAAGCAATGATTTAGGCCATGTTATTCGCACAAAGGGAGGTAATGAGACAACTACTATGGCATACCAAGGATGGACCTACTGCACCTGTTTATACAACCTGAGTTGAACAAGGAAAAATGAGATGAAGGAAACTATAGCCGGACCGTTAGCCAAGCTGAACCATGAAGGGTTAGGAGGAGCAAACCTGATGAGGAAATTGAAAAAGATGGATGCAAGTACAAGGACTTCCTGGCTTCCAAACCAACAAGTCTTTATAGAAGCCCAATAGTAGTGGAAGTTAGGGACTAGATTTCAGAAATGGAGATGGTGTTTGAAAGTTGCGACTAGAACAACAGACATACGACAATCCTCGCAAACAGACAACTAAAGACTGGAGTATTAAGTTGATGGTAGTTGTTGGATGATACTATCACGAAGGAAGATGCCATTAAGATGTCATGGGAGAACTTCCTTGAGGAGTTGAAGATGCAATGCTGCTATGAACAAGATCTTATGGAGATCAACAACGAATTCCAGAATCTTAAGAAAGGAAAGATGAGTGTTAGGGAGTATGCGACAACTTTCACTGAGCAGATGAAACTAGTCCTTAACTTGGTTCCTACCGAACTTTCCAAGGAAAATAAGTTTTCTATTGGACTACCAGCAGATTATGGACCAACGGTGAAGCTAAGAACCACTCTGAAAGCAACCATCTATGCGGGTAAGAATGTAGAGACTCACATAAGAGAAAAGGTTCTGCAAAGAGCAAAGATATGCGATAAAAGGAAGCTTTAGAGATCTTTAAGATCCAATAAGAAAAGTAGATTCTCGAAGTCTGCCCCAAAGACAAGAGGTCTGGGGGTAACAATGAAGCCAAGTGGTTTGATAAGTGCAAGAAGAAGCACTTTGGAAGATACGACGGAGAAGTGACCTGCTATAAGTACGGAAGGGATCGTCACTATTCTAAAGATTATACATTCAATGACAGGGTATGTTACAAATGTGGAGATAAGGATCATATTTCGAAGATTTTCCCAAAGAAAAATGAAGCAGCAAGGCCGAATGTGCCATTAAATCCACATGTAAGAGCATACCATATTATCCTTGATGAAACAAATGTCGCTACAGGAGATTAAGAATAAGGGATCTGCTCATCCCGAGTTCAAGATATGGAGTGGTCATCCTAAATAGATAATAGTATGTTATGTAGCCTAATGTAAGAGGCACGGAGTATGGTGAAATTGAATAACATTGTAATCATTTTCAGTAAGTAATACAATCCCTAAATACATTATACTATTTGATGTGTTAAATTTCTATATGACTTTCATGTGTGGTGACTTGGAGAACAACAAGGAAATTCTTCAGACGAGTATGAGTATTTGTGAACGGTAGCAGAGGGCTATACTACCCGAAGCACAAGACTCACACTTGGATCAGGGAAAGTCACAAGGTTACTAAGGCACTAGTAATTGAATTCAAATGTTTGTTTCCGTCATTACCTTTGTTTCGGTAATGACTATGAAGATAAATGTTATTCCGACCCTAGTGGTCATATCAAATCGAGTCCGAATAAGATAAATCTGCAAAGTGAGTTACTCGGTTCAGAGAAGCATGCTTGATGTAGTATCCGACTTTAATCAATGGATTTAAGGAAAATATAATTGAAGAAATCGATAAAAGTATCGCAACCGTCGTTAGGATTAAGCAGCCAGTAGCTAGAAATACTACCTGCTATTATGTAGTTGTACCATATTAAAACATAAAGGAAGGTATCTCCCGTGATAGAGTTTGAATCAAAGAGACATGATTCTAGCCATTACATCATGCAGTGGAAGGTCATTAGATCGTGACCATACGATCTGTTATAGTAGTCAAAGTAAAGACCTAATCATGGGTTGATTCTATTCGAGAAGGAATAGGATTCTCCATGGAAGATCAAGTTTGTAACTTAAAAGATAGGATTGAAGGTCCAACAAAGAATGAAGAGCAGATATAAGGTTGAACACCTCCATCATTCAAGAAGTCTAAGAGTTTGATGTTCATTTTGGAAGACATAGGAGTTACGGTTATTGCCTAAGATGGAAACCGTGGCGGACACAGAAGGTTTTAGTAGGTGTGGCACTAAATTTTTTTTTCCGAAAAAATCTAAATGAGTAGTGGCACTCGTATTTTAAGCCGGTGCACCTAATACAAAAAACATAAATAATTTTTTTTACACTACGTGCCGGAATCGGAGCAGTGGCCCGGGATCCCCCGGGCACCACTAAGGTCCGCCACTGGATGGAAAGACGACGTACATAATCATTATACAACCCTCTTTTGCTGATGATTCCGGGACATAATCATCTTAAGGGGGAGATAATTATAATGTCCGCAGATTTGGGCTAGACATTCAAGATATTATAGATAATTTCAGCAAAATATGTAGTTGTTGTAATGTGTATCTCGGTGATATAAGGAGCACTTAAATCCGATTTCGTATGAAGAAGTTTTGCTTCTTTGAAGTTTCACGATCAAACTAACACGACTGTGTGCGTCATGAAAAGTGAATCTAAGATCCATTGCTTATTATCCTAATTAATCTAAAAACAATTCATAGTCATCGTAAAACCGAGAGGATACATATAGAGAACATCCAAATCTGACTTCATATGAGGAATGTAACACCCTAAAAAATCATGCAAATTTACAAATTTTTAAAACATTTAAAACCAATAATTATTATAAATTTGTTTTCAAAATAGTTTAAACATTAGAGTATCCCCAGAATCAAATCATAAAATATAAGGAGGTGCACGATAACGCCTTCGCCTTCCCGCGATCATCAGAAGTACCTGAAACATAATCAACATCTGTAAGCCCGAAGCTTAGTGAGTTCCCCCAAAATACCAACGCCATACAATCATAATCATATCATATAAACAAACAACATGCATAATGAGCCATCAGCCTGACTGGACCGCCTCGCAGGGCCATCAGTCTAAGTGGTCCTCTCTCCGAGCCTTCGACACATCTGGACCGCCTCTCAGGGCCTTCAGCCTATCCGGACCGCTCGTCGGGCCTTCGGCCTAACTGGGTCTGCAGTCTATCTGGTCCGCCCTGGGTATGTTGGCCTACAACACAAAGCAGGACCTACCTCAACCCAACCCCCAATCAAACAATCACGTGCACATAAATATCATACGCTAGCTAGCATGTACAGATAGTCATACAGATCTAACAGATCATTAACATAGCAACCATCCTATAACTAGGATACTAATCTAACAGATCACTAACATAGAAAGCATCCTATAACCAGGATACCGATCCAACTGATCATTAACATAACAACCATCCTATAACTAGGATACCGATCTTACAGATCACTAACATAGCAACCATCCTATAACCAGGATACCGATCTAACAGATCACTAACATCGCAACCATCCTATAACCAGGATACGAATCATAAAGGGTCGTCCTTGGTGCCGTAGACCCTGTTGATATAGTGAGAAGAACTCACCTCACGATGTCGAACTGTAGTGATAAGATCAAACTCCCGAATCAAAGCCACAAACTCAACCACCTATAACCACCATAGGACCAAGTCCATCAAAATCCCTAGTTACCAAAATACCCTCAGAAGTCCAACTGGTCAACCCTTGGTCAAAGTCAAAGTCAACAGTCAAGGTTAACAATCCATGTTGACCCGAATCGTCGTGTGTAGCATACTGACTCGTCGAGTTCTTCCAGAACTCGAGAAATCGTGAAAACCCTATTTGACTCGCCGAGTTTCCAGAAAACTCATCGAGTCCATGCGGTGTCCAAATGTCGGGAAAACCCTAACTAACTCGTCGAGTCATCTCACTGACTCGCCGAGTCCATGTAGAAACCAAAACGGCCAATCTTCATCTGACTCGTCGACTTGACCATGCAACTCGTCGAGTCCCTTTAGTCCATTTCTCATTCAGACGTTTTTAAGCTTCCCTAAAGCTCCAAATTGTAGATCTAGCCTCCTAGGGCATAGTTACCATGTAAAGTTGCAAACTTTACGTGCATGCAAGGTCTTAAAGGCCAAAACCAAGCTAAGGAAGAGGTTTTAGGTAAGGAGAAGGCCATAACTTGCTAAAGACTAGAACTTTATGACTATAAGGGGCTAGAGGAGTCCAGATCTGAAGTTACAACTTCAGATCATTCCCAAAACCAGAATAACTCCACAACAAACTAGAAATAGCCCTAAACCTTTCCATGAAGAGATCTAGCTAGAGAGAAGTCAAGGTAACGACTTGTTACCTTCAAGATGATGCTAAGATGAAGTAGAAATCAGATCCACAAGCTTCTCCTTGCTCCAAGCTCCTTAGACTTCAATCTCTCTTCACAAAATCCACCTTCCAAGCTTCTTAGCACACAAAAATGGAGAGTAGGCACGATTAGGTTTTTTTGACCTCAATGGGGGGACGGTAAGGGAGGCAGAGGGAGGCTAATGACTCTTTAAATAGGGTGCAAAACCCTGGAAATTAGGGTTTCATTTTCCAGCTCCTACTCGTCGAGTTGGGGTCCTCCAACTCGTCGAGTAGACCTCATAAATCACGCGACTTGACTAATCTCTACACGACGAGTTGGGGCCTCCAACTCGTCGACTAGGCTTCCTTAATTGCAGGAAAATCCAAAAAATCTCATTCCTGGAAATCGGAATGTTACAAGGAAGTTAAGATTTTTGAAGTTTCAGTATTACAGTGTGCGACACAAAAACCGGATTTTAGATAGGTTGATTGTTAGCCAAAACAATCTAAATGAGAGTTGAAGATCTCGTAAATATGAGCCCATCGATATAATGAAAGTTGAGAACGGATGTCATATGAGAGAGTTATGATTTTTACACAGACTGTAACAGTTTAAGCTTGTTAAAATTATAACTTTAAAAATAAAGAGAGAATTAATCAATGGAGTCTAAATGAAAGTTGTAGATCTTTTTGATAGCTACGTGTGTATATAAATAATATCAAAAAACGGAGTTCGTATGAAGAATATACAAATTTTAAAGATTGATGGCGGTGCCACACGTAGAGAAGTGTGACACGCGCTTCTAGAAGGTGGCAACGCGGACCACAGAGAAGATGACACGTGGCACAAAACAGTAGGGGATATGTTGCCTTAATCGTGATTCGCGTACGTTGAAAAGCCAGGCGCGCATGATCAAAATTCACCTATAGATAGAAGTAGCTACCACAATCTTTCTATCTGAACTTTCTAGAGCCAAAATCTCGATATTTCCTTAGAATTTAGGGTATTCAGCTAGGCTCTGAAGTATTTAAGAGCCCGGAAAGTAGAAGTTCTCGAGTAAAAGTTCTGCGAATGCAATTTTTGACTTTTCGCTAGAAAATCTCTATAAGTTGAGCTACACTTATATTGCTTTCAGTGTAACTTATATTTATATTCATAATCATTGTTATGAATTTATAAATAACATTTATCTGTAATTCCATGTCATAATACTGATGGATATACTTACAAGGGTGATTTCTAGGCTAGATTCATTGAGGTGTTTAAAGTGGGATTTCCAAACTGTATACTATGTATACCAATGGGATTGTTGACGAATCTAGACTATTATTAGTCACAAAACTAAGACTTACTGATATTTTTACCTAGGTCATACCAAAGGAAAGGCTAGAATGCTTGGCGAAGCACTGTCCAAATTTCGAGTCATCCACTTTAACAAGTGAGTGCATAGGTACTTTCATCTTACACATAGATATGAACTATTTAGATAATTAAATGCTATATGTGACTATTATATGTGATTAAGATGTTTTGCGTTAGATGACATAATATAAAATGATCTTTATATGACTTCTACCGTACATGTATTGTTATAATTATAATATTGGGTAGTGATGGGTGATGAAAAATGATAGATAATGAGGGTGATGGGTGGTAAGAGATGAAATCGATGTCAATAGGCCACAAATTTAAATGGTACTAGTGTACTAACAATGATAGTAGGCCACAACGTTAATAATACTAATGTACTAACGATGGAGAAAAAGTACTAGTGTACTAACGATGTAGAAATGGTACTAGTGTACTAACGATGTAGTCATCCAACAGAATATAGGTGACGACTACAGACTATTGAAGATGGTCCCGTGGGACACAGGCAGGTTTATATCCTGTAGGTGAAACATCCCAAAAATACAGACATAAAATTTGGTTTTTAATTATTAATAAAACCATAGTTATCCAAAACACATGTCATAATATCTCTAACATCATTTCAATGCATATCAAAATATCATAGTATAAACATCCCAGACTGAACAAATGGTGTGTGCACTGTAATCATCCCGAGCCCTTCCCCTTGCTACCGGAAGTACATGAAACCAAAACTGTAAACTGTAAGCACGAAGCTTAGTGAGTCTCCCCAAACTACCATATACCATACACATAACATGCAACTAAGAGATACGGGCCCCACCCACTCTCGTGGAGATTCGGGCCCCGCCCACACTTTGCTGTCTAGGAGATTCGGGCGCCACCCACACTCTGCTGTCTAGGAGATTCGGGTCCCGCCCACACTCTGCTGTCTAGGAGATTCGGGCCCTTCCCACACTCCGCTGTCTAGGAGATTCGGGCCCTGCCCACACTCTGCTGTCTAACATGCATACAAGTATCACACAGACAACAAGCATATCTACTCCTATCAAACAGTCACATAACTATACTCAAATAATGCTACGAGATTCGGGCCTCGCCTACACTCTGCTGTTATAAGAATCGGGCCCCGCCCACACGCAACTACTAACATATCATATATACGGGCCGACCTTGGTGCCGTAGACCCGTTCCTACTGAAGGAAACTCACCTCGGAAGGCTAACTGTTGAAAACCCGAGTGAGGAATCTCTGCCTGCTGCTCCGGCGACTCCCCGACTATCAATTTCATAATAACACTTAATCAGAATCTGATCATCTTTCTTAGTGTAAAATGACCATTTTACCCCTGGTCACAACCAACGCGTGGGTCAAAGTCAACCTTCTGGTTGACCCAATTCGTCGAATTGCTCTATCAACTCGTTGAGTCCTAGATCCTGAAATCGCGATCTAACTTGTCGAGTCTCCCCCCTGAGTCGTCGAGTTTCCAGGCTATTCACAGTCGCGATCTACCGATTTAACTCGCCGAGTCCCTTAACCGACTCGTCGAGTTCTACCTGAAGCTAAAACGGGACAAACCAAATCAACTCGTCGATTCCCTATATGGACTCGCCGAGTTTTCCTATTTGATTGAGCCATCTCAATGGATTACACTCCTACCCTTCAGATCCAAGCTCCAAACTTCATCTACACACTGGGAATACACTTTTAAGGGTAAAGTTTCCAACTTTACCCGCTCTTTGTCCTTCTTAATGGGTTTAGCTCAAACCCTAACTCTCTAGAACATAGACCTTGGTCCACAAGCCATAATATCCTAAACCAAGGCACACTATACTAGATCTAGGCTTTGAACATCAGTTGGACACGTAAAATTCATAACTTTCCTTCCATGCATGGCCTCTTAGGGCTAAAAAGGCAATATTAATTCCTTCCTGCTGGATCCGCTCTATAGTCTTGAGTACTACCTCAGTACTCCCCATGACTCTCTAACCGACCTCGCCTTAACAGATTGGGGTCCTACACTTCCTCCCGTAGACCATCTCAAAGGGAGATCGGTCTATGCTGGTGTGGTAACTGTTGTTATACGAAAATTCTGCTAACGGAAGATACGTATCCCAACTACCACCAAAATCCAAAAAAACATGTGCGTAGCATGTCCTCGAGAGTCTGTATCGTCCTCTCGCTCTGTCTGTCTGTCTGAGGGTGGAAAGCGGTGCTGAAGTGGAGACGAGTACCCATCTCCTCGTGGAACCGCTTCTAAAATCTGGAAGTAAAACGGACATCTCGGTCTGACACCACCGAGATAGCCACTCCATGTCGTGCTATTATCTCACACACGTATATATCGGCCGACTTCTCGGCCGAAATGCTCTCCTGGATCGGGATAAAATGAGCACTCTTGGTCAACCGATCCATGATGACCCATATCGAATCTACTCCACGTGCGGTCCTGGGAAGCTTGGTAATGAAATCTATGGTGATATCCTCCCATTTTCACACGGGAATGTCTAACGGCTGCATCTTGGCGTGTGGTCTCTGGTGCTCAGCCTTGAACTTCCTGTAGGTCAAGCACCGCTCCACGTACCAAGCAACGTCCCGCTTCATGCAGGGCCACCAGTAATCATGGAGAAGATTCCGGTACTTCTTCGTCGCCCCAGGATGGATGGAGAACCTTGACTTATGGGCCTCATCCATCAAAACCTGCCGTACTCTGCCCCAGTACAGAACCCAGACCCTCACATGTAGGGTCAACAACCCTCGATTGTCATAATCAAACGAGGCCACCCGACCTACAATCCGCTCACACTTCTGGCGCTCTTCCTTCAGGCCTTCAACTTGCACGTCTCTAATCTGCTCCAACAGTGGAGTAATCACTGTTATCCTCAGACATATGTCTCTATTCGGAGCCGCTACATACTTGCGGCTCATGGCGTCGGCCACTACATTGGCCTTTCCCGGGTGGGAAAGGATCTCACAGTCATAATCCTTAACCACATCTAACCACCGACGCTGCCTCATGTTCAGATTCGGCTGATCCATGAGGTACCTCAAACGCTTGTGGTCCGTGTAAATGGTACAACAAACTCCATAGAGGTAATTCTGCCAAATTTTGAAATCGAAAACCACAGCCCCCATCTTTAAATCATGTGTCGGATAGTTAGCCTCATGAGGCTTTAGTTGCCTCGACGCGTAAGCTATCACATGACCCCGCTGCATCAAAACTACACCCATGCGCGTAATCGACGCGTCACAATAAACAACGAAGTCATCAACTCCCTTGGGCAGCGTCAAAATTGGTGTCTCGCATAACTACTGTCTGAGAGTCTCGAAGGCTGCCTGCTGCTCAGTCCCCAGCGGAATGTCACCGACTTCTTGGTTAGTCGGGTCAAAGGAACGGCGATCTTGGAGAAATCCTGGATGAATCTCCAGTAATAACCTGCTAGACCAAGAAAACTCCGAATCTCAGTTGGAGACCTCGGAACATCCCACTGCATCACGGCCTCTATCTTGGCCGGATCGACTAGAACACCCTTTTGGTTGACGAGATGCCCGAGAAACTGCACCTCGCGCAACCAGAACTCACACTTGGAGAACTTCGCAAAAAGTCTCTTTCTCCTCAGTGTCTCCATCACCTCCCTCAGGTGCTCCTCATGCTGCTCCTGAGTCTTGGAATAGACCAAGATATCATTGATGAAGACTATCACAGACCGATCCAACATCGGTCTGCACACGCGGTTCATCAGGTCCATGAACGCGGCAGGGGCATTGGTGAGCCCAAACGGCATCACCACGAACTCATAGTGCCTATAGCGAGTCCTAAAACCTGTCTTTTGCACATCCTTGTCCCTGACTCGCATCTGGTCATATTCCCAATCGTAGATCAATCTTGGAGAACCAATATGCACCCTGCAGCTGGTCAAACAAATCATCAATCCTCGGGATGGGATAACGGTTCTTCACCGTTACCTTATTCAGCTCCCGGTAGTCTATGCACATCCAATGTGAGCCATCCGTCTTCTTCACAAAAAGGATCGGTGCTCCCCATGGTGAACAACTCGGCCTGATAAATCTCTTGTCTAGCAGCTCTTGCAGCTACGTAGACAACTCCTGCATCTCGGGAGGAGCCAACCTATATGGTGCCCTGGCTATCGGAGCCGCACCAGGGACTAAGTCGATCCTAAACTCAACCTGCCTCTCCGGAGGTATCCTAGGCAAATCCTCCGGGAATACATCCGAGTACTATTGTACGATCGGTACATCATCCATTCTCACCTTACCCTTATCCCGAGTATCCATCACATAAGCGACATAACCTGCACAACCCTGCTGAAGGTAACGTCTCGCCCTCGTTGATGAACATAAAATCGGTCCGCGTTGTGGCCTCTCGCCCTGAATCACTAGCCCTACCCCACTAGGAGTCCAAACTCTCACTAGCTGCTGCTCGCAGTCAATCACTGCCCCATTGGGGCTCAACCAATCCATACCCACTATAACCTTATTCCCTTGTAGGGGAATAGGAACCAGATCTTCTGAAAACTGCTCATCAAATAACTATAGTGTACAACATATGTGAACCCTCGCAACCCTAACGGTCATGTCATTTGCTATCTCCACATCTAGTGGGCAATCTAGCTCCCCCGGAGCTCCTACGAATCGCTTGCTGAGCGCGAGCGACACAAAAGATCGGGTTGCCCCCGAATCAAACAGTACTAAGGCTGATATACCGTTCACTAAGAACGATCCTATAAAAAACACATAAACATAAGCAATAATCAAGATAAATAAAGATATAAGGAGAAGATACATACTCGTAACGACATCAGGAGCTGCTCGTTCCTCCTCTGCTGTCAACTGGAAGGCTCTGCTCTTCGCCACTGGCACCTCTGTTCGGCCCTGACGGCCGTCTATAATCCTCAATGTAGCAGGGGCGGGTGCGACCACCTTCCCTGATACTGCCAAACTCGGACACCGGGACCTCTTGTGGTCCCTCTGATTGCACTGAAATCAAATCAGATCAGATGATGAGATGGTGGTGGTAGCAGTACAGTCCTTACTGACATGCCCAGTTCGATCGCACTTGAAGCAGCCCGAACTACCAGCCCTGCACGACCATTCATGCCCCCTGCCACACTTGCCGTAGCGGCCTCAACCCTGCTGGCCCTTCCCTCGGGAATCTACCTTGGGATTTTTGCCCGAGCGCACCCCGCCAGATACCGACTCTGGCTTCCTCTTCCTCTCCATCTCCAAATCAATCTCTCTTACGAGCCTCAGCGTCTTGCAGCTGGAGCAACTCACAAACTGGCAGATATCATTCCGCAACATCTCATGATATCGGGCCTTCTTCATCTCCTCGTCCACCACATACTGCATAACGAGAAGGGCCTTCTCCCTAAACTTGGCGGTGATCTCCGCCACAGTCTCAATCGTCTACTCCAAATCCTGGAACTCCCTCGCTAACTGTTGCACCTCAATCATAGGTGCAAACTCGGCCCTGGACCTAGTCGAAAAATCATTCTAGGTCATCGCATCCAAAACCAAATCATATCCAATGGCTCTCCCAACCTCCTGCCACCAGTCACGTGTCCTGTCCTTCAGAAGACAGGACGCAAGTCTAACCTTGTCCCCCTCGGGACATCTGCTAGTGCGGAATGCGTTGGCGATATCCGTCAGCCACCTGGTGCTATTAATGGGGTCCCGAGCCCCATGGTAGTCGGGAGCTCCACAAGCCCTAAACTCCCTGAAAGTCAGTGTGCGCGACCCCATCATGGCCGCCACCTCAGTGCGGAAAGCGTTCAGTTTCTCATCCAGAAGCTCCAAAATACCCTCCTTGATCGAACCAAAGATCACAGGAGTCTGGTCTAGAATGGTACGTGTGATCCCTCACCAGTTCCCGCCAAGTTGCCCGCCTCCAGTGCCCGAGCCTGATCCCTCGTATGCTCGCCAAGTTGCCCGACTCTAGTGCCCGAGCCTGATCCCTCACCAGTTCCTGAAGTGCCAACTGGCCTAGTGCGTAGCGTCACCATACCGAAAATACACCATAACAAATATCAGTATACTCATCATATCTCGAGGGATCTAACACACTACAAGTTTGCTGGATTCATCTCAGCCATCCTTGATTCGAGTACGGATCCTCTGCTTTCAGTAGTATGGGCCCATACTACCTTCCACATCTATCTGTACTTTCCTCAAGAACTGGCTTGACTCCACCAAGTCCCTTCTACTACCACTGCTGATCTCATGCTAAACTCATCCTAGGCTTACCCTAGGGTAATCACCAACCCACTCTCCGCTATCAGCTGCATAAGAAGTTCCTGCTATCTCCCCCTAACTAGCTCGTGAATACTATTACATATTACTAAGACTAGATAATTCTTCGAATGAGAGATCCTACCCTACAACGGTTGGACTCAAATAAGAGCTGCACAATAGAGCTAGACCTAACCTTCTGAAATTATTTGGTCCTTGTAATATGTAACGTAACATATTCATTTTCTAGTTAGTAAAAGATAACTAGAACTCTTAAAATCACAAAGCAAGCAGCATTCAAGCATCGAGTAAACATAATCAATCATATCTCTCTCAGGCTATCCCTGACTAATCTGTACTAGCATGCGGTTCATAAAACTGAGATACATATAACATGCACATAAGGCATCCTTGCTAGATCCTTAGTCCTAATCTAGCATGCAATTCTCATAAAGCTGGTACACATATAATAGGCACATAAGGTATCCTTCCTAGATCCTTAGTCCTAATCTAGCATGCAATTTTCATAAACATATCATAACATAGACTTGTATGGGTAATTTGGGAGTACTTACTTGATCTCGCTGATTGCATTCACCACACCCTTTTTCTTTTTTCAAAGTTCTTTTCTCATTTCATATTCTTTTTATAAAATGATTTTCTTTCTTTTTTTTTTTGAAAATTTTTCATACCAAGTCCTTAGTTTGAGTTCAAACACACCCGAGAGTGCGCCCGAATCCCTCAAACCAAGGCTCTGATACCAACTTGAAACATCCCAAAAATACAGACCAAAAATTTCGTTTTTAATTATTAATAAAACCATAGTTATCCTCAACACATGTCATAATATCTCAAACATCATGTCAATGCATATCAAAATATCAGAGTATAAACATCCCAGGCGAAACAAATGGTGTGTGCACTACAATCATCCCGAGTCCTTCCCCTTGCTACTGGAAGTACCTGAAACAAAAACTGTAAACTATAAGCACGAACCTTAGTGGGTCTCCCCAAACTACCACATACCATACACATAACATGCAACTATGAGATATGGGCCCCACCCAGTCTCATGGAGATTCGGGCCCCGCCCACACTCTGATGTCTAGGAGATTCGTGCCCTGCCCACACTCTGTTGTCTAGGAGATTCGGGCCCCACCCACACTCCGATGTCTAGGAGATTCGGGCCCCGCCCACACTCTGCTGTCTAGGAGATTCAGGCCCCGCCCACACTTCGCTGTCTAACATGCATACACGTATCACACAGACAACAAGTATACCTACTCCTATCAAACAGTCACATAACTGTACTCAAATAATACTATGAGATTCGGGCATCGCCCACACTCGGCTGCTATAAGATTCGGGCCCCGCCCACACTCAGCTACTAAAATATCACATATACGGGCCGGCCTTGGTGCCGTAGAGCCGTTCCTACTGAAGGAAACTCACCTCGCAAGGCTGACTGGTGAAAACCCGGGTGAGGAATCTGTGACTGCTGCTCCGGTGACTCCCCCGCTATCAATTTCATAATAACACTTAATCAGAATCTGATAATCCTTCATAGGGTATAATGACCATTTTACCCCTTTTCAAAGTCAACGCGTGGGTCAAAGTCAACCTTCTGGTTGACCCAACTCGTCGAGTTGCTCTATCAACTCGTCGAGTCCTAGATCCTGAAATCGCGATCTAACTCGTCGAGTCTCCCCCTGACTCGTCGAGTTTCCAGGCTACTCACAGTCGCGATCTACCGATTTAACTCGTCGAGTCTCTTCACCGACTCGTCGAGTTCTACCAGAAGCTAAAACGAGACAAACCAAATCAACTTGTCGATTCCCTCTATGGACTCGCCGAGTTCCCCTGTCTGATTGAGCCATCTCAATGGATTACGCTCCTCAACTTCAGATCCAAGCTCCAAACTACATCTACACACTGGGAATACACTTTTAAGGGTAAAGTTTCCAACTTTACCCGCTCTTAGTCCTTCTTAATGGGTTTAGCTCAAACCCTAACTCTCTGGAACATAGACCTTGGTCCACAAGCCATAATACCCTAAACCAAGGCACACTATACTAGATCTAGGCTCTGAACATCAGTTGGACACGTAAAGTTCATAGCGTTCCTTCCATGCATGGCCTCTTAGTGCTAAAAAGGCCATATTGATGCTTAAAAGCTTGTATGGGGCTTCCATGGTCATAAATTTTGCACCTTTATGCCATGGAACCCCTTCTAGATTTCAGATCTGAGATATAAGTCACTTGGGACGTTCAAATCCCAAAGACCAAGGTTCTTGAACCAAAAACCTCATAAAATGGAAGTAAATAGATCTAAGAAGAGAATTACCAGGTTAGAGACTTGATTACTAGAAAATGTAGCCAAAGAAGTGTAGTTTCTGAATCTACTCTCTTCCTCTTGAGCCTTCTAACTTGTTCTTCTTCTTCAAGCTTCAAGAACACAAAAGATTTCTTAGAAATGGCTCACACACTTACAAGATGGTCAAGGGTTTCGTGGATTAGGGTTTGGGACAAGGAGGATGTAAATGAGGCCAAGGGGTGGGGATTAAGATGCTTAAATAGGGTGCAAAACCCCGAAATTAGGGTTTCACTCTACTAGGCCTACTCGCCGAGTCTAGAGCTCTTGACTCGTCGAGTAGGTGGCTGAATCCCGCGTCCAAGGCTAATTTTTACTCGACGAGTCTGGGGCTTCCAACTCGTCGAGTAGCCTTTCAAACAAGAATAATTTCTAAATAAATGCATACCAGAGTCTGGGCATTACAGTAGGTGATGAACTATGTATTCATTTGATGTACCCTATTTCCTACTGACATGTATTGTGGAGAAATTCCTGGAGGAGTATTGTTAGCAATGATGTTTAGGATGATCCTTAGGATAGGTCCTGTTAGGGCGTGTCAAACCCAACAAATAAAGGGTACAAATGACTCCTTAAACACTACTACTATGCACTAAAAACGTAGTACAAGGTAAGTAGAGTCGATCAACAGAGACACGGGACAAGTGTTTATACCTTTTTGCATAAGGTACAAAAATGGTCACAGAATGGGGGGAATTTATAAGCAATGATTTAAACTATAGAATAAAGCAATAAGTAAATGATTGATTAAGTGAAATAAGTTCAAGATTTGTAAGTACTCCAACTTTATGCAAGACAAATTAGCAATGTGATTCCATGGAGGACAAGATATTTATTTAATTCTATCTAAGTTGGTACTTGAAAGTGTTAACAAGCTCTAACACTTCCCATTCACCACAATAATTAACCAAAACAAGCTCTTTGATTAATCCTAACCTTACCAATCTAATCTAAACAAACTCTTAGAATTAGGTTGAAAGATTGCATTAAACTTTATGTGAATGTTCCCAACAACACTCAATACTCCTCATAAGCTCGGGAGCATAAGAATGTGTGAATAAGATTTACACTAAATTCATTCAGTAGAAATCAGTTTAGTGCTTGTTACCTAGTCCAATTTACAAAACAATTACGGATTTTGCAATTAGATAACTTGAATGATCTAACCCTAATTCAAATGGCCAATAAGAATCACAATTAGAATCAAACATTCGATTGAAACAAAATCAAATTCACTAGATAGAAAATTGAAAGAAAACATCAAGTCATATGATTGAAATCACAACTAGAAGTCAAGACATAAAGTTGGAGAATCTAGGGTTCTAGCCACTCATGACTAGAACAAGATCACAAATCTAGAAAATGAAATTAAAGTTCTTACAAAATGAAATCAAATGTTCCCAAGTATTAATCAACTTCAAAATCCTCAAGAAAATCGCTTTCTCTGCTCTAAAAGTCGACCCCCCCAAAGTAAAAAGTCGGTTCCCCCCTTTAAAAATGGTGAAAAACTGCTTTAAAACCCGCATTTACGTTTACACGGCCCGCGTAAATTAACACTGTCATTTACACGGCCCGTGTAAACGCAAAAATATACTGTGCAGAAATCTACGTTTACACGGCCCGTGTAAACGCAAGGCTTGCATTTACACGGCCGTGTAAATCTCTGTAAAGCCAAAATCTTCATTTCTTTGATATCTTGCTCCTCGGTGCTCCGCAAGTCCTGAAATTTTGTCCGCAACTTTTATTTACCTCCTCCAACAATATCCTACCTCCAAAAGTCCCTGAAATATCACAAAAGTATTTGAATGAAATTGCCTCATGAAAAATCCCGAAAAACATGCAAAATGCATGAGTTTAAGCCTATATGCAATGTACTTTTATGAAATAAAGCTACAAAATGGGTACATGAAATGCACCTAACAAATCTCCCAAAGCTTAAACCTTTCTTGTCCTCAAGAAAGAACAATAAAATTTAAACCGGAGAAAATAAAATAAAAGAGAAGAAAAGAAAATCAAAGTTAAACTTTTTTTTGAAACTTGATGCAAGAAATCAAAACAAACATGAAAAAATATATCCAACCCAATTAATCCTGTTTTGTACCATAGTTGAGAATATACCTGTCGTGCCTTGAGTCAACTTGGCTTTAGTCTCAAAATATTATATAACAATAGAAATAAGACCTTAGCCACTCCCTAATACAACTCAACAGAATCAAAGATCACCACACTTGTTCCCTCTCAATATTAGCAAGTCAATTAATAGAACAAATTATAGTCTTACTCTCGTGAAATTGTATGTAACAAAACATGCTCAATCATCTTTGTTTCATAAAATATAACAATGCCCGATTCCAGCTATTTGTTGATCAACAACAATCTTTTTCTGAAAAATCTTTTCTAAAAATTCCCTAATATTTATCCAGATTGGTTACAAACTTCAAACCACTTACACCAGTCAAAGTAATTAACATTCAGTCCAATGTCATAAGTTCAGATCCAAGTCCAAGGGAATCTTTTGACAGCCAAGTATTTTTCCTAAACACAATATTCAATTAAACTATAAACACAATTATACACAAACTTCTTAATTATATTTTTTACAAATAAAGCTCATGGCTTTCTTTGAAATCCGTGTAAAGGGCTTCCAACCAACACATCCAAATCAAATGACCTTAGTGTGCTAGATTTAAAGAGATCCCTTGGGTTTACTTGCCCGAACCTCAAAGGCCA
This sequence comes from Lactuca virosa, assembly GCF_052849685.1. Lineage (NCBI taxonomy): Eukaryota > Viridiplantae > Streptophyta > Magnoliopsida > Asterales > Asteraceae > Lactuca > Lactuca virosa. The sequence continues at coordinate 148,224,216 of NC_136426.1, forward strand.
CAGATTAGCTTTATTTGCTATTATTAAGTTCATGACTTTCTATGGAACCCATGTAACGAATTTTCAACTCAATCAGTCCCAAACAATTTAGCTTTAGGCTATTAGATGTAAAACACCCCTCAGAGTTTACTTGTTCGAATCCCAAAGGTCACAGATTAACTTAATAATAGTTTTTTTTAAGTAACACAAATACAAATAACTAAGTTAACACATAACACTCTTATTAATTTATTTATTTATTTGGCCAATTTCTTTATATTTTCGTCCTTGACTTTTCTATTGTGGGACATCTCACGGTCTATTACCGTGAGGGACTTCTAGACATTTTTCGGGGGACTAAAGTTTAACATGTAAAGACCCGTAAGTATTGTTGAAAGCTATGTCCCCAAGCAGGGTATATAAAAGGGAATGAGTAGAAAGGACTTTTTAGAGCGCTGGAAGGCTCGGGAAATTGAAATTTTGCATTCTTTTTTTTTGGCATTTTAAGTTCAATTGAGCACTTACTACTCATAAGACCAGTCATATGTCCCAAAGAATCGACTCATACCTGCTGTTATGCTCAAATGTTGACAATCTTCTCACTTTCTGTTTTGCACAAGTAGCTTCGGGAGGTGTGTTCGTGTGCGATTAACTTGCTTTTAGATTTTCAATAAAAAGAGCAAGTCTAATCTCAAGGCACATGACTCATTTACCAGCTCAACTGATTCGAAAAGATTCGGTTACTTGGGATTGGATCAATTGTTTTTTTTTTCAAAGAATGCAATGCAAAAATTTGGATGCAAAGAAAATAATAAAAATTAGAATAGAAAGAAAATCTTTTTGGTTTTTGAAAAATTTTCTATGCAGAAAAATGAACAAGAAAATAAAAATTAATGCAATATGTACAAAATTAATGCAACCTACATGCAACGGAATTTATGCATGGATGGATGCCCCTCCCCAAGCTTAAAATATAGCATCGTCCTCGATGCTTGGAGAGAGGCATAGTCGGCCTATTAAGAGTCGGATGGTGGAGGATGGTAGTTGGGTTGGGAATGGGTCCAAAACATTCACAAATGCACACCAATTGAATTTTAAGTAAAATATGAACGATTAAAGATATGGAAAGAATTTACCAAATCTTTCTTGGTGCCTCACAATTGTGGTCTGAACCTCCTCTTCATCCTCCCCAAGCTATCCGTGAAGTATTTTTGGAGCCGTAGATTCATTTTCTAGGCATAAAAAATAAGTTTAAAACCATTTGGGACATTAAAAAAAATTGAAATTTACAAAAGACTAAAAAGTTTTAAAAGAAAGAAAAAAAAACTCCGGGTTGCCTCCCGGTTAGCTGCCCTTGTTTTTAGTCGTTGGCTCGACTTGGCCCCTGAATGTGCTTTGTTCTAAGTAGGTGGGCCTTTACAACACATTAACATTCTCGCCACTTCCTTAAATTGAAAACTTATCTTCTACCTGACTTTTTTTTTTCTTTTTTTTAAAAGCACCTGCTCACAAAATGCTTGGCATAAACAATTAGTAACACCGTGTCCCCGACAACGGCGCCAATTTGTTAGGGCGTGTCAAACCCAACAAATAAAGGGTACAAATGACTCCTTAAACACTACTACTATGCACTAAAAACATAGTACAAGGTAAGTAGGGTCGATCCACAGAGACACGGGACAAGTGTTTATACCTTTTTGCGTAAGGTACAAAAATGGTCACAGAATGGGGGGAATTTATAAGCAATGATTTAAACTATAGAATAAAGCAATAAGTAAATGATTGATTAAGTGAAATAAGTTCAAGATTTGTAAGTACTCCCACTCTATGCAAGACAAATTAGCAATGTGATTCCATGGATGACAAGATATTTATTTAATTCTATCTAAGTTGGTACTTGAAAGTGTTAACAAGCTCTAACACTTCCCATTCACCACAATAATTAACCAAAACAAGCTCTTTGATTAATCCTAACCTTACCAATCTAATCTAAACAAACTCTTAGAATTAGGTTGAAAGATTGCATTAAACTTTATGTGAATGTTCCCAACAACACTCAATACTCCTCATAAGCTCGGGAGCATAAGAATGTGTGAATAAGATTTACACTAAATTAATTCAGTAGAAATCAGTTTAGTGCTTGTTACCTAGTCCAATTTACAAAACAATTACGGATTTTGCAATTAGATAACTTGAATGATCTAACCCTAATTCAAATGGCCAATAAGAATTACAATTAGAATCAAACATTCGATTGAAACAAAATCAAATTCACTAGATAGAAAATTGAAAGAAAACATCAAGTCATATGATTGAAATCACAACTAGAAGTCAAGACATAAAGTTGGAGAATCTAGGGTTCTAGCCACTCATGACTAGAACAAGATCACAAATCTAGAAAATGAAATTAAAGTTCTTACAAAATGAAATCAAATGTTCCCAAGTATTAATCAACTTCAAAATCCTCAAGAAAATCGCTTTCTCTGCTCCAAAAGTCGACCCCCCCAAAGTAAAAAGTCGGTTCCCCCCTTTAAAAATGGTGAAAAACTGCTTTAAAACCCGCATTTACGTTTACACGGCCCGCGTAAATTAACACTGTCATTTACACGGCCCGCGTAAACGCAAAAATATACTGCGTAGAAATCTACGTTTACACGGCCCGTGTAAACGCAAGGCTTGCATTTACACGGCCGTGTAAATCTCTGTAAAGCCAAAATCTTCATTTCTTTGATATCTTGCTCCTCGGTGCTCCGCAAGTCCTGAAATTTTGTCCGCAACTTTTATTTACCTCCTCCAACAATATCCTACCTCCAAAAGTCCCTGAAATATCACAAAAGTATTTGAATGAAATTGCCTCATGAAAAATCCTGAAAAACATGCAAAACGCATGAGTTTAAGCCTATATGCAATGTACTTTTATGAAATAAAGTTACAAAATGGGTACATGAAATGCACCTAACAAGTCCTTAATGAGGAATATAGAAGAGACAGGGATGTGTAATTCGGTAAATTGTTGATGTGAAATAGACAATTAAACAAATTAATTATATTATTATGGGTTGAAAACCCTATGTACACACCATTTCCCCAACATGACCCACTCAGTTTCTTTGTATCACAGGAACTAGTACAAAGATAATGATCTGATGAGAGATTCAAGGAAATATATGCCATGTTACAAAAGATGTTGTAACGCATGTAATGACTACGTTTATGCTTATTTTTCTTGTATCAATTTTGACATCCCAAGTTTTAATAAGCAATGAAAAACTTTTCTTCGAAAATACTTTTATGGGACAAATTCTACAGTTATAAATAAACTCTGTTTTAAAATAAGCATATTTAAAAAGTTATTTTTAACCGAGAAAGTGGGGATGTCACACTATGTATAACATGTTCGAAAATGTTAAACAAGATCGTGACAAAAACTAACTTCTACGTTGAACAAATTCAACGATCACCTGTCCTTTTCGAGTGTATAGGATCAAATACCATGATTTGATGAGTCAAAGTATTGCACTAAATAGCTGAAGGACTAACAAATTAGTTAAATTGGTTCTGTTATCTAGATACAGAATGAACAGCAGCTAGTTGAAGACGTGTTCTCTAAGGTCAATTCTGAACTCTTGGTGATTTGGATTAGCTCTATCGTAGATAAGTATATGTTTCCTTATTTTTTGTAAGACTCCCTGTTTTATAGGGACTATGTTTTGATCAGTCGTACCTTGTATATAAGTTGTGCTAGGGTTTATGTTCATTTTTCTTCCTTGAGCGAACATTTGTATTCTGATTTCTACATGAAAGTCAATAATAATTTTATGAATCCGATTAAGTTTCTGATTCATTCATATTACTTTGAAGTTTTGTATTGTTTTTACGTTCTATATTAATTGAATCATGGTCCAAGGGACTAAAAATGGCATTAGAGAACACTTTAGAAGTCTTTAAAGTGATTTGTTCATGATTCAATCACTAGTGTCTTCAAGCTCCTCACATTATCCTCGATAAGCTTTCATTCCCATTTACTAAATATATGCCCTTTTTTCGATGAAAAAACCTTTTCAACTTGGTTCATTAAAACCATGATAGGACTTGAAACCTTGTATTATCGCATGTTGGACATACTTACTGTTGGTCCATATATCCCTATGCGAACCATGGTTGAAGGCAATCAACCTATAATAACTATGCATGCTCCTCAGGCTTAATGGACCAAAGAAGATAAGAAGTTGGTTAGTATCGATGTTAGAGCATGGGAAGTTATATGTAATGCTTTACCTCATGATTTTTATCATATGGTGGGAAATTACAACTCTGTCAACGAGATGATCAACACCATTAAAGTGTCTTACGAAGGAACCGAAGATAATGCAAAATCTTTACCTTTTTGGTCCCTAGCTAGTACGCGGGGCGTACTGGCTCTTTTCTGGACGCACGATTCACCCACGTACGCGGGGTGCATGTGGTGCAGGGGAAAACTGTAACTACCCAAAAATCAAGGGTAAAAATTTCATTTTTCATTATAGTCAAAACACAGATATCTTTTAAATCCAGGCTTTCCATAAACATTTCTAATTAAAAACATTTATCAGAGTTCATCCCACATCCAAATATTGCGGAAAATACGTGTGTGTGCACTGCGATCAAGCCGGGCCCTTCCTTTCCAAACCGATGATACCTGAAACCATAAACAAAACTGTAAGCACGAAGCTTAGTGAGCTCCCCAGAGCATACCCCAAACAATCCACATAATCACATAATCTATATTAGCTATAAAAGCTACACAAACTGTTGGATAAGGTGTCTAAGTCCATAACTATTTCTGGTATGTACTTGACCCGACCCGGCATGGTCCATTTGGGTTGCATGGCACCATGCAATTGGATAAACTAAAATGAGAGAAATAACACTTATGGTTTATTAATATATTATAAGTTCTAATATATTAATAATATTATTTAATTAGTTTGATCAAGAATTAATTTAGAATTAATTAAGTGATCAAAAGATAACTAATTAAATATATGGGTAGATTATGTAAATCTTCCATATCTTATATAGTGGGCTAAGAGGCTCCATGGATTATCAAGTTGGGTTCCACCCATAGGATGCTCCATGGATGCTCCATGGGAGTTACAAACCCATGGGTCATGGAAATGAAGAGTCATGACACATTAGGGTTTACATGGTGTAACCCTAGATGTGTCAACACTATATAAGAAACCCATTCTCCACCAAAATACGCTACACATAAAAAACAAGAGGGCTAGAGCCGATTTTGCAAGTGTAAGATTCTCTCAAAGTTTACTCCTTTGCATTTGGTGTTGTGTGAAGCATTTGAGGCATCACACTTGGGGTGCTATGCTCACAAGGTTTCAAGGATCATAATTAACAACAAGGTAAGTTATTCTATCTTTCATTCAAGTTAAAAATGTTCCCCATGTATGCTAGATAGGAATATAACCTTGGAATTCAACTTTGCATGATTATTAGACAAACATAGATCCAAGGTTATTAGGGTTGCATGTACACTTAGGAAGTGTTAGAATGCTCAAAACCCATCAGTGGTGTCAGAGCCTAGGTTTGTTTGTTGTTTTTTGTTTTTTTTGTGTGCAAACAGCTTGAAAAAAAATCATTTTTCTGTTTTCTGCTCGTATGAAAGTTTGCACATTTGTTGCTGGAAATGGACTAGAAACATTACCCTAAACTGTTTTGATGTTTTAAAGTTTGTTTTAGATGGTGTAATGTTTATGTTAATCCATTTACAATGGCAATTATTAAAATTACAAGTTTTTTTTTAATTGTAATTTTTGATTCTTGAAAGTGTTCATATTCATGTTCTTGAACTTATGAAGATTAGATGATCATAGGAATTGTTTGTAACCTTCATGGTAGTTTAATTCATGATCATAATGTGTTTTAATGGAGTCCATAACTTGTCCTCAAGTTATGGAAAACCAAAAGTCTCACTTTTATTAAAGCCATTAAAAGAACACAAGAGTTATAAAAATGAAGAGTCTTCATTTTTATTACTCAATTAATTCATATGTTATAAGAAATGAAAAGTTTTGGAAGTTTACAAAACTTGCCCTCAAGTTTTGGAACATGTAAAGTCTTGATTAAAACTTTAGTTCCAACCCTTAGAATTTTAAAAGTTAAAATTCAACCCTTATACTTTATAATATTATAAGTTACTAATATATATATGTATCACGTCAAGTCGTCTTACCGCTAGTACGCCTCATTCACGAAGCCGGTCTATAAGGGGGGTATAAGGTTGTTGCCTATAAAATGGCAACTTAATGGGTGTTCACTCTCACCCACCGCTTCCTTGATCGGTGGAGGGTCGTTAGCCGAACTGGTAAGACAAGGACTTATAAATTCTCATTAAAAGTATGATGAATATTATAAAGTAACTAAATGCTTTTATTAAATTCCACATCTTAGTTACTTTAGGAAAATGTGAATAAGGTGCTAATCCATGAAATTACACTTTACACTTTGTTTAAGTCGTTGGTGGAGCGTGTGTGGTTAACCGGCACACTAACTTGGACTTAACAAGGTAGGTAAAGGGTGACTTAAGGTTTACCATAGCATCGGTGGAGCGTGTGTGGTTTACCGGCACATCGATTGAGTGATAAACCTTGAGGGTACCAAGTGATTTGCATGGTTACTTCACACCTCGTTTTGTGATCCTCGGTATCCCAGTCACAAAACTTGGAGGGCACACTCGAGATTGAAACATGCCTTTGAAAAGTTCATTGAATCTCAAAAGAATATAGGAATTTCTAAGAACCAATTAAAAACCTAATATTTATATTTCGTTTTTCATGGTAGAAATTGGTGAATCGTCATTCACCTACCTTTCAAATATGTTATAGCTTGGATTACGGCATACCTCTTCTAAGTTATAATATATTGTGATTGGATCCTAGCCTTAATATTACATTTGGGTGTTTTATTAAGGACTCTCTTAATATCTAAACTAATCTTGTCCTCTTCTTTCAGATGTCTTCAAACAATGCTGCTTCTGGCTCTAATCCTAATGGCTCCTTTACCCTTATGAACTTGTGTGGGAAAGTCACTTTTGATGGATCCAACTTCAATGAATGGATCAGAAACATCAGGATGATTACCCGCTACGAGGACAAAGAATATGTCCTTGACAAGGAGCTTAAGGAGATTGATGAGACCACTGCAACTCCCCAGGAGATCGCTGACTTCCGGGCACATGAAAGGGATGCTACAAAAGTGGCATGCATCATGTTGGCCACCATGACAGCGGAACTCCAAAAGTCCTATGAGGACTTCTACCCTTTTGAAATGCACCAAGATATGATGGAAAGATACCATCAAAGTGCACGAGAAGAGAGGTATGAAATCATATGCTCTAATATAACAACCATGATGAAGGACGGGGAATCTGTCACGAGCCACATGCAGAAAATGCAAAGGTATGTGGATCGGTTGCTGAAGCTTAATGTGAACTTCCCTGAGGAGCTTGCAATAGATATCATTTTGCACTCCTTACCATCGTGCTATGATCAATTCCGCATGACATATCACATGAATAAGGAAGAGGTCACACTCAGCAAACTTCAGGGACTCCTTAAGACCGCAGAAATAGGTCTTAAGGGTAAGTCGGTTGTTAACACTCATACTCCAAACTCAGCCCTGGTTTTGGCAATCGGGAAAGGTAGAGGGAAGAAGAGGAAGAGCTCTTCGAAGGGTACCAAGGCTAGGACCCTTGATGGCTCTTCTTCAATTGGAACCAAGAAAGGTTTTGTCACTCCTTCTTCTGACCCTAAAGAGGCTGAATGCTTCTATTGCCATGAAAAGTCACATTGGAAGCGGAACTGCCCAAAGTACCAGCAAGATGTGAAGGATGGGAAAGTTAAACCCAACCATGCAGGTATTTACACTATCTTATCTAATAACTCATCCCATTCTAACTCTTGGGTCCTTGATACCGGTTGTGGTATTCATATATGTTCTGATTTGCACGGACTAAGAAGAAGTGAGAATGTGGAGCATGGAAGAATAAACTTAATCATGGGGAATAGGAAAGCTTTACCTGTCACCAAGATTGAAGTTTATACTTTATCGCTAAGTAGTGGGTTTAGTTTAGATTTGAATAAATGTTGTTATTCGCCAGAAATGGCAAGAAATATTATTTCCTTTCATGCATTGTATAAACAAGGTTTCACCTTTTCATTTGATAATGAAGTTGGTTCGATTAATGCTTTCTTTAATAATGTTCTTTATTTTAAAGCATTACCTTGTGATGGTGTGTATGAAACTGTATCTGTGGTTGATAACTTAGGAAATAATGTATTGTGTATTGATTCTGTTAATGATAATAACTTGGATAAAGCATCATTATGGCATTGTCGTCTTGGACATATAAGCAAGAAACGCATAGGCCAACTCCAAAAGGATGGAGTATTGGAGTCATTTGACCTAAAGTCAGATGATAGTTGCGAATCATGCTTACTTGGAAAAATGACAAAGTCACCCTTCACAGGTTCTTGTGAGAGGGGTGAAGGTTTGTTGGATCTTATACACACGGATGTGTGTGGGCCCTTCAAACATGCCACAAGGGATGCTAATAGTTATCATTTGACTTTTACTGATAATTACAATAGATATGGATATGTCTACTTAATCAAGCATAAGTCAGAGACTTTTGAGAGGTTTAAAGAGTTTAAACAGGAAGTCGAGAATCAATTGGGCAGGAACATTAAGATGCTTCGATCTGATCGAGGTGGTGAGTATCTTAGTTCAGAGTTCCTCGACTATCTTAGGGAATGTGTGATTGTCTCACAATTGACACCTCCCAGGACACCGCAGTTGAATGGTGTAGCTGAGAGGCGTAATCGAACCTTGTTGGATATGGTTCGTTCCATGATGAGTCGAGCTTCGCTACCAATCTCATTTTGGGGGTATGCCTTAGAGACTGTCGCCCATATCCTTAATCTAGTTCCCACAAAGAAAGTTGCCAAAACTCCTCATGAGATGTGGACTGGTAAAGTACCCAAACTAGACCACATTAAGATTTGGGGTTGCGAGGCTTTCATGAGATGCGAGACTCATCATAAGCTCGAACCTCGAAGTGAGAGGTGTATTTTCATCAGCTGCCCACATAAATCCTTTGGTTACCTCTTCTACAGACCTAGTGAGAATGTGGTCTTTGTAGCTAGGAGGGATTTCTTTCGAGAGAGAGAGTTCATAAGCCAAGGAGACAGTGGGAGGCAAGTTGACCTTGAAGAAATTCAAGAGTCAAGTGGTGAAGGAACTTCAAACCCTAGCACTCAACTTGAGGAGGAAACTTCTGTTGAGCCAATTGACAAGTCTGTACCTTTGAGGCGTTCCACAAGGGTTAGGAATGCACCTGAGCATTACTATGGATTCCATATTACTGCGGAAGGTAATACACTTATCAGTGATGAGACACTGATAGGTCTGGATGAACCTAACAGTTACGCGGAAGCCATGGCAGGCCCTGAGTCAGCCAAGTGGAAAGAGGCAATGGACAGCGAGATACAGTCCATGTATGACAATCAAGTTTGGAACTTGGTTGAGAATGTACCAGGTCGTAAGACTGTAGGGTGCAAATGGATCTTCAAGAAGAAGACCGACATGGATGGTAATGTACACACTTATAAGGCACGACTGGTTGCAAAGGGTTTCTCACAAACTCCGGGAGTTGATTATGATGAGACCTTTTCTCCAGTGGCCAAGATTAAGTCTATTAGGGTTCTGTTAGCCATAGCCGCATTTCATGACTATGAAATATGGCAAATGGATGTCAGAATCGCTTTCCTTAATGGAAAGTTGGCTGAGGATGTTTACATGAGTCAGCCAGAGGGTTTTGTCAACACAGAGTACCCTAATAGAGTGTGTAAGCTTGAGAAATCCATTTATGGGTTAAAGCAAGCACCTCGCAGATGGAATCTTTGCTTTGATGAGAAAGTCAAGGAATTTGGCTTTTCTAGGAGTGAAGATGAATCTTGTGTATATGTCAAGGCTAGTGGGAGTATAGTTAGCTTTTTGGTATTGTATGTAGATGACATACTACTCATAGGAAATGACATCCCAACTCTGCAGGAAGTTAAGTCCTGGCTTGGGAAGTGTTTCTCTATGAAGGACCTACGAGAAGCTGCCTATATTCTAGGGATAAGGATCTTGAGAGACCGGAGTAAAAGACTAATTGGACTTAGTCAGAGTACTTAATTGGATAAGGTGTTGAAGGGATTCGGCATGCACGACTCCAAGAAAGGAGAGTTACCCATCCAGAGTAATGCCAGATTGAGTAAGACACAAAGCCCTAGTACTGAGGCTGAGATAGCAGAAATGAGTCGAATACCTTATGCTTCGGCTGTAGGATCGATCATGTATGCTATGACGTGTACTCGACCTGAGGTAGCCTTTGCTTTGAGCATGGTTAGCAGGTATCAGGGGAACCCTGGCAAGGCACAGTGGACTGTGGTAAAGAATATCCTCAAGTACCTACGGAGGACTAAGGATTGGGTCCTTACCCTCGGTGGGAGTGAAGACTTGAGATTTGTAGGGTATAGTGATGCTACCTTTCAGACTGATAGGGATAATTTCCGCTCTCAGTCAGGCTGGGTCTTTACGTTAAACGGAGGAGCAATTTCTTGGAAGAGTTCCAAGCAAGAGACAGTGGCTGATTCAACTTGCGAATCAGAGTATATAGCAGCTAGCGAGGCAGCAAAGGAGGCGATATGGCTGAAGAACTTCATTGGAGACCTTGGAGTTGTACCAGCTATTAAAGAGCCAATGGAAATTTTCTGTGATAGTGAAAGTGCAGTTGCCTTAGCCAAGGAACCAAGGGATCACGGGAGATCCAGACACATCGACAGAAAATACCATTTCATCAGACATCGAATAGAAGAAGGACTCCTCGTGGCAAAGAGGGTATCATCGGATGAGAATCCAGCAGATCCCCTCACGAAAGGACTGACTCGGGTTAAGCATCTGCAGCATGCTCGGAGCATAGGGCTGAAGGATGATATTAGATTTAGTAGTTAGATAACCTTGAAATTTGTAAAGTGTAATTGACATTAGATGATGAATAAAAGGTGTTTTATTTATGAGTAAAGTGTTGCTATCTCTTGTCGATCGTTTACTATATTTCTTTTGCATGTTTTGACTTCCAGAATAATTATGTTTGGTATATCATATTATTCGAACCTCCACAGTCGGTCATATGTCGGAAGTAGGTATGAATCAAGACTGTCATGATTGGTTGCAGAGGTCTAAGTTGTTGGACATGGCTACAACACTCATGAGTGCTCATAAGTTCTGAGCATTGGACTCAACCCACGCTCACTGGAACCACTTCATGGAATTTATCTCGAGTGATCGTGAGACGGTAATATCATATAAGTCTTCAAACCTAGATATATGATTTGTTACTTATGAGTTAGTTATGCATTGATTGTACGAAAACGCATTGGTAACTCGATGTTATAAAACGTGCTCTTGTGTATAATTCAATGAGTAGTAGAACAAACATATGAGTCGAAGTTTATCTGTTCCTTCTTGGATTAGAAGCTGATATCTGGGCCCCTCGATGATTTTGTTTTGACCTATGTACCGGGCCCGGTCAGAACTAAGTTGATGTGTTCAATTGAGTTCTATGTCAAACAAATCGGAAATCGGGAAACAAACTGCTGGACACAAAGTAAGACACTGTTCCATGTATTTGTCCGGCTGATATCTAGAACAGAGGATTATATGATCACTTATCTTAAATGGCGTATCATCATCTTCTCAGTTCCGAGAGACCTTGAAAGAGCTACGATTGCCGATCGGTTCCTGAAGTATTGCAGTTATAGTTATTAGACTTATCCAAGTGGGAGACTGTTGGATAAGGTGTCTAAGTCTATAACTATTTCTGGTATGTACTTGACCCGACCCGGCATGGTCCATTTGGGTTGCATGGCACCATGCAATTGGATAAACTAAAATGAGAGAAATAACACTTATGGTTTATTAATATATTATAAGTTCTAATATATTAATAATATTATTTAATTAGTTTGATCAAGAATTAATTTAGAATTAATTAAGTGATCAAAAGATAACTAATTAAATATATGGGTAGATTATGTAAATCTTCCATATCTTATATAGTGGGCTAAGAGGCTCCATGGATTATCAAGTTGGGTTCCACCCATAGGATGCTCCATGGATGCTCCATGGGAGTTACAAACCCATGGGTCATGGAAATGAAGAGTCATGACACATTAGGGTTTACATGGTGTAACCCTAGATGTGTCAACACTATATAAGAAACTCATTCTCCACCAAAATAGGCTACACATAAGAAACAAGAGGGCTAGAGCCGATTTTGCAAGTGTAAGATTCTCTCAAAGTTTACTCCTTTGCATTTGGTGTTGTGTGAAGCATTTGAGGCATCACACTTGGGGTGCTAGGCTCACAAGGTTTCAAGGATCATAATCAACAACAAGGTAAGTTATTCTATCTTTCATTCAAGTTAAAAATGTTCCCCATGAATGCTAGATAGGAATATAACCTTGGAATTCAACTTTGCATGATTATTAGACAAACATAGATCCAAGGTTATTAGGGTTGCATGTACACTTAGGAAGTGTTAGAATGCTCAAAACCCATCACAAACCTCATAAGCCAAGAATACAACATATAGAGATGTCGTGCAAACCCTCCAGGGTCTTACTCCGGATGTCTCGGGAACCCCCCCAGGTCTTAGCCCAAGGATGCCCTGGAAGCCTTCCAAGGTCTTACTTCGAGTACCTCGGTAACCCCCCAAGGTCTTAGCCCACTATCATATAAACCATACATACTAACATATAAGGATGCCCTGGAAACCCTCCAAGGTCTTACTCCGGGTGCCTCGGGAACCTCCCGAGGACTGAGCCTAGGGATGCCGTGGAAACCCTCCAAGGTCTTACACCCAAGTGCCTCACGAAGCCCCCGAGGTCTTTACTAAGGATGCCGTGGAAACCCTCTAAGGTCTTACACCCTAGTGCCTCGGGAACCCCCCGAGGTCTTTCATACCCGGGGTAAAAAGCCCATTTTATCCCTGAACTATCCTTGTCCGAAACTTCGGCCTAAACTATAATTTGAAAAGGCTCAAAGGCCAAATAATCTACCAATGGCCCAATTTTCCAAATTGGGCCCATACCTCTGCAATGGACCTTATCCTAAAGCCCAATAATTTCCTTAGTCCATAACTTATTCCCAATTGGACCACGAAGGCCCACCACAACCTAGTCCAAGACATGGCCCAAACCGAGGCCCACAAATGTGAATTCCATTTTTATATTGGGCCACCAGGCCCAATAGACCCAACTATTCCAATATTGGCCCAAAGATACATTCAGGCCTAACTACCAGCAAATCCAGGCCCAAAACCATGAGGGCCCAAAGGTCCGAAGTCCGCTAAGGCCCAAGTTTGCCTGAGAGCGTACGCCCAGCGTACCTCTTTTGTACGCTTAGCGTACTGGGCAAAAGGACTGTACGCACAACGTACTACATTGTATTCCCAACGTACAAAACACATTATGCAAAAAAATCCATTAAGTGCTTAATACTTGAAGACTTAACGTCCCAAACTCAGATCTAGGTCATTTGATGAGTCCTAAGGCATAAAGTTGGTAACTTTATGCCTTTGCATGCTACATATGCTCCCAACAACCTATTAAGACCTTTCCAAGGGTCTTAACTCATGCTTAAGGTCAAAACAACCAACAAGTTTGTATTTTTATGGTAAGAACAAGCTAAAGGACCTCATATCTACTCTTCCTAAGCTCTGGAGTTGCTCAAACTCCCAAGAGGTGACTTATGAACTCAAAAGGGGACAATATAGCAAACGTTAACTCAATCTAATGAATAATATGACAATGTTATGACTTTATACCTCCAGAAGTTGTTCAAGGTGAACTAGATGCATATTCTTGAAGCACAATGCCACTCCAAGCTTGCTCACTAACTTCTTCTTCTCAAATAAGCTCCAAAATGGCCACCAACACACTTCTATGCTCCAAAAATCACACTCTCAAAGGAAAACTAAGGTAAAGGGGTGAAATGAGTCTCTAAAGGCAGATTAGGGTTTAGTCCCAATGACCTAAGGATGTTCAAATAGGTGTCAATTCCGAAGTTTAAGGTTTTCAATCTGACCCTCGTACGCCCTGCGTACCTTCTCGTACGCCCCGCGTACGAGGCCGCGCACCTTGATCCAGTCCTCGCATATACGCTACGCTTTCCTAGCTACGCCTCGTGTAATTATTTCCTCTTCGGTATGCCCTGCGTACCACCTTGGTACCCCCCGCGTACGAGGGCTTTTTCCCAAGACCCTAATTCTTCCGAAGACCATAACTCACTCGATACAACCCCGATCCCAACCATTCGTATATCTGTACAAAGGTATCGAGATGCTCAACACTAATATCACTTCCTGCCTGCCGTACAACACCCCGAACTAAAATCTATTTTCCATACAAGTCCGAGCTGGTAAATTACCGAAATTCCCTTTGGTCCGAAAACTCCAACTGAATACCCGAGCAACCAAGATACATTATCTAACTCCAATTGGGTTCAAACTCAAACCCTCGAGGTTCCGAAGCCTGATAATACCCAGCCCTTTGATCACCAATTCAAATTGGGAACAATTCAAAACAGGATGTTACAACTCTCCCCTACTTGAATTAGATTTCATCCTCGAAATCCATCCTTACCTTCCCCGACACATCCAATAATCTGGCCAATATATCCACAACCCGGGAATAACTACAGCCTTCCCAAGGCAACCGAATCAAACCAAACCAGACTCACTCTAATCCCTGTAAAAGATGAATCCTTTGTCTCATGGAGGAAACTACTCCTGCCTCCCCATATCCCTAGACCTTGCATTGGTCTGACTCCTCGACAGACCTCCCACACTAGAACCATACCGTAAAATTCTCCCTTCGCGGATAACTGATCGAACAACCACTTCCGGTCCTGATTATCTCGGTGTTACCAACCGCATGAATTCACTTACCACGTCCAGATGCCGAACGCCCTTCTTAACAGATAGTCCGAATAATCCTTCGAATAGAGGATCCATCTCTGCAACGGTTAGACTCAGACACGGACTGCGCAACGGGGTCTAATCAGCCACTCTGAAATTATTTAGCCCAACTGTTAACAACTTAGCATATGCCCCGAATAATAGGCAACTCCGCGCATGAATCTCAAGTCACTAAACCCTCTTCATCTCTTCCTGCTACCACTTGCTGCTTTTCAGAGGCAGTCGAGACCTCTCTGATCCACACATTATCTGTCAACTATTATCTGAAATACCGGATTCCTTTCCAGTTGATGTGCCCAAGAGCAGCCCCACAATCTTCCTATGCGACTCTCGAAGGAACTTTGGCTATCCATAACTGTTCTAGCCATGTCATCGCGCATGGCTCCGTCACCCATTTTGATCCATCCGATCCTAATAGTGCGACAATCCGTCGTCATCAAGTCCAATGCGAAAGTGAGTGCTACCAGAACAATTGTAGTCTTACCTCATCCCCAGTCTCCAACGACCTACCGTTTCCAGTTTCTAATTAAGATGTGGCCTACGTACAACCTTGCGAACTAGGGTACCCTGGCCTAAATCATCTTAAAGAATCCGTGAATGCTACGACTATTCCGCGGTCTTACAACACTTCCCACACTATCCGGCTGCTAGTGGATGCTACGGGCCCCCCACAGTCTTACAACACTTTCCACACTATCCAACCACTGCCCATGGCCCTATTGCTTATTTACTAATCTGAACCCATCTCAATGTTGAGCAGTCATGCGGTTTAACATCCCGAATTGAACTCAAGTACTAACTGGAACCCGACCTAGTTCCCTCCCCCAAAGCCTGCTATCTTACGTCAAGAATACACGATCCAAATGTTGGGGAGTTTCCCGAACTCCCAACCCGCATAATCCTATATTCAGACAGCCACTGGGGCCGCCTTCCTTCCCCCGATGGGAATTTGAACGCATCCTAGTTTCCCACTTGCTTCTGTCCTGGATATCTGAACGGTTGTCCCCCACTTAGATTCAACTAAGTCCGCTCGGCACATGAAAATTAAAAGATTCCCAATCACTCTTACATTCCAATGATCAATCTGCTGACGATCGGTGCCTACCAAATCTATTGCACCATAAGTAACCCTTCCCAAAACAACACAACTCTTGAAAACCAGCTAACACTTGTTAAATCTCAACAACATCAATGACTCCAGATGTTTAAAGTGATATCACGCTCGGATCTCGAAATCCAAAGTCGGATGCTCCAACCAAAACTTCAGCAACAACTCTCTCTTCCCTCGGCAACCTCGAAAGCCCTTCCAAGCATAAATACTAAGGCTACTGAGTCCTAGTCATAATTCCCTGTACAACCCTTGAACCAGCCCTGACTACACCCAAGATGACATTCGGACACTGGGAATCCGCTATGTGTAAGGAGACGACCTCGTACTACTCCACCAAATATTCACGGTATGCAGATGGCATATAACTCTTCTTGAATATTTAAATCAATCACAAACAGAGATAATAACCCAACGATACGCTTAATCACGTTGATGAAAGATAAAAACAACAAAATACAGGTAAAGCTGGAAAGAAGACAAAAATGTACATACCCCGTATCCTCGCCTGCTGAAGTTCCGATCTCCCCTGTCTGATACTGCGAAGTGTGGCCCCTCTCATCTGGGGCTCCTACCCTACCCTCTCGTCCGCCGGTGATCCTCAAAATAACTGGAACAGGTGCACTCACCGCTCCTCCCTGATCATCAGATAGTCGACCTCTTTGTCGTCCACCTGATCACAACGAAAATATAACGGGCTTTCCCCCTGTGGGCAATCCCTGCTGACGTGACCAACCCTGCTACACCTGTAGCAACCCAGACCCCTAAACAGATTTCAACAAAAGACCTGGAACAATAACGGTACACACGGGACCCACTCCACAAGATACGTCCGTCTGAAGATTCCTCAAAAACTCATCGACTCTAGAAATCATATCATTCAGGGTCTCGCACCCAGACACACTCACCAACTCAATCGTCAACGACTATACTGCAATAGCTGGGGCAACCTCTACCCTAACCGGGGCTACAAACTACTCTCAAGACATAGTCTCCAATCTTGAAAGCGCAATAGATCACACAATCAATCCCTAGCAACTCCTTGTTGCCCGATACAAGAGATCCAAGGCGAATGAACCTTAGCTCCTAAGGGGTAGGGACTAGTGTGGAAAACACTTTCCATCTTCTTAGTCTAATGTGAACTAAAATCCTTGGTATTCCTTCCTCTAACTGGCTCACCACCGGAGTCGGGACCAAACCCTGGTCCTTCCCCATGCGTGCTCATCCTCATCCTGTAAAGCGGTGCTTCCCACCGATTCGAGTATGGATCCTGTGATTTCAGTAGTACGGGCCCAATACTACCTTCCACACCTATCCATATTTTCCTCAGCAATCCTCCCGAATCCTCTAAGTCACCTAATCCACTGATGTACTAAATGTTTGCTAAACAGCAACACAACACCCACCGTAGCACCTCCTAGGCTTTCCCCTAGGTTCCCAACTTCACCGAACCACCCCACTGAACTCACTGGAGCATATCCTAGGCTTTCCTAGGTTCCGAACCTCACCCTACCCTCAGCTGCTAAAAGATTCTCACGAATGTCGACCAACTACCTCATGAATATAGTCACATACAAAAGAGATCAGATAATCTTTCGAGTAAAAGATTCAACCCTAGAACGGTTGGACTCAGACGAGAGCTGCGCAATAGGGTCAAATCCATCTCTATTAAATTATTTAACATGTACTGCATGTGACTTAACATATTCACTTAGTAGTTGATCCACATCACTAGGAATCCCACAAAGTACAAAGCAAGCAGCATTCAGGTAACGGTAAATCTAACCAGCATACACTAATAAAGTCAGTATATCCACACATACCATTCGCAATCAGGTAAATCCTGTTACTAATCTCATCCTAGGCTTACCATAGGGTAATCTCCGACCCATGAAACTATCATAGAAAATTCAGCCCGCATCCTACAACTCATGTTGTCCACATCCACCCTCACTGTCGACTGCCTTATGCATGAAAATTATACACAGAACAGGAAATAAGGCCAAATCATTTATTCTAAGGCTATAAGCTCCTAACCGTATACAATTTTCAAAGCATACACTTAGCAGTTACCAATACCAATAGTTATTCTCATTCTAGCATAGCATCCAATATCCTTAAGGCTACAAACATCACATATCAGGCCAATCTATCGCTGACTACTCAGCTCTAGCATGCAACTCTACCAGCTCATACAACATATAAATGCATCTCTCCTAGCCCTAACTAGCATGCGATTCACAGATTCATAAATCAAGTCATAACAAATAAACTATATGGGTATTCTAGGGAAAACTTATTTGAGGTCGGCCGATTGCATGCACCACACCCTTTCTTGTCTTAGAAAACTCTTTCCTTGAAAACACTTTTCTTTGAAAACTTTACAGATCCTCAGTTTGAGTTCAGGCACACCGGAAAGCATGTCCGAATCCCTCAAACCAAGGCTCTGGTACCAACTTGTAACAACCCGAAAATCAAGGGTAAAAATTTCATTTTTCATTATAGTCAAAACACAGATATCTTTTAAATCCAAGCTTTCCATAAACATTGCTAATTAAAAACATTTATCATAATTCATCCCAAAACCAAATTTTACGGAAAATACGGGTGCAAAAGCTATCTCTACCACATAAGCCATGCATACAAACATATAAGGATGCCATGGGCTCCTCCCACGGTCTTACTCCAGGATGCCATGGGCTCCCCCACAAGGTCTTACACCTAAGTGTCATGGGCCCCCCATGGTTTTTAGCTAGAAAGCCATGGGCTCCCCCACATGGTCTTACATCAAGGTATCATGGGCTCCTCCCATGATCTTTACTTGAAAATCCATGGCTCCCCCACATGGTCTTACATCCAAGCGCCATGGGCTCCCCCCATGGTCTTCCCTGCAAGCATCATGTGACATCCCCAAATTTCTCGGCCAGAAAAGACCGATTTATCAAAACATTTCTTAAAAGATGTTGTTGGATTCATCAGAAACGATCATTTTTAAAAGATGTTGTTGGATTTGTCCCCAAAACAAAACATGATAAAAATTTATCAAAACATTTCTTAAAGAAATATATATTTTCATTATATATCAAAACCTCGGGATGTCATTATCCGATACAGACCAAAAGCATAAATAGTGCATTATAAGCCTTACAACAGATATTTACATCTACTGGCCTATAATCCAAAAATCCCTCGTCATCATCCAACTATGCTCTGGGTCCACTACCTGTAACATAAAAAGCTGAGTGGGCCAGGCTTGGGAGCCTGGTGAGCATATAGGGTTTTCAACCCACAAATAATAATAATTTTATTAAATTCATCAACCAACAATAACCCTGATTACCCGTTCCCGTTATCCTCGCTTTACGTCCCTAAACACCTATCATAAGGACATAGTCTAAGGATTATCATCGGGCTGACAACACTGCTTTGGGGATTCCTCAGCAATTTATGTCAAATAAGGCAACCATGAGGGGGATGGAGTACACCAGCGAACATATAGTTCACTAACACCTACAGGTTTCGAACATGCTAGCGTTCCACTGGACTGTCTAGAAAGGTCTGTGGTCGTCATCTACACTCCGCTAGATGACTACAACAACAACAACAACAACATCGAGGCCTCTCATCATTTTAACACACATCAACTATTTCATCTACCCATGTTTTGCCCAACATATTTGTAGATAAAAATACATATACAGTTTAAAACTTGTATAAAACATCTATTCAACACCCATCTCAAATAAACAAACAGTGTAATTACACATAACACGTATTTTATAGAAATTACTTCATATCTATGTGTAAGATGAAAGTGACTACACACTCACTTTATTTAACAATAATCGGGCAGCACTTCGTTTCTTAAAATGATCGTTTCTGATGAAACCGGGATATTTTATTGACAATTGGGCCTTGCGAGGGTTGAGCTTCAAACCGAAAAGATAAATTTCTCATCGTCTGCGGACACTTCGGGATGTTCTTCGGGTGTTAGGTATGATCATGGGGCTTCGGGGGATGTAAAATAGCTTGAAAGAAGGTTTAAAGTGAAAAAGTGTGCAAAAATCCAACCAAAATCGGGAGGGTTCGCACCTCCTCTTTTATAGGGTGCGAGGTCTTCAGACCGAAGGGGGAAGAGACACGTGGCAGCTTCGCAGGCGAGGGGGAGGGCCAGGCATCGGACAGGAGGCGATACACACGTCTCGGTTCGGATGCCTCCACTGCGATGACACACGTCAGATCCAGACTGGGCCGCGCCTTCGGACGAATCAGCAGGCGGACACGGGGCAGGCTAGCATGCGAGGGCGACATGGCTGATTCCGAGCCATGTATGCAAAATTTCTCGGATTTTGTGCCCCAAACTTCACAAATTCATAACTTTCGCATACGAGCTCCGTTTTCGACGTTCTTTATATACACGCGTAGGCGAGATTATATTCTACAAATTTCGTTTAGACTCTGTTGGCTAATTTTGAATTTATTTTTAATATTATTATTTTTAACAGACCGGGACAGGAAAATCTGTTAAAAATTCATAACTTCTTCATCCGACGTCCGTTTCGTCTGTCTTTTTACCGTTGTACTACTATTGACGAGACCTTCGATTCTCGTTTAGGTTGTGTCGGCTAAAAATCACTCGATCTAAAATTCGAGTTTTTAGCTGTCTACTGCTAAGCTGAAACTTAGAAAAATCATAACTTCCTCATACGAAGTCAGATTTGGGCATTCTTTTTATGCACACTCTCGGTTTAAAGAACACTCCGACTTTCGTTTAGATCGCTAAGGCTAAAAAGCACTTTATCGTAAATTCACTTTTTACGTCACACAGTGTCATGTCGGTTCTGTCGCGAAACTTCGACAGGTCATAACTTCTTCGTTATAACTCGGATTTCGGTATTCTTTATATCTCTGGAATCCTTGTTTTAACCACTACAACTTTCTTCATAGATATCTACTTTATTTAACATTTATTTTCGACGCTTATTTTTATGCTTAATTCACTAATTTATAATAATTAAGCATAAAACACATCATAATCAAATAATACATCTTATTATTTCAAAACAAATTACAAAGGTTGGCCTAGACTATTACATCATCATTAATGCCTATCCTAGAAACACGGACGTTACACATCACACATATAACTAGCATAATACCAAGCATATCTAGCAATCATACCACATAGCTCTACACAACAAGTCACATATCTCTACACAACATGTATACCACATATCATAGAATGGTCCGGCCGTGGTGCCTTAGACCCATTGGTATGGTGAGAATACTCACCTCCCGAATGCCGAACTGAAAAGCTAAAATCAGAAATGTCGCACGCGCTGCTCCAACTCAACTGCCTATAATTACCATGTGATTAACTTGTCATAATCCCATACATCCCCTTAAAGTCAACACTGGTCAACCCTGGTCAAAGTCAAGGTCACCGGTCAAGGTCAACAGTCCATGTTGACCTCAACTCGTCGAGTGCATCCAGCAACTCGCTGAGTAATCTGAGTAATTCATCCACTCGCCGAGCTACTTGTGTAACTCGCCGAGTCCCCCCATGTCCAAAACCGAAATCTCATGAAACCAAAAACTCATAACAACCAAAAACTCATGACAACCGAAAACACTCGGGAGACTCGAAAAACGGGTAAACCCTACTCGACTCGTCGAGCCAGTTAAGGGACTCGACAAGTTCCTTCAGTCTTCTTCAAGTTCAGCCCTTTTCAGTGGGATCTAAATCCCAAACTCCATATCCAAGCTCTCCTAATGCATATATCACGTAAAGTTTCAAACTTTACGTGCATGCAAGGTCCTACAAGGCTATTACTTTAAAACTAGGCTTCTTACAAGGTTTTTGTGGACGGAAAGTGACTAAACTGCATAAAGGAAGCAACTTTATGTCATTTGGGACCTAAAGAGGTCCAGATCTGGAACCATATCCTTGTGATAAGTCCAGATCCAAGTTTGACTCCATTTTGCACCAAGAATGGCCATTTACATCCAAGAAAAGAGATCTTAGTGACTAGAGATCAAGATCACGACTTTATACCTTTGGATGCTGGCCAATATGATGTAGATACTGGATCCATTGTTCCTCTCCTATCTCCTTCTTCTTCAAGCTCTAAAGTTCTTCACAATCACCCCAAAATTGCTCAGAAATGCTCTTTCTTTCACTCAAGAGGGTGCAAGGTCGATCTAGGGTTTTCTTTGGCTGATAGAGTGCTAAGGGAGGCCACAAGAGGCAGAACATGTTCTTTAAATAGGGTACAAACCCTAAAAATTAGAGTTTCTCTCTACAACTCCTACTCGCCGAGTCAGACCTTCCGACTCGTCGAGTAGGTCTCGATCCTGCGTCCACTAATAATGCCTCTACTTGACGAGTTGAACTCCCAACTCGCCGAGTCCATGCACAAAGCCTTAAAACTTAAATAAATTAAGTAATACATGGAACATGTGTTGCGAATCGCCCCCACTTGAACTAGACTTCATCCTCGAAGTTTGTTGAGCCAAATAAGTCCGGGTAGTGGTCTCGCATCTCATCCTCCGGCTCCCATGTCCATTCGGAGCCTCTTCGGTGCTGCCATTGCACCTTTACCAACTTTACTTCCTTGTTCCGAAGAACCTTGGTCTTCCTATCTAGAGTCACAACAGCCCTCTCGATGTAGTTCAGGCTTTCATCCACTTCAATGTCGTCCAAAGAGACGACTGCGGCCTCGTCTGTGACACACTTCCTAATCTGTGATACATGGAAGGTGTTGTGAATCTGAATGAGCTCATCCGGCAGATCCAAGCGATAAACCACTTATCTACCCGGGCCATGATACTGAACGGTCCAATATATCGAGGCCCTAGCTTGCCCCTCTTCTGAAACCTGATGACTCCCTTCCATGGCGACACCTTTAGTAGCACAAAGTCCCCCACTTGGAACTCAAGATCCGTTCGCCGCCTGTCAGCATAACTTTTCTGACGACTTTGCGTGACCCGCGGCCGGTCACGCACCTGCTGAATCAGTCTGATAGTATTGAGCACTACCTTAGTGCTCCCCATGACTCATTGTCCAACCTCCTCTGAACAAACCGGAGTCCTGCATCTCCTACCTTACAACATCTCAAATGGAGGTCGGTCGATGCTGGCATGGTAACTGTTATTGTACGAAAAGTCTGCCAGTGGAAGGTTTGTATCCTAACTCCGTCCAAAATCCAACACATATCGGAATAAAGTGGGCACTCTTCGTCAGTCTGTCTATGATCACCCATATGGCGTCCAAACCCCTCGCCGTCCTCGGTAACATTGTAATGAAGTCCATAGTGATATCTTCCCACTTCCATATGGGAATGGGTAGTGGCTGAACCTTGCCATGAGGTCGCTGATGCTCGGCCTTGACCTTCCTGTAGGTCAAGCACCGCTCCACAAACGAGGCGATCTCCCACTTCATGCAGGGCCACCAGTAACTCAGTCTCAAATCTTTATACATTTTTGAAGCCCCCAGATGTATACAGAACTTGGACTTGTGCGCCTCCTCCAATATCTTCTGCCTCACTCCTCCAGTCACCGGTACCCATACCCGGCCACACTGTGTCAAAAGGCCACGACTATCCTTAACAAACAAAGGATACTGCCCCCGAATCCGCTCTATCTTCCAATTCTCCTTCTTTACCCCTTCGACCCAAGCCTCCTTGATCATATCCAACAATGGAGAGATCACGGTCATCCTCAAACAAACATTCCCAATCGGGGAACTTCCCGGGATGGTATAGGATCTCAAAATCACAGTCCTTCAGCACGTCCAACCACCTCCTTTGTCGCATGTTGAGGTTCTGTTGATCCATCAAATAGTTCAAACTCTTGTGATCAGTATAGATGGTGCACCCCACTCCATACAAGTAGTGCCTCCAAATCTTGAGGGAACACACCACTGCCACCAATTCCAGGTCGTGAGTAGGGTAATTCTTCTCATGAGGCTTCAACTGCCTCGAGGCGTAAGCTATCACATGCCCCCTCTGCATCAGTACCGCACCTAACCCTGAGATCGATGCGTCACAATACAACACCAAATCATCTAACCCATCGGGTAATACTAGGATCGGAGCCTCGCATAACCTTCGTCCCAGGGTCTCAAAATCCATCTGCTAATCCGCACCCCTATCGAAATGGCACATTCGTCTTGGTCAAGCGGGTCAAGGGCACAACAATCTTGGAAAAATAATGGATGAATCTCTGATAATAGCTCGCTAGACCCAAGAAACTACGGATCTCGGAATCATTCTTCGGTACTTCCCACCGCATCACTGCCTCCACCTTAGCTGGATCAACCGAAATACCCTCCTGGTTGATGATGTGCCCCAAAAACTGTACCTCCCGCATCCAAAAATCACACTTGGAGAACTTGGTATACAGACTCTCCGCCCTCAGGGTCTCCAATACCTCCCTCAGATGTTGCTCGTGCTGCTCCTTAGTCTTAGAATAGATCAAGATGTCATCAATAAAAGCGATCACCGACCGATCCAACATCGGTCTACACACCCTGTTCATGAGATCCATGAACGCTGATGGGGCATTGGTGAGCCCAAATGGCATCACCACAAACTCGTAATGTCCATATCGAGTCCTAAAAGTTTTCTTCGGTATGTCCTCATCTCGAATTCTCATATGATGGTATCCCGACCGAATATCAATCTTGGAAAACCAAGACGCACCCTGCAGCTGATCGAACAAATCATCGATCCTAACGGTTCTTCACCGTTAGTTTGTTAAGTTCTCGATAACCAATGCACATTCTGTATGATCGATCCTTCTTTTTCACAAACAGGATCGGAACTCCCCACGGGGAACTGCTCGGACGGATGAACCCTCCGTCTAACAGCTCCTGAAGCTGCCCATATAGCTCCTGCATCTCGGGCGGTGCTAGCCGGTACGGTGCCTTCGCTATCGGTGCGGCACCCGACACCAAATCAATGTGAAAGTCGACTTGCCTCTCCAGAGGCACTCCTGGTAACTCCTTGGGCAAGACATCCCGAAACTCCTGTACAACTGGCACACTGCCCATATCTATCGTGGACTCAACCCTCGTATCCGAAATATAAGCCAGAAATCCCGTACATCCCTGCTGTAGAAATCTCCTAGCCCTCGGAGCCGAACAGAGGGTTGGCCCCTGCAAGGCCCTCTCACCATGTATAACCAGTTCTCCCCCACTTGGGGTTCGAACCCTCACTAGCTGGAGCGCACAGTCGTTTATGGCCCCATTGGCCCCCAACCAATCCATCCTGACAATCATCTTCAACCCTCGCAACGGTATCGGGACCAAGTCAACACGAAATCTCTCTCCCAGCACATTCAGGACATAGTCCTGATACACTTTCATAGCACTCACAGTGCGGTCATCCGTAATCTCTACCTCGAGCGGGGAATCCAAAGTCCCCGGTGCATCCCAAAACTTCTTGCTGAGTGCAAGAGACACAAACGATCGGGTAGCACCTGAATAAAAAAAACAGAGCTGACATACGATTGACCAAAAAGGTCCCTATACAAGCACATTGTACACATAAGCAATACAAATAAACATAGGGCAGGGAAGAATAAACACGTACCAGCCACAACGTCTAGCGCTGCCCGAGCCTCCTCGGTAGTCAACTGAAAAGCACGTCTCTTCATCGCTAGAGCATACGCCTTAGTATTGCGGCCATCAGTAATCCTCATCGTGGCGGGCGTAGGCGCCGCCACTGCTCCTCCCCCTCCCCGCAACTTCGGACAATCGGCCCGCTTGTGACCGGTTTCGTTGCAGTGAAAGCAAATCAAGCCCTTATTGGGGCAATCCCTGCTCAAGTGACCCTGTTGGCCACATGCGTAACAACCTAAGCCCATAATCCGATAGGGTCCACTGTGCGACTTACCGCACTTGGCACACTGGCCTCGGCCCTGCTGGCCCCTACTGTAAGAATCTGAGGTCTTAGGGTTTTTAGCCTAACCTATTGCTGCCTGTTCCTGCTCAGGCTTCCGCTTGGTGCGGAAGTCCAACTCCATCTCCCGCTCACGACCCTTCTCCACCATCTCATTCAGGGTTTTGCACCCTGTAAAGCTTACAAAGTCTCGTATATCATCCCTCAGCATAGAATGATATCTTGTCCTCCTCATGTCCTCATCGGTAGCATACTGTGGAATCAACAACGCTTGCTCCCGAAACTTGGTGGTAATCTCCGCCATAGTCTCGGTGGTCTGCTGCAGCTCCTGGAACTCCCTCACCATCCGTTGCACCTCAATGGCTGGTGCAAGTTCCAAATCAAATCGCCGAACAAACTCGGACAATGTCATCTCAGCCACACCGGCTGCTCCCACCTGACTAGTCACCTCGCCCCACCAGTCTTGGGCTCTGTCTCTCGGCATGCATGAAGCGAATCCCACCTTTGCCGAGTCCGGGCAAGAACTCGTGCCCTGAACGTTCTCTATAAGCGAATCCCAAAACGAGGGAGTTCGGGCCCCGATCTGGCCTGCAGCAATCTCGACTCTGAATGACCTGAGCCTCTCCTCCATGATCTCCATCATCCCCTCCTTGACCATCCCAAAGATCACCGGGGTCGCGTCAAGGACGCCCTTCGTCACCTCGGCTGCAATGATCTCACGTAGCCTCTCATCAATAGGCTCTGCACCGTTGCCCGATCCAGATCCAGATCCTGATCCTGATCCTGATCCCCCTGTCCCAAATCGTGTCACCACCATGCTGAACTGAAATGTCATAAATCATAATAATCAGGACATCTATATAGGGAATATTCCCACACCGATCCTCCTTAGAGCGTTCAGATCTAGCATTGGTTCGGGTACAGGTCATGTGCTTTCAGTAGTACAGGCCCAATACTACCTTCCACACCTACTTTTATCTTTCCCCAAGGCTCCACCTGATAACTCCAATTCATCCCAAAATAAACCATATCCCACCGACTACCGCATATCCTAAATCCCAGGTTGTCCTAAGATTTGCTCTACTCGCATCAATCAGATCAATCATAACAGGTTGCCTTTATGCATGCAAATTATACACAGAAAAGGATCAAATAGACTTTCAAATAAAAGATTCTACCCTAGGACAAAAACCAGACGAGGAACAGGAAATAAGGCCAAATCAATCATTCTAAGGCTATAAGCTCCTAACCATATACAATTTTAGAAGCATACACATAGCAAAATTCATAGGATTATCAAAGCTCAATATCAGTATAACATGGCTAACATATTGGGGAACTACTTACTTGGCTCGACTGATCACACACGTTGCACTCTCTTCTTTTCCAGTCTCAAAAGTTTTCAACTTTTATTTTTGAAAACAATTTTACCATTTCCTTAGTTTGAGTCCTGACACACCCGAGAGTGTGCCCGAATCCCTCAAACCAAGGCTCTGATACCAACTTGTAACGACCCAATTTTTCAAAAGAAAATTTTTATTTTTGATTAGTCAAACACATTCCATAAACCATAAAATTCTAGTACAATTTTTTTCAAAAAAACCCATATCTATTACAATTTTATTTCAAAACATAAGAGTGTCCCATAAAAATGTCTGAGAGAGTGCACGCCACACCATCACGCCTTGCCCTTGCCCTTGGGCTCAGATGTACCTTAAACAAATCATCAAACTATAAGCTAACACTTAGTGAGTCCCCTACAACATACCCCGCACACAATCCACATAACACATATCATATTAGCTATAAAAGCTATCTCTACCACATAATCCATGCATACAAACATATAAGGATGCCATGGGCTCCTCCCAAGGTCTTACTCCAGGATTCCATGGGCTCCCCCACATGGTCTTACATCTAAGTGTCATGCCCCCTCCCCCCCCCCCCCCCCCCCGCCAATGGTCTTTAGCTGGAAAGCCATGGGCTCCCCCACATGGTCTTACATCCAAGTTCCATGGGCTCCTCCCACGGTATTTACTTGAAAAGCCATGGGCTCCCCCACATGGTCTTACATCCCAGCGTCATGGGCTCTCCCCATGGTTTTCCTTGCAAGCATCAACCATATAACTAACATCATACCAAGAATATCTAGCAATCATACCACATATCTCTACACAACAAGTCACATATCTATACACAACATGTATACCACATATCATAGAATGGGCTGGCCTTAGTGCCTTAGACCCATTGGTATTGTGAGAAGACTCACCCCCCGAATACTGAACTGACAAGCTAGAATCAGAAATATCCCACGCGCTGCTCCAACTTAACTGCCTATAATTACCATGTGATTAACTTGTCATAATCCCATAATTGCCCTTAAAGTCAACCTGGGTCAAAGTCAAGGTCACCGGTCAAGTTCAACAGTCCATGTTGACCTCAACTCGTCGAGTGCATCCAGCAACTCGCTGAGTTTTCTGAGTAATTCATCCACTCGCCGAGTTACCTGTGTAACTCGTCGAGTCCCCCCCATGTCGAAAACCGAAAACTCATGACAACCGAAAACACTTGGTAGACCCGAAAACGGGTAAACCCTACCCGACTCGTCGAGCCAGCTAAGGGACTCGACGAGTTCCTTCAGTCTTCTTCAAGTTCAGCCCTTTTCAGTGGGATCTAAAGTCCCAAACTCCAGATCCAAGCTCTCCCATCTTGATGATCCTTTGTGCTAGATCCAACTTAGGGTGCTATTTATGCATTTTTAGGTCTTTTAAGCTAAAGTTGAGCTTATGATTTACTACAGAAGCCATGGATGTTAGATCTTAGCTCCATTTAGGTCCCTTGTCCATAAAAATAGAATAATTATGAGAAATATTAGTCCATGCAAGTGTTAAGGTTCTTATTAAGCTTCTTTTACAGTGTTGGGCCCCATTAAGTCATGCATGGGTGTAAAGTTGGCAACTTCACGTGTTAAGTCACCTTCTAGAGTCTGATATGAGACTTTGGCAAGTTGTCTTAACCGAATAATGGCTTAATGGAGTGGATTAGTAATCTCGGGAGTACGTAGGGCGTACCCAACTGATACGCTGAGCGTACTGGACCTGGAAGGATTACGCTAAGCGTATGAGCTGAGTATGGCCCGCGTACTCAGCAGATTAACCTTCGGTTTGACTTCCTCGGGTTTGGGCCATATTTTTGGCTTTTAGGGTTTGGACCTTATTAGGCCATTGGAATTCTGACTTTGGGTCATGGATAGACTATAGACTTTCTTCGGTTTAGGTACATGATGATTTTTAGGCCCAATTTGGATGTTGGGCCTTTTGGGTCTTGTAATGTCATTTAGGGTTTTGGGCCTTTTGATCAAATGGGTTGGGCCTTGGTTTTGGGCCAAGTAAGAAAAAGGGTAAAATGGACCTTTTCCATGGATATTGGACAAGTATCTTAGATTCTTGATTATAGGTCGTGATCCAATTATTAATTGGATATTATTTCATGATGTTAGCATGGGGATGTTCCTAACCAGTAGACCGAGATTTATTTGAGAGATTCGGTAGCTAGAGGTGAGTTTCCTCACTGTGTTTAGCAGGCCGAGGGCACCAATGTCGGCCAATCGTTGGTTATGTTTAGGATGCTAGTTGTATGCATGACTCTTGCATGTGTTATGTGTTTATATGTTTACCACGAGGGGCCCGATGACTATCATGTATGTTGTTTATCTTTGTGATTATTGCATGTGTTGTATGATTATATGTTTATATGTTTATATGTTTATATGTATACCGGACGGGGCCCGATGCCAGGCAGAGCCTGTTGACTGACAGATCTATTCCGCGCGGGGCTCGATGCCGGACAGGGCCCATTATATGTTTGATATGTATAATATGTGGTATTTTCGGCAACTCACTAAGATTTATGCTTACAGTTTCAGTTTATATTTCAGGTACTTCTGGTTTGAAGGGAAAGATCCCGGGATGATTACAGTGCACACACCACATCGTTCCGCATTTTATATTAATCTGATGTATTTGGATGTTATTGATACAATTTTATTCACCATGATTTTATGATGTTGTTTTGGATAATGGTTTTATTAATTTAAAAATCAAAAATTTTAGTCTTAATTTTTGGGACGTTACAAGTTGGTATCAGAGCCTTTGTTTGAGGGATTAAGACATACTCTCGTGTGTGTATGAACTCAAACTGAGCGTTTGGTAAAACTTTTCAAAAAGAATAGTTTTATAAAAAGGGTTTTCAAATAAAATAAAAAGGGTGTGGTGCATGTAATCGACCGAGCTCAAGTAAGTTTTCCCAAAATACCCATACATGTTTTATGATATGCTTTGATTTGTGAATTTGTGAATCGCATACTAGTTAGGGCTAAGGATCTGCTCATGATTTGCATGATGTAATACTAGGAGAGATGCCTTTATATGTCTATTGTATGAGCTTGTATACTTGCATGCTACTACGGATCACTCAGTGATAGGATGACATGTTTAGGTTATGCTTGATTCCGATTACTCAATGCCCGAATGTTGCTTGCTTTTTTATTTTTTTAGGAGTTCTCACTAACTCCAGCTAACTAGTAAGCGAATATGCTAAGTTACATATTTATGAGACTAAATAATTTTAGAAGGTTAGGTTTTAAGTCTATTGCGTAACTCTTATTTGAGTCCAACCGTTGTAGTGTGAGACCTTTCATTCGAAGAATTATTTGGTGTCGGTGATATGTAATTGTATTCATGAGCTAGTTAGAGCGTGCTAGTAGGAGTTCCTTCTACAGCTGATGACAGAGAATGGCGTGGTGATTTCCCTAGGAAAACCTAGGATGAGATTTAGTGTTGGGAGCCTTGTCTTGTTGAGGATTGTATGCGTGGATAATGAGTGACTTCGAGGATTCAAAGCGATCCTTGAGGAAAGTACAAATAGATGTGGAAGTTAGTATGGGCTTATACTACTGGAAGCATAGGATCCGTACTCAAGTCAAGGAGAGCTGCGATGAACCAGGAAGCTTGTAGAGTGTGAGACTCCTCGATATATATATATATATATATATATATATATATATATATATATATATATATATATATATATATATATATATATATATATTTCTGCATGTTCTGATGGTTTGTATGGTCTATTTTTCCATATGGTGACTCGTCGAGGAAGACCGATTAGTGGTTCTGGTGCTGGTGAGGGTTCAGGCTCGGGTTCTGGAGCCGGGCAATTGGATGATCATACATGGGAGTTATTTCGTCTGAGATTACCCGCAGCATACTTGAGCAGACTCTTGTGATCTTTTGTATGGTCAAGGAGAGCATTCTGGATATTTTGGATGAGCATTTGAGCGCCTTTTGGTCTGAGATGGTGTCATTGATGGGAGCTCGCACATTGACCTTTTGGGAGGTCTGAGCATGTGGGGCTCTGGAGTACTTCGGGGAGAAGGACCGATCGCGAGCAGACGTTTTTCAGCATATGGCGCTAACGGCTTCCACACTAGCAGTTGTCCCGATGGGGAAAAGGTCATACTTTCCTTCAGTCTTCGAAAAAACAGAACTTGAGATTGGTGAGAGGAGGTTGGGCGCTCCGTGGGTGATGAGGCGGTTGATTCGATGACATGGGATGGCTTTGTGACTAGATTTCGAGCTAAGTTTCCACCAGTGATTGAGGTGCAACAATTTGCGACAGAGTTCCAGGACCTTTGCCAGACTATTAAGACGGTGGCTGAGATCATCGCTATGTTCCGTAAGAGGGCACTGCTGGTTCCGCAGTATGTGGCGGGTGAGTAGATGAAGAAGGCGAGATACCATGAGATGTTGAGGAATGATATTCGGCAATTCGTAAGCCGATCCTGTTGCAAGACATTAGAGGATATGATTGCGAGAGGCAGAGAGTGGGAGATTGATCTAGAGACGGAGAGGAAGAGGAAGTTGGATCAGGCTTAGGTTTCAGGGGGTTCGGGCAAGAGGCCCAAGGTATTTGATTAGATATTGAGAGGCTAACAGTTTCAGATCCATTGTGGCAAGTGCGGGAAGACGCACGATGGGGCGTGCATGGTGAGTAGTTCTTGCTGCTTGAAGTGCGGTCGGACGAGTCATATTAGAAGGCATTGCAGTGCTACTACTACCACCACCACCCCAGTATCTGATCTGATTTTCTTCTATTGCAATCAGAGGTGCCATAAGAAGGCCCATTGTCCGAGTTTGGCAGCAGCAGGACCAATGGTAGCACCCGCTCTAGCGACTCTACGGATTACTGATGGCCGCCAGGGTAAGGCGGATGCGCTTGTGGTGAGGAACATGCCTTTTCAGCTGACAGCCGAGGAGGATCGCGTAGCACCTGACGTGGTCACAGGTATGTATCTTCTCCATATCTCTTTACTTATGTTGATTTCTCTGCTTATATTTATGTATTTTATTTTAGGATCGTTCCTTGTGAACGGTATCTCCGTATTGGTATTGTTTGATTCGGGGGATACCCGATCTATTGTATCGCTTACACATATCAAGAGGTTTGTTGGAGCTTAAGGGGAGCTAGATTTCCCTTTAGATGTTGAGATTGCAAATGATCGATCTGTCCGGTATCGAGGGTCCATTGGGGTTGTGTTCTTGAGATGTTCAACCACCATATCGGTTAGCTCCTCCGGAGATGCAGGAGTTGTCTACACAACTGTAGGAGCTGTTAGAAAAGGGGTTCATTCGACCGAGAAGTTCACCATGGGGAGCATCGATCCTATTTGTGACGAAGAAGGATGGGTCTCATCGGATGTGTATTGACTACTGGGAGCTGAATAAGATAACGGTGAAGAATCGTTATCCACTCCCGAGGATTGATGATTTGTTTGACCACCTTCATGGTGCATCCTGGTTTTCCAAGATTGATCTGCATTCGGGTTATCATCAAATGAGGGTCAGGGAGGAGGATGTACAGAAGACGGTCTTCCGTACTCGTTATGGTCATTACGAGTTCATGGTGATACCCTTCGGGATCACCAATGCTCCAGCCGCGTTCATGGACCTCATGAACCGTGTATGTAGACATATGTTGGATCGGTCTATGATTGTGTTTATTGATAATATTTTGGTCTATTCCAAGACCCATGAGGTGCATGAGGAGCACTTGAGGAAGGTTTTGGAGACTCTGAAGAGGGAGAGACTTTATGAAAAGTTCTCCAAGTGTAAGTTCTAGTTGCACGAGGTGCGGTTTCTGGGGCACCTTGTCAACCAGAACGGTATTATGGTCGATCCAGCCAAGGTCGAGGCTGTGATGAGGTGGGAGGTTGCGAGGTCTCCATCTGAGATTTGGAGTTTCCTTGGGTTGGAAGGCTACTATTGGAGGTTCATTCATGATTTCTCCAAGATAGAGGTTCCTCTAACTCGGTTGACGAAGAAGACGGTCAGTTTTTTCTGGGGGCCTGAGCAACAAGCAGTTTTTAAAACCCTGAGATAGAGATTGTGTGAGGCGCTGATTTTGACCCTGCCATAGGGTGTCAAGGATTTCGTGGTTTGTTGTGATGCGTCGATCACGAGTTTAGGTGCAGTTCTGATGTACAGGGGTCGCGTGATTGCTTACTTTTCGAGGCAAATGAAGCCTCATGAGACGAATTATCTGACGCATGATTTAGAGTTGGGGCTGTGGTTTTGACCCTCAAGATTTGGCGACATTACTTCTATGGGGTCGGCTATACTATTTACATAGATCACAAGAGCCTGAGGTATCTGATGGATTAGCCAAATCTGAACATGAGGCATCACCGGTTGTTGGATGTGGTGAAGGATTATGATTGTGAGATCCTTTACCATCTGGGGAAGGCCAATATGGTGGCCGATGCTCTTAGCCGCAAGGAGTTCGCGGCTCCGATCAAGGATATTTGTTTGAGGATGACCGTGATTACTCCACTTTTGGAGCAGATTCGAGAGGCTCAGGTTGAGGGTTTGAAGGAAGAGCACCGGAAGAGTGAACGCATAGTGAGTCAAGTGGCTTCCTTTTATTATGATAGCCGAGGGTTATTGAATCTTCATTAGAGAGTGTGGGTTCCGTATTGGGGTGGTGTGCGTTAGGTTCTGATGGAGGAGGCGCATAAATCGATATTTTTGTGGGAGTTGGGATACGTATCTTCCATTAGTAGAATTTTCGTATAACAATATTTATCACGCCAGCATTGATCAACACCCTTTTGAGATGCTCTATGAAAGGAAATGCAAGACCCCGATTTATTGGGGTGAGGTCGGTTAGCGAGCCATAGGGAGTATCGAAGTGGTACTCAAGACTACCGAGTTGATTCAATATGTTCTGGGTAGACTCCAGACAGCTCAGAGTCGGCAGAAGAGCTATGCCGACAAGCACTGATCAGATCTAGAGTTCCAGGTTGGGGATATGGTTCTCCTGAAGTGTCACCTTGGAAAGGTGTCATCCGATTCAGGTAGAGGGGCGAGCTAGGGCCCGGGTACATTGGTCCTTTCAGGGTTTTGGCCCCAGGTGGGTCGGGTTACTTATCGCTTGGATCTTCCCAAGGAGCTTAGTCAGATCCATAGCAATAATATGAATCGATCAAAGAGAATGAGTTAAGAAGTCACTGAGACATGGTGGAGTAATCCACATTTACACAGCAACATCAATTTTCTTCTAATCACCAGTGGTTGTTTTAGCAGCA
The DNA here is from genome assembly GCF_052849685.1 of Lactuca virosa. NCBI lineage: Eukaryota > Viridiplantae > Streptophyta > Magnoliopsida > Asterales > Asteraceae > Lactuca > Lactuca virosa. The sequence goes on from NC_136426.1 coordinate 148,258,940, forward strand.
GGTTCGTCATAGTTGGTATCTATGTGATCAAGAGCATCATATGCCTCATAATTCATAGAGAAGAGTTCCCTTTAGGAGTCATAATTTCATCGATCAAGATCAAGAACCAATAAAATGTGAGACTTGAAGTTGGTGACTGTTTTGGTCAAAAATTACACTAGTACTAATCAACCCAATTGAATGAGAGGTTGTGATGTTCAGATTGTGTAATACCAAATGGTAAAAGAAAGTGACACAAGGGATTACAAGGAAAGCCCTTGATCCTTTCTAGGATCTCTAGCATAAAACCTTGTGAGGTGATAATGATCGTCTGCCTTGATGATTTTATTGATATAAAATGAAGATTACAGTGAGTTCTTAGTAAGAATGAGTAGAGAATTTCATAAAGTAAGCTTAGACTAAAGAACAATGTGTCGTGTGCAGAATACAAGTGTCAATTTATAGTCTAAACTATCCAACAAGATGTCTGATATTTCCGGGATCCTCTATGACCAGCTTCATGAACGTTATCTGACCAAGTATTTCAGGTCTTTAGCATAGTTGAGATAATTCTTCGTTGAGAATTGGTCTTCCCTTGACTACTTCTGCACACGTTTTACTTATAGATAAAATATTGCCGTTATAAATATTAATAAAAATAATAACGGTAATCAGTCGGGATCATGAGGTAGTTGAGAAACCTGGATATTTCAGGATCCTAAATATCGTAAGGATCCTTGTGACATCCTCAATTTCACGGCCAGAAAAGACCGATTTAATTTATGCTTTTAAAATAATTTCAGAGTAATCATTTGATTAAAAGTGTTGCGGAATTTGTTCCCAGAAAAACATGATAAATATGTTATCAAATCATTTCCGAAGAAATGTATTTTATTCACTTAAACCATCGGGATGTCATTGTCAATACAAAAACATAAGCACAAACAAAACTTACATTCATTTACACTAGTGATCTACTTCCCTTTTAATCTCTCAGTGTAAAGCAACTTCGTATCGATACTTGTGATACAATTAAACTGAGTGGGTCAGGCTTAGGAGCCTGGTGAGCATATAGGGTTTTCAACCCACAATAAATAATAAACTTATTAAGTTCTCAATCAACAATAAATTTATTAAGTTCTCAGCAATTTATGTCAAACAAGACATCCTAACATAAAACAACCAACAAGGTGACAACATTGCTTTCCTCTGCAATTTATGTCAAATAAGACAAACATCGGGGTGACAACATTGATTTCCCTCAGCAATTTATGTCAAATAGGCACGAAGTCACATCATCGCCATGTGCTAAGTCCATAACTCTTATTTATCGACAATATTTCCCACGGGAATCCCCCACCCCCCCCCCCCCCCCCGCAATACATGTCAATGGGTTTTCCATGTGCTAAGTCCATAGCTCTTATTTATCGACAGTATTTCCCACGGGAGTTCCCCCCCCCCCCCCCCCCCGCAATACATGTCAATAGGTTTTCCATGTGCTAAGTCCATAGCTCTTATTTATCGACAGTATTTCCCACGGGAGTTCCCCCCCCGCAATACATGTCAATGGGTTTTAGAGTAGGTAATCGACAGTATTTCCCACGGGAGTCCCCCCCCCCCCCCCCCGCAATACATATCAATGGGTTTTTGGAGTACAGCTGATGAACATATAGTTCACCCACTTACAAGTTGCAAGCCTGCTAGTGTTCCACAGACCGTCTAGAATAGTCCATGGTTGTCATCCATACTCTGCTGAATGACGGGGGCCAATGTTTGGGTAAGGGCTTTTCTCATATTGCACCACTCATGCCAATGTTTGGGTAAGGCTTTTCTCATATTTCACCACTCACTCTCAACTCATGATCTATATCACTGATCATCTCATCTATCCAACTCACCTTTCATCACACACCCACTATTTAACTCATGATCTATATCACTAATCATCTCATCTATCCAACTCACCTTTCATCACACACTCACTATTTCATCTACCCATGTTTTACCCGACATATTTGTAGATAAAATACATATACAGTTTAAAATTATTTAAAAACATGTATAAATCATTCCTTCAATATCCATCTCAAATAAACAAACAATATCTATTCACACATCACATATTTTATATAAAATACTTCATATCTATGAGTAAGGTGAAAGTAACTACATACTCACTTGATTTAACGATAACCGGGCAGCACTTCGTTGCGTAAAACGATCGTTTCTAATAAAACCGAGAGTTTTATTGAGAAACCGGGCTCTACGAAGGTTGGGCTTCGAAACCAAAAAGATAAATTTCCCGGGCTTCTCGGGCACTTCGTGGCGTATTCCGGGGGTTATACTTGATACCGGGGCTTTGGGGGATGTTAAAATGAAAGAAATATGAAGAAAGGGGCTAAAAGTGACAATTTTCCAAAATATACCAGGGAGGTCTCGCACCCTCCTATTTATAGGGGTCGAGGCTGCTGATCGGACGGCTAGGAGGAAGCCACGCGAAAGCAGATCCGAAGGGTGTTCACGTGGCTCGCACATGCGAGGGTCCGGTGTCGCCTCCTGATTGGATCGAGGTCTAGTCCGAGGCTTCGGACGTGGCGCTATGGGCGAAGCTCGGATGCATCATCAGAAGGGTACGAGGCAGCTCCTGATTGGCCGAGCCTTCAGTCCGAGGAGAATGTGACATACGTCTACAGGTGGCCTCGGATGACTCAACAGTTCGGACACGTGGCACGATTTGGGCGAGGGTGACGTGGCCGAAGCCACCTATGCGAAATTTCTCGATTTTTGTGCAAAAACTTCTAAAATCCATAACTTTCGCATACGAGCTCTGTTTTTTATGTTCGTTATTTGCACGCGTAGGTAAAATTACACTCTACAACTTTTGTTTAGACTTCGTCGGTTAATTTTGAATTAATTTTATATTATTATTTTTAACAGACCGGGACAGGAAATCCGTTAAAAATTCATAACTTCTTCATCCGACGTCCGTTTTCGTCTGTCTTTTTACCGTTGTGCTACTATTGACGAGACCTTCGATTCTCGTTTAGGTCGTGTCGGCTAAAAATCACTCAATCTAAAATTCAAGTTTTTAGCTGTCTACCACTAAGCTGAAACTTCGAAAAATCATAACTTCCTCATACGAAGTCAGATTTGGGCATTCTTTTTATACCTACTCTCGGTTTAACGAACACTACGACTTTCATTTAGATCACTAAGGCTAAAAAGTAGTTTATCAAAAACTCACTTTTTACGACATTCGGCACCGTGCCGGTTTTGTCGCGAAACTTCGACAGGTCATAACTTCTTCGTTATAACTCGGATTTCGACATTCTTTATATATCCGTAATCCTTGTCACGAACACTACAACTTTCTTAATAGATATCGGCTCTATCTAATATTTATTTTCGACGCTCATTTTTATTCTTAATTAATTAAACCCTAATAATTAAGCATAAAACACATAATTTTCACATAATATTCACATAATATTCACATAATTCCTTTTCATTTCTTCTAAATGAGTTACAAAGGTTAACCTAGACTATTATGTCAATATTAATGCCTAGCCTAGAAACAAGGGCGTTATAATTCTCTCCCCCTTAGAATGATTCCGTCCCCGGAATCACACATCAGTAAACAAATACGGGTAGTGACTCATCATGTCACTCTCCGTTTCCCAGGTGAGATTTGGCCCATTCGTATGTTTCCAATGCACAAGCACTAAATCGACCATTTTGCGTCAAAACTTCTTAGTCTTACGGTCAACGATAGGCCTCAGGTTCTTCAATCAACCTCTTGTTTTCATCCAACCTTAATTCAGAAATGGGAATTATGTCGGGCACATCTCCCGTAAACTTTCTCAAATAACACACATGAAAGGTATTATGAATACCCTCCAGTTCTTCCGGTAATTCTAGCTTGTAAGCTTGATTCCCGATCCTCTGAAGAACTTTAAATGGTCCAATAAACCTTGGACTCAACTTTCCCCTTCTACCAAATCTTATAAGTCCCTTCCACGGCGAGACTTTAAGTAAAACCGAATCTCCAACTTCGAATGATATCAGTTGTCTTTTCTTGTCAGCATAGCTCTTTCGACGATCTTGAGCAGCTAACATCCTTTCCCTAATCGCTTTCAACTTTTCAGCAGTCTGATGGACTATTTCAGGTCCCACAAACTGCTTTTCCCCAGCTTCCAGTCAACATGACGGCGTTCGACACTTTTCTCCATACAAAGCGCGATAAGGTGCCATCTAAATGTTCGAGTGGAAACTATCATTATAGGAAAATTCCACTAGAGGTAAGTGTTCACCCCAGTTACCTTGGAATTTTAGGGTACATGCTCTCAGCATATCCTCCAATGTTTGAATCGCTCTGACCATCGGTTTGCAGATGGTAAGCTGTATTCAAACACAACTTGGTACCCAATTCCGCTTATAGACTCCTCCAAAACCTTGAGGTAAAATGGCTGTCACGATCTGATACAATCATTAACGGAACACCGTGAAGCCTAACAATTTCCTTCACGTAAGAATTCTCAAGTTTATCCATAGACCATTTCTCATTGGCTGCTATGAAATGCGCATTCTTAGTGAAGCGATCAACGACCACCCGAATCATGTCGTGACCGTTCCTTGTTCTGGGCAGTTTAGTCACAAAATCTGTGGTAACACCTTCCTATTTACCCATGGGTACAGGTAAAGGTTCTAAACTCCCATACGATTTCTGATGTTGTGCCTTAACCCTAGCACATGTTACACACTCGGCCACATACTTAGCAACATCGAGCTTCATCGTCGGCCACCCGTAATAGGCTTTTAGATCCCTATACATTATTGTACCGCCGGGATGAATCGAGTACATGGTCTTGTGAGCTTCTTCCATCAGAAGATCTCTTACTCCTCCCATCGTAGGTACCCAAATCCTATCTTTGAATACCTTCAGTCCTTGACCGTTTGTATCAAACACCAACGTTTTACCCAAACGTTCTTCCTTTCGGTCATTTTTCTCTAAAGCTTCCTCTTGAGCTTTCTTTATACTTTTCACCATGATCGAGACAACTTCAATCCTCAACGCTCTTGGCCGTTTCTTTTCAAGGTTTACCTTCTGACTGAGAGCATTAGCAACAACATTTGCTTTACCAGGGTGGTAAAGGATCTCACAGTCGTAGTCCTTGAGTAACTCTAGCCAGCGTCGTTGCCTCATGTTCAATTCCTTCTGATTAAAGAGATATTGAAGACTCTTATGATCAGTGAAAAGTTTGCATTTAGTACCATAAGGATAGTGCCTTCCTATCTTTAAGGCGAATACTACCACTGCCAACTCCAGATCATTAGTGGAGTAGTTCTTTTCATGCTCCTTCAATTGCCTCAATGCATACGCTATCACTTTATCCCTTTGGGTCAAAACACAACCTAACCCAACTTCTTTAACAACGAACGCGATACTTCTATTAATCGCTTTGATCATCCTTTACTTCAATTCAGCTTAAGTCAACTACTACATCGAACTTGGTTCTCTGAACCACGTAACAAACTCATCGTAGTCGGACTCAATTTCATATGACCACTAGGGTCGGAATAACAATCATCTTCTTAGTCATTACCGAAATGATGGTAACGACAAACTAGAATAGGATGGAATCAATTACTAGTTCCTTGGTAACCTTGTGACTTTCCTTGATCCAAGTGTGAGTCCTGTGCTTCCAGTAGTATAGATCTCTACTACTATTCACACCTACTCATACTCGTCCCAAGTAATGTCTCGCAGTCCCCAAGTCCTAAAATCACAAAACAATTTAACACATACGAATGTGTCCAATTAATCATAAAATTTTCCTAGACTCTACTAGGACTTCTTCCATGCGTATCTTCAACCATCAATTCTACTTCAACTTGGTTGGTGATGGAAATTCCAGACGATGGGACAACTTCAAGAATTACACCAATCATTCCATCATCCTGCCAATCGAAGGTGTACTTCAGACGTACCGTACCCCTCTAAACGTTCCGTTATTTTATCAAACATATTCTAAAGGCAAGATACTACTCTTACGATATCTTCTGATAGGTATCATTCACTATCATAAGCTTTTCATTTCTTCCATCTACTCAATTCTCTACGAGTCTTCACCATAATGTTTTGTACACCCAAGCAGACGTTCGGTGTACTGGGCGAGAATTTAAGATAGGAAAGCTTTATTTATGATAGACGTATAAATATCCTTATCACTTCGAAAAGTTTACATGTTAGTTCTAATCTCGTAATCACACGCTTAGAATCCTACACACATAAGGTTTCCAGATCCGGTCGGCAACAGACCATAGATCCGAACAGATAATAGCATATAAGGCATCCTTATAGCTATAACATAAAATATTTAACACATAAAACATTTTAGGCATCTTTCCTAAAATAAACTAGTGCTCGTGTCTAAAATATGGTAGACACTCATCTCACAATCATCACTTAGCATTCTAAGTTTAAGTCGAGAAATCCTACAAATTCCTAGTTCGCTTAAACTAATGCTCTGATACCAACTGTGACATCCCCAATTTCACGGTCAGAAAAGACCGGTTTAATTTATGCTTTTAAAATAATTTCAGAGTAATCATTTGATTAAAAGTGTTGCGGAATTTGTTCCCAGAAAAACATGAATAAATATGTTATCAAATTATTTCCGAAGAAATGTATTTTATTCACTTAAACCATTGGGATGTCATTGTCAATACAAAAACATAAGCATAAACAAAACTTACATTCATTTACACTAGTGATCTACTTCTCTTTTAATCTCTCAGTGTAAAGCAACTTTGTATCGATACCTGTGATACAATTAAACTGAGTGGGTCAGGCTTGGGAGCCTGGTGAGCATATAGGGTTTTCAACCCACAATAAATAATAAACTTATTAAGTTCTCAATCAACAATAAATTTATTAATTTCATCAACCAAAATAACCCTAATTACCCATTCCCATTATCCTCGCTTTGCGTCCCTAAAACAACTATCACAAGGGACCTAGCCTAAGGATTTTCACTAGGGGTGACAACATTGCTTTCCTTAGCAATTTATGTCAAACAAGACATCCTAACATAAAACAACCAACAAGGTGACAACATTGCTTTCCCTCGGCAATTTATGTCAAATAGGCACAAAGTCACATCGTCGCCATGTGCTAAGTTCATAGCTCTTATTTATCGACAGTATTTCCCACGGGAATCCCCCCCCCCCCCCGCAATACATGTCAATGGGTTTTCCATGTGCCAAGTCCATAGCTCTTATTTATCGACAGTATTTCCCACGGGAGTTCCCCCCGCAATACATGTCAATAGGTTTTCCATGTGCTAAGTCCATAGCTCTTATTTATCGACAGTATTTCCCACGGGAGTTCCCCCCCCCCCCCCCCCCGCAATACATGTCAATGGGTTTTTAGACTAGGTAATCGACAGTATTTCCCACGGGAGTCCCCCCCCCCCCCCCGCGTCAATGGGTTTTTAGAGTACAACTGATGAACATATAGTTCACCCACTTACAGGTTGTAAGCCTGCTAGTGTTCCACAGACCGTCTAGAATAGTCCACGGTTGTCATCCATACTCTGCTGAATGAGGGGGGCCAACGTTTGGGTAAGGGCTTTTCTCATATTGCACCACTTACGCCAACGTTTGGGTAAGGCTTTTCTCATATTTCACCACTCACTCTCAACTCATGATCTATATCACTGATCATCTCATCTATCCAACTCACCTTTCATCACACACCCACTATTTAACTCATGATCTATATCACTAATCATCTCATCTATCCAACTCACCTTTCATCACACACCCACTATTTCATCTACCCATGTTTTACCCGACATATTTGTAGATAAAATACATATACAGTTTAAAATTATTTAAAAACATGTATAAATCATTCCTTCAATATCCATCTCAAATAAACAAACAATATCTATTCACACAACACGTATTTTATATAAAATACTTCATATCTATGTGTAAGGTGAAAGTAACTACACACTCACTTGATTTAACGATAACCGGGCAGCACTTCGTTGCCTAAAACGATCGTTTCTAATAAAACCGGGCTCTGCGAAGGTCGGGCTTCGAAACCGAAAAGATAAATTTTCTGGGCTTCTCGGGCACTTCGTAGCGTATTCCGGGGGTTATACTTGATGTCGGGGCTTTGGGGGATGTTAAAATGAAAGAAATATGAAGAAAGGGGCTAAAAGTGACAATTTTCCAAAATATACCCGGGAGGTCTCGCACCCTCCTATTTATAGGGGTCGAGGCTGCTGATCGGACGGCTAGGAGGAAGCCACACGGCAGCAGATCCGAAGGGTGTTCACGTGGCTCGCACATGCGAGGGTCCGGTGTCACCTCCTGATTGGACCGAGGTCTAATCCGAGGCTTCGGACGTGACGCTATGGGCGAAGCTCGGATGCATCATCAGAAGGTTATGAGGCCGCTCCTGATTGGCCGAGCCTTCGGTCCGAGGAGAATGTGACATGCGTCGACAGTTGGCCTCGGATGACTCAGCAGTTCGGACACGTGGCACGATTTTGGCGAGGGTGACGTGGCCGAAGCCACCTATGCGAAATTTCTCGATTTTTGTGCAAAAACTTCTAAAATCCATAACTTTCGCATACGAGCTCCTATTTTGACGTTCTTTATATGCACGCGTAGGTAAAATTACGCTCTACAACTTTCGTTTAGACTTCGTTGGCTAATTTTGATTTTAATTTTTATATTATTATTTTTAACAGACCGGGACAGGAAATCCGTTAAAAATTCATAACTTCTTCATCCGACGTCCGTTTTCGTCTGTCTTTTTACCGTTGTGCTACTATTGAAGAGACCTTCGATTCTCGTTTAGGTCGTGTCGGCTAAAAATCACTCGATCTAAAATTCAAGTTTTTAGCTGTCTTCTACTAAGTTGAAACTTCGAAAAATCATAACTTCCTCATACGAAGTCAGATTTGGGCGTTCTTTTTATACCTACTCTCGGTTTAACGAACACTACGACTTTTGTTTAGATCACTAAGGCTAAAAATTAGTTTATCAAAAACTCACGTTTTACGACATTCGGCACCGTGTCGGTTTTGTCGCGAAACTTCGACAGGTCATAACTTCTTCGTTATAACTCGGATTTCGGCATTCTTTATATATCCGTAATCCTTGTCACGACCACTACAACTTTCTTAATAGATATCGGCTTTATCTAATATTTATTTTCGACGCTCATTTTTATTCTTAATTAATTAAACCCTAATAATTAAGCATAAAACACATAATTTTCATATAATATTCACATAATTCCTTTTCATTTCTTCTAAATGAGTTACAAAGGTTAACCTAGACTATTATGTCAATATTAATGTCTAGCCTAGAAACACGGGCATTACAATCCTGGTCCTAACAATTGCCCCCAAGTTATTCCTAAAAATATAGGGATTAGTTTCGTAAATAGTAAAGGAATAACTTTAATTAAAATTAAAAGAGGAATTTGAAATTAGTCTTTAGTGGATAGGTCTTATCTTTATCGAGATAATCGAGAAATGATCAAATCATCTCTGTTATCTTTCTCTAGCTATAAATGAGGGCTTTCAGTAACTCTTTTTTTACTCTTCCAAGTCGCCATCATCTCGTTATGAAGGTAATCCTTTTTCCTTTTATTTGTTCTTCCGTTGTTTTGATTTTCCTTCTAATGGATAAGAAAACTAGTCGTTTTCGAGCTGGCATTGTTATTCCTTCTGAGAACGATTTTAATGATCAACGAATCTTAACCTATGACGAGGTTTGTTCTTTCGACGATGAAGACATGGAATCGTTGAAAGACATCGGGGCTTTCCCTTCTGATGTGGTTTTTCGTCCTTTCGAGGCTACCGTTCAACCTGATTTTGAGTCTCCAACATGGGTTTGTTTTCCTGAATACCCATTCACTCTAGGTTTAACTTATCATTTTACTGGTATAATTCGTGATTTCATTTTGTGTACCCAAATCTCCTATATCTAAACAATGTCTATGGTTTGGAGGATCCTCTTTTGGATTAATAGCCTGAATCAGTCCAAAAATATGGACATTGGATTACCTGAGTTGGCCTTCATCTATAATCTTTCTACTTTCGGTTCTTCTCGTTTCCTGTTAAGAGTTAAGACAAACAAACCCCACCTCATTCTGAAATCTAAACAAAATGATGGCGCTTGGAAAGAAAAATATTTCTTCGTGACGCGCGACTCAATTCCTGAGGAGGATTCCCTGCTAAGATCGTGGATTAAAAAGGGTAGGAAACAAATTTAGATATCAAGGATCGTGAAATTTACTTCCTTTATCTTGTTTGTTTTGATGCAACATTTAGGTTTGAGGAGCTTATTCCTGCCGCCGGTGACTCTGAGGACAAGATTTCCAAATTTCTCACACTTCCTGCAGTTGAGAGGTCGTTCAAGCTTGAATATTCCAGTCTTCAAGAGGATTCCTCCACTACTACTTCTATGGCCACTTGTAACATTATTTTTCTCGAATATGTATTCTCAGAGGATCCTGACTTGATAGGGATCTCTGGCAGGTTCTAAGAGTACCCAGTCCAAGGCCCGCTTTGGTTTGGCAGATCTTGAGGATGATATGACCAGTGGTTCAATCAAAGCTAAACAAGAAAAAAGTGCCATTCTTCCTCTTCCCAAGAGATCTCATATAGATCTTATGGTTAAGGCTTCAGGATCCCGAAAATGAAAGACTTCTAAGGCTGTAGACTTCAGCTTATAGAACCTCAGCATCGAGGATGCTCTTGGGAAGTTGTCTTCATTTTCCCAAGCTATAAGAATTCTACTTACGCATTATTTATATTAATCTATCATACCTGTTGCTGATGTTTATGTTTCTTCCAGGTCTTCGCTCATGTTTCCCACGTTACCAATGACCTTAGGGTCCGTGTCGATAAAGCCAAGTTTTTTCTAAAAGAGCAGGAGAAGACATGGAGGGTCACCAATGAGGATCTTCTCCAAAGGTTGGAGTTGTTGAGCAAACAGAAAATCGAAAAGGAAGAAGAGCATCTTGCGGATCTCGAGGAGGTGCTTGCTGATGTAAAAACAAGTATTGTGGTAGCTATTCTGCAGGCTAAGATTAAGCTGGCTGAGGATTTGGAAAATGCAAGTTCTTGGGACGTAGAGGGATGGCGTGAGGCGTTGGCCAAGCTGATCGATAAGCATGTTGTCGCCAATCAGGATCCTATGTGTATGTTGACCGGAGGGGGGGGGGGGAGAAGAAGGACACGGCCGATGATGACCAGACTAAGTTTTAGGCCTGCAAAAAATTGGTTTAAGTAGTTTTTGTTTTTGTTAGTGATGTAAGACAATTAACCTTTTGGCTGGGTTGATATGCAACCCTTTCTTCTTTTGAATGATATGGTTGCATTTTCCTTTTACATCTCCCTCATGGTTTTTCTGCATTGTTGATTGTATTAGAGTTTCTCTTTAAGCTTCATAAGTCTTTGAATTTTAGAATTTACTGAGGATAAATTCCAACTTAGGAGAGAACGTTGGTTCACTGCTGAGAATGAGGTTCTTTACCAATGAGGGTCGATGAGGATCTTTAAGGGCAAGGATCCTTACTATCAAAGATCCTTAAAAATAAGGATCTTAGATCTCATATGGGAAATTTCTCCTTAGGATAACCTATTTAGATTATAGACTTTGACAAAATAGATAACATGTTAATGTTAAATTCTAGGGAGGATCCCAACTTGTTATATAATTCACTGGATAGATAAGATGAAAATGTTACAATTCAATTATATTATCTGAGGAAATTTCCCAACGTGTGATAACATGAAGATGTTATAGATCTTATGTAATTTCTAGGGCAAGTTCCCAATGTTTGATAACATGACAATGTTATAAGACTTAAGTGGTTACTGGGGTAGGATCCCGATTTCTAGATAACATGAAAATGTTATAAACCTTAAAGATCTCAACTTATGTTCAAAGATAAGAGGGTTGCCAAGCCACTGAATGGTGAAATGTTCCCCTTACCTGTATCCCACAGTTAGATATCATGCGTCCAAGCGAGGTGTATAAACCTCAGTTCGTGTGAAAGAGGTAATTAGCTCTTAAAACCTTAGAGGGGATTAAGTAACCTTAAGCGTGAGAGAGATGATCAGTCTTTAGCTTGTGTCCATGATAGTTTAGAGATTACATTGTTAAATATAATGGAGTTTACCAAGTATTGAGATCATCATGTGTCAAGGTCCTTGTGTTTCAGGGTGTTCAAACTTGAGGATCCAGATGTTCCAGGATCTTCGATTGTGAGGATCCTGATGTTTCAGGATCTTCAGTCTTGAGGATCCTTAACCGTATGTTCTTCTGCATAGCAAACGTTAGCTAGGGGTGGGATTTATTCTAGCTAACGCCCCTCCGATGCTTAAGTTAGTAATGTATTCAAGGAGAAAACGAGTGACAACGAAAATTTTAAGTTAAAGAACATGTATACCTTGGATTCGTTGTGGATCAATCGACCCTACTTAAATGTAGTATGCTTTGAGGTGTATAGCATTCCAGGATCTTGGCAAAAGGTCTCCTTCGAGTGTTGCTAGCCAATATGCTCCTTTTCCCACTTCAACATCTATAAGATATGGTCCTTCCCATTTGGGAGCCAATTTTCCTGCACTAGGATCCTGTCGTTATTCTCTTGCTCTTGCAGCAAGTATCTTGCCATCGGGATGACTACTTCAGTAGGGATTACTGCTTCTGTCCCAAACACCAAATAATAGGGGGTCTGACCTGTGGCCACTTTGGAAGTGGTTCTATCTGCCCACAAAACGAAAGGAAGTTCTTCTACCCATCTTCCCTTCTTATTGTCCAGCCTTTTCTTCAAATTGTTAACTATGATTTTGTTGCTGGACTCCACTTGACCATTAGCTTGGGGATGAACAGGAGTGGACATTATCATTTTGATCCCCTAGCTTGTGCAAAAGTCTCTTGTCCTTTTGCTAATAAATTAGGATCCATTTTCGCATATGATTGCATCCGGGATCCTGAACCTGGCCAAGATATTACGTTTAATAAATGATACTACCTCTTTGTCTCTTACCTGAACAAAAGCTTCAGCTTTGATCCATTTGGAGAAGTAATCAGTCATCACCAGCATGAAGACTTTTCCTCCTGAGGCTACTGATAATTTTCCTACTATATCCATCCCCCATTTCATGAATGTCCATGGGGAGATAATAGGATGTAGAGGTTCTGCCGGTTGATGCAGGATGTTGTTGTGTCTTTGGCAAGCATCACAATTTTTGAGCATGTAGAAAGGAGTATTTCTTCATGGTTGGCCAGTAGTATCCTGTTCTTAGTATTTTGGAGCATAAGGATCTCCTACGTGTATATCCTTTAGGACTTCTGCAACTTTAGAATCTTCCAAGAATGTAAGGTATGGACCTGCCATAGATTTTTTGTAAAATTTACCTTGGATTAACACGAATCCTGAGTCTCTCGTTCTGAGTGCTCTTTCACTTTTTTGTTCTTTTAGGATTGTGCCATTTTGGAGATACTTCATAATGGGTTGGGTCCATGATCGCGGACTTCTTTGAGGATCCTGTTCATCGGGATCCCTTTGAGAAAGGATCCTCGGGTCAGGATCTTCAATAGCTACTACGCTTGTCGGATGTTTAGGATCTTCTAATTTTTCGGAGAGGGTTTCTATGTATGGGGTTATTATGTGGATTATAGGAATCTTCGTCTCTGGTGGGATCCTAAGGGAGGATCCTAAATTGGCTAATGCATCTACTTCTGTGTTTTCCTTTCTGGGAACTTGGGTTAGGCTAAAGTTTTCGAAACCAGAAGCTAATTTTTTGAGGATCTCTAGGTATAATGCTAATTTTCACCTTTCATTACATAATATCCATTATAGTGATTGGTTAGTAATAAAGAATCAACAAATACCTGAAGATCCTTGATTTGAAGGTCCTTAGCTAATTGTAGTCCCATGATGAGTGCTTCGTATTCTGCTTCGTTGTTGGTAGTGTTGAATTCACAACTAACTGCATGGGGTATGATATCCCCCTGTGGTGACTTTAGTATGATCCCTAGGCCTGTTCCTTTCTGATTTGAAGCTCCATCTGTGAACATCGTCTATTTTCCCAGGTGTTCATCTTCTAGGAGTTGCTTGGCTTCCATGTCTACTTCGTTTTGTAGATCATCACTAAAGTCAGCCACAAAGTCTGCTAATGCTCGTGATTTTATGGCGGATCTAGGTTCGTATCTGATGTTAAATGTGCTTAAATTCACCGACCATTTTGCCACATTCCTGACATTTCTGGTTTTCTCATGACATTCTTGATAGGATAGTTAGTTTTTACGTGTATAGTGTGTGTTTTGAAATAGTGTCTTAATTTGGTAGAAGCAATTACTAAGGCGAAAATTAATTTTTAGAGGTGAGAGTATCTGGCTTCAGGATCCAGGAGACTTTTACTTACATAGTAGATAGGATGTTGATCCCCGTTAAGATCCTTGACCATAACGACACTTATCGCGTTTGAGGATACTGAGAGGTAGAGAATAAGTGGTTCTCCATCTATAGGTTTCACTAGTAGTGGAGTAAAGCTTAGATATTTTTTGAGTTCCTGGAAAGCTTTCTCGTTTTCCTCCTTCCACTCGAATTTCTTGTTCTTTTTCAAGATATCGTAAAAGGACTTGCACCTTTTTGGGGATCTTGAAATGAAACTGTTGAGTGCTGCTACTCTTCCGGTTAGCCTTTGGATGTCCTTAGTTGAAGATGGAGCTCTTAATTCCATGATTGCTTTTATCTGTTCCGGCCTTGCTTCTATCCCTCTTTTGGTTACCATGTATCCAAGGAACTTGCCTGACTTCATTCCAAAGTGACATTTGAGTGGGTTCAGCTTCATATTGTACTCGTCCAAGATGTCAAACGCTTCCTTAAGGTCTCTGAGGTGATCTTTGGCTTTATTGACTTCAATAACATGCCATCAATATAAACTTCCATGGTGTCCCCCAGCTTGTCTTTGAATATCTGATTCACCAACCTTTGATATGTCGCACCTGCATTTTTAAGACCAAAAGGCATTGCGTGTAACGATATATACATGTTGGTGTTATGAACGCAGTATCTTCTTGGTCTGATGGTTCCATTTGGATTTGTTGCAATCCCGCTGAAGCATCCATGAAGGTCAGGAGTTCATGGCCAGCCTTCGCATCTATCATAGAGTCGATATGCGGTAGAGGGAAAGGATCCTTGGGACAAGCCTTGTTAAGATCTGTGTAATCTACATACACTTTCTATTTGCCATTTTTCTTTTGTACGACAACCACGTTAGCTAGTCATCTTGGGAACTTTACTTCCTTGATCATCCTTGTTTTGTGGAGCTTCTGTACTTCTTCTTGGATGATCTGATTCCTTTCAGGTGCAAACTTCCTTCTCTTTTAGTGTATTGGTCTGAAAGAAGGATCGATATTAAGTTTATGAGTAATAATACTCTTGTCTATACCTTTCATATGTTCGTGTTTCCATGCGAATGTCTTGCTTCTAGTTCTTAAAAAATTCAATAGATCCTGCTCGATCTGCACAGGCATTGAGGATCCTATGAGGACTTTAGCTTCAGGATCCTCAATGCCCAGGGGCACTTCCTTTACGTCTTATTCCTTTATCTCTAGAACATATCGTGCCCCCTGACTTAATTGCTATGCTTGTTGGGGTTTGGTCGTAGATTTCATAGAGGTTTTGTAGCATTCTTTCGATTCTTGTTGATCTCCCATGATCTTCATTGTTCCCCATGGAGTGGGCAACTTTACACACTGATGGCATGTTGATGGAACCAGTTTCATCTAGTGGATCCATGGTCTACCTAGTATCACATTATAAAAACACAAGGTGTCAATAACACATAAATTTTGTATAGATTTTACCCCTTCTATGTATATTGGTAGCTTTATTTCTCCAATTGTGTGTTTCGTTTCCCCGCTAAATCCTATGAGGATTGGGGATTTCCTGACTATCTCTGATTCTGGGATGTTCATTCTTTTCAGGGCGTCTAGGAGTACGATATTGACCGAGGATCCTCCGTCAGCAAGGATCTTTCTGACGAAATGGTTTGCCATGTACAGTGTTATCACGAGTCTGACATGGTGAGGATCCTGAATTCCTTCCCTGTCCGTCTCGTCAAATGTGATTTCTTTTTTCAATGCTAATCATGGTATGCTTCCGTGGTCTATCTTCCTTTTCTATTTTAGAGACATTGGCGTGTCTTTTATCCTGGGAATAAGAGGTACCATAGATGTTAGATCCGCCTGAGATAACGTTAATTATCTTAGCATCAGAGGGTGGAGATCCTGGTTTCTCCGGGATCCTGTGATCATCATGGCTATTCTCCTTGGATTTTTCTCTTTTTCTCACGAGGATCTCTTTGAGGTGTCCTTTACTAAGGAGGTAGCTTATTTCTTTTCTTAGTGCTATGCAGTCCTCCCTCATGTGGCCAAAGTCCTCGTGGTAAGCACACCATTTGGACTTGTCTTTCCAAGCGGTGGATTTGCTGTCTCTCTTTGTCTATCTTGCTTTGTCTCTAAGATCCTGCATAGCATGAATTACACCTAGAACATCCACAGAAAAACAATAGTCAGTGACTTTAGGAAGCTCTTCTTCTTTTCCACCATCTTCAAGGGCATTAACCCTATAATGATCGGATTTGAAATAGGGTTTCGATTTGTAGGATCTTTGAGTTGAGGGTTCAGCCTTCCTATTGGGGTTCTCATATTGATCTGAAGGGTTGCTTCTCTTCTGAATCTCTCTATCCTGTTCGAGCCTTATGAACCTCAATGCCCGATACCTGACTTCATCCAATATTTTTCATGGGGTCATCACAAGGTCTTCATAGAAGGGTGAATCCTTTCTTAGTCCCATTTTAAAGGCTTCTACAGTGGTGACCATGTCGATGTTGGGGATGCTCAGAGCTTCCCTGCCAAAGTTAACAAAGTCCCTAAGTTTTTCCTTAGGATCCTGAACCACCCGGTAGAGATCACTAGTGATCTTCTCGAAGGTTCTGCTGCAATAAAACTGATTATTAAAGACATTGACTAAGTGTGCAAATGAAGTAATAGAGTCTGGGGGAACGTTTAGCAGCCATTTGAGGGCTGATCATGTAAGGGTCGAACCAAAGCCTTTGCATAGGCAAACTTCCTTCAAGTGCACTGGGATGGGAATTATCTCCATCCTTTCTCTGTATTGGGCTATATACTCTTCAGGATTTGTAGTTCCATCGTATAGCTTCATGTTGGGAGTTTGGAAGCGCTTAGGAAATTCGGTATCGACTATCGCGGGAGAAAATATTGGGATCCTGTGGCTTGTAGGAGATGCTTCTGGTATTGGTTGGACCACTCCGGGTACACTGGAGATCATTTGTCTTAATTGTTGGAGTTCCCTGGCCGTGTTTGGGTTTATTCGTGCATCAATGTTAGTATAGTTAGTATTAATAGTATTTATGTTTAAGAAGTTACTAGAATCAAGGTTTCTAGGAGTGTTGAAAGGCTCATTGATATCATTGATCGTGGACGCTCGGTTGTCCATAGTTGCCCCCAGGGTGACGCCACAGTGGTACGAATCGTGTTCTTCTGGCGATTTTCTGAGGATCCTGCATTATCGAAGTCCAGGATCCTTGGTTGCACAATTGTGGGCATTTTTTCCTGGGATTTATGAAATTCCGCCATCATCCTCTCCACTTCTTTGAGTAGTGCTCTATTCTCCTCTTGTTGTTAGGTTACCTGTTGCGTCATTTTCCTCATCATACCGAATAGTTCTGCAGTAGTGACTGAGGCAGTTGGATCCTGGAGCCCTGAGGATCCCAAACTTCCTGGATTAGCGATAGAGGGGGTGCTTTTCTTGGAAGTGTCAGGTGTTTTCCTCTGATTCGGGACCCACTCGGAGGAGGAGGTAGGTTTTTGGTTGCAATGAAAGGAGAAAAAGACAAAGAGAGGATCGGTTGTGTAGACATGATTTTTTCAAGGATTTTGAACACCACGGCCCACGGTGGGCGCCAAATTGTTTTGGTCAAAATTTACAAAAGTACTAATCAACCAAATTGAATGAGATGCTATGATGTTCAGATTGTGTAATAGAAAATGGTAAAAGAAAGTGACACAATGGATTACAAGGAAAGCCCTTGTTCCTTGCTAGGATCTCCGGCATAAAACCTTAGGAGGTGATAATGATAACCTGCCTTGATGATTTTATTGATATAAAATGAACATTACAGTGAGCTCTTAGTAAGAATGAGTAGAGATTTCATAAAGTAAGCTTAGACTAAATAACAATGTGTCATGTGCAAATTACAAGTGTCAATTTATAGTCTAAACTACCCAACAAGATGTTCGATATTTCTAGGATCCTCTGTGACCAGCTTCATGAACGTTATTTGACCAAGTATTCCGGGTCTTTAGCATAGTTGAGATGATTCTTCATTGAGAATTGGTCTTCCCTTGACTACTTCTGCACATGTGTTAGTTATAGATAAAATATTACCATTATAAATATTAATAAAAATAATAACGGTAATCAGTCGGGATCCTGAGATAGTTGAGGATCCTGGATATTTGAGGATCCTGAATATCGTAAGGATCCTGGAAATTTGAGGATCTTGAATATCGTAAGGATCATGGCCCTAACAGTGATAGTGAAAACCTTATGTAGGATGGTGGTAGTGTTGCCTGCCATTTTCATAAAAGTGGGGAATAGAATGACCATATTAGGGTTCTAAGCAGGGAGGAAGTTGTCATCCTAGGATAGGATAGGATTTGAATTTGGTAGAAAAATGAGGAAGGTTAGGTTGATACCATGATAGAGAACATAGGAAATATTCTCATTCTATTCAAGGAGAGGGTACAACCAAATAAATACATGCATAGCCTATAAAATGGACTTACACGGGTTACTCTATAACATATAATACAGTAAGCTCTCGTTTGATAGTTGTTGATTGAGAAAGTGCTAATTGGGAAAGGTTTGTGTAACGTCTGGATCTTAAGGTACTTTATATTTTTAATTTTTGGCATTTGTGGGTTTTCCACGCCATGGTAGACGCACCACCACGACATGGCAGTATATGGCCACGACATGGCAGCTGGATGATGACAAACCCTATTTTTTGGGTTTTCTCCCTATTTAAAGAAATGAGGAGGCTAGGGTTTGCTCACCCTCATACTCCTAAAAATATGAAGAAACCCTAATCTCTTTCCTCCATTTTGGAAGCTCTTTTTAGTGTTCTTGGAAGTCCTTGAAGTAATAAGGAAGAAGAATTGAGCTAATATTCAGCAAGAAAGTCTCTATTCTTCACCCTAGCACTCTTCTGGACCTTTGTAAGTGTCCAAGACTCGATTTTTATCATGTTAGGTTGCTAGATCTTGAGTTTTGTTCCTTAATCTTCATGTTCTTGTTAGTTGACGTGGTGAGATCTCATAAAGTTTGCAACTTTATGAATCTCTGGAACATTTGGTATGATTATTGGTATGGATCTGAAGTATAGTTGAGTTTTTGATCCATGCATGAGAGTTTTATCAAAAACCCTTATTTTGACTCATTATGGCTTCAAGACATCCATTGGACATGAATGTCTATAAATCACCAACTTTTATGTTAGTTTTGGTGTTAGAAACCCTTCTGGAGTTAATGGGCTAAGGACTTTTTGGATTAAGTGCTTATTGGATGATTCCATGTCTTGTTTAGCCTTTTTGGAACCTAGGGTTTCAGATTTTGACATTTTGGGTGGTCTTAATGGGTAAAGTTGGAAACTTTATCCTTTTAGACCATGTTTCGGACCAAATCTGAGCTTTGGAGCTCATGGAATCAAAGAAAACAGCTTAACCCATTAAGTTGTTGGAAACCCAGCGTCCACGACGTGGCGACTGGGAAAAGCCCGACTGTATCAATGTATGAGGGCAACTGCATGACCATGGATGGCCACGGTGTGGCGGTTTACTAAAGTCAACATTGATCGTTGACCTTTTGACTTGAGTTGACTTTTGGTCAAACTCCTAGTTTTGGAAGAAGAGCTAAGGGCTTATCTAGTATGACTGTATAGGTAGTGTATAACATCAATATTTCTGGCAGTGAGAGTACTAGCAGTTGAGTATCAACTGAGAGGTGAGGCTTCTTACTGTACTTGTGGGTCGAAGGCACCAATGCAAGCCCACTGGATTGTGTTATGTAGGATGCTAGATGTCTTTGTGACTCTTGCATGTATGATTGGGTTGAAATATACCCAGGGTTGGGCCCATGATTGTATGTTTGGATTGAAAGAAACCCCAGGACTAGGCCCATTATTGCATGTTCGGGTTGAAACATACCTCAGGAATGGGCCCTTGATTATATGTTGGGTTGGAATATACCCCAAGGTTGGGCCCAACTGTATGTATGGTATCTGGTATTTTAGGAAACTTACTAAGCTTTGAGCATATGGTTTTTATGTTTATGGTTTCAGGTACTTCCGGTATGAAAGGGAAGGGCCCAACGTAGTCGCACAACACCCCCCCCCTCATGATTCCGCACTTATGACTATTTTTACTCTGATGATTTTGATAAACTGCATCGTGGTAGATTTTAAGGCATCTGATGTATGGAATTATTAATTTTTAAAATGAAAAGTTTTATCACTGTTTTTTTGGGCAAGTTGGTATCAGAACCTTGGTTTGAGGGATTCGGGCACACTTCCGTGTGTTTCAAAACTCTAACTGATGAATTTGTAATCTTTTTTCAAAAAGAAAAACGAATTTTCAAAAAGGATTTTTTTTATAAAGAGAAAGGGGTGTGATGCGTGCAATCAACCGAGCTCAAGTAAGTGGTTCCTAAAATACCCATACCCATATGTTATGATTAGTATGCCTGGTATGTGAATTTCATATTGGAGTATGCTAAGGATAACTTCAGGAATCGTATAATAGAATTGTCTGATTTGTGTGATGCCTTATAGAGTAGGAGGATTGGATGCTATGTGTTACTTGGGATTGATATCGGTTAAGTTAATTGCTAAGTGTATGCTTTGAAATTTGTATACGGTTAGGTTCATATAGCCCTAGAATGACTGGTTTAGCCTTATTTCCCACTGCTTGTTTTTTTGTGCACTTAGGGTGGAATCATTATTCAACAATCTATGTGATCCCATTTTGTGTACAACTTGCATGCATAAGGGAACCAACAATGTTGGTTGAGATCCTCAACATTGTAGGGAGGTCGAGTTGAGAATTCCTAGGAGAGACTAGGAAATGCTATTGTGGGTTATGTATGTTGTTTTGCATAGGAATGGTGTGTGTGGCTTTACTAGGGTGACTTAGGGGGTCCGGCATGGTTCTTGAGGAACGTACGGATATGTGTGGAAGGTAGTATTGCACCTGTACTACTGAAAGAACATGATTTGTACTCGAGTCAAGGACAATCTCAAAGATTCTAAGGGGACAGTAGAATGGAAGTTCCCTTGAGTTTATGTTGATCGTTTTTATGTTTGTATTATAGTTGAGTATGGTGACCACTCGAGGAGGAAATCTGGATCTGGTTCTGGCACTAGTGCTGAACTGATGGATGAGCGGTTACGCGAGTTTATCACATCACAGATTAATAGTGTAACACCAGTAAAAATCATGCCAATTTAAAACATTTAAAAACTAATAATTATTACAAATTGTTTCCAAAATAGTTTCATGTCAGAGTATCCCAAAAATCAAATCATAAAAACATAAGGAGGTGCACGATCACGCCTTTGCCTTCCCACGATCATTTGAGGTACCTGAAAGAAAATCAACAACTCTAAGCCCGAAGCTTAGTGATTTCCCACAATATACCCGCACAACTAATAACACACATACAATAACAACATACTATGAGCCCAATCAACCATCGGGTTGGAATGTCCCAAGCCCTCAACCATCGGGTTGGAATGCTAACATAATATAGGTCCAATAATGCTCGGGATGGAATACCCTCGTCCCACAACCATCGGGTTGGAATCCCTCGGCCTGTTGGCTCTCGCACAAAGTAGATAAGCCTCAACCTCCAATCAATCATGTGCACATATATCAGATAATCACATAACAGTCTACATACAGACAAACCGATCTACAGATCACTAAGCATAGCATCATCCTATCTACCAGGATACCGATCTAACTGATCATAATCATATAGAACATCCTATCTACCAGAATACCGATCTTACAGATCACACTAACAATAAAGCAGAATAACAATCCAAAGGGTCGGCCTTAGTGCCTTAAACCCTTGAGTATAGTGAGGAAAACTCACCTTACAAGTAGCTCTGGATGATAATGTCAAACTCCCTAAATACAGCTCCAACTCACACACCTACAGTTAACATGGAACCACTTCTATAAAACCCAAATTACCAAAATAACCTTGAAGTCAAACTTGGTCATCCCTTGTCGAAGTCAACAGTCAACAGTCAAGGTCAAGAGTCCTTGTTGACCCAACTCGTCGAGTGTATATAGCAACTCGTCGAGTTCCTTCAGAACTCAGAGACCGAAAACTCGAGTCAACTCGCCGAGTTTCCAACCAACTCGTCGAGTTCATGCAGTGACCAAAGATGGGGAAACCCTAACCAACTCGTCGAGTTATATCACTAACTCACCGAGTTCATGCATAATCCAGAAAGCGGGAAACCCTCATTCAACTCGTCGAGTTGACTATGCAACTCGTCGAGTTCCTTCAGCCCTTTTCTCATTCAAATGCTTTTAAGTGAAACCAAAGCTCTAAACTGTAGATTTAACCTCCTAGGGTATAGTTACCATGTAAAGTTGCTAACTTTACGTGCATGCAAGGTTCCAAGAAGCTTAAACACTCATAACTAGCCTTAGGAAGAGGTTTTGGACATGGAGGAGGGCCAAAGCTTCAAAAAGCTTGAGGCTTTATGTCCAGTCAAGCTTTATGTCCATAAGGGCCTAAAGGAGTCCAGATCTGAAACCATGCCCTTGTGACAAGCTCAAATCCGAAGGTGACTCCATTTTGCACTAGAAATGACCATTTTCTTTCACAAGGGGAGATCTAAGCAATGAGAATTCATGGTAATGAATTTTTACCTTCAAATGAAAGCCAAGACGATGTAGATACTGGATCTACAAGATCCTTCTCGTTCCAAGCTTCTTAACCTTCAAGCTTCTTCAACAAATGCACCAAAAACAAACTTTTAGCCTTACACACACTCAAAATAGGGTTTAGATCGATTAGGGTTTGCTTCTGGCCATCAAAAGGTGGTAAGGAGGCTGGAAGAAGGACTTAATGTCCTTTAAATAGGGTGCAAACCCTAAAAATTAGGGTTTCCATGCACAGCCTCTACTCGTCGAGTTGGGGTCCTCCAAATCGTCGAGTAGGGTCTCAATTCCACGTGGCTTTAATCTTCTCTACACGATGAGTTGGGGCATCCAACTCGTCGAGTAGGAGTCCTATCTCCCACCGAAGTCAATGACGTAGGCCCTCAACATATCCTCGAGGGTCCGAATGGTCTGCTCGCTCTAGCCGTCTGTCTTCGGATGATATGCGGTACTGAAATGCAATCGTGTGCCCAGTTCCTCATGGAACTTCTGCCAGAAACAGGAGGTGAAGCGAACATCACAGTCCGAAACGATAGAGACCGGAACCCCATGGCGAGGGACAATCTCGCGTATATACACATCGGCCAGCTTCTCGGCCGATGAGCTCTCCCAAATGGGTCGAAAATCAGCACTCTTGGTCAATCGATCCACGATGACCTATATAGGGTCGAAACCTTTTGCCGTTCTCGGCAATTTGGTGATGAATCCATCGTGATCTGCTCCCATTTCCACATGGGAATCTCTAGAGGTTGCAGCTTTCCATGCAGCCTCTGGTGCTCGGCTTTGACCATCCTGCAGGTCAAGCACCTCTCGACGTACCAAGCGGTCTCTCGCTTCATGCACGACCACCAGTAACTCAAACTTAGATTCCGGTACATCTTGGTGCCCCCCAAGTGAATAGAGAAACGAGACTTGTGAGCCTCCTCTAGTACAATCTATCTGACCCCACCAGACATCGGAAGCCATACCCGGCCACAACGGGTCAGCAATCCCCGACTATCCTGCACAAATTGGGCAATCGCGCCCCTGATCCTCTCAAGCTTCCAGATCTCCTATTGTACACCCTGAGCCTGAGCTTCCCTGATATCCTCACACATGTTGCTGGAGTAGAAGATCCAGCCGACTTGCGACTCAGGGCATCCGCCACAACGTTTGCTTTACCCGGATGGTAAAGCATCTTGCAGTTATAATCCTTGACTACGTCCAGCCACCTGTGCTTCCTCATGTTCAGGTTTTGTTGATCCATGATATGTCTCAAACTCTTGTGGTCCGTGTATATGGTACAGCAGACCCCGCAGAGATAATGTCTCCAAATCTTGAGAGCGAATACCACCGCTCCCTACTCTAAATCGTTCATGTGATATCTCGTCTCATGCGGCTTCAACTGCCGCGACGTGTAGGCTATCACTCGTCCTCTCTGCATGAGGACCGTACCCAGTCCCATGATGGATGCATCATAGAACACTATAAAATCCTCAATTCCCTCCAGGAGAGTCAAGATTGGAGCCTCGCAAAGTCGCTGTCTGAGGTTCTCAAATGCCCTCTACTGCTCAGGGCCCCACCGGAAATCCAACCCCTTCCTTGTCAAACAAGTGAGGGGTACTGCAATCTTGGAAAAATCCTGTATGAATCTCCGGTAGTACCCTGCCAATCCCAAGAAGCTCCTGATATCCGAGGGAGATTTCAGAACCTCCCACTGCATAACAGCCTTGATATTGGCCGGATCGATCAAAATCCCCTCCTGGTTAATGAGATGTCCAAGGAATTGAACGTCTCATAACCAAAACTCGCACTTTGAGAACTTGGCATAAAGTCGTTCTCGCCTCAAGACTCCCAATAGCTCCCGAAGACTCCCACAAACTCGTAGTGTCCATAACGAGTTCGGAACGCGGTGTTCTCCATGTCCTCCTCCCGTACCCTGACATGATGGTACCCGGACCTCAAATCTATCTTGGAGAACCAAGATGCTCCCTGTAGCTGATCAAAAAGATCATCGATGCGTGGTAGTACTAGTGGATAATAGTTCTTCACAGTCAACTTGTTCAACTCCTGCTAGTCAATGCACATCCGGTGTGAACCATCCTTCTTCTTTACGAAGAGAATCGGTGATCCCCATGGAGAACTGCTCGGACGAATGAACTGCTTGCCTAGCAGCTCCTGCAGATGAGATGACGGCTCCTACATCTTGGGTGGTCCGAATCGGTACGGCGCCTTGGCGATAGGGGTCGCACCTGGCACAAGGTCGATCCTGAACTCGACCTGCCTCTCCGGAGGCACTCCGGGTAACTCCTCCGGAAACACGTCAGCGAACTCCCTGACGAATGGAACCTTTGAAACCGAGACATGATCTCTGACCCACGTATCCACCACATACGCTAGGTAACCTACACACCCGTGCTGAATATACTGCCGAGCCCTGGTGGCTGAACAAAATCCTGAACCCACCCTGGTCCCCTCGCCGTAGATAACCAGTTTTCCCCCACTTGGGGTTCGAACTACCACTCGCTGACCCTCGCAGTCGATCATGCCACCGAAGAGACTCAACCAGTCCATCCCCACTATCACACAAACTTCCCTCATGGGAATCAAAATCAAGTCTATCGGGAAAGATGCCCCGAAGATCTCCAGAACGCAGCCCCGATAGACTAAAGAAGCATAAATCCCGTGTTCGTTGGCGATGGAGACTTACAACGGACACTCAAGCTCTCCTACAGACAAACCGAACTCCCTACTGAATGACCGAGAGACAAAAGACCGACTCGCCTCGGAGTCAAATAATACCAACACAAGTAAGGAGTTCACTAAGAACGTACCTAACATAGAAATGTGGCCCTGCTTGGCACACTTGTGGCACCCACTACCAGATCGACAAACCCCCGAATAAGCCTTCCTGGACTTCCCATAAGTGCGGCCGTGCTGACCTCCAGACCTAGAATCAACGGTATTAGACCGCTTCGGCGCCGGCTGCGATTGTGCCACGGTCTGTCTCTGCTCTCCAACTGCAGCTTAAACTCAAGCTCACGCCGCCTAGCGGCCTCTTCTAACTCCAACAATGTGTCACATCGCTGGGTAGTAACGAACTGTCTGATGTCAGTCTTGAGCATGCTCATATAACGAGTCATCTGAGCCTGCTCGGATGCAAACTTCAGGAAAATCATCGCCCTCTCAATGAACATATGGGTGATCTCCGTCACCGTCTCTGTACCCTGTCTTAGATCCAAGAACTCCTGTGACAGCCTCTCTCGCTCAACCCGTGGAACGTAGCGAGCACGGAACATCTCCATGAACTGATCCCAAGTAACTGCCGCTCGCTGCTCATCCGAATATGACCCCGTCATTAATCTCCACCGGTCCTTTGCTCTGGACCTTAGCAGGTTCAGAGCACATCCGACCTTCTGGTCAGGAGGACATAAGTATGTGACGAAGCATCCCTCCATGTTAGATAGCCACCGCATGCCTATGATCAGGTCCTGAGTCCCATCAAAAGTTGGGGGCTTCATGTTATAGAAGTCCCGGTACTAAAAGGCCCGAGCTGCCCCCGCACCTGCAGTCGCTGATGCGTGCAATTAGCTACACCTAATTTTAATATTTATAACATAACTACCTTACTAACTAAATTGCACCTAGGCAGTGTACCTAGTCAAAATTATAGAATAGTTGGGTAAGTCGGGTGTCGATTACAGGGAATGGTTTTGACTAATTAATTCATCTACTACTAAATTAACCTAATTGCTAACAAAGGAAGGGTTTTTATCTGATTTTGCAAGATCAGACGAACTTAACTCAAATTCAATCAATAATTTAGAACACTCTTGTTTAGTTCGAATCTACTTCTTCTTTATGGTTAGCTAACAATTATGGATTATCAAGTTGGTTATTATGGTATTAGTAATTTAAGTCTAAATTTACCAATATTAAACTAATTCATGTAAAACTATGTATGGTCACACACAAGCAAACACAGAATAAGTTGTAGATTATGAATTTACTATGTAGATTAGGCAAACACAATTATGGTCATAATTCATGTTCTCTAGCACAGCCAAATTTATTTACTTCAATTACTATCTAAGATTTTGGTCGATCCTAGCTCTAGCAATTCAATGTTCACTAAATCACTAGGTTTCAAGTTCATGTAATTTAATAATCACTAAGCTACACAGAACATGGATTCAAGAAACAAAAGAAACAAATATTAGCATGCTAGGTAATACAAATCAAACACAAGCAAATTACCAACTAAGCAGATCCATTATCAATAAGTTAAACCATAAGTTAGAAGTTTCATCTAGCTAAACAAGAGTAGCTAGATTCAGCTGCTCATAGCAACTAATAAACAAACACAATTCATAATAAAATTCATAATGAATGTACCAAAAAAAATAAATTTTGATGTACTTTTCTCTCCCAAGGTGACAAAAGCCTCTTCCAGAACTTCTTCAATCCTCTAAATCGTCTCTAAGTCTGCCTTCTGTCCACCAAAAGTCCTTTAAGTCGTAAGGGACAAGGGTATTTATAATTATCCGATTTTTCCCTTTTCACGTCGTGACGTGATGTTTCACGACGTGGTTTGAGAGGAATCCTTATCGGGCATGGATTTTACTTCGCGTGATGTTTCACGACGTGATGTTCCACTCATAACCTACATGCTTAAGCAGGGGCGCTTAACTTCAACCTTTATTGGTTAATGTAACATACACGTTTTGAAATCGTGTTATGTAATCCAAAAAGTTAAAAATATTATGAAATATTATGTGAAATTGAATGTTGAGTTCTAACAGATAGTTTTTACTAGAAATAAGATAAAACTATGTTTAGAATCGCTCATAAATTATTGGAAGTCTTATGAGATTCCAATTAAAAGTCAAATAGTGAAATTTAGTGAAAATATAAAATTTGAAATAAGTAAAATTTTATTATTGAAAGTTGTAGATAATCTCGTTAGAAACATGTAGGCGAAAACCTCATCGAAATCCGAGTTATAACGAAGAAGTAATGACCAATCGAAGATTCGCGATAAAACCGGCACGGTGCCGAATGACGTAAAAAGTGAGTTTTTGATAAACTACTTTTTAGCCTTAGTGATCTAAATGAAAGTCGTAGTATTCGTTAAACCGAGAATTTCGATAAAAAGAACGCCAAAATCTGACTTCGTATGAGGAAGTTATGATTTTTACAAGTTTCAGCTTAGCAGTAGACAGCTAAAAACTCGAATTTTAGATCGAGTGATTTTTAGCCGACACAACCTAAACGAGAATCGAAGGTCTCGTCATTAGTATTACAACGGTAAAAAGTCTGACGAAAACGGACGTCGGATGAAAACGTTATGAATTTTTAACGGATTTACCAGTCCCAGTCTGTTAAAAATAATAATATAAAAATAAAGTCAAAATTTTCCGACGAAGTCTAAACGAAAGTTGTAGAGCATAATTTTCTCTACGCGTTCATATAAAGAACGTCAAAAACGGAGCCTGTATGCAAAAGTTACGGATTTTAGAAGGTCGGGGCACATTTTCCGAGAAAATTCGCAAGGATAAGCTTCACCCGGAGATGCCACCTCGCATGAACAGTAGCCGCCTCGCCCGATCCGACACGTGCAGCCTTCCGATTGGACCGAGCCTCGGACTAGTGATCATCCGACGCGCCTTTTGGCGTCCGAGGCGACGTTTGAGACGTCTCCTAAGACGCCTCGCATAGACGCGTGTCCTTCACTGCTGCTGACACCGAGATGCTCGCTGCTAACTCTCCTCCTTTGGCTGACTTCGGATTCGCCCCTATAAATAGAAGGCTGCGAACCAGCCCGGGTAAAAATGGAGAAATTGCCATTTTTGGCCCATCTTTCCATATTTTTATTATTTCCACTTCCCCCGAAGCCCCGGTATTATTTTTAAAGCCCGGAATACGTCCTGAAGTGCCCGGAGAGCCCGAGAAATTATTTTTTTCGGTTTGAAGTTCTACTCTCGCAAGGCCTATTTTTCAATATATTTCCCGGTTTTCAACGACGAAAGCTATTTATCGAGCTGAAGTGCTGCTCAAATTACTATTTTAACCCCCGATTATTTTAAGGTGAGTTTAATATGTAGAAACAATTGTATGTTATGTGTTATATGTGCTATGTGCTTTTCCATGTTATCATCTCGAGTTGTTGTATCCGCTATTTTTATAGCAAGGCTGTACCTCTGACTTGAAGTGTATGACATAGGCATCACTTTGGCTTCGGTAGAATGTTATTCCTGAGTATTTTCCCGTGTTATTTTTATTTCTGCTATTTATGATAGCAAAGCTATACCTTTGACCATGTGATCTGTTTAAGAACTCACATTCACAGTGGCACTGGTATGTAGCCTCTGGCCATGTAGAGCATGTCCCCCAGTAAGTGAATGACTCTATTCTATGGCATTGGCATATGGTTAGACAGGGCGTGAAAACCTGAAATCTACCTTAATGTTAATCAGAAATTGTTTGTCATCAGTGCCATTTGGGCCGAAGCGTTATTGATGTTTATCAAGTATGGAAATTGTTATATCTCAATGATTGTATATCTTTGAATTAAATCAATGATTGTTAGGGAAAGCTTATCACATTATGCCTTTATTGTTCCTTGCTCCTATTTGCTTCTTCCATATTGGTATATATATGACATAACGTTATATTGTATCTATTATTGAACTCACTAAGCGTTATCGCTTACCCCTCCCAATGTTTTAACATAATGCAGGCAATAAGCACCCAGTATAGTTGGAAGACTTAGAATAGTTGTAATATTATTTTTGTATTTTGGTTTAGGTTTGTATAGATTTAAAATATCCTGGGTAGTCATGTAAAATTTTAAAACATAGTCGGTTTGTATCCAATCCTTTGTAATCAATTTATCAATGTAAAATACTATTTTACAAATATGCATGTTGCATGTTTTGGAGTAACTATATTGTCAAGTATGAAAGTTTGGGTCTTTCAGAAATATGAAAGTATAGAAAGGGGTTCTTTCAATCATGGTATCAGAGCAGTGGTTTAAGTGAACTAAATTTCATGGATTGGTATTTAGACTTAAACTATTGGAAGTTCAATATATGAACTGAATCATTGTAAATATATGGATACAAACCATAGGAAATACTTAAGTGGGGTATTGGGTAGTGATAAACCCTAGTATTCTAAGATATTAAGTTACTTCAAAATTTTTAGAGAATTAGTATATATGAACTAGGAATTTTGAGAATTTCTAGATTTAAACATGAATTGTTAAGTGAAGATGATACGACATGTATCTAGTATATTTTAGGTTGAATACCTAATGGGGTAAGCACTAGAATATTAAGAGGAGATATGTCTTGTATTCTATTAAGTGCTAAATGATAATTAAATATAGCATGCTTTAGGTTTCATACCTATATTGCTATTATTTGAGAAAGTTTAAGGTCTGTTGCCGACCTTGGTTTAGAAAATTTTATGTTCAGAATTATAAGAATTTTCGTAATAAAATTTACATTAAACTTTTCGAAGTGATAAAGAGACTTATGATAGTTGACATCTATAAGTTTATAAATAAACGATTGCGGGAAATCATAAAATAATAAATATTAAGTAAAATCGTAAATAGTGTATTAATACCAATAGAGTGGTATTATACATTTAAAATATGTAAGATAATATAATAACATCTTTGGAAGAAAGATGTGTGTTTAAAATACATTTAGATGAGATAAATGTTTTGGCATAACCGATGAAGTTGTTCCACCGCTGTCCAGATTAAAGCAGTGATAGTTTATAGAGTCGGTAGAACCGAGGATGGTGATAAATACTTCAACAGTATTGAAATTAATGTACTCCAAGATTTAGAAGAATTAAATGAAGATCAAAGGAAAGGCTAATGAAGTTTTTAGACTTATTAGGCCAAGACTTTGTGATGAAGTATGTAGTTCGAGTAGTAACCCTATATAAGATGCTCAGACTTAGTATTTAATAATACTGAGTGATGATTGACTTCTATCACCTCCTTATGGAAGTTCCATTGTGTGTTAAGCCGACTTTAACATACAAGATTGGGATAGTGAAATAGGTTATTTGGTTGTGAAAAGGCTGAGTGGCTTACTTGCTAGAGTAAGGTAGAGTACTTAGTTGAAGAAGATATACACTCATATTATTATATGAGAAGAAATGTGGTAATTAGGAATGACAGAGAACCAAGTTGAAGCTGGTAGAGCTTGCTGAGATGCAGCTATAATGCAGACTTCTTAGGATAGACTCCTATGAAGTAGACTTAAAAGATACAACCATGAGAAGAAGACTTACTCGGATACAGGAATGACGATGTCATGAAAGGATAATGAAACCAAAAAATATGCATGATGGTTTGCATGAGTTAGAAGATGATGTAAGTAGTTGGAAACTATTTGTCATTACACTGCTAGAGGAAATTTTGGGTGTAGTATGTCTTGCAGAGTAGACACTACCCGAGAAAGAATTTATATGAAGAAATGGAAGTAAAATTTCTATCGACCTATGGAAAAATATTAGAATATTCTAGATCGAGTATATGCATGAGAAGAATTTTAGAAGGCGAGTATAAGTAATCCAA
Organism: Lactuca virosa; assembly: GCF_052849685.1. NCBI lineage: Eukaryota > Viridiplantae > Streptophyta > Magnoliopsida > Asterales > Asteraceae > Lactuca > Lactuca virosa. The sequence goes on from NC_136426.1 coordinate 148,290,585, forward strand.
GATATATAGAAACGCGAAAACCCTAGTTGAGTCTAGGAGAAATTGTTGTATGTACTTGTTTGAACACACTTAGGTGTGAAAATTTGCTTTGTGAAAACTTTTGAATGGTGACTTGGGAACTGCGAGACAATATTTGGGACGAGTATGAGTAGGTGTGAATAGTAGTAGAGACCTATACTACTGGAAGCACAGGACTCATGCTTGGATCAGGCAAAGTCACAAGGTTACCAAGAAGCTAGTAAATGATTCCGTTTTATTCATGTGTGTCGTTACCTTCGTTTCGGTAATGACTAAGAAGATAATTATCGTTCAAATCTTAATGTCATAAAGAATCGAGTCCGATTAGTATAAATCCGCGAAAGGAGTTGATTGGTTCAGAGAACCATGTCTTATATAGTGACGAAACTTCAGTAGGAATACTGAAGAAGTAAATGGTCGAGGTAGTCGATAGAAATATAACAATCTTCATTAAAGAATTGAGCAATCATTAGCCAGAGATGTGACTTGCTATGTGGTGTTACTGGCCACAAGAAATGTTTCCGCCCTATTCTTACTAGTCAAATGACGGGGAATCAAGTTTTCGTTCAACAATCAAAGAGTACTCCAACTAAAAATGAGGAGGTGCCAAAAGCTAAAAAATGTATATGTCCGAAAGCATGAATTAGAGATACGTGGTGCTATTCTTTCTATTCCGAAGCATCCACGTGTTGATCAAACTCTTTTTGTTTTCTTTATTCCATCAGCTTGATTTATTCGATCTGATTCTAATACAATATTTTGGTTCGTTATGTGTCTTGTGCGTTATAAAATCAAAGGTCATTAGAATAAGACCATACGAGTTGTTGATATAGCAAAAGTAAAGACCTTATCTTGGGTTTAGTCTATAAACCAAGAAGGAGCAGGAGTTTGCAATGAGAATTGAGTTTTAACTCAAAGATTAGGATCGAAGGCCCAATAGAGAATGATGAGCGGGTGCAGGTTTGAGCACCGCTAGTAATTAAGAAGTTTGAAGAGTTTGACAATCGCTTGGCAAACCAAAAGTTAAATATCGTACATTTTAGATTACCACAGAGGAAGTAAGTTAGGACTCGAATGTTGTGACTAGTAATTTTTTCGTAAACTTTAGATCTTCTCACATCTTATTTGATTATGATGCCTCAGATTCTTTCGTGCATTATAAATTTGCACATTCTTTTCAAATTGCTTGTTACGCAATTGTCCAATCATTTCATATAGATAACATAGGAAATATATCATTACTTACTGATAAAGTCTATAGAGATAGTGTTATAGGAATTGAAAGTTATAATCTTCTTGCTAACATAATTCCTATCTTTAATATTATTCTCGACATGGATTGGCTGTTAAAGAACTACGCAGATCTCTTGTGCTACGAAGAGATGATATGCATCCCTATCGAAAGGGAAGATTCTATTTATGTCTACGGTGAAAATAATAAATTTCTTTCTTAAAAACTCGTAAATTTATGTCGAATGGATATTCTACTTATCCGGCTTATACAGTTAATACCTTGAATGAGGAGAAGAAAACTGTGAATGATAGCAATTGGATAATTATCGACCGGCTGATTAAGAGTGCATATTTTCTCGCCATACGTGTAACGGTTCTAATGAAGAAATATGCACAAGTTTACTTAGACGAAATTGTGGCGAGACATGGTGTGCCACTAAAGATTATTTCCGATCGTGATACTCGCTTCACTTCTCACTTTTGGGCAAGTATGAAGAGTGAATTGGGATCTCGAGTTACTCCCAACACAACTTATCATCCCCAGACAGATGATTAGACGGAGAGAACAATCCAAACAGTAGAAGATATGCTTCGTACATGTGTCTTAGAGTTCGGTAGTAAATGTGAACACCATTATGTTGGCATAATGTAGGATAGAAAATCCTTGGTGGTCCTGAAATGATTCAAGACACCACTTATAAGATTCAAATTATACGAGAAAGAATGAAAGTAGCCTAGGATCGACAAAAGACCTGTGTAGAAATGAAGGAGACGATCCATAGAATTCCAAGTGGGTGATACTGAATGTAACCCCGTGGAAAGGCATTATGAAATTTGAGAAGAAAAGGGGATTGAGCCCTATATTTGTTAGACTTTTCAAAATTATCTAACAAGCATACCGCTTTGAATTGCCTGAAGATTTGGTAGGTATTCATGATGTATTTCATGTAAGATATCTACGTAAATGCTTGAGCATATATGATGAAACGATTCCATTATCCAAGATGAAATGGGATAATAAACTTATACTTAGGGAAAATAAGAATGAGATAAGAGCAAAATATCCTCATTTGTCCAAATCGTTGTGATTTCGGGGACGAAATCCTCAAAAGGAGGAGGTATTTGTAACATACACGTTTTGAAATCGTGTTATGTAATCCAAAAAGTTAAAAATATTATGAAATATTATGTGAAATTGAATGTTGAGTTCTAACAGATAGTTTTTACTAGAAATAAGGTAAAACTATGTTTAGAATCACTCATAAATTATTGGAAGTCTTATGAGATTCCAATTAAAAGTCAAATAGTGAAATTTAGTGAAAATATAAAATTTGAAATAAGTAAAATTTTATTATTGACAGTTGTAGATAATATCGTTAGAAACATGTAGGCGAAAACCTCATCGAAATCCGAGTTATAACGAAGAAGTTATGACCAATCGAAGATCCGCGATAAAACCGGCACGGTGCCGAATGACGTAAAAAGTGAGTTTTTGATAAACTACTTTTTAGCCTTAGTGATCTAAATGAAAGTCGTAGTATTCGTTAAACCGAGAATTTCGATAAAAAGAACGCCAAAATCTGACTTCGTATGACGAAGTTATGATTTTTACAAGTTTCAGCTTAGCAGTAGACAGCTAAAAACTCGAATTTTAGATCGAGTGATTTTTAGCCGACACAACCTAAACAAGAATCGAAGGTCTCGTCATTAGTATTACAACGGTAAAAAGTCTGACGAAAACGGACGTCGGATGAAGAAGTTATGAATTTTTAACGGATTTACCAGTCCCAGTCTGTTAAAAATAATAATATAAAAATAAAGTCAAAATTTTCCGACGAAGTCTAAACAAAAGTTGTAGAGCATAATTTTTCTCTACGCGTGCATATAAAGATGGTCAAAAACGGAGCCTATATGCAAAAGTTACGGATTTTAGAAGGTCGGGGCACATTTTCCGAGAAAATTCGCAAGGATAAGCTTCACCCGGAGATGCCACCTCGCATGAACAGTAGCCGCCTTGCCTGATCCGACAGGTGCAGCCTTCCGATTGGACCGAGCCTCGGACTAGTGACCATCCGACGCGCCTTTTGGCGTCCGCGGTGATGTCTCCTAAGACGCCTCGCATAGACGCGTGTCCTTCACTGCTGCTGACACCGACATGCTCGCTGCTGACTCTCCTCCGTTGGCCGACTTCGGATTCGCCCCTATAAATAGAAGGCTGCGAACCAGCCCGGATAAAAATGGAGAAATTGCCATTTTTCGCCCATCTTTCCATATTTTTATTATTTCCACTTCCCCCGAAGCCCCGGTATTATTTTTAAAGCCCGGAATATGTCCCGAAGTGCCCGGAGAGCCCGAGAAATTATTCTTTTCGGTTTGAAGTTCTACTCTCGCAAGGCCTATTTTTCAATATATTTCCCGGTTTTCAACGACGAAAGCTATTTATCGAGCTGAAGTGCTGCTCAAATTACTATTTTAACCCCCGATTATTTTAAGGTGAGTTTAATATGTAGAAACAATTGTATGTTATGTGTTATATGTGCTATGTGCTTTTCCATGTTATCATCTCGAGTTGTTGTATCCGCTATTTTTATAGCAAGGCTGTACCTCTGACTTGAAGTGTATGACATAGGCATCACTTGGGTATTGGTATGAACCGTTGACCATGAAGTGTATGACATAGGCATCACTTTGGCTTCGGTAGAATGTTATTCCTGAGTATTTTCCCGTATTATTTTTATTTCTGCTATTTATGATAGCAAAGCTACACCTTTGACCATGTGATCAGTTTAAGAACTCAGATTCACAGTGGCACTGGTATGTAGCCTCTGGTCATGTAGAGCATGTCCCCCAGTAAGTGAATGACTCTATTCTATGGCATTGGCATATGGTTAGACAGGGCGTGAAAACCTGAAATCTACCTTAATGTTAATCAGAAATTGTTTGTCATCAGTGCCATTTGGGCCGAAGCGTTATTGATGTTTATCAAGTATGGAAATTGTTATATCTCAATGATTGTATATCTTTGAATTAAATCAATGATTGTTAGGGAAATCTTATCACATTATGCCTTTATTGTTCCTTTCTCCTATTTGCTTCTTCCATATTGGTATATATATGGCATAACGTTATATTGTATCTATTATTGAACTCACTAAGCGTTATCGCTTACCCCTCCCAATGTTTTAATATAATGCAGGCAATAAGCACCCAGTATAGTTGGAAGACTTAGAATAGTTGTAATATTATTTTTGTATTTTGGTTTAGGTTTGTATAGATTTACAATATCCTGGGTAGTCATGTAAAATTTTAAAACATAGTCGGTTTGTATCCAATCCTTTGTAATCAATTTATCAATGTAAAATACTATTTTACAAATATGCATGTTGCATGTTTTGGAGTAACTATATTGTCAAGTATGAAAGTTTGGATCTTTCAGAAATATGAAAGTGTAGAAAGGGGTTCTTTCAGTTAAGGATATTAATTTTCCTGGATACATTTCAAGTACAGGATGCTAAACATATTGCATCCCTCAAACTAAGCGAGGTTGTGTTTTTGTCCCATGATTTCACTAGAATAAAGGAAGCCACAAATGCACTATAACGTATATTGGCTCACCGAAACATTTGAGCTCTTATCGGATCATCCCACACAACACTAGCAACTTAAGTTCAGATTATCATTATAACTAGAATTTTTATTTAGATTATTATTTCAAATCTATTTCAAAATTTTTAATTCTACTAAATTCTAGCAATTTACTTTTAGCAATCTAAGCAATTACTTTTTCGACCTCCTACCCCACACTTATTACATACAATGCCCTCATTGTATGCATAAACTAAATAAAAGCAATAAAAGGGGGAAAAAGGAACAGACTCCCATGGGATAGTGGCGTGATCGCACTCCAATCGTGTGGATGAAATGTGCATCTCGAATATGGACTTCTTCTAAATCGGAACTTGACCTTGAACTCGCGAAATATGTGAATGAGCCAACAAGCGACTAATCGAAACTTCAATCTTCCCTAAGAGTGGATGCAAATCTCCAAAGCGTGTAGAATAATGTGGGAAAGCAAACGCCACATTGTATGGTATAGGAAATGAGCCATAATAGTCTTCATAATGATCCAAAAAGAAACGTGGTAAGCCATAAGGTACAACGCGCCAAAGGACTTCATGTTTATGAAAAACGTAAAATCACGACATGATATGGTTTGCCACGTCGTGGTGTCGCACAAAAACGTAAACTGAAAATCCAATGAATATCGGTTCACGACGTGAAATGGGTCGCCACGTCGTGAAATCTGGGCAATCAGGAAATAAAAATTTCCCACTTCTTCTTGAACCGTGAACGTTGACCAATGCCTTAATGGGTTAAGACTCTTCTAGTTCAGTATTTTAAGACTCTTTCTGACTCCATCCTTTCTTTTTGACGCACCCCACACTTATTTCCAATTGTGGGTCTCGACTCTTGACTTGAAACTCTAAACGACCTTTGGCTAAACATAAACGCTCATAACTCCCGACTTCCTTCCCTAGACTCTGTAGCAAATCTGAAATATAGGAACCAAAGGAAAGATAGCAGTAACATAATAATTTAACGAGTCTTACAAAGGAAATTTAGTTCCAAACCTAACAAAAGCTAATAAAAAAAACTAAAATAAAATAAAGCGATCAATCATCATCTTCACGTCTTTGAGCTCCACTCGGTCCTTCTCCATCTCTCTCGGTATCCAAAGCTCCTCCCAAGTCGGTATGTAAGGGCCTTGCGGTAGCACGGAAGGTGGTCGAACCACACCAATGTGAGAAAACATGGTTTCAAGAAGTTGGGTGTTATAATTCATCCCACCACGAAGATTATCCAAGTAAGAACCAACCCGACTTTGAAATGGGTCGGTGGGTACTCCACCCTCATATTGTTGCGCTGCTTGACGATCTCTCTCCACGTCTCGCCGGGCTCTAACATTTCGCCTTCTGGGCCTCGGCGGAGGTTGTTGTTCGGGTTGCTCCATTTGTTGCTCATCATCCTCCGGGGGTATAACATACCCTCCCCCGACATTCACCACTACCCGCATAACTCCCAACACTTGAATTGACAATTCACTGTCGGGAAGACGTGTAAGATTCCGCACAAAATCAGGTGTCAAAATATTGTACGACCGGGCAAGGCGGGTGACCAAATGTCCACCTGTTATCGGACTCCCTTGCCTAGAACCGGCCGCTTTCTTTCCCAAAAATCTCGCAAGCATATAGGGGAGATCACAACAAACCCCGGGAGTAATGATACTCCATAGATAGAACAAATTTTGAATGGAAACCTTATCACCATGTTGCTTGTGATTGATAGAAAGGGTGACAAGGCGATGAAGAAAACGATGCACGGGATTCCGAATCTGCGATTCACTAGAATCACGAGAATCATACGTGTGATTTGAGATAATCCTCCAAAATTGGGCATCGAAAGTGTCGGGTGTAAAATCCCGAACACATCCAAGCAAGAATGGAACAAAAAATGGAGATTGAGTTTCCACCTCCGTGTACAAGCCCATGCGCCATGCGAACTCGCGAAGACTGCACTCGCGATAAACCTCACCCAACTGGAAAACAAGCGCCCGGTTGTAATCAAAATCCATAGTCCTTTCCTCAAAGCTTACGGTAGAGAAAAACTCCACCGACAATTCCCGATAAACGGGTTCTTGAATTGTAAACAAGTTCCTCAACCCGTGACATGTAAAAGAAAAATCATTGCCTTCATACACCTTCATCCAGAAATGCTCCAATTCTGAAACCATACCCACACCTCTAAGCCAATTCCAATCCATAATGGGTGATATCGCAAACTCCCGATTATATAGCCATCCCAATCGGTTCTCATATGTTGTCAATAATGCCCAAGATATATTCCGTGGAAATCGATACAATGGGTGAATGCTCGCCACGTCGATCGGGTCATTTTCCTGATGAACCGCCCTTCTAGGTCCCATTCCTGAAATCATCAAAAACAAACCAAAACAAAACAAAAACACCCAAAATATTTCATTAAAAACGAAACAGGAAACCTGGTCTCCCAGGATTCACGTCGTGGAATAGCGGTCCACGTTGTGAAATGAGTTCGGACGTGAAACTCAGATCGATCATAACACAGTCGAATCCCAGCAAAAATAACATGTGGGGTTTGTTTATCTGACTAATCTAAGACAAGGCATCCATATAACACCAACTAATTTAACCAATTTGGGACTTCTAATTTCTAAGCAAACCCTAACCATCAAGATGCATAAAATTAAGAGCAATGGCAGCAATTAAAGGATGAAATACATACCAAATGGAGTTAGAAGACAAGAAAACGCAAGTAATTTGGAAGAAAAATGAAGAAAATCGGTTGTGGTGTGTTCTTGCTCCCGTTCGTGCAACCAGTGGAGAAAACAAATGGTAGGTCAAAGTGCTTATGTAACTGGTCCCCCACCCCCCGTGTCCTTTTAACGGCCACGTCGTGAACGGTAATTTCACGTCGTGGTTTGTTTTAGGGGCCAAATTAATCTGGTCCATTAAATAAATAAAACATTGGGCTGAGAAATTAGGCTACTGGAAGTCAGTCCCCGTAATTCCTCTATGGCCACGTCGTGAAACACATGTCCACGACGTGATTTCAGTCTGAAATAAAAATTAACTAAGTTAATGACATGTATTTAGTTTAATTGTTTACAACTTAACTCTAAAGCACCCCACAGCTAATTTTTACCAATTAAGAGTTTTTAGATGATAAATTGATCACTTCCCTAAACAAAAAAAATGTAAAAAATCAAAAGAAAAGAAAAGAAAATGCAAACCAAACTCGGGTTGCCTCCCGAGAAGCGCTTCTTTTTGAGGAGTCTTGAGCTGGACTCCGTGCCTCCTACGTTGAATTGTCAGAGGAGTCCACCACCTGGATCTTTTGCTCCTTCCATCGTCTTTTGTATGCTTGAACACGCCTTATGTATGCCTTTTTTGAATTCTCCTTTTTATATTTGCTCTCGTCTCCATCAAGCTTGCGTTTGGACCCTTTTCTTTCCAATGTTTCTTTACTCTTAAGCTCCATAGGATTCTTCTCTTCCGTAACTACTGGACTTGTTTTCATAGACATAACAACTTCTTCATCACTTGACAATTCATCGCTCTCCTCACTCACCCAAGTTGTTGGTGTCTTATAAGCAATCACTTCAAAGACTAGTGGAACAGATGCTCTTGGCTTGGTGTGTTTGACTTGATGAATTGTCTTGATCTCTTCCTCCATAAGCTTCTCTAATTCTTCAAGTTCATTATCTTCATCAATATTAAAAACTTCGCCTTGAACATTATTTCCTTGAAAACCATCTTCCACTCCAAAAGTTGCTTCATCATCACCAACCCTCAACGTAAGCTTGGATTCACGAACATCAACTAAGGCTCTAGCAGTATTAAGTAGAGGGCGACCAAGAATAATTGGGACATTAGCATCCTCATTCATATCCATAACTACAAAGTCAATTGGGAAAACAAATTTCCCAATTTTTACAAGAATGTCTTCTATAATCCCTCTTGGGTGAATCACTGAACGATTAGCCATGTGAATAGTCATCTTTGTAGCCTTCATTTTCTGAATATTAAGCTTTTGATAAAATGAATATGGCATCAAATTTATGCTAGCCCCAGAATCGGATAAAGCATATGTCTTCAAATTATTCCCAAACTCACATGGAAGAGTGAGACGTCCAGGATCTCCCATTTTCTTTGGTAACTCTCCCAACACAATTCTGGAACTTTGCTCACTAAGACTTACTTTAGAATTCTTCTCAATTCTTGACGATTATCTATAAGATCTTGTAGGAACTTCGCATATTCTGGAATTTTTGATAATGAATCGATAAAAGGAGTATTGATAGGAATACCCTTTATTTGCTAAATAAACTCCAGATGTTCCCTTTCCAGTGGACTGAGATGTGCTCGAGACGGAAACGGTAAAGGCGGTTGATATGTCGGAACAGCTACTGAAATTTTTTGTTCAGACTGGTTCCACGACGTGAGAATAGCGGACTCACGTCGTGAACTTGGCATTTCAGCAACATTTTCTTTTTCGAGCTTTGTCTTCTTTGGCTTTGGATTGGGCTGCTTTGGTTCCACTTCTAGTGCCTCCAAAAACTCAGAGATTGCCTCTTCTTCAGTATCAATAGCCATAACATGAGGTTGAGCTTTCTTTTCGGGAAGTTGTGAGGATAATTTGTTGTTCACCAAAGTAGTGAGTTGACTAACTTGGACTTCTAAACTATGAATCGATGCTTGATGATTTCCTAAGGAAGCTTGCTGGTCAATCATCATTTTGTGTTGTTCTTTCATCATATCCATGTGTTCCTTTAACACTGCATCGGTATCATCATGCCTTTTCTCGGATGGTTCCATAAATCGGGTCAAAATATTTTCCAAGTTTACTTTGTTTTCGGCTGGTGGTTGCTCTTTTTGATAGAAGCCTCATCCTGTCTGCTTAAATTTCTCTTCCTTTTGCTTCTTGTATTCATCATATGGCAGCCACTCTTTCTTTGGTTTTCTCCAATCCTCATCATACTTATCCCCACTCGAGTAGCAAACTTGAGCCCTTTTGTTCCCATACTCATCCAAGTTGCAATCTTTAGTCAAGTGTGGTCCATTACATCGTTCACACCCAACTTTAATTGCACGAATTGATTAGTCCATTTGTGTCAATCTCCGGTCCATAGTATTGAGCATTACCATCATAGCAGCCATTTCTTCAGAATGTGCACCCCCACTACCTTTTTCTCCATCTTGTCTTGGGTTGTGGTACTCACGAGAGTGTCTTGCGAATTCTTTAACTAACTCCTTGACCTCCCTTGGATTCTTCTTTGTCAATGGGCCTTGAGAATCAAGGAGTTGTCTTGTCATTACATTGACCCCATCATAGAAAGTAGACATCTCTTGTTGAACATTGAGATCATGTTGAGGACAATTCTTTAACAACCCTTTCTCAGGTTCACTCGTATAAAGTCCAAACTCAGTCTTGGAGTCGTACTCGGATTCGATTGGGAAAGGTATTTGATCTAAGTTTTCAACTTTGCTCTTGTCCTTTGAAGATGAACTTGACTCTCCCATTTTCTTCCCCGACTTCTTTGAGAACACTGACTTGAGTTCTTGTAAGGGTGTATTCTTTGGTGTTTGATCTTCTTTCACGTTCTTATCTTTCTTTTTGTGAAGGGCAGACTCTGGATCTTCAAGAGGTGGCACCAAAGGTGTGTTAGAGCCTCTGGTCATGAATTCCTACAAAATAAACAAAATAAAAACGTAAAACTGAACAAAGACTAAAAAAAATTCCTACTGACTGGCCACCACGACGTGGTAAAGGCTACCACCTCGTGTTGTCGCAGAAAGTCAAACAGAAAAGAAAACCGAAAAAAATGAGAAAATACTGAACTCACATCGTGAGCTTAAGGCTCACGTCGTGAGTCTAGTACTGTAAAAAACTAAGCTGTAAAAAGTAACTTTTTGCAGGTTTTACCCCACAAAAAGGATCGATTTATCTAGAGCAAATAAATAACTATCAAATAAGTTGTTCCCCGGCAACAGCGCCAAAAACTTGATGCGTTCAATTAGCTACACCTAATTTTAATATTTATAACCTAACTACCTTACTAACTAAATTGCACCTAGGCAGTGTACCTAGTCAAAATTATAGAATAGTTGGGTAAGTCGGGTGTCGATCACAGGTAATGGTTTTGACTAATTAATTTATCTACTACTAAATTAACCTAATTACTAACAAAGGAAGGGGTTTTATCTGATTTTGCAAGATCAGACGAACTTAACTCAAATTCAATCAATAATTTAGAACACTCTTGTTTAGTTCGAATCTACTTCTTCTTTATGGTTAGCTAACAATTATGGATTATCAAGTTGGTTATTATGGTATTAGTAATTTAAGTCTAAATTTACCAATATTAAACTAATTCATGTAAAACTATGTATGGTCACACACAATCAAACACAGAATAAGTTGTAGATTATGAATTTACTATGTAAAATTAGGCAAACACAATTATGGTCATAATTCATGTTCTGTAGCACAGCCAAATTTATTTACTTCAATTACTATCTAATATTTTGGTCGATCCTAGCTCTAGCAATTCAATGTTCACTAAATCACTAGGTTTCAAGTTCATGTAATTTAATAATCACTAAGCTACACAGAACATGAATTCAAGAAACTAAAGAAACAAATATTAGCATGCTAGGTAATACAAATCAAACACAAGCAAATTACCAACTAAGCAAATCCATTATCAATAAGCTAAACCATAAGTTAGAAGCTTCATCTAGCTAAACAAGAGTAGCTAGATTCAGCTGCTCACAACAACTAATAAACAAACACAATTCATAATAAAACAAATAATGAATGTACCAAACAAATAAACTTTTGATGTACTTTTCTCTCCCAAGGTGAGAAAAGCCTCTTCCAGAACTTCTTCTCTCCCCTAATTCGTCTCTAAGTCTGCCTTCTGTCCACCAAAAGTCCTTTAAGTCGTAAGGGACAAGGGTATTTATAATTATCCGATTTTTCCCTTTTCACGTCGTGACGTGATGTTTCACGACATGGTTTGAGAGGAATCCTTATCGGGCAAGGATTTTACTTCGCGTGTAGTTATCTTTTGGAAGACTCATGCAACGTCGTGGCTTTCTAGTTCACGTCGTGACTTTTGTAAGTTATGTGGATTTCTTCAACTTTTGTACTCCAAGTCTCCAATGTTCCAAGTATTGTCAATTTTGGTCCCTTTCTTCGAAAATGCTTCACTTTGGCTGCAAATAACAATTTATCCTTATAAGTACCATTATTCTATGCAAATAACCAAAATATCAATAAAAATGTAAATAAATATTGCCTAAAAATATGTATAAATATGGCAATATCAGTCACCACGGCCGCGGAGGCTGCAACAGCCGTAACATCTCCCGCAACTGAGCCTGGAACAACACAACAACCTCATCATGCAGGATATACCGAATCCTGGCGTCCTTCTCATCTGGCTGATAGTCCCGGGCACTGCTAGTGCACCCTGACTGCCCGGTCCTGATCCCGATCCGGATCCGGTCACAAACTGCCTCGTAACCAACATACTGAAAATATACCAGAAAGATATCGGATACCCCATATAACAATCGAGGAACCAACTCCCAACAAATCCCTAGGGGTTGTGACTTCCTTGCTACGCGTATGGGTCATGTACTTTCAGTAGTACGAGCCCATACTACCTTCCACACCTACCCATATTTGTCTCAAGTATCATCACAATGCCCTAACAATATACATATGCATGGAGCGCGCTCAATCCTCACTTCCTAGAGGAAGGCTAAATATCTCATAACTGGCCGACTGACCCCGTACAACTCATCCTACAACCAATTGCCACACGACCCTCCATTGGTGCCAGTTAACTATTGCAGGAATACAATCACATGCCGCACGACTTAAAGAATCTTAGACTAAAAGATTTAATCCTACAACGGTTGGACTCAGACAATAGCTGCACAGCAGGACCAAATCCCTTACCCTAAGACCATTTAACCCATGTAGCATGTGACTTAGAGTATTCACTCAATAGTTAGTTCACAAACGAAAGACTCATAAAACAATCAATGAGGTACTCTACATAAGATAAGGCATCAAAGATCAGGAAATTCGATCATACGATTCCTGAGGATCCCTATCTTATCACTAGCATGTTGTTCTAACATATCACAAAATCAAGCAATGCGTAAGTGTAAGGGTCAAAATGTTGTAATAGTCGAAGTTTGTATTTAGAGTCTTCGAACATTTTTATAATGTATTTTACTAGGGCATAATATTCGAAGCTTCATGTTTAGTCCTTAGTATATTTTTTGTACGCTTTTCTCTTCTATAAATAGGAGTGGTTACTAGTGTCTTAGTAACGAAGTCTTTACAGAATATTCATTGTACTCTGTAAAATTTGCAAAAGCGTAATAGAGCCAAACAGATCATATTTACATCGGTGTTCAAATCTTTTGATTTTACTTTGAATTTACTCTCTAATTCGTTCAATACTTGATTCATTGTCTCATCAATTGGTATCAGAGCAGGAATCATATCTCTGATCTGATTTTCACTTTGTTCCAAAGGTTTTTGAGTCAACTTTTTGATTCAAAAGTTTCCGCACTTTTTGAAAGTGAAAAATTGTTTAGATCTAAGTATGTGATTCGATTATGCACTTAATTCATTGAATCGAGTGTTCTAAGAATGATTGTGATTTGAATCATATAGTTTGTTGTCAAATTCTCAAAGTTTCTTCAAAAATTCTCAAGGATCTATTCCGTACAACAATGACGTCATTCAATCTGAATTCCATGACTTCATTTTCTCATCTTCTAGGATCATCCACCAAAATTCCTATGCTCATTCCTGAGTATTACGATCAGTGGGCTGATCGTATGCAGAATTATCTCAATGGATTGGATGAAGAACTGTGGAATTGCATTACTGGCAATCTCAATCCACCATCGAATGTTTAACCAATTGGTTCTTCTTCTGGAAACTCTGAAGTTGAAAATCAATCTGATCGTCTGAAAAAGCTGGAGAAAAGGTGTATAAGAGAGCTAAGAGGAGCTTTACCTCCAGTTGTTTACAACTACGTGAGGAGTTGTACAACTGCAAAGGACATCTGGAACAATCTCAAGGAAAAATTTCAGGGAAGTGAGAAGACGAAAGTTAATTCTGTGAAGCAATGTTTAGTGGAGCTGAAGAACTTCAGACAGAAAGATGGTGAAACAATTGAAGTTTATTACGATCGTCTTAATGAATTGATATATCGATGCAATCGATATGGTATCACTAGATCAGCCATGGAATTCAATATGATATTTGTTATGGGACTTCGAAAGGAATGGCGTAGTGTAAGCATGATGGTGAAGAATCAACAGAGCTTTGATACGTCAACATTGAATGACTTGTACAACCAACTTAAGACTCATGAAAGCGAAGTGAACGAAATAGCTGAAGAATCGAAGGCTATGTTGGGAGGTCCACTAGCTTTGGTTTCGAAGATCTCTGAAAAAGATGCTGAGAAAGATGTTTCGGATGAAGATGAAGGGTTCATCATGAACTCAGATGATGAGGCAGTTGCCTTTTATTCAAACAATCGTGTGAAAAAGTTCTTCAAAAAGCCTTTCAATCCGAAGGCAAAGTCGTCTGAGACAAAAGGGAACTTTCTGAGTAAAAGTGCTGGGGAAGAGAAAAAGAAAGATGAAATGAAAGATTCGAAGCCTGTTGAGGGAAAGTCTGAGAAGAAACTAAAGGGAGATGCTGGGATTAATTGTCATTATTGCAATGGTGCTAATCATCTTGCTAATGACTGTATGCTTCGAAAGAAAGATGAGAGAAAGAATAAGGTCAAGGATGAGGCGTACTATGCTGAAAAGTTGGAGGAGGTTCGTGCGAAAGCTAAGAATTTGTCTCTGGTTGCAAAGGGTGCGAATGAGGATGAAGATGGTACTTATCAAATCTGGTCATCTGGATCAGATGATGAGGAAATGCGAAATCCAACCCATGGAGCTATGTTTGCAAAAATGGAGGAAGAATCAGAGGAGGAAACATACGAAGTGCATGGAAGATGCTTCGTATCAAAAGCTGCTGACAAATCACCAATGACCACAAAGGTACGAAACATTCTTGAATCTTTTAATATTCCAGTACATGATTATAATTCTGAATTAGTATCTTTTGATGAAACTGTTACTTATTTTGATTCGATTGTGGTATCTGCTAGCAATGAGGCTAAGAAGCTGTCAATGGAATTGCTAGAGACACAAAAGAAATTAGATTCGAAAATCACTAAGATAGATTGTCTAGAACTTCAAATAACGAATATCATGGTTGATAGGGACAATTTATCTAGTGATAATAAACTGTTGTTAGCACAAAGAAACATTTACTGTAATGCTGCTAAAAGATTATATGGGAAAATAACTGAACTTCATCATTCATGCGAAATCAGTAAAGAACAACATAGAAAATTGCTGCCATTTTTAGCTTATGAAAGAGTTAAGGTAGATAACATTTCGTATGACTGTGAAAAAGAAATAGCTGATTTTGACAAAGTTCCGAACGACAAGTATAGATATGGAATTGTCAAGGTTGATGAATGTCTTGATTCGAATGATTTAGTTAACATTATAAATGATACTTTGACTAAATCTGAACAAATTCACATTTTGAAAAAGACTGAGAATTCATCATCTGATTCTCAATCTAATTTTGCTGATATTGAAGATAATTCTGACAATATTAGTGAAATTAGTGAGCTTGAAGATGTTGATTGTTCTCAGTTGTCTATTGTTAATGTTGCTTCGAATTCTAAAGGGAAAGAAAAGGTTAAGGATTTGATAGTTGAGAAAGAAACTGATATTTCCTCAACTTCGAAAGTTAGTGAAATGAACTTTGTGGATCTCAAAGATTACCAAACTGATGATAGTGATGATGAAGATGTAGAGAAAGTTTCGAAAGAAAAGAAATCTTCAAAGAAATAAGTAATTCCACGAATAGTTGTTGACCAAGTGTATGGTGATACACAAAAGTTCGAAAAAGTGATGAATGAAAAAGGTGAACATTATCTTGAAACAAACACGGTGGTTTTTCCAAATTTCAAATGCACAGATGATGTCATTTTTCCAAATCAAGTTTTCGTAACTACAGGAAATGTTGAGAATATCAAACCAGAGTTCAAGAAGATGGTTGAGGAGGATAATTCAAAAACAACTGAGGAAGGTTTTTTCGCAAATCAAAATACAGTTGAAAACAACTTAACAAAGAATTCATATATTTTTCAACGACAAAAACCACAAAAACAATGGATTGAAAAATCAAAAGTTGAAAAAGAGAAAGTAATTCGTGTTGAAAAGGAAAATGAAAAAGTTGTCAAATTAAACTCTAAGGAATTTAAAGATCAAATTGACAAATTTTCGAAGGAAAACAACATTTCAAAAAGACAAGCACGAAAGAAAATATTTTGGCAAAATATTGATTCTCAAAAGATGTCTGAATCACAATCCATCTAAAAGGTTTTCAAAGTTAAAAATGATTCTTTTTCAAAAACTCAACAATCATCTCAATCAAATCAAACAAGGTTTGAAGTACATAACAAAACAAGAGATTTTTCAGAAAGATCCAATTCAAATCAAAAAGTTTTTCAACATCAAAAACCCAAAGTTAATTTTGTACCTCAAAAGCCAAATTTTCCTAATTTCACAAAGAAAGAAACTATGAGGATGTCACGGGAAAAAGGAACGACTTCAAGAAAGAACATTGATCATTGGCTTGACGGAAGAGGAAAAATGTATCAGTCAAATAAATATTCAAAAGAGCAAATTCACGAAGCATACGAAAAGTATGTCAATACTTCTTCGAATGGCAGCTCATCATCTAAGGATTCGAATATCTTAGTCAAAACATGGAGACCTGTCACAAAAGCGAAGATTGTTCAATCACAAATTCAAGATGCGAAGGGAAAAGTTAGTGAACATTCGAAACTATCAAACACTTATGTTTCAGTTCCTTTAGATGATGAAGTGAACTTAATTAATAGTCTCAAAACCAAAGTTTGTGATTGGATTAAAAGTTCTTCATTTCATTCGAAATTGAAATCTATTTCCAAGGACCCAAAAAGCCTTGGGTACCTAAAATTTTTCATTGATTGCAGGTATTGTGTGACGAGCAATATGATAACAAATGGTACATTGATAGTGGTTGCTCTCGTCACATGACTGGAAAGAAGGAGAATTTAAGAGATTTTCGAAGTCTCAATAATGCTGGAGTAGTAAAGTTTGGGAACAATCAAAAGTGTCAACTCATGGGATATGGTAAAATCACAAATGGAAAATTCACAGTGAATCGTGTTGCATATGTTGAAGGTCTTCAACATAACTTGATTAGTGTTTCTCAACTTGTTGTGGGCACTGGCAATCAAGTTCTTTTCAACGAAGAAGGAAGTGTTATTTCGAATGTTAAAACAAACGAAATATTACTGAAATCTAAAAGGAAAGGTGACATGTTTACTTTGGACATCAATCCAATTGTAGGCAAACCAGCAGTATGTCTTCTTTCGAAAGCTAGATCTGATTTAAGCTGGTTATGGCATCGAAGACTTTCACATCTCAACTTTCGAAACATAAATAAACTTGTGGTACAAGATCTGGTAAGAGGTTTACCTATACTTAAATTTGACAATGATTCTTTATGTGCAGCTTGTGAAGTTGGAAAGCAACATAAACAAGGTCATCCAATCACAATTGATTCGAAAATTGTTGCACCTCTTGAGTTGATACATATTGATTTGTGTGGTCCTTCGACTGTTTCAACTCTCAACAATAAACGGTACATTTTAGTTATTGTTGACGATTTTTCCAGATTTACGTGGGTTTATTTTCTCAGGCTCAAATCTGAAGTTGCACAAATTATGATTGACTTTATCAAAAAGATAGAAACCATGTTGAAGAAGACTGTTAGAAAAATCAAGAGTGATCATGGAACTGAATTTAAGAACAAAGTTCTTGATTCATTTTTGGTGGACAAGGGAATTTCGCATAATTTTTCATCACCATATACACCACAACAAAACGGTGTTGTAGAACGAAGGAATCGCTCATTATGCGAAGCAGCAAGAACCATGTTGGCATATGCGAATTTACCTCAATATCTATGGGCTGAAGCTGTTTCAACTGCATGTTTTACTCAAAACAGATCGTTCATTCATCGTCAATTTAATATTACACCATACGAAATTCTGAATAATCGTAAACCTAATGTGAAGTTTTTCATGTTTTCGGATGTAGGTGTTTTATTATGAATCTCAAGGATCATCTTTCGAAGTTTCAAGCAAAAGCTGATGAAGGAATTTTTCCTGGATATTCGCACAATTCAGTGGCATATCGAGTGTTAAATAAGCGAACACGAAAAGTGGAAGAAACGTTCAATCTCACATTCAATGATTATTATGTTAAATCTAATGAGCATAGATTTACGAATCATCCAATTTTACAAGAAACACAAGTTGAAACTGAATCTATACAAATGGATGTTATTGATTATGATTTGATTTTTGGAATTTCAGATCATGCAGTTGATGCTGAAGTTCATGCTCCTGATAATCACATATCAGAATTTTCAAAACTTACTGATGATTCACCATCGACTCCTCAAGAAGGTGAAACTATGAGTGATAGTCCACTGGAGGGGTAGCAATTGGATTCGAATACTTTAGATGATGAAGAGCATTCTTTCGAGGGGGAGAAAGAACAATTGAATGTTGAAATTGAGGGGGAGCATGTTGTTGAGGGGGAGCATAATGTTGATGATGCTTGTTCGAATGCAAGCTCAGAAAATGATGAAATAAATAAAGATGCCCCTTTGGAATTTGATCCAGCATATCCACCCATGGAAAAATGGACAAGAGACCATCCGAAGGATCAAGTTATTGGGAATCCACAAGAGGGAGTTCTGACAAGAGCTCAAATTCGTGCAAAGAATGAGGTATTGAATGCTCATCAAGAATTTTGCATTTTAATGTTTTCATCTCTAAAATTGAACCAAAAACAATTAAGAATGCAATGGAACACTCAGATTGGGTTGTTGCAATGCAATCAGAGTTGTCTGAATTTGAACGAAACAAGGTTTGGAGATTAATTCCTAAACCTGAAAATGTTTCGATTGTCGGGTTAAAATGGATTTTTAAAAATAAAACTGACAAAGATGGAAACATTATTCGAAATAAAGCCAGACTTGTTGTAAAAGGATATTCACAACAAGAAGGAATCGACTATGAAGAAACTTTTGCCCCTGTCGCAAGACTCGAGGCGGTTCGAATATTTTTGGCTTATGCAGCTCACAAATATTTTGATGTTTATCAAATGGACGTGAAATATGCATTTCTCAATGGAGAGCTTGAAGAAACAGTTTATGTGGAACAACCCCCAGGTTTTATTAACGAAGAATATCCTAATCATGTTTATATTTTAGATAAGGCAGTTTATGGTCTAAAACAAGCACCAAGAGCATGGTATGCAACACTTACATCATTTTTGAAACAATCTAAATTTAAACAAGGATCAGTTGATCCCACAATATTTCGAAAGAAAGTGGGGAATCATCTCATGCTTGTTCAAATTTATGTTGATGATATTATTTTTGGCTCGACTGGCCCTGCTTTGTCTAGAGAATTCGAAGAATTGATGAAAAGCAAATTTGAAATGAGCATGATGGGAAAAATCAATAATTTCCTTGGATTGAATATTCGTCAAAACAGAGAAGGGATTTTCATTAATCAGGAAAAATATACGAAAAATCTGTTAGAAAAGTTTGGATTGACGAATAGCACAAAGCTTCGTGTACCAATGGCAACAGGCATAAAGCTAACACCATCATTGGACAAACCTGCTGTTGATATAACGTTGTATAGGAGCATGATTGGTTCATTACTTTATCTAACAGCAAGTAGACCTGATATCATGTTTTCTGTGTGGAATTGTGCTAGGTATCAGTCTAATCCACGCGAACCACATCTTACTGCAGTAAAGAATATTTTTCGTTACCTTAAAGGCACAATTTCGTTAGGATTGTGGTATCCTTCGAAAACTGGATTCTTCGTTCAAGCATACTCAGATGCAGACTTGGGTGGTTGTAATCTTGATCGAAAAAGCACAAGTGGAGGATGTCAATTTCTTGATGGAAAATTAGTCAGCTGACAGTCGAAAAAGCAAACGTGTGTGTCAATTTCCACAGCTGAAGCAGAATATGTGGCTGCTGCTGCTTGCACTTCGCAAATAATATGGATCCAAAGTCAATTGCGTGATTATGCAATTAATATGAAAAAGATTCCATTATATTGTGATTCTCAAAGTGCAATAAGAATTTGTCATAATCCTGTGCAGCATTCAAAGACTAAACACATAGCTCTTCGTTATCATTTCATTAAAGATCACGTGGAGGATGGAAACATTGAAGTACATTTCGTGAAAACAACTGATCAGTTAGCTGATATATTCACGAAAGCTTTGGATGAAAAATCTCTAATGCGAATCATAGAAGGTCTTGGAATGATCGATGGCAATTCTGTTCCATGCGAAAAAGAAGAATGATAGGCGAAAAAGAATGAATCAGAGGCGCTGAATAAAAGATAACACAAAGTCATTCACCATTCAGAGGTTACTGTTCATAGTCAACGCTTCGAACGCTTCGAATTCGCATGATTGTCACTTATTCTCAGCGTTGAGTTAATGGTTACTGTTCATAGTCAACGCTTCGCATTCGTACATTTGTCACTCTTCAACGAATGCCAAATAATCGTCTATTTAAATCAAAAATTCAAAAAGATTTTCTTTTGTTTTGTCTTTTAATTTTCGAAAAATCAAAAATTCAAAAAGATTTTCTTTTGTTTTGTCTTTTAATTTTCGAAAAATCAAAAATTCAAAAAGATTTTCTTTTGTTTTGTCTTTTAATTTTCGAAAAATCAAAAATTCAAAAAGATTTTCTTTTGTTTTGTCTTTTAATTTTCGAAAAATCAAAAATTCAAAAAGATTTTCTTTTGTTTTGTCCTTAAATTTTCGAAAAATCAAAAATCCAAAATGATTTTTGTTTTTAGGCTTTTGTTGCAGATTATGATGATGATTCAGAGGGGACAATGCAGGCAGTTTTAGGGTCAGGTAAAATTTTTCGTATGAATTAATATGTTTTTCATTATTCGAATTAGTTAGGTTGTCCCTAGAAGCATGCTGCTGCATGTCGTCCAAAGCCTCCATGACTCAATGTGTGTGTACGAAAGCCTTAATGAAATGTTTCGTACGCAAATTTCTTCCCAATCAGGCTTATATTCACATTAGTCTTTGAGCTACCTTACTCTTCTCACAATGAGTTAAGAGTTTCCTGTTTGGTCCAAAACATAACAGATGTACTTTTCGTATCTTACACCAATCTTTTTCATCCAAAACATTCTTACACGATCACACACAAAGACATATATCCGAGAGGTCTCTAATCAAACCCATCGAGACTTAGATATATAAAAACTATGTGTTTATGATCTGACATCATGAGTCCGTGATGGAAGTGAAACCCACAAATCTTACAAATTAAGGAATTGACGGGGAACATTGTTCCAGATATATACGAAACTTTTGTTTATGTACCAATGTTCGAAACTCCAAATCATATTCATTTCGAATGAGTGGTCTTGATCAAGCATTCGAAACCCACGATGTTTGTTACCCAACAAGATCCAGTATACAAATTTTTTTTATGAATATGATTTCCGTGTGAGTTTCATTCGAATGTCCTAGTCATGTTAAAATTTTTCAAAGCCGACTTGTCACTGACTACACTGGTCATACAAGTAATTTCTGTTACACTTTATCACCTTATGTTTAGGTTGACATGTAACGAAATTTTGAACCTACCCACGAAGCATTCTTAAAAGAAGCCCTTTGATACTTATCAACAAGTATTCGATTGTAATTCACGGGAACATACACAAGCTGTTGATCATCTCTCTTGATGATTAACGAAGCAACCTTTGCCCGGGGTTTAACTGCCTTCGTGTCAAATTAAAATTTTGACATCACAAAATTTTCTAAACTTTTTGTTTCTTGTCTAAACTTTCTTTGGCACACTACACACACGAAATCCTTGAGGTTCTGAGTAATACCAACTCAGGCTGATGATTTCGAACATCTGGCAAATGACTTCGCTTTTTATCCCAAAAGTGAAAGAGCCTTGCCTCCATTCGAAGGGTTCTAACGGTTATAATTCTATTAAGGGGATAATGGCAGGCTGTGTATACGTGACGTATGGTATTTTGCCCGGTTTTCCAGGTGATGTGACAGACACTTTTTGACGCATGGCTACCTTTCCGCTGTACAGGTCCGATTTTCAAGCTGCCACGTCGGATCTCATTAAATGCATCCCGCTTCAAATTCAAATCATTTAGGGTTACATATAAAATGGGGTTCAAGAGTACTTTATACGTTTATGTAATCAAAACTCAAAACTTCCCAAATTATCTGTTCTTCATCTTTTTCAAACCCTAACAATGGCGACTACTGCTCATGTCGATCCTTCTACTGAAGATACTTCTTCTGCACCAGTTATGAAGATTCAATCTACCAATTATTATGTGGATGGTGAACTTTCTCAATGTCCAGAAGAATTCAAGATGCTTATTGTTTCTTTAAAACACTCTGTTTTATCCAAAGCAATGTTCAATTTCTTTTCTGTTCCGGTATCCTCGCTTTCTCAAGCAGGATCTACTGCCACATACAACAAAGCCTCTGATTCGATTACTTTTCACCTAATCAATGACAAAAAGGTTAGGCTTTCCAAGAAACTGTTTTGTCAGATTCTTGACATTCCAAATACACCTCCTTTTGTTGAATTTCAATTCTCCCAAATAATTCATATGTTTAATGAAATGGGGTATCAGCCCCCATTGTCAAAGATAAGTGACTTTAAGAAGTATGGTCTTCCAAAAGTATGGAATTTTTTGTTTGGGATATTTTTACGTTGTTTAACCGGAAGAACAGTTGGATTAGATAAAGGAAGGATGGAGGTTTATGCCATGGTGGCTGGTTTATACTATGATCTTCCAGCAGACTACTCTACACAGCTATGGAAGGAATTCCAAAAAGGAGTAGAACATATGAATGTTGTTCATGGCATTTCGTGTGCTAGATACTGGAGTCTAATTCTGCAACATTTTTACAACAACGAAGGCATCTTGGTTTCAAATGAAGAAGAGAAGGTTACTTTTCAATCTTATCACTTTCCGAAGGAAGTTGTTGACAATGATGATGAATTTCCAAACGTTGCTCGGATTCCAGACGCAATGCTTAAAAGGGTGGATCCTACGAATCCTGTTTTGATTGCATATCTGAAAACATTTGATTCTTCTATTCCTACGGGAATTTTGTTACCACGCGAAGAAAAGAAGACCAAAAAGTCGAAGAAAGCTGATCCTGCTTCACCTGAAAAGAAAACGAAGGGTTCAACATCATCTAAATCTTCAAAGAAGAAGACAGAAAATGTTGCAGTGGCAGTTGAAGCAACACAAGTGATTGAGCCAATAGTAGAAGAGACTCAAGAGAACGTGATTATTCCTTCGAAAACAGGGATGTTTCGAAGAATCAAGATGAAATCCACTCACAAACAAAAGTCACCATCACAGAAGTTGATTCGCAAGCCTCAAATTACTCACCAAGGAGTTTTAATTCGTGAGGTACCTGTTCCTGTTTCTCCCGGATCCAAGAAAAGAGCAGCAGAAGATATGGCAAAACACTTGTCACAACGGAAAAAGCAGAAGACGAAGAAGACTCGAAAGATTGTTTTATCTACTGAGTCTACAGAAGAGGATGAACGAATACCAGAAACTCCAGAGTTCACTTCTATCATTACAAGTTCCATTCCTGAGAAGACTGTTATCATACCACCCGAAGTTTCGATTGCCAAGTCAATTTTTGAGGAGGTTCGAACTTCAGGCATCCCTGCACACGTATCTGATACGGATGCAAATGTCAACATGGGTGAAGGTGGTTCGAAAGATGCAGATCAAGGTCCAATTATCTCTACTCCTTTCGAATCATTGGTTTTTGTTACACCAACATCTACTATTCCTCTCACAACAACCACTGTTTCACCAACCTTTGAACATATCATCAATCAACCAATTACTTCCATTTTTTCCTCTCAATCCACTGATACACCCAAACCATCTTCACCCACTGAAACTGATAATGAAGGGTTTGGTGGAACATTCGAAGACCTATAGTTTCATGATGAAGAAGAAGAATTTCCTGATCATATGTTAATGACAATGAAGCAATACAAAATTCTTAATCACAAGTTGAACTCCATCATTCAATCTCAAGCTGATCTTGGCGGAGGTTCATCTATTTCAAGTTTGGAGGTTGATTCTATGCTCAGATGTTTGAATCAAGAGTAATCAACAAAGTTTCTAGAATGATAAAAGCCTCAGAGTCTGTTATTTTAGAAAAGATTGATTATACAGATCAGAATTCTGAGCTTCGTGTTAAAACTCTCAGATCTGATTTTATGGGAGAAGTTAAGGATCTGCGAAGCATAACAAAAGAACGACATGTTCTTTTTGTTCAGGAAGTCAAGAAAGTGAGGGAGGATGTTAACTCCCAAATTCACGAACTTCGTGAAGACATGAAAAAGGAAATTTTATCTGTTCAACATGATTATGCGTCCTTGAATCAGAAGGTCGATATCATTTGTGATGTTGTCACTCGATTTGTCAAGCTATACGAAGGTTTGAGTCCTCAACTAACTCAAATCTCCAAGTCTGAAAGTGAAAATTTTGAAGGTATGATCAAGTTGTTAAAGGAGTTGAAGGAGATCTCAACAAAACCGGTTTCGTCACAGTTGCTTACTCCAGAATTTTTGTCCCAGAAGTTTGTGCAGTTCGAAGCCATACTTAACAAGCAACTTGCTCCACTATTTCGCATATCTAGTATTCTTCCCCAACTACTGCCCCTCCTGTTTTCACAGGGGTGCAAAGGGGATAAAGGAAGTCAACAGAAGAAGAAGCGAAAGTGGTGGGCAAGGTATTTCCATCTAGCATCCCTTCAACAAAACCAGTAATTGTGACTGCTCAACCAGTGACCTCAACAATCGTAACAACATTACCAATTACAAGAACAATTTCGAAAGGAATTGTAATTGGTAAACCTTTGGAATCTGGTGGAAGTGGTTCGAAGCTAAAAGACGTAACTGAAAAATCTGCTTCGAAAGACAAAGGAAAGTCAATTCTGGTTGAAAAATCTAAAGAAGAAAAGAAGGCTGAAGCTGAAGCTGAACTCGAGAAAATGAGGCTTATTCAAAGCATCATGACTCAGAGGGCTGATGATCCGAAGGGCATGAATAAAGGTGATCCAGCAAAACATTACAACTATGAAACAATCGAAGCCTTAGTTGCCTTTAATCACATGTACTCATTTGATAAGAAGCCAAAACAGAGTTATGTGGTTACAAACACTGATGCATGCCAATTGGATTTCCCTATAAATGAGATGATGTTCATCATGCCTCAGTTCAAAGCTGAAGGGAATTTTAAAGAAAAAGATGAAGGGACTCATATGAAAATTCGTTTTCATGCAGTTCTTGGCAAAGCCCCTGAGGATGTATGGTCACTGATCAAGATCAAGAAGGTGATAAGCATGAAAAAGGATGTGGTCTTTGAAAACATTGTTCAAAATGTTAAATATGTTGTGGTCAGGGCAAATGGAAAAACATGCGAATTCACTATTGCAGATTTTCCTCTGATGAACTTGTATGACCTTATACAAGTGGCATTGCTTCTGAAAGACAAATCCTTTTCTTTTCTGCAAAACACAGATCCAGAAGAATTCAAACTTGGAGTTGCTCACATCAAAATCTTCATTGAGAATTATTATGAGTGCCTAGCACTGACTGATGTGGAGTTGGCTACTACAAAAGGAATGGAAGTAAAAGTTCCAATGGCTCCTTCGTTGACTCAGTCTGAGTTAAAGAAATACGCTGATGGAGAAATATGTTTAAAGCCATTTGGAATAGTTTTTGCTGGAAGGGATAAAGCTGGAAAAGCGAAGCGGTTTTTGTTCCAAGCTAGCGAAGTGGAGAGATATTCTACATCTCAATATACGAACTTGATTGTTCGTATGAACCACTGCAAAAAGAATAATGAAGGAGACAAGAAGGAATTGAAGAAAATTATTTCTTCGTATACTGAGGTTCGAAGAGTTTTGCTGTACTCCATTACTCTACTTACAAACTGAATACTTCGACTTTGATTACAAAGGGGGAGATTGTAAGGGTCAAAATGTTGTAATAGTCGAAGTTTGTATTTAGAGTCTTCGAACATTTTTATAATGTATTTTACTAGGGCATAATATTCGAAGCTTCATGTTTAGTCCTTAGTATATTTTTTGTACGCTTTTCTCTTCTATAAATAGGAGTGGTTACTAGTGTCTTAGTAACGAAGTCTTTACAGAATATTCATTGTACTCTGTAAAATTTGCAAAGGCGTAATAGAGCCAAACAGATCATATTTACATCGGTGTTCAAATCTTTTGATTTTACTTTGAATTTACTCTCTAATTCGTTCAATACTTGATTCATTGTCTCATCAGTAAGGTATTTTGGGGTCTACTTACTGGCTCTGGCTGATCGTACACTTGCATCCTCCTTTAGTATTTTGAAAACCATTTGAAAATCATTTTAAAATCTTGTCATTAGTTTGAGACTGTATACACATGAGTGTTCCTCCAATTCACTCAAACCAAGGCTCTGATACCAACTTCTAACACCTGTAAAAATCATGCCAATTTAAAACTTTTTAAAACATTAAAAACAATTAATTATTACAAATTGTTTCCAAAATAGTTTCATGTCAGAGTATCCCATAAATCAAATCATAAAAACATAAGGAGGTGTACGATCACGCCTTCGCCTTCCCGCGATCATCTGAGGTACCTGAAACAAAATCAACAACTATAAGCCCGAAGCTTAGTGAGTTCCCCCAATATACCTGCACAACTAATAACACACATATAATAACAGCATCCTGTGGGCCTAATCAACCATCGGGTTGGAATGCCCCAGGCCCTCAACCATCGGGTTGGAATGCCAACATACTATGGGTCCAATCATCCTCGGGATGGAATACCGTCAGCCCACAACCATCGAGTTGGAATGCCCCGGTCTATTGGCTCTCGTACAAAGCAGATAAACCCCAACCTCCAATCAATCATGTGCACATATATCAGATAATCACATAATAGTCTACAGACAGACAAACCGATCTATAGATCACTAAGCATAGCAACATCCTATCTACCAGGATACCGATCTAACCATAATCACATAGAACATCCTATCTGCCAGGATACCGATCTAACAGATCACACTAACATTTAAGAAGAATAACAATCCAAAGGGCCGGCCTTGGTGCCTTAGACCCTTGAGTATAGTGAGGAAAACTCACCTCACAAGTAGCTCTGGATGATAATGTCAAACTCCCCAAATACAGCTCCAACTCACACACCTACAGTTAGCGTGGAACCAATTCTATAAAACCCAAATTACCAAAATACCCTTGAAGTCAAACTTGGTTAACCCTGGTCGAAGTCAACAGTCAAGGTCAACAGTCCTTTTTGACCCAACTTGTTGAGTTCCTTCAGAACTCAGACACCAAAAACTCGAGTCAACTCACCGAGTTTCCAACCAACTTGTCGAGTTCATGCAGTGACCAAATATGATAAAACCCTAACCAACTTGTCGAGTTATATCAGTAACTCGCTGAGTTCTTGTAGAATCCAGAAAGCGAGAAACCCTCATTCAACTCGTCGAGTTGACTACGCAACTCGTCGAGTTCCTTCAGTCCTTTTCTTATTCATATGCCTTTAAGTGAAACCAAAGCTCCAAACTGAAGATCTAACCTCCTAGGGTATAGTTACCATGTAAAGTTGCTAACTTTACGTTCATGCAAGGTTCCAAGAAGCTAAAACACTCATAACTAGCCTTAGGAAGAGGTTTTGGACATGAAGGAGGGCAAGCGCTTCATAAAGCTTGAGGCTTTATGTCCATAATGGCCTAAAGGAGTCCAGATCTGAAACCATGCCCTTGTGACAAGCTCAAATATGAAGGTGACTCCATTTTGCACTAGAAATGACCATTTTCTTTCACAAAGGGATGTCTAAGCAATGAGAAGTCAAGGTAATGACTTTTTACCTTTAAATGAAAGCCAAGACGATGTAGATGCTGGATCTACAAGCTCCTTCTCGTTCCAAGATTCTTAACCTTCAAGCTTCTTCAACGAATGCACCAAAAACACACTTTTAGCCTCACACACACACTCAAAATAGGGTTTAGATTGATTAGGGTTTGCTTCTGGCCGTCAAAAGGGGGTAAGGAGGCTGGAAGAAGGACATAAGGTCCTTTAAATAGGGTGCAAACCCTAAAAATTAGGGTTTCCATGCACAACCTCTACTCGTCGAGTTGGGGTCGTCCAACTCGTCGAGTAGGATCTCAATTCTACGCGTCTTTAATCTTCTCTACACAACGAGTTGGGGCATCCAACTCGTCGAGTAGGTCTAAAAACATAAATATGTCAAGCTTTGAAATTTATAATTGGGAGTCGGGATGTTACAAATAGCGGTATTATGGAGGCCACCCCTATGATATTTTTAGTACCATCAAGGAGGGGATTATATAGCTTTTGGATGAGCGACTCGGGGCCGTTCTGGCAGAGACCGATGCGGGACATATAGGAGTACGGACTCCCTCATTTCGGGAGTTTAAGGCTTGTGGAGCCCCAAAGTTCTATCGCGCTAAGGACCCCATTGCTAGCTACCGATGGATCACTGACATGGAGAATACTCCGTATTCAACTTCTTCGCTGAGGGGACGAAGGTGGGGTTTTCCTACTTCCTTCTAAGAGACCGAGCCCGTGACTACTGGGAGGAGGTTGGTCATGCATTGGGATCTGCAGTGGTGGTGTCCATGACTTAGGTTGAGTTTTTTACGAGATTTCACAAGGAGTTTGCACCAGAGATTGAGGTGCAACAGCTAGCAAGGGATTTTCAGGACCTTCACCAGACTACTGAGACTGTGGTGGAGATCAATGACAAGTTCTATGAGAGGGCTCGGTTGGTTCCACAGTATGTTGCTGATGAGGAGATAAAGAAGATGAGATACCATGACATGTTGAGGGATGATATCAGAGAGTGTGTGAGATTTTCGAGGTGCAAAACCCTAAATGACATGATTGTGAGAGCCCGAGAATGGGAGATTGAGCTGGAGTTTCGGAAAAAGTGCCAGCCAGAGCAGGTACAGATAGCAGTGGGCCAGGCTAAGAAGGTCAAGACTTCTGATTCACACGCTAGAGGCCAACTAGGCCGAGCATTGGGTTCGGGTTGTTTTAGGTGCAGGCAGACTGACCATATAAATAGGGACTGCCTCCAGGGTTCACTGATTTGCTTCCACTACAATCAGACCGACCATAAAAGGTTGATTGCTCGAGACTGACAAGAAGATCAGTGACGCACTTGCACCGGCCACCTTGAGGATCACCGATGTTTTCCAGGGCAAGGCGGAGAAACCTGTGGTGAAGAACAGGGCATTTTAGGCGACGGTTGAGGAGGCGAGAGCAGCACCAGATGTGGTCACTGGTATATTTTCTTATCTTATCCCTTAATGTTTTTTTGTTTATGCTTATATTTTATCTGATCATGTATATGGACTTTCTTAGTCAATAGTATGATTGCTCATGTCCTGTTCGATTTGGGTGCTACACGATCCTTTGTATATCTTGCGCTTAGTAAGAAGTTTAGTGATACTCTCGAGATTTTGGATTATACATTGGAGGTAGATATTTCTGATGATCATTCAGTAAATGCTTCGAGGGTTCATCGAGGGTGTGTTCTGAACCTGTTCAGCGAGAGATATTCTATTGAATTGGTTCTAATTCCTCTACGAGGGTCAAAGGTTATCATATGGATGCATTGGTTGGGTCCCAATGGGGCCATGATTGATTGTGAGCACCAGATAATGAGAGTTTGAACCCTAAGTGGGGGAAAACTTGTTATTCATGGCGAGGGAACTCTACGTGCACCGACCCTCTATACAGCTCCGAGGGCTAGGAGTTATCTTCAGCATGGTTGTTTAGGTTTTTGTCTTATGTGGCGGATACTCGAGTTGGAGGCACGGGACATTGACTGAGGTGCCTATCGTTCAGGAGTTCCCTGATGTGTTTCGTGAGGATTTACCTAGAGCGCCTCCAGAGAGGCAGGTTGAGTTCCGGATTGATTTGGTTCCTGGTACGGCTCCAATAGCCAAATCACGGTATCATTTAGCACCTCCGAAGATGCAGGAGTTGTATGCACAGCTGTAAGAGCTTCTAGACAAGGTTTTTATCAGACCGAGTAGTTCACCATGGGGAGCACCAATCTTGTTCGTGAAAAAGAAGGAAGGTTCATACAAGATGTGTATTGACTATCGGGAGTTGAATAAGTTAACGGTGAAGAACCATTACCTACCGAGGATCGACGATTTATTTTATCGGCTTCTGGGTGCATCTTGGTTCTCCAATATTTATTTGCGGTCAGTTTACCAATATATGAGGGTCAGAGATGAGGATGTGCGGAATACGACCTTTGGGACTCGTTATGGTCATTACGAGTTCGTGGTGATGCCATTCGGGGTCACTAATGCACCAACAATGTTCATGGAAGTCATGAATTGGGTATGCAAACCGATGTTGGATCAGTCAGTGATTGCGTTTATTGATGATATACTGGTCTACTCCAAGACCAAGGAGCAGCACAAGGAGCATTTATGGGAGATGTTAGAGAACCTGAGAAGAGAGAGGATGTGTGAAAAATTATCCAAATATGAGTTTTGGTTGCGCGAGGTGCATTTTTTGGGGAACATCGTTAACCAGAAGGGTGTATTGGTCGATCCGACAAAGATTGAGGTTATGATGCGGTGGGAGGTTCCAAGGACAGCGTTAGAGATTTAGACACTCGAATATATGCTTAGGGCGTGTATGCTAGATTTTGGCGGGAGTTGGGATACTTATCTTCCATTGGCCAAGTTCTCCTACAACAACAATTATCACGCCAGTATCGATCGGCCTCCCTTCGATATGCTTTTTGGGAGGGGATATCGAACCCTAGTTTGTTGGGGTGAGGTCAGACATCGGGTCATGGGGAGTACTGAGGTAGTACTCAAGACCACTGAGTTGATACATCAGGTACGCGATAGGTTGTGAATCCCACAAATTTAACAAAAGAGTTTTGCTAACCTCTGAAGATCGGACCTCGAGTTCCAGGTAGGGTATTTTTTGCTTTTGAATGTGTCACTTTGGAAATGTGTCATTCGGTTTCAGAAGCGGGGCAAACTAGGCCCCCGATTTATTGGTCCCTTTTAGGATTATCGCCCGAGTCGGAAAGGTTGCATATTGGATAGACTTTCCTGATGAATCAGTCAGATCCATAACACTTTCCATGTCTCTCAGTTACAGAAGTGTTTAGCCAACCGTGATTCCTTTGGAAGACATTTAGGTTGATGAGCGCCTGAACTAGGTAGAGAATCTGATTGCAATTCATGACAGAAAGACAAAGACGTTGCGTAACAAAGTGGTGAACCTGGTGAAGGTGCAGTGGCAACATCGGAAGGGTTCTGCGTAGATGTGGGAGCCTGAGGACGAGTTGAGAGAGTGTGGCCTCGAGTTATTTGTGGTGACAGGATTCGAGGACGAAGTCTGATTTAAGTGGGGGAGAGCTGTAACGTCCGGATCTGGAGGTACTTTATGTTTTTAATTTTTGGCATTTTAGGGTTTTCCACGGAATGGTGGAGGCACCATCACGACGTGTCGAGGCAAGTTAGAACGCATGTTTCATTTAAGACGCCACAGTGTGGCAGTATATGGCCACAACGTGGGAGCTTGCTGATGAAAACCCTATTTTTCCAGGTTTGCTCCCTATTTAAAGGAACGAGGAGGCTAGGGTTGAAATATACCCCAGGGTTGGGCCCATGATTTTATGATTAGGTTGAAATAATCCCTAAGGTTGGGCTCATAATTGCATGTTTGGGTTGAAACATACCCCAGGGTTGGCCTCATGATTGTATGTTGGGTTGGAATATACCCCAGGGATGGGCCGAACTTTATGTATGGTATGTGGTACTTTGGGAAACTCACTAAGCTTTGAGCTTATAATTTTATGTTTATAGTTTACGGTACTTTCGGTATGAAAGGGAAGCGCCCATCATGATCGCACAACACCCCCCTCATGATTCCGCACTTATGACTAGTTTTACTCAGATAATTCTGACATACTGTATCACGGTAGATTTTGAGACATCTGATGTATGGAATTATTAATTTTTAAAATGAAAAATTTTACCACTGTTTTTTGGATGTTATAGTCTGTCTGGGTAAGAAATTCTAACTGTATATGAAACCATGTCGTTTGATTGTACATCTGACTGAATATGCTGACTGATGAAAAATGACCATTTTACCATGTATCTATATACAATGATGGATGAAACTACGGAATAATTATGAAAACATACAAATTGTTATACAAAGTGTAAATTACACACAAATCTTTTAAAAATCCAAATAAAAATCGTCATACAAAATGTAAATTAAACATAAATCATTTAATATCCAAATAAAAACATACTGAAATTCAAAATAACATAATAATTTAATGTAAAGTAGGCGAAAGTAGTTGGTTTGCAATCTGGTCACGCAAAGTACGCATATATTGAACGAATTTTGAACCCCATTATATGCCTTGTATATTTTCGCTATCAATTCCACCACCTTGCACGCCAGGAGTAACCATAGTGTTTTCTTCAAAATTTGTAAACAAGTCATCTTGAATATTGTATTTCCTTATAAAATTATGGACTATGACATAAGCAATGATTGTGTCTCTTTGCAAGTAAAAGGATAAGGAGCCATTTTTTTAAGATTGGGAATCTCGTCTTCAATACACCATAAGAATGCTCAATAACATTTCTAAGTTGTGCATGAGCATGATTGAACCTTTCTTCTCTAGTTAAAGGTCTACTTCTTTGAAAATCGTCTAGCCAATACCTAGTATTGCGGTACAGAGCCATAAACCCGCGAGTGTTTGTATATGCGACGTCACAAAGGTAATATTTATCTGTAAGTGAGTGTGACATATACTATATAAATTATATAGATAATAAAAGTTATATAAAGTTACAAACCTAGTAGAGGAAATGGAAATCCAGAAGTCGGATTGAATGCAACTTCTTTCAAAACTCTTGAATCATGTGCTACGCCCTTCCATCCAGCCCAAACAAATGTGAATATCATATTAAAATCACAAATCCCTATTACATTTTGAGAACATTTACCTTTTCCTCTTACCCTATAACGAGTTTGTTGATCAGCGGGTACAACCGCATGTTCAAGAGTTCCATCTAGTGCTCCTATTACTCCAGAAAAAATCTCTTTTAACCGTCTATCACTAATACAAAATTGGGTTTTATCCACGTAAAAAAACCGTCATTATAGACATTTTATGTCTTTTTTTTTCATTCAACGTGAGAGGAAATTTCGCGTCATTGAAGTTAAGTTATGTTGTCGTTCAATTGTGGTGAGTATAACCCTTGAAAATCCTTTACTATAGGTAAAATTCGACATTATATGGTAGGGTGTTTTTGGAGATGTATCTATCTTATTTTGATAACCGTCATGAATAATACACTTATAGTGATGTGTTTTTTTTTCCTATAGAGTCATAAGTGTTCACTTATAGGCACCGTTTATAAATATTATCACAACCATTGTTAACTTTTGGAAACACAAATGTAATTAAGCTATAAGGATAAGTTTATCTTTACTAACATTTTTAATGGTTTATCATTACTATTGTTTACATACACCGATAAATAAAAAATTAAGACGTCACCAAAAATGATCTATACTAACATTTTATTTCTTTTATTATGATTATTGATAACTTTTACTGACATGTTTAATGTTATATCATGAATACTTTGTACATTTACTCACTCATTGGACAATTAAACGGTGACCATAAAATATTTATGTGATGTGTTTTTTCATATAGAGTGATAAATATTTACTTATGGTGACTGTTTATAAATATTATCATGGTTATTGTTGACTTTTGGAGACATGAATGTAATTAAGCTATAAGTATAAGTTATCTTTACTAACATGTTTAATGGTTTATCAATACTATTGTTTACATACACCGACAAATAAAAAATTATGACGTCATCAAAAATGATCTATACTAACATGTTATTTCTTTTATTATGATTACTGATAACTTTTACTGACTTATTTAATATCATATCGTGCATATTGTGTACATTTAATCACTCATTGAGCAATTAAATAGAGTTCATAAAATACTTAAAGTGATGTGTTTTTTCATGTAGAGGGATAAATTTTTACTTATGGTGACCGTTTATAAATATTATTGCGACCGTTTTTGACTTTTGGAGACACAAATGTAATTAAGCTGTAAGAATAAGTTATCTTTAGTAACATGTTTAATGGTTTATCATTACTATTGTTTACATACACCGACAAATAAAAAATTAAGACCTCACCAAAAATGATCTATCCTACCGTGCAATTTTTTTTATTGTGATTATTGATAAATTTTGCTGACATGTTTAATATTATATCGTGGATATTGTGTGCATTTATTCACTCATTGGACAATTAAACGGTGACCATAAAATACTTATAATGATGTGTTTTTCATATAGAGTGATAAATGTTTACTTATAGTCACCGTTTATATAAGTTATCCTGACTACTGTTAACTTTTCGATACACAAATGTAATTAAGCTATCAGCATAAGTTATCTTTACTAACTTATTTAATAGTTTATCATTATTATTGTCTATATGTACCGACAACTGAAAAATTAATTTGTCACTAAAAATGATTTATACTCACTTGTTATTACTTTTATTGTGATTATTGATAACTTTTAGTAACATGTTTAATATTATATCGTGAATAATGTGTCTATTTATTCACTAACATGCAATTAAACGGTAACTATAAAATACTTATAGTGATGTCTTTTGTACTGATAATAATTGTAAATTTATTACATCAAAAACAAATATATATATATATATATATATATATATATATATATATATATATATATATATATATATATATATATATATATATATATATATATATATATATATATATACAAACCCAATAAACTAAATTCTACGTTTTTTAGTTCTATTCCTTAGATTTCTTACTATACAAAATACTTTGGGTTGTTTTCCCTTGGGTTGTTTTTCATTTGCCTTTTGCATTTTATTATTATCTTCAAGTATATGTACATTCGAATCTTTTAAAAACAAAAAAAATATATATAATAGGGGCTAAACATACATTGAAGCAAACTTGCACAATGTATTTATAGAATTGTTTAAAAAATTATAAGGTCTAATTAATGAATATAAATATTAATGACTTATGCACCAAAAGTACCTTATGATTAAGGGTTACAATATTTTTTTCCCAAGCCACAAAAGAATGTAGCGCATCATTTACTGATAACGGGACCTTGTCTTCGTTTGGTACGCGGGCGGCCGACTTTATTGCTTCATCTACAGAAAATCTATAGTAATCAGTTGTCAATGGCTTTCCATGTATTGGCTGGTTTTCATCAATAGAATAGTTGACATAACCCTTCGCAACAACGTTGCTACGTTCACGGACTGACAATGAACATTTTCTTTCAACAATGATATAGATACACATATTAATAAATTTATAAGTACAAAGTTTAACTGACACATGTATATTTATATAAACATGTTGAATATACGCACTTTGGTTAGTTGTAGGAGTGTGTTGGGTTGAGGTGCTACTATCACATTTTCGTGTGGCTCATCCCACATAGATGCAACATTTTCTTCAACATTATTCAAACTTTTCTGAAAATAGTGTTCCATGTTTAGTCTATGAAAACCAGTTGAAACTATTGGAAAATAAAGTGTCAAAACTTATTCTTACATATTAAATTACATTATTTTGGAGCTCTTTGGGGGGTGTTAGCGATGTTGATGTACCCACAATTTTTTTTTCCTTTTCTGGGGTGACAATATGCATCGAAAGCATTATTTAGCAGTCCATTGTTAAAAAACTATCATCAAAAATTCACTTAATTACTTACTTTTATCGTAGGAGACTCTTTTGGAGCTAGAGTAGTAGTTAATAGAGACTCCACATGATTGCCCACTACAGGAGGAACCAAACTCATCACATAGTGAACTGTTGACCTTAGATCCTGATTTGATATTTTTTCCTTCTCTAGGCTTTGCTGAAGGAAAGTTATTTTTTCTTTTAATGAGGATATGGCTCGAGGCGTATGCCAATATCTGGTTGGAGTGACTCTTATGCCAACCCCTCTTACAAATCCACCATGTTCTTTGCCAAAGACCAGTGAAAGGGCATCTATGGATGGTTCAAGAATGATTTTTTGTAACATCCCAAACGTCAGGGTAAAATTTTCATTTTTTAAAACCAAGTCAAAAACCATAAATGTTACAAAAAATAGCTTCCAAGAATCAAAATCACAAATCAGAGTATCCCGGGAAAAGACCCAAGACTTCTGATCAGCGTTTTTGAGAGGCCAGCAGGACCGGAGTCAGTGCAGCATGTGTGGGAAACTGCATGATGGAGTTTGTCATTCCAGGGCTATGGTTTGTTACAAGTGTGGTAGGGTTGGTCACGTCAGCAGGGATTATCCTCAGGGGGCAAGCCCGTTATGTTTTCACTGCGACCAGGTGGGCCACAAGAAGGTCGACTGTCCGATGTTGAGGGGAGGAGTAGTGAGTGCACCTACTCCAGCTACTTTGAGGATACCGATGGACGAGAGGGTAGGGCAGGAGCCCCAGCAGAGAGGAGTTGGGCATTGCAGTGTCAGAAAGGGGAGGTCAGGACAGCAGCATGCGACATTGCGGGTATGTTATCCTTTGCTTTCTTTTCGGTTTTTATTAGTATTTATGTTGTTTGGAATCTTGCATCGGTTTGGGTAAGCATTATCTCTGGTTTAATTCTCTGTTTATGTTTGGGTTATATCTTCAAGAATTGTTATATGCCATTTGCATGCCATGAATCATTAGTGGGTGGTTAGTGAGGTGTTGTATCTCGTATAGCGGATTCCCAATTGTTCGGTTATTATTATGGTTCTTGTTCGAGATCGGTTCAGGGGCATTGTCTGGAGGGTTTGTGTTCAGGATTCAGCGGGCTAGTTCTCCAGTATCGTTGGGATTTAGTTGTTTTAGCTTTTGTGCTCGGTTGGTCACTGGAAGTGCCAAGGAAGTGGTCTATTGCTGAGGTTTTGGCATGAGCATCAGTTCGGAGGGCTTCAAGATTTGAGTGTGGTATCATTTTAATGCATCTGGGGTTATCAGTTTTGCTGTTATTCGAGAAGTGTTCATCTGGTCTTCAGGGGTTGTGCGGTTTTTTGGTTTTGGCTAGTGATGGATCACTAGCATTGGTAAGCGCAAGTTGCCAGCAGATCGATCATTGGAGGGTAAGAAGGATTGGGAATCCTTCAAATCTTATGTGTTGTAAGATCTGAGTCGAATCAAAGTGGGGGAGAATCGTTCAGGTATTTAGGAACAGAAGCAGGTGTGAAACTAGGATGAGTTTCGCATCTCTGTCATGGAGGAAGGCAGCCCAAGTGGCTGTCTAGATTGAGGATTGTGTGAGTTGGGAGTTCGGGAAAGTTCCCAACATTTGGTTTGCGC
Organism: Lactuca virosa; assembly: GCF_052849685.1. Classification (NCBI taxonomy): domain Eukaryota; kingdom Viridiplantae; phylum Streptophyta; class Magnoliopsida; order Asterales; family Asteraceae; genus Lactuca; species Lactuca virosa. The sequence goes on from NC_136426.1 coordinate 148,328,218, forward strand.
CTTATAGGTGTCAGATAGCAGGCTTTGGGGGACCTAGGTTGAGGTTCCAGTCATGACCCGATTTTCAGCTTGGGTGTTTGGTCGAGTGCATGCTCGACTATGGATGTGTTCGAATTGATAGATTAGTGGTAAGACCATGGGCGGCGGCTGTGGCAAAGTGGAAGTGTTGTAAGACTGTGGGGTGGCCTGTAGTATTCACTGGTTAGTGGATAGTGTAGAAGTGTTGTAAGACTGTGGGGTGGACGTAGCATTAACTAGTAGGCAGTTAGTGTGGGAGTGTTGTAAGACTGCGGGGTGGGCCATAGCATTCACCGGTCCCTTTGCAGCGGTGAGATTGTGGAAAATCTATGATTTGCTCACAAATTTCTTCAGATGGTTTAGACCAGGGTGGGTCAGTTCGCAAGGCTGTGGGAGTGCCACAACATGCTTGGAATCAAGAAATGGTGGGTCATGGGATACGGGGTATGATGTAAGACTAGATTTGGTCTTGTAGCGTTCAGTTTAGCATCGGGTTTGGTGGCGAGATGGTTCGGGTAATTATTGCCAATCGAGGTTTTCTTTCTGAAGTCGAGTGGGGTGACTGTGTGAGTGCCTTTTGGCTCAGCATCCAAGCAGGAATACGGTATTTCAGATAGTTTGCAGACAAGTTGGGACCAGGGAGGTCTCGGTTGCTTTTGGAAAGCAACTAGGGGGCAACAATGATTCGGACAGTATTAGTGATTTGGGATTCATGTGTGGAGTCGCTTGTTATTGCGGAAGATGCTAAGTCACTTGCAGTGGGATTAAATAATCTCATAGTAATTGATTTGACCCTGTTGCACAGCTCTCGTTTGAGTCTAACCGTTGCAGGGATGAATCTTCTACTCGATGAATTATCTATGCCTTTTGTCAAATATAAGCGTTTTGTAGCTGTTTATGGTCAGTGATTTTGTTCCCTATGGAAGCATTAGATAAGCATGGTTAGAAGTGTTTTGTTTGGTCTGGTATTCAATGAGGATTCGTTATGGTAGTGATTCCGTATGGACGGTCTATCAGGGAGTCAGACCAAATCGAAAATTCGAGATTTCAAGTTCTGGGTAAGGTAGGGCTGATTGTCTGCATGGGATTATGGATTCATCTTCTTCGGGTTTGGAGAGTTCTACTATGGTTGGGTTCGGTAGCCTTGGGAAGGCCGTGTGTGTTCGGGGGTTGTGATTGCATTCTTCAGGTTGTCTGGGCGCCTGGGATGGTAAGGAACGATTTCGAGGACGAAATCTATTTCAAGTGTGGGAGAGTTGTAACACCTAGAATCTTAAGGGGCAATTGTAAGGAATGAATACCATTTTAGGATTGGAACACGGCGTGTTGGACGAACCAACACGGTGTGTCTAAGTTAAGGACAATCGTGGTTTTCATTAAGATGTGTTGGCAGCTGGGGAAGGAAACCCTAAATTACACCCTATATAATCTCCTTAAGCCCCAATGGTTGGTCTCCTTACCAGCCTACATTGCCACTTAAACCCTAATTCGTCCCTCAAGCTTTCTTGGTGGTGTTCTTGAGCCTTGAGTGGATTCTTGTGGTTATTTTGCTCATTTCCAAAGGAAGCTTTGAAGATTGAAGGTGATTAGCTTGGAAGGAAGATAATAGATCCATAATCTCTCCACTTTTTGTAGTCTCTTTGAGGTGTCAAGTTTGCATCTTGGCTTGTGTGTGATTAGATCTCTTCATGGATAGTTTATTATGATTTTTGTCTCCTTTTTGGGTCTGTGGATGAGTTGGGTTGTTTAAGGGCTTGTTCTTTCAGATTTGGGTTTGTTTTGGTGTCCTTGAGCATAAAGGTGCAAGCTTTATGTGAAGAATGGTGTCATGCATGTTTCAAGTCCCCGTATTAAGTCCCTTTTTAGCTTAAGATATTCATTTACTCATATATGGACGTAAAGTTGGCAACTTTACATGATAATCCAGCTCAATGAGGTCAGATCTATGTTTTCGGGATATGTCTTTAAGGATTAAGTGTTTATTGGTTAAGTTGTTGAATCTCGAGCAAACACGGCATGTTGGCTAGGGATTTCCATATTATCTGGATGATGGAAGAACACGACGTGTCCAAGAGGCAACACGGCATGTTGGGTGAACATGGAATGTTGACCTTGACTTTGACTTTTGCAGTTGACTAGGGTTGACTATTGGATATGTTGGGTTTGGGCTATCTTTTGGGCTTGGTTGTTTGGGGCATTGTTGGGCCATCTGAGAATAAGTGTTTTGCATTAGGGAAAAGTAAATGGGCTTTAGGTTAAGGCCTATGTAAGGATTTGGGCCCAATTTGGAAAATTGGGCCAAAAGTGAACCTTAGATGATTATTTGGTTGTGGGCCTTTGATTGGGAGTTTGGGTCTTAGTATTGGACCAAACTAGGTGAGGGGTAAAATGGTATTTTTACCCCATATATATGGATTATTGGAGTCGGTTTGGAACTCAATTGGTAATTGGGTATTATTTGTTTGATAGCTCGGGGATTCTAGCAGATCAGCGGTTAGAAATTTATTCGTGAATTCAGTTGTCGAGGTGAGTCTCCTCACTGTTATATGGGTCGAAGGCACCAATGCCAGCCCACTTGGTTTATGTATTATAGAAAGAGTCGGGGGTGACCCTTGGCATTTTGTATGAAATACCAGGAGGCGGCTCCTGGCAAACTGTATGCAAGACCAGAGTCTGAACTCTGGCAATTAATTAAATAAGTAGTCGTAGATTGTATGCTAGTTGTCTTTGTGATGCTTGCATGGAAGACCAGATGGTGGCTCCTGGAACTTGTCTGTAAGGCCCATGGTTTTGGCCCCCGGCCTGGCAAGGAGGACCATGATACGACTCGTGGCATAATGGCAAGACTATGGTTGGCACATATCACTTTTATTGATTGATTGGATATGTATGATATATATGGATCGTTTGATATGTATGGTATGTGGTATTTGGGGAACTCACTAAGCTTTGTGCTTACAGTTTGTGGTTTATGGTTTCAAGTACTTCCGGTTCGAAAGGGATGGCCCGGCTTGATCGCAACGCATACACCCGTGTTTTCCGCAATATGTGATTTTGGGAATGAACTCTGATAATTGTTTTATTTTGAAATGCTTTTAAATGTTTGGATAAAAGTTACATTATTGTTTTGATTATAATAAAAATGAAAATTTTACCTATCGTTTTTCGGGATGTTACAATTTGGATAGTTGGATTTTACTTAGACCATTAAGGTACTTATCAAATAACAAGTCCGTTATAAAAGATGACATTTGGCCACCATTTTAGACCGATGCACTACTTGTCCTGAGTTTTTCATATTACAAGTTTAAATATAAGATTTAATCGCTTAAAATTAAACTTTATGACCATATGTATTGATGTCTCACTTAATACCCGACACAAGGTAAAGGTACATACAACATAAAAAACCTATTATAAAATATGACATTTAGCCACCGTTTCGACCGTTGCACGACTTGAAACGGGTTTTTTCATGTTACAAATTTCAATATAAGATTTAATCACTTGAAATGAAACTCCAACACCTTTTGTCTCGTTTAATAACCGATGCAAGGTAAAGGTACATATGAAATAACAAAACCTGTTATAAAGAGGACATTTGGCCACCGTTTTCATTCGTCACACGACTTGTCACTTTTTTTTTATGTAAAACCGATTTTAATGTTTGAAGTCTGATTTGCAATGCTGACTTGGTTTCAGTAAAATGTCATGGAAACAATCATGTAAATTACTTTATGACCTTTAGTGATGAGAAATTTGAAAACCGAGACCACCAAGTTTTCAAAAATCGATGCCATAGGACAGTTTTGTACTAATGTATGTCATTCTGAGTTATGTCTTGTTGGATTAAGAGTTGTTGGTACCATAATCTCTCTTGCAAAAACACATCATTGCAATTAGGACCACATGAAAACATTAATGAATCGTTTGTGTGGAGTGTTGAAATCTTCCTTTCAATACTCGAAGACATTCATTATGTCTTATAACATGTAAAAACATAACCATCTTCTCTTCAATGCTTACTGTCCTACTAGCTTGCAACCAATTACTTTGCGTAAAATGGTTGCATAATAATATAAATGTCTCTTGGGTAAGAAGCATCATATCGTAACATTGTGTAAGGCATCTATGTATCAAATCCTACTTATACGCATACCCTCTTGGTACCAAATCGTTATATCTTATTCTATGAATTTTGTTTAGCCTTCGCCGGTTTGACCTCAACCAATAACACACAAGTAAAAGACTAGCTAAAACTTCACCATTAGAAACCATACTTGACCTTTTAAAAACAATTACATATAACATGTTAAATCTAAAGTATAAAATAACCAAAATTTATCCAATAACAAAATTCATGCAACAAAGAACTAGTAAAAGTCATCAAAAGTAACATCCAATAAGTCATCAAACATAACATCCAAAATTCATCAAATAGAAAAAGTCATGCTACATCTAACTAGTAAAAAGTCATCAAAAGGTAACATCCAAAAAGTCATCAAAGGTAACCAAACTTCCAACCCGCACTCCTCACCCACGACTCACAACTAGTAGGCGAAAGTCGTAACCAAACTTTCCTAATATCGATACTTTCACCAAATAGAAAAAGAGTGGTCTTGTGTCTTTCATCTTCTTTTACCCATTCCATTTTGTTCGATTTCTCCAAAATGCATCAATATCCTTATATATTTCACTTTTTTCAATTCTTTCATTTATTTTCCACCAACGACCTTGCAAGCTTGACAATCTCCTCTTCAACTTCTAGTGCCCTTGTATCTCTTTTTTCCACTAACTCTTTTGTTTCTACCTACTCCCTTATTTTTTGAATGCCCTGAAGATTCTTCACTTGCACCTACGTGTTGTGTTAGGTTTTCATTTGAACATCATCATCCAAATCATGGCCACTAAATTCTTCTATAGGACGAGGGAGTGTAGAAGATGGCCCCCAATTTTGAAAGTGAGTCAAGTTCGACCCTTCAAATAGTTGGGTGCAAAGATCAAAGACAACAGGGGTTTAGTTTTCAATGACAACACGCACTTGTTCAACTGTTTACAATTTTTATAAATATTAGTATTTGTTATAAATATAATCATACTAGTATATGTTGTAAAAATATTACCTTCCCCTCTTCCTTCTATTCTTCATCGGTCAAATCAAATTCATTTTTATAGGATCATATATATTGTTGATTTTGTTTTTCAGTTTCACCCAAACTACATACTTTGATTTGTAGTAGTCAAAGTGGTTTCTCATTTGATTCTGATCATTCATTTTACCGTATTCATGTAGTATTTTTTTTCACGTATTGTCTTCCTTGCACTTGCTTTAAGCCCAGAACCCTCACGATCGTTAGTGGTTAGTTAATAGGTACATGCATCAAGAAAGGTTTTGTCCTCACACTCGTACTAAACGAACATCCTAAAACATAAATATTCAACTAATTTAAATCATCACAAAGGTATAAAGTTATAAAACTTGAATGATTTTAAAGAAAAATCAATTGACTTTTAAAGAACATATATGTATGTATGTGTGTGTATGTATGTGTTCAAGTATGTATGTTTTGTTAGAATGATATTTTCCCCTTAATGAGCTCATGTATCATTACAGAATAAAGATATACAAGATACAAAGATTATGGGCTAGGTTAAGCTATTCTAACAATTTCGGCTAACTAAAAGGGCTATACAAATAATACAAATATATACACTAATAATGTCAATTACAAAAAACAACTATTGTCTATTGTGATAATGTCAGTGTTGTGTACTTATCATCGAATCCTGTCCAGCATCAACATGCTAAGCATATAGAGATGGATATTCATTTTGTGTGAGACAAAGTTACAACTAGTCTAATCTGTGTCCTTCATGTTCCTTCTAGTCTCCAATATGCATACATCTTTACCAAAGGACTTCCCTTGTCACTTTTTACTGATTTTCGTTCCAGTTTGAGTGTTCGGTCACGTCCTCCCGCTAAAACTACGGGGGCGTATTAGTGTATATATTTGTATAGCCCTTTTAGTTACCTCAGATTGTTAGAATAGCTAAACATATCTCATAATCTTTGTATATTGTATCTATTTATTATGTAATGATATGTGAGCTCATTAAGGGGAAAATATCATTCTAATATGTATGTGCTCATTATGAACTCTCAAACTCATCACTTGAACAACAAAAAATCAAGATTAAAATTCTGCAACAAACTTGAACAAAACAACAAAAAATCGGAACTTTTAGACAAGTTCAAACATGAACAAAACAACAAAATTCTGCAGATCACGAACAAAAATTCAAACCAACATCAGAAATTCAAACCATTTTAACAAATATGTATATTATGTCGAACTATAAAGAAATCAACATCATAAATTCAAATCAGGTTATCTTCATATTATGATCAGTTAAAACTTTTTTGTCGATCTTCTATGAATGGGTAGTAAATTTCACAAAATTTATTGTACCTAGTTATGCAGAAATCGTACCTGATGAGAAGAGGCAGGAGATCGTCGCTAGAGATGCTGGCTATGGAGGATATCGCCAGTGGGTGGAAGAGACAGAAATCATTGATGCTTGCTGGTTGCAGGATAAGAAAGTTGTTTGATATGTGTGGCTATGGAGGCATTGCAAGAAGGAGAAGAATGAGGGTGGAGGTGCTGAAAGAGAACGACAGGGAAAGGGTAAAGAAGGAAACGCATCTCCCTTTCTCAGTCAGCTATCCCCCCCCCCCCTCCTCTTGTATCCAAATCAGATTTTTATTACCAAATCAGATGCCCAAAGTTGGATTACGAAACACCTTTTGTTAACCGAGTCAGCCAAAAATATCTAGCCCGACTCGATCAGACATATATCAAACACATCCTAACATATAAATTGTTAAATGAAGTTTTAAAAGAAATGTTTGTATTAGCTTACTTAGTACCAAAACATAATAAATTGATAAATTGTTTTAGTGTTTGACAAATTCTATTTATTCGAGTAAAATGACCAAAAATGACATATTAGATATATGTATATAAAAGTGTAGGGTTATGATAACGTTACTATGACAATATGGTTTAAATAAGTTATAAGTTATTTTAGATAAGTTAGAAAATATTAACATACGAAAAATTATTTATTTAAGTAAACAGTTTAAATAAGCAAATCCCAAACACATATATATACTATATAAGCAAATTATATGGGGCTTTTTTTGGTAAACAAGCAACTAATGACTTAAGGGAATAATTTAGTATGTCTAAATAAATCTCAAATAGAAAATTTTGTATATACCGTCTAGTAGAATTTTTTATTACCAAGTCAAACAAACACTGCTATAAGGATTCTTAGAGAACGAAGTTCGAAGCATTTTCGAAACCATTAGTTTTGGATATTTCTATTTTTCATTTTTTATTTTTATTTTTTAATTTTTTTAAACGGTAAATATACTAAACTAGTCTTAAATTATTCCTCCTATATCTACTATATGACTTGAACCCTCGACCTCCACACAAAAAAAAAAAAAAAAAAAAAAAAAAAAAAAAAAAAAAAAAAAAAAAAAAAGTAGGGTAGAAGCTCTTTAATTAATATTTCTACATATCACTACAATAATATGTCACAGAAAATTTAATTTATCAAATAACGACACCATTACCCGCTAGTTTTATTGAGCGTTTCTTGAAATCTACGTTGTTGGTGGTTTCTCGTAATGTCACTTGTCTTCTATTATTTGATTTTGAGAGGTCGAATGTTACGTGCAACTAAAATGTCAAAACATATTTATTTTTACCATGTCGGATTTTTATTTAACATTTTACATGATGAATATTTATCAATTGAAAGAAAAAAAAAACGAGACATGAATTTGTAATAATTAATTGGATAAATATTTTTAAATTTGGAATAAAGTATACAAAACAAAAATTACGTAAATTATGGCAAAATTACATAAAACATGAGACGGGAAACGTGGTTATTTCATTAGGAATGCCGAAAAAGTGGTTACATAATCCACATCTTTTAATAAAGGAAGTTTGTCGAGTAATTGTTTCACGTGTTATCACAAAAAAACCATATTTCTTATTTGTTAATTAATTATCATAAATGTATATTTTTTCGAATGCTCAATGGAGACATGGAGAAGAGAAATATATATATATATATATATATATATATATATATATATATATATATATATATATATATATATATATATATATATATATAACATTCTACGGTTCTTTGACTTTGATCATATTAATCATGATTTGTTAATACTTAGTACTAGTAACCAATTAAAACAAGCCATGTATAAGAATTTATAATTTGTATAAAATTAAAATGTCAGTGCATAAATTCACATAACCCACTTTTATCTCCCTTTTAAATTTTAGTTTGACATTCTAAAATAAAAAGAAATTAATTAGCATATAAATATTGTTGGAGAGCAAGTTCTCTTCACATAAAGTCAGAGGAAAATATAGATGATCCCTTGACAAAAGACCTTAGTAGAGAGCAAGTTCCCTTCACATCGAGGGGAATGGGCTAAAAGCCAACACAATGAGTCATCACCTGGCGGAAACCTAACCTAGCAACATTGGCGATCCCATGGTCTAGGTTCAATAGGAAAACTAGTTGAGGAAGACTCAAAGAAGCACTAACACAAAGGTATGCTCACTCCTATGATATTTATTTTGTGTTTTTCCGTTGATGATATAGGGATGAATTCTTTATTCTTAATAATGTTGATAGCTTTTATGGGGAATAGTACGGATTGTTCCAGATTAGCATTACCTATGTGAGATGGATGTGAGGTCGCATCTTTGGGAGCTGATATGGCTAAGCTCTCTAAAAGTCTCATGAAGAAAGGATTGTTCACGACCGAAATGAACACAACGGTAAGAAATGATCTATGCTTAGCTATGATATGTGTGATACTTCTTGTTTTCGATTCTACTATAAAAAGTGGTTAGTTCAAGAATCTAGTTCACTACCCACAAAGTAGATCCAAGTAGTACTCACTATGAAAGGTTCAAGTTTTACAACACCTATTCAGATGCATGTCATATCTTACTTCCCTTATTTGAATATCAAAGTTCACTTATTTTCTATTCAAATGTGGGGTATTCTTGGAGTTTGAATAGAAAATGTGGGGTATTGTTGGAACTTTGTTAAATGGAAAACTCTCTCTATGGGACTTGTCCCAAATTGGAAGAAAGAGGAACTTTATAATCCCTTAAAAAGCCTCATGCTAGTTGTTTACTAATTAGATCAAAGGCTTGGACTAGAGAGATTGGGTTGGATTTGGTGATTGGGCTAGTCAAAATGGTCTTGAAAGACTTAGATTAATATATATATATATATATATATATATATATATATATATATATATATATATATATATATATATATTTAATGGTCAAAAGATTGGCCTTGGGTCTTGGGGCTCTTGAGGTCTCATTGACTAGTTACATTATTTTATATATATATTAATCCTGATTTTGACTTTTATTATCTATTAAAAAAATCTGTTAAATTCGTTTTAACTGTTTTGACAGTTATTTTTGGTTAGCAGTTTTCGGAGGGAAAAACAGTCAATCTATACCTATAAATAGATCACCAAACAACAGATTTCGGGTTCAGAAAAACCATAAAAACATTCCTCATATAAATTCGTATTCCACATACAATGAAGGGAACATAGTGAATTTCGTCAGAATCAACAGAAGATCTTGGTTGATTGTTGTATCCTCTTGACAGATCCCTACCAGGGAAATTTCTGTCTTAGGACACTGCAAGGCAGGCCTCAATCTCTACAATTTCGTGATTATATTTCTGTGTAATCATCAAACAAGTATGTTTTCTGTAAATTGATTCTTATATATTAAATATATTAAATTACAAGGCTGAAGTTGAAAATCAACTTGACAAAAAATCAAAATTCTAAGGTCTGATCGAGGAGGAGAATATGAATCCAAAGACTTTGCTGAATTTTGTTCTTTAAATGGTATTATACATCAAACAACTGCTCCATATACTCCTCAACAAAATGGAGTGGCAGAAAGAAAGAATAGAACATTAAAAAACATCATTAATTTAATGTTAATTACTTCTAGAGCACCACTTAATTTGTGGGGAGAAGCATGTCTTGCAGCAAATTCAATACTTAATAGAATTCCTCATAAAAAGAGTGATAAATCACCCTATCATCTGTGGAAAGGGAGGTTACCCTCTTATAAATGGATGAAAGTGTGGGGTTGCCTTGCTAAGGTACAAGTACCTCTTCCTAAGAGGACTAAACTTGGACCAAAAACCATAGATTGCATCTATCTTGGCCCTGCCATGAATAGTGCAGCCTATAGGTTTCTTGTGTTTAAATCACATGTTGATGATATCCATAACCAAACCATCATGGAATCAGCAGAGGCAGAATTCTTTGAAAATATTTTCCCTTTTAAGGATAAAGGGAAAGAGGTTACCTGCTCTAGGAAAATACCTCTAGATGATGGACTAAATGATACCATTCCAGACAAAAGTTTACAATCAAATGAAGAGAGTTCTTATAAGGTTCAAGAAGAGAACTTAGAACCCAGAAGAAGCAAACAGGGCAAAATAGCCAAAGATTTTGGACCTGATTGCATGACCTATGTAGTGAATAAGGAATCACAAACCTACAAGGATGCTATGGACTCGTCTGAAGCTCCCTTTTGGAAAGAGGCAATCAAAAGTGAGATTGATTCCATTGTGCAGAATAACACTTGGAAATTGGTAGATTTGCCACCTGGGCAAAAACCAATTGGGCACAAATGGATATTCAAGAAGAAGTTTAGACCTGATGGTACCATTGAGAAGTACAAAGCTCGTTTAGTAGCTAAAGGGTATCGTCAAAAAGAGGTTCAAGACTTCTTTGACACCTATTCACCTGTTACAAGAATTACATCAATTCGCACATTAGTAGCAATTGCAGCCATTCACAATTTGGAAATACACCAAATGGATGTGAAAACTGCCTTCTTGTATGCTGAACTAGATGAAGATATATATATGAACCAACCTGAAGGGTTTGTGGTTAAGGGTCAAGAAAACAAAGTTTGTAAGTTAGTTAGATCACTTTATGGACTAAAACAGGCTCCAAAGCAATGGCATGAGAAGTTTGACAACACATTACTCTCTAATGGATTTAGAATTAATGAATGTGATAAATGTGTTTATGTCAAACAATACAAGAATGCTTGTGTCATCATATGCTTGTATATGGATGATATGCTTATAATGGGTACTAATTTGGATGTGATCAATCAAGCCAAGAAAATGCTACACTCCTCCTTTTCCATGAAGGACTTGGGTGTAGTAGATGTAATCCTTGGTGTAAGAGTTCAAAGAAGATCAGATGGTTATACTCTTACTCAGTCCCATTATATTGAAAGTGTACTTAAGAAGTTTGGACACTATGATGACAAGCCGGTAGTCACCCCTTTTGATCCTTCAAGTCATCTTAAGAAGAATAAAGGTGATAGTGTAGCTCAGTTAGAATATACTCAAGTTCTTGGTAGCTTAATGTATATTATGAATTGTACTAGACCGGACTTGGCTTATAGTGTAAGTAGATTGAGTCGTTACTCCCACAATCCTGGGAAAGATCATTGGTATGCATTAGTGAGAGTGCTTAGATATTTGAAGCATACAATGAATTATGGACTGCATTACATGAAATATCCTCCTGTTCTTGAAGGGTATTGTGATGCAAATTGGATTTCCAATACTTCAGAGGCAAAATCCACAAGTGGATATGTGTTCACTCTTGGTGGAGCTGCTATCTCTTGGAACTCATCTAAGCAAACTGTGAATACTCGTTCTACAATGGAAGCAGAGTTTGTTGCTTTAGACAAAGCTACTGAAGAAGATGAATGGCTTAAAAGCTTCCGAGAAGGTATTCCTCTGTGGCCTCAACCTGTTACTGCCATTGGCATACATTGTGATAGCATGGCTGATCTTACTAGAGCACAAAGTCATATATACAATGGCAAGTCGAGACACATTAGGCGCAGACATATTACCATAAGAGACTTGCCGAAGAATGGAATCATTTCCATTAGTTACATAAAGTCAAAGGAAAATATAGCTGATCCCTTGACAAAAGACCTTAGTAGAGAGCAAGTTCTCTTCACATCGAGGGGAATGGGCTTAAAGCCAACACAATGAGTCACCACCTGGCGGAAACCTAACCTAGCAACGTTGGCGATCCCATGGTCTAGGTTCAATAGGAAAACTAGTTGGGGAAGACTCAAAGAAGCACTAACACAAAGGTATGCTCACTCCTATGATATTTATTTTGCGTTTTTCCGTTGATGATATAGGGATGATATCTTTATTCTTAATAATGCTGATAGCTTTTATAGTGGAATAGTATGGATTGTTCCAGATTAGCATTACCGATGTGAGATGGATGTGAGGTCGCGTCTTTGGGAGATTATATGGCTAAGCTCTCTAAAAGTCTCATGAAGAAAGGATTGTTCATGACCGAAATGAACACAACGGTAAGAAATGATCTATGCTTAGCTATGATATGTGTGATACTTCCTGTTTTCGATTCTACTATAAAAAGTGGTTAGTTCAAGAATCTAGTTCACTACCCACAAAGTAGATCCAAGTAGTACTTACTATGAAAGGTTCAAGTTTTACAACACCTATTCAGATGCATGTCATATCTTACTTCCCTTATTTGAATATCAAAGTTCACTTATTTTCTATTCAAATGTGGGATATTCTTGGAGTTTGAATAGAAAATGTGGGGTATTGTTGGAACTTTGTTAAATGGAAAACTCTCTCTATGGGACTTGTCCCACATTGGAAGAAAGAGGAACTTTATACTCCCTTAAAAAGCCTCCTACTAGTTGTTTACTAATTAGATCAAAGGCTTGGACTAGAGGGATTGGGTTGGATTTGGTGATTGGGCTAGTCAAAATGGTCTTGAAAGATTTAGATTAATATATATATTAATGGTCAAAAGATTGGCGTTGGGCCTTGGGGCTCTTGGGGTCTCATTGACTAGTTACATTATTTTATATATATATATATATATATATATATATATATATATATATATATATATATATATATATATATATATATATATATATATTAATCCCGATTTTGACTTTTATTATCTATTAAAAAAATCTGTTAAATGCGTTTTAACTATTATGACAGTTATTTTCGGTTAGCAGTTTTTGGAGAGAAAAACTGTCAATCTATACCTATAAATAGATCACCAAACAATAGATTTCGGGTTCAGAAAAACCATAAAAACATTCCTCATATAAATTCATATTCCACATACAATGAAGGGAACATAGTGAATTTCGTCAGAATCAAGAGAAGATCTTGGTTGATTGTTGTATCCTCTTGACAGATCCCTACCAGGGAAATTTCTGTCTTAGGACACTGCAAGGCAGGCCTCAATCTCTACAATTTCGTGATTATATTTCTGTGTAATCATCAAACAAGTATGTTTTCTATAAATTGAGTCTTGTATATTAAATATAACTGAATTTAGTTCGTTTTATTTCAATTACTTTGTTGATTGTATACTTCTGTAATAACAATCTAAGACAGAAATCAAAGAGTGGAGAATAGATCAAAATTCCATCATCAAAACACATGTAGAAAAGCCTGAGAAATTCAAAGGCTCAGATTTCCAGAGATGGCAACAGAAGATGTTGTTTTATCTAACAACTCTTCATGTTTCCAATGTTCTAACTGATGATTCTCCCTCTCCTCCTACTAGTATAACCACTGCAGAAGGAACAACACCACCCAGTGAAGCCCAATTGGCAGAACATCAAAGGGCAGTGGAAACTTGGAACACAAATGAATATAATTGCAGAAATTATATTCTGAATGCCCTGGATGATTCTCTCTATGATATCTACTCTACCATGACTACTGCAAGAGAGATATGGGAATCACTGGAAAAGAAATACAAAATAGAAGTGGCATGTTCCAAGAAATTCGTGATTTGAAAGTTCATGAATTTCAAGATGGTGGATACCAAATCTGTCCTCAAACAAGTGGAGGAAATTCAAGTCATTGCACATGATCTTGAAGTTGAAGGTATGGGTATAAACTCTAACTTTCTTGTTGGTTCAATCATTGAAAAACTTCCTCCTTCTTGGCAGAATTTCAAATTATATCTTAAGCACTTAACTGATGACATGAGTTTTGAGCAACTTGTGTTGAGAATTCGTGTGGAAGAAGATAACAAATTGAATGAGAAGGCAGATGCAAATTCCTTGGAACCAAGTGCAAACTTTGTTGGAGAAGCAAGTACTTCAAGGACAAAGCACAACAACAAGAAAGGGAAGCAAGGTTCCAAAAACTCTTCCAAAGATGGCAAAAATCATGGCCCTAACAAGAAGAATTTCAATAAGAATTCTGGTCCATGCTATGTATGTGGCAAAATTGGACACAAGGCCAAAGATTGTAGATTCAGGAGGGGTCAAGGAGGAAACAATGGAGGAAATAATGGAGGGAACAATGGAAACAATGGTGGTAATTCTGGTGGAGGAAATTCTGGTCAAGCCAACATGGTTGAATCACCAAATCAGTTTGTTGCTGTGATTCAAACCAACATGGTTAGCAATTGTGTGGATTGGTGGATTGATACTGGAGCCACAAGGCACATTTGCAACTCCCGAACCATGTTTTCTACATACCAGAAAGTCTCGGATTCTGAACCAATGTTTATGGGGAATGGCTCTACTGCAAAAGTTGAAGGAAAAGGAAAAGTGAAGCTGCAACTGACTTCTGAAAAAGAACCCATTTTAAGTGATATTTTGCATGTTCCTGAAATTACTAAGAATTTGATTTCTGGTCCTATTCTTAGTAACAAAGGTTTCAAACTTGTATTTAAGTCTGATAAGTTTGTTCTCACCAAGGGTGGGGTGTATGTTGGAAAGGGATACCTTAGTGAGGGTCTCTTCAAAGTCAGTGTCTTACCTTTGTACTATGGTGTTGAAACACCAAAAAATGATGCAACCAATGTTAATGCTAATGCAATAATGGGCACTACTAGCCCCTCTTCTATGTATATGCATGATCCTTCAATTTTGTGGCATTCTCGTTTGGGACATGTCAATTTTCGTTCTATTCAAAGAATGGCAAAACTTGGCATGTTACCAAAATGTTCATTAGATAAAAACATAAAATGTGAGGTTTGTGTGGAATCAATATTTTCACAACATCCTCATAAATCAGTTGAAAAAATCTAATGAAATACTTGGCTTAATCCACTCTGATATATGTGATTTTAGAGCAACACCTACAAGAGGTAGAAAGAATTATTATATATCTTTTATTTGTGATTGCAGCAAGTATTGTTATATTTATTTGTTAAATACCAAAGATGAAGCCTTGAATTATTTTAAGAATTACAAGGCTGAAGTTGAAAATCAACTTGACAAAAAGATCAAAATTCTAAGGTCTGATCGAGGAGGAGAATATGAATCCAAAGACTTTGCTGAATTTTGTTCTTTAAAT
This sequence comes from Lactuca virosa, assembly GCF_052849685.1. Taxonomy (NCBI): domain Eukaryota; kingdom Viridiplantae; phylum Streptophyta; class Magnoliopsida; order Asterales; family Asteraceae; genus Lactuca; species Lactuca virosa. The sequence goes on from NC_136426.1 coordinate 148,343,761, forward strand.
GGTATTATACATCAAACAACTGCTCCATATACTCCTCAACAAAATGGAGTGGCAGAAAGAAAGAATAGAACATTGAAAAACATGATTAATTCAATGTTAATTACTTCTGGAGCACCACATAATCTGTGGGGAGAAGCATGTCTTGCAGCAAATTCAATACTTAATAGAATTCCTCATAAAAAGAGTGATAAATCACCCTATCATCTGTGGAAAGGGAGGTTACCCTCTTATAAAAGGATGAAAATGTGGGGTTGCCTTGCTAAGGTACAAGTACCTCTTCCTAAGAGGACTAAACTTGGACCAAAAACCATAGATTGCATCTATCTTGGCCCTGCCATGAATAGTGCAGCCTATAGGTTTCTTGTGTTTAAATCACATGTTGATGATATCTATAACCAAACCATCATGGAATCAGCAGAGGCAGAATTCTTTGAAAATATTTTCCCTTTTAAGGATAAAGGGAAAGAGGTTACCTGCTCTAGGAAAAGACCTCTTGATGATGGACTAAATGATACCATTCCAGACAAAAGTTTACAATCAAATGAAGAGAGTTCTTCTAAGGTTCAAGAAGAGAACTTAGAACCTAGAAGAAGCAAACGGGGCAAAATAGCCAAAGATTTTGGACCTGATTACATGACCTATGTAGTGAATAAGGAACCACAAACCTACAAGGATGCTATGGACTCGTCTGAAGCTCCCTTTTGGAAAGAGGCAATCAAAAGTGAGATTGATTCCATTGTGCAGAATAACACTTGGAAATTGGTAGATTTGCCACCTGGGCAAAAACCAATTGGGCACAAATGGATATTCAAGAAGAAGTTTAGACCTGATGGAACCATTGAGAAGTACAAATCTCGTTTAGTAGCTAAAGGGTATCGTCAAAAAGAGGTTCAAGACTTCTTTGACACATATTCACCTGTTACAAGAATTACATCAATTCGCACATTAGTAGCAATTGCAGCCATTCACAATTTGGAAATACACCAAATTGATGTGAAAACTGCCTTCATGTATGCTGAACTAGATGAAGAGATATATATGAACCAACCTGAAGGGTTTGTGGTTAAGGGTCAAGAAAACAAAGTTTATAAGTTAGTTAGATCACTTTATGGACTAAAACAGGCTCCAAAGCAATGGCATGAGAAGTTTGACAACACATTACTCTCTAATGGATTTAGAATTAATGAATGTGATAAATGTGTTTATGTCAAACAATACAAGAATGTGTGTGTCATTATATGCTTGTATGTGGATGATATGCTTATAATGGGTACTAATTTGGATGTGATCAATCAAACCAAGAAAATGCTACACTCCTCCTTTTCCATGAAGGACTTGGGAGTAGTAGATGCGATCCTTGGTGTAAGACTTCAAAGAAGATCTGATGGTTATACTCTTACTCAGTTCCATTATATTGGAAGTGTACTTAAGAAGTTTGGACACTATGATGACAAGCCGGTAGTCACCCCTTTTGATCCTTCAAGTCATCTTAAGAAGAATAAAGGTAATAGTGTAGCTCAGTTAGAATATACTCAAGTTCTTGGTAGCTTAATGTATATTATGAATTGTACTAGATCGGACTTGGCTTATAATGTAAGTAGATTGACTCGTTACTCCCACAATCCTGGGAAAGATCACTGGTATGCATTAGTGAGAGTGCTTAGATATTTAAAGCATAAAATGAAATATGGACTGCATTACATGAAGTATACTCCTGTTCTTGAAGGGTATTGTGATGCAAATTGGATTTCCAATACTTCAGAGGCAAAATCCACAAGTGGATATGTGTTCACTCTTGGTGGAGCTGCTATCTCTTGGAAATCATCTAAGCAAACTGTGAATACTCGTTCTACAATGGAAGTAGAGTTTGTTGCTTTAGACAAAGCTGCTGAAGAAGCTGGATGGCTTAAAAGCTTCCTAGAAGGTATTCCCCTGTGGCATCAACCTGTTACTGCCATTGGCATACATTGTGATAGTATGGCTGCTCTTACTAGAGCACAAAGTCATATATACAATGGAAAGTCGAGACACATTAGGCGCAGACATATTACCATAAGAGACTTGCTGAAGAATGGAATCATTTCCATTAGTTACATAAAGTCAAAGGAAAATATAGCTGATCCCTTGACAAAAGGACTTAGTAGAGAGCAAGTTCTCTTCACATCGAGGGGAATGGGCTTAAAGCCAACACAATGAGCCACCACCTGGCGGAAACCTAACCTAGCAACATTGGCGATCCCATGGTCTAGGTTCAATAGGAAAACTAGTTAGGGAAGACTCAAAGAAGCACTAAAAGTCTCATGAAGAAAGGATTGTTCACGACCGAAATGAACACAACGGTAAGAAATGATCTATGCTTAGCTATGATATGTGTGATACTTCTTGTTTTCGATTCTACTATAAAAAGTGGTTAGTTTAAGAATCTAGTTCACTACCCACAAAGTAGATCCAAGTAGTACTCACTATAAAAGGTTCAAGTTTTACAACACCTATTCAGATGCATGTCATATCTTACTTCCCTTATTTGAATATCAAAGTTCACTTATTTTCTATTCAAATGTGGGGTATTCTTGGAGTTTGAATAGAAAATGTGGGGTATTGTTGGAACTTTGTTAAATGGAAAACTCTCTCTATGGGACTTGTCCCAAATTGGAAGAAAGAGGAACTTTATACTCCCTTAACAAGCCTCCTACTAGTTGTTTACTAATTAGATCAAAGGCTTGGACTACATGGATTGGGTTGGATTTGGTGATTGGGCTAGTCAAAATGGTCTTGAAAGACTTAGATTAATATATATATTTAATGGTCAAAAGATGGGCCTTGGGCCTTGGGGCTCTTAGGGTCTCATTGACTAGTTACATTATTTTATATATATATATATATATATATATATATATATATATATATATATATATATATATATATATATATATATATATATTAATCCTGATTTTGACTTTTATTATCTATTAAAAAAATCTGTTAAATTCGTTTTAACTGTTTTGACAGTTATTTTTGGTTAGCAGTTTTTGGAGGGAAAAACAGTCAATCTATACCTATAAATATATCACCAAACAACAGTTTTCGGGTTCAGAAAAACCATAAAAACATTCCTCATATAAATTCATATTCCACATACAATGAAGGGAACATAGTGAATTTCGTCAGAATCAAGAGAAGATCTTGGTTGATTGTTGTATCTTCTTGACAGATCCCTACGAGGGAAATTTCTGTCTTAGGACACTGCAAGGCAGGCCTCAATCTCTACAATTTCGTGATTATATTTCTGTGAAATCATCAAACAAGTATGTTTTCTGTAAATTGATTCTTATATATTAAATATATCTGAATTTAGTTCGTTTTATTTCAATTACTTTGGTGATTGTATACTTCTGTAATAACAATCTAAGACAGAAATCAAAGAGTGAAGAATGGATCAAAATTCCATCATCAAAACACATGCGGAAAAGCCTGAGAAATTCAAAGGCTTAGATTTCCGGAGATGGCAACAGAAGATGTTGTTTTATCTAACAAATCTTCATGTTTACAATGTTCTCACTGATGATTCTCCCTCTCCTCCTACTAGTATAACCACTGCAGAAGGAACACCACCACCCAGTGAAGCCCAATTGGCAGAACATCAAAGGGCAGTGGAAACTTGGAACACAAACGAATATAATTGCAGAAATTATATTCTGAATGCCCTGGATGATTCTCTCTATGATATATCTACCCTACCATGACTACTTCAAGAGAGATATGGGAATCACTGGAAAAGAAATACAAAACAGAAGTGGCATGTTCCAAGAAATTCGTGATTGGAAAGTTCATGAATTTCAAGATAGTGGATGCCAAATCTGTCCTCAAACAAGTGGAGGAAATTCAAGTCATTGCACATGATCTTGAAGTTGAAGGTATGGGTATAAACTCTAACTTTCTTTTTGGTTCAATCATTGAAAAACTTCCTCCTTCTTGGAAGAATTTCAAATTATATCTTAAGCACTTAACTGATGACATGAGTTTTGAGCAACTTGTGTTGAGAATTCGTGTGGAAGAAGATAACAGATTGAATGAGAAGGCAGATGTAAATTCCTTGGAACCAAGTGAAAACTTTGTTGGAGAAGCAAGTACTTCAAGGACAAAGCACAACAAAAAGAAAGGGAAGCAAGGTTCCAAAAACTCTTCCAAAGATGGCAAAAATATGGCCCTAACAAGAAGAATTTAATGAAGAATTCTTGTCCATGCTATGTATATGGCAAAATTGGACATAAGGCCAAAGATTGCAGATTCAGGAGGGGTCAAGGAGGAAACAATGGAGGAAATAATGGAGGGAACAATGGAGGGAACAATGGAAACAATGGTGGTAATTCTGGTGGAGGAAATTCTGGTCAATCCAACATGGTTGAATCACCAAATCAGTTTGTTGCTGTGATTCAAGCCAACATGGTTAGCAATTGTGTGGATTGGTGGATTGATACTGGAGCCACAAGGCACATTTGCAACTCCCGAGCCATGTTTTCTACATACCAGAAAGTCTCGGATTCTGAACCAATGTTTATGGGGAATGGCTCTACTGCAAAAGTTGAAGGAAAGGGAAAAGTGAAGCTGCAACTGACTTCTGAAAAAGAACTCATTTTAAGTGATGTTTTGCATGTTCCTGAAATTACTAAGAATTTGATTTCTGGTCCTATTCTTAGTAACAAAGGTTTCAAACTTGTATTTGAGTCTGATAAGTTTGTTCTCACCAAGGGTGGGGTGTATGTTGGAAAGGGATACCTTAGTGAGGGTCTCTTCAAAGTCAGTGTCTTACCTTTGTACTATGGTGTTGAAACACCAAAAAATGATGCAACCAATGTTAATGCTAATGCAATAATGGGCACTACTAGCCCCTCTTCTATGTATATGCATGCTCCTTCAATTTTGTGGCATTCTCGTTTGGGACATGTCAATTTTCGTTCTATTCAAAGAATGGCAAAACTTGGCATGTTACCAAAATGTTCATTAGATAAAAACATAAAATGTGAGGTTTGTGTGGAATCAGTATTTTCACAACATCCTCATAAATCAGTTGAAAAATCTAATGAAATACTTGGCTTAATCCACTCTGATTTATGTGATTTTAGAGCAACACCTACAAGAGGTAGAAAGAATTATTATATATCTTTTATTTGTGATTGCAGCAAGTATTGTTATATTTATTTGTTAAATACCAAAGATGAAGCCTTGAATTATTTTAAGAATTACAAGGCTAAAGTTGAAAATCAACTTGACAAAAAGATCAAAATTCTAAGGTCTGATCGAGGAGGAGAATATGAATCCAAAGACTTTGCTGAATTTTGTTCTTTAAATGGTATTATACATCAAACAACTGCTCCATATACTCCTCAACAAAATGGAGTGGCAGAAGGAAAGAATGGAACATTGAAAAACATGATTAATTCAATGTTAATTACTTCTGGAGCACCACATAATCTGTGGGGAGAAGCATGTCTTGCAGCAAATTCAATACTTAATAGAATTCCTCATAAAAAGAGTGATAAATCACCCTATCATCTGTGGAAAGGGAGGTTACCCTCTTATAAAAGGATGAAAGTGTGGGGTTGCCTTGCTAACGTACAAGTACCTCTTCCTAAGAGGACTAAACTTGGACCAAAAACCATAGATTGCATCTATCTTGGCCCTGCCATGAATAGTGCAGCCTATAGGTTTCTTGTGTTTAAATCACATGTTGATGATATCCATAACCAAACCATCATGGAATCAGCAGAGGCAGAATTCTTTGTAAATATTTTCCCTTTTAAGGATAAAGGGAAAGAGGTTACCTGCTCTAGGAAAAGACCTCTAGATGATGGACTAAATGATACCATTTCAGACAAAAGTTTACAATCAAATGAAGAGAGTTCTTCTAAGGTTCAAGAAGAGAACTTAGAACCCAGAAGAAGCAAACGGGGCAAAATAGCCAAAGATTTTGGACCTGATTACATGACCTATGTAGTGAATAAGGAACCACAAACCTACAAGGATGCTATGGACTCGTCTGAAGCTCCCTTTTGGAAAGAGGCAATCAAAAGTGAGATGATTCCATTGTGCAGAATAACACTTGGAAATTGGTAGATTTGCCACCTGGGCAAAAACCAATTGGGCACAAATGGATATTCAAGAAGAAGTTTAGACCGGATGGTACCATTGAGAAGTACAAAGCTCGTTTAATAGCTAAAGGGTATCGTCAAAAATAGGGTCTAGACTTCTTTGACACCTATTCACCTGTTACAAGAATTACATCAATTCGCACATTAGTAGCAATTGCAGCCATTCACAATTTGGAAATACACCAAATGGATGTGAAATCTGCCTTCTTGTATGGTGAACTAGATGAAGAGATATATATGAACCAACCTGAAGGGTTTGTGGTTAAGGGTCAAGAAAACAAAGTTTGTAAGTTAGTTAGATCACTTTATGGACTAAAACAGGATCCAAAGCAATGGCATGAGAAGTTTGACAACACATTACTCTCTAATGGATTTAGAATTAATGAATGTGATAAATGTGTTTATGTCAAACAATACAAGAATGCTTGTGTCATCATATGCTTGTATGTGGATGATATGCTTATAATGGGTACTAATTTGGATGTGATCAATCAAACCAAGAAAATGCTACACTCCTCCTTTTCCATGAAGGACTTGGGAGTAGTAGATGTGATCCTTGGTGTAAGAGTTCAAAGAAGATCAGATGGTTATACTCTTACTCAGTCCTATTATATTGAAAGTGTACATAAGAAGTTTGGATACTATGATGACAAGCCGGTAGTCACCCCTTTTGATCCTTCAAGTCATCTTAAGAAGAATAAAGGTGATAGTGTAGCTCGGTTAGAATATACTCAAGTTCTTGGTAGCTTAATGTATATTATGAATTGTACTAGACCGGACTTGGCTTATAGTGTAAGTAGATTGAGTCGTTACTCCCACAATCCTGGGAAAGATCATTGGTATGCATTAGTGAGAGTGCTTAGATATTTAAAGCGTACAATGAATTATGGACTGCATTACATGAAATATCCTCCTGCTCTTGAAGGGTATTGTGATGCAATTTGGATTTCCAATACTTCAAAGGAAAAATCCACAAGTGGATATGTGTTCACTCTTGGTGGAGCTGCTATCTCTTGGAAATCATCTAAGCAAACTGTGAATACTCGTTCTACAATGGAAGCAGAGTTTGTTGCTTTAGACAAAGCTGCTGAAGAAGCTGAATGGCTTAATAGCTTCCTAGAAGGTATTCCTCTGTGGCCTCAACCTGTTACTGCCATTGGCATACATTGTGATAGTATGGTTGCTCTTACTAGAGCACAAAGTCATATATACAATGGCAAGTCCAGACACATTAGGCGCAAACATATTACCATAAGAGACTTGCTGAAGAATGGAATCATTTCCATTAGTTACATAAAGTCAAAGCAAAATATAGCTGATCCCTTGACAAAAGGCCTTAGTAGAGAACAAGTTCTCTTCACATCGAGGGGAATGGGCTTAAAGCCAACACAATGAGTCACCACCTGGCGGCAACCTAACCTAGCAGCATTGGCGATCCCATGGTCTAGGTTCAATAGGAAAACTAGTTGGGGGAGACTCAAAGAAGCACTAACACAAAGGTATGCTCACTCCTATGATATTTATTTTGTGTTTTTCCGTTGATGATATAGGGATGAATTCTTTATTCTTAATAATGCTGATAGCTTTTATAGTGGAATAGTACGGATTGTTCCAGATTAGCATTACCTATGTGAGATGGATGTGAGGTCGCATCTTTGGGAGCTGATATGGCTAAGCTCTCTAAAAGTCTCATGAAGAAAGGATTGTTCACGACCGAAATGAACACAACGGTAAGAAATGATCTATGCTTAGCTATGATATGTGTGATACTTCTTGTTTTCGATGCTACTATAAAAAGTGGTTAGTTTAAGAATCTAGTTCACTACCCACAAAGTAGATCCAAGTAGTACTCACTATAAAAGTTTCAAGTTTTACAACACCTATTCATATGCATGTCATATCTTACTTCCCATTTTTGAATATCAAAGTTCACTTATTTTCTATTCAAATGTGGGGTATTCTTGGAGTTTGAATTGAAAATTTGGGGTATTGTTGGAACTTTGTTAAATGGAAAACTCTCTCTATGGCACTTGTCACACATTGGAAGAAAGAGGAACTTTATACTCCCTTAAAAAGCCTCCTACTAGTTGTTTACTAATTAGATCAAAGGCTTGGACTAGAGGGATTGGGTTGGATTTGGTGATTAGGCTAGTCAAAATGGTCTTGAAAGACTTAGATTAATATATATATTTCATGGTCAAAAGATTGGCCTTAAGCCTTGGGGCTCTTGGGGTCTCAATGACTAGTTACATTATTTTATATATATATTAATCCCGATTTTGACTTTTATTATCTATTAAAAAAATCTGTTAAATTCGTTTTAACTGTTTTGACAGTTATTTTCGGTTAGCAGTTTTTGGAGGGAAAAACACTCAATCTATACCTATAAATAGATCACCAAACAACAGATTTCGGGTTCAAAAAAACCATAAAAACATTCCTCATATAAATTCGTATTCCACATACAATGAAGGGAACATAGTGAACTTCGTCAGAATCAAGAGAAGATCATGGTTGATTGTTGTATCCTCTTGACAGATCCCTACCAGGGAAATTTCTGTCTTAGGACACTGCAAGGCAGGCCTCAATCTCTACAATTTCGTGATTATATTTCTGTGTAATCATCAAACAAGTATGTTTTCTGTAAATTGATTCTTGTATATTAAATATATCTGAATTTAGTTCGTTTCATTTCAATTACTTTGTTGATTGTATACTTCTGTAATAACAATCTAAGACAGAAATCAAAGAGTGAAGAATGGATCAAAATTCCATCATCAAAACACATGTGGAAAAGCCTGAGAAATTCAAAGGCTCAAATTTTCGGAGATGGAAACAGAAGATGTTGTTTTATCTAACAACTCTTCATGTTTCCAATGTTCTCACTGATGATTCTCCCTCTCCTCCTACTGGTATAACCACTGCAGGAGGAACAACACCACCCAGTGAAGCCCAATTGGCAGAACATCAAAGGGAAGTGGAAACTTGGAACACAAATGAATATAATTGTAGAAATTATATTCTGAATGCCCTGGATGATTCTCTCAATGATATATCTACTCTACCAAGACTACTGCAAGAGAGATGTGGGAATCACTGGAAATGAAATACAAAACAGAAGTGGCATGTTCCAAGAAATTCGTGATTGGAAAGTTCATGAATTTCAAGATGGTGGATACCAAATCTGTCCTCAAACAAGTGGAGGAAATTCAAGTCATTGCACATGATCTTGAAGTTGAAGGTATGGGTATAAACTCTAACTTTCTTGTTGGTTCAATCATTGAAAAACTTCCTCCTTCTTGGAAGAATTTCAAATTATATCTTAAGCACTTAACTGATGACATGAGTTTTGAGCAACTTGTGTTGAGAATTCGTGTGGAAGAAGATAACAGATTGAGACAGAAAGCAGATCCAAATTCCTTGGAACCAATTGAAAACTTTGTTGGAGAAGCAAGTACTTCAAGGACAAAGCACAACAACAATAAAGGGAAGCAAGGTTCCAAAAACTCTTCCAAAGATGGCAAAAATCATGGCACTAACAAGAAGAATTTCAAGAAGAATTCTGGTCCATGTTATGTATGTGGCAAAATTGGACACAAGGCCAAAGATTGCAGATTCAGGAGAGGTCAAGGAGGAAACAATGGAGGAAATAATGGAGGGAACAATGGAGGGAACAATGGAAACAATGGTGGTAATTCTCGTGGAGGAAATTCTCGTCAAGCCAACATGGTTGAATCACCAAATCAGTTTGTTGCTGTGATTCAAACCAACATGGTTAGCAATTGTGTGGATTGGTGGATTGATACTGGAGCCACAAGGCACATTTGCAACTCCCGAACCATGTTTTCTACATACCAGAAAGTCTCGGATTCTGAACCAATGTTTATGGGGAATGGCTCTACTGCAAAAGTTGAAGGAAAGGGAAAAGTGAAGCTACAACTGACTTCTGAAAAGGAACTCATTTTAAGTGATGTTTTGCATGTTCCTGAAATTTCTAAGAATTTGATTTCTGGTCCTATTCTTAGTAACAAAGGTTTCAAACTTGTATTTGAGTCTGATAAGTTTGTTCTCACCAAGGGTGGGGTGTATGTTGGAAAGGGATACCTTAGTGAGGGACTCTTCAAAGTCAGTGTCTTACCTTTGTACTATGGTGTTGAAACACCAAAAAATGATGTAACCAATGTTAATGTTAATGCAATAATGGGCACTACTAGCCCCTCTTCTACGTATATGCATGATCCTTCAATTTTGTGGCATTCTCGTTTGGGACATGTCAATTTTCGTTATATTCAAAGAATGGCAAAACTTGGCATGTTACCAAAATGTTCATTAGATAAAAAGATAAAATGTGAGGTTTGTGTAGAATCAAAATTTTCACAACATCCTCATAAATCAGTTGAAAAATCTAATTAAATACTTGGCTTAATCCACTCTGATTTATGTGATTTTAGAGAAACACCTACAAGAGGAGGAAAGAATTATTATATATCTTTTATTGATGATTGCAGCAAGTATTGTTATATTTATTTGTTAAATACCAAAGATGAAGCCTTGAATTATTTTAAGGATTACAAGGCTGAAGTTGAAAATCAACTTGACAAAAAGATCAAAATTCTAAGGTCTGATCGAGGAGGAGAATATGAATCCAAAGACTTTGCTGAATTTTGTTCTTTAAATGGTATTATACATCAAACAACTGCTCCATATACTCCTCAACAAAATGGAGTGGCAGAAAGAAAGAATAGAACATTGAAAAACATGATTAATTCAATGTTAATTACTTCTGGAGCACCACATAATCTGCGGGGAGAAGCATGTCATGCAGCAAATTCAATACTTAATAGAATTCCTCATAAAAAGAGTGATAAATCACCCTATCATCTGTGGAAAGGGAGGTTACCCTCTTATAAAAGGATGAAAGTGTGGGGTTGCCTTGCTAAGGTACAAGTACCTCTTCCTAAGAGGACTAAACTTGGACCAAAAACCATAGATTGCATCTATCTTGGCCCTGCCATGAATAGTGCAGCCTATAGGTTTCTTGTGTTTAAATCACATGTTGATGATATCCATAACCAAACCATCATGGAATCAGCAGAGGCAGAATTCTTTGAAAATATTTTCCCTTTTAAGGATAAAGGGAAAGAGGTTACCTGCTCTAGGAAAAGACCTCTAGATGATGGACTAAATGATACCATTCCAGACAAAAGTTTACAATCAAATGAAGAGAGTTCTTCTAAGGTTCAAGAAAAGAACTTAGAACCCAGAAGAATCAAACGGGGCAAAATAGCCAAAGATTTTGGACCTGATTACATGACCTATGTAGTGAATAAGGAACCACAAACCTATAAGGATGTTATGGACTCGTCTGAAGCTCCCTTTAGGAAAGAGGCAATCAAAAGTGAGATTGATTCCATTGTGCAGAATAACACTTGGAAATTGGTAGATTTGCCACCTGGGCAAAAACCAATTGGGCACAAAATGGATATTCAAGAAGAAGTTTAGACCTGATGGTACCATTGAGAAGTACAAAGCTCGTTTAGTAGCTAAGGGGTATCGTCAAAAAGAGGGTCAAGACTTATTTGACACCTATTCACCTGTTACAAGAATTACATCAATTCGCACATTAGTAGCAATTGCAGCCATTCACAATTTGGAAATACACCAAATGGATGTGAAAACTACCTTCTTGTATGGTGAACTAGATGAAGAGATATATATGAACCAACCTGAAGGGTTTGTAGTTAAGGGTCAAGAAAATAAAGTTTGTAAGTTAGTTAGATCACTTTATGGACTAAAACAGGATCCAAAGCAATGGCATGAGAAGTTTGACAACACATTACTCTATAATGGATTTAGAATTAATGAATGTGAGAAATGTGTTTATGTCAAACAATACAAGAATGCGTGTGTCATCATATGCTTGTATGTGGATGATATGCTTATAATGGGTACTAATTTGGATGTGATCAATCAAACCAAGAAAATGCTACACTCCTCCTTTTCCATGAAGGACTTGGAAGTAGTAGATGCGATCCTTGGTGTAAGAGTTCAAAGAAGATCAGATGGTTATACTCTTACTCGGTCCCATTATATTGAAAGTGTACTTAAGAAGTTTGGACACTATGATGACAAGCCGGTAGTCACCCATTTTGATCCTTCAAGTCATCTTAAGAAGAATAAAGGTGATAGTGTAGCTCCGTTAGAATATACTCAAGTTCTTGGTAGCTTAATGTATATTATGAATTGTACTAGACCGGACTTGGCTTATAATGTAAGTAGATTGACTCGTTACTCCCACAATCCTGGGAAAGATCATTGGTATGCATTATTGAGAGTGCTTAGATATTTAAAGCATACAATGAATTATGGATTACATTACATGAAATATCCTCCTGCTCTTGAAGGGTATTGTGATGCAAATTGGATTTCCAATACTTCAGAGGCAAAATCCACAAGTGGATTTGTGTTCACTCTTGGTGGAGCTGCTATCTCTTGGAAATCATCTAAGCAAACTGTGAATACTCGTTCTACAATGGAAGCAGAGTTTGTTGCTTTAGACAAAGCTGCTGAAGAAGCTGGATGGCTTAAATGCTTCCTAGAAGGTATTCCTCTGTGGCCTCAACCTGTTACTGCCATTGGCATACATTGTGATAGTATGGATGCTCTTACTAGAGCACAAAGTCATATATACAATGGCAAGTCGAGACACATTAGGCGCAGACATATTACCATAAGAGACTTGCTGAAGAATGGAATCATTTCCATTAGTTACATAAAGTCAAAGGAAAATATAGCTGATCCCTTGACAAAAGGCCTTAGTAGAGAGCAAGTTCTCTTCACATCGAGGGGAATGGGCTTAAAGCCAACACAATGAGTCACCACCTGGAGGAAACCTAACCTAGCAACATTGGCGATCCCATGGTCTAGGTTCAATAGGAAAATTAGTTGGGGAAGACTCAAAGAAGCACTAACACAAAGGTATGCTCACTCCTATGATATTTATTTTGTGTTTTTCCGTTGATGATATAGGGATGAATTCTTTATTCTTAATAATGCTGATAGCTTTTATAGTGGAATAGTACGGATTGTTCCAGATTAGCATTACCTATGTGAGATGGATGTGAGGTCGCATCATTGGGAGCTGATATGGCTAAGCTCTCTAAAAGTCTCATGAAGAGAGGATTGTTCACGACCGAAATGAACACAACGGTAAGAAATGATCTATGCTTAGCTATGATATGTGTGATACTTCTTGTTTTCGATTCTACTATAAAAAGTGGTTAGTTCAAGAATCTAGTTCACTACCCACAAAGTAGATCCAAGTAGTACTCACTATGAAAGGTTCAAGTTTTACAACACCTATTCAGATGCATGTCATATCTTACTTCCCTTATTTGAATATCAAAGTTCACTTATTTTCTATTCAAATGTGGGGTATTCTTGGAGTTTGAATAGAAAATGTGGGGTATTGTTGGAACTTTGTTAAATGGAAAACTCTCTCTATGGGACTTGTCCCAAATTGGAAGAAAGAGGAACTTTATAATCCCTTAAAAAGCCTCATACCAGTTGTTTACTAATTAGATCAAAGGCTTGGACTAGAGGGATTGGGTTGGATTTGGTGATTGGGCTAGTCAAAATGGTCTTGAAAGACTTAGATTAATATATATATATATATATATATACATATATATATATATATATATACATATATATATATATATATATATATATATATATATAATATATATATAATGGTCAAAAGATTGGCCTTGGGTCTTGGGGCTCTTAGGGTCTCATTGACTAGTTACATTACTTTATATATATATATATATATATATATATATTAATCCTGATTTTGACTTTTATTATCTATTAAAAAAATCTGTTAAATTCGTTTTAACTGTTTTGACAGTTGTTTTCGGTTAGCAGTTTTTGGAGGGAAAACAGTCAATCTATACCTATAAATATATCACCAAACAACAGATTTCGGGTTCAGAAAAACCATAGAAGCATTCCTCATATAAATTCGTATTCCACATACAATGAAGGGAACATAGTGAATTTCGTCAGAATCAAGAGAAGATCTTGGTTGATTGTTGTATCCTCTTGACAGATCCCTACCAGGGAAATTTCTGTCTTAGGACACTGCAAGGCAGGCCTCAATCTCTACAGTTTCGTGATTATATTTCTGTGAAATCATCAAACAAGTATGTTTTCTGTAAATTGATTCTTGTATATTAAGTATATCTAAATTTAGTTCGTTTTATTTCAATTACTTTGGTGATTGTATACTTCTGTAATAACAATCTAAGACAGAAATCAAAGAGTGAAGAATGGATCAAAATTCCATCATCAAAACACATGCGGAAAAGCCTGAGAAATTCAAAGGCTCAGATTTCCGGAGATGGCAACAGAAGATGTTGTTTTATCTAACAAATCTTCATGTTTCCAATGTTCTCACTGATGATTCTCCCTCTCCTCCTACTGGTATAACCACTACAGAAGGAACACCACCACCCAGTGAAGCCCAATTGGCAGAACATCAAAGGGCAGTGGAAACTTGGAACACAAATGAATATAATTGCAGAAATTATATTCTGAATGCCCTGGATGATTCTCTCTATGATATATCTACCCTACCATGACTACTTCAAGAGAGATATGGGAATCACTGGAAAAGAAATACAAAACAGAAGTGGCATGTTCCAAGAAATTCGTGATTGGAAAGTTCATGAATTTCAAGATCGTGGATACCAAATCTGTCCTCAAACAAGTGGAGGAAATTCAAGTCATTGCACATGATCTTGAAGTTGAAGGTATGGGTATAAACTCTAACTTTCTTTTTGGTTCAATCATTGAAAAACTTCCTCCTTCTTGGAAGAATTTCAAATTATATCTTAAGCACTTAACTGATGACATGAGTTTTGAGCAACTTGTGTTGAGAATTCGTGTGGAAGAAGATAACAGATTAAATGAGAAGGCAGATGAAAATCCCTTGGAACCAAGTGCAAACTTTGTTGGAGAAGCAAGTACTTCAGGGACAAAGCACAACAAAAAGAAAGGGAAGCAAGGTTCCAAAAACTCTTCCAAAGATGGCAAAAATCATGGCCCTAACAAGAAGAATTTCAAGAAGAATTATGGTCCATGCTATGTATGTGGGAAAATTGGACACAAGGCCAAATATTGCAGATTCAGGAGGGGTCAAGGAGAAACAATGGAGGAAATAATGGAGGGAACAATGGAGGGAACAATGGAAACATTGGTGGTAATTCTCGTGGAGGAAATTCTAGTCAAGCCAACATGGTTGAATCACCAAATCAGTTTGTTGCTGTGATTCAAACCAACATGGTTAGCAATTGTGTGGATTGGTGGATTGATACTGGAGCCACAAGGCACATTTGCAACTCCCGGACCATGTTTTCTACATACTAGAAAGTCTCGGATTCTGAACTAATGTTTATGGGGAATGGCTCTACTGCAAAAGTTGAAGGAAAGGGAAAAGTGAAGCTGCAACTGACTTCTGAAAAAGAACTCATTTTAAGTGATGTTTTGCATGTTCCTGAAATTTCTAAGAATTTGATTTATGGTCCTATTCTTAGTAACAAAGGTTTCAAACTTGTATTTGAGTCTGATAAGTTTGTTCTCACCAAGGGTGGGGTGTATGTTGGAAAGGGATACCTTAGTGAGGGTCTCTTCAAAGTCAGTGTCTTACCTTTGTACTATGGTGTTGAAACACCAAAAAAATGATGTAACCAATGTTAATGCTAATGCAATAATGGGCACTACTAGCCCCTCTTCTATGTATATGCATGATCCTTCAATTTTGTGGCATTCTCGTTTGGGACATGTCAATTTTCGTTCTATTCAAAGAATGGCAAAACTTGGCATGTTACCAAAATGTTCATTAGATAAAGACATAAAATGTGAGGTTTGTGTGGAATCAAAATTTTCACAACATCCTCATAAATCAGTTGAAAAATCTAATGAAATACTTGGCTTAATCCACTCTGATTTATGTGATTTTAGAGCAACACCTACAAGAGGAGGAAAGAATTATTATATATCTTTTATTGATGATTGCAGCAAGTATTGTTATATTTATTTGTTAAATACCAAAGATGAAGCCTTGAATTATTTTAAGGATTACAAGGCTGAAGTTGAAAATCAACTTGACAAAAAATCAAAATTCTAAGGTCTGATCGAGGAGGAAAATATGAATCCAAAGACTCTGCTGAATTTTGTTCTTTAAATGGTATTATACATCAAACAACTGCTCCATATACTCCTCAACAAAATGGAGTGGCAGAAGGAAAGAATGGAACATTGAAAAACATGATTAATTCAATGTTAATTACTTCTGGAGCACCACATAATCTGTGGGGAGAAGCATGTCTTGCAGCAAATTCAATACTTAATAGAATTCCTCATAAAAAGAGTGATAAATCACCCTATCATCTGTGGAAAGGGAGGTTACCCTCTTATAAAAGGATGAAAGTGTGGGGTTGCCTTGCTAAGGTACAAGTACCTCTTCCTAAGAGGACTAAACTTGGACCAAAAACCATAGATTGCATCTATCTTGGCCCTGCCATGAATAGTGCAGCCTATAGGTTTCTTGTGTTTAAATCACATGTTGATGATATCCATAACCAAACCATCATGGAATCAGCAGAGGCAAAATTCTTTGAAAATATTTTCCCTTTTAAGAATAAAGGGAAAGAGGTTACCTGCTCTAGGAAAAGACCTCTAGCTGATGGACTAAATGATACCATTCCAGACAAAAGTTTACAATCAAATGAAGAGAGTTCTTCTAAGGTTCAAGAAGAGAACTTAGAACCCAGAAGAAGCAAACTGGGCAAAATAGCCAAAGATTTTGGACCTGATTACATGACCTATGTAGTGAATAAGGAACCACAAACCTACAAGAATGCTATGGACTCGTCTGAAGCTCCCTTTTGGAAAGAGGCAATCAAAAGTGAGATTGATTCCATTGTGCAGAATAACACTTGGAAATTGGTAGATTTGCCACCTGGGCAAAAACCAATTGGGCACAAATGGATATTTAAGAAGAAGTTTAGACCTGATGGTACCATTGAGAAGTACAAAGCTCGTTTAGTAGCTAAAGGGTATCGTCAAAAAGAGGGTCAAGACTTCTTTGACACCTATTCACCTGTTACAAGAATTACATCAATTCACACATTAGTAGCAATTGCAGCCATTCACAATTTGGAAATACACCAAATGGATGTGAAAACTGCCTTCTTGTATGGTGGACAAGATGAATAGATATATATGAACCAACCTGAAGGGTTTGTGGTTAAGGGTCAAGAAAAAAAAGTTTGTAAGTTAGTTAGATCACTTTATAGACTAAAACAGGCTCCAAAGAAATGGCATGAGAAGTTTGACAACACATTACTCTCTAATGGATTTAGAATTAATGAATGTGATACATGTGTTTATGTCAAACAATACAAGAATGCTTGTGTCATCATATGCTTGTATGTGGATGATATGCTTATAATGGGTACTAATTTGGATGTGATCAATCAAACCAAGAAAATGCTACACTCCTCCTTTTCCATGAAGGACTTGGAAGTAGTAGATGCGATCCTTGGTGTACTTAAGAAGTTTGGACACTATGATGACAAGCCGGTAGTCACCCATTTTGATCCTTCAAGTCATCTTAAGAAGAATAAAGGTGATAGTGTAGCTCCGTTAGAATATACTCAAGTTCTTGGTAGCTTAATGTATATTATGAATTGTACTAGACCGGACTTGGCTTATAATGTAAGTAGATTGACTCGTTACTCCCACAATCCTGGGAAAGATCATTGGTATGCATTATTGAGAGTGCTTAGATATTTAAAGCATACAATGAATTATGGACTGCATTACATGATGTATCCTCCTGTTCTTGAAGGGTATTGTGATGCAAATTGGATTTCTAATACTTCAGAGGCAAAATCCACAAGTGGATATGTGTTCACTCTTGGTGGAGCTGCTATCTCTTGGAAATCATCTAAGCAAACTGTGAATACTCGTTCTACAATGGAAGCAGAGTTTGTTGCTTTAGACAAAGCTGCTGAAGAAGCTGGATGGCTTAAAAGCTTCCTAGAAGGTATTCCTCTGTGGCCTCAACCTGTTACTGCCATTGGCATACATTGTGATAGTATGGCTGCTCTTACTATAGCACAAAGTCATATATACAATGGCAAGTCGAGACACATTAGGCGCAGACATATTACCATAAGAGACTTGCTGAAGAATGGAATCATTTCCATTAGTTACATAAAGTCAAAGGAAAATATAGCTGATCCCTTGACAAAAGGCCTTAGTAGAGAGCAAGTTCTCTTCACATCGAGGGGAATGGGCTTAAAGCCAACACAATGAGTCACCACCTGGAGGAAACCTAACCTAGCAACATTGGCGATCCCATGGTCTAGGTTCAATAGGAAAATTAGTTGGGGAAGACTCAAAGAAGCACTAACACAAAGGTATGCTCACTCCTATGATATTTACTTTGTGTTTTTTCGTTGATGATATAGGGATGAATTCTTTATTCTTAATAATGCTGATAGCTTTTATAGTGGAATAGTACGGATTGTTCCAGATTAGCATTACCGATGTGAGATGGATGTGAGGTCGCATCTTTGGGATATTATATGGCTAAGCTCTCTAAAAGTCTCATGAAGAAAGGATTGTTCACGACCGAAATGAACACAACGGTAAGAAATGATCTATTCTTAGCTATGATATGTGTAATACTTCCTGTTTTCGATTCTACTATAAAAAGTGGTTAGTTCAAGAATCTAGTTGACTACCCATAAAGTAGATCCAAGTAGTACTCACTATGCAAGGTTCATGTTTTACAACACCTATTCAGATGCATGTCATATCTTACTTCTCTTATTTGAATATCAAAGTTCACTTATTTTCTATTCAAATGTGGGGTATTCTTGGAGTTTGAATAGAAAATATGGGGTATTGTTGGAACTTTGTTAAATGGAAAACTCTCTCTATGGGACTTGTCCCACATTGGAAGAAAGAGGAACTTTATACTCCCTTAAAAAGCCTCATACTAGTTGTTTACTAATTAGATCAAAGGCTTGGACTAGAGGGATTGGGTTGGATTTGGTGATTGGGCTAGTCAAAATGGTCTTGAAAGACTTAGATTAATATATATATTTAATGGTCAAAAGATTGGCCTTGGGCCTTAGGACTCTTGAGGTCTCATTGACTAGTTACATTATTTTATATATATATATATATATATATATATATATATATATATATATATATTAATCCCGATTTTGACTTTTATTATCTATTAAAAAAATCTGTTAAATTCGTTTTAACTGTTTTGACAGTTATTTTCGGTTAGCAGTTTTTGGAGGGAAAAACAGTCAATCTATACCTATAAATAGATCACCAAACAACAGATTTCGGGTTCAGAAAAACCATAAAAACATTCCTCATATAAATTTGTATTCCACATACAATGAAGGGAACATAGTGAATTTCGTCAGAATCAAAAGAAAATCTTGGTTGATTGTTGTATCCTCTTGACAGATCCCTACCAGGAAAATTTCTGTCTTAGGACACTGTAAGGCAGGCCTCAATCTCTACAATTTCGTGATTATATTTCTGTGTAATCATCAAACAAGTATGTTTTCTGTTAATTGATTCTTGTATATTAAATATATCTGAATTTAGTTCGTTTTATTTCAATTACTTTGTTGATCGTATACTTCTATAATAACAAATATTTCTACATTTTAATGGTTAAGAGAAAATAGAAAATTTTAACTGTTCAAAGGTGTTTAGATTTACTACTTTATTATTAATTTCTTTTGACAGTAAGTTCATTGTCGATCATATTTATTAAAAATTCAATAAGAAAATAAATTCATTTTGATATTTGAAAATTGAAAATAAAAGTAGTGGTAACGTAAGCATTACTATTATTTAATGGAAGAAACATCGTCCACCTTTCTTTTAACTAGATTCCTATAGAGCCAATCACCTTGCACCTACTCACCTACAATAGTTTTGTTTGCCTTTTTCCTTTGGGATGCATAAGGACCATCACTTTATTATAAAAACAACAAAAAAAAATTGTTTGTTTGTTTAGTAGTATATAATATTTACTTAAAATATCTTTTTTCTTTAAAATGTTTGTACAGATTTTTAATATTTTAACATATAACCAGTTTTTTTTAATACATAATAATTTATGCTTTAAAATTGATATACAACACTGTTTTCATTTTTTTACTTCAAATAATGTGGAAAAAAAACACGAACCATTTACTTCTATATAATACAATAAAATATCTTAAATTGCTTATCGTTTGATGCAGAAAATCGACCATAATAAAATACAAAAATAACATCTAAATTGAATCATATTAAATAAAAGGTTAGGTGAGTACCAATTCAATAGTCATCCGGGATGGGCCCATTGAACAAACTATGACCGATTCCTAGAAGCATTTGTTCTTCTAAGTTCCAATCAACGAAAATATTAGGATAAATTGGAGCACAACGACCCTTGAAATTTCAACGTTTTTGCAGTTTATCCCAACAGGAGAACCTTTTTTGTAACACCCCTTTGTTTCTCATTTTCCATCAAAATGGTCTTCAAGTTCTACCAGATTCCCAAATGAAAAATCATGTCATTGTATGGATACCTTGATTGAAAGTGTTAATTTTGTTAGCAAGAGCATCTATAACATTAGTTTTTTTATAGTTTATTTCTGAAATTTTTTTAAAAGCTTTTTCATATTACCTTTAAAATTTACAAATACAATAGATTAGAGGATTATTTTTTTTTTCATATTTTCAGTACTTTTTTTTTCATTACTCTATAAGTTGCTATTCGTAGGATACACACAAAGACGTTACTGTAGTGGATGTTGTTAGATTTTGGGTCCTGAGAATATCAATATAGACTTGGATAATTTTTAAGATCGTGATTGCAATCAATTCCAAAATATGTGATTTCGACCCTTATGTTTGGGGTATCACAAAATTTAATTTGGGATAATCCAAGAGAGATAATTTAGAAGTCAGACCACCTCCAAATTCGAAACACAGAAATATCTTGGTATTTTGTGTTCTTGATGAGATAGAGAAAATCTGACGAACACATTTCGAGTATATAGAATGTAACCCTTTTTTTTTGAAAGATTCACAATGTTCTCATACAGAGGGAAAAGTAATTAATGGTGGTTATATGCATTTTGGCGCCAAAATGGTGGCTGGAAATATGATTATAAGACATAACCGATTATTACATCATAATGATGTCACCACTTGTTTTTTGCGGGAAATGCATGGTTTGAGTCGTTCTTGATATAGAATTTGAGGAACCACCGCCAGGCGCTCTGCCCCTTGGACCCCGCAAGAGGCGCTACCCCTTGGAACCCCGTACCAATGGGTGATTCCCCTTGGAACCCCGTAACAAGGGGCCCTGTCCCCCTAACCGTCATATTCCCGAATGCACATTTATCACTTCAAGTGTGCACCTCGCACCTCCAGTCTCGGTGAGTAAATAGAAGTCAATCTATTTCAATATTAAGAATAACTACACTAAAATATGTTGATAACACTAAAATCACCAACAGAGGTTTGTTAATGTCTTTTGGTTTGTTGATGTGGTGATTACACGACACTAAAAAACTTAGGGTTAATGACCTAGAAGGGTAATGAACTTTGGACTTTGTCTACATTTAGGAAACCATGTTTCTTTTCGTTCACATTTGACCATTAAACTTGTTTGACGTGTGCGGAATTTGTCCCAAAATGTTATTAATGTGAAATTATATCAATATCAAAGCATTTCCGAAGAAATGGTTTTCATTAATATTTAAAAGCTTCGGATGTCATAACTAATACATAAACATAAGCATAAACTAGTCTTTACAACCTTACCTCATATTATTTAATGGCCTAAAATTCCTTAAATCTCTCGGCGGATTCAAACATCAATATCCATGAACCTTCGTATGGCTACCGATGCTACAAAGAAACTGAGTGGGTCCGGATCGGGAGCCTAGTGAGCACATAGGGCTTTCAAACCACAATAATAAAATCCCTTAATTATATATTCACAACAAACATTAATCCCAATTACACATTCCCGTTATTCTCACTTTTTGATCCTAAAATGATAATCACAAGGGAGCTATCCTAAGGATCATCGTAAGCATCAAGTAAACAATACCACTTCGGGGATTCCTTAGAAATATATGTCAATAAGGAAACCATGAGGGGATAGAGTACATCGTATGAATACGTAGTTCATTAAGACCTACAAGTTGCGAGCTTGCACGTGTTCCACTAGACTGTCTAGAATAGTCGATGGTCGTCATCTATACTCTGCTAGAGGACTACATCGTTAGTACAGAAGTACCATATTTCTCATGGCCTCTCATCATCATTTCCATATTCCATAACTCTTCACTACCCAATATATTATAAGTACGAAAATACATATACGATAAAATAAAGTAAAATCATATTATTTCATCTAACACGTATATGATGAATACAGATAATAAGCACATATAACATTTAATCATCTAGACACTTTATATCTATGTGTAAGATGAAAGTAACTATGAACTCACTTGTTAAAAGTGGATGACTTGTTATTAGGGCAGTGCTTCGTCTAACACCTTAGCTTTTCCTTTCAAAAGACCTAAATATGAATATCACTAAGTCTTAGTCTTGTATTTCTCGTGACTATTATAAAGATTGTCTAGATTTCCTAAATAACAATCTAGATTTCCTAAATAATTCCAATGAATATTGATCTATAGTTGCTAAGGAATAATCAGGTATGATCATATCGGGGGTAGGGTCCATTTCGTATACAAAGTATAATATTTGGAAATCTCATTTTACACACCTCACTAAATCTAGCCTAAACATTACCCCCGTAAGTGGATCAATTAGTATTATGACATGGAATCACTGATAAATCTTATTTATAGGATCATAATAACGATTATGAATATATATATATATATATATATATATATATATATATATATATATATATATATATATATATATATATATATATAAGTTACACTTGAAATAAGATAAGTGCAACTTAACTTACAGAGTTTCCTGACAGAAATTCCGGAAAGTTCGCAGACAAAACTCCGACCCGAGAGCTTCTATTTCTCAGACCCTCTAACAACTTAGGGCTTCGCTGAATAATTCCTAAAATCAGGACAAGTTCGGACTAAGGAGTGGAGAATTTCCATAGAATTGTTCTAGAGGTGTGTGTGAAGAATGAAGGAGGGGCTGCTGTATTGACCAGGCGCGTCGCGCCCTTATGCTACGTTGATTCTTCAGATCTATGCCACATGTCGAAAAAGTGGTGGCTCGCGTCGCCCTTCTAGAAGCAGTGCACTTACGAATTTTCTGTTTTTCTAAAAATCATATCTTTCTCATATATGTTCCGTTTCGACGTTCTTTATATCCAACCGTAGCTATCGACGAGTAATACAAGTTTCATTTAGACTTCGTCCACTAATTCGAAATTTATTTTTAATCCTTAATTTATAGAGGCTTAGATTGTTAAACTCCGTATAAAAATCATAACTCTTTTATACGATCTCAGTTCTCGACTGTCTTTATATTGACAGATTGGTATTTACGAGATCTTCAACTCTCGTATAGATTGTTTTAGCTAACAATCAACTGATCTATATTTCGGTTTCTATGTCGCACACTGCGATGCTGAAACTTCAAAAAATCATAACTTACTCATACGAAGTTAAATTTTGGCGTTCCTTATATGCATATATGCACGAGCTCACTTTTACGATTGCTACGACATTCGTTTAAATTATTTGTCGCAAATAATCTTTTATTCCTAACGCATAATTTAGCCCTATTTATTAAATTTTACGCAACTTTATATACACACAATATTCATCCAATTAACATATAAACATATATATTCAAATAATTCTCTTTCATTTATTCATAAAAGGTTTCAATCATCGACCGACGTAATTACATTTTTTATAACTAATCCCCAGCGAGAAACTCGGACGTTAAAATTATCTCCCTCTTAGGATGATTCCGTCTCAGAATCATGCATCAGAAAGTAGATGTGGATAGCGACTCCTTATGCCGCTTTCTATCTCCCAGGTTAGGCTCAGCCCCGACGTACATTTCCATCGTACTAGCACTAATTCTACCATCTTACGTCGTAACTGCTTTTCTTACGGTCAACAATTGTTTCAGGCTCTTTCGTTCAATGAAACATCCCAAAAATACAGTCCAAAAATTTCGTTTTAAAACTTATAATAAAACCATAAATCATCCATCATCATAAAGAAAATCAAGAATCGTGTATCTCAAAACATCATGTCAAATATTGTATCAAAATCATATGAGAAAAATATCAGAGTCTAAACATCCCAGGCTAAAACTGTGGTGTGTGACATGCGATCATCCCGAGCCCTTCCCCTTGCTAGTGGAAGTACCTGAAACCAAAACTGAAAACTGTAAGCACGAAGCTTAGTGAGTCTCCCCAACTACCACATACCATACACATATCACATAACATATCTTGGGCCCCGCCCCTGCTACATTGAGTCAAGCTCGGCATCGGCTTTCCCGGCATCGGGCCCCGCCCGGTATTGAACTCTATTCGGTATCGGGCCCCGCCCGACATCGAGAAGATCTCGACATACATATAAACATATCAACAAAAATATAAC
Organism: Lactuca virosa; assembly: GCF_052849685.1. Lineage (NCBI taxonomy): Eukaryota > Viridiplantae > Streptophyta > Magnoliopsida > Asterales > Asteraceae > Lactuca > Lactuca virosa. The sequence continues at coordinate 148,368,653 of NC_136426.1, forward strand.
ATAAGCACATAATACTAACATGTAAACATTCCTCGGGTCCCGCCCGGCATCAGACCGAGATCCGGAAACATACTAACATTCCTCGGAAACCCCCCCGACATCGGACCGGAGTCCGGAACATACTATCATAACATATTAACTAGGCATCCCTCGGGTTTGCCACGGCATCGGACCTAAGCCCGGAACACATAACACATAACACATAACAAACACATGCAAGAATCATAAAGACATTAAGCATACAAGCATTCCTCGGGAACGCCCCGGCATCAGATCGAAATCCAGAAAACATATAAACCTACTTCGGGCCCCGCCCGGCATCGGACCGTGGTCCGGAACTACTATTATCTAAACGGGCCGGCCTTGGTGCCATAGACCCGTTCCTACAGGAGAAAACTCACCTTCCAAAGTTATGTGCAAAATCTCGCGGAGAGGAATATCTGATAGCTGATCCAACGACTCCCCGACTATCAATATCACAATAATACTTAGTCAAAAATCTGATAATCCTTCTCAGGGGTAAAATGACCATTTTACCCTTGGTCAAAGTCAACATCCTGGTCAAAGTCAATGTCAAGGTCAACTCCCAGTCAACCCCAACTCGTCGAGTTATCTACCAACTCAGCGAGTTCATGTACTACTCAGACTCCTGGTCAATCGAGTCAACTCGTCGAGTCCCTTCCCAGACTCGTCGAATTCTTCGTGTCATAAAATCGGGACAAAACAACTTAACTCGTCGAGTCCCTCCTTGGACTCGTCGAGTTCTTCAGTTTTCGAGTCCTAATCTTGCCCAACTCGCTGAGTCATCTCCTAGACTCAACGATTTCACTCAAAACCAGAAAAGGGTTAGCGGATCACGACCCGACTCGCCAAGTCGCATGACCAAATCGTCGAGTCCCCCAATGTCAAATCCATACAGTCGATTCTAATCAATTCCAATGCCTGACTCGCCAACTCGCATGACCCGACTCGCCAACTCACAGATCTGGACGCCTTAGACTAGCATTACACGTAAAGTTGTTGACTTTACGTGCATTCATGGTGTTATGAAACTAAAACACCCACCACAAGCTAAAAATGGAGGTCTAAGTCATGGAATAGGGCCATGGCTGAATAAAGGTGGCAACTTTGAGCTTCTAAAGCTCAAGAGTGACCAGATCTGAAGTCCTTACATCACCAAGAGTTCAAATCTCGGAAATGACCTTGGAAATGGCCCAAAAGTGACAATATGCAAGCTTAAATGAAGATCTAAGTGAATAGAAGCCAAGGTATAAGCTTTATACCTCAATCAAGACAGAAATGAGTCCTAAGCTCTGGATCTTCAACCTTCCTCCTGCAACTCCAAGTCCTTGCTTCCTTCTTCTAGCTTTAAATCAAAAAATGGCAAGAAAATAGCTCAAGATCACTCAAGTTTGATTAGGGTTTCGAGATTAGGGTTTAGAGGTGATAGAGGTTGGGGTGGAGGCCAGATATGATGCTTAAATAGGGTGCAAGCCCTAAAGATTAGGGTTTCATCCTGGCTGTCCTACTCGTCGAGTCGAGACTCCCGACTCGTCGAGTAGTTCACTTAAAACCTGTGCATACTCTGTCTTCTACTCGACGAGTTAGGGCCACTAACTCGTCGAGTAGCCCTTCTAAAATGAATAAATAATTAAGTTAAATGCATACCAGGAACCAGGCGTTACAATTCTCCCCACTTGTCTTAGACTTCATCCTCGAAGTCTGTTGTGTCTGAAAACAACTTTGGGTAGTGCTCCCTCATCTCCTCCTCGGGCTCCGAAGTCCACTCCGAGCCCTTGCGGTGCTGCCATTGCACCTTTACCAACTCCACCCTCTTGTTCCTCAAATCCTTAAACTTCCTATCAAGGATAGCTACTAGTTGCTCAATGTAGTTCAGACTGTCATCAACCTGAATATCCTCAAGGGGTACCACTGCTGAATCATCCACTAAGTACTTCCGCAACTGAGAAACATGGAAGGTGCTGTGGATCTGGCTGAGCTCTGTTGGAAGGTCTAACCGGTAAGCAACCCGACCCACCCGGGCCAAAACCCTAAACAGACCGATGTACCTGGGCCCAACTTGCCCCGTTTCCGGAACCGAATGACACCCTTCCAGGGTGACACCTTCAGGAGGACCATGTCGTCCAGCTGGAACTCTAAATCTGAACGCCTTTATCGATGTAGCTCTTATGCCGACTCTGAGCAGTCTGGAGCCTGCTCTGGACCTACTGAATCCTCTCAGTAGTCTTGAGTACTACCTCAGTACTCCCTATGGCTCACTGACCGACCTCACCCCAACAGATTGGGGTCCTACACTTCCTCCCATAAAGCATCTCGAAGGGAGGTCGGTCTATTCTGGCGTGGTAACTGTTGTTATACGAAAATTCTGCTAACGGAAGATACGTATCCCAACTGCCACCGAAATCCAAAACACATGCGTGTAGCATGTCCTTGAGAGTCTGTATCGTCCTCTCGCTATGTCCGACTGTCTGCGGGTGGAAAGAGGTGCTGAAGTGGAGACTAGTACCCATCTCCTCGTGAAACCGCTTCCAAAATCTGGAAGTGAAACGGACATCTCGGTCTGACACCATCGAGACAGGCACCCCATGTCGTTCCACTATCTCATGCACATATATCTCGGCCAACTTCTTGGCCGATATGCTCTCATGGATCGGAATAAAATGAGCGCTCTTGGTCAACCGATCCATGATGACCCATATCGAATCTACTCCACGTGCGGTCCTGGGAAGCTTGGTAATGAAATCCATGGTGATATCCTCCCATTTCCACACGCGAATGTCTAGCGGCTGCATCTTTCCATGTGGTCTATAGTGCTCAGCCTTGACCATCCTGCAGGTCAAGCACCGCTCCACATACCAAGAAACGTCCCGCTTCATTCAAGGCCACCAGTAATCAGGGCGAATATCCTGATACATCTTCGTCACTCCAGGATGGATGGAGAACCTCGACTTATGGGCCTCATCCATCAGAACCTGCCGTACTCCGCCCCAGTACGGAACCCAGACCCTCCCATGCAGGGTCAACAACCCTCGACTATCATAATCAAATGAGGCCACTCGGCCTACAATCCTCTCACACTTCTGGCGCTCTTCCTTCAGGCCCTCATCATGCGCCTCTCTAATTTGCTCCAACAGTTGAGTGATCACTGTCATCCTCAAATATAAATATCTAATCAGAGCCGCTACCGCCTTGCGGCTCAGGGCGTCGGCCACTACATTGGCCTTGCCCGGGTGGTAAAGGATCTCACAGTCATAATCCTCTACCACATCTAACCACCGACGCTGCCTCATGTTAAAATTCGGCTAATCAATGAGGTACCTCAAACTCTTGTGGTCCGTGTAAATGGTACAATGGACCCCATAGAGGTAATGCCGCCAAATCTTGAAGGCGAACACCACAGCCCCCAACTCTCAATCATGTGTCGGATAGTTAGCCTCGTGAGGCTTCAGCTGCCTCGATTTGTAGGCTATCACATGACCCCTCTGCATCAGAAATGCATCCATGCCCGTAATCGACGCGTCACAATACACCATGAAGTCATCTACTCCCTCAGGCAGAGTCAAAATCGGTGCCTCGCACAACCGTTGTCTAAGAGTCTCGAAGGCTGCCTGCTTCTCAGGCCCCCAGCGGAATGTCATCGACTTCTTGGTCAATCGGGTCAAAGGAAAACCAATCTTGGAGAAATCCTGGACCAAGAAAACTCCGAATCTCTGTTGGAGACCTCGGAACCTCCCACTGCATCACGTCCTCTATCTTGCCCGGATCGACCAGAATACCCTTCTGGTTGACAAGATGCCCCAAAAACTTCACCTCGCACAACCATAACTCACACTTGGAGAACTTTGCAAAAAGTCTCTCACTCCTCAATGTCTCCAGCACCTCCCTCAGGTGCTCCTCATGCTGCTCTTGAGTCTTGGAATAGACCAAGATATCATCAATGAAAACTATCATAGATCGGTCCAGCATCGGTCTGCACACCCTGTTCATGAGGTCCATGAATACGACTGGAGCATTGGTGAGACCGAACGGCATCACCACGAACTCATAGTGCCCATAGCGAGTCCTAAAAGCTGTCTTCTGGACATCCTTGTCCCTGACTCACATCTGGTGATAACCTGACTTGGAGAACCAAGATGCTCCCTGAAGTTGGTTAAACAAATCATCTATCCTCGGGAGTGGGTAACGGTTCTTCACCGTCACCTTGTTCAGCTCCCGGTAGTCTATACACATGCGATGTGACCCGTCCTTCTTCCTCACAAACAGGATCGGAGCTCCCCATGGCAAACTGCTCGGTCTGATGAATCCCTTGTCTAGCAGCTCTGCGTAGACAACTCCTGCATCTCGGGAGGAGCCAACACATACGGTGCCTTGGCTATCGGAGCCGCACCAGGGACCAGGTCAATCATGAACTCGACCTGTCTCTCCGGAGGTATCCCAGGCAGATCCTCTGCGAACACATCTGGGTACTCTCGTACAACCGATACGTCATGCACTGTCGCCTTACTCTTATCCCGGGTATCCATAACATAGGCGATATAACCTGCGCACCCCTGCTGAAGGTAGCGCCTAGCTCTCGTTGCTGAACATAGAGTCAACCCATGCTATAGCCTCTCATCCCGAATCACTAACCCTCCCCCAGTATGAGTCCAACATCTCACTAGCTGCTGCTCGCAGTCGATCACTACCCCATTAGGGCTCAACCAGTCCATACCAACTATAACCTTATTCCCTCTTAGGGGAATAGGGACTAGATCCACTAAAAACTACTCATCAAACAACTGCATCGTACATCCGCGGTAAACCCTCGCGACCCATACACTCCTATCATCTGCTATCTCGACGTCCAATGGGCACTCTAGCTCCCTCGGAGCTCCAATGAATCGCTTGCTAAGTGCGAGCGACACAAAAGATCGGGTAGCCCCCGAATCAAACAATACCAGAGAAGATATATCGTTCACTAAGAACGATCCTATAATAAAACACATAAACATGAGCGAAAATCAATATAAATAAAGTGATAAGGAAAGAATACATACCAGTCACAACATCTGGAGCCGCACGTGCCTCCTCTGCAGTCGGCTGAAAAGCCCTGCTCCTCGCTGTCGGCGCCTCTGCCTGGCCCTGACGGCCATCTGTAATCCTCAACGTGGCAGGAGCGGGTGCCGCCACCTATCTTGCTGCTGCCAGACTCGGACACCGGGCCTTCTTATGGCCCCTCTGATTGCACTGGAAGCAAATTAGATCTGAAACTGTTGTGGTGGTGGTGGTAGCTGTACAATACCTAATCATATGACCAGTTCGGCCACACTTGAAGCAGCCCAAACTCCCCGCCCTGCATGCCCCCTCGTGTATCTTGCCGCACTTGCCTCATCGGCTGCGGCCCTGCTGACTCTTCGATCTGTGACCTGATACCTTGGGCTTCTTGCACGCACTCACTGTCTGCACCCCCTCGGGTTTCCTCTTCCTCTCCATCTCCAAGTCTAGCTCCCTTTCCTGATCTCCCGCAATCATATCTTCCAGCGTCTTGCAGCTGGAACGGCTCATAAACTGTCGTATGTCGCTCCTCAACATCTCATGATATCGGGCCTTTTTCATCTCCTCGTCCGCCACGTACTGCGGAACAAGAAGGGCCCTCTCCCTAAACTTGGTGGTGATCTCCTCCACAGTCTCTGTCGTTTGCTCAAGATCCTGGAACTCCCTCACTAGCTGTTGCACCTCAATCACAGGTGCAAACTCGGCCCTGAACCTGGACGAGAAATCACTCCAGGTCATAGAATCTAGATATGTATCATCCCCAATGGCTCGTCCGACCTCCTCCCACCAATCGCGTGCCCTGTCATTCAGAAGAAAGGATGCAAGTCATACCTTGTCCTCCTCAGGACATCTGCTCGTACGGAACACGTTGGCGACATCAGCCAACCATCTGCTGCTAGCAATGGGGTCCCGAGCCCCATGATAGTCGGGAGCTCCACAAGCCCTGAACTCCCAGAAAGTCAGTGTGCGCGACCCCATCATGGCCGCCACCTCAGTACGGAACGCGCTCAACTACTCATCCAGAAGCTCCACAATACCCTCCTTGACCGAACCAAAGATCACACAAGTCTGCTCTAAAATGTTGCACGTGATCTCATACGAAATAAACTCCCTCGTCTACACATAATCAAGCATATCACATTCAGGCCATCACTGACTAATCTGTACTAGCATGTGGTTCATAAAGATGAGATACACATGAAAGGCACATAAGGCATCCCTTCCTAGATCCTTAGTCCTAATCTAGCATGCAATTCTCATAAATCTGCTACACATATAATAGGCACATAAGGCATCCTTCCTAGATCCTTAGTCCTAATCTAGCATGCAATTCTCATAAAGTTGCTACACATATAATAGACACATAAGGCATCCTTCCTAGATCCTTAGTCCTAATCTAGCATGAAATTCTCATAAACATATCATAACATAACTTGTATGGGTAATTTGGGAGTACTTACTTGAGCTCGGCTGATTACATGCACCACACCCTTTTTCTCTTTTCAAAGTTCTTTTCTCTTTTAAAAATTCTTTTGTAAAAATAATTTTCTTTTGAAAATTTTCATACCATGTCCTTAGTTTGAGTTCAGACACACCTGGGAGTGTGCCCGAATCCCTCAAACCAAGGCTCTGATACCAACTTGAAACATCCCAAAAATACAGTCCAAAAATTTCGTTTTAAACTTATAATAAAACCCTAAATCATCCATCATCATAAAGAAAATCAAGAATCATGTATCTCACAAAATCATGTCAAATATTGTATCTAAATCATATGAGAAAAATATTAGAGTCTAAACATCCCAGGCTAAAGCTGTGGTGTGTGTCATGCGATCATTCCGAGCCCTTCCCCTTTCTAGTGGAAGTACCTAAAACCAAAACTGAAAACTATAAGCACGAAGCTTAGTGAGCCTCCCCAACTACCACATACCATACACATATCACATAACATATCTTGGGCCCCACCCCTGCTACATCGAGTCAAGATCGGCATCGGCTTTCCCGGCATCGGGCCCCGCCCGACATCGAACCCTATTCGGCATCGGGCCCCGCCTGGCATCGAGCCCCGCCCGACATCGAGCAGATCTCGACATACATATAAACATATCAACCATCATATAACATAAGCACATAATACTAACATGTAAACATTTCTCGGGTCCTGCCCGACATCAGACCGAGATCCGGAAACATACTAACATTCCTCGGGAACTGCCCCGGCATCGAACCGGAGTCCGGAACATACTATCATAACATATTAAATAGGCATTCCTCGGGCTTGCCCCGGCATCGGACCTAAGCCGGGAACACATAACACATAACAAACACATGCAAGAATCACAAAGACATCAAGCACACAAGCATACAAGCGTTCCTCGGGACCGCCCCGACATCTGATCGAAATCCGAAAAAGATATAAACCTACTTCAGGCCCCGCCCGGCATCGGACAGTGGTCCGGAACTACTACTATCTAAACGGGCCGGTCTTGGTGCCTTAGACCCGTTCCTACAGGAGAAAACTCACCTTGCAAAGCTGTCTGCAAAATCTCGCGGTGAGGAATATCTGAGAGCTGCTCCAACGACTCCCCAACTATCAATATCACAATAATACTTAGTCAAAAATCTGATATTCCTTCTCAGGGTAAAATGACCATTTTACCCTTGGTCAAAGTCAACATCCTGGTCAAAGTCAAAGTCAAGGTCAACTCCCAGTCAACCCCAACTCGTCGAGTTATCTCCCAACTCGGCGAGTTCATGTACTACTCAGACTCGTGGTCAACTGAGTCAACTCGTCGAGTCCCTTCCCAGACTCGTCCAGTTCTTCCTGTCATAAAATCGGGACAAAACGACTTAACTCGTCGAGTCCCTCCTTCGACTCGTCGAGTTCTTCCGTTTCCGAGTCCTAATCTTGCCCAACTTGCTGAGTCATCTCCTAGACTCAACGGTTTCACTCAAAACCAGAAAAGGGTTAGGGGACCACGACCCGACTCACCGAGTCGGATGAACAACTCGTCGAGTCCCCCAATGTCAAATCCATACAGTCGATTCTAATCAATTCCAATGCCCCAACTCACAGATCTAAACTCCTTAGATTAGCATTACACGTAAAGTTGCTGACTTTACATGCATGCAAGGTGTTATGAAGCTAAAACACCCACCACAAGCTAAAAATGGAGGTCTAAGTCATGGAATAGGGCCATGGCTGAATAAAGGTGGCAACTTTGAGCTTCTAAAGCTCAAGAGTGCCCAGATCTGAAGTCCTTACATCACCAAGAGTTCAAATCTCGGAAATGACGTTGGAAATGGCCCAAAAGTGACAATATGCAAGCTCAAATGAAGATCTAAGTGAATAGAAGCCAAGGTATACGCTTTATACCTCTATCAAGACAGAAATGAGTCCTAAGCTCTGGATCTTCAGCCTTCCTCCTGCAACTCCAAGTCCTTGCTTCCTTTCTTCTAGCTTTAAATCACAAAAATGGCAAGAAAATAGCTCATGATCACTTAAGGTTGATTAGGGTTTCGAGATTAGGGTTTGGAGGTGATAGAGGTTGGGGTGGAGGCCATATATGATGCTTAAATAGTATGCAAGCCCTAAAGATTAGGTTTTCATCCTGGCTGTCCTACTCGTCGAGTCGAGACTCCCGACTCGTCGAGTAGTTCACTTAAAACCCGCGCATACTATGTCTTTTACTCGACGAGTTAGGGCCACTAACTCGTCGAGCAGCCCTTCCAAAATGAATAAATAATTAAGTTCACTTAAATGAAATTTGTGGACTGTATTTTTGGACTGTACTCCTGGGATGATTTATGGTTTTATTATAAGTTTATGTGTTTTATTATAGGATCGTTCTTAGTAAACGGTATATCTGCTCTAGTATTGTTTGATTCGGGGGCTACCCGATCTTTTGTGTCGCTCGCACTTAGCAAGCGATTCATTGGAGATCCGGGGGAGCTAGAGTGTCCATTGGACATCGAGATAGCAGATGATAGGACGGTACGGGTCGCGAGGGTTTACTGCGGATGTACGATGCAGTTGTTTGATGAGCAGTTTTCAGTGGATCTAGTCCCTATTACCCAGAGAGGGAATAAGGTTATAGTTGGTATTTACTGGTTGAGCCCCAATGGGGCAGTGATTGAGTATGATCAGCAGCTAGTGAGAGTTCAGACTCCTAGTGGGGGAGGGTTAGTGATTCAGGGCGAGAGGCCGCAACATGGGGTGACTCTATGTTCAGTAGCGAGAGCCATTCGCTACCTTCAGCAGGGGTGCGCAGGTTATATTGCCTATGTTATGGATACACGGGATAAGGGTAAGGCGACAGTGCATGATGTACCGGTTGTACGAGAGTGCCCAGATGTGTTCCCAGAAGATTTGTCTGGGCTCGCCGAGTCGCATTAACAACTTGTCGAGTCCCCTAATGTCAAATCCATACAGTCGATTCTAATCGTTTCCAATGGTTCCAACTCATAGATCTGGACTCCTTAGACTAGCATTACACGTAAAATTGCTGACTTTACGTGCATGCATGGTGTTATGAAGCTAAAACACCCACCACAAGCTAAAAATGGAGGTCTAAGTAATGGAATAGGGCCATGGCTGAATAAAGGTGGAAACTTTGAGCTTCTAAAGCTCAAGAGTGCCCAAATCTGAAATCCTTACATCACCAAGAGTTCAAATCTCGGAAATGACCTTGGAAATTGCCCAAAAGTCACAATATGCAAGCTCAAATGAAGATCTAAGTGAATAGAAGCCAAGGTATAAGCTTTTTTTCATCGATTCTTAAATCTAAGAGTAGAATCATATCGAGAACTTCTCCCGTGTACTTCCTCATGTAACAAACATGAAAGGTGTTATGAATACCTTCCAATTCGGCTGGGAACTCTAATTTGTTCACATGATTACCAATTCTTTGAAGAACTTTGAACGGTCCAATGAACCTTAGACTCAGCTTCCTACTCTTTCCAAATCGAATAAGTTTATTTCATGGAGAGACTTTAAGCAACACTTGGTCTCCGACTTCAAAAGTAATCGGTTTTTGCTTCTTATATGCATAGCTATTTTGACGGTTCTAATTTGCTAGCATTCATTCCCTGATCACCTTCAATTTCTCGACGGTATGATGAACAATCTCAGGCCCCATAAAGTGCTTATCTCCAGCCTCAAGCCAACAAGATGGCGTACAACATTTCTGGCCATACAAATCATGATACGGTGTCATCTCAATGCTCGAGTAGTAACTGTTGTTGTAGGAAAATTCAATTAATAGTAGGTTCTCATCCTAGTTACCCATAAACTCCAAAGTACAAGTTCGAAACATATATTCTAGACTTTGAATTGTTCTTTCTCTTTGACCATCTATCTGAGGATGATAATATGTACTCAAACACTACTTCGTACCTATCTCTTCGTGTAAACTTCTCCAAAATCTAGAAGTGAAACGACTGTCATGGTCTGACACAATCGTTAAGGGAACACCGTGAGCTTTCACTACCTCATTCACGTACACTTTAGCGAGTTTTTTCATAGACCATTTATCATTGGTTGCTACGAAATACACACTCTTTTTAAATCGATCTGTAACTACCCAAATCATATTGTGACATCCCTTTGTTCTAGGGTAACTTGGACATAAAATCCATGGTAATGTCTGGTTTAACCTTACTTATTGTTCCTTGTTTGGTTGTGGATTTAGGGTGGAATCATTTATTTAACTATCTATCGAGTCTGGATTATGTACAATTGGTATACACAGAGCCATTGGCGAGATTAGCGGAGACTTCTTGCAGAGCAGAGATGTGGTTGAGGAGGATCCTAGGATGAGTACCTAGGAGTTTAGATGTGGCTTATTTGAGAACATAGGTGTACTTGTGTCGCTAAACATAAAGTAGAGTGATTTTTGTGACTTAGGACCTTGAGAGGAAGTCTGAGTCAACTATGGATATGTGTGGAAGGTAGTATGGGCTCGTACTACTGAAAGCACAGGATCCATATGCGATTTAGAAAGAATCTCGAGGGTACTGAGGAAATACTTGCAGTGTATATAGTGTATATTTGTGCTTTAGTCTGGTTTTGAACTTTTTCCCTTTGTGTTTCAGTATGGTGGTTACCCGAGGTTTAGGCTCTAGCGATCCAGAGAAACCGGGTACCAGTAATGATGAGATCCATAGGATCATTTCCGTAGAGGTAGCCACAACGATCAGGGAGGCTATCTCGGAGGTGTTTGGATTTATTAAGACCGTGATGATTGAGCTGTTTGACAAGCACTACGCTGCCATCACTGAGTTTGCTGTTGTCGCAGCGACCGCACTCATTGTTGTTGCGAGACCGTATGGAGGTGATTCGATGCAGCAACGGGAGTTCAACAACACGAACCCCCTGGATTTTGACGGGGTCAAGGATACGATTGTTGCGATGAGATGGATTTCTAATGTTGAGGGATGCTTCTATACCTCTTCATTTACGGAGGATCTAAAGGTCCGATTTGCATTGAACCTTCTTTGCTTGGGAGCGAAGGACTGGTGGAAGTTTGTGACTACTGGTCACTTACCTGCGAAGCGGGCTGCAATGACATGGGTACGATTTGTTGAGATGTTTCATGATGATCGTGTTCCTTCGGCAGAGAGGGAGTGACTGGCCCAGGAGTACCTGTCTCTTAGACAGACGATAGAGTTAGTGACTAAGATCACTAAGATGTTCCACGAGAGAGCCTTGTTCTGCCTTATGTACACATCCTCTGTGCAGGTGTAGATGACCCGGTATTTGAGCATGCTCAGGAGGGATATCAGAGAGTTTCTGAAAAACTGTGACATCCCCGATTTTCAAGGTCTGAAAATACCTTTTTATTTATCCTTATTTTAAATTAGAATGATCTTTATAAATGATAACTTTGTCCCATAAAGAGTATTTCCAAAAAAAAATGTTTTTCGTTGATTATTAAAACTTGGGATGTCATAACTGATACAAAACATAAGCACAAACTAAATCATTACAAGCCTTAGATTAACTGATTGTACTAATAGCCTAAACTCCTCGAACCTCTTACTGGATTGTACATTCGTACCGTTACCTGTGATACAAAGAAACTGAGTGGGTCAGGTTGAGAAACCTAGTGACTACATAGGGATTTCAATCCCACAATGTTGTAATATATATATATATATATATATATATATATATATATATGTCTTAATACTACTAAAACCAACTGTTACCAAATAACATATAGATGTGTCTCCGACTTGGATATCTATAAACTCTATTACCTAAACATACCCACCCCAATCGATCCTCATAGATCCTAGTCTACGATTATCAGTAAGGATTATCCCGCCTGATGAATCGTTTAGAATGATCAAGTGTTTTTCATCTGGAAGATAACCAAACATACCTTTATAGTTGCCTGATCTGGACCCACCATTTCTGGTCATAAAAAAGATCATGCATACATATCATTAAATTTGCCTAATCTGGACCCACCATTTCTGGTCATCCAAAAGATTCTACAGACATACCATTACAATTTCCTAATCTGGACCCACCATTGCTGGTCATCCAAAAACGAATATGATTTGTACATCGGTATGTATTTCATACCATCAACAGCTGAAAGTGTCAAGGAACAGAACTCTACTCTCCATTCCTATCTTACACACACATATCTCAAATGAGACTACCTGATATCAAACTTAATTGAACTAGGTATCTATAATAAGTCTTATCTTTACTAACGGGCATAAGTACTAACCTCCCAATACTAACCCTGTCTAGACAACACTATCCTATCTTGGTGTATATATTTAGCATAGAATATTTAGGCATTAATATACTTTTATTTTTCTCTCTAATAATATTTCTATTATTGTTATCATGTGATATATATATATATATATATATATATATATATATATATATATATATATATATATATATATATATATATATATATATATATATATATATATATATATCTTTTAACATATCTAGAACCATATCTATTTCGCATATAGTATATCTTCAAATATATTTCTAACATATAAACCAGGAAATGAGCTTATAGCTCACATATAAACTTTTTAACAGATATTTAATAGTTTAATTAATATTTATATTAAAATCATGTTCATGAAAAGGGACTATGCATTCACCTGATAAAAGTGGATACCTCGGAATTTGAGCAGAACTTCGCCTAGGTACTTTATATTTTCCAAACAATCGACCGATTTTAATTTCGGTTTCTGAGCCGCGTACTGCTATGCCGAAACTTCGAAAAATCATAACTTCCTCTCACGAATTCAGATTTCAGCGTTTTTTTATATGCACAGAATCCTTTTCACATATTCTATAACTTTTGTTAAAATTATTTATCCTAACAAATATTCTATCAAAATGTCGTTTTACCACGTAATATATCTTAATTGTTTAGCCTGAATTTGCGGTTGTGACACGAACACCCAGTACTTGATATTGGTTGAGTTGTAGTACAATGGTAAGAGGAGGGAGATTGAGTTGGAGATGAAGGTGAGAGAGACCAAGGTGGAAATGCAGAGGAGAGACACGAGGCTAGTTCGGTTACAGCCGGCAACTAAGCGGTTCAAACCTGCTGATTCGAGATCGGGAGGTCAAAGAGGTCGCACTTGCAGCAAGTACGGTGCCACACCCCGACCGACGGCGAAAATGTCAGGGTTACGACGTTTACAATTGGATCACATTCAACCACATAAATTGAACATTTAACATACTTAAATCAATATATTACAAACTTTTAAGTTAGGAAACGAAATTACATCATCATAATTCAAACACACAACGATAATATAAAATATGTCAAGTTTATCGCAAAAGAGAGGAAACATAATTTCCTTAGAACCGATGTCCTACCTCCGACTTCTTAGTTACTTGGGAATACACATATTTAAAATATGCCAACAAAAATTGTTGGTGAGTTCCACAGGTTTTGACTCCGCAAGTTTTATAATTTTTTTTATAAAACGTAGAATGTTTAAACGGAAAAGTTTGTGCAAAAACATAGCCAACAATGTTGTCGATATGCATTGTGTGAGACCCAATAGTTGTAATCTAATACAAGTATTCATGTTAATTTACTTATAATGAATAAGTAAAAATTAACATATTTTCATGAAGTGAAATATTAAGTGCTTATTTTATATAAATAAACACTAACAATTTGTTTAACATTCTACATGTGAATCCCTATACTATATACAACCTTATCTTAGTCTATATTAGTATTTTTCAATCAGGGATTTTGTGGAACAATAACTGAGCTATATGACATGAATCCGTCTCCGTGAAGCACAATGAAAATAAGTTTGGTGCTTGTTGTCCAAACGATGCTTCATTGACGTCGTGATGAAAGAGTAAAATAAAACAAGAAGTTGTCGTCCGTTTTGTTTCGAAAAATGATGGTTGTAGATAGCAACCATAGACGTGGTTGTCAACTCGTATAGATCTATACACACATTCTTCGTTCACAAAAGATTAACGGTTATTATAAAGGATTTCACTAAGTTGGTGTTCTTAGTTTGATGAATGAGAAACTTCCACAACAATCTCATGTTTTAGCTACAATTCCCAATTGTTCATGTTCAGAAACTTGGTTTAAAAGTTCGATTACTTTTTAAGTAAATCAAAATTGTTTCCTATCCAAATTTTGACAGCACCCCTACTTTAAGTGACCATAACCAACACATTTCCACTCATTTATACCATAATACTTTTGACATGACCATTTTATGAACAACTTATTATAATTAACACATTTATGTCCCTAAAGTGTGCGAGTGGAACAATATCATAAGTTGTGTTTCTCTTATGTACAACAAGTCTTTGTTTTTGTATTTAAACACCTATAATCATTTATAAGTTTTTATGAAATGTTTGATTTAAGATCATAAGTTTTTACGACATATTTGATGGTTTTTCATGCACTAACTATAAATAAGAGTATTATTTGACACAAAAGTTTTGCATGTAAAACACAAAGTTACCACAACACCAATATGACATCAAATAGACATATATAAACTTAAATAGTAAACTTTTAAGCTTATATCGTCCTTTTATGTGTATTCCACCCCCTCCACCCCTCCTCCTCCCCCCCGCGGAAATGTTTAAAAACAATAAAAGGGGGTCGTACATACTCACTTTTGTTGCGTGAAGTTATTTGGTTTGAGAAAGATTCGTTAGGTTTCCGGTTCCACCCAAGCTTGAGATTTGAGTATGTTTTGGGATGTCTTAACACATAAAGACATACATTTAAAAATAACTTAGACTTTTAGCAAACCTTAACTCACTTAAAACAAGTGAGTTTTATGACAAACGGATAGAATAAAATTAGTAAATTACCTAGCTTTTACTTGGATCTAAATTATGTTGCCAAAAGGAGGTTGAAACACAAG
Organism: Lactuca virosa; assembly: GCF_052849685.1. Taxonomy (NCBI): domain Eukaryota; kingdom Viridiplantae; phylum Streptophyta; class Magnoliopsida; order Asterales; family Asteraceae; genus Lactuca; species Lactuca virosa. The sequence continues at coordinate 148,384,124 of NC_136426.1, forward strand.
CTTTTTTGAGGGAATAAAGGTAACTTTCTTTGGGATTTAAAGTACTTGAAAACAACAACTTATGGGCTACTATGATTCTCGAAAATGGGCAGCAAAATGGAAGTCTTTTGTGGGTTGTTTTGATGCTCGAAAACAGCCACGGTTTTGGGTGGTTGCTGTCTCGAAATTTCCAACAAAGAAGCAAGGAAAAGAGTAGTTTAGCTACTGTTTTGAGTACCCATTTTAGTGAAGAAAAACAACTAACTATTAGAGGTGAAAATACCAAGCAAAAGGAAGGTGCAAAGGGCTGAAATGGTGGCTGAAACCCGAGGGGCAGCCACCCTCTTTCTGCTCTTGGTTTTAGTGGATTTCGAAGGGGGTGAATGGGGCTTAAAAGTGATGATGTTTGAGAGCTTTTCTTCAGAGAGTTTGATGGAAAAAAGGAAGGAATGAATGAGAGAGAGAGAGAAGAGCTCAAGATTTATAAGAGAAGAGGGAGGAGAAAAAGAACCACTATTTTAGTAAGATTTGATGTGATCATTGAAGATTTGATTTAGATCTTCCTCTTTCCACTTGATGGTTTAGTTAGTTGAAGATAGGAGTTAGTAACTAACTAGTTACTAGTTAGTTATTAGTTACATGTGGTTATTTAGGAGAGGGAAGAAGAAATCTCGAAAATAAGGGGAAGAAAACTAGCTTGCAAGTGACTTAATGGATTAAGTGCATTAGTTGAATGGTCTTGACACTCACCTCAAGTACTTCCCTTATCTTATGAATTAAACACAATATTCCTTACATTGTGTCACTTTAAGTCATGAACCCATACCTTGCCCTCTTATTACATCATATATATATAGGGCTTGGGAAATATGTGGCTGTTGTGTACCTAATATTAGGTATAGAAACATCAAAACCTACATAATTTTAACAAAATTCAATCAAATATCTCTACCATATTTCTTGTATCCTATATTAGAGCTTATGTTAGGCTTTGTATATATTTTTATGAAGTTTTATAAGTTTAATTTTGCATCACAAATCGTGTAGAAGAATATTTTATCAACTATATGTCGTTCGGTATATTGAAATTTATTACAAAAACGTATAGTGAAAGATTGAAATTATTTATTAAAACACTGACAAAACTCTTCCCATAATCCATCAAAAAAAAGAATGCAGGTATACATAAGGTAGGTGTCGGAGGAAGTTATGAAGCTTGTACTAGAGGTCTAATAAAAAACACATTCGAAATACATATATGTCGGGGATGAATTACAAAATAAAAAATAATATGAGTTCAAAAGCAATAGGAAGAAGCTAATAGTGAAAGAAAATCGTGTTTTTTAATCAAAATGAAGTCAATTTAGATGGTTCTATGTCTAATATTACATACATAACAACCACATATTCACTTTTCCTATATATATATATATATATATATATATATATATATATATATATATATATATATATATGTCTGTATATATAAAATAGCAATGTAGTTTTTATGTATTGAAAATTAAATGTTTCTATTTGATTATGTTATTTATAAACAATTGGGTACATTTTAATTATGTCTTATAATAATCCATTATATATATATATATATATATATATATATATATATATATATATATATATATATATATATATATATATATCAATTAAATATAAGATTGATTGACCAATTTCTAATTTTGTGATATTTAACCGCTTGAAAAATATCGATAACCACTTCCGTCATTTTGGTTCGTATAATTTTCAAATTTCGATTCCTCACAACTATTAGGCACAAGTTTGTATATATAATTTATATTTCTCATCAACCGGAGACGTGTTGAAATAGTAATTAAATTTCGTGTTGGAATGACGTTATTTGCTAGATTTCACGAACCATTTTTAGTTCGGAATAATACGTCATAACGAAATTTATCATTAGTCACTAGTTTTATTTTCACAATACCCTTACTAAATAAAACGTGTTAAATTCCTCAAAGCATTTTTGATAAAATACTCATATTGCTGAAAAATCAAAATATGGCATCATACAATCATTCCTATTTTTTCCAATTGTTACATTCTCCCCCCGTTAAAAGAATTTTGTTCCGAAATTCAAATTGTAGACGAGACATCACTAAACAATTGGGGTATTTCCTTTTCATCTGATCCTCTCCTTCCCAGGTGAGTTCTGGCCCTCGCTGAGAGTTCCATCGTACCTTCACGATAGGGATACGATTTTGTTTTCAACGCTTTACTTCTCAATCCATAATCTCCACAGGTTCTTCGACGAAGTGGAGTTTCGTGTTTATTTGAATCTCGTCGAGAGGTATTACGTTGGTGTCGTCCGACATACACTTTTTTAGGTTTGACACATGGAATACATCGTGCACATTGCTCAATTCTTGAGGTAGCTTTAGTCGATAAGCAACAGGACCAATTTTGTCAAGAATTTCAAAAGGTCCAATGTATCTTGGGTTTATCTTGCCTCCTTTTCCAAAACGAACCATACCTTTGCAATTTTTGATAAAATACTCATATTGCTGAAAAATCAAAATATGGCATCGTACAATCATTCCTATCTTTTCAAATTGTTACATTCTCCCCCCGTTAAAAGAATTTTGTTCCGAAATTCAACTTGTAGACGAGACATCGGTAAACAATTGGGGTATTTCCTTTTCATCTGATCCTCTCCTTCCCATGTGAAATCTAGCCCTCGTTGAGAGTTCCATCATACCTTCACGATAGGGATACGACTTTGTTTTCAATGCTTTACTTCTTAATCCATAATCTTCACAGGTTCTTCAACGAAGTGGAGTTTAATGTTTATTTGAATCTCGTCGAGAGGTATTACGTTGGTCTCGTCCGACATACACTTATTTAGGTTTGACACATGGAATACATCGCGCACATTGCTCAGTTCTTGAGGTAGCTTTAGTCGATAAGCAACATGACCAAATCTACCAAAAATTTCAAAAGGTCCAATGTATCTTGGGTTTAGCTTGCCTCCTTTGCCAAAACGAACCATACCTTTACATGTTGAGACTTTTAACATCACTCGGTCTCCAACCAGGAACTCTAGAGGCTTACGCCTTACATCGGCATAACTTTTCTGGAGGACACACGCGACCTTAAGTTGATATTTGATATGAATGATCTTCTCGGTCGTTTCATGGATTATCTCTGGCCAGTATGAAGTGTTTCATTTGTGTGTTCTCGGGCCAATTAGGTATCTCCGACCTCTGCCCAACATATAGGCCATCGACACTTGCGTCCGTACAAAGCTTCAAATTGTGCTACTTTGATGCTGGTGTGATAGCTATTATTATAGGAAAACTAAATCAAAGGAAGATGAGTATCCCCAGAATTTCCAAAGTCGATCACAGAAGACCGGAGCAAATCTTCCAGGGTCTGAATGGTTCGTTCAGTTTGACCATCATTTTGCGGGTGGTAAGTTGTTCCCATATCTAAGCAGGTTCCCAGGGTTTTTTAAAGTGATTTCCAGAACCTAGAAGTGAACCTATTATCTCTATCAGAGATAATAGAAATTGGCACTCCGTGAAGCTTAACAATTTCCCTGAGATACGTTCTTGTAAGCTTTTCCATATCGTTGTTTTCCTTGATTGGTAGGAAATGGGCAGACTTAGTTAATTTGGCAACCACTACCCAAATATGTCGTAACCACTAGGGGTCTTGGGCAGCTTTGTGATAAAGTCCATTGAAATTTGTTCCCATTTCCACTTGGGAATCTCAGGCTATTGTAGTAATCGCACGAGATTTTGATGTTATGCCTTGACTTTATAAAAATTCAGGCATTTGTGCACATAGGTGGCAATCTCAACTTTCATATTAGGCCACCAATATAATTTCTTATGATCTAAATACATCTTGTCGGTGCCAGGATGTACTGAATATCTTGATTTGTGAGCTTCGTGCAAGACTAAGCTTCTAATGTCACCAAACTTTGGTGTCATGATCCTATTCATGAAATAACGAGTTCCATCATCTTTAAGCTCGAAATGCTTATATATTCCCCATAAAGCTTCTTCCCTAATATTCTTTTCTTTCAGAGCATCTAGTTGAGCTTCACGAATCTGTGTATTGGGGTTGGAATGGATGGTCATAGTCAATGCCGTTACTCGTTGGGGTTTCGCATACTTATTACGACTTAAAGCATCACCTACAACGTTTGCTTTTCGAGGATGATATCGGATCTCGCATTCATAATCGTTCAATAACTCGATCCATCTCATTTTCTTCATATTTAGTTCTTTTTTTATCAAATATGTGTTGGAGAATCATATGGTCAGTGAAAATGATCCACTTGGTTCCATATAAATAATGTATCCAAATCTTCAAGGCAAAGACTACTGCTCCCAATTTCAGGTCATGGGTTGTGTACTTGTTTTCATGGATTTTGAGTTGTCGAGAGGCATATGCAATGAATTTCTCTCTCTGCATTATGTAACATCCCGTTATTTTCTATATGTAAAGTCAACCCTAGTCAACCAAAGTACAACTTGGGTCAACTAAAGTCAACTTAAATCTTATTCTATCTTAATTGAGTTAGATTGAGATTATATGAGTGTTCACACTTTGTATTCAAAGTGTTATTTGTTCAAAAAGGGAGTTATTATAATCGAGAAACTTCACATTTCTTTTCTTCTTTCTTCTACCTTCGGACCGCATACCAGGGCCGCAAACCCTCGGGCCGTGAACGAGGCCGTGATCAGGCTTCGGCCGTGATCAGGATTCGGGCCGCGTACTCTTCGGATCTTATCTCCTCGAAACTCGTTCTCGACTGCGAACTACTTCTTGGCCATAATCACTTCGGATCGTATAAGAGGTTCACGGCCGTGAAACCTCGGATCGTGAACCCTCGCATACATATACTTTTCAGCCGAGTTTTCATCACTATTTACACTTTCAAACACCATTCCAAGCCTTTTTCTCTCAAGTATCATCAGCCAAGAACACAAAGAACAACCTCTCTCCTCAAGAACATGCTATATTCATCCTTTCTCATCATATTCAAGTGTTAAAACACTAGTTCTTCATAAGATCCAAAAGGTATCATTTCTTGATCTTGTTATCATTTCAAGAACACCATTCAATATTCTTATACTAGTTTGAAAATCATTTGATTTCACTAGTCTTTACGACGAACACGAAGAACAAGCACCTGAAAACCTTTGAATCTTCTTAGAAACGTGCTTAAGATCATCAAGTGTTCATCTTTCCTAAAGAACTCAGGGCCGTGAACACCTCCAGGGCCGTGAACCCTTCATGCTCTTGGGCCGTGAACACCCCTCTCCTGGCCGTGAACACCATTCAACTTCCATTTTAGGTTCTAACACTCTTATTTGTAAGTTATACTAACAAATTAGTCCAGTTTCTAATCATTTCTATGATTATATTAGCTAATTGGATGCATATATGCTATACAAATCATTATATAGGACTTGTTTTGCTACGGGATTTCACTTGTGGAACTAAACATCCTATACCAAATCATCATTTGAATCACCCTCCAAAAGGTGAGTTCATACCCCCATATTTTCAAAGTTTTTACTGTTTTTATAGGGGGGGAATACAAGTCTAACACAAGGATTTTGTGTTACAAGTAAATGGTTTCAAAATATCTTACCAAAATGGATTTCAAATTGTTCTTAAATCAAATGATTTTATATTGTGTTTAAAGTGACATCAAGTCACCAAAAGTATTTCAAAATATTAAATTCTTAAATGGTTTTATAAACTTATATTTTTCCCCAGAAATCATATATATATATATATATATATATATATATATATATATATATATATATATATATATATATTTAAATAACATTTAAAAGGCTTAGGACTGATAACTCACTTTGGTTCCTTTTCCTTGTTTGGATGTGGGCTTATAGTATCGGTTATTTGTCCGAATGTCGTTTATATTTTACTTATATATATATATATATATATATATATATATATATATATATATATATATATATATAGATATTTGTATATGTATATAAATATAAAAGTCATTTCATACAGTTCAAATACTCTTTGTAACATGTTGAGCAAGGGGTTACATTCATGAACAGTTAGTACAAATTCAGAAATTACATATAAGTTATAATAGGTATAATTTATGATTCATAGAACATTAATTCATGATTCAAGTATACTAGAGTACAATAGTTTACAAGAATAAAGGTTTGATTCAAAACTAATCACGAGTATACATCTTTCAAGTACATATTAAATATACTAATTCAGGGGCATACTATTAATCATTTATTTTAGAATGATTGGGTTTTCATAACTATTATACATGTAACATCTATATGCTTTTTATGAGTCAATAGACTCATGTTGTTTATTCATTTAAACAATATAGTTAGAGTCCTGATATTATAACCAGAATCTCCAGTCGGGTATCGAAACAAGTGTGTATAGATCTATATTGGGATTGACAATCCCACACTCAGACTGCTAGCTACAGCCAGACATACACGTCTACGAGTGACAGTTGTTATCAACAGTTTTTAACGCCTTTAAAGCGTTGTTTCAGGCCATCTAGTCTCAGTATGGTTATAATAACTCATTAAAAAGATATTAACAATATGTTAGTGTATAATTAACTAAACATAAGTACATTTTCAAAGTACTAGTTTACAGTATTACATTACAGTTTACAATAACAGCTGGTAGAACCAGGCACACTCACAGTTACAGGTTTTACAAAAGGAATACAAATACAGAATATTGGTTTACAAACAGAACGATTTTATGTGATTAAAACTACTATTCATATACAACAAAAAATATAGGATTTTCTGGAACAGTTTATATATTCATAGAATAGAAAACATACTTTCAAACATAAATACTTATGCACTCACTCAACTTTATGTTGATACTCTCTTTTCAAATTACTTGTATTCTCAGGGAATCAGTAGACAGGTACTCCCCGAGATTTTGAGAAGATGGAGCTGTTTTGAGTCATGTCTTCTTCTTTTGTATAACTATTTTGGTGTCAATATACAATGATTGAACACATGTAAAAACTTGTACATATTAATGTAATGGTTGTTTGTACTTTGATTATGATAATGCATGTGTTGTGATACTACAAATGAAGTCATCTACCCCCAGACGTTTCCGTCGTCTGGTTTGGGGGTGTGACAAATTGGTATCAAAGCATTGTTTATAGTGAACTCGGTATATCAATCCATAAAAGATATACAAATTATAAATACATAGGGGCTGAGAGCTATGAGTACAAGTATACTTTTAAATTTTTAAGTATTTTTACAAGAAGTATACTCACACTCATACCTACAAGAACAGTATCACAGTCGTAACAACATAAAAGTATTTGGATGTTGAACACCGCAGTCAAACCTGGGTAGTTATGTAATCATATATAGGATCAATATAGCCTGATCAACTATATTGGTTTGAGATATGACCAACATGTGTTTGGAAGTGATGGTAGTGTTGCGAGCTGTCTAAAACTTACCAACTATACATATACAGAAGAACTCTAGAACAAAACATAAAGTTAAAATACTATAGGAGTATTTTAGGCACTATATGCTAATAACAAACATATGAAAACAAAAGAACCATTGTTGGTAGAGCTATAAGTATTAAGGTTATATTACAGTTATATATAATTAAGGTTATATAGACTTATAATATGTGATCAAGCTTCATTTCATGTTCCTTGTTTGGTTGTGGACGTAGAGCAGGATCATTTAATCGAAGGTCGGTTATACCCAAGTTATATATAATTAGTATACACTTTATAGGTATAGAAGTACCCAAAACAAGTCATAAAAAATTCATTATCAGTTAACTGTAGGTTGCTCTCGTAGAAACTTGTAATTACAAATCTATCGTTACTAATTATATTCTATATCTCTTATCCCTATTCTCGCTTAGATATGAATGGATGGATTCCATCTACCCGGAGACCAGTATTTTCCCAATCAGGGAAATGGAGGATGGGTCGATGATGAACTAGAAGAGAATCATGAAACTCCCTTAGATGAAGATTTTGCAGAAAATTTTCCTGAAGATACTGATTCAAAATCAGAAGCCTATAATCCACCACCAGTGGCTCAGAATCCCAATCCACGACAAAACTTTCAAGGCCCGACGCCTCTTTTGGCGATAAACTTAGACAGATGAAGTAACGAACAGGGTCAGAACCTTCCTTACCAAGGAGACCGAAGCTTCTACAATCTAGACACAGGAGGCTTAGCAGACAGAGCCCGGTGTTAGTTCGTCGTGTGGCGCGTAATGATGAACAAGGAAGAGCTGCTATCGACCGAGTCATGCAGGATGATGCTGCTAATGGAGTCAATATTGTTCACATTCGTAAATTAGAAGACAATCATAATGTGATAAGGGATCATACAAATTACTTACTGAGAGAACTAGCGGTATCCCAGCCGAAGTTAGAGAACTGCGAGAACGACAAAGATCAAAAGACAGGCGTATGTACGAAATAGAACGCCAATTAGTTAAATCCAGGGCCGGACCTAGTAGGAAGTAGATTATACTCTACTCGTTTACTACTTACTCTTTTAGTTATAGTCTAAGTCTGCGGATGTGTTCTAGCGTTATTTTTCATAGTTTTCAGTACGACCGCGAAAATTTCATTTTCGGTAGGTCGGTTTAATGTTGATGTTTTCCTAGTATTGTGGTATATTATAGACCTGTATAAGGTCAAGTTTTCCAAACTTTATGTACTTAATATACCAACACAATCGACATGCATTTTCATACTCTTGAAAAATAACCACTCAAATTCATATTATCTTGTTGCAAGTTGTACTTGTAGTAGACTTCTGTTTCCAATTCCTTACAAGATTTATATTGAACGAAGTGTTTTAGTTCAGAGATATCAAATTCATATTCATTCTTGATATCTTACCATCTTTTCATCTTTTAACTTTTATAGTAAAATATGCCTCCACGGAGAAACCCAAGGCGTGTAATTGTTAATGAAACGCTAACACCACCTCCGCTACCACCTCCTCAATTTGACGCTGCCATGTTTCAGGCGGCGGTCACGGAAGCTGTTGCAGCTGCTATATCTCATATAAATACCACTGGCGCTAGTGGATCAATAGTTGGTGCGCATCCCTCCAACCACAGCAAAAGTCACGGACACTCACGAGAGTGTACCTACAAAGACTTTTCAAACGCCAACCCCAGGACCTTTAACGGGACTGGAGGAGTTATGGCGTTAAGACAATGGATAGAGAAAATAGAGGAAATTTTCGAGATCTACTCCTGCCCGGAGAGTAGCAAGGTCAAATTCGCTGTTTGTACCTTTGCGGATAGAGCCCTAACATGGTGGAACGGCCATGTTAAGTCACTGACCTTGGTAGTGGCTAACTCTATAAGTTGGGAGAATTTAAAGAACATGCTGATGCGGGAGTACTGCCCACGGGGTGAAATTCAGAAGCTCGAGCAAGAGCTGTGGGGTCTTACTATGGTTGGTTCAGACATAACAACCTACACAAATCGATTATGTGACTTAGCGATCCTTTGTCCAGAATGGTTGTTATGGAGAGCAAAAAGATTAAGAGGTACATCTGGGGGCTATCGCCCCAGATTCAGTCAAGTGTCATTGCTTCTAGGCCTGTTACCTTTGACAGTGCCAAAGAGTTGGCACAGTCCCTTATTAACCATGGAGCCCGTCAAAACTTAGTGGTCACTGCCCCAGAACAACCCAAGGGAAACAACAAAAACAACAACAATAACAACAACAACAGCAAGAAGAAAGAATGGAATAAGAGGAAGGGAAAATCTTCTCAGGAACCCTCAAAGAAGCAACAATTAGTGGCAGTTCATGCTGCTACTGTACCTGTTGCTATTCCTGCTAACCCTGTACCAACTAAGCCTTATGCTGGTAATCTCCCCAAATGCAAAAAGTGCAATTTTCACCACAACGGAAATACCGGGAAATGCAGTGTTGTAATTGTAACAGAAAAGGGCATACTGCCCGATTCTGTAAATCACCACCCCAACCGATTAACCAAGTACCTACCGCTGGAGTAGGTCAAGCATGCTATGGATGCAGTGATGTGGGGCATTTCAAAAGAGATTGTCCGAAATCTGGAAATGCGGTGGAGTTAGGAGGATTCTAGCATTGGGTCACGAAGAAGTGGTGGCAGACCCTGCGGTGGTCACGGGTACGTTTCTTCTCAACAATACTTATGCATGCATTCTATTTGATTGTGGTGCTAAGAAGAGCTTTGTGAGCCATAATTTCAAACACATGCTAAATCAAAACTCCCAACCACTAAATGAAACTTTCACAGTAGAAATGGCTAAAGGGAAATCTGAATACACCAACGATGTATACATAGGATGTATCCTTACCGTGAATAACTTTTCGTTCCAAATAGACCTTATGCCGGTCTCTATCAAAAGTTTCGACGTCATTCTTGGTATGGATTGATTGTGCTCTAACCATGCCGACATCCTATGTTATGAAAGATCCGTTCGCCTGAACTTTCCAACTAACGAAACTCTTATCATCTATGGCGACAAACCCGGAACGGACCTTCAGATCATTTCTTGCATTAAGGCACAAAGTACCTTCGCAAGGAGTACTGTGCTTTCTTAGCTCATGTAGTAGACAAAAAGCAAGAAGTGAAAGACATCACGAGCATTCCTGAGGTCTACAACTTTCCAGACATATTTCCTGACGATCTTCCAGGAGTGCCTCCCGAATGACAAGTCGAATTCAGAATCGACTTAATCCCTGGGGCTACCCCTGTAGCCAAATCCCCCTATCGTCTTGCACCTTATGAAATACAGGAATTATCCAGCCATCTGAACGAACTCCTTAGCAAGGGTTTCATAAGACCAAGTTTCTCACCATGGGGAGCACCGGTCTTGTTCGTGAAGAAGAAGGATGGATCATTCTGTATGTGCATAGACTACCGTGAGCTGAATAAACTTACTATAAAGAACCGATATCCTCTGCCTCGCATTGACTAGCTATTCGACCAACTTCAAGGTGCGAGCTACTTCTCTAAAATAGACTTGAGATCCGGGTATCATCAACTACAAATTTTAGAGGAGAATATTCCCAAAACCGTGTTCAGAACTCGTTATGGTCATTACGAGTTTGTAGTGATGCCTTTCGGATTGACGAATGCACCTGCTGTGTTAATGGACTTAATGAACAGAGTGTGTCGTCTATTCCTGGACAAATTCGTCATAGTCTTCATTGATGACATCCTTATCTACTCAAGAAGTAAAGAGGAGCATGGCCAACATCTTCGTCAAGTATTGCAAGCTCTGAGAACAGAGAAACTTTATGCGAAGTTCTCAAAATGTGAATTTTGGATCAGGAAGGTAGATTTCCTGGGTCACGTGATTAGTTCGGAAGGAATACACGTGGACCCTTCAAAAATCAAGGCATTCGAGAATTGGCCAACACCCAAAACACCTACAGAAATCCGACAATTATTAGGCCTTGCTGGCTATTATCGCAAATTTATTCAAAATTTCTCCCGAGTTCCTAAACCACTTACCACCCTGACGCAAAAGGGTTTAACTTTTAGCTGGGGAGAGAAACAAGAAACAGTGTTCCAACCGCTGAAGCGAGCTCTATGCAGCGCACCGATCATGTCTCTTCCTGAAGGGACAGAGGATTTTGTAGTGTACTGTGATGCTTCTAATCAAGGACTTGGATGTGTTCTTATGCAACGAGGAAAGGTTATATCCTATGCCTCGAGACAGCTTAAGAACCACGAAGTCAACTATACAACACATGACCTTGAACTAGGAGCAGTGGTATTTACTATGAAGATCTCGAGACATTATTTATATGGCACGAAATGCATAATATTCACGGACCATAAAAGTCTCCAGCGTATCTTCGACCAGAAAGAGCTAAACATGAGACAACGACGATGGGTGGAGCTACTGAACGATTACAAATTTGAAATTCGTTATCACCCCGGTAAGGCCAACGTAGTAGCTGATGCCCTTAGCAGAAAAGAATACTCGGGACGCCGAGTAAAGTCGTTGACCATGATGATCCATTCACATCTGTCCACACAGATCAAGAGGCTCAACTCGAGGCCTTGAAACCCGAAAATGTGGCAGGTGAAACCCTGAGAGGAATGGATAAGAACTTCGAAGTCAGGGATGATGGAGTCTATTGTTTCATGAACCGAATCTGGACACCAAAGTTCGATGGTTATAGAGACGTGGTTATGAATGAAGCTCACAAAACCCGATACTCCATTCATCCAGGTTCAAATAAGATGTATCTGGACCTCAAGAAACTGTACTAGTGGCCTAACATGAAGGCTGAAATCGCTACTTTTGTGGGCAATTGCCCTACTTGTGCCAAAGTCAAGGTAGAGTACCAGAAACCTTCAGGTCTTTTGCAACAACCTGAAATCCCTGAATGGAAGTGGAAGCGGATTACGATGGATTTCATAACTAAGTTACCCAAGACATCGGGTGGTCATGATACCATTTGGGTAATCGTCGACAGATTAACCAAATCCGCACACTTCTTGCCAGTAAAGGAAACCGACAAGATGGAGAAGCTAACGAGAATTTACCTCAAAGAGATAGTTAGACTGCATGGTGTGCCAATATCTATTATTTATTACCGGGATAGTAGATTCACTTCTGGTTTCTGGCAGTCTTTACAAAACTCTCTGGGAACTAGGCTGGACATGAGTACAGCCTACCATCCACAAACTGACGGACAAAGTGAGAGGACGATTCAAACTCTGGAAGACATGTTGCGAGCTTGCGTGATAGACTTTGTAAAGGCATGGGATACTCATTTATCCCTTGTCGAGTTCTCTTACAACAACAGTTATCACACTAGCATAAAGGCTGCTCCATTCGAAGCCCTCTATGGCCGCAAGTGCAGATCACCTCTGTGTTGGGCTGAAGTGGGTGATACGCAACTAGCTAGAGGTCAAGTTCCTGACAGTACTCTCACTGGTCCGGAAATCATTCGTGAAACTACAAAGAAAATCGTACAAATTCGGGAGCTACTTAAAGCTTCCAGAGATATACAGAAAAGCTACGCTGACAAAAGGAGAAAACCTTTGGAATTCCAGGTGGGTGACCGCGTCTTGTTGAAGGTCTCACCCTGGAAGGGCATGATACACTTTGGAGAGTGTGCCAAGCTGAACCTAAGGTACATAGGACCATTCGAGATTCTTGCTAGAATCGGTCCAGTAGCTTACAAAATTCGACTACCTCAAGAACTAAGTAACATACATCCTACCTTCCACGTCTCTAACTTGAACAAGTGCTTATCCGACGAGACTCTTATTATTCCACTCGACGAGATCAAGATAGACGAGAGCCTCAACTTCGTGGAAGAAGCCGTAGAAATCCTAGACAGGGAAGTCAAGAGAACAAAACAAAGCCGTATCCCGATAGTGAAGGTTCACTGGAATGCAAAACGGGGACCTACATTCACTTGGGAGCGAGAGGATCAAACGCAACAGAAATACCCACATCTTTTTCCCTAGTCTTTCTGTATCTCTATAATCCAAATTTCAGGACGAAATTCTCTCTAACGGGGGGATAATGTAACATCCTGTTATTTTCTATATGTAAAGTCAACCCTAGTCAACCAAAGTCAAACTTGGGTCAACTAAAGTCAACTTAAATCTTATTCTATCTTAATTAAGTTATATTGAGATTATATGAGTGTTCACACTTTGTATTCAAAGTGTTATTTGTTCTAAAAGGGAGTTATTAGAATCGAGAAACTTCGCATTTCTTTTCTTCTTTCTTCTCGCTTCAGACCGCATACGAGGGCCGCAAACCCTCGGGTCGTGAATGAGGCCGTGATTAGGCTTCAAGCCGCAGACTCTTTGGATCTTATCTCCTCGAACCTCATTCTCGACCGCGAACTACTTCTCGGCTGTAATTACTTCGGACCGTATACGAGGTTCATGACCGTGAACCCTCGGACCGTAAACCCTCGCATACATATACTTTTCAGTCGAGTTTTCTTCACTTTTTACACTTTCAAACACCATTCCAAGCCTTTTTCTCTCAAGTATCATCAGCCAAGAACACGAAGAACAACCTCTCTCCTCGGGAACATGCTATATTCATCCTTTCTCATCATATTCAAGTGTTAAAACACTAGTTCTACATAAGATCCAACAGGTATCATTTATTGATCTTGTTATCATTTCAAGAACACCATTCAATATTCTTATACTAGTTTGAAAATCATTTGATTTCACTAGTTTTTACGAAGAACACGAAGAACAAGCACCTGAAAACCTTTGAATCTTCTTAGAAACGTGCTTAAGATCATCAAGTGTTCGTCTTTCCTAAAGAACTCAGGACCGTGAACCCTTCATGCTCTTGGGCCGTGAACACCCCTCTCCTGGCCGTGAACACCATTCAACTTCCATTTTAGCTTCTAACACTCCTATTTGTAAGTTATACTTACAAATTAGTCTAGTTTCTAATCATTTCTATGATTATATTAGCTAATTGGATGTATATATGCTATACAAATCATTATATACGACTTGTTTTGCTATGGGATTTCACTTGTGGAACTAAACATCCTATACCAAATCATCATTTGAATCACCCTCCAAAAGGTGAGTTCATACCCCCATATTTTCATAGTTTTTACTGTTTTTTAAATGGGGGGGGGGGGGGGAATACAAGTCTAACACAAGGATTCTGTGTTGCAAGTAAATGGTTTCAAAATATCTTACCAAAATGGATTTCAAATTGTTATTAAATCAAATAATTTTATATTGTGTTTAAAGTGACATCAAGCCACCAAAAGTATTTCAAAATATTAAATTCTTAAATGGTTTTATAAACTTGTATTTTTCCCCAGAAATCATAGATATATATATATATATATATATATATATATATATATATATATATATAAATATATATATATATATATATATATATAATATTTAAAAGGCTTAGGACTGATAACTCACTTTGGTTCCTTTTCCTTGTTTGGATGTGGGCTTATAGTATCGGTTATTTGTCTGAATGTCGTTTAAATTTTACTTATATATATTTGTATATGTATATAAATATAAAAGTCATTTCATACAGTTCAAATACCCTTTGTAACATGTTGAGCAAGGGGTTACATTCATGAACAGTTAGTACAAATTCAGAAATTACATATAAATTGTAATAGGTATAATTTATGATTCATAGAACATTAATTCACGATTCAAGTATACTAGAGTACAATAGTTTACAAGAATAAAGGTCTGATTCAAAACTAATCAAGGGTATACATCTTACAAGTACATATTAAATATACTAATTCAAGGGCATACTATTAATCATTTATTTCAGAATGATTGGGTTTTCAAAACGATTATACATGTAACGTCTATATGCTTTTTATGAGTCAATAGATTCAGGTTGTTTATTCATTTAAACAATATAGTTAGAGTCCTGATATTATAACCAGAATCTACAGTCGGTGATCGAAACAAGTGTGTATAGATCTATATTGGGATTGACAATCCCGCACTCAGACTGCTAGCTACTGCCATACATACACGCCTACGAGTGACAGTTGTTATCAATAGTTTTTAACGCCTTCAAAGCGTTGTTTCAGGCCATCTAGTCTCAGTATGGTTATAATAACTCATTAAAAAGATATTAACAATATGTTAGTGTATAATTAACTAAACATAAGTACATTTTCAAAGTACTAGTTTACAGTATTACATTACACTTTACAATAAGAGCTGGTAGAACCAGGCACACTCACAGTTACAGGTTTTACAAAAGGAATACAAATACAGAACATTGGTTTACAAACAGAACAGTTTTATGTGTTTAAAACTACTATTCATATACAACAAAAAATATAGGATTTTCTGAAACAGTTTACATATTCATAGAATAGAAAACATACTTTCAAACATAAATACTTATGCACTCACTCAACTTTATGTTGATACTCTATTTTCAAATTACTTGTATTCTCAGGGAATTAGTAGACAGGTACTCCCCGAGCTTTTGAGAAGATGGAGCTGTTTTGAGTCATGTCTTCTTCTTTTGTATAACTATTTTGGTGTCAATATACAATGATTGAACACATGTAAAACTTTTACATATTAATGTAATGGTTGTTTGTACTTTGATTACTATAATGCATGTGTTGTGATACTACAAATGAAGTCATCCACCCCCGGACGTTTCTGCCGTCTTGTTTGGGGGTGTGAGACATTAATACCTACCACAGTCCTTGAATTGACGCGTCACAGAATACGACAAAGTCTTCAGTTCCTTCAGGTAAGGATAGAATCGGTGCACTTGTAGCATCCTAAATATCAGACCCAAAAAGTTCCATTTTAAGTTAATAAAATCAGTATTCCAAAAACATCATCAATACAATCCTAATAAAACAAGTGTATCAATCTACCTATGAAATCTGAGTAAATCAAAAAATGCGGAACGAGATGGTGTGTGCCCTGCAATCATCCCGAGCTCCGACCGTTGAAACTAGAACTACCTAAAACATAAACAAAAAACCGTAAGCATAAATATTAGTTAGTTCCCCAAGATACCACATACCAGACATATATAAATCACATACTGGGCCACCGCCCACCATCAGGCCTCGCCCGGTATCGAGTCCCACTCGGCCTCGGGCCCTACCCGGCATCGAGCCCCACTCGGCTTCGGGCCCCGCCCAACATCGAGCTCCGTTCGGATTATAGATTTGTCAATCCTGACATCGGGCCCCGCCTGTTACACACATAATCATCTAACCATATAATCATATAAACAAATAACCTTACTAGCACATGAAATAATCACAAAGACCATAGCATACCATACTGTCATCGAGCCCCACCCAGCATCGGGCCTTGCCCGGTAAGCACAAATACACATACTAATAATTAGCATAAAGTATACTCATCAGGCCCCGCCAGGCATCAGGCCTTGCCTGGTAAGCATACCATCACATAACACATGCAAGAGTCACGCATACATCTAGCATCCTAACATATAACCCATGGGCCAACATTAGTGCCTTCGACCCGCTAATCATAGTGAGGAAACTCACCTCACACTGTCGAATCTCACAAAAAGAATCTCTGGCTGCTGGCCCGCTAGAATCCCCGCGCTATCAATCACAAGTTAATCAACCATAAATAATCGGAGCCGACCCATACTAAATGTCCAAATGAGGGTAAAAGACCTTTTTACCCTTTTCATAACTTAGCCCAGAGCCAAGGCCCAACTCAATAATCTAAAAGCCTAAATTCCAACTAAACACCCAAGGCCTAAATGTGGCCTAATTTTCCAAATTGGGCCCAAACCTTATAGTGGGCCTTTCAAAATAAGTATCATTCCAAAACCTGATGGCCCAACAGGGCCTAAAGCACCTAAGCCCAAAGGTTAGCCCAAAAGGAAGCCCTGAAACCAAAATCCATTTATGTTGAGTACGCAGGGCGTACTCAGCTTGTACGCTAAGTGTACTAGCTTAAGGGCTCGTATACTGTGCGCATAGTCTTGTACGCCCAACGTACTCCTCCATTCAGCCCAAACTCATTTTTCTTCCTTAATCCATTAAGACATTGGTCCAAAACATAGATCTGGCTTCCATGAGCTGGATAATCACGTAAAGTTGGTAACTTTACGTTCATGCATGACTAAATGAAACTCTTAAAGCTCAAAAGGACTTATTGAGTGACTTAACACATGCATGTGACCTTAAACCTCATAAAGCTTGCACCTTTATGCATAAGAACCTCATAACAACACAGATACAAATGAATAAGTAATTCAAACAACTTAACTCATCAATAAACCCACAAAATGACCCAAAAGCATGAAAATCAAGACAATAATAGATCTAAGCTTTAAGAAGTCAAGATTTAAACTTGATACCTCTAGGATCTTGCAAAGTGATGAATGATTTTTGATCTCTAAGTTCCCCACCAAGCTATGAACCTTCATCATTCTTCAATCTCTTCAAAATGAGCAAAACAACACCAAATTATCCTCAAGAGCTCAAATTCACATTAATGAAGGCTAAGGGTCGATTTAGGGTTTTAGGAGGCTTGGGGGCTGGTAAAGAGGCCATCCCTAAAGACTTAAGATGCTTAAATAGGATACACACACTTAAAATTAAGGTTTCCACTACTCCTCGTACACCGCGTGTAATCCTAGTACGCCCAGCATACGAGGCTTCGTACTCCCGATCCATCCTTCATAGTAGGCTAAGCGTACACCAAATTACGGATCGTGTACTACACTTCGCACCAGTACGCCCCGCATACTCCCTATATACGCCCTGCGTACAAGGGTTTCCTCTTAAACCCGAAAACACTCTGAATCCCATAACTTCTTCATTATAAATTTGATTCCGATGATCCTTATATCCACAAAAAGTTAACGAGAAGCTCTACGCTTTTAACAAATCATACCTGCCATAAAATTTCCCGAATAAGAATCTAATTCCATAAAACCCGAACTAACACTTTACCGAAATACCCCTTGGCTCCGAAACACAAACTGAGCACCCGGATCATCCAAATTACATTACTCGCCTCCCAATGAGAAACAATTCGGAACAGGGCATTACAATTCTCCTCCACTTAAATTAGATTTCGTCCTCAAAATCATTCCTTACGATCCCCGGCACACCAGACAACCAGAGCAACACGGCCACAACCCCGAATGTACCCCAACCTTCCCAAGGCAACCGAAACTAACCCTAGCAGGGCTCCCCAACCTGAAGATGAACGAATCCTTTCTCAGCCTAAAACAAACCCTTGCAAAATAATCACATCTACACATCCTGAAATCTAAAATCTTGAATTTGTCCGACTCTCTGACAGACCACCCATACTGAACCACTACGAGGCCAAATCCTCATTGAAGTCCAGACTTAGACAAAATGCTTCCACCCTTGATTGACTTGATGCTTGTAATGGGAAAAAAATCACTGACCATTTATTGCTGCAGAACACTATATTTGACAGAAGGCTCAGATAATCCTTCAAGTAGAAGACTCATCCCTACAACGGTTAGACTCATACGAGAGTTGCGCAACAGGGTCAAATCATCTACTCTAAGATTATTTAATCCAAGCTGCAAGTGACTTAGCATATTCCCCAAATAACAAGCGACTCCACACACGAGTTCCAAATCACTAATAATGGCTTGACTTATCTTGATGCCCCTCACATATAGAACCAATCCAAAACACAATCACAAGGGTCTGATCTATCATCAAAACTGAACCCTCCAACTGATATCCTTTTCATACATATTCCTTAATTCATATCCCACTGAATGAAGACCTTTCCCACAAATACCCATGGTCCCCAACGTGAGTTCCCACTAAGAACCAACTCGGTACTTATCTCATAATCCGAGATCCAAGGATCTACACTTTCATTTCACCCGAAACCTTCTGATTCACGACAAAACCTCACTAAATCGGGATATAAAGATTCCCAAACCATCGCTGATACAACCAGTCTCGCACCTGGTCCAGCCACCAGGTTCCCAAGAGTCCAAATAACAAGGCTATCCAGCCTATAAATCCCTATGCGTCACACACTCACCACCCACTTAATCTTGTAACTCAAGATCCAATACCTTGACCCAACGGTCTCTACCAGGTCTCACTTGTATTCCCATAATCACACGGGCCTCGCCCACGGGTCCCACCCAAACTATACCATGAAGTGTCCTCACCCATAGGCCCCACCCACCTGGAGCTACACAGGCCTGACTCCGCCTCGGACCCTATTGGTCCTCAACCTAAAATAGAGAAATGCTCCTTGACAATCCTGACTATCATGCCCAATGAACGAACTGATCCTCCCCTAAACTCATTACCATCACAACGATAGGCTACCTCAAATGGTGAATGCTACGATCCGATCGCAATCTTACAACGCTTCTAACCAACCATAGTTACCACCCATGGTCTCATCACACCCAAACCATCACTGCCCCACTCACCCTGAGTTGAACTCGCATCCAACTGCATCCAATCAGATTCTCGGGTCATGCTTCGAAATCCAAAGCCCTCAACCCAGACACAACCACAAGCCTGATATTCATAACAAAGAAGACGTCGACCCGTGGTTGGAAGTTTCCTAAACTCCCACTTACATAACCTCAAGAGAAACGGCCACTTGGGTCGTCTCTCCTCCTAACCAGGATGTGAAACTTGCCCTAGTTCCACACCCGATTCAACTGCTAGAAATTTTGATCGATCCTCCCCCACTTGGATTTGACGAAGCTCTCTCATCCTATAAATCTGATGGATTCCCAACCCATCAAACCTCAAATAGCATGAAACAGCTATGACCTGCGCTTACCAAACTAGCGTTCCGCTAGCAGCCAATCACGATGATCGCCCAACTGCTGAAATCCAAAAGATTATCCCCTGAAATCCTAGCAGGTCCGATAGCTCCAATCACCTCCCATGCAAAATATAAAATTTCCCCCTTACACTTCCAATGAGAAACAACTCATGCAACTGTCACCACCATTGTCTTACTACCGCTCATCCCCTAGCAACGGTAGTGTTCGAGCCCAAAATTATTCCATTAACGACTGTCGATCCCACTAGATCAAAAGATACAACAACTGAACCCTGACTTCACTGTACAACTAACCCGCTAACCCTGACCATAGATCCTCCAAAAACGTACCCTTGAATTGATCCCATCAAGAACCGGAATATCAACCGAACACACTGAAACCTGCTCAACAAGATACGACCCATTGATGCTTCATTAAAGACTCTCGGCATGCATAATGGAATATAACAATCCTTGATAATATAACCCAAACAATAGCAGGGAACCAACCCGAGATATTGCTTACCCAAACCCAAGAAAAATTATAAATCAATACAAGTTTCTGATAATAACCCAGAAGAATGCAGAAGATAACATACCCGCAATAGCACCTGAAATAATCCTGACCTCCTCCGGCTGACACTACAATCCTCGGCTCCTCCCAGCTTGGGATCTTGTCCCATCCTCATGACTGTGACAACCCGAAATTTTCAAGCTTGTTTAATTAATTAAACCTATCAGTGTTAGACTCATTTGGCTTCCAGTTATCAATGTTTGGAAACTGTTTTGAGTGTTCTAACCCTAGTACATCAAAGGAATAAGAGTTTGGGAATAGCAGCTTAAGTTCTTAACTGCCTGCAACCGTAAACCTCCTCAAAAAGGGAGTTTACGGTCAAGACCAATGAGTTTACGGTCATGGTGACTGTAAACCCATCCCTATATATATGGAGGGTGATCACTCCAGCCATTCTTTTCCCTCCTTCAAGCCTTAGAACCGATTCTCTCTCAAAAAGCATAAACTTTTGCTTCCAAATCTTCAAGAACAAGTAAGTGATTCCTTCTTTGTGTGTTAGATCCTTCCTAAATCCATGTTTCACTCTTGATTCATCCAAGAGTTTCATCTTTTATCTAGATCATCAAATATCCTCAAGAACACGATTGTGTTTTGGACCGAAAACACCTTCTTTGCCTTCAAAAACCGTAAGTATCATCTTCCCTTTCATGATTCTAGTTACAATCCTTCATTTTGGACTTAAGATCAGCACTCTTTACTTGAACAAAAGAGTTTACGGTCTATGAATCTTCATAGACCGTAAACCCTAAAAAGGGTGTTCTTATAGCCTTTACCCATCCTAAGGCTAAGCATGGTCCCTAGAATCCGATGCCTTTGAATGAAGCCCTTGAAAACCATCATTTGTGCAAGATTTGATGAGTTTACAGTTGAATCTCCTTAGACCGTGAACTCTATGACCGTAAGGTCATTGGACCGTAAACACTAAGACCGTAAACTCCAAGGACCGTAAACACTTGGACCGTAAACTCCAATGGTCATACCTCTTTGACCGTAAACTCTATAAGGTGGCCATATACCCTAGTTATGCAATCATATGTGATTATATCCCATAAATCTTAGAGTTTCCTAGCCAATAAGGGTGTTACCCTTCTTATTTAGTCGTCTATGCACTAAATTCATACACATACATGTCTATATGTGTCTATTAGGATCATTGTGTGCTCAAGGTTACACCTGACACTCTGCAATCCTCTTCCAACCACACGTCAGAACCACTCACTACAGGTGAGTTCATACCCTTTAATCAACCTTTGAAATGATTTTAAATGCTTTTATGGGGGGAGGGGGGGGAATACAAGTTGAAACATTCTAGTTATTATATTAATCACACGTGATTAATAACTAGAACAAACAGAAAGATTTTCTATTACTTTCAAATTTTTATCAAACTTATGGATTTCAAATACTTCAAAACATTATATCAAGCTCTTTTAAATGCGAAATCCTTTATCAAACTCTTTTAAACTTATATTATTGTCAAACTCATGTCTATACAGATATATTTATATAAGTAAGATTTGAAGGACTTAGGACTGATAGCGCACTTTATTTCCTGTTCCTTGTTTCGTTGTGGACTTAGAGTACCCTGTTATTTGTCCGAAGGTCGTTGAAATCTTAGTTATATATCGTATATATGTGTTTAGATATAAAAGCTTTTACTTCAGTTCAATACCTTTGGGTAGCCAAGGGCATACAAACAACATTACTAGTAAACTATAATAGGTATAGTTTAAGAGATTACTACTCACTATTACTAGTACAATGAAACATACAAGAGTCAGTTCATTTATGAGTCGATACAAACCTACTATTATGAGAAACAATACACACTATACACTATACAAGAGAATATACTATACGCTAGTACAGAGAGAACATTACTACGCTATGACTTATTATACAAACACTAATATACGATAAATTAAATGTGAAATACTACTTCATGATACAACAATACATTGTTGTATCACTTTGTAACCAGAGTCTCCTGGACGGAGAGCGGGCATCGTGGGTATAGATCTATACGGGACAGACTCTCCCACACCCCGACTGCTAGCTACAGTCCCAGCCGGTAAGGCCAAGGGGTGACAAAATGTCACCTCACTATTTTATGACGCCAGAAGGTCGTCAAGTATTCAACCTTCGATTAGCATGGTTACAAACTAATTCATATCTAAACCTTTGATTATCAACTAAAGGCAATAGGACTCATTAAGGAGTATGGTACATTTAATACGACCTTGAGTCTTCATTTTTTTCATTTAATAGTCAGCAGTGTCACTGCTGAGGTAGAACATACAATTTTCCTTGTAGAGATTAGAAATGATTGGGAGAAAACATACTTTTGCACGGTAACAAAGTACTACTATATTTTTCCTACTATTACAAATACATATACAAACATTACATTTTTATACAGGAACAAACATGTAAAACAGGCGGGCCTCGGGTAGGAGGCTACATTATTTATAAGCAGGAAATATAGGATTTTCTGGGAAAACTGTACAAACTTTTCAAGGTTTTAATACAAACATAACGTGACTTTTAACTACTAAATGACACTAAATACTTATGAACTCACCAGCATTTATGCTTATACTCTCTTTCAAAATAACTTGTATTCTCAGGGAACTAGTAAGACAGGTACACCCATGCAGCTTTTGAAGGACGGAGTGGATCCAAGACTCGTCTATATTTTGATGTATACATTTTTGGTGTCATTTAAACCTTACAAAAGAACACTCATGTAATTAATTATTCCATTAATGCAATGGATGTTGTTGCTTGTTTACTATTATGAATTGTTATGATACTATACATGACGTCCTCCGCCCCAGAACGTTTCCGCCGTTCCGGTTTTGGGGTGCGACAATGACCATCAGAGATCCTTAATGAAACCAGAGCAGATGCACTCACTGCTCTACCCCTCAACATCTGACAGTAGACCTTCTAGCGGCCCATTGGATTCAGCAAAAGCATAACGGATTTACCCTACTACAACCTCGACCTGAAGGCCTCGAGATGACCATCCAAGAGTTCCAAAATCCCTTCCTCGACTGACCAACAATCACAAGGGCCTGCTCCAAAATACGACGGGTAATCTATGACCAGATGAGCTCCCGCATCCGCGCGTCGACCAACTCAGTACCTGCACCTGAACCTGAACCTAAACCTGAACCTCCTTCCTAAGAGCTCATCACCATATAGAAAACAATATGCAAAATGATCAAAACATGCCCAATAATCCTCATTCCACAGGCTCCGTAGATTCTTCGAAACTTTCTCTGATTCGAGTATGGATCCTGTGCTTTCAGTAGTACGGGCCCAATACTACCTTCCACACCTAGCCATACTTTCCTCCGGAATCATCCCAAATCCTCTAGGTTACCTTCTCAAACTGATATTCCACATGATCTCTAATCAGCGCAACTAAACCCACTGAAGCACCTCCTAGGATTACCCTAGGTTCCCGACCTCACCCTGCCATCAGCTGCTGAGAACTCCTCATAATGCAATTACCTACCTCATGAACATAATCACATGAAACAAAGCTTAGATAATCCTTCAAGTAACAGACTCAACCTTACAACGGTTAGACTCAAACGAGAGTTGTGCAATTGGGTCAAATCTGTCACTCTGAGATTATCCAACCATTTCCACATGTGACTTGACATATTCACTTAATAGCTAACTCACATCACTTTTGAGTTCCACAAAACACAAATCAAGCAACATTCGTGCAGTAACACTCCAATCCACAAAATGATCATGAGCATCCAATCCCACATACTAAAACTAATACTATAAGCTCCCACTCCCGCTACTTATTACCTTACGCATACAAATTATACCCAATCTAGCATCCCATGCTTCCTATGCTACAAGGCAACACATATCAGGCCATTCTACCATAGACTAATCAGAACTAGCATGCAAGTCTATAAGCTCATACAATAGGCACACAGGGCATCTATCCTAGCATTCTATCATGCAAACACAGAGCAGATCCTTAGTCCTAACTAGCATGCAATACACAGATTCATAAATCAAATCATATCAGATAACATGTCTGGGTATTTTGGGAAAACCTACTTGAGTTCGGTAGATTGCATGCACCACACCCTTTCTTGTTTTAGAAAACTTGTTTTTCCTTTTTAAATCATTTTTCTTTAATTTTAAAAAACTTTACCAAATCTTCAGTTTGAGTTCAGACACCCCCGAGAGTATGTATCAATCCCTCAAACCAAGGCTCTGATACCAACTTATAACGTTCCAAATATCAGACCCAAAAAGTTCCATTTTAATTTAATAAAATCAGTATTTCAAAAACATCATCAATACAATCCCAATAAAACAAGTGTATCAATCGACCTATGAAATCAGAGTAAATCACAAAATGTAGAACGAGGTGGTGTGTACCCTGCAATCATCCCAAGCTCCTACCGTTGAAACCAAAAACACCTGAAACATAAACTGAAAATCGTAAGCACAAAGCTTAGTGAGTTCCCCAAGTTACCACATACTACACATACATAAATCACATATTGGGCCCCCGTCCTCCATCGGGTCTCGCCCGGTATCGAGTCCCACTCGGCCTTGGGCCCTATCCAACAACGAGCCCCGCTCGGCTTCGGGCCCCGCCCACTTATCGAGCCCCACCCGACATCAGGCCTTTCCCGGTAAGCACAAATACACATACTGATAACTAGCATACAATATACTCATCAGTCCCCGCCTGGCATCGGGCCTTGCCCGGTTAGCATACCATCACATAACACATGCAAGAGTCACGCAAAGATCTAGCATCCTAACATATAACCCATGGGTCGGCATTGGTGCCTTCGACCAGCTAATCATAGTTAGGAAACTCACCTCGCACTTCCGAATCTCACATAAGGAATCTCTGGCTGTTGACCTGCAAGAATCCTCGCGCTATCAATCACAAGTTAATCATCCATCAATAATCGGATCCGATCCATACTAAATGTCCAAACTAGGGTAAAAGACTTTTTTACCCTCTTCATAACTTGGCCCAGAGCCAAGGCCCAATTCCATAATCCAAAAGCCCAAATTCTAATTAAACACGCAAGGCCCAAATATGGCCCAATTTCCAAATTGGGCCCAAACCTCATAGTGGGCCTTTCAAAATAATTATCAATCCAAAACCTGATGGCCCAACACGGCCCAAAGCATCTAAGCCGAAAGGTTAGCCCAAAACGAAGCCTAAACATCGAAATCAATTCATGCTGAGTATGTGGGGCGTACTCAGCTTGTATGCTAAGCGTAGTGGCTTAAGGGCTTGTACGTTGCACGTACTCCTCCACTCAGCCCAAACTCATTTTCTTCCTTAATCCATTAAGACATTGGTTTAAAATATAGATTTGACTTCCTTGCGATGGATAATCATGTGAAGTTGCTAACTTTATGTTCATGCATGACTAAATGAAGCTCTTAAAGCTCAAAAGGACTTATTGGGTGACTTAACACATGCATGTGACCTTAAACCTCATAAATCTTGCACCTTTATGCATAAAAACCTCATAACAACTCAGATCCAAAAGAATAAGTCCTTCAAACAACTTAACTCATCAATCAACACACAAAGGGACCCAAAAGCATGAAAATCAAGACAATAATTGATCTAAGCTTTAATAAGTCAATATTTGAACTTGATACCTCTAGGAGCTTGCAAAGTGGTGAATGATTTTGGATCTCTAAGTTCCCCACCAAGCTATGAACCTTCATCCTTCTTCAATCTCTTCAAAATGAGCAAAACAACACCAAATTCTCCTCAAGAGCTCAAATGCACATTAATGGAGGCTAAGTGTCGATTTAAGGTTTTAGGAGGCTTGGGGGCTGGTAAAGAGGCCAACCCTAAAGACTTAAGATGCTTAAATTGATGGGTTTTGAGCATTCTAACACTTCCTAAGTGTACATGCAACCCTAATAACCTTGGATCTATGTTTGTCTAATAATCTTGCAAAGTTGAATTCCAAGGTTATATTCCTATCTAGCATACATGGGGAACATTTTTAACTTGAATGAAAGATAGAATAACTTACCTTGTTGTTGATTATGATCCTTGAAACCTTGTGAGCCTATCACCCCAAGTGTGATGCCTCAAATGCTTCACACAACACCAAATGCAATTGGAATGACTTTAGAGAGAATACACACTTCTAAAATCGGCCTAGCCCTCTTGTTTCTTATTGTCGCCGATTTTGGTGGAGAACATGTTGCATATATAGTGTGTCACATCTAGGGTTACACCATGTAAACCCTAATGTGGCATGACTCTTCATTTCCATGACCCATGGGTTTGTAACTCCCATGGAGCCTTCATGGAGCATTCAATGGGTTTAACCCAACTTGATTATCCATGGAGCCTTTTAGCCCACTATACAAGTTATGGATGATTTACATGATCAACCCATATATTTAATTAGTCATCTTTTGATCACTCAATTAATCCTAGATTAATTCTTGATCAATACTAATTAAATAATACTATTAATATATTAGAACTTATAATATATTAATAAACCACAAGTGTTATTTCTCTCATTTAGTCTATCCAAATGCATGATGCCATGCAACCCAAATGGACCATGCCGGGTCGGGTCAAGTACATACCAGAAATAGTTATGGACTTAGACACCTTATCCAACAGTCTCCCACTTTGATAAGTCTAATAACTATAACTGCAAGTATGACTTCATGAACCGATCAACAATCGTAGCTCTTTTCAAGGTTTCTCGGAACTGAGAAGATGATGATACGCCATTTCAGATAAGTGATCATATAATCCTCTGTTCTAGATATCAGCCGGACAAATACATGGAACAATGTCTTACTTATTGTCCAGCAGTTTGTTTCCCGATTTCCGATTTGTTTGACAAAGAACTTAATTGAACACATCAACTTAGTTCTGACCGGGCCCGGTACATAGGTCAAAACAAAATCATCGAGGGGCCCAGATATCAGCTTCTAATCCAATAAGGAACAGATAAACTTTGACTCATATGTTTGTTCTACTACTCATTTAATTATACACAAGAGCACGTTTTATAACATCGAGTTACCAATGCGTTTTCGTACAATCAATGCATAACCAACTCATAAGTAACAAATCATATATCTACGTTTGAAGACTTATATGATATTACCGTCTCACGATCACTCGAGATAAATTCCATGAAGTGATTCCAGTGAGCGTGGGTTGAATCCAATGCTCAGAACTTATGAGCACTCATGAGTGTTGTAGCCATGTCCAACAACTTAGACCTCTGCAACCAATCATGACAGTCTTGATTCATACCTACTTCCGACATATGACCGACTGTGTAGGTTCGAATAATATAATATACCAAACATAATTATTCTGGAAGTCAACACATGTAAAAGAAATATAGTAAACGATCGACAAGAGATAGCAACACTTTACTCATAAATAAAACACCTTTTATTCATCATCTAATGTCAATTACACTTTACAAATTTCAAGGTTATCTAACTACTAAATCTAATATCATCCTTCAGCCCTATGCTCCGAGCATGCTGGAGATGCTTAACCCGAGTCAGTCCCTTCGTCAGGGGATCTGCTGGATTCTCATCCGATGATACCCTCTTTGCCACGAGGAGTCCTTCTTCTATTCGATGTCTGATGAAATGGTATTTTCTGTCGATGTGTCTGGATCTCCCGTGATCCCTTGGTTCCTTGGCTAAGGCAACTGCACTTTCACTATCACAGAAAATTTCCATTGACTCTTTAATAGCTGGTACAACTCCAAGGTCTCCAATGAAGTTCTTCAGCCATATCGCCTCCTTTGCTGCCTCGCTAGCTGCTATATCCTCTGATTCGCAAGTTGAATCAGCCACTGTCTCTTGCTTGGAACTCTTCCAAGAAATTGCTCCTCCATTTAAGGTAAAGACCCAGCCTGACTGAGAGCGGAAATTATCCCTATCAGTCTAAAAGCTAGCATCACTATACCCTACAACTCTCAAGTCTTCACTCCCACCGAGGGTAAGGACCCAGTCCTTAGTCCTCCGTAGGTACTTGAGGATATTCTTTACCGCAGTCCAGTGTGCCTTGCCAGGGTTCCCCTGATACCTGACAAACCATGCTCAAAGCAAAGGCTACATCAGGTCGAGTACACGTCATAGCATACATGATCGATCCTACAGCCGAAGCATAAGGTATTCGACTTATTTCTGCTATCTCAGCCTCAGTACTAGGGCTTTGTGTTTTACTCAATCTGGCATTACTCTGGATGGGTAACTCTCCTTTCTTGGAGTCCTGCATGCTGAATCTCTTCAACACCTTATCCAAGTAAGTACTCTGACTAAGTCCAATTAGTCTTTTACTCCGGTCTCTCAAGATCCTTATCCCTAGAATATATGCAGCTTCTCCTAGGTCCTTCATAGAGAAACACTTCCCAAGCCAGGACTTGACTTCCTGCAGAGTTGGGATGTCATTTCCTATGAGTAGTATGTCATCCACATACAATACCAAAAAGCTAACTATACTCCCACTAGCCTTGACATATACACAAGATTCATCTTCACTCCTAGAAAAGCCAAATTCCTTGACTTTCTCATCAAAGCAAAGATTCCATCTGCGAGGTGCTTGCTTTAACCCATAAATGGATTTCTCAAGCTTACACACTCTATTAGGGTACTCTGTGTTGACAAAACCCTCTGGCTGACCCATGTAAACATCCTAAGATAGTCGAGGAACTCTGAACTAAGATACTCACCACCTCGATCGGATCGAAGCATCTTAATGTTCCTGCCCAATTGATTCTCGACTTCCTGTTTAAACTCTTTAAACCTCTCAAAAGTCTCTGACTTATGCTTGATTAAGTAGACATATCCATATCTACTGTAATCATCAGTAAAAGTCAAATAATAACGATTAGCATCCCTTGTGGCATGTTTGAAGGGCCCACACACATCCGTGTGTATAAGATCCAACAAACCTTCACCCCTCTCACAAGAACCTGTGAAGGGTGACTTTGTCATTTTTTCAAGTAAGCAAGATTCGCAACTACCATCTGACTTTAGGTCAAATGACTCCAATACTTCATCCTTTTGGAGTTGGCCTATGCGTTTCTTGCTTATATGTCCAAGATGACAATGCCATAATGATGCTTTATCCAAGTTATTATCATTAACAGAATCAATACACAATACATTATTTCCTAAGTTATCAACCACGTTTACAGTTTCATACACACCATCACAAGGTAATGCTTTAAAATAAAGAACATTATTAAAGAAAGCATTAATCGAACCAACTTCATTATCAAATGAAAAGGTGAAACGTTTTTTATACAATGCATGAAAGGAAATAATATTTCTTGCCATTTCTGGCGAATAACAACATTTATTCAAATCTAAACTAAACCCACTACTTAGCGATAAAGTATAAACTCCAATCTTTGTGACAGGTAAAGCTTTCCTATTCCCCATGATTAAGTTTATTCTTCCATGCTCCACATTCTCACTTCTTCTTAGTCCCTGCAAATCAGAACAGATATGAATACCACAACCGGTATCAAGGACCCAAGAGTTAGAATGTGGTGAGTTATTAGATAAGATAGTGTAAATACCTGCATGGTTGGGTTTAACTTTCCCATCCTTCACATCTTGTTGGTACTTTGGGCAGTTCCGCTTCCAATGTGACTTTTCATGGCAATAGAAGCATTCAGCCTCTTTAGGGTCAGAAGAAGGAGTGACAAAACCTTTCTTGGTTCCACTTGAAGAAGAGCCATCAAGGGTCCTAGCCTTGGTACCCTTCGAAGAGCTCTTCCTCTTCTTCCCTCTACCTTTCCCGATTGCCAAAACCGAGGCGGAGTTTGGAGTAGGAGTGTTAACAACCGACTTACCCTTCAGACCTGTTTATGCGGTCTTGAGGAGTCCCTGAAGTTTGTTGAGTGTGACCTCTTCCTTATTCATGTGATATGTCATGCGGAATTGATCATAGCATGATGGTAAGGAGTGCACAATGATATCTATTGCAAGCTCCTCAGGGAAGTTCACATTAAGCTTCAGCAACCGATCCACATACCTTTGCATTTTCTGCATGTGGCTCGTGACGGATTCCCCGTCCTTCATCATGGTTGTTATGATAGAGCATATGATTTCATACCTCTCTTGTCGTGCACTTTGATGGTATCTTTCCATCAGATCTTGGTGCATTTCAAAAGGGTAGAAGTCCTCATAGGACTTTTGGAGTTCCGCTGTCATGGTGGCCAACATGATGCATGCCACTTTTGTACCATCCCTTTCATGTGCCCGGAAGTCAGCGATCTCCTGGGGAGTTGCAGTGGTCTCATCAATCTCCTTAAGCTCCTTGTCAAGGACATATTCTTTGTCCTCGTAGCGGGTAATCATCCTGATGTTTCTGATCCATTCATTGAAGTTGGATCCATCAAAAGTGACTTTCCCACACAAGTTCATAAGGGTAAAGGAGCCATGAGCAGCATTGTTTGAAGACATCTGAAAGAAGAGAACAAGATTAGTTTAGATATTAAGAGAGTCCTTAATAAAACACCCAAATGTAATATTAAGGCTAGGATCCAATCACAATATATTATAACTTAGAAGAGGTATGCCGTAATCCAAGCTATAACATATTTGAAAGGTAGGTGAATGACGATTCACCAATTTCCACCATGAAAAACGAAATATAAATATTAGGTTTTTAATTGGTTCTTAGAAATTCCTAGATTCTTTTGAGATTCAATGAACTTTTCAAAGGCATGTTTCAATCTCGAGTGTGCCCTCCAAGTTTTGTGACTGGGATACCGAGGATCACAAAACGAGGTGTGAAGTAACCATGCAAATCACTTGGTACCCTCAAGGTTTATCACTCAATCGATGTGCCGGTAAACCACACACGCTCCACCGATGCTATGGTAAACCTTAAGTCACCCTTTACCTACCTTGTTAAGTCCAAGTTAGTGTGCGGGTTAACCACACACGCTCCACCAACGACTTAAACAAAGTGTAAAGTGTAATTTCATGGATTAGCACCTTATTCACATTTTCCTAAAGTAACTAAGATTGGGAATTTAATAAAAGCATTTAGTTACTTTATAATATTCATCATACTTTTAATGAGAATTTATAAGTCCTTGTCTTACCCGTTCGGCTAACGACCCTCCACCGATCAAGGAAGCGGTGGGTGAGAGTGGACACCCATTAAGTTGCCATTTTATAGGCAACAACCTTATACCCCCCTTATAGACCGGCTTCGTGAATGAGGCGTACTAGCGGTAAGACGAATTGTTGTTATACATATATATATTAGTAACTTATAATATTATAAAGTATAAGGGTTGAATTTTAACTTTTAAAATTCTAAGGGTTGGAGCTAAAGTTTTAATCAAGACTTTACATGTTCCAAAACTTGAGGGCAAGTTTTGTAAACTTCCAAAACTTTTCATTTCTTATAACTTATGAATTAATTGAGTAATAAAAATGAAGACTCTTCATTTTTATAACTCTTGTGTTCTTTTAATGGCTTTAATAAAAGTGAGACTTTTGGTTTTCCATAACTTGAGGACAAGTTATGGACTCCATTAAAACACATTATGATCATGAACTAAACTACCATGAAGGTTACAAACAATTCCTATGATCATCTAATCTTCATAAGTTCAAGAACATGAATATGAACACTTTCAAGAATCAAAAATTACACTTAAAAAAAACTTGTAATTTTAATAATTGCCATTGTAAATGGATTAGCATAAACATTACACCATCTAAAACAAGCTTTAAAACATCAAAACAGTTTAGGGTAATGTTTCTAGTCCATTTCCAGCAACAAATGTGCAAACTTTCATACGAGCAGAAAACAGAAAAAACGATTTTTTTTCAAGCTGTTTGCACAAAAAAAAACAAACAAACAAACAAACCTATGCTCTGATACTACTGACGGGTTTTGAGCATTCTAACACTTCCTAAGTGTACATGCAA
Organism: Lactuca virosa; assembly: GCF_052849685.1. Taxonomy (NCBI): domain Eukaryota; kingdom Viridiplantae; phylum Streptophyta; class Magnoliopsida; order Asterales; family Asteraceae; genus Lactuca; species Lactuca virosa. The sequence goes on from NC_136426.1 coordinate 148,417,025, forward strand.
CCCTAATAACCTTGGATCTATGTTTGTCTAATAATCATGCAAAGTTGAATTCCAAGGTTATATTCCTATCTAGCATACATGGGGAACATTTTTAACTTGAATGAAAGATAGAATAACTTACCTTGTTGTTGATTATGATCCTTGAAACCTTGTGAGCCTAGCACCCCAAGTGTGATGCCTCAAATGCTTCACACAACACCAAATGCAATTGGAATGACTTTAGAGAGAATACACACTTCTAAAATCGGCCTAGCCCTCTTGTTTCTTATTGTCGCCGATTTTGGTGGAGAACATGTTGCTTATATAGTGTGTCACATCTAGGGTTACACCATGTAAACCCTAATGTGGCATGACTCTTCATTTCCATGACCCATGGGTTTGTAACTCCCATGGAGCCTCCATGGAGCATTCAATGGGTTTAACCCAACTTGATTATCCATGGAGCCTTTTAGCCCACTATACAAGTTATGGATGATTTACATGATCAACCCATATATTTAATTAGTCATCTTTTGATCACTTAATTAATCCTAGATTAATTCTTGATCAATACTAATTAAATAATACTATTAATATATTAGAACTTATAATATATTAATAAACCACAAGTGTTATTTCTCTCATTTAGTCTATCCAAATGCATGATGCCATGCAACCCAAATGGACCATGCCGGGTCGGGTCAAGTACATAGCAGAAATAGTTATGGACTTAGACACCTTATCCAACAGTCTCCCACTTGGATAAGTCTAATAACTATAACTGCAAGTATGACTTCAAGAACCGATCAACAATCGTAGCTCTTTTCAAGGTTTCTCGGAACTGAGAAGATGATGATACGCCATTTCAGATAAGTGATCATATAATCCTCTGTTCTAGATATCAGCCGGAAAAATACATGGAACAATGTCTTACTTATTGTCCAGCAGTTTGTTTCCCGATTTCCGTTTTGTTTGACAAAGAACTTAATTGAACACATCAACTTAGTTCTGAGCGGGCCCGGTACATAGGTCAAAATAAAATCATCGAGGGGCCCAGATATCAGCTTCTAATCCAAGAAGGAACAGATAAACTTCGACTCATATGTTTGTTCTACTACTCATTTAATTATACACAAGAGCACGTTTTATAACATCGAGTTACCAATGCGTTTTCGTACAATCAATGCATAACCAACTCATAAGTAACAAATCATATATCTAGGTTTGAAGACTTATATGATATTACCGTCTCACGATCACTCGAGATAAATTCCATGAAGTGATTCCAGTGAGCGTGGGTTGAGTCCAATGCTCAGAACTTATGAGCACTCATGAGTATTGTAGCCATGTCCAACAACTTATACCTCTGCAACCAATCATGACAGTCTTGATTCATACCTACTTCCGACATATGACCGACTGTGGAGGTTCGAATAATATGATATACCAAACATAATTATTCTGGAAGTCAACACATGCAAAAGAAATATAGTAAACGATCGACAAGAGATGGCAACACTTTACTCATAAATAAAACACCTTTTATTCATCATCTAATGTCAATTACACTTTACAAATTTCAAGGTTATCTAACTACTAAATCTAATATCATCCTTCAGCCCTATGCTCCGAGCATGCTGGAGATGCTTAACCCGAGTCAGTCCCTTCGTCAGGGGATCTGCTGGATTCTCATCCGATGATACCCTCTTTTCCATGAGGAGTCCTTCTTCTATTCGATGTCTGATGAAATGGTATTTTCTGTCGATGTGTCTGGATCTCCCGTGATCCCTTGGTTCCTTGGCTAAGGCAACTGCATTTTCACTATCACAGAAAATTTCCATTGGCTCTTTAATAGCTGGTACAACTCCAAGGTCTCCAATGAAGTTCTTCAGCCATATCGCCTCCTTTGCTGCCTCGCTAGCTGCTATATACTCTGATTTGCAAGTTGAATCAGCCACTGTATCTTGCTTGGAACTCTTCCAAGAAATTGCTCCTCCATTTAAGGTAAAGACCCAGCCTGACTGAGAGCGGAAATTATCCCTATCAGTCTGAAAGCTAGCATCACTATACCCTACAACTCTCAAGTCTTCACTCCCACCGAGGGTAAGGACCCAGTCCTTAGTCCTCCGTAGGTACTTAGGGATATTCTTTACTGCAGTCCAATGTGCCTTGCCAGGGTTCCCCTGATACCTGCTAACCATGCTCAAAGCAAAGGCTACATCAGGTCGAGTACACGTCATAGCATACATGATCGATCCTACAGCCGAAGCATAAGGTATTCGACTCATTTCTGCTATCTCAGCCTCAGTACTAGGGCTTTGTGTTTTACTCAATCTGGCATTACTCTGGATGGGTAACTCTCCTTTCTTGGAGTCCTGCATGCTGAATCTCTTCAACACCTTATCCAAGTAAGTACTCTGACTAAGTCCAATTAGTCTTTTACTCCGGTCTCTCAAGATCCTTATCCCTAGAATATAGGCAGCTTCTCCTAGGTCCTTCATAGAGAAACACTTCCCAAGCCAGGACTTGACTTCCTGCAGAGTTGGGATGTCATTTCCTATGAGTAGTATGTCATCCACATACAATACCAAAAAGCTAACTATACTCCCACTAGCCTTGACATATACACAAGATTCATCTTCACTCCTAGAAAAGCCAAATTCCTTGACTTTCTCATCAAAGCAAAGATTCCATCTGCGAGGTGCTTGCTTTAACCCATAAATGGATTTCTCAAGCTTACACACTCTATTAGGGTACTCTGTGTTGACAAAACCCTCTGGCTGACCCATGTAAACATCCTCAGCCAACTTTCCATTAAGGAAAGCGGTTTTGACATCCATTTGCCATATTTCATAGTCATGAAATGCGGCTATGGCTAACAGAACCCTAATAGACTTAATCTTGGCCACTGGAGAAAAGGTCTCATCATAATCAACTCCCGGAGTTTGTGAGAAACCCTTTGCAACCAGTCGTGCCTTATAAGTGTGTACATTACCATCCATGTCGGTCTTCTTCTTGAAGATCCATTTGTACCCTACAGTCTTACGACCTGGTACATTCTCAACCAAGTTCCAAACTTGATTGTCATACATGGACTGTATCTCGCTGTCCATTGCCTCTTTCCACTTGGCTGACTCAGGGCCTGCAATGGCTTCCGCGTAACTGTTAGGTTCATCCATACCTATCAGTGTCTCATCACTGATAAGTGTATCACCTTCCACAGTAATATGGAATCCATAGTAATGCTAAGGTGCATTCCTAACCCTTGTGGAACGCCTCAGAGGTACAGACTTGTCAATTGGCTCAACAGAAGTTTCCTCCTCAAGTTAAGTGCTAGGGTTTGAAGTTCCTTCACCACTTGACTCTTGAATTTCTTCAAGGTCAACTTGCCTCCCACTGTCTCCTTGGCTTATGAACTCTCTCTCTCGAAAGACTCCAAAAAGGTAACGAGAAGCTCTACGCTTTTAACAACTCATACCTGCCATAAAATTTCCCTAATAAGAATCCAATTCCATAAAACCCGAACTAACACTTTACCGAAATACCCATTGGCTCCAAAACACAAACCGAACACCCGTATCATCCATATTACATCACCCGCCTCCCAATGAGAAAAAATTCGGAACAGGGCGTTACAGCGCTACACAACATTTGTTTCAACTTTTGGAATGCAGTTTCCTACTTATCTCCCCAATCGAACCTTGTTACTTTTTATGTTAATGTAGTGTGAGGCTTGGCTATCTTGGAAAAATTCTCTAAGAATCTCTTATGGTAGTCGGCAAGGCCTAATAACTGTCACACTTCTGTTGGCATCCTCGATGCAACCCAATTCTTAATCGCTTCGATTTTTTTGGGTCCACATGTATCCCTTTTTTACTTACCATATTCCCTAGGAAGTGTACATGTCTGGTCTAAATTTCGCATTTGGAGAATTTTGCGTATAATTTTTCATTCCTCAGCAGTTCCAAGATCAATTGCAGATGTTGACTGTATTCTTCATTGGTTCGTGAATAGATTAGAATGTCATCAATTGTAACAACCCAAATACATTGATAAAATTTTTTGTTTTTAAAAACCATTACTTCCATACATTATATGTCTCAAGGTCAACCACAATACAAAATGTCAAAACATTAGAGTACAAATAATCATAAGTGCAGAAACATGAGGGGGGATGTTGTACCATCACGTCAGGCCCTTCCCTTTTATACCGGAAGTAACTGAAACCATAAACATAGGTTGTAAGCACAAAGATTAGTTAGTTCCCCAAAGTACCACATTCCATATTAATCAGTGGACCCAGCCCTGGGATATATTCCAACCAACATACAATCATGGGCCCAGCCCTGGGGTGTATTACAACCTAAACATACAATAATGGTCCTAACCCTATGGTGTTTTTCAACCCAATACATATCAATGGATCCAGCCCTGGGGTGTCTTTCAACCCAATACATATCAATGGGCCCATCCCTGGGGTGTCTTTCAACACAATACATATCAATGGGCCCCAACGTGGGGTATATTTCAACCCAAACATACATGAAAAAGACACAAAGACAATTAGCATCCAACATAACCCAATTTAGTGGGCCGAAATTGGTGCCTTCGACCCATAAGTATAGTGAGAAGACTCACCTCTAACTGAAGATAAATTAATCACACACTTGATTTGCTGCTACCACGGCTCCTCACACTAATCATAACCCAAAATCAACCCTAATTACTAATTGGGATTTTAACCCATATAATCAATGGTCCAAATCATATTTTATCTTACTAAGGGAAAAAGACCAGTTTGCCCTTCATATACATGACCCAATTATTCAAGGCCCAAATCCCATAATTTCCCAATGACCAAAAATGGCCCAAATAGGTTTCTGGGAATACGCCATGCGTACGTGTTGCGAGTCTCAAAAAGGTTATGGGGTAAAAAGCCCACTACGTCATACATACTCAGGGGTTATGCCCTGCGTAACCATCTGAAGTCCAAACTCTTAACTAAGCTCTTAATGCTTAAAGACCTAACGTTCAAACTCAGATCTAATCCTAATGAATGTCTAAAAACATAAAGTTGCAACCTTTATGCCTTTGCATGGCTACAAAGAGTCCAAAAACCAATTCTAAGTCTTATTAATGGCCCCAAAGCATATTAGATCTAGCATGGATGAATGGGAAAGACTGAGATCCAATTTTTATGAATCACAAAGCTCTGAAATGAAGATAAACACTCCTCATTAGGTGTGGAGTTACTCAAACTCCCATGATCCAAGACTATTTGACCAAAATGAACAAAACTTTAATAACTAGGAGATCTAAAGAAATATGCATCAAGTCCAGAACTTTATACCACCTAGAGGTTGCTAAAGAGGTGTAAATCCCAGATCTATAAATGTTTGAAGCTTCCAAGTGCATTCCAAAGATCTCCTTCCTTCAATAATGGACATAAAACACTCAAAAAGCTCAAATTCACACCAAGGAAAATTAGGGTTTGCAAAGGGGCGTTTAGAAGATGGATGTTGAAGGTAAGCGAGGGATTAAGATCATAATGTGCTTTAACTATGGTCCAAACCCTAAAAATTAGAGGTTGGAGGTAAGGGAGGTTAAGGTCATAACTTCCGACTTTTGTGACTCGCAACCTGTCACGTACTTGATGTATCAACTCAGTGGTCTTAAGCACTATTTCAGTACTCCCCATGACCCGATGCCCGACCTCGCCCCAACAACTCTCATTAAGCTCTTAATGCTTAAGACCAAACGTCCAAACTCAAATCTAAACTCTAGATAAGGTCTTAAACCATAAAGTTGCCAACTTTACTCCTTTGCATGTCTTAATGGGACCTAAAATCCGCTTTTATCCGTCTAAACTTATAATATGAACATCAACTTAAGCATGATTCATCAAAAGCCATCAAGATGATATTTTTATGGTCCTAGTAACTCCATAATGGATAAAGTTTCCAAATTTAACCATTAGAATGGTCCAACCAACCAAGATCTAGTCTTTAAGTCTCAAAGGGACCAAAAATGCATCTTTTCTAACGTAGTCCATTAACTCCAAGTCTCAAGATTTTAGATCTGAATCAATATGATGTTTAGATAAATAAAGTTTCCAACTTCATCCATAACAAGGTAACAAACTTTCAAGATCTAAACTTTATGCACTAAAGTGACCAAAAGCTCATAACACCCCAAAACTAGCTAGATCTAACAAATGCATCATCAAGATTCAAGCTTTATACCTCTAGAAGAAAGATAAAGGTGAACAAAGTCTGGATCTACAAGCTCCAATGTAACCAACACTTCTACAATGAGTTCCTTCTTCTCCAAGGTGCTCCAAGAACACTCCAAAGCACTTAAAAGCACCTTATTTTTTCTCACAAGGCTCAAACTAGGGTTAGGGTTTCAAGAGAGGGTGTTGGAGAAGTGGAGGCTGAGAATAGAATGGTCTTAGGGGAGTTAAGGAGCTTAAATAGGGCTCAAACCACGAAAATAGGGTTTGGGCATTGATCGCATACACCCAACGTACTCAATTTATGCCCACCGGACTAGGTTTTCCCTAGTACGCCTAGCGTACACGTTGAGTACCCCCAACGTATGCGACTCAACCCAAAACTGCCATAAATTCAAATGGTCATAACTTCCTCATTTAAACTATGATTTTGATGATCTTTATATCCACGGAAAGGTGTTGAGAAGCTCTATCGCCCTATCAACTCTCCTTTGCCTTAAAACTTACCGAACGTAAATCCAAAATTCATAAAAGGCTCGAACCATCACTTTACGATTATACCCTTAGGCTCCAAAGCACTGACCAAACTCTCGAATCACCTAATCTACATTACCCACATACAAAGGGGTCTAAATCTCTTTTTTCCCCAAGGCCCGCAGCCTTATGATAACGGGTCTTCGGGCCACGGCCCCGAATTATGAAAAGATTTGAAACAGGGTGTTACAACTCTCCCCCACTTAAATTAGATTTCGTCCTCGAAATTACTCATTGCTACTCTCCATGCAATCAGACGATCCGACCAACTCTTCCAGATCCCTGATGAAATTCGACCCCAACATACGATGGCGTTCCAATAATCAAACCCATTCTTTAGCATGACTCGTATGCTTATGACGAACGAATGCCTGCTCCCACTAACCTTAACGAATGAAGAGCTGCCATCACTACTCAGCTCAAATCCTGTAATCCAATACCTTATCCGACTTCCCGACATGCAAAACCATTTCGAAATTCTATCATAAGGACCTATATCTACAATCCGAATTGAAGAAATCATCACGATCCTAAATCATCTAGCTGACACTCTTGGAAGACAGAATCCTAACCATACCTTATTGTTGAAAAGATCTTTCATATTAACAAAGGCGACTCCCAACACGAGTGTCAACCCCTTGTGTCAATTGGGAACATAACTCACGTCCTGAAATCCAAAGATTTACCCTTTCATTCCATTCAAAATCTTCCGATTCCACGAAGACCTTCCACTAATCCGAGATATAAAATCCCTAATCCACGGAGAGGACTGGTAGTCTCAAACCTGATCCAACCACCAGGCTCCTACTAAGAGTCTAACTGATAAAGGCTACCCTATCCTATTCATCATGTAACACCCATAAAATCACAAGAAATTTAAACTTTTAAAATCAACCCGATTCATAAATTGTTTAGAATCATAGTTTTCCAAAACATTTTCCAACATCAGAGTCTCCCAAAATCATAAGTCATAAACAAGAGGATGTCTACGGTCATGCCTTCGCCTTCCCGCGGTCATCTAAAGTACCTGAAAACATAACCCAAAATTGTAAGCCAGCGCTTAGCGAGTCCCCCCAAAGTACCAACACATAAACAGATAACATATTAAATAATAGCATGTATTGGGTCTACAGCTAAAAGATGGGATTACCCCTGAGCCCACATCATAAGTCTGGCTTGACCTTAGGGCCCACAACTTATGTCTGCCTTGCTCCGTGACCAAATAAGTCATTAGACTAAAATACCATCAAGCCCTTAGTACGATTCTGGCATATCACCCGGTCCTCATTTTGTATCTGGAATGCTCCTGAGCCCTCAGTATGTGTCTGGCATGCCCTACCCGACCCTCAACTCATATCTGGAATGATCCAAGGTTTTTTGGCTACAACACGAAGCCTCAACCTACCACAATATGTCGACATATAACAGATAACAAACATATACAGATAATCATACAGACAGAATCACAGGTAGTCCTACAGATCTACCAGACTACCATATCGGCAACTAGCATAATCATGCATATCTATTCAATACTCAGCATATCAATGAATAACAGGATATCAAACCAATGGGCCGGCCTTGGTGCCTTTGACCCGTAAGTACAGTGAAGAGAACTCACCTCATAGACTGGATAAAAGTTGATGAGGTCTCGACTCCGAATCTCAGCTCTAACCGTCACCTATCCAACCAAATGACCAATCTCAATCAATATCCCAAAATACCCAAAATACCCTTAAGTCAAACTTGGTTAAAGTTAAAGTCAAAATGGTCAAATCAACTGAGTCAACCCAGCCGAGTCACCACAGAGTGAGTATGCGGGGCGTACTCCCTATATACATTGGGCATACTCGCATGTTGACCACCATCGGGGTGGTTGACCTCGTACGTGGGGCGTACTCCCAAAAGCCCAAAAATATCATTAAGTGCTTAATGGATTAAGCACTCACGTTCATTTTTCAAATCCATGGCTAAAATACAATATAAAGTGTCTTAAAAGAGCAAAAACTTAGATCTACAATATAAAGTGATAAAGATGCAACCTTTATGCCTTCAATATGTTGCAAACCAAGAAGAAATCCCAGATCCAAAGTGCTCTCAACTCCAAGATCTTCTCACCACCTTCTTCATTCTTCAAAACCACTCCAAAACTCTCTTAAAGGCTCAAAATTTGTTCTCTCTTCCTCTAGGGTTGCTTGAGGGTCGATATCACAGAAGGAGGTTGGGTAAGAAGAGGATATGAGTCCATAAGGTTGCTTAAATATGAGCCAAAACCCTAAAATTAGGGTTTGCATGCTTTCCACGTACACCCTACGTACGAAGTGTATGCCCAACATACTAAGGTGCGCCTTAGTACGCTTAGTGTACATACATACACACATTGTACTCCTCTAATCCCAACTTTTACCAAAATGCCACTATGGACCCTTTTACAATCTATCTTAACTTAGGGACCAAAAATGCAATATAATAAAATTATAGGGTCCAAAATTAGAAGTACCTTAACAAAGGGATGTTATAATTCTCCCCCACTTGATCTAGACTTCTTCCTCGAAGTCGGCTGTGGCGAATAGCTCAGGATAATGCTCCCTCATCTCAACCTCCGACTCCCAAGTCCACTCGGAACCTCTCTGATGCCTCCACTGTACCTTTACTAACGGTATCTATTCGTTGCACAGGACCTTCATCTTTCTTTCCAAAATAGCTACTGGCCTCTTGACATAGTTCAGGCGCTCATCGACCTGAACATCATCCAACAGAACCACTACCTCGCTGTCCAACACACACTTCTGCAACTAAGAGACATGGAAAGTGTTGTGGATCTTACTGAGCTTGCTTGAAAAATCCAACCTGTATGCTACCTTGCCAACCCTAGCAATCACCCGAAAAGGTCCAATAAACCAGGGACCCAATTTCCCACTCTTCCTGAAGCGTGTTACACCCTTCCAGGTTGAGACCTTCAGGAGCACCATATCGCCGACCTGAAACTCCAACTCTGATCAGCGACGGTCGGCATAGCTCTTCTGCTGGATCTGAGCGATCTACAATCTCTCCCTGATCTGCTGGATAAGCTTTGTGGTTTGAAGGACTAATTCGGTCCTTCCTATGACCCTATGACCAACCTCTCCCTAACAAACCGGGGTACGACATCTCCGACCATACAAGAGCTCAAATGACAGAGCACCAATGCTGTAGTGATAACTTTTATTGTAGGAGAACTCCACAAGAGGTAGGTAGGAGTCCCAACTCCCACCAAAATCAATACCACAGTCCCTCAACATATCCTCAAGGGTCTATATAGTCGACTCACTTTGGCTGTCAGTCTACGAATGATATGCAATGCTGAAACCTACCTTCCATTGGTTAAGTTTTCATACAACAACAACCATCATGCCACCATCGTTATGCTTCCCTTCGAGCCTCTCTATGGGAGGCAGTGTCCGACCCCGATTTATTGGGGAGAAGTAGCATAGAGGGTTATTGACTTCGGTGGGAGTTTGGACTCCTACCGTCCATTGGTTGAGTTTTCATACAACAACAGCCATCATGCCAACATCGTTATTCCTCCCTTAGAGCTTCTCTATGGCAGGTAGTGTCGGACCCCGATTTATTCGGGAGAAATAACATAAAGGGTCATGGGGAGCATGTATATAGTGATCAAGATTACAAAGCTCATACAACAGGTCAGACATAGATTACATACATCCCAGTGCCGACAGAAGAGTTACGTCGACCAACGTTGATATGAGTTGGAGTTCCAGGTCGGGGACATGGTACGCCTAAGGTGTCACCTTGGAAGGGCGTTATTCTATTCAGGAAGCGGAGCAAGATGGGCCCTTGGTTTATCGGTCTTTTTTGGTATATGGCTACGGTGGACAAGGTGGCCTACCGATTGGATTTACCGGATAAGACCAGTCAGATTCATAACACCTTCCTTGTTTCTCAAGTATGGAAGTGTGTGACCGACAAGACGGTTGTAGTTCTACTGGACGATATTCAGGTCGATGATCGCCTGAATTATGTTGAGCATCTGGTGGTGATACTTGATAGAAAGATGAAGGTCTTTCGCAACAAGGTGGTGGGCTTGGTGAGGTGTAGTCACAGCACCGGAAGGGTTCTGAATGGACCTGGGAACTCGAGGAAGAGATGCATACCCACTACCCTGATTTGTTTTCTATAGAGGATTTTGTGGACGAAATTTGATTCAAGTAGGGGAGAATTGTAACATCCAATTTGCTGGTATTCTTTTCATAAGTTAATCTTTCAATACATTGGAATTTTGTTTGGCCACATCGTGGCATTGGGTGGGCCACGATATGGCATTAGCCGAGGAGAAACGTGTATCTGTGGCCACATCATGGCATTGAGTGGGCCACGATATGGCATTTGCCGAGGAGAAACGTGTATCTATGCAATGTCACGACCTGGCAGTATGTTGCTTCGGCATGGCATGGATTTTGGGACAAAACCTTAATTTTCGGGATTTGTGCCCTATTTAAGGGCACTAACTCCTAGGGTTGCCTCGTTTGGCAGCCTCCACCCTTTGAGATCTTATCCCATCCAAACCCTAGCCCCCATATATGTGTTTTGAGTGTGTGAAGCTATATTTGTGAAGGTTGAAGAAAGAAGGAGCTCATTTTGGTGTTTAAGTGCTTGATTACACCATAGATATTGCATCTTCCCTCCATTTCTCACCTTTTGGAGGTATAAAGTCTCTACCTTTCTTATAAAAGCATGTTTGATCTAAGTTTGTACCCACTTTCTCCATGTTTGGGTTGATATGAGTGCATGGATCCCATAAAGTTAGCAACCTTATGGGTTATTGAAGTCCCTTATTATACATATGCCTCAGATTTGGAGTTTGTTGGTATATTGAGCTTCATGCATGAGATTGTGATGTTATTTCCCCCATTTTTACCTAAGTTAGAGCTCTACACTTGCATTGTACATGAATGAATGAAAAACATCAATCTTTGTGATGCATTACACCTTAGGAAGCTTTCTGGAAAGTCGGAATGAGGGGCTTAACAGATTGAGAGTTGAATATGTTAAGCTGTGGAAGCCTAGTTCCCACGGCGTGACATTCTGGCCACCACGACGTAGCGACTGGGGGGTTATCGACTGTTTTGTCGTGGAGCTCCCACGACGTGACCTATAAGTGGCCACGACGTAGATACCCGTTGAGGTTGACTTTGACCGTTGACTTTTGATTAATTTAAGGTTTTTAGGGTGTAGATTGAGAGGGGTACTCTTTATTTTTGTTAGGTATCTTGTAGGATTAGTCTTCACTGTGTGAGAGATGTAGTGTTTAGCCGCTATCTGCGATGTGAGTCTTCTCACTATATTTACATGTGTGGTAGTGTATACATGTTGACTAGTTGGGTATTATTTTTTGATTATATGTCAAACCGAGTTGGTAATAACTCCTAGACTGTTGTGAGTCAATGGGACTACTGATAGTCCCCAAGGTTGCTGATAACTTGTGAGGCGTGCTGCTAATCCACAAGGCGTGCTGTTACCCATTGGGATTGCAGATAATCCATAAGGTTACTGAGAACCCATAGTTGTTTATTATGTTGTGTTGTATGTGATATTTTGGGAAACTCACTAAGCTTTGTGCTTACAGTTGTGGATTAAATGTGTTTCAGGTACTTCAGATGATCGCATGAAAGTGAAGGCTTGACTGTACACTCCAGCGTGCAGATTTTATGATTCCACATGTTTGATACTTTGAATTGGGATGATTATATTTGATACATATGGGTTTTATCGAGTTTGTTTCTATAATAATTGATGTTTTATTTCTCTTAAAATAAAAAAAAAATTTGTGGTAAAATGGGACGTTACGTATAGCCTCCTTCTTATTTGGGTAGTCCTTCAAAATATGCCCATCCTCCCCACATCCATAACATACCTTCTTATTGAACGTACATCTATCGAAATAGTGACCAACCCTTCCACACTTGTATCAGGTCACTTCTCCATCATATCTCCCAAAATTATTCTTCTTGCACTTCTCACACCACTCCACTTCTTTGTTACCCCCAAACTTTTTGTAGTTGGGCTGGACATTGAAAACCTAATCTTTTTATTGGACCTTAAACATCTGTAAAACTTCCTTTTCTCTCCCATCTTATCTCTCTCCAGACCCTACTCCCTTATCTGCATCTCTACCTTCCTAGCCGCCAGAAGGCTGCTTTCAGAGTGGTTCCTAGCTTCATCGTTAGACCAAAATCTGTTGGTAGTCCATTAGAAAACTTATTTACTTTAGAAATTTCGGTAGGAACTAAATAGGGAACTAGCTTCATCTTCTCAGTAAAGGCTATAGCATACTCGCTGACACTCGTCTTCCTTTCTTTACATTCTAGAATTCATTATTTATTTCTAGGAGATCTATTTATGATCACTATTACATTTTCAATCTTTCTAGGAAGTCTTCCCATGACATCTTAACGGCTTCTCCCTTTGGCATAGTATCAGCCAACAGCTTCCACCAACTCAACACTCCAATTTTTAGTTGTCTGACCATAAGGACGATTTTCTTTTGGTTGCTGTCGTCACAACTATCAAACACCATCTCCATCTCAAAGATCCAGTCCATAACTTCCACTAGTGTTAGGCTCCCAGAAATACTTGGTGTTTTGGAAGCCATGAAGTCCTTGTACTTGCATCTATCTCTTTCAATACCTTCGTTAGGGTTGATCCTCCTAATCCTCTACAGTTCAGGTTGGTCTACAGTCCTAGTGTAGCTTCCTTCTTTGGAATGTCCCTCGTTTAACACTGGTTCATCAACCGGTGCAGTGACTTCTCTCCTCATCTCTTGGTGTATTTGTCTCTTCTCCATTTGCTCAGCTAGCATTGCCTGAATCATGGCTTAAACTCCTGCCATCATGATCGGCTCAGCTGCTGGGACGACGTCTGGTGCATGCTAGATTACACATCAAGGTTCAGGATGTTGATTTCCGTAACCAATTCCCAGTCCGCTACAAGCTCTCACCATGTCGTTCTGTACACCAAAATAGTCTTTCAGTGTACCGGGACGCGAGTTTATTATGATGGCGAAGGTTTTATATACGTTAGACGTAAAATCTCACTTATCACTCTGAAAAGTTACATGCCGGTTCCAATACATTAATTATACATTGAGAATCTTCAACACATAAAATTTCCGAATCAAGGTCGGAAACAAACCTTAAATCTAGTCAAGTAATAGCAATTTAAGTAGGCACCCTAAGGCAAGCTGTAATATAAATCATTTAGCACATAACATCAAATTAGACAGTTTATCCTAAAGTAAGCTAGTGCTTGTGTCAATTCAGGTATACAACCTATAAATATTTAGACACACATCTCATGATCATCACTTAGCATTCTAAGTTTAAGTCTAGAATTTAACAAAATTCCTAATTCGCTTAAACTAATGCCCTGATACCAACTATGGCATCCCTAATTTTTCGGCCAATTAAAAAAATTTCTTTATGATTATTTGAAACATAGTATTATTTTATTAGTGCGGAATTTCTCCAGCAACGTTATTAATGTGAAATTATATCAATATCAAAGCATTTTCGAAGAAATCATTTTCATTAATATTTAAAAGCTTGGGATGTCATAATTGATACATAAACATAAGCATAAACTAGTCTTTATAAGCCTTACATCATATTATTTAATGGCCTAAAATTCCTTAAATCTCTCGGAAGATTCAAACATCAATATCCATGAACCTTCGTACCGCTACCTGTGATACAAAGAAACTGAGTGGGTCAGGATTGGGATCTTGTATCGCACATAGGGTTTTCAACCCACAATAATAAAATCCTTTAATTATATATTTCACATCAAGCAATTATCCCGATTACCTATTCCCGTTATTCTCACTTTATGATCCTAAAATGATAATCACAAGGGACCTATCCTAAGGATCATCGTAAGCATCGAGTAGACAATACCGCTTCGTGGATTCCTTAGCAATATATGTCAATAGGGCAACCATGAGGGGGATAAAGTACATCGTATGAATATGTAGTTCATTTACACCTACTGGTTGCAAGCTTTCCAGTGTTCCACTAGACTGCCTAGAATAGTATGTAGTCGTCATCTATACTCCGATAGATGACTACATCGTTAATACAATACTACCATATTTGTCATGGCCTCTCATCATCATTTTCATCTTTCATAACCCTTGACTACCCAATATATTATAAGTACAAAAATACATATAGGATAAAATAAAGTAAAATAATATTATTTCATCTAACACAGATATCATGAATACAGATAATAAGCACATTTAGCATTTAATCAACAAGATACTTTATATCTATGTGTAAGATGAAAGTAACTATGCACTCACTTGTTAAAAGTGGATGACTTGCAATTAGGGAACTGATTCGCCTAACACCTTAGTTTTTCCTTTCAAAAGACCTAGATATGAATATCACTAAGTCTTAGTCTTGTATTTCTCGCAACTATAATAATGATAGTCTAGATTTCCTCAATAATCCCAAAGAATAGTGATGTATAGATGATAAGGAATGATCAGGTAAGTTCATATCGGGCGTAGGATCTGTTTGGTATACAGAGTATACTTTTTGGAAATATCACTTTAAACGCCTCATTAAATCTAGCCTACACATTACCTACGTATGTAGATCAATCAATATTATGACAGGGAATCACTGTAAATATTATCTATAGGATCATAATAACAATTATGAATATAAATATGATTTACACTTGAAATAAGATAAGTGCAGCTTAACTTACAAAGTTTCCTGACAGAAAGTTTGGAAAATTTGTAGACAAAACTCCGACCTGAGAGCTTCTATTTGCCGGACCCTCTAGCGACTTAGGGCTTCGATGAAATATTACTAAAATCTGGATAATTTCGGACTAATGAGTGGAGAATTTCAAAAGAATTGTTCTGGAGGAGTGTGAAGAATGAGGGGGGGGGGGTGCTACTATTTATAGAACAATTTTAACCAGGCGCATCGTGCCCTTATGCTACATTGATTATTCAGATTTGTGTCACGTGTCGAAAAAGTAGTGGTCCATGTCGGCCTTCTAGAAGCCGTGCGCACCGCGCCTAGTGCGCGTACGAAATTTCAGTTTTTAGAAAAATCGTATATTTCTCATACAAGCTTCATTTTTGACGTTCTTTATATCCATGCGTATCTATCGACGAGTACTACAACTTTCATTTAGACTCCATCAGCTAGTTCTCATTTTATTTTAATCCTTATTTTTATAGATGCTTAGACTATTAAGCTTCGTATAAAAATCTTAACTCTTTTATAAGATCTCCATTCTCGATTGTCTTTATATTGACAGATTGGTATTTACAAGAACTTCAACTCTCGTTTATATTTTTTTGGCTAACAATCAACTGATCTAAATTTCGGTTTCTGTGTCACACACTACTGTGCTGAAACTTCGAAAAATAATAATTTCATCATACGAAATCAAATTTATGCGTTCTTTATATGCACAAGTTTGTTTTTACGATTACTACGACTTTCATTTAGATTATTTGTACAAAATAATATTTTATTCCTAACGCATATTTTAGCCCTATTTATTAAGTTTTACACAACTTGATATACACACAATATTCATTCAACTAACATATAAACACATATATTCAAATAATTTTCTTTCGTTTATTCATAAAAGGTTTCAATCGTCGACCGACGAAATTACATATTTTATAACTAATGTCAAGCGAGAAAATCGGGCGTTACATGGTCCCTATTGTAAGTCCCAAACTATGAACCAACTAGTGATCAATCGAATAATCTAAACAAAGGCGGAATCAATGTAAAGCAAATCAAGAAGAAGAAGCGAAATCAATTCAATCCAATGCACACGATTGTATTCAATAATCGTCTGGTACAATGGCTTCACAATGCTATGAACGAAAATTGCTTGCTAAAATCCGGCCAAACAAGTCTCCTTATATAGGGTACACAAATGAACAAAAAAACTAACAACCGAAAACACCAATGGACCGAAATCAAGGTTGATTTCGGTCCAACCAACTGAAAACACAAACTAAGCCCTAACAAAGAATAACAAAGCCTACAAAATATATATGCCTAGAACAAACCAACAAAATAGGTCCTAACAATCTCCCCATTGGTTTGATGCTAGCTTGATCTCAAGGCTTGTCGACGATCAGCACATCTGAGCTTCCCATAGCACCAGCCCACATCCTCTTGTTTATGATTTCAGCAACCATACCAGTGAACTCTTTGGCAGCAACCTCGAAAATATCATCATTGACCATGATCGGATGCGCTACCAAAGTACAGATATCACGCTCACCGAACTGTAAGAGATCCTTCGCCTCAAGAAGACGAATAGTACCAGTCGGAAGCTTGATGACGGCAGTGGCTGTGGCTTCATCAAAAACCGAATATATCATATTATGCAGAGAACCGTCAGATGTCTGCTGAATAACATGAATTTGTTTCATTTGCTTGGTGGGTGGCCACATCACATTCTTCACTGTTCGATTGGTGTTGGTATCAATCACACCTTTGGCTTTCTTTAAGAAGGAATCTACAGTCTTCATCCCATCAAAATTTCTCTTCACTTGGTTCTCCAGAAGAGCTTAGAATCAGTTCCACGAGCATCATTTGATGGGTTCTACAAGGGAGCATGAGCTAATTCTGTAAGATTAACCTTAGTCCAAGAACTAAAGTCATTTTGATGCTCGTAGTACTCCACATTGCCACTTTTTCTTTTGACCTCCCATATATTCTTCTTGTCGTGAAATCCCCACACCTTTATACCTGACCGATCGTCGTACTTAGTTGAGAATCTCCTTTTACCGAGCTCAGTGACACTAACTCGAGGCCGATCTCCACGAACATTTTGATCGGAGTTCTTCATGAAAAGTAATTAACATTTTCCTTGAGTTTTGGCATGCCTCTGAGCTCGCTTCAAGATTACTCTGGGATCAGTATTAGCAGGTTCATTATCAAATCGGTCAACAATACGAGTTGCACTGGCCTGATGAGGAATATCTTGTGGTGCTGGGCAGGTACACTTGGGGATGTATTACCTTCATCAGGCTCATTGATAGATGTCTTGAATTTGTCACCAAATTCACTGATTAGCTTATTCTTCAAATCAAAGTATCCAACGGAAAGAGCACCAAGATTTAGCTGCAGATCAGAAATCTGCAATGACTTTTGAGCATTTTCTCTTTCAAGTTCGGAAACTCTAACATCCAAAGTTCCAATCAATACATCTTTCTCAATAAGCTTCTGATTCAAGATCCCGATTTCTTCCTTGAGCTCAAAAATTGTTGGATCTTCATTATCGGAGCTCCCTACACCAATTGATATGCCTTTGCCTTTGGGTGCAGAATTAACACTTTCTTGAGCAAGGAACCTGGCAAGCCTTTCAGAAGTGGCATCATGCACAGGTTGAGGGGCTGAAGAACTACCAGGAGCTGATGAGTTGCCTGGTTCAAAAGATGCAAAACAAGGCCCCTCATCCAAAATTGGGCTCTCGACTTGAACTGGTTGGACTGGTGCATTGGTTGCGATTGGCTGTTGAGTTGGTAGAGTTTGTTCCCTAATGTGCACTCCCGGCCTAGGATCAGCACGTCTTCATTTAAGTGGTGGTTGGGAGGCTTGAGACTCTTCACGATCACATTTAGATGAAATAATGTTTGGATTAGCAACTGCTCGGGGAGGAATCCTTGCAGTTGAAACCAATTGAGCTATAATCTCCGCCATCTGAGCCGATGTTTAAATTGGCAGCTTGAGAATGTTAGTATCTCCCTCAGTCTCTATTGGAGAACTCACAACGTCATTGACTTCATCAACATCAAAAAATGAACGAAAGTCATCATCACTCAGCTCAATATTAAACGTGAAATATTCATCATTAAAACCAGGTACATCACTCTCTTCATCAATCCCTTCTCCTTCATCATCATCATCGTCAACATCATCATCATCATCATCATCATCATCATCATCATTATCAACATTAAGAACAGGCACATGTTCCTTTGCCACAATTGCCACAGGGAAAGTGACAGTAGGAACAACTTCAGGCTCAACAGGAATATCTTGAAGTATAGGAGCTTCTTCGATCTCAGGGGCCAACAGGAATATCTCCAAATTTTACTAAGGGGCTTGTTACCCGGAACACAACCTTTGAGCCCTTGCGATTCTGATTCATCAAACCAAAAGTGTTTGGACCCAAGGATTTCATATCCAAAGTTTCACCTGTTCTTTCCAAAACATGATATTTAACATCAAATATCATTTGTAGAAACATTGGGTACATCAAGAATACATCCTTCTTTTTCAATTGTAGGTTGCTCTTCATTTCATTGAACACAAGTCTTGAAAAATTGAAGTCCAAATCCATGATGAGAGCAACAATGGCACCTGTAGATGATTGGTTGATCTCATACCCCCCCCCCTTTCTGCCTAAAATGCATATCACGAAAGTGTGACCAAGGAAGCGCCAGTATGGAGGGAGTAGCTTCTTCAAGGTTGGAGGAAAAATTCCTTCATAGCACATTCTTTCAAGAACCTCCCTAATCTGAGTAGCAGGAGTCTCAGTTGGGGATCCTACAATGTTTTAAAACTCGGGTTTTTAGTTGACCCGGTGTGATGACCGGTTAACGGGTCAACCGGTTCAACCGGTTGAACCGTCGGGTCAACTCGGTTTATGGTCTTTTTCTATTTTCATATATTTTTACTTTCCCTCATAATGTATAAACATATAAAACCAATAATTTGTTGTCCACAAAGTTTAAACATTGAAAAACATTGAAGAAGCCGCAAACGGCTCGTTGTTTTGACGTTCGCTACGTGTATCCAACTATCTAAACCCTATTAAAACGGGTCAATCCGGTTTTAACCGGTTCTACATAATGGTTTTACCGCGGTTTAGGAGAAACCCGGCCGCTTCGATCCGGTCCATATTTTTACAAAAAACCGTTCTCAATTGACCCACCTTCTACCCCGGGTCACGGTCCAACCGGTTGAACCGGCCGGTTCGACCCGGGTTTTAAAACATTGGGATCCTGGATGATCTCCAAATTAAAGAACTTCTAGAATGGTTTGTTCAGACACAATAGTTTTCTCCCCCTTTACTGTTGACTTAACAGTGCCTTTGCCATCTGTTCCTGCTTGATTGAGAGAGGCTCTATGCCAGAACTCACTCACTAACTCTTTATAGATGAAAGGATTTGCTCGAAGAGCGTTAGTGATCTTGCAATTTTGTTAGACCATGAACCATGGACTTAAACTCCTGATGGCTCAAAGGTGGATCAGAAAGGTATCCAATAATGTGGTGATTGTCAGAAAATTTCAATCCAATCGTTTGTCTGCACCAAACGAGCCAAGTGAGAAAAGCAAAAAATTAAAATAAAATTAATTTTCTCAAAAACATTGATTTCGATTAACTAAGGTTGATTTCGGTCAACCAAAATCAAACAGACTCGAATTGGGCTTGAAATTGGTCAAAATTAAGTTGATTGCAGTCAAAAAGGTCAAAATTCAATTTATTATGTCTGATTTCGGTTGGATTTGGGTTTTCGGCCGAAAACGTTTCACCGAAAACCTAAAATCCTTGAATTTGGGTTTTCGACCGAAAACTCTTTCACCGAAAATAGAAAACCCTTTGAAGCTGGGTTGTCAGCCGAAAACGCTTCACCGAAAACCTAAACCCCAATTTGAAGAAGAACTTCCGTCAGAATCAACGATTAGTCTTAAAATCTGCAAGAAAA
The DNA here is from genome assembly GCF_052849685.1 of Lactuca virosa. Lineage (NCBI taxonomy): Eukaryota > Viridiplantae > Streptophyta > Magnoliopsida > Asterales > Asteraceae > Lactuca > Lactuca virosa. The sequence continues at coordinate 148,437,535 of NC_136426.1, forward strand.
CTTGATAAAAACATGTTAGATCTGATGCACTGTACTCGCAATCCACTTACGTTGAAGAATTAGAGAATAATTTTTCGATTAAACACACAACATAATGATGAATCGATGAGAGAGATTTGAGCAGCAGTTGAGAGTAAGAACGAGAGAGAGAAAGAAGCAATTTTGGTGGAGGCGTGAAAAGCGAGGAGGGGAGCCGAAATCCTTCTTTTTATTCCCTAATTAGGGTTTTCGGCCCATGAACCTGGTGGGCCTCACCCCAAAACTCAAATTCTCTTAAAATAGTCCAAAATTTTACATATTTGAACGTTTTGAAGACTTAAAAATAAAATAAAATAAAAAACTAAAAAATTAAAATGCAAACAAAAATTTAATTTCTAGGAAAAAAAATAAAAATAAAAAATGACAATTAAAAAATAACACTAACCACACTTCAAAATTAAAATTTTAAACATTTTGGGATCATAAGATTTGAAACAGCCTTAACTTGTTTTTCAGTACTCCACCTGCATGAATAGATCTGGTCAATCACCAGTATTCTGATCCACTTAAACACGAAGGATTTTAACAAGTTTGAGAGATTATAAATGACAAGACATTGCACCTATATTCCTAAATGGACCATTTAGCTGACGACGACCAAGGATATTGTTGTCCACTTAAATTTAGCAGCGAGATCTACAAACAATCTTTTAAGTAGTTCAATTTTAGGTGCACTAGAACGTGTTCCCCACTTCCCGACATACTCCAGTAATCAAGAACTCCTTACTTTAGGTGAGTATTCAATCATTAAGAGAGAAGATAGATATAGAAGTGCATATGTTGTGCCCCAGGTCGGATCTTTTCAATCACGCAGAGGGGACAACATGTGACTAACATAGATAGAGGGATTGGGAGGTAGAATGTTGCATATGTTGTGTTCCAGGTCGGATCGTTTCCAATCGCGCAAAGGAGACAACATATGGCTAACAGATAGAAAGAATTGCATAGATAAGGAGATGCATAGAAATAGAGTGGCATATGTTGCATTCCAGGTCGGATATGTTCCAATCACGAAGAGGAGACAACATATGACTGACAGATAGAAAGCAAGAAAATAATTTCCTACAGACCTACTTTATCAAAACCCCCCAGTCACCCTATCAGTACCGAAATTAAGGACATAAGTCTGTACATCGAGGAAATGATGAGCCACAATTCTAGATACATATGACTTTAATGTATCTTGCAGGTTCCCTTGTTTATCTCACTGCTCAATCTATCCGAGCTTCGTATGGTTAGTCCAAACGAAACTATCTAAGTCCACACTGTCAAGTCCTTTCATTGTCAGCTATGTCTAGTCCTTTTGAATCCTTCGTGCCTACCAGCACATTGACACATTGAGCACAGAGTCTAGACAATTCATCTTCAGAACCTTACACTTGTTTAAACTGCCCGTTATCACTCATTCTTAATATCACTTCCCAAATAATTACCTACAAACGGACAACCATAAGAACATATTTTTGGATTTTTGTTTTTATGATTTTTTTTTAATTTGATTAAAAGTAAAACTGTCCAAAAATCAAGGAGTGTCACACCGAAAACTCAGAAAGTAAACAGATGAGGTTGACCGAAAACAATAGATTTCGGTTGAAAACGTGATTTCTGCCTAATAATTGATTTCTGCCAAAAATGGTTGATTTCGGCCGAAAACAGTAGACGCTCCACCGAAAACACTTACCGAAATCACCCACCGAAAATATAAGACGCTCCACCGAAATCTCCTACCAAAAACGACCAGATCCACTGAAAATGACGATTTCAAACAGATTTTCGATCCTTTTGCCTTGAATCCTTGATGAACACCAAGAACACAGCAGCAACAGAGAATAATTTCAAACAATAAACTCAAAACAGTTTTCGATCAAAGCTTAAAACAATTGAAAACAGCCAAATTCAAGCTAGATCACGGTTGACACTAGATTGGCTCTGATACCAATGTAAAGCAAATCAAGAAGAAGAAGCGAAATAAATCCAATCCAATGCACATGATTGTATTCAATAATCGTCTGGTACAATGGCTTCACAATGCTATGAACGAAAACTGCTTGCTGAAATCCGGCCAAACAAGTCCCCTTATATAGGGTACACAAATGAACAAGAAAACTCACAACCGAAAACACCAAGGGACCGAAATCAAGGCTGATTTCGGTCCAACCAACCGAAAACAAATACTAAGCCCTAACAAAGAATAACAAAGCCTACAAAATATATATGCCTAGCACAAACCAACAAAATAGGTCCTAACACCTATAATTTTTAAATCGACAAAATGACAAAAATGGTCCTTGTGTAAGAAAAAAATACATAAATAATCCCCATGAATCAATATTAAGGGAACAAGCCCCGTCTAAGACAAAAATTACATAAATGGACCCTATTTAGGAAATAGATGAAATAACAAAAATTATCCCTGTGTAAGAGAAACTTACAGAAATGGTCCCCTTATAAGACAACTTCCATTGATTTGCTAATATAACATCCTACTTTCAAAAGGTCTTATTTCATTTATTTAATTATATATATATATATATATATATATATATATATATATATATATATATATATATAGGCTTAGGTTATTATATTCAAAGTATTTATTATGTTATTGTATGCATAAATGTGGGCCAATCATTTTACTTATTTTAAGAAAGTGATTAATACATATTATTGAATTAAATATAATTGAAAAATACCATCTAATTTAACTAGAAGGGTATTTTAGTCAATTAATATAGATTTAATAAATGAAATTTTCATATTTTAAGGGATCATAGATTCTATTAATTTTAAAAATCCGATTTTACGAATTATAAGGTTTTTAATTCGGAAATTCTGAAAGAATATGTTTGAGTATGTTCAAAAATAAAAATATTCTTGAACCATAAAATAATAAAAATATTCTTGAACATATTTCTTAATCATGACTTTAAAAATTTCTTGTAGAATAACAAATTTCTCGAACCATCAATTGAAGAATTAAAACAAACATTACATTAATTCTTATAGAACACATGTAACAATTGCTAAGAATTACATTTATTGTTAAAGAATAAAAATATATAGAACGGATGTTTGGGTTAATTCTAACGTAATTTTTAATTTTACCCGATTTTATTCTGTCATAATGATATTATGTTAGAATGATATTTTATAAGAATGTCAGGATACATATTCTGACAGAATACATATTTTGATTAAACGAACTTCTTGAATGTAGACAACATTCTTGAACCATTAGTTGAAAAATAACAAGATCTTTGTATATTCATCGACATCAGAGTGATGATTCATACATATTCTTACAGAATAATAGCCTTAACATTTTAATACAATTATACATATTCTGACAGAATGTCATAAAAATGAAATAAATTCCTAAAAAATATAGCACGTTTAAACATACAATTCGTGAACAAATGTCATTGATCTTCTTCAATGGTCCATAGTCGATTGATTCCAACCATTCTTACGAGAATGATATTTTGTGAGACTAACACCAGACGAGAATTACATTCTGTAAGAATACCATTCTGTGAGAACACATTTATCCTCCTTATCAAATATACGAAATTCTCATGTCTCTGCCAAAAAAAAATAAACATTATCAAATCCTATGATAAAATACCCATACAAACTTTAATGATTCTGACATAATGCATAACATATGGTCATAACCAAAGAATTTTGTATGAGAACCCAGTGATGAGGAACGAATGTGATTATCACATAATTAGCTTAATAAGCTTAAGTGGCAAACAAAATAAGATACTTGTAAGGATAAATCTGATTTGTTTAATATATATTTTGCCATCAACTAAACAAAAAAAATGTTAATAAAAGTATATGTGATTAAATCATGTTGCATCAATTAGTGATTTGTTTAAACTAAAAAAAGAATAAAATAAGATCATATAAAGCTCAAAAGATGTTGCATTAAGGTAAAACATATGCAAATATCCTTTATTCTTTTGCCGGTGATATACACATGGAACCAAAAAACCTTATTAGATGAAATAATGGTTGATGTCCTTGAACACCACAAAAAGATTTTAATAAAAAAAGCCTACACAAAAAAGTTCTAATTTAAATAAAAAAAAGAAAAAAAAAACACATAAACCTACTGGATGGAAGTAAACATATATACATCAAATTCAAATTGAATTTCGTGTGGAACGGAAGGGTATGTACGTTAATATGCTTAAGAAAATGCTGGTGATTTAAAAATCAATTATATAATGGAGTCTTAATTTGGCCATAACTCATTGATTTTGGAATAAAGATATATATTGAAAATCGAACGAACCTTAATAGTAGTCTCACAATAAAATTGATTTTTATATCAATTACGTATATGGTGCTGCAATTGCAACAAAACAAAAATCAAGAAAAAATCTCACAAACCTTGAATCAGTTTCTGGCCTTCTATTTAACGACTGCAGCAAGGAGAAAATCAATTTTTCTCTTTTCCAAACAATCAAAACAAGTCTGGCTGTGAAAACGGTAGTTGTGGTATCGGCTGCGAAAATGATCGTGGTGCGACGACATTAGGGATTTTGTGGTGATGAAAATAATGAACATGGAATCGGAAATTTTGAGGCTTGGATCAACGTCGACTTCTGTAGTGAGGATAATGAAGGGGACGATGGTTTTGTAAAGTTTTAACTGATACCTTTATTTTAGGGATATTAATTGAATTATTCTTTTACCATAATTAATTAAATGTAAGATTACATATTTACCCTTTTGAAATGATTGGCCTACATTTATTCATACAATAACACAATAATTACTTTGAATACCTGAACCTAGCTATATATATATATATATATATATATATATATATATATATATATATATATATAGAGAGAGAGAGAGAGCTAGGTTCAGGTATTTAAAGTAATTATTGTGTTATTGTATGAATAAATGTAGGTCAATCATTTCAAAAGGGTAAACATGTAATCTTACATTTAATTAATTATGGTAAATATATAAATCAATTAATATCCCTTTAATTTAGGAATATCAGTTTTAAAACCCAATTTCTAGTATATATCCTCACGTCTGCCTCTTCCCTCTTCTCTTCTATTCATCGTCGATTTCGTAGACTCTTGCTCTGATCTCGCCGTCATCTTACCTCGTGTCATCATCATATCTAGACGAAGCCTTCGCAAGAACAAGTTTGTTGATTTCGTAGGTACGTATTAATTAATTTCTTTGCTAATCGATCCCAGCTGAATCACGATAAATTCAGATCTTCTTCTTTATGAATGTGGTTGTGCTTTTGATTAATTACTTTCATTCTTTTCATCTATTTATCATAAATGATAAATTTATCGTTTTTTATGAACAAAACGACGAAATCATGTCGATAAAACGATAATTAATTGTGATAGGTGTTTTCTTTTAATTATCAGGCGAATATCATCTAGATCTTATAGTCGGATATGGAGCTGTTCCCGTGATTGTACCCCGGGTAGCGGGTGTTCATACGCTTTTGCATAGTTCGGACCTGCCCTCATCCTCACTCTGATCGTCGGTCTTCTCCTCTGATGGCAGACCAGGTTTTTTTTGGGAAAGATTCCCCTGAACTCGTCAAACAGGTTTCTTCCTTCTGCTTCTTATTTTGACTGATTTACTGTAAACCAATGAAGTTTAAATTGATTTGATTTCAATATATAGAATGGATGTTTGGGTTGATTGTTTGACAGAAATCAAAGAAATTTTGGATGTGTTTAGGTTTATTGTCTAATTCTTTCAAGGTGTAATATTTTTGGTGAATTGGGAATTGTTCTGATTGTCTAATTTTTATAGGAAAAAGAAAGTTGTTTTGATGCACACCAAGCGCTCGCTAAAATGCTTCAACTGAATGATATTTCTTTGTTATAGTATTCTATCTGAAAAGAAAGTTTTTTATGATAATCATGAACATATTCTGTTAGAATGCCTCGAATTAATATAATCATTGGTAAATGAATTCCAATTCTATTAGAATGGAATCACGAATTCCAATTATGTTGAAATGGAATATGGATATTTTCTCACTAATTTATTCATTGGATTTGTTTCCACAGAAGTTGATGTTTGAAGAACGGACCACGAAATTTGAACGACGCCACTGAGCAACATTATTTTTTTAGAATGAATTAGTGTATTTGTTAGATTTTGATGTTTTTTTTCCGATTTGAAAGTTTTTTAGTTTTATTCTTTAACAATAAATGTAATTCTTAGCAATTGTTACTTATATTCTCTAAGAATTAATGTAATTTTTGTTTTAATTCTTCAATTGTTGGTTCGATAATTTGTTATTCTACAAGAAATATGTTCAAGAATATTTTTATTATTTTATGGTTCTAGAATATTTTTATTTTTGAACATACTCAAACATATTCTGTCAGAATGTCCGAATTAAAAACCTTATAATTCATAAAATCGGATTTTTAAAATTAATAGAATCTATGATCCCTTAAAATATGCAATTTTCATTTATTAAATCTATATTAATTGACTAAAATACCCTTCTAGTTAAATTAGATGGTATTTTTCGATTATATTTAATTCAATAATATGTATTAATCACTTTCTTAAATTAAATAAAATGATTGACCCACATTTATGCATACAATAACACAATAATTATTTTGAATATAATAACCTATATATATATATATATATATATATATATATATATATATATATATATATATATATATATATATATATACTAGGTTAAAACCCGTGAAAATCCACGGTTCATAATTTGAAATAGAATTATAATTTTTATTTTGATATTCTAATAAAAAAAGATATCAAAGTTTACAAAAAATGAAGAATAGTAATATTGTAATTAACATGAATAAATATTATAAATTAATTAATTAATATGATGTATGAAGTATGATTTATGAAAAGTAAATAAAAGATGGTACAAAAACAATGTTTATAAAAGCGTTGCATTTTGAAAGTATAAATGCTATAATTGGGCATACTTTGACAAATCCACTCAATTATAACATCATACTTTCGAAGTACAAGTTTTAATTAGAAATACCAACATAATAGTATTGTCTCATGGTTTTAGGTAGTCAACTTATGGTTTATGGTTTTTTTGGCAGCCTACATATTGATCACAAGTTGAGAAGGTACTACTTCTACCAATGTAACTATATTTAATATTTCTAAAACTATAGTTAAATTCTAGAAATAGTAACTAACTTCTACTGAGTTGTTAATATAACTATGGTAAAAAATATATATATTTACGTTCAATAAGTTGTTTAGATGTTTATACATGGATGTATTATGTGAATATGTACTTTATAATTATTACTGATTTTTCATTTGTAGCAATATACTTCCATGAGATTTAAAAAAATTCATTAAAATAACCATTAATGAGTTTTTTTCTCGTACGAATGTAAGTTTACCAAAAAAAAAATTATGAAACTTTTTTCATAATATTTGGGCTTAAAATCCTCGTATATTAACATTTAGACAGATTTTCAAAAATGGTCCTTTTGGTTTTAAATTTGTCCCCAAAACAATCATTATGAAATGTTTTTTTGTATGCATGGTCATTTTGAAGAAAACTTGCAAATGATCCTTATGACTGACTCACATTAGAGAGATGTTAAGTCCCCATAAGAACCATTTGTGTAATTTTATGAAACTTCACATAATGACCATTTATGAAATTTTCTAAAACTTCGCATAAAGACCATTTGTGAAATTTTAAAAAAGTCTATTAAACTTTATATTAATTATCATAAATCAAATAAATAGGCAAAAAAATTAAAACATAGAAAATACATTATTATAAAAAAAATATGATATGTTGTTATAAAAATAATATATTATTATAAAAATAATATTATGTTGTCATTTTGTTTTAAAAAAACAAGTATGTGGTTTTCAGTTAAAGGTAAAAATATGTTTCCTCCTTGGTTCCATAATACAAGTACGTTGTTGTCTTCAATTAAAAATAAAATTTGGACAATCAATATATTATATCGACTTTAAAAATATATTAACCGAAATAGAACAAAATAAAATTCTATTTAGTTGGTTTGGTTAAAAGTTAAATATGAATAACATACGATTAAATTGAATTTTATTTTTCTCTATTTCAGTTGATATTTTTAAAGTCAATACAATTCATTGATTGTCCAAAATGTATTTTTAATTGAAGACAACAATGCACTTGTATTATGAAACCTAAGTGGAAACATACTTTTACCTTTAACTCAAAACATATATATATATATATATATATATATATATATATATATATATATATATATATATATATATATATATATATATATATATGGAAATCTCCATTAAAGTCACATTATTTTACCATAATTTATGAATTGGTCCCAAACTAAAATTTGTATACGAAAATCATGAATTACCGGTAAAAGTGACGATTTGTCCATTTTTCCTGGTTTACCGGTTTCATTGCTGACCTGGACACCTAGTCAGTAAATGATTTTAAGAAATCTCCATTAAAGTCCATTTATTTTACCCTAATTTATGAATAAGTCTCAAACTAAAATTTATTTACGAAAAAGCATGAATTACTAGTAAAATTGATGATTTGATCATTTTCTCCCTATAACATACAATTTTTACCGTTTCATTTCTAACATAAACGTCTAGTCATTAAATGAGTTGATGGGATGTATATGATATGTTATATGATGCTATTTTTATCATAAAACTTGATATCCATCTCATGAGCTCATTTAATGACTATGTGTGTAGGTTTAACAATGAAATCGGGAAAATATGTGTTACCAAGAAATAAGGGCGGGAAATAAGGTGATGCGATAGATATGTTGGGTTACATAAAATTAGATAGACAATTTGAAATTTCTTATGAACTTCAAAAATGATGAAGTTGTTGTTAGTTTATGTAATTATTGTAGTCCTCGTTGGTTGCATTACATATTCCAGAAAATATACAATGCAGCAAAATATCAAATTTTATGGTAAACGTAACATTATATAAAACAAATGGACCATTTGTGAAATTATGTCTAACATTTATGATGTGTTTTATTGTCCGTAGTTCAAATCAAACAATAGAGGTTTTTATTTTTTTTAATATATACATAAATGGTCCTTATGTTGTCAAAATGCAACTACTATAGAAATGGTCCTTGTGTTTTTAGTTTGAAAATTTACAGAAAAATGATCCATGATTAATAGCAAAATTATAGAAAATGTTCTTATGTAATGGTAAAATTATAGAGATAACTCTTATCTAATAATTTAAAACTATCTTGCATAAATGTCCTTGTGTAACAGTAAAATCACATAAATGGTCACTTTGTCCTTACATATTGCAGAAAATAACCTTATGTATTAGTTTGTTAAGTCAAGAATAAACTTTTAAGCTTTTGTATTAGTTATTTTTATAAAAAATAAACATTTTTTACATATATGATTAATAAAATCTTATTGCAAGTCAAAGGCTTAAAACCCTTGTTAGACACACAAATTTCAAAGTACTTTCTTTATCCACCATTTTTACTCAAATGCTATTATCCCCAAATATATTTAGATATCCAAGACGATCTAAATACTAATCGTGAGCATTATAGACAATTGAATGTCATCATGACTGAATAAGTACTAGTAGACAAGTGATTAATATTTATGATTTTGGGGACATTATTCTAGTTTTTTTTAACAATAAGAGAAAAAACAAAAGTTAGCAAGACTCTGAGCGAAGTCTTACAAATTAAAACTTATAGAATGAGATCAACACCAATATACCCAATTTGAAATGGACCAATTACCCTTATGCTTCATGAAAATAAACACAAATAGTTGAATCTCATCCATCGTCTTCATGGGAGGACATTTTTCTCCTTTAAAATGAGTTTTTCTTTGTCTTCCAAATGAACCATAAAAACATATAAGTGATCGACAACTTCATATTTAACCCCATTTTTCTATTGACTGTGTCTCCAGGCCCTATAATAAGATGATAAATGCTCTTCTGATTAGAATAACACTAACCACTCTAAGAACGCACCCAAGTCCAAATGTCCCGATAGAAAAATAGTTGAAGAAAACATGCCCCACCAAATCCTCTTCGAGGTTGTAAATTACACATAAGGAAGACAACATCACCATACCCCTTCTCACCACGTACATAGTGAGCGGTATCGTATTTTGGAAAACTTTCCACGAAAAACATGTAACCTTCAAGGGTACCTACCTACACTATTTAAAGCTGACATCCCCGTCTACTAGAACCGAATCAACCATTAACCCACTCAAAAAGCTCACCGAGAATCTCCCCGAGCTATCTCCAAACCAACATGAGTTATAGCACAAATGGAATATAAATTGTTCAAGAATTGCATCATAACATAAAGTTCTAGGCTTTCACAACCTGCCTGAGTCAATCTTTTCCAATCAAAGTCAAGTTGTTCGGGGCAGAACTAGAAATTTTTGTCAAGTTTAGCACATATATTTGTTTCCGATAAAATATAAAAAGATAAAAAATTTTATGATTTTATTAAATTTAAAAAACTAGTGTAAATATTACATTTTAAAGTTGAACTATTTGCTTACTCATTTTTTAAAAGCGATCCATTACTTTTCTAATCTTAACATCATAAGTGCTTCTTTTTCAACACTACAAATCAGGGTATCGTTCATAAAATCATCACCCTTTTTGTTATGCAAGTAAGTCTTCAAGAGCTTCATCGCGGAAAACAAAATCTTTATCTATTGAAAGTTGCATCAAGCAAAAGCAAAGTTAATTTTAATAACCTATAAACCAATGGAAAAGAACGATGTTTCCCTGTTACCACCATCCAACGAGAAAGATACAACTTCCACGTTTCTATTAAAAAATACCTATTAGAACCCTACAATTCAATATTTCAACAATAAATTAGCAAAAACTCAACAAGTAAGCAAGTATGCAAGACAATAACTCAACAAGTAAGCAAGTATGAAAGGCGGCAACTTAACAAGTAATGAAGACAACAAAATGATTAATGGAAACAAGTCAACAAGAACAATTTCAAGAAAACGAACAACAAATTTCACTAATACAAGAACTAATTTCAAGAAAAAACAACTAATTTCATATAACTACAAGATTCATACTTGTTTCATTCTTGGACTTGGAGTAAGTGTGAGGAGAGAGCTTGGTTTCAGATTTTTTGGTGTGTAACATGAAAGTGAAGACAAGACAGTGGAATACAAAAGCTTATTTCATTTTCTCTTCCCTCCTACCTTCCGCTCATGATGATGTAGTTTTATGAGTCCCCCTTTTTAGATTTCGATATTAGAGTATTAGTGTAAGATTGACTAATAGTGTGTAGTTTTGGCTATTATTTGTAATATAAGCTAATAGAACCTAGGTATTGGGCTATTATGTTAAATATTATATTTTTGATTTTGGACTTAGTAGTTGACATTTATTTTTCTAGGAGTAGCACCCTAATAAATATATTTTTTTAATTAAACTTCTCGCCAAAAATTGAGGGGTAGCACATACTACCCCATGTTACCCTTCAGGTAAGCCCATAGTTACATTTTCATAGTTTAAATTAAACTAGATTAAGTTCGAGGGGAGGAAGTCCATCAAGCACTCGATGTCATAAAGTTCGGGAATTTTATCGTTTAGAGGCACAATTTCCAACCACTTATCTTTCAAGAAGAAAATTGTTTTTAGCATCTCCCATCCCATTTAAAAATAAAAGATGTTTAAGAGATATACCTAACTCCATAAGATCATTTTTAATTTGTGCAATCTCTAATTTACCAAAGTAAACCCCTATCAGTTTTCAACCTCTGCGGCTCTGCCACTATTTAGAAAGGAGTGATACAAATAATAGATGTCAGACTAACCATCCTAATACCCCTCTATTCAGGAAGGAGAATGCTTTTTTATGTTACCCAACTAACTTTTTTTGTTAATCGTGTCTCCCATACAGAAATAGGGAAATTGAATAATCTAACAATTTTTTTGGGTTTTTTTTTTATAAATATAACCAAGTTTTTTTTTTCGAAAACTAACATTTTTGTCTGGAATGGGTCATTCCGGACCCGAAAATCAGCACACGCCCAATATTGTAGCCCAATGGTATATATATATGGTTCCCACACACAAAAAATTTGGAATACGTGTTCCAAAATTAACAAATCCGAAGCACGATCTGCCCGCATTTTAGACCAAATTTTGGGCATGGATTCGTCAAACCAAGTAAGTTCTACACTTTAAGTTGCTTTGCATTTGATTTTCTGAAATGATTTACGTATTCTGGAATTGTCTGGAACACAAGGAACAACTCATGAATATCCGGATTATCCTTTTTTTTATCTTTTTATCATTGTATGTGTATGAATGTCATGTAAGTACTTTGCAATGTATTTCTGATTGATTGTTTTAGTCCGGAATTAAGTATTGTAGGAATTCTGAAATGGTAATGTAGGTCCCGAACACGATGAATGTGGTCCGGAACCCGATGATCTATTCTGGAATAACTATAATATATAATTTTTTTTTCTAAATATTGTTTAATTGCCCATGTTAATCCAAAAACGAGTTAGCGTTGATGTTGTTAAAAAAGTGAGTTTTACGGACGATGAAGTTGTATTCCATTTACATGAGCTTTAGGAATTGCACCCGATACGGTAATGTATTAAAATGTTTTTGGAATTTTGTTTTTGCAGATAAAAAACTAAGAGGCTAAGTTTCAAAATAAGATAAAAAAAATAAGACAAAAAAAATAAACCAACAAAGGCACCCATAAAATTAAGAAAGAAATCAGAAAGGGTGTTAAAACTTAAATTGAAAGCAGATAGGACTTCAAAAGATGGCATCGGAGCAACTGCAGACAAACCTGTTATGATAGACTGGTTGCAATTATGTTTTTTTTGTTATAAACATGTTTCAGGAAGTGTTTTTTATTATTATTAAATATTTTTAAGCACATTGGTTTTTAAATAGTATATTAATATAATTTAGGTATATTTTATTTTCAGTCTCCAACATCCATTGACTCGAACGATGCCGATGAGTTGCCTATAGAGTATGCTATACCACGTCTTGAAGACGAGCAACGACGTTTTGTTGATACGACTGCATTAGAAATGATTTGTGATTATCAATGTGCTAAACAACGAATGGTAACACTGGAAATCTCATTACCGCCTTCATCGGCTGAGGACCGGAGAAAAGTAGCATTGTATAACATGCAAAGGCTCCTCATTACCATGTCTGAAGATATACGACAATTTATGAACACAATGGACATCATCGAAGAAACATGTAGGACAACTCCAACAATAGAAGATCAAGTTGAATTGACTGATAATGGTCTCAAACTAATTGAGACCTATATGGAACTGTTTAAAAATCATGTAGACACGGCTAGTTTGCATGGGATGCAAGTTCCGAGTTATCGGCTAGAAATGCAATCTAATTTTAAATATGGATATTGTAATGTCTTTTGAAACTGAATTTTGTAAAAGGAACTGTATGATTATCTAAAATGACAATTATCCTTTTTTCATTAACATTATTGCAAAGAGCATTATAAAACCTAATACACACTTAGATTTGTTTCCACAAATTAGGAAATTGTAAGGGATACATGTCACAACTAGCATTTTTGGCTAGGAAATTTCGTCCTCATGTAAACAACGACTATTGTAAGACTTGTGCTAAAACGTTAAGGTTTACATTATGGTTCCTAATGAACCAAGTATTGTGATAATGCATAGCATGTATATCTCAAATTTCTCCCAAATTTCTCTATGTATCTCAAATCTCTCCCAAATCTCTCTATGTATCTTAAATCTCTCTCAAATTTTCCTATGTAGTTTTCCTTAGTCAAAATCAACTCAAAATGAAAGGAGAAAACTTGAAAGACCCAGCCCATTTTGGAATACACTTTTCATTTTCGAAGTCCCCTTTCTCGGTCCGGAACTCTCTCATTTCGGAACTTCCTCTTGCTTCGGAACCTCCTATTGACTCCAGAATGCGTAGATCGACTTCGGACCTTCTAAGAGAACCGGACAGCTTCGCACTTCGGACCGGAAGCCTTCGCTGCTTCGTAAATCTTCGCTGCCCCGGAAAGAAATAACTCCGGATGAGTCGACTTCACAACCATGGGTTCGGAACTACCGTGCGACTCCGGAATCAACAAAAGGGACTTCGGAACAATGGCTTGACTCCGGAAGTGAAGGAATTGCTCCGGAACCTCTTGAATCCACTCTGGAACTTGAGATGAGCTTCGGAACTCACCAAGTGACTTCGGAACTCATGCTTTGACTCCGGAATTCACTATTTGACTCCGGATTTTGGACCATTTCGGACCATTTCATCATTTTGAGGTATTTTGACGTCGGGAATCCCACCAAACTCGTATTTTTCATAACTTAGACCCCTTTGTTGGAATAGTGTCCAAGGTCATTAACTATTGCTAATATTTCTAATAATAGCAGGGTCCTTTTGGGTTGCCCTCAAGACCCAAATTGAGTAGAATAAATAAAGGAGAAATTGGTTTATTAATTATTATGGTTAATAATTAATTAGAAACTAATTGGAAATATATTTTGGGCATTAATTAACAGTTTAATTAATTAAAGGGTTGAATGTTCATTAATCGATAGTTGGTTAATCAGGAATGTTCCAGAACCTTATGGAATTAGGGTTGGATGAAAATCACTCCATCCCACATGGGAAAGGAGTGAAATTTCGTGGTTAGGCCTCCATCCCACATGGGAAGGAGTACTAAACCCTAGGAGGCATCCAAGGCTATAAATAGGGCCTTAGGGATTTCATTCCTCCTTGCACCTTGGCTTGAAGTTTCGCCATCCCTTCTTCCTCCCCCTCTTAGGGACGATTTCTAACCCCTTTGGGTTTGTGAAATTGACCCTTCTCCTAGTTATTTTTATTCCACTCTTTGGTGTCATTGGGTGTGATACCATTAGAGGGATTCTGGTTTGGATCCTTTCATCCAAGCAACTTCATGGAGGTTTAAGATCTCAAGCATGGAGATCAAGGGCTACATAAGAGGTATGTTTTCTTACTTATGTTTTAGTTTTCTAGGGTTGATGTAATTAGCATGAAGCCATAGATCCATAGGTTGCATGTACACTTAGGTATATCGTTGTTTCGATTTTTCCGCTACCTAGTTTTAAAGTGTATTTGATGCGTAGAAAATCCAACAGTGGTATCAGAGCCATTGGTTCATGGTTATGTTCACCCTAGATCCATGTTTTCTGTAAAACTTTGTTTGAAATTGAATGGTAGAAGGATTATTGAAAAATTCGTAATTGATAATACCTTAGTCGCAGCTCACGACGTGAGAGCTTAGAGCTCACGACGTGAGCTCAGCAGAATTAGGGTTTTCAGATTTTTTCCATTTTTCAAATATGAAGCTTTATCAAATATGGATAATTACCAAATTTTAAAATGTTTTAAATCTGGAAATTGATAAATATTATTTAAATGTTTTATTTGAATTTGAATATTTATTAATAGATAAATATTGTTTAAATATGTTTATTTGAATTTGAATATTTATGTGTTTATTTGAATTTGAATATTTATTAATAGATAAATATTGTTTAAATATGTTTATTTGAATTTGAATATTTATGTGTTTATTTGAATTTGAATATTTATCTATTATTTAAATAGTGAATTTAAATATTTAATATTATTTATAAAAGAGATTTATAAATTTGAATATTACCCCCTTCTGATTTATTAATTGTTACATTGCATCCTCGCAATTAATTAGAATTAATAATAGACAACTAAATTTAAAGAGTTTTAAATTTACCCCTTATATTTATATATATTAGAATTGTGTCTATTATATGTATAAGAAAGTTACAACATGCGCCCTCGCGTGTTTAAATATTGACATTGTCAGTCTTCTATCGACTAGGCTCACCCGTTCTAATGTAGGGGTTTAAGGAGGTCTCTTTGATTCCTAATGAGGTCGGTTTTTAATATGCTTCGCGCTTACCACCCTCACCGCCCAATTGCATTTTGTGAATGGAGTTACCGAAAGGGTTTGATAGTGATAATGGTCAATCTAAAAGTATTTTAAATACAAGTATAAAACAAAATCCTGTTTTATTAATAGAATGTGAGTTTATATTATCCATGAAAATTGCACATTCTCTTTATATTCTGTTGATGGGGCTCATGTGGTTAACCGGCACATCAATATAGGGTATAGTTGAGAATGATATGGAACTCGCAAGAGTCGGGGACCATGCGATTTTGCAAGGTTAATTCTCAATCTATTTAATGTGAATTTTATGTTATCCATAAAAGTTGCACATTCTCTTTATAACTTGTTGATGGAGCTCGCGTGGTTAACTGGCACGTCAATTGGAGAGTATAAGTAGAGAATGATGTGGAACTCGCGAATCTCAAGCGTAACTTGAGCCGGGGACCATGCGGTTTTGTATGGTCGATTCACCATCTATTCAATGATCCGCGGCGACCCCGTCATTGAATTTGAGATGAACATAATTCGAGATTAACATGCCATTGATAGTCAATGAATCTCAAAGATCTAGGAATTTCGTGGTGATCGAAATTGGCAAAGGGCTTTGCCTACCTAAATAACTTTATGGTGTGTTTACGGCATCCCTTTACACATCATGGAGCCAAATATGGATCCTAGCCTTATAAAATATTTTTATTTAGGGTGATTATTTTCTAAGGATAAGTAAAACAAACTATAATTGAATTTGTTATTGAATGATGTCTATAACCTTATCCACTAAAATCTACTGCTATAAAACCTTTGAAAGGATTAGCTATGAGGATGATCAATCTTGTCAAGTTCGTAGTTTGGGAGTAGTTCTCATAAACGAAAAGAAAGATCATGCCTTTGTTAAAGCTATTCCTTGGTTACTTCAAACATTGCATTCTAAAGTGTTAGAAAGAGCAATTGTCAAATGTACGTTGTAAAATGACATATTTGAAGTAAAATGGAATTTCCTTGAGTTAGGAGTTGACTAGGATTAATCGACTAGCTGACATGTACATATAATCAATTCATTTTGATTTTGATATGAACAACTTGGAATGACCATGAAGGAGTTGTGGAGCATGTTAAAGTTTCCTTTTGGAATTAACATGGCAGTCATAGAAACTCAAACTTCAAAACAGTCCCATATTTTACTATCATTAATAGAAGTGTCAAGAAGAAGAAAGCCAATTGCACACGGTTTAAAAGGCGATTAGTGTGGGTATACCTAATCTAGGCCCTAATACCTAGGACAAAGGAAGGCTTATTCTAAGACATGTTCTGATAGTTGCTCGTTTCCATAACAAGAAAAGGACTAAGAAATCAAACTTGCCCAAATGTATATTTGAGGTGAAAGGACTGGAACATGAAGAAGTTAAATTTAATCATGGATCACGAGCCCGTGCTACTTTCCATTGGATCAAAATATGACTAGTTCTTCCATGTTTTGTATTCAATCAAATATATGGATTTATAATGCCATCAAAACATTACTTCTAAGCCTTGAGTATTTTACTGACATTTGCAAGAATGTGCAGTTGCTAAAATGAAGTAAGAAGATTGATACATGGAGAAGATAATTTGATCATGAATGCCAAGCCCTTGCTACATTCATGGGATCAAAGGACAATTCTCTTCAAATGTTTAGTCTATGGTATTATAATTGAAATTGTTTATACCATGATTCAAGAGATAGTTATGACTTATTTAAATGTGGAGCATTCTAACATGTTAAAAGAGAGTCATGAAATCTATGAAACTAGTATAATAGCAATATTTCAAAGTTGATTCGAACATTTAAATAAGGTGTATTATTGTGAATATCTGTTGATGTTAGTTCAACTAATGGATCGTTCAGAATGACCACAATATGTACTGATTCAAATACATCCAAAGTTTTGGGTGAAATGTATTTGTGGAATCATAGTCTTGGATACATAAACGAGAAATGCATTACCTCGAGTCTCATGATAAATGCAAATCTTGTTTATCAAGATAGATGATGAATGTTTCACTGGTTGATGTGAGTATCTGTTGGAATTAGTTTACACTAATGGACCGTTCAGATTAATCGCAATACATGGTGATACCAACTTCGTATGAATGTGAGTTTGAAACCTTTCAGGTGTTCAGAGCTCTCATAAAGTGAAGTTGAGAATCAATTGGGCAATAGGATGAGACACTCATAGTGAGAATCTCAGTGCAAACTTTATCGATCATCTAAGTAATTGTGAAAGAGTTTCATGATCTGTCTCCTCCCAAAACACTGCCACTAGGAAGTGTTAGTTGGATAGAGAAACAAATCGTTCATTGATTTTGTACTAGATGAGTCGCACTGTATTTGCTAACAAATCGTGGATTGTACCATAAATAGTGTTACAAGAAGTCCTTTGGTCTTGTGCCAACTAAGTAGGTTCCTGAAACACTCTATGATATGTGAAGTGGGATTCTATCCTCACTTCCATATATGTAAGTCTACGATTATGAGGCTTACGCTCGTCGTTGAAGCGCTCGACAATCTGGGACATTGAATAGAGATGTGTTATCTCGTTGGAGAACCTATCAATCATTTTGGATAATTGTTTAACAATCCTGATGAGAACAAAATGTATGTTGCTCGAAGGGCAGTCTTCCGAGAGAGGGAGCTGATTTCCAAAAGGGCTAGTGGGAGCCACATTGATCTTGATAAGATTCGAGATCCAACCAACGAAGAGCCTAAAGTTGGACATAACATTCAATTTGGAATTGAAAGAGCTATTAAGGAAACTGACATATTTCCATTTTTCCTTATAGATCTGATAGAAGACGTCATGGACCTAGTTATATAAGAGTTTATATTGCTACGGTATTTGAGTCACTGGTAGATAGCAATCAGAGTGTACCAGCTATCAGAAGCTATGGTAGGCCCTAAAGGCAACAATATAGAAAGAGGAATTGGAAAGCGAGATTCAATCCATGTATGTTGTTATTTGGTAGACCTAGCACTTGACCTTAACCCTTAGGTGCAAGTGGATCTTCAAGTAGAGACAATCATGGATAGGAACAAACACATAATTAAACCAAGATAGGTTTTGAAAGATGTGTAAGCTTAACAAGTTCATTTATGGACCGAAATAAGCATCTCGCAAGATGGATCATTATTTCAATGAGAAAGTTCAAAGTGTATGAATTTCGAGAAATAAAGATGAGCCATACATATGTCAAAGCTAGTGGGAGTAATTGGAATCTTTGTTTCAATGAGAAAAGTTCAAGGAGTTTGAATTTCGAGAAACATAGATAAGCCATATATATGTCAGTGCTAGTGGGAGCACTGTAGTCACCCTTGTATTGTACATAGACAATGTACGATTTATAGGAAACTATATTCTAACTTAGCAGGTGTAAAAGCTTGGCTTGGTATGAGAACTGTTTCGCTATGATATACATGGGAGATACAAGGCACGTGCATAATAAGGATCTATGGAGATAGATCAAAGTGATTCATTGGATTAAAGCCAAAGTACATTGAACGTTGAGGAAACTCGACATGCAGAACTCAAAAAGGAATTTAGGCTGGCATGACATTGAGCAATGCTAATGTCCTAGTTCTACTATTGAGCTAAAGCAAATGAGTCGTGTCCCACATGCTTCTGCTATGGGATCGATCATAAATGCCATGACGTGTACTTGATCCAATGACTCGTATGCCTTGAGCATGACAATTTTGATTAGATCAATTTGGCAAGAATCAATGAATCAAGATCAAGAACATTCTTAAGTGTCCTTGGAGGATAGAAGAGATGATCTTGACAGTATGGAAGAGATCATTGTAAGAGTTACATTGATGCTAAGTTCCGCACTAATAAAGGCAATTCCGTTCGCAGTCGGAATTCGTGCTTTTACTGAATGGTGATATATTAGCTTGAAAGAGTACCAGGTAATACACCATAGTGGATTTAACATACTTAGAGTATATTGTAGTTGGTTAAATTGCAAAGTGGACAATGTGACTGAAAGAGATTCATTAGTGACATCTTTGTTGAAATTCAATCATTGATGGTCCTTATGAAGTTTCTTGTGACTTTGGGTGAACTTACCTCGAGTATGGATCCCAAGTCATACGAGCTCACATGAAACATACTCAGTAAGTACTAACACATTTGATAGTAAGTCAAATGTAAAGACATCATAGTCAATGATTCATATCGAAAGATAATCTTGTCGATCCATTCCATAAGCCGATGTCATTGACCAAGTCTGACAGTCAGACATAGTCGAGAGAAATTAAATTTGCAAGTGAATTGGCTTAAAAAACTCTTAGTTTAGTTTGTTTTAAAACCCGAGAACTGTAAGCGGTATAAGTTTTAATTTGATTTGGCGATTATTAAGTGGTGATCTTAATATATGATGGATTTCGGTCATTTCAATTAGCCTATCACTGCGTTCTCACTTTTGCATATTTGGAACCCACTTCCTGAGTATTAATTTACTCAAACGTCCACAGTCGGTCATACTCTTGGAAGTAAGTAGTGATTCAAGACTGTCATAAGTATTAGTGGATTGTCTAAATTGATCGGACATAACATAGTGATTGCGCTAACACTCATGAGTGCTTAATAGAGATTTAAGTATTGGACCAACCCACGCTTAGAGATTACTTCATGGATTCAGTCACGAGTAATTCTAAGACGATAATATCTTCTATTTTTCAAACCTAGATACATGTGAGGTTTTGCTCTATGATTTTGTTATGCATTGGTCTACTCCAACGCTAACCGTAACTGGTAGTTATAAAGGGTATGTCCATGTGTGACATGATGAAATAGACAAAAACTATGTAGTCGAAGTTTATTCGTTCCTTCTGCCTTAATAGGAGAAGCGATATCTATGGGCCACTCGATGATTTGGTGCTGACATCTAAAGTGCTTGGCCGAGCCCTGACTGGAATTGATGTGTTCAATTTAGTAGTCAGATGCAGTCGTCACAAATCTATATCGGGAAACATAATATTGAATTCTTGAGATTGACCATTATACATGTCTCGAATTCATACAGATATCATAGAACGAAGGGATAGTTGATCACTTATCTAAGGGCTGAATCTGGATTAGATCAAGAGTTCGGTAGTTGCATTGGATGGCTAACTCTCTGTTGATTATTGAGAAATATTGGACCTCATATAGTTGATGACTTGTCCAAGTGGGAGACTGTTGGAATAGTGTCCAAGGTCATTAACTATTGCTAATATTTCTAATAATAGCAGGGTCCTTTTGGGTTGCCCTCAAGACCCAAATTGAGCAGAATAAATAAAGGAGAAATTGGTTTATTAATTATTATGGTTAATAATTAATTAGAAACTAATTGGAAATATATTTTGGAAATATATTTTGGGAATTAATTAACAGTTTAATTAATTAAAGGGTTGAATGTTCATTAATCGATAGTTGGTTAATCAGGAATGTTCCAGAACCTTATGGAATTAGGGTTGGATGAAAATCACTCCATCCCACATGGGAAAAGAGTGAAATTTCGTGGTTAGGCCTCCATCCCACATGGGAAGGAGTACTAAACCCTAGGAGGCATCCAAGGCTATAAATAGGGCCTTAGGGATTTCATTCCTCCTTGCACCTTGGCTTGAAGTTTCGCCATCCCTTCTTCCTCCCCCTCTTAGGGACGATTTCTAACCCCTTTGGGTTTGTGAAATTGACCCTTCTCCTAGTTATTTTTATTCCACTCTTTGGTGTCATTGGGTGTGATACCATTAGAGGGATTCTGGTTTGGATCCTTTCATCCAAGCAACTTCATGGAGGTTCAAGATCTCAAGCATGGAGATCAAGGGCTACATAAGAGGTATGTTTTCTTACTTATGTTTTAGTTTTCTAGGGTTGATGTAATTAGCATGAAGCCATAGATCCATAGGTTGCATGTACACTTAGGTATATCGTTGTTTCGATTTTTCCGCTACCTAGTTTTAGAGTGTATTTGATGCGTAGAAAACCCAACACCCTTAAACCCCCATTTTAAGCCAAATTTCATCATTTAAAATAATATTTAAGATTTCTAAAGAAATTATTTTAAATCATAAGAGGAGAATAAGATAAGGATGAGAGGTTTGACTTTGTGATTTGATCTAATTCATATTCCCCATGCAAATCACAGTAACCCATGCATTACCCACCAAATAACAATGCTTTGAACCTCCAGATTTCCATGCACATATTTCCCCCCTTTTTCTTGTGTTTCCTTAAAGCATCGACATAAGGTAACTTTTAGCTCCACTAACTCTCTCACTTCTCTCATATTCTTTCCAATATTCCTCTCAAGAGCAAGAACAAAGATCTTGCTAAAGACTCAAATTCTCAAGTGCTCCTTAGAGTTTTTAAGACAACATTCCTTCCAAGGAAGTTCCTCAACTCATCCAAGTGTTTAAGCTAGAGATTTTCACCCCATCATTCCAGCCAACTCAAGGTGAGCTTCATACCCCTATCTTTTGAGTTTTCATTGTTTTTGGGGGAGGATACAAGTCAAGGGTCTTGTGAAATCGTTGTATATTTGCTTGTCTATAGTTGCATGTTATGATATATTTGTTTAGGATCATGAAACTCCTTATAGAAATCAAAAATTCGAGATTTTGGTCAAAACCCAAGAACTTAAACTATATTTCACTAATTATAGATGATTTGAAGTAAAAACTAGTATTTATATGAATTATTATTCATACAATCTTATGCCAAAAGTCACAAGGATTGCTCAAGAAATTGTCTAAACAAAAGGTTGGAACTAATATTTTGAAGATATTAAATTATGAGAGTATTGATATCTTGGGCTATTTCCGGCCATATATATATATATATATATATATATATATATATATATATATATATATATATATATATATATATATATATATTATTTTTGGAATATGAAATAGATTTGAGGAATCATTGAACATCTAAATTTCTAAAGGACCAAAAATGGAATTTTTGGATAAACAAGGGCTTTTTTTTGAATAATTCATAAATATAAGTCTAAAATGAACATTTTAGAATAAATTGGCCATTCTCAACAAGGCACCTAGTTTTGAACTACTTATGACACCTTTTGGCTAATATTGGGTCATTTTTGATAATCGTGATTCAAAGTGGATTAATTTCGATAAACGAAAACGATAGATCTAGTCAACAAGTACAACTATCATTATTTATTTAATAAATAATGGATTTCAACGATTTGCTCAAACATCTGTTAGTATTCTAGTCAGACGAATCTTCAAGGTACCTATATATATAAACAATAGTGTACGCTTAAAGTCCTGTAAGAGTTATAACCAGAGTCTCCTGCAGGGGGAGCGGGAATTTGTGTATAGATCTATATGGGGTTGACACCCCACACCTTCGTTGTTCGCTACAGCTAGACCGGCCAGTCTAGGGTGACAAATGTCTTAATCAAATCTGGCGCCTCAAGAACGCCTGGACAGGCACTCCGTCATATTAGTATGGTTATAACGGCTCACTTAGAATATAGCAGTATGATTTTAGAAATTTGCTCAAGTTACACCTCTCGATTATAAACAACTTTTGTTTTGGATACTATAAACAAAGCTTTCACCACACCAGTCTTAGGGTTTTAATACCACCATTTTATATATTAGAAAATATAGGATTTTCTGGGGTAAACGATTTGATATGATTTCAAAAACGATAAACTAAAATACTAATTCAACTATACCTAGTAAGGAAACGAAGTTACAACTATATTCTTTAAGAAAACATGGGATTTTCTGGATACTACTTATTGTTACGACTCAAAGGAACTATTCTCAAATACAACTTGCCTTTATAAATGTTAGGGCTTTCCAAAAATCACTCTTTTTAAAGACGAATAAAAAGTAATGACGTGCATGCATATATTCACAATTTTCCGAACAAGACTCCAAACGATTTCATAGAAAATATCGGATTTTCTGAAAGTACAACAAGAACAATTCCAAACAAGTGTAAAAACTATTTTTATACAAAATTGCTTATGAACTCACCAACTTTTTAGTTGACGCTTTTCAAAACGACTTGTATTCTCAGGGATATAGTAAGCAGGTAATCTCCACGATCAAGGATTGGCGTTGCTGCATTATGCTATTTCTACTTGTGTTGTTTGATGTTTAACTTTTGAACAGAACAAGTATTGTAAACAATGTAAGTTTAATATTAATGTATGATGTTTGGATTTGCTATGTTTCATTTCTATTCAGTTGTTATGATACTGCACAATGAAGTCATCCTCCTCCGGACGTTTCTGCCGTCTGGTCCGGGGGTGTGACAGATTGGTATCAGAGCATTGTTTATAGTGAACTATTATATCTAGACATACAAGATATACAACTTTAAATACAATGGGACTAAAACACTCTGACTAATAATATATTTTTCAAAAATTAGTATAAATATATACCTACATGCATACGTGCTAGGAGCAGTGTCATAATAAGTATGTTATAAAAGTAGGGATGAGTTGAACACTACGGGTAGGCCCCAGAATATGAAATTAGACTATGAATAAATGTAGCCTGATCAACTACATTTATCTAAAGTGTAACTAGCATATGTTGAGAAATAGTCGTGGTGGACGGCAAGTCTGGTACATACCAAAGGAACTCCAGAATCAAACATAACAATTAAAATACTATAGGAGTATTTTAGGATTCCGTAGAACCTCCTACACCTAAATCCCCCTACATATCCCTCATGCTTCCATGATCCCACAGACAACACGTTGAAATTCCTCACCAAGACCTCTACTACCCTACGACAATAACCAACGGGTGTATTGAGGAGAGCTTAAAGTGAATTTTAAATAACAGCAAGAAATGGACTAAGAAGGGGGAGGACTCTGATAAAGGGCCAGACAAGGATGAAGACGCTAGAGAAATTCTCAGCAAATCATACCCTATCAAAGGTAGGCAAGAAACCTTTCACCTCTACCTCCCAACATATGTAAGCACCCAATGTAAATACTCTTGGAGTAGACATACCTAGTAATAGAATATTAACCATGCAAGTACAAGTTTCCTAACCAACATCTACCGGAATCAAAACGCGATGCCATCAGGGGAAACCCAAACTGCACGCCTGATAGCTGACAATCCACCATAGATATGCGCCGTGTTCCGATCTCCAACATCCTCACAAATCAAGTATCACCTCCGTTTGGGCCACAAGTAACCCGATTTGACTCCCGGTTTCCAACTCTGTCATGGAGTAATGGAGACTGTAGACAAAGCCCGATATACGACAATGTAAATCCGATCTCCCACAAGTAACAAGAACACTATTCCAAAGTCTTTCGAAACCCACAAGTAGGACCAGAAAACTATGCAGACCATCTACACTCCTTGAAGGAAGAAGTGGTCATTTGGAGACCACAACTCATTGTAATCAAGGCTAGGACAGCCTTAGCAATGTAAGGAACACAAAAAGGGCACTCATAACATAAGTCAAATGGCCAAGCACTTTGTGCGCCATATCGGTATAGGAGAATCATTGCACTACTCGCCTTAGATTCATAATGTCTTTAATCGCAACCAGTAGTAGTAAACCAAGAGGAGTACGCCCTCCAAGAACCCATACAACCAAATCCGCTGACTATATTGCTAACTATGTGCTATTTTGATAGGCGTAACGTCATACAATACATGTTTCCACTCTCTACCATAACTACATCGTGGGGATGTAGGTTGACGCAATTAGCATCATACACCAGCATGTTAAGATTATTGGAATTAACCCCGATTACTTACAAGCTCACTTTTCGCGTGCAACAGAATCATGTCTTCTCATGGAGATAACCAGTACCCCGAAGATGCACCGGTCCTACGAATAGATTCCGCCACTTTCCAAGCCACTGTAACAGCTGTCGTCGCAACTGTCATGGCATACCTCAATGCCAATAACGCAAACGAAAATGGAAGCAGTGTTGGTAATTTCAACTGTAACAACAACCAAGGAAGCCAACGAAGGACAACTCGCCAATGCACTCTAAAACCTAAACCTAAGAATAAGAAACGAAAGTTTGGGAACGAAAAAGGAGGCAGTTCGACTCAGAGGCTTACCAAAAGGCAACAAGCGGGAGCAGTTCCTACCCCTACTAACCCTACTCCTCCCACACCAAGAAAATCATATCTTGGAAACTTTCCACACTACCACAAGTGCAATTACCATCATCTTGGAACCTGCAAATAATTACGTTGCAATAGGTGCAACAAGCAGGGACACATCGCCCGTTTCTGTAGGACCTCGATCCAATATATCACTCCAACTCCCGAGGTCGGAATAAGTCCAGTATGTCACAAATGCGGTGCAGTAGGACACTTCAAGAGGGATTAACCAACAGAGAAGCATAACGGAGAACGGGAGGAATTTGGCAATTAAAAACATGATGAAACAACAACAATCCCTACAGGGAAAATTTTGGTACGTTTCAAACAGCAAAATTTAAGCATCAAATCGTTTTCACAAAAGGTGTTGTCAATTAAAACATAAATTCCCTATCCGAACAAATTACGACAATCACAGAGAAATTAGAAATCCTTCCGAGGGAACCAGGATGGTTCCGTGTAAAAGATAGGGACATATATAATTAAGATTCCATGAACTAAGAGTGTGTGATTTCGCCTTATTTTCTGTCCCTGGTCCGATTTTGAGTTAGGATAGAACCATGCAGTCGATTATCTTTTAAATCCTAATTATGTGCGGTTAGGTCACACCCATCTATAATAGAAAAACCTAGCATAATTCAGATTATGAATCCCATCTCTTTACCAGAGCTCTCAACTTACTAGAACACCCAACAAGCAAGAACAAAATAGATGCAATAGAAACAACAAATATGAAACCTGTAGTGATAAGAACATTAACGTAGAACACCCTGTCATTCCTAACAACCACCCCTTCCCGATCGACGTAACATCTGTTATAATAAGGAGTCCAGCGTCCTCAATTGGCATGGACTGGTTTGATCCCCACCTTACAAACTTCGAGTACTGCAAAGAGACTTTCCACCTTACCCAATCGATTAGCAAAACTCTTTCACCCTATAACGACAAACCCCCAGCATTCAGGCACCGGAGTACTTAGGTAAGAAACATCACGCTCCTTCCTAACCCCCCACAATAAAGATGGAAACAAGAAAAAGAGGACATGCAAGAAAATCCCAGAGGTTTATAACTCCCCCCAGATATTCCCTGAATTCCTTTGGAAACCCCAATCATGTGCTAAGCGAAGTTGGAATCAACTCAAATCTTGGAACCATCTCAATAACCAGACCCCCGATACCACTTAGCACGGTCACAAAAATAGATAATTTCTGATCTCAAGAACAATATAGTAGGTAAGGAAAGACATCAGACCAAGCTTCTAACAGCAGAAAGCACCTATCTGACTCATAAGGGGGAAAGGTGAAATACCCATAGAACCACAAACTCCTAAGGAGCCAAACAAACCCATCCGCAAGGATCGATACTCCCATACTCCCTAACAAGGTCAACTACAAGGAACTGGCGGAGGCCGACCCAAGGAACTGGCGGAGGCCGACCCAAGGAACTGGCGGAGGCTGACCTACTTTTAGCTTAGAAAACAATAGGAAGAGAACGACCAAGATAACCTAAGACTCATAAGGTCAACTACATCACACACAAACTCAACCTTGGTGACCATAATGCCAACTCTTAAGGCCCAGAAACTCTACTTCTAGGACACCAGGATCTCGACCCCTAGAAGACCTCTCAAAAGTCCTCGCCAAGATAAACCCGATAACCTATAGCCTCTGATTATCCTAAGAACTCAGTTTCGTGCATTTCACATTCCATGCATTCAACGCTCATAAGTATCGGACCACCGAAGCTCTAGAAATCCCACTTGAAGAGATCAAGGTAAACAAGAACCCGCACCCCAAAGAGAAGCATGTGTAATAGTCATTGGCAAAGCTTAAGATACCCACCTGTTTCTAATCGAGTACCCATATAACAACAGCCACCACTCGAGCATAGGAGTTGCACCCTTTGAGGCCCTGTGTGGCCGGAAGTGCAGATCATCCTCTGATTGGGCTGAGGTGGGTGACTTCCAACTGGCATAAGGGAAAATGCCCAACAGCACACTCACTGGACCCGAGATGATTCGAGAAACACCAGAAAAGATAATCCTAATCATAGCACGACTCCAAGCATCGCGAGACCGACAAAAGGGCTATGCAGAATGTAGGCTAAAGCCTCTGAAATTCCAAGTAGGAGATCAGTGTATTTAAAATTCTCCCCTTGGAAAGGGATGATGCGATTTGGAAAGAGATGTAAACTAAATCCCCGATACATCTGACCATTCGAGATCCTTGCTCGGATCGGTTCGGTAGCCTGCAAACTCCAACTACCCTCAGAACTCAGTAATGTACACCCTGTATTTCATGTGTCGAACTTAAGGAAATGTCTATCCGACAAAACCCTCCCATTTCTACTAGACAAGATTGAAGTGAGCTAGAACCTCCTAATCGTTGAACAGCCTATCGAGACTATGGATAGAGAAGTTAAGTGCACGAAACAAAGCCGCATCCCGATTGTGAAGGTCCGATGGAATGCTAAGCGTAGACCGAAATTCACTTGGGAATGCGAAGACCCGATGAAGCAAAAGTACATTCACTTATTCATGCGTTCATGATCCTACCTTTCGAAAGAATTTCGGGAAGAAATTCCCTCTAACGGGGGGATGATGTCACAACTAGCATTTTTGGCTAGGAAATTCTGTCCTCATGTAAACAATGACTATTGTAAGACTTGTGCTAAAACGTTAAGGTTTACATTATGGTTCCTAATGAACCAAGTATTGTGATAATGCATAGCATGTATATCTCAAATCTCTCCCAAATCTCTCTATGTATCTCAAATCTCTCCCAAATCTCTCTATGTATCTTAGTTTTCCTTAGTCAAAATCAACTCAAAATGCAAGGAGAAAACTTGAAAGACCGAGCCCATTTTGGAATCCACTTTTCATTTTTGAAGTCCCCTTTCTCGGTTCGGAACTCTCTTATTTCGGAACTTCCTCCTGCTTCGGAACCTCCTATTGACTTCGGAATGTGTAGATCGACTTTGGACCTTCTAAGAGAACCGGACAGCTTCGCACTTCGGACCGGAAGCCTTTGCTGCTTCGGAAATCATCGCTGCCCCGGAAAGAAACGAACCCGGATGAGTCGACTTCACAACCATGGGTTTGGAACTACCGTGCGACTCCGGAATCAACAAAAGGGACTTCGGAACAATGGCTTGACTCCGGAAGTGAAGGAATGTCTCTGGAACCTCTTGTATCCACTCCGGAACTTGAGATGAGCTTCGTAACTCACCAAGTGACTTCGGAACTCATGCTTTGACTCCGAAATTCACTATTTGACTCCGGATTTTGGACCAATTCGGACCATTTCATCATTTTAAGGTATTTTGACGCCGGGAATCCCACCAAACTCGTATTTTTCTTAACTTAGACCCCTTAAACCCCCATTTTAAGCCAAATTTCATCATTTAAAATAATATTTAAGATTTCTAAAGATATTATTTTAAATCATAAGAAGAGAATAAGATAAGGATGAGAGGTTTGACTTTGTGATTTGATGTAATTCCTATTCCCCATGCAAATCATAGTAACCCATACATTACCCACCAAATAACAATGCTTTGAACCTCCAGATTTCCATGCACATATTTCCCCCCTTTTTCTTGTGTTTCCTTAAAGCATCGACATAAGGTAACTTTTAGCTCCACTAACTCTCTCACTTCTCTCATATTCTTTCCAATATTCCTCTCAAGAGCAAGAACAAAGATCTTGCTAAAGACTCAAATTCTCAAGTGCTCCTTAGAGTTTTTAAGACAACATTCCTTCCAAGGAAGTTCCTCAACTCATCCAAGTGTTTAAGCTAGAGATTTTCACCCCATCATTCCAAACAACTCAAGGTGAGCTTCATACCCTATCTTTTGAGTTTTCATTGTTTTTGGGGGAGGATACAAGTCAAGGGTCTTGTGAAATCGTTGTATATTTGCCTTTCTATAATTGCATGTTATGATATATTTGTTTAGGATCATGAAACTCCTTATAGAAATCCAAAATTCGAGATTTTGGTCAAAACCCAAGAACTTAAACTATATTTCACTAACTATAGATGATTTGAAGTAAAAACTAGTATTTATATGAATTATCATTCATAAAATCTTATGCTAAAAGTCACAAGGATTGCTCAAGAAATTGTCTAAACAAAAGGTTGGAACTAATATTTTGAAGATATTGAATTATGAAAGTATTGATATCTTGGGCTATTTTCGGACATATAAATATATATATATATATATATATATATATATATATATATATATATATATATATATCATTTTTGGAATATGAAATAGATTTGAGGAATCATTGAAAATCTAAATTTCTAAAGGACCAAAAATGGAATTTTTGGATAAACAAGGGCTTTTTTTGAATAATTCATAAATATAAGTCTAAAATGAACATTTTAGAAGAAATGGGCCATTCTCGAGAATGCACCTAGTTTTAAACTACTTATGACAGCTTTTGGCTAATATTGGGTCATTTTTGATAATCGTGATTCAAAGTAGATTAATTTCGATAAACGAAAACGATAGATCTAGTCAACAAGTACAACTATCGTTATTTATTTAATAAATAATGGATTTCAACGATTTGCTCAAAAATCTGTTAGTATTCTAGTCAGACGAATCTTCACAGTACCTATATATATAAATAATAGTGTACGCTTAAAGTCCTGTAAGAATTATAACCAGAGTCTCCTAGAGGGGGAGCGGGAATTTGTATATAGATCTATATGGGGTTGACACCCCACACCTTCGTTGTTCGCTACAGCTAGACCGGACAGTCTAGGGTGACAAATGTATTAATTAAATCTGGCGCCTAAGAACGCCTGGACAGGCACTCCGTCATATTAGTATGGTTATAACGGCTCACTTAGAATATAAAAGTATGATTTTAGAAATTTAATCAAGTTACACCTCTCGATTATAAACAACTTTTGTTTTGGATACTATAAACGAAGCTTTCACCACACCAGTCTTAGGGTTTTAAGACCACCATTTTATATATCAGAAAATATAGGATTATAAGATTTTCTGGGGTAAACGATTTGATATGATTTCGAAAACGATAAACTAAAATACTAAATCAACTATACCTAGTAAGGAAACGAAGTTACAACTATATTCTTTAAGAAAACATGGGATTTTCTGGATACCACTTATTGTTACGACTCAAAGGAACTATTCTCAAATACAGCTTGCCTTTATAAATGTTAGGGATTTCCAAAAATCACTATTTTTACAGACGAATAAAAAGTAATGGCGTGCATGCATATATTCACGATTTTCCGAACAAGACTCCAAACAATTTCATAGAAAATATCGGATTTTCTGAAAGTACAACAAGAAAAATTCCAAACTAGTGTAAAAACTATTTTTATACAAAATTGCTTATGAACTCACCAACTTTTTAGTTGATGCTATTCAAAACGACTTGTATTCTCAAGGATCTAGTAAGCAGGTAATCTCCACGATCAAGGACTGGTGTTGCTGCATTATGCTATTTCTACTAGTGTTGTTTGATGTTTAACTTTTGAACAGAACAAGTATTGTAAACAATGTAAGTTTAATATTAATGTATGATGTTTGGATTTGCTATGTTTCATTTATATTCAATTGTTATGATATTGCACAATGAAGTCATCTGCCTCCAGACGTTTCCGCCCTCTGGTCCGGGGGTGTGAGAATACATATTTTGTTCCCGGATAATAAAATCTCCTCTAATTCTAACAACATCTATTAGACGGTTCGATTTTGCATGCAGCTTATTAATCTCCGCATTTGTTTTTTCAATCCACGTCTTACCTTGTTTCACTTCTTTCATCGGTTCAGCAACCCATTTTTCTTTTTCATTTACTTGTTCCGCTAGATCGTCTACACATTGATTTAGTGTGCGACTTCTTTCAGAGTCCATTTCGTTTGCTTTTTCAGCAACCTTCATAGCTTGGAAAACGTCATCAGGCATTTTATCCGGGAGTAGGAAATCTGGGCCTTCCAGAAACAGGTTATTATCTGAATAAAAATAACAATATTCTTCTTCTTCACAATGCCAAACACCATCGTGAGATGAAATCATTCTAATTCTATTTCAATGTTGAGGATGCATGCTATGTGCATTTTAAGGTCTAAAAAGAATGTCTGGAACAAGTGTCCGAAATAGCCATTTCGGAAAGTGGCTCTGGAATGGGGTTCCGTAATAAGGGTCTGAAATACTATTAGGAATCTATGACATTTACTGTTCGAAATTACTACACATATGTCAGGAATCTATGACTTTTACTGTTCGGAATGACTACATATATGTTAGGAATCTATGACAATTACTGTTCCAAAATTAGGGTCTGAAATATCAATTCCGGAATGTG
This sequence comes from Lactuca virosa, assembly GCF_052849685.1. NCBI lineage: Eukaryota > Viridiplantae > Streptophyta > Magnoliopsida > Asterales > Asteraceae > Lactuca > Lactuca virosa. The sequence goes on from NC_136426.1 coordinate 148,470,090, forward strand.
GCTCCGGAATGTGTTTCTAGAATAGTGTCAGGAATCATAACATAGTAAATGTCATTATATAAAGGAATTCAAGCATCCAGACTTTTTACCTTGTTAAATTTACTACTAAAAATTTATTTATCATAATCCAAAGAAATGGCATATTGCGATTGTGGCTCTGAAGGTATTATAAGGACATCAACGACTAGAAATCTTGGGTTGACAAAGCAAAAGACAATAATTCGTTTATAATCAGTAACTTATTTTGATCGAAGAAGAAACTTGAAACCCAAAATATGCACTTGAAGATAGCGTTAATTGTAGTTGGATTTTCATTTTTGGAATCGTTGTGTACAAGTTGTAAGCTTTATGTTCATAAACTATGTTTCCCTTCTGTAACGCTTATTAATCTTTTTAATATGTAATGTTTGCTTGTTTTTTAGTATTACTATGGTACTTGTAAATTATTTTGTCTTCTATCTTTGTAATATGTAACAAATATTAGGGCAATAATAATATTTTTCATTACACATTGCAAATCAATTACAAATATAATTAATTGCAATTACATTGGCAATAAAAATGCAATCAAAGGTTCTGCTATTTCTCATTCTGATAGAGGGGGAAGAGGGTGCACAGTTTGTGTCTGGTAGGTAGTCTGAAACACATCAACCCAGTAATATATCTGAACCATATCAGGTAATTCATGGATGTTCGACTGACGTGATGTCGCAATAGCATGACCGCACGCTATACCCAGATTGCACCATTTCCCACGTGAACATGTATGACGGTTCATATCAACAACACAAGTTTTTAAAAATAAAAAGGTTAATAAATGTCGGACGGGAGTGGAGACGGGATCTCTGGCGAGATCTTTGTTGCTTGCCACTGAATAGACTTTTGCATCCTTTTATGAAGCTCCATTTCAGTATACGGGGTGATTACGGTACTCAAACTCACTGAAAAGTAAATATGATCAAATAAGGTTCTTGTACAAGTAGTTAAATAAATTTAATATTTCACCCGGTATTTTACTTGCCATTAATCTACGTTCATCTAAAGTCTGTTGAATGTAGTCACAAATTGCCTCGGTAAGCATTATTATCGGTACATTGTGTTGATTTACTAATAACACAAAAAAATTGTGGAACATCAATGTTGACTACATTCCAACGCATGTTAGGGAAATAGTGTAACGCCCTGTTCCGAATCGCTTTCCTAATTCGGGACTGTGGCCTGAGGATAGGTTATTGTAAGGCTTAGGGACCTTGGAAGAGAGAGATCTAAACCTATTTAAGTATGGATAATGTAACTGAGGTGATCTGGGAGCAGGTTTGTGTCTTGAAGCCAAAGGGTATATCGGTAAAGTGGTAGTTCGAGCTCTTTATGGGTTTTGGGCTTTATTCGGAAGGCTTAAAGACTTGGGCGTATTGTTAGGGGCATAGAGCTTCTTGCCACCTTTTCATGGATATAAGGTTCATCGGGAACGGAATTCGGATGAGGAAGTTATGACACTTTGAAATTATTGACAATATTGGTCCACAATAGACAAAGGTGGCAAGAAGATACCATGCATGCAAGGTGGCCAGCGTGGAAGTACGCCTAGCGTAAGTTGAGGGTACGCCCAGCGTAGAGGAGTAAATGGATGCGAGTGTTGGAGGCGTACGCCCAACGTACGTTCAGAGTCCCTAAACCCTAATTTTTAGGGCTAAGCACTATATAAAGAACATAATCCCCTAGATATCAGCCTTCCTCTCACCCTTAGACAGCCACCACGAAACCCTAATCCTTCTTTGAGTGTTCTTAGAGCTTAGAAGGCCATTAGAGAGCATTTTGGTGTTGTTGATCCATTTTCCAAGCAAGTGAAGAGCAAAGCAAGGTGGTGGTTCAAAGGAGAAGTTGTAGATCCGAGATTGTTGCTTCATTTCATACCATCTTGAGGTATAAAGTCTTGAACTTTCCTCTTGAATTCTTAGATCTATTATGTTGAGTTTTTAGACCTTTTTGGTCCCAAGGATATAACTTTATGGTTCAAATCTGATTCCTAGGCTTAGAGTTGCCACTCTCAATGCTAAATGAGTCCCTAAGACAGAAAGTTGTCATCTTTAAGGTCTTAATGGGTTCATGCAAGAGTTAAGACCGTTTTCATGGAAGTAGATTACCACTTTTGTAGTTTGAGCTTATGTGGGATATGCAAAGTCACCAAGTCCGTGACTTGATGGATTTAGACGTTAAGAGGAACTCAGATCTGTGATTTTGACAATTGAATAGAAGCATTAAGTGCTTAATAGCAAAAAGAGCTTAACAGGGGAGTACGCTGGGCGTACAAGCTGGTACGCACAACGTACATGTCACGAGCCCAGTACGCCCTGCGTACAGCTGAGTACGCCCCACATACTCAGTCATATTGGGTTTTGAGCTAGTGGGCCTCAGTTTGGGCCATTCTTTGGACTTTTCTACTTTGGGCCTTAGTGGGCCATCTGGAATTGAACATTTGGACTAGAGAAGCATTAGTGGGCCTTTGGCTAAGGCCCATGTGAAGGGATTGGGTCCAATTGGAAATTAGGCCATATATTGGGCCTTGTAAGAGTGTTACCTTTTTGGGCCAAGGGTTGAGTAGAGTCCATCTTTGGACAAGATTGTGTGAGGGGTAGAATGGTCTTTTACCCCAGTGAGGACTTATGGTTAAGTTATGAGAATCCCGAACTTAAGTAGTTTATATGATGACGAGCAGCTCGGGGAGCCGAAGGATCAGCAGTTCGGGGATTTATCAGCTAGCAGCCAGGGGTTTATCCGTGAGATTCAGCTTTGCGAGGTGAGTTTCCCATTGTGTGAACGGGTCTAAGGCACCAATGTCGGCCCGTATATGTATGCATGTATGATTATATGTTCCGGGGTCCCGTATCTCATCACCAGCTGAGTGTGGACGGGGTTCCATATCTCATCATAGCAGAGTAGGGGTGAGGCCCATGCTAGGCGGGGCCTTAGGACTAAAGCGTATAGTTCTGTGTTGATGCTTTATGTGGTAGTATGATTATATGTTATTGTTTGTATGTGTATATCGGGCGAGGCCCAGAGACAGGCGGGGACTGGAAGGAAACAAATCTGTATACCGAGTGGGGCTCAATGCCATGCGAGGCCTGATGCCGGACACTGTCCGATGCCGGGCGGGGCCCGATGTAGGGGCGGGGGCCCGGTATATGCGATTATGTGTATGGTATGTGGTAGGTTGGGGAACTCACTAAGCTTCGTGCTTACGGTTTACAGTTTTGGTTTCAGGTACTTCCAGTTGCAAAGAGAAGAGCTCGGGATGGCTGCATTGCACACACCAAGATGTTTTAGCCTGGGATGTTTACTCTGATGTTTTGATACTCTGATAATAATGTTTTGAGATATTTTGACTATGCTTTGATAAAATGATTTGATAACTATGGTTTTATTTAATGATTTAAAACGAAATTTTGGACCATATTTTTTTGGGATGTTTCAAATAGGCTTTTCTCCATTTCGCATGACCGATGTTGGCAAGCACTTCACGAGCATCAGGGGTCAGCCGATGGAAGTTTTCTTCAAAATCAAACACAGTATATGAGTTGGATGTCATCCAAAAAAAAGTTGTAATGTTCTTCCAGAGACGCCTCTTGGAGGCATATACTTGAACACACTATTAGAAGTATACCCGTGATAAGAATCAGGGAATACATGATCTATGCAAGAACTAACGACATCGTCCATATTTGTTATGAACGATACTTCCCTACCCTATCTCAGATCTTCTGTTAACCTCATAAGGAACCAGGTACAACAGTAGAGATTATTTTCCACGGCAAATGCTATAGGGAGGGTCTGATTGTTCCCGTCGATGGCAACCACTACAAACATTGTGTTTAGGTAGTCCCTTCTAAGAGGGACACTACCTATGAATATCACAGGCAAGAAGCATCCTATGAATGCATGGATATGTATTTTTTTGGGAAAAAAACAATTTCACTTAGATATAGAAACATTATCAATTTTAAAGAAACAATAGAAAAAACAAAAAAATATACCACCCATCCAATAGCCACAAAACAAGCTTCGAAACGATCCATCAAATCAGTTCTGATGTGAGTGTAAGTATGCGAGTTAGTTCGCCTAAGGTTGTGAAGGTAAACAAGCAGGTTGTTTAAAGCTTTCTTCATGCTGACTCTCTGAGAAACTCATTTTAGAGTAGTTTTATAAGAGATAATTACGAATTTCTTGGTTGAAGGTAAGGTTCTAAGCATATATATATATATATATATATATATATATATATATATATATATATATATATATATATATATATATATATATATATATATATATATATATGAGACGAAAAAAAACGGAGGTTATAATTCGGAGTAGGAACTCCGGAATAGGTACTCCGGAATGGAGACCACAACTCTGGAATGCTATATTCCAGAGCAAGTGGTCATTTTACCAAAAAAAATGTTGGTTATTTTTTGTTAAAATGATCGTTTATAAGGGTTAGATTACTCAATTTCCAACGATATATCTTTTAAATACACTTTAAGGAGTCGATAAATTTTTCCAGGGCTTTAGAAATAACAATTAGTATTAACGTCGATTTGATTAGAGTTAAATGACCTCTAAAAGGATAGTTGCTTAACTTTCCACTCATTCAATTTAACATGGAATCTATCAACAATCGGGTTCCACTCTTTTGTAAGCTTCACATTGGACCAAATCGGGAGACCTAAGTATGTGAAAGGGAATGAGGCGGTCTCACATTTCAAAAAACTAACAAGCCTAAAAATCTCCACATTTTCGACCTCAGTACCATAAACCTTACTTTTGTGAAGGTTCACTTTAATCTTGGAGGCTAGATAAAAGCACTGAAGTAATGGGTTGAGATTCAACATACTAAATCACCATTCACCTATAAACATTATATTGTCCACGTACATTAAATGAGATAAAGCATGCCTATTGTTTGGAGCATCAGTGCCTCAAAGTACAAATTTCTCCCTAGTGTCCATCATGGCCACATGAAGCCTATTTATAAGGATTATGAAAAGGACATGATATGATGTATCTTCTTACCTTAAATATATTTTAATATTAAACTCCTCAGTAGCAGAATCGTTAACTAAACAACAAAGACCAATCGGAGGAGAGACGCCCTTTAATCCAATTCTGCTATTTGTGACTAAAATCCTTTTGCTCTAAAACCAAATCAAAGTAATTCCACTTAAATGAGTCAAAGGCTTTTTCAAAGTCCACCTTGAAGATCCCCATGTAAAGCTCGTTGGTCACTAGAGGGCCCTAAATAATATTTCTACCTTCCACATAGGCTAATTTTTCAGGCTAGTGTCTTTGGTAATAATTTTTTTGAGATGATTCACAAGAAGCTTCAAGAGAACTTTATACAAGCAACGACTTAATTATCTAACCCAAGATGCTTTGTGCAAACCACTCACGCCTCCTAAGTTTGCATCGTCGCCACTGAAAATCTACTAGCACTAGCAGCACCTTTTTTTTCTATACTATCAATCGTGTATTTCAAGGTGGGTTACGATTGAAGGATCTTTAATGATGGTGGTTATTATATATGGTCATAACAATACTCAATGTGGTTTCAACGTATGCTTTTGCTAGTAGATTTTCAGTGGTGACGATGACTTGTGTAATTGTGTTTACTATGCTTAGGATGCACATAACATTTTATTTCTAATAAACTGATTTTTTATTGCATAGTTTGTTTTCGGTATACTTTTCGTAACTGTAAATTTTTTAATCATAAAATTGATAATTTGTTGAGTCAAATTGGTTGTAATATGTCAAAGTTTGTTGAATCAGTTTCGATTGTTTTGTAATCTATTTACTAAGGCATTTTAATAATGAAGTCTGAATGTCGAGTCCTTAGTATTTTTTGTGTACTTTCATTTCTCCTATAAATAGGAGATGTGCATTGAGATAGATAGAACTTTTGTTGTAATTCTGTCTAAACACACTCTGTGTATGTTGAAAGTATAAATGAGCTGAAACAAGATCTTATTTACTTCTGGTGTTCTGATTAAGTTGTTTTACTCTGATTTCTTTCATACACTCGATTAATCACTTCTACAATTGGTATCAGAGCGGGTCTTTGAAGATCAACATGATTTTTTGAAGAAACGATTCTTGGTTTGGCTACATTCATCACAATTGGAGAATTTATGGTGAGTCTCTCTCTGATCTCTCTAAATCTCAATCGTGCGTTACGTTCTTGAATTTTGATCGGTTTGTTTCGTTGGATCTAATCCGTTTTTACCCCATTGGTGATTCAACAATTTTTTTTTGTTTAGATCAAGCCCAAAATTATGAGTCGTTACTGTTCATGATCTATTTTGAAGTTTAATTTCCACTGAAAAGGCCAAATCCAAATCAAAATCTCTTTACTGTTCGTTATTCAATTCATAAGACCAATCTTCAATGCAATATTGTTCATAATCGGCCCATTCATATTTGTTTCAATCCGAGATCTATTAAATGAGCCCAAAGATTCATCCAAATCAATTCGATATAGATTGTATGCGTCGTTTTTTTTATCGATTTGAACATCTATCTATTCATCATAAACATCTTTGGTGTTCTTGTGTATCGATTACTTCATGTTGTTCTTGTGAATCAATTACCGATTAGGTTGTTAAACTTGTGAATCGATTTTATTTGATGTCTTCAATCTCAAAGTCGATAATGATCAAGAAAATATCGATCCAATTTTTTTTGTTTGATGAAATTGATCAATAAATCTCAAATTTATGTGAAGAACATGTTTAGAACAGTTGTTTGAACATATTTTGATCCAAAAATCGGTGTTTGAATCATCAATTTGCTGTTTATTCATCTTTGACTTCGAAAAGTCAATCACAGAAAAAGTCAAACACGATTTCTATGGGTTGATTCATGGAATTGAAAGTTGAAATCGTTGGATTTGAGTTGAATATGAGATTTAGACGTCGAAATCAAGTCTAATTTGGGATTTAATTTCGAAAATTGGTTGGGGTTATGATCAAGATGTTGAACACTGGAATGGCTTATATGTACACATCGTAAATGCTGATTTCGAAATTGGATATGTTTAAGGTCAATGTTAATGTCGAATGATGGAGATTTAGTATTCAAAGGACTTATTTTTGACATTGAAGGGAATTTTGGTTGGAGTTGTTCGATATGATGTTGATGATTTCGCTATGAGTCGATGGGTTGGGGATAAACAATGAACTGGGAAGAATTGGTTTTGATAACAAGATTTTCGTTACCTGATAACGAAAATGAGATGGGTTTTGATTTCGAAAGTTTGGATTTGGGTTCCTAAGTCGATGGAAATTGGATATATAGGAAGTTTGTTTGAGATATATATATAGAGATCATATATGATTATACATAGACAACTTGAGATTCAATATCAGCCACATATTTCTCTTTTTCCGCTCTATCGTTCCAGCGTACCGGCAGCAGCGAGGTATGCCTAATCATAAATGATTATATGGCAGAAAGGTATGAGCATATATGATTATACATGTTTATACGTATATTCCAAATCATAAGTGATTATACATATATGTCTATTCACAGATTGAGTAATCATATATGGTTATGACAGTTGGTGGCAGAAGATGTGGTGGTGGCAAATGTGGTGGTGGTATAAGTGACGGAGGTGGTAGTGGTGGGGTCGGTTGGTGTCGCTGGTGTCAGAGGTGGTGTAGTGGTGGTGACGGTGGTCGTTGTGGTGGTGGGGATGGTGGCGGAGGAGAAAGGAACAGATGACGCTATATAATCATTTATCTTTATAACAGGCTTGTTGTGCCGATACGTTGGAGGGTTAGAACGACAGATGTGAAATATATGGCGGAGATTGAATCTCAATATCTCTATTTTTTTAATCTCAACGAAACATATATATATATATATATATATATATATATATATATATATATATATATATATATATTCAAAAAATTCTAATAGAATATTAAAATATTTTAACAAATCTAAAAATTCAAGTAAAATATTAGAATATTTTAACATATCCACCGATTTTAGTTGAATATTAAAATATTCTAACATTTTAAAAATCCGATTTGATTATTTACAGTGTAATATTCTATTAGAACATTTCACTTATATTTCGAAAAAATCGGTGATTTTTTTTTATTTTTTTATTGTTTTTGGATAAACTAAATAACGAAAATAATATTTAAAAAAAGAATTTTTGGAATTTTCCTATTATTTTGCTTTTTATAATTTTTTTTTATTTTTTTGATCTCCAAGATGAGTGATTAGAATCGCGTCCTCATGACTCACAAAATTAACATGGTCTCAAATGAATATATATATATATATATATATATATATATATATATATATATATATATAGGAGCGTTCAATCGAGAACATTTCTTATCACAAAAACATTTGAGAACAAATTTGGACCACACAATATTTTTAATTAAAATTATAATATTCATATAAATCAAAAAATAGTTACAAACAAATAAAAACCCACTAACTAACACCACTCACCACCCAACCAACACCACCCACCACCACCACCCGCCAATACCACCCATCACTAACCACCACTACCAACCACCACCCACCACCCATCACTACCACCACCCACCACCACCACCAACCACCACCCGCCACCACCATCACCACCCAACCACCACCACCTGCCACCACCCCCTCCACCACCCATCACCACCGCCTGCCACCACCACCCACAACCACTGCATACCACCCATCACCACCACTTGCCACCACCACCACCAATCACTACCCACCACTCACCACCTATCACTACCTACCACTACCACTATCACCACCACCACCAACCACCACTTGCCACCACCACCACTTGCCACCACCATCACCACCCACCACCATTACCACCAAACCACCACCACCTGCCACCACCCCCCCCTCTACCACCCATCACCACCACCTGCCACCACCACCCACAACCATTACCTACCACCCATCACCACCACCACCCACCACCACCACCCATCACTATCCACCACCACCAACCACCACCAACCATCACCACCCGCCATCACTAACCACCACCCATCACTACCCACCACCTACCACCACCAACCACCACCCGTCACCACCATCACCGCCCACAACCATCACCACTCAACCACCACCACCCGCCATCACCACCCACCTCAACCACCCATCACCACCGCCCGCCACCACCACCACCAACCACTACCTACCACCCATCACCACCACCCGTGTGACATCCACATTTTCACGGCCAGAAAAGACCGATTTTGTTTATGCTTTATAAAAATCAGAGTACCTCTTTTAATAAAAACGTTGCGGAATTTGTTCCCAGAAAAACATGATAAATACGTTATCAAAGCATTTCCGAAGAAATGTATTTTTATCCATTTTAAAACATTTGGGATGTCGTCTTCAATACAGAAACGTAAGCATAAATAGATCTTACATTCATTTACACTAGTGATCTACATCTCTTTTAAATCCCTCGGTGTAAAGTAGCTTCATATCGACACCTGTAATACAAATAAGCTTGAGTGGGTCAGGTTGGGAAATCTGGTGAGTACATAGGGTTTTCAACCCACAATAATTTAATTATTATGTTTAAACATCAAACAATCAACCCAATTACCCATCCCCATTATCTTCCTTACTCTTAAGGATCTACCCTAAGAATCATATATCCTGCATTCGTTCATTTTGAAGCCCATTGCTTCCAGGGTTTATATGATAGGCATTAAGTCCATAGCTGCCAACGCTTGTTCGTAAAGCACTAATTCCATAGTTGCTAAAGTTCATTCATCGGATACTAAATCCATAGCTACCAGTGTTCAGCTAATAGGTACTAAATCCATAGCTACCAACGTTTATTTAATAGGTACTAAGTCCATAGCTACCGACGTTTATCTAACAGGTACTAAGTCCATAGCTACCAATGTTTATTTGATAGGCACTAAGTCCATAGCTGCGATGTTATTTGTTAGGCACTAAGTCTATAGCTTCCAATGTTCACTCATATCATCTTTCATCTCTCATCATTCATCTACCCATGTTTTACCCAACATATTCGTAGATATAAAATACATATACAGTTTAAATTATTTAAAACATGTATAAAATCGTTCATCCAGCATAGAAAGCAAGTATTCAAATAATATGCACAAATAACACGTAATTTATATAAAATACTTCATATCTATGTGTAAGATGAAAGTAACTATGCACTCACTTGTTAAAGTGATGATTCCAAACTCGGGCAGCGCTTCACTTTTAACGATTCTATTTTCCTTCGACGAAACCTAGCATTATTATCGCTAAATTTTAGTCTAATATTTACCATGACTAATTATTAGTCTTAGCATTATTATTATCATTATTATATAAGCGTTTAAACAATATTTTCCAACCACTATGTATAGACAGGGGCCAGACATAAAACACCGGAGGGCAGGACCATTTTGGCATATAGCTCTTCTGAAATCCAACAACCCTATGCGGCCCTTTAAACCAGATTTCCCGTACCGCTAGTAGTTAAAAAGATATTATAACGACAAATATATAACCCATAATAATAGCTCAACTAATTATTATAAGGTCCTAATAACGTTACTATATTTAAATAAAAGCTATATTAAAAATTAGGTAGGCGTATCTTACCTACGATGGGGTTTGGCTAGAAGCCGGGCGATCTGCAGGGGCAGGACTTCTGAGCCGAAAGCTCCTCTTCTCGGAGCCGTCGAGCGCTCCGGGGCTTTCTTCTAGCGCTAGGGGAGTTTTTTTGTGGGAGGTTTAGAGAGAGTGTAGAGAGAAGAAATAATGGGAAAGGTGTGAAGAAAATGAGGGTGGGAGATGTTCTATTTATAGGGTGAAATATGGCTGAAGTTGGTGCCACATGTCACCATCTGGTGGCAAGACTTGGGGAGAAAGCAATGGCCAAGATTGTGCCACATCACCCATTTTCGTACAGCACACTTCCGACTTCTAAAATCCGTAACTTTCGCATACGAGCTCCGTTTTTGACGTTATTTATATCCACGCGTAGGTAAAAATAAGATCTACAACTTTCATTTTGACTCCGTCGGCTAATTCCCGACCGATCTTAAATTTAACAGTAGAAGGTGACTACACTGTTAAATGTCCGCGTAAAATTCATAACTTCTACATACGGACTCCGTTTTCGTCTGTCTTTTGGTCGTTGAGTTCCTATTAATGAGATATTCAATTCTCATTTAGGTCGCGTTGGCCAAAAACCGCTTGATCTAAAATTTGAGTTTCGGGTCGTGCACTGGTAGGCCAAATCTTAGAAAAATCATAACTTCCTCATACGAAGTCAGATTTGGGCGTTCTTTTTATGCACGCTCTCGGTTTAACGTATACTACAACTTTTTTTTAAATCACTAAGGCCAAAAAGTCCTCTATCGTAAATTCACTATATACGTCGCGTAGTGTCGTGTCGGTTTTGTCGCGAAACTTCGACGAGCCATAACTTCTTTGTTATAACTCGGATTTCGGCATTCTTTATATGTACGGAACCCTTGTGACATATTCTACAACTTGGTTAAGATTAATCCTTCTAAATAATCTTCCATCAAAAACTCATTTTTGATGCTCATTGTCTCTAAATTGACTAGCTCGAATCTGCGGGCGTTACAACCCGCCACCACCACCCATCACTACCCACCACCTATCGCCCACACAACACAACCACCACCCACCACCACCAACCACTACCCACCACCCACCACCACCCGCCATCACCACCACCCACCCACCCACCACAACCACCACCACCCGTCACCACCCACCATCATCACCACCCAATCATCACCACCAACCACCACCACCCACCTCCACCACCCACACCCACCCACCACCCACCAAAACCACCACCCATCACTATCACCACCACTTGCAACCACCCACCCACCCACCACCACCCATCACCACCACCCTGCCTCCACCAGCCGCCGCCACCACCCCCACCCCTACCTACAAAGATTTTTTATTGTGTTTTTGATTCATTAGTTTTTCTCGTGTATATAATCACATGTGATTATATGTATCGAGTCACATGTGATTATATGTATCGAATCATATATGATTTATATGTTATTAAATACATATAATCACATATAATTAAATACACGTGAAAAACTAGTGAATCGAGAATGAAAAAATGAATATTGTCCACATAAATCATATGTGATTAAATACATATAATTACACGTGATTATATGTATTTAATAAAATATTATTTACGTGGGCCGTATTTATTTTCGTGTTTTCGATTTAATAATTGGCATCGTGTATTAAATCACATGTGATTATATGTATTTAATCACATATGATTTACATGGACAATATTTGTTTTCACATGTTGATTCAATAGTTGTTCTTGTGTATTTAATCACATGTGATTATATTTATTTAATAACATATGATTCGTATGGAAAATATTTATTCTTGCGTCGATTCAATAATTGTTCTAATATATTTAATCACATGTGAATATATGTATTTAATCACATATGATTTATGTGGACAAGATTCATTATTTTTTTCTCAATTCAATAGTTATACTCATCTACTTAATTACACGTGATTATATGTATCAAATCGCATATGATTTATATTTATAATATTCATGATTCGATATTTTTTCTTATGTATTTAATCATATGTGATTGTATGTATTAATCACATATGATTAATTTGGAAAAAGAAAAACTATTTAATCAAAAATGCGAAAATGAATATTGTGTACAGAAATCATATGTGACTAAATGTACAAGAACAACTATTGAACAAGAACATGAAAATGAATATTGTCCATGTAAATCATATCTAATTAGATACATATAATCTCATGTAATTAAGCACACAAGAACAACAACTGAATCGAGAACGCGAAAATAAATATTTTCCACATAAATTCTATGTCATTAGATACATATAATCACAAGTGATTATATCCATTTAATCACATATGATATATATGGACAATATTTATCTTTGTGTTCTCGATTCAATAGCTGTTCTTGTGTATATAATCATATGTGATTATATGTATCTAATCACATATGATTTATATAGACATCATTATTTTTTGTCTGTATAAATCATATGTGATTAGATACATATAATCACATATGATTATATGTATTTAATCACATATGGTTACAGTGGACAAAGAACAATTATTGAATCGAGAATGTGACAATGAATCTCATCCACATAAATCATATATGATTGGATACATATAATCACATGTGATTATATGTATTTAATCAGATATAATTTATGTAGACAATATTTATTTTTGCGGTTTCGACTAGGGGTGAGCAAGGTGCGGTTTGGTGCGGTTTTTGGCCAAAACCGAACTGAAAACCGCAACTTCGGTTTTTTGAAGTTTAGAAACCGCACCGTTCGGTTTTTATGTGGTTCGGTTTTTGCGGTTTTTGTTTGCGGTTCGGTTTTTTTGCAGTTTTTTTTTTGTTTTTCCTTTTTACTAAAACTCAGGTAACTCAGCGCGTTACTTTGACTCGGATGAGGTGTCCTAATCACTTATTGATAAACTTCATATATAGATGAGGAGCGCCAGATTTTTCATCCCCACCAATATGAGACTCCTCAGAAATGTAGGTTAAAAACCATAGACTTAACTCTTTTATGTAAAATGTGAGAATGGTGAAGGTTTTATCTCAAAGGTGATGTAGAATGTTCTTATAAGGCTGACAAAATGAAAGCACAATTGATATCTTGGAGATGAACCCATATCATCACCTCTTGGTTTGAAATCAAATGACATAACCATTAATCGAACATGCTTCTAATGTTTGAATATAATACGAATTAAATATAATATTTGTTTAACAGGTACATGTAATAATATCAATTAATGTATTCATCAACATGATATTATCATGAGTAATACTCTTTATATTTAAATGTTGAAAAATGTCATAAACATTATTTGTTCTTGTAAATATCATTGAATGTATGCTTAAAAATATACAATCATCATCTGATAAGATAGATATTTGTATTTATAGAAAGTTTTAATTGTCATGAATTCTTCGTTCTTACAAATATCAATATTATATATATATATATATATATATATATATATATATATATATATATATGCGGTGCGGTTTGGTTTTTTGCGGTTTTTGCAAGACTAGAATCCGCACCGCACCGAACATTTTCGGTTTTTGCAAAACTAAAAACCGCACCGTCGGTTTCTATTTCGGTTTCGGTTTTTCGGTTTCGGTTTATGTAGTTTTTTCAGTATTTTCGGTTTGCGGTTCGGTTTTTGCTCACCCCTAGTTTCGACTGAATAATTGTTTTTGTGTAATTAATCACATGTGATTATATGTATATAATCACATATGATTTGAGGTGGACAATATTCATTTTTTCCTTCTCGATTCAATATTTGTGCTCATGTACTTAATCACATACGATTATACATATAATCACATGTAATAAAATACATGAGAACAACTATTAAATCGACAAAGCAAAAATGAATTATGTCCACATAAATCATATGTGATTAGATTCATATAATCACATGTGATTATATGTATTTAATCACATATGATTAATTTGGATAAAAATTTGTTTTCGCGTTCTTGGTTCAATATTTGTTATCGTGTATAAATTTATATGTGATTGTATCTATCTAATCACATATGATTTAAATACACAAGATTTATTTTTTCCAAATAAAATCATATGTAATTAGAAACATATAATCACATCTGATTAAATGTATTTAATCACATATGATTAAAGTGGAAAAAAACAATTATTGAATCGAGAACGCGAAAAAGAATCTTAGCCACATAAATCATATGTGATTAGATACACATAATCACATGCTATTAGGGTATCTGTGAACAATAACATAAAACAAGTAATGCCTACATAATAGGAGAGTTAGTACTCACCTCCTTGATCTTGAAAATTAGCTAGCATGAGCAAGATGGATCATTTCCTTTCCGAGAACCTACACAAAAATTATAACATTATTTAGCTTGTGTTTGTTTTATTAATCTTATAAAACTTATGTACATATTTCCTAAGTTTCTCTTTAATTGTAGTCCTCTGTTTGGGATATATTTTATTACCTTTCAACCCATTATTAAATTTTGATAAAATTATATTGGTAAATTTCCCCCTTTTATCTTTTCAGAAATATAAAGATCATATTCTAATCATTTTTGGCTTATTTTATATTAAATTTACAAGTTGGTAACTTTTAGCTGTCACTTTCTGGACCACTCAACACTCTTGGAAAAAACTATATCAATCTACTAAGAATTACATCAGTCCCTTTATCTATTGGAAACTATACATCCATATATAACTATAGGCTTTGGAATTTTGGCATTTAGAGTTCTAATGAATTTATTATGATTTTTTGAAGACAGTGCATGAAATCTGTGACAGCATGGACCAGCCTGAGAAGATTGCCAATTTTACCCCACAACGAGTTGGAATTTCGAAATGTGATTCAAAGTTTGAAGAAAGTAGACACACTAAGATTTCCATAAAACTAAGTCTCATAATTTTTATATTTTCTTATTGACTTGCACGGATTTTAGAAGTCGGAGGGCATATTTGGGAATTGATCATAATATCTTCTATCACTTTTAACATGATTGTTAAAAATATAATGCCTACATAATAGGAGAGTTAGTGTAACTCACCTCCTTGATCTTGAAAATTAGCTAGCATGAGCAAGATAGATCATTTCCTTCCCGAGAACCTACACAAAAATTATAACATTATTTAGCTTGTGTTTGTTGTATTAATCTTATAAAACTTATGTACATATTTCCTTATTTTCTCTTTGATTGTAGTCCTTTGTTTGGGATATGTTTTATTACCTTTCAACCCATTATTAAATTTTGATAAACTTATATTGGTAAATTTCCCCCTTTTATCTTTTCAGAAATATAAAGATCTCATTCTAATGATTTTTGGCTTATTTTATATTAAATTTACAACTTGGTAACTTTTAGCTGTCACTTTCTGGACCACTCAACACTCTTGGAATAAACTGTATCAATATACTACGAATTACATCAATCCCTTTATATGTTGGAAACTATACATCCATATCTAACTATAGGCTTTGGAATTTTGGCATTTGGAGTTCTGATGAATTTATTATGATTTTTTGAAGACAGTGCAGGAAATCTGTGACAGTATGGACCAGCCTGAGAAGATTGCCAATTTTACCCCTCAAGGATTTGGAATTTCGAAATGTGATTCAAATTTTGAAGAAAGTAGACACACTAAGATTTCCAAAAAACCAAGTCTCATGATTTTTAGGTGTTCGTATTGACTTGCACGGATTTTATAAGTTGGAGGACAGATTTGGAAAAATTGATCATAATATCTTCTAAATCATTTTTCGTGTTCTATTAAGGAATTAACGGTTAAGCCTTAAGTTTATCACTTTTAACATAATTGTTGGTTACTTATTAGGATATAGAGATGTGAAATTCAATTTAACCTAAGGGCCTTAATTTTTGGCTTAATGAGGGTTCAAAGTTAAGGATTTTCAAATAAAATGTCACTTTTACACTTATTAGGGTTAAGTTGCCAACTTAACCCATTAAGCTCTTTAAGTCACCTCCGTCTTACTTGTAGAAGACATGTTATAATAATTTTCAGTTCTACTGCCTTATAAAAGTAAAATAAGTAATGTTAACAACAAGGTTTGTATTTAGATCTAAATAACAAATATGTTTCTTTGTGACATTTTGTCAAACACCTGGTGGGCGCTATTTGTTTCACCAGGTGAGACACCAATTTCTTAAACATCAATATCATATAAACAAGGAATGAAACTATTTATTTACCAAAATTGTGTTTGCTATAAAATTACCTTGATTTTTATAGGTTGCAAGAACATCATCTGTGATCTCAAGAGTTTTTTGAGCAAATAAACCTTCAGAACCACCTGGTCATATGCACAACAGAATTACTTTTGATATGTGTTTAATTATCATTTGAAAATGATTTGTACATGTTTCATGGAAGCGACGAATAATCAAACAATCAAAAACTGCAAACACAAACCGTCAAATCCTTGATCTGCTGATTCGATCCAGAAAATTATCAGGTTATAAGAACTACATTACATGAAGTACATATATAGAAGGAATAAGAACAAGGAAAACGAAGAGAATTGTAACACCGGGTTCATGGTATGATTTTATTTAAGTTTTTATCCTAATTTTGCCACGAACTCGGCGAGTCTGCGTCCCGACTCGCCGAGTAGCAGCAGGGTGGACACGGGATTTGAGCGGTGAACTCGGCGAGTCGATGCATGGACTCGGCGAGTCCACCTGTCTAATGAAACTCTATTTCAGACATTGCACCCTATTTTACCCATTCTAAAACTCCCATTTCGTCCCATTCTCTTCCAGAAGAACTGTAGAGGGAAACCCTAGCCCATTTTGATCCTTGTGAGTAATTTTGGCTTGGTGAAGGAAGTTTGAAGCTTAAGAGAAGAAGGAGGAAGTTGGAGGGTGCAAGGAAGTGTGGTACATCCGAAATCTACCCTGGGAGAAGCTCCTAACCAGGTAAGAAAGCTCCTTCTTGATCTTTAGTATAATAGATTCCCTTTTTGTCCCTTATATGTGGATTGCAAGACCTTAAACCTCCCAAACTCTGTGTGTTTATGCCCTAGGAGCTTAGATTTATGGTTTGGAACCATTGCATGTCTCAGAATTGGCCAGAATGGGTGAAGAGTCGAAGGGTACTCGGCGAGTGCCAAAGTGCACTCGGCGAGTTCCATGAAGATGGCCTTAGACTCGGCGAGTTGGATAAACAACTCGGCGAGTCCCATGAAGATTGCCTGGTACACGGCGAGTCGTTCTTCAAACTCGGCGATTCCCTTGAATATAGCCTTGAACTCGGCGAGTGTTCTTCAAACTCGGCGAGTCATATGAACTGTCACTAGGATAAGAAGGGTTTAAGTGTAGGAGGTCCAACCCTTCGTAGTCGCACGTGGAATTAGCAATTTAACGTGTAGTTATAGTCCCAGAATCTCCAAATCTCCAAGGTTGATGTTCTGATGGAAGATTGGAGCGAATTGTGAGATCTGTTCGTCGGACTCGGCGAGTCCCCCCTTGGACTCGGCGAGTCCAGTCGCGGGTTTGTTAGTTGTCCCCGTTTAGCGAGTCAGGCTGACTCAGTGAGTGGGAACAGGGACCCGATGAGTCAGAGTCGGGCTAGACGTAGAAGGACTCGGCGAGTCGCTATATGGACTCGGCGAGTCCAGTCAATCAGAGAGTTGACTTTGACCAAGAAGTTGACTTTGACCAGTCATTTGACCTAAGGGGTATTTATGAGTACCTAATCCATGATTACAGATTTATTGCCGGAGGGTTACCGGTGCGGCAGCCAGGCGTAGGTTGAGCGGGTTTTCAGCAGCTACCCTCGAGGTGAGTTACCTTCCAGTAGCGGTGGGTCTACGACCATAATGTCGGCCCACCAGTAGGAGTTGTATGTTGGATGATTATCTTTGTGATATCATCTAGGCTTGCTACTACCTGATATGTTATGTGCTAGTATGATATGATGTTATATGCTAGTAGCAGTAGGGGAGATAGTCCCCAGGATTTCCGGTCGATAGGGCCGAAAGGGGTAGTCATACCCAGTCATGTTAGACAGATTATGGTTATGTGATATATGTTATGTGGTAGTAGTAGAGGGGTGAAATAGTCCCCAGTATCCGGTCGAAAGGACCGAAGGGGAGGCCAGCACCCAGATATGCTAGGCAGTATCCGGTCGAAAGGACCGAAGGGGAGGCCAGCACCCAGATATGCTGGGCAGTATCCGGTCGAAAGGACCGAAGGGGTAGGTCGGGCACCCAGATATGCCTGACAGTATCTGTATGTTATGTGATTGTATGGTATGTGGTACGATGGGGGAACTCACTAAGCTTCGTGCTTACGTTTTATTGTTTTGTTTTCAGGTACCTCTTCAGCTAGGGGACAGGAGCCGACGCGGTAGCGGCATGTCACACACTCTCATGTTTTCCGCACTATGGATTTTCTGGGATGTACTCTGAATATTTTACTATGATGTTACCGGTTCTCAGACATAAATTAATATTATGAATGTTTTGTAACGATGTTTTTATGAATTAACCTAATATAAAAATGAAATTTTTAGCTGGTATTTTTGGGATGTTACAAGTTGGTATCAGAGCCCTGGTTTGAGGGATTCGGACGCACCTTCGGGGGTGTCTGGACTCAAATCGAGGGGATTAAAAGATTTTTTTTTATAAAGAAATGATTTTTCTAAAGACTAAGTAAAAGAGTTTTGAGCAAGAAAGAACAAGGTGTGTGATGTGCTCGACCGGCCGAGCTCAAGTAAGTTTTCCCCAAAGTACCCATACAAGTTATTGTTATGATTATCAGTTTCAGTTTCAGTAGAACAGCATGCTAGAATAGGACTAAGGATCTAGGAATGATGCCTTATGTGCCTGCTTTATGTGTTTCGGCTTTTTGAGAATTACATGCTAGTACAGCTCAGTCAGTATGATAGCCAGAGTAGTATATACTTGATTATGTGTACTCAACGCCCGAATGCTGCTTGCTTTGTGCTATCAGGAGTTCTAGTCGTCTTTCACTAACTAGTGAACGAATATGCTAAGTTACATATTGCAAGGATTAAATAATTTCAGAAGGTTGGGTCTAGCCCTATTTCGCAGCTCTCGTTTGAGTCCAACCGTTGTAGGGTAGGACCTCTCATTCGAATAATTATCTAGTCTGAGTAATATCTAATAGTATTCGCAAGCTAGTTAGGGAAAGAAAGCAGGGACTTCTTGTGCAGCTGATGGCAGAGAGTGGGATGGCGATTACTTAGCGTAAGCCTAGGGCGAGAGTAGCACGAGAACCGCATTATTAGTAGAAAGGACTTGGTTGAGTTGAGGCAATTCTTGAGGAAAGTACAGATAGAAGTGATGGGAGTTAGCCATTATGTGAATACGTCACGTCACATGTGATCAGGGTTGAATAATCTAAGAGTGCTGGATTTGGACCTATTGCGCAGCTCTCGTTTGAGTCTAACCGTTATAGGGACGAGTCTCTTACTCGAAGGATTATCTGAGCCTCGTCACATGTGATGGTATTCAGGTGATGGCTAATTGGCATTACAAGGAGGCCTTCAGCAGCTGAGGACTGGTTTGGGTAGAGTCAGAGATTTCCCTAGGGCAAGCCTATGATGGGAGTAGTAGAGATCAGAATTTGTAGAAAGGACTTGGTTGAGTTGAGGCAATTCTTGAGGAAAGTACGGATAGACGTGGAAGGTAGTATGGGCCCGTACTACTGAAAGCGGAGGATCCGTACTCGATTCAAAAAGGGCCGAGGCGAGACCGGGGACTAGTGGTATGTATGTGAGCCTCGTTAGTGGAATATCGTATGATGGTGGTTATGCTATGTTTTTCAGTATGGTGACCACACGACAGGGAGCGGGAGGCTCAGGATCGAGATCGGGTTCGGGTTCAGGGTCCGAACCAATCGATGAGGGTCTACGCGAGTTCATCGCGTCAGAGATTACCAGGGGCATCCTTGAGTCGACTCCCCTCATCTTCGGGTCGATCAAGGAGGGTATTGTAGAGTTGATGGAGGATCGACTCAGTGCGTTCAGGAGTGATATGGCGGCTAGCCAGTCAGGACCACGC
This sequence comes from Lactuca virosa, assembly GCF_052849685.1. Taxonomy (NCBI): domain Eukaryota; kingdom Viridiplantae; phylum Streptophyta; class Magnoliopsida; order Asterales; family Asteraceae; genus Lactuca; species Lactuca virosa. The sequence goes on from NC_136426.1 coordinate 148,490,830, forward strand.
ACACTGTCCTTTAAGGACTTCAGGGGCAGTGGTGCATCAGATTTCCATGGGGCGAAGGACCCCATTGTTGCCAGACGATGGATTGCAGACCTTGAGTCTGCGCAGCTGACCAGCTTCTGCCCCGAGGGGTCGAAGGTGAGGTATGCAGCAGGATGTCTGAGGGACCGAGCTAGGGATTGGTGGGAGTCTGTTGGTGACTCATTGGGATCCTCGGCTGTTGAGGCTATGACGTGGCCAGACTTTGTGACACGATTCAGGACGGAGTTCACGCCTGCGGTGGAGCTCCAGCAGTTGGCACGGGAGTTCTTGGATATGAGGCAGACGACAGAGACAGTGGCGGAGATCACCGCCAAGTTCCGGGAGAGGGCGTTACTGGTACCTCAGTACGCGGGTGATGAGGACATGAGGAGGACCCGCTACCACGACATGCTCCGAGCCGACATTCGGGAGCATGTCAGTTTTTCAGCTTGCCCTACCCTGGAGTCCATGATTGCCAGGGCAAGGGAGATGGAGATTGATCTGGGGCACATTCTGAAGAGAAAGGCTGAGGAGGGACAGATGACGGGGGCTTTAGGGAAGAAACCCAAGGGATCAGATCCGGGCCCAAGAGGCCCACCGAGTTGTAGCCGCTGCAGGAAATGCGGCAAGTCGCATGAGGGACCATGCAGGTTAGGATCGTCAGGCTGCTACAAGTGTGGCAAGACGGGGCACTTTAGCAGGGATTGTACTGCTCCTACTCCGGTATTTCAGACGTCCGAGTTGCTGTGTTTCCACTGCAACCAGAGGGGCCACAAGAGGGCCAATTGCCCTCAGTTGACAGCAACAGCGCCAGTACGGGCGCCAGCTCCAACGACCCTGCGGATTACGGATGGCCGGCAGGGCAAGGCAGAGGCTCCGGTGGTGAGGAGCCGGGCATTTCAGCTGACAGCCGAGGAGGCACGCGCTGCACCCGATGTGGTGACGGGATCGTTCCATGTGAACGGTATTCCAGTCCAGGTGTTGTTTGATTCGGGGGCTACCCGATCCTTTGTTTCTCTTGCACTTAGCAAGAAGTTTCCTGAGTCCGCGGGCATGTTGGATTGCCCTTTAAAGGTCGAGATTGCGGACGACCGGTCGGTGCGAGCATCAGAGGTCTTCCTGTTGGATTAGTGTCTAAGTCCGTAACTATATTTGGTATGTACTTGACCCGAGTGTGCATGGTCCTTTTGGGTTGCCTTCACCAAAGCAACTTGACAAGGTAATTTGATATGAGAGAGAAGATATTATGGTTTATTAATATATTATAAGAATAATATATTAAAGGAGAAATCATATTTATTTAATTAGTATTAGTCATAAATTAATTAGGAATTAATTTGGTGACTAAAAGAGATTAATTAAATAAAGGGGTATAAACTGTCAAATGTGTGATAGTTGAGTTTTGGGCTGGGAAACCTAATGGACTAAAGGGGAACGAAATTATGATGAGGGATCATCATATTTTCGTCCAAGGGCCTCATTCCAGAAGGTTCCTTGGGCTGCTTGGTGGCTAAGCTATCCATTAGGGTTTAGACTGAAACCCTAGCACCCTACAGTATAAATAGATGCCCTATGCTTCAATTTTAGGCCACTTGATTCCAAGGGAAACCCTAGGGCCGAAATTAGCATCCTTCCCCTCTCTCTCTTAATTGCCTTCTTGCTTCAAGGTGTTTGTGAGCCATTAGAGGCACTACAATTGTGGTGCTTGCTTTCAAGAGTTCAAGAGATCAAGGAAACTAGTTGTTATTGCAATATAACAACAAAGGTATGTCTACTACACTTCTATATGATTTTCGAAAATTATAGAAGCATGCTAGGGTTTATTTTGTGTTCATATAGTTGTATGTCTTATAGTGAAAACATAGATCCAATTAGGGTTGCATGCACACATAGGATTGTTTGTATAAAACCTATCAGTGGTATCAGAGCCTTTGGTTTTTGTTTTCAATTTGATTTGATACATATTATGAATTTGACAAATTAGGGTTTATGGCAAGTAAACCCTAAGGCTTGGTGTTTTTCGAAAATAGGGTTAAGAAACCCTAGTTGGCGATTTTTTGTAGGGTTCTTAAACCCTTTTTGCCTAGCCTCCAAATTTCGAAATTAGGGTTATGAAACCCTAGGGATTTCGAAAATCCCTTGCCCCCCAAGACAAGATCCCAAAATTTTAGGGATTTGGATAATGCCATCTTTGTGATTATCAACTTAATTGTTTAAACTAGATAATTGAAGATCTTGAATTATCCTTTCCATAAATTTCGAAATCTAGGGGATAAAAAGGATTAGGATAAATTAATTGTTTAATTTTATGATAATCCTTCATGATTTAATAATTTAAATTAATTGTTTAATTTTGATAATTATTAAATCAAAGATTTTTGGTGTTTAAAATTTTAAATTAAATTGTCTAATTTTCGAAAATTTTAAATGCAACAAAGACACTAGTATTTTAAAATGTTTTAAAATACACCCTTATACAATTATGATATTATAAGATTAATTATTATATATATGTATAAGAATAAGCTGGTCTTATCGCTAGTAGGCCTCATTCACGAAGCCAGTCTATAAGGTGGGTATAAGGTTGCTGCCTATAAAATGGCGCTTAATGGATGTACACTCACATCTACCGCTTGCTTGACTGGTGGAGGGTCGTTAGCCGAACGGATAGGATAGGGCACTTAATTCCTCATTATAAGTATAATGGAAATATTAAAGTAACTACATTGTTTTACAAATTCCCACTCTTAGTTACTTTAGGGTAAAATGTGAAAATGATGCTATTCCATGGAATTACACTTTGTACCCCTGTCAAACGTTAGTGGAGCGTGCGTGGTTAACCAGCACACTAATTTGGGATTGACATTGGTGACAAAGGGTGGCTCGATGTCTTATCATAGATCAATGGAGCGTGCGTGGCTAACCAGCACATTGATTAGGTGATGAAGACATTGAGTGCACCATGATGATTCGCATGGTTATTCACAAACTTGTTTGCGATCCTCGGCATCCCAGTCGCTAATTTGAAGTGCATATCGAGATTTAAACATGCCATTGAAATGTTCAATGAATCTCAAAAGAAATCTAGGAATTTTCAAATACATTTCAAACTTAACCTCTTTCGTTTTTCATGGTGAAAATTAGTGAATCGTCATTCACTTACCTTCAAATTATTTACTTTTAGATTACGGCATCCCTTTTCTAAGTTGTAAATAATGTTGTTGGATCCTAGCCCTAATTTCTCATGTGGGTGTTTAATTAGGGATTCATTCTAATCAAACTTTGTTCCTTTCTATTTCAGATGTCAAACGCAAACGCAAACAACAACACTTCTGGGTCATTCTCGTTGATGAACCTGTGTCAAAAGTGACATTTGATGGCTCGAACTTCAACGAGTGGATGAGATACATTCGCATGATAACTCGTTATGAGGACAAAGAATATGTCCTAGACGAGAAGCTTGAAAGGATCAACCCAGAAGAAGCTACTCCTGAAGAGATGGCCGCCTTTGAGGCCCACGAGCGTGATGCAACGAAAGTTCATTGCATCATGTTGGCCACCATGAACCTCGAACTCCAAAAGTCCTATGAGGACATGTATCCATATGAGATGCATCAAGATTTGCTGGACAGGTACCACCAGAGCGCGAGGCAAGAGCGCTATGAGATCATCACCAACATGATCACCGCTAAGATGGGGAGTGGAGAATCCCTAACTGCTCATTTGCAAAGACCTACCACATGAATAAGGAATGACCTACCACATGAATAAGGAAGAGGTCACCCTAAGTAAGCTTCAAGGGCTCCTGAGGACAGCTGAGAGCAACCTCAAGGACAAATCTGTTGCATCATCCTCTACTGTAGCTGCTCCTGTGTTGGCAATTGGCCAAGGAAAGGGAAAGAAGAGGAAGGCTCCTTACAAGAGCCACCATAAGGGTAAGACCCAAGATGGTTCTTCTTCTAGTGGGACCAAAGCAGGTTCTGTTAAGCCCTCTTCTGACCCCAAGGAAGCAGAGTGCTTCTATTGCCACCAGAAGGGCCACTGGAAACGAAGCTGCCCTAAATATCTGCAAGATATTAAGGATGGGAAGATAAAACCCACCTTCGCAGGTATGTATTTAATTAAATCTAATAACTCATCATTTGCTACTTCATGGGTTCTTGATACAGGGTGTGGTTACCACATTTGTTCTGATATGCAGGGCCTAAAAAGAAGTAGGGAAGTGGAGCATGGAAGGATAAGCTTGATCATGGGAAACAAGAAGTCTTCACCAGTAACCAAGATCGGAGTTTATTCCTTAGTGTTGAGTAATGGGTTAGGGCTAGATTTAAATAATTGTTGCTATTCGCCAGATATGGCAAGAAACATCATTTCTTTTCATGGTTTGTTTAGACAAGGTTTCAGATATTCATTTGATAATAGTAATGGTTCTATTAATGCTTATTTGAATGGTGTCTTTTATTTCAATGCATTACCTTGTAATGGGATTTATGAATCTGTGTTAGTTATTGACAATTTAGGAAATGATGTTTTGAATATTGATTCGTCCACAAGTTTGGACAAAGCATGCTTGTGGCATTGTCGCCTTGGCCATGTTAACAAGAAACGCATAGCCCAACTCCAAAAGGATGGAGTATTGGAGTCATTCGACCTTAGGGACGATGACGTGTGTGAGTCTTGTTTGCTTGGGAAGATGACCAAGTCACCCTTTACTGGCACATGTGAAAGGGGTGAGGGTGTATTGGATCTCATACATACAGATGTATGTGGACCCTTTAGATCCACCACAAGGGACGCTTGTCGCTTCTACGTGACTTTTACAGATGATTATAGCAGATATGGATATATCTACTTAATCAAGCAGAAGTCAGAAACCTTTGAAAAGTTCAAAGAGTTCAAGAATGAAGTGGAGAATCAGTTGGGCAGGAAAATCAAGATGCTTCGATCTGATCGAGGGGGAGAGTACCTAAGTCTTGAGTTTCACGACTAACTGAAAGAGTGTGGAATAGTTTCACAATTGACGCCTCCTAGAACGCCACAATTGAATGGTGTGGCTGAGAGACGTAATCGAACCTTGTTGGACATGGTTCGCTCTATGATGAGTCGTGCTTCGTTACCAATCTCATTCTGGGGGTATGCCTTGGAGACTGCCGCCCATATCCTTAACTTAGTTCCCACAAAGAAGGTTACCAAAACACCTCACGAGATGTGGACAGGGAAAGCTCCCTCGCTAGCACATATCAAGGTTTGGGGTTGTGAAGCTTTCGTAAGACGAGAGACTCACGACAAGCTAGAACCTCGTAGTGAGAAGTGTTACTTCATTGGCTATCCACAGAAGTCTTTTGGTTATCTCTTCTATAAACCAAATGACAATGTTGTCTTTGTTGCTAGGAGAGGGGTTTTCAGAGAAAGAGAACTCATAAGCCAAGGAGACAGTGGGAGTCAGATTGACCTTGAAGAGCTTCAAGAGTCAGGAGAAGAAGGAACCTCTGACACTGGCGTTCAAGATGAGGAGGAAACTCCTGTTGAACCAATTGACCAGTCCTTACCTCTTAGACGTTCAAGTAGAGTTATTGTTCCACCCCAGTTTTATGGTTTCCATATTACTACTGACGGGGATACGTTTATTAGTGATAGTATACTAGTAAATCTGGACGAACCTAACAGCTACAAGGAAGCCATGGCAGGCCCAGAGTCTGCTAAATGAAAAGAGGCAATGGACAGCGAGATTCAGTCCATGTATGACAACCAAGTTTGGAATTTGGTTGATAATGTACCAGGTCGTAAGACAGTCGGGTGCAAGTGGATCTTCAAGAAGAAGACAGACATGGATGGGAAAGTGCACACTTATAAAGCGCGATTGGTCGCGAAGGGCTTTACTCAAACTCCTGGAGTTGACTATGATGAGACCTTCTCACCAGTTGCGAAAATAAAGTCTATTAGGGTAATGCTTGCAATAGCTGCGTTTCATGATTATGAAATCTGGCAGATGGACGTAAAAACCGCTTTCCTAAATGGGAAGCTGGCTGAGGATGTTTACATGAATCAGCCAGAGGGTTTTGTCGATGCAAAGCATCCAAATAGAGTGTGCAAGCTTGAGAAATCCATTTATGGATTAAAGCAAGCGTCTCGCAGATGGAATCTTTGTTTTGACGAGAAGGTCAAAGAGTTTGGCTTTCTGCAAAATGAAGATGAGTCATGTGTATATGTCAAGGCCAGTGGGAATATAGTGAGCTTCCTCGTATTGTATGTCGATGACATACTACTCATAGGAAACGACATCCCAACATTGCAGGAGGTCAAGTCCTGGCTTGGGAAGTGTTTCGCTATGAAGGACCTCGGAGAGGCTGCATATATTCTGGGAATAAGGATAGTGAGAGACAGAAGTAAGAGACTGATAGGACTCAGTCAGGATACATACTTGGAAAGGGTACTAAAACGTTTTAGTATGGAAAATTCCAAGAAAGGGGAGTTACCAATCCAATGCAATACCAAACTGAGTAAGACTCAGAGCCCGAGTACAGAGGCAGAAATAGTTGATATGAGCCGAGTACCTTACGCTTCCGCAGTTGGCTCAATTATGTACGCTATGACCTGTACTCGCCCTGATGTGGCTTTCGCTTTGAGCATGGTCAGCAGATATCAAGGGAATCCTGGTAGGGCACATTGGATTGCTGTCAAGAATATTCTTAAGTACCTACGAAGGACTAAGGAATGGTTTCTAGTCCTGGGTGGGAGTGATGACTTAAGGGTGCGAGGGTACAGTGACGCTAGTTTCCAGACAGATCGGGATAATTACCGATCGCAGTCGGGCTGGGTCTTTACCCTGAATGGAGGAGCAGTGACTTGGAAAAGTTCCAAGCAAGAAACCGTAGCTGATTCAACGTGCGAATCAGAGTACATTGCGGCGAGCGAGGCGTCAAAGGAGGCTATATGGTTGAAGAACTTCATTGGAGACCTTGGAGTTGTGCCATCCATAAAAGAGCCCATGGAAATTTTCTGTGATAATGAAGGAGCGGTTGCCTTAACCAAGGAACCAAGGGATCATGGCAGATCTCGTCATATCGACAGGAAATACCATTTTATTAGACATCGAGTAGAAGAGGGACTCCTCGTTGTGAAGAGGGTATCGTCAGAAGATAACCCAGCAGATCCCCTCACGAAGGGACTGAGTAGGGTTAAGCATTTGCAGCACGCTAGGAGCGTAGGGCTGAAGGACGATATTAGTTTAGATTAGATAGGTAGGAAACTTGTAATGGATGATCATGTATTCAACATTTGATGATTAAATAAAGGTGTGTTATTTATAAGAAAGCTTCTATCTTGTGTTGATTATTTATCTATTGTTTCAATTTTGCATGTTTTGACTTCCTGAATAATAAGATTATTCGAACAGTCCACAATCGTTCATATGTTGGAAGTAGATATGAAGGAAGATTGTCATAAATTTGTTTGTAGATTGTCTGAAAAGTTTTAGACATAGCAAAGGTTTGCTGCAAAGTTTATGAGTGCTTATGAAATTTGTATTGAGCATTGGAATAGACCCACACTTGCTGGTATCACTTCATGAATGTTATCACAAGTGATCGCAAGATGATAATATCATATAATCTTTAAACCTAGAGATATGGTTATTGTTTGCTAGTTGATTATACATTGATAATGCGAAAACGCATCAGTAACTTGATGTTATAAAACGCATTATTGTGTGTGGTTTAAATAGTAAATTATAAAGGCATATTAGTCGACGTTTTTCTGTTCCTTTTATTCTATGAGAATAAAAGCGATATCTTGGCCACTTGATGATTTGGTTTGACTTATGTGCCGGGCTCGGTCAGGATGAAGTTGATGTGTTCAACTGAGTTCTATGTCGAACAAATTAGAGATCAAGAAATAAAATGCTAAACAATAAGTATTGTTAGCATGATATCTAGAACAGAGGATTATACGATCCCTTATATGAAGGACAGATTATTGGTCAGAGTTGACAGCGGCTATTGAAAGCTACGATTGCTGATCGGATACGGAAGTCATATGTGAGATGTAGTTATTAGACTTATCCAAGTGGGAGACTGTTGGATTAGTGTCTAAGTCCGTAACTATATTTGGTATGTACTTGACCCGAGTGTGCATGGTCCTTTTGGGTTGCCTTCACCAAAGCAACTTGACAAGGTAATTTGATATGAGAGAGAAGATATTATGGTTTATTAATATATTATAAGAATAATATATTAAAGGAGAAATCATATTTATTTAATTAGTATTAGTCATAAATTAATTAGGAATTAATTTGGTGACTAAAAGAGATTAATTAAATAAAGGGGTATAAACTGTCAAATGTGTGATAGTTGAGTTTTGGGCTGGGAAACCTAATGGACTAAGGGGGAACGAAATTATGATGAGGGATCATCATATTTTCGTCCAAGGGCCTCATTCCAGAAGGTTCCTTGGGCTGCTTGGTGGCTAAGTTATCCATTAGGGTTTAGACTGAAACCCTAGCACCCTACAGTATAAATAGATGCCCTATGCTTCAATTTTAGGCCACTTGATTCCAAGGGAAACCCTAGGGCCGAAATTAGCATCCTTCACCTCTCTCTCTTAATTGCCTTCTTGCTTCAAGGTGTTTGTGAGCCATTAGAGGCACTACAATTGTGGTGCTTGCTTTCAAGAGTTCAAGAGATCAAGGAAACTAGTTGTTATTGCAATATAACAACAAAGGTATGTCTACTACACTTCTATATGATTTTCGAAAATTATAGAAGCATGCTAGGGTTTATTTTGTGTTCATATAGTTGTATGTCTTATAGTGAAAACATAGATCCAATTAGGGTTGCATGCACACATAGGATTGTTTGTATAAAACCTATCACTTCCGAGATTGTGTATTGAGGTTGTTCGAAGAGGGGTAATTGGTTGACCTAGTTCCCATTCCATTGCAGGGAAACAAGGTCATTATTGGTATGGATTGGATGAGTTCCAATGGGGCAGTGATAGATTGCGCGCAACAGTTAGTACGAGTCAGATCCCCAAGTGGGGGAGAGTTAGTAATTCAGGGTGAGAGATCACAGCGAGGGCCAGCCTTCTGTTCGGCAGCGAGGGCAAGGCGTTACCTTCAGCATGGTTGCGCAGGATATGTCGCATATGTCATGGACACCCGGGAGGCGGGTAAGGCGACGGTGGGCGATGTGCCCGTAGTACGAGAGTTCGCGGATGTATTCCCCGAGGAGCTGCCTGGGATACCTCCAGAGCGACAAGTGGAGTTCAGGATCGACCTAGTCCCTGGTGCGGCTCCGGTAGCCAAGGCACCGTATCGGTTGGCTCCTCCTGAGATGCAGGAGTTGTCTACACAGCTTTAGGAGCTGTTAGACAAGGGTTTCATTAGACCGAGCAGTTCACCCTGGGGAGCTCCGATTCTGTTTGTGAAGAAGAAGGATAGGTCGCATCAGATGTGTATCGATTATAGGGAGCTGAATAAGGTAACGGTGAAGAACCGCTACCCACTCCCGAGGATTGACGACCTCTTTGACCAGCTTCAGGGAGCATCTTGGTTCTCCAAGATAGATTTGCGTTCAGGGTATCACCAGGTGAGGGTCAGAGAGGAGGATGTGCAGAAGACGACATTTCGGACACGTTATGGCCACTATGAGTTCGTGGTGATGCCTTTCGGGCACACCAATACTCCTGCCGCGTTCATGGACCTCATGAACCGCGTGTGTAGACCGATGTTAGACCGGTCGATGATAGTATTTATTGATGATATCCTGGTTTACTCCAAGACGCGAGAGCAGCATGAGGAGTATTTGCGAGAGGTTCTAGAGACCTTGAGGAGGGAGAACTTGTATGCCAAGTTCTCCAAGTGTGAGTTCTGGTTGCGCGAGGTGCAGTTTCTTGGGCACCTTGTCAACCAGAACGGGATTTCGGTGGATCCGGCCAAGGTGGAGGCCGTAATGAGATAGGAGGTTCCGGAATCCCCATCTGAGATTCGGAGTTTCCTGGGATTGGCTGGCTACTATCGGAGATTCATCCAGGATTTCTCCAAGATAGCATTACCCCTGACCAGGTTAACGAGGAAGGCCGTGGTCTTTCGTTGGGGGCCTGAGCAGCAGGCAGCATTCGAGACACTGAGACAGAGATTGTGCGAGGCGCCAATCTTAGCCTTGCCAGAGGGCATGGAGGATTTTGTTGTATACTGCGATGCGTCCATCTCAGGTTTGGGCGCGGTATTGATGCAGAGAGGGCATGTCATCGCCTACGCGTCGAGGCAGCTGAAGCCTCACGAGGCGAACTACCCGACGCATGATTTGGAGTTGGGGGCTGTTGTGTTCGCCCTCAAGATTTGGCGTCATTACCTCTATGGGGTTCGTTGTACGATTTACACGGACCACAAGAGTTTGAGGTACCTCATGGACCAGCCAAATCTGAATATGACGCAGCGTCGGTGGCTTGATGTGGTAAAGGATTATGATTGTGAAATCCTTTATCACCCGGGGAAGGCCAACGTGGTGGCCGATGCGCTTAGCCGCAAGGCGGCGCCGATCAGGGATATTTGCATGCGGATGACAGTGGTGACTCCGCTTTTGGAGCGGATCCGGGAGGCTCAGCAGGAGGCTATGAAGGAGGAACATCGGAAGAGTGAGCGGATTGTGGGACAGGTTTCCTCCTTCGACTATGACAGCAGAGGATTATTGACATTACACCGCAGGGTGTGGGTTCCATATCTCGGAGGCGTGCGCCAGGTTCTGATGGAGGAGGCGCACAAATCCCGATTCTCCATTCATCCAGGGGCAACGAAGATGTATAAGGATCTTCGTCTGGACTATTGGTGGCCCTGCATGAAGCGGGATGTAGCATGGTACGTCGAGCGGTGTCTGACCTGCAGGAAGGTCAAGGCCGAACACCAGAGACCGCACGACAAGATGCAGCCGTTGGATATCCCGTTGTGGAAATGGGAAGACATCGCGATGGATTTCATCACCAAGCTTCCCAGGACCGCGCGGGGAGTGGATTCGATATGGGTCATCGTCGATCGGTTGACCAAGAGCTCCCACTTTATCCCGATTCAGGAGAGCGTCTCGGCCGAGAAGTTGGCCGATATCTACATCAGAGAGGTGGTGGCACGGCACGGGGTGCCAGTTTCAGTGATTTCAGATAGGGATGTGCGGTTCACTTCTAGGTTCTGGAAGAAGTTTCATGACGAGCTGGGTACTCGTCTGCATTTTAGTACAGCCTTTCACCCGCAGACGGATGGCCAGAGCGAGCGGACCATCCAGACTCTGGAGGATATGCTGCGGGCGTGTGTTTTAGACTTCGGTGGTAGCTGGGATACCTATCTTCCTTTAGCCGAGTTTTCATATAACAACAGTTATCACGCGAGTATTGACCGCTCTCCCTTCGAGATGTTGTACGGGAGGAAGTGCAGGACCCCGATATGTTGGGGCGAGGTTGGACAGAGAGTCATGGGGAGCACCGAAGTAGTGCTCAAGACGACAGAGAAGATTCAGCAGGTCCGGAGCAGGCTTCAGACTGCTCAGAGTCGGCAGAAGAGTTATGCCGATAGGCGCCGATCAGACCTGGAGTTCCAGGTCGGGGATATGGTTCTCCTGAAAGTGTCACCGTGGAAGGGCGTCATCCGATTCAGGAAACGGGGCAAGTTAGGTCCCAGGTATATTGGACCGTTTAGGGTTGCAGCCCGGGTGGGCAAGGTGGCATATCAGCTGGACCTGCCAGCTGAACTCAGTCAGATCCACAGCACTTTCCACGTCTCCTAGCTGCGGAAGTGCCTGGTGGACGATTCAGCAGTGGTACCTTTGGAGGACATCCAGGTTGATGACAGCCTGAATTATATCGAGCGGCCTGTGGCTATCCTAGACCGGAAGTCGAAGGAACTGAGGAACAAAAGGGTGGAGCTGGTGAAGGTGCAATGGCAGCATCGGAAGGGCTCGGAATGGACTTGGGAGCCCGCGGATGAGATGATGGAGCATTATCCGGAGCTGTTCCGGAAGGGAGCGGCAGACTTCGAGGACGAAGTCTAAAATAAGTGGGGGAGATTTGTAACACCGGGTTCATGGTATGATTTTATTTAAGTTTTTATCCTAATTTTACCACGAACTCGGCGAGTCTGCGTCCCGACTCGCCGAGTAGCAGCAGGGTGGACACGGGATTTGAGCGGTGAACTCGGCGAGTCGATGCATGGACTCGGCGAGTCCACCTGTCTAATGAAACTCTATTTCAGACATTGCACCCTATTTTACCCATTCTAAAACACCCATTTCGTCCCATTCTCTTCCAGAAGAACTGTAAAGCGAAACCTTAGCCCATTTTGATCCTTGTGAGTGATTTTGGCTTGGTGAAGGAAGTTTGAAGCTTAAGGGAAGAAGGAGGAAGTTGGAGGGTGTAAGGAAGTGTGGTAGATCCGAAATCTACCCTGGGAGAAGCTCCTAACCAGGTAAGAAAGCTCCTTCTTGATCTTTAGTATAATAGATTCCCTTTTTGTCCCTTATATGTGGATTGCAAGACCTTAAACCTCCCAAACTCCGTGTGTTTATGCCCTAGGAGCTTAGATTTATGGTTTGGAACCATTGCATGTCTCAGAATTGGCCAGAATGGGTGAAGAGTCGAAGGGTACTCGGCGAGTGCCAAAGTGCACTCGGCGAGTTCCATGAAGATGGCCTTAGACTCGGCGAGTTGGATAAACAACTCGGCGAGTCCTATGAAGATTGCCTGGTACACGGCGAGTCGTTCTTCAAACTCGGCGAGTCCCTTGAATATAGCCTTGAACTCGGCGAGTGTTCTTCAAACTCGGCGAGTCATATGAACTGTCACTAGGATAAGAAGGGTTTAAGTGTAGGAGGTCCAACCCTTCGTAGTCGCACGTGGAATTAGCAATTTAACGTGTAGCTATAGTCCCAGAATCTCCAAATCTCCAAGGTTGATGTTCTGATGGAAGATTGGAGCGAATTGTGAGATCTGTTCGTCGGACTCGGCGAGTCCCCCCTTGGACTCGGCGAGTCCAGTCGCGGGTTTGTTAGTTGTCCCCGTTTAGCGAGTCAGGCTGACTCAGTGAGTGGGAACAGGGACCCGATGAGTCAGAGTCGGGCTAGACGTAGAAGGACTCGGCGAGTCGCTATATGGACTCGGCGAGTCCAGTCAATCAAAGAGTTGACTTTGACCAAGAAGTTGACTTTGACCAGTCATTTGACCTAAGGGGTATTTATGAGTACCTAATCCATGATTACAGATTTATTGCCGGAGGGTTACCGGTGCGGCAGCCAGGCGTAGGTTGAGCGGGTTTTCAGCAGCTACCCTCGAGGTGAGTTACCTTCCAGTAGCGGTGGGTCTACGGCCACAATGCCGGCCCACCAGTAGGAGTTGTATGTTGGATGATTGTCTTTGTGATATCATCTAGGCTTGCTACTACCTGATATGTTATGTGCTAATATGATATGATGTTATATGCTAGTAGCAGTAGGGGAGATAGTCCCCAGGATTTCCGGTCGATAGGGCCGAAAGGGGTAGTCATACCCAGTCATGTTAGACAGATTATGGTTATGTGATATATGTTATGTGGTAGTAGTAGAGGGGTGAAATAGTCCCCAGTATCCGGTCGAAAGGACCGAAGAGGAGGCCAGCACCTAGATATGCTAGGCAATATCCGGTCGAAAGGACCGAAGGGGAGGCCAGCACCCAGATATGCTGGGCAGTATCCGGTCGAAAGGACCGAAGGGGTAGGTCGGGCACCCAGATATGCCTGACAGTATCTGTATGTTATGTGATTGTATGGTATGTGGTACGATGAGGGATCTCACTAAGCTTCGTGCTTACGTTTTATAGTTTTGTTTTTAGGTACCTCTTCAGCTAGGGGACAGGAGCCGGCGCGGTAGCGGCATGTCACACACTCTCATGTTTTCCGCACTATGGATTTTCTGGGATGTACTCTGAATATTTTACTATGATGTTACCGGTTCTCAGACATAAATTAATATTATGAATGTTTTGTAACGATGTTTTTATGAATTAACCTAATATAAAAATGAAATTTTTAGCTGGTATTTTTAGGATGTTACAAGAATTAGGCTGTAAAATGGAACCCTGAAGGCAGGGAGGAAGCTCCGGCTGATAAAGCGGAAAGAGGTGGTGTTGGGCGGGGGGAGATCGGAGTGGGGTGTCGGTTGTTTTGTGTGTGAAAAGCAAATCACAAAGAATCTTTATGTTAAATTTCATTAAAACTTAAATGACGTCTTCCGTATTTTTTAAAATTGTTTTCAAATGTTCTCAAACTAAATAAATGTTTTTATTTGAACATACCCCTCTCTTTATATATATATATATATATATATATATATATATATATATATATATATATATATATATATATATAGGTATTTTTTTAAATTGTTCTCAAACTAAATAAATGACGTCTTCCGTATTTTTTAAAATTGTTCTCAAATGGTCTCAAACTAAATAAATGTTCTCATTTGAATATATATATATATATATATATATATATATATATATATATATATATATATATATATATATAATAATTTAATAAAAATTATATTAAGTTAAATATGGAAGTTTTTAACAACCGAAATATGAGTTCTAGAAGAGGAAGGGTTGACGCTTTTTTTTCTTTTGATAGTGACCCTTTAACCCCCTTGGTATTCTTTTTCGACTAATTTTATATTTTAAAAGCATGTCAAGGGTAGGAATCGAATATTTTATCAGTCAAAAATAAATTTAATAGTCATTACAAAATTAAGTGTTTGAGTAGAGTATTTTTTAACAAAAATCGTTGACTATTTAGCTATATCTTATCCAATAATAAACAAAATTTAAAATTTAAAAACTTAATGTATTTACTTGATACAAAGATTGATATTTTATTTTTGAAATATTTAAACACTATAATTCAAAATATACTGATAGAAGTGAGAGAATGTGGGTAGGTGGTAGGTTGTTGAACCACTACCAACCACAACTTTGTTTTTGTTAATTTTCTCATTCCTTTGACTTCTTTTCTGTTCAATATTCCATATCTACAAATTAAACTACTTTTCTTTTAATTGAAATAATCTATTACTTCTATTTGCTTTAAAATTTTCTCTCTCTAATATATATATATATATATATATATATATATATATATATATATATATATATATATATGATGAAAGTAACTACGGTAGAAAATAGTACAATCATGTCATGCATAACGTACAAGCAGTTAATGAAAAAAATACAATTTTAATACCTCAATTTTGTATAATTAATCACTTGCAACCCAATTATTTTTGTAAAATAATATTTTTCATCCTTTATTTTTAAAATATCACTTTCACCTCTCCTTCGATTTTTTAAAATATTATTTTTACCCTTACATTTTCTAGACTTTGGTGTTTATTTCACTTTCACCCCTCTACCTTCGACTTTTATAAAATAACATTTTTACACTTTCTTCTTCTAAATTTTTGTGTTTCTCTCAGGTCCGTAGTGTGTGTATATATATATATATATATATATATATATATATATATATATATATATATATATATATATATATATATATAGGGAAGGGTAATTTGGAAAACAAAAAAACCCTAAAAAAACCCTAAAAATGCATAAAAAAAATACCAAGACATCACATAACTTTTTTTTGAATTTTTTTATCAAAAAATCGCAGCATTTTTTACAATTTCGCTGTAAAAAAAATCAATTTTTTTTTTTTGTAAAAAAAAAAAATTTTCAAAATTTTTTTTTAGCGATTTTGACCTAAAAGTTGCGATTTTTTGATAAAAAAATTAAAAAAAAAGTTTTGTGATCGTTAAGTATTTTTTTTATGAATTTTAATGATTTTTAGGGTTTTTTGTTTTCCATAGAACCTATATATATATATATATATATATATATATATATATATATATATATATATATATATATATATATATATACTCCTCTACTTTGTAAAATGCATTTTTTTCCTTTTTTAAATGTTACTTTGACCTCCCTCAACTTTAAACTTTGTAAAATGTCACTGTTTAATCAATTGTCACTCCTTATACACAACAAAAACATGTAAAAACATGCGAGAAAGCATGTACTCAATTACTAGAGTGTGTGTGGGTGTGTGTGTATATCCCAACATTAGAAACATCATAAAACTAGTTTATATATATACATATATCAACTAGTTTTATGATGTTTCTAATGTTGGGATAGCAGGCCGTAAATGGATCGAGTAAAGGTCTTGGGCTTCTCGGGAATAAAGTTTAGACGCTTTCGGATGTTGATAATGTTGGATTGAATGATTTAATCCCTTGATTTTTGCTTTGAAGCAAACGGGTAAAATATGAAAAGTAATATTCGGGTTTATTGCAAGAATTATGGTTTTAGATCGGCATGTATTAAGTAAAAATTAATTGTATAGAGTTGTGGGGTTCGTCAATACATTTTCGTGCATATAAAGATCGCCGAAAATGGAGTTGAAACGAAAAAGTTATGATTGTTTGAAGCTAGAGTGGAATTGGGTGAAAACTCGTCGTCACGAGGTGACAATCATGTTGTCATGACGTGAGAGTCGTCACGAGTTGAAAATCATGTTGTCACGACGTGAGAGCCATCACGAGGTAACTAACAGACTGTAACGAGGTGAGCGTCGTGCAACCAAAGCCCATGGATTTAGGGTTTTCAACGTATTTAAAGGTAAGGATTGATGTTTTAGGGTATTTTCCTAGCCTCCATCACATCTAGAACTCCTTGGGAGCAAGTTTATCCTCCCTTTTCAATATTTGAGCTCCTCCCCTCTCATTTCTCCTCTTTTTGATGCTTTTGGTTATATTTTGATGAAGCTTGAAGATCAAGAAGGTTCTTTTGGTTGCAAGGAATGTTGTTTCAAGTTTGGATTCATCAAAGTTACTCCAGTTTTGGACTATTATGAGTATAAAGTTCATATTTTGCTCTTTAGTTCTTTAGATCTCTTCATTAGTGATTTTTTGGCACTTTTGGTCCATTTTATGGGTGATCTTGGAGTTGAGAGACCTCCAACACCTTTTGATCATTTTGGAATGCTTCTTGGACCTCATGGACTAGGAAATTTATGATCTTTGGCCTTCCCTTTTATCTATGCAATTGATCTTGGTCCTTTACGCCATTTTGGTGTATTAAATTTTAGATCTTGAAAGTTTGAGACATTATTATGGATAAAGTTGGAAACTTTATCCATCTAAACATCATGTTGATTCAGATCTGAAGGTTGGAGACTTAGACTTAATGGATTAAGTTGAGAAAGATGCATTATTGGCCCCTTTGAGACTTAAAGAGTAGATGTTGGTTGTTTAGACCATCCTAATGGATAAAGTTGGAAACTTTATCCATTATGAAGCTATTTAGGAACTAAATCCGAGGTTATAGGCCTTGGTCTGAAGAGATTAAGCATTTAATGAAGATTTTGGCTTCTGGCCAGAAGTCATGACGTGACATAGGATGTGTCACGATGTGACGGTGCCCAGGATCACGATCGTTTTGTCTTTGCATACCCATGACATGATCAAGGAGTGTTTACGATGTGACGTTGACTTTGACTAAGTTGATCGTTGATGTTGTGGACCTTTGACCATTGACTATTGGCCAATTATGTAACACCTGAATTTAGGATTGTTCCTTTTTAGACCCTTTGTAACTAAGTGTTGCATTTTGGTCCTTGGAGTAGTATGCGTGGCATACCATATGGTACGCTTAGCGTACTAGCTGCAAAGCTATTTTTCGGGGTGTACCACATGGTATGCTTAGCGTACTAAGGTGATGCTGGTCGTGGATGCAAGGCCTCGTACGCTGGGCGTACGAGGGTTACGCTTAGCATACTTGGAGATTAAGAAACCCTAATTTTAGGGTGTTGCACCCTATATAAAGTCCTTATGTCCCTAGGGTTGGCCTCTTTAGCAGCCTCCATTTCCCCAAAACCCTAAATCTCGACCCTTAACCTCCATTGTTGTGTCTTTGAGCTCTTGAGAAGAATTTGGTGGTTATTTTGCTCTTTTTGAAGGGAGTAAAGAAGATTGAAGGTGCTTTGCTTGGTGTGAAGTTTATAGATCCAGAATCATCACCCTTTTTTGCAAGTCTTTTGAGGTATCAAGTTCATACATTGCCTTTTCCTTGCTTAGATCTCTTCATATTATGTTTTGATATGCTTTTGGTCTGTAACACCCGAAATCTTGAGGAGAATTGTTGGGAGTAAAGCCCTTTTAGGGTTGGACACGACGTGTTGGAGGAACCAACACGGCGTGTCTAGATTTGAAGAAACGCGAAGATTAATGGACCAACACGGCGTGTTGGAAGTTGGGAAGGAAACCCTAATTTTAGGGGGTTGCACCATATTTAAAGGCCTTAAGTCCTCATGGATGGTCTCCTTACCAGCCTCCATTGCCACTCAAATCCTAATTCGTCCCTTAAGCTTTCTTGGTGATGTTCTTAAGCCTTGATTGGATTCTTGTGGTTATTTTGCTCATTTCTAAAGGAAGCTTTGAAGATTGAAGGTGCTTAGCTTGGAAGGAAGATGATAGATCCATAATTTCTCCACTTCTTGCAGTCTCTTTGAGGTATCAAGTTTGCATCTTGACTTGTGTTTGGTTAGATCTCTTCATGGCTAGTTTATTATGAAATTGGTCTTCTTTTCGGGTGCATGGATGAGTTGGGTTGTTTAAGGGATTGTTCTTCCATATCTGAGTTTGTTTTGGTATCCTTGAGCATAAAGGTGCAAGCTTTATGTGAAGAATGGTGTCATGCATGCTTTAAGCCCTCTATTAAGTCCCTTTTTAGCTTAAGAGCTTCATTTAGTCATGTAGGGACGTAAAGTTGGCAACTTTACATGATAATCCAGCTCAAGGAGGTCAGATCTATGTTTTGGGGCCATGCCTTTATAGATTAAGGGCTTAATGGCCGTGCTGTTGAATCTCGAGCAAACACGACGTGTTTGCAAGCCAACACAGTGTGTTGGCTAGGGATTTCCCGATTATCTGCTTGATGGAAGAACATGACGTGTCCTAGGGGCAACACGACGTGTTTGGTCAACATGGGTTGTTGACTTTGACTTTGACCAGGAGTTTGATCAGGGTGACCATGAGTTATGTTGGGCTATGTTTGGGCATTAGGGTAAGGCCCATGTAAGGGGTTTGGGTATGGGCCTTGAGTGATTAATTGGTTTTAGGCATTTTAGATTTCGACTTTGGGCCTCAGTCTTGGACCAAGCTAGGTTAGGGGTAAATGGTCTTTTTAACCTAAGTATGGATTTGTGGATTATGGATTGGAACCCAATTGTTAATTGGATGTTGTTTTGATGTTGACAGTTCGGGGATCTGTCATCCAGCAGCCAGAGATCGTCTGTTTGATCCGTCGGTGCGAGGTGAGTCTCCTCACTGGGTACAGCGGGTCGAAGGCACCAATGTCGGCCCATGGTTTTATTTTAGGAACCTAGATGTATGTTCGACTCTTGCGCGTGTTATATGATGATATGTTTATTGGGTAAGGCCCGATGCCAGGCGAGGCCCGACGACGTTGTCGTATGTTAATTATCAGTATGTGTCTTATGATTACAGGGCAAGGTTCGATGACTATATGGTATGTTATAGTCTTTGTGATTATTGCATGTGTTAGTAGGTTGTATGTTTATATTATTATATGGTTATATGATTATGTGTGTGTATCGGGCGAGGCCCAATGTCAGGCGAGGCATGGAGAATGACAGATCTGTAATATGAGCGGGGATCGATGTCGGGCGAGGCCCGAGGCCCGATGGAGGGCGGGGGCCCAGTATGTGATTTATGTATGTGTGGTATGTGGTATCTTGGGGAACTCACTAAGCTTTGTGCTTATGGTTTTCAGTTTATGTTTTAGGAACTTCGGTTTTTAAAAAAGAAGGGCTCGGGTTGACTGCATGGCACACACCCTTTATGTTCCGCATTTGACTTTGTTCTGGGATTTATACTCTGATTGTAATGTATTGGTTTTGAAACAAGTAATTGATGATACTTCTTCTATAATTAAAATGAAATTTTATGTCAATAATTTTTGGGATGTTACATGGTCCCTTTTGGGTTGGTTAGATGGGTTAAGTTGTTTGAGGGACTTATTCTTTTAGATCTGGGTATATTATAAGATCCTTAAGCCTAAAGGTGCAAGCTTTATGATGTTTATTGTCTCATGCATGCATTAAGTCATCTATTAAGTCCTTTTTGAGCTTAAGAGCTCCATTAAGCCATGCATACACGTAAAGTTAGCAACTTTAGGTGATAATCCATCCCAAGGAAGTCAAATCTAAGTTTCAGAGTGAAGTCTTAATGGATTAGGAGCTAAAAAATGGAAGTTGGCTAAATGGCGGAGTATGTTGGGCGTACAAGCCTGTACGCGCAACGTACAAGCCCTAATGCGTGTACGCTTAGCGTACAGCTGAGTACGCCCCATGTACTCAGCAGGTTGGGCTTCAGGCGTTTGGGCTTCGGTTTGGGCCATTCTTTTGGGCTTAGATGTTTAGGGCTTTGTTGGGCCATCTAATTTCAAGTGTTTTGGTCTAGGAATATTATTGGGCCTTGGGTTAAGGCCATGGAAGGGATTTAGGCCCAATTTGGAAAACTGGGCCATGTTTGGGCCTTGTATGATTATTTGGTAATTGGGCCTTTTTGGATTATAGGTTTGGGCCTAAGTCTTATTCCAAACTAGGTAAGGAGTAAAATGGTCATTTAACCAAGTTTTGGTCTGGTAATTATGGATTGGAATCCAATTATTAATTGGATGTTATTTGATGTTGATAGCTCGGGGATTTGTCGGACCAACAGCCAGGGATTTATCAGTATGATTTAGCAGCTCGAGGTGAGTTTCCTTACTATGATTAGCGTGTCGAAGGCTCCAATGTCGGCCCATGGTGTGTTATGTAGTATGTTATATGTCTGCGTGACTCTTGCATGTGTATGTGCTTGTATGCTTACTGGGCGGGGCCCGATGGTTATTATGTATGCTAGTATCTGGTTGTGCGTATATGATTTGTATGTGGGCGGGGCCCGTTATGCGAGTTTGGGCGGGGCCCGCTATACTTAGTGGGCGGGGCCCGATGACTGTACGGTATGTCATTATCTTTTTGATTTTTGCATATGTTTATATGTTTTATATGTTTACTGGGCGGGGCCCGATGACTGACAGACCTGTATACCGAGCGGGGATCGATGCTGGGCGGGGCCCGATGACTGACAGATCTATATACCGAGCGGGGGGCGATGTTGGGCGGGGCCCATTATGTGTTTATTTATGTGTGTATGGTATGTGCTATTTTTGGGGAAATCACTAAGCTTTGTGCTTACGGTTTTCAGTTTATGTTTCAGGTACTTCAGTTTTCAAATGGAAGAGTTCGGGATGATTGCAGAGCACACACCACCTCGTTCCGAATTTTCTTGATTTACTCTGATGTGATGATTGATACATTTATTTTACTTGGATTTTTATGATGACGTCTCTGGAATACTAACTTTATTAATTTAAAAATGAAATTTTCGGGTCTTATTTTTGGGATGTTACAAGCTGTTGGTCAAACTTGGAGGAAATTGGGTGTTAATTGAGGATTTATCTATTATGGGTGTTAGTTGGTTCGAGGGATTGATCAGTGCAAGGAGTTAGAGCGTTGTTGTGCTTCTCCGGTCCTGTGAGGTGAGTTTCCTCACTGTACTCATGGGTCGAAAGGCACCAATACCGTCCTACTAGATTGTGTTATGTATCCTTGTGTATAGGAAGTTGCTATGATGTAGTGATCTGTTAGATTGGTAGATCTGTATGATTACCTGTACTTGCTAGTTATTGATTAGTGTTTACATATGTCGACATAGTGTGGTTGGGTTGTGGCAGTACTGCTTTGTGTTGTAAGACAACAAACTTGGGAGCAATCTAGTCATAAGTTGAGGGTCAGGAGGGCAATCCAGTCTTATGTTGTGGGTTCAGGAGCAAGCCATTCATGAGCTGAGGTCCGGGAGTGGGCAATCTAGTCTCATGATATAGGCTTAGGGGCAATCCAGTTTTATGTTGTGGGCCAGTGTGCATGCGTTGTTTATGTATTATTGTGTGGGGTATTTTGGGGGAACTCACTTGGCTTTGGCTTACAGTTGCTGATTTCAATGTTTTCAGGTACATCAGATGATTAGGGCAAGGTGAAGGCGTGATCGTACACATCATCCTGTTAATTTATGTTTTGAGAGACTATTTGTTACTCTAATTCTATGGATTTTATTTGAAAACAATGCTTGATCATCTTATGGTTTTTATAAAAATGCTTTATATAAATGAAAATTTTTATCACGGTTTTTGGGATGTTACAAGTTGGTATAAAAGCCCTAGTTTGAGAGAATTGGATGAACACTTGTGCAATTCCAGGCTCAAATTTTGGATCTGCAAAATATTTTTCAAAATTTACTCTAAAATGATGTGTGCAATTAGCTGGAGCCATGGAAAATTATTCCCCAAGATACCCACATTGTTTATTTGTAGTGATGATATGTTAGAAATGCATGCTGGTTTATAGGATAGGGATCTTCAAGAATTGCATGCTAGAATTGCCTGATTTATGATGCCTAATAGCCTAGGCGATTTCTTGATATGTTATATGAAACTGAAATTATTAATATAGTTATTTAGTGTATGCATCATGGTTGTACATAACTAAGATTTTATAGCCTGAGAATGATTGACTTAGCATTATTTCTATTCCTTGTCTAGTTGTGGAGTTAGGGTAGAATCAGTTATTTGACTGTCTATCGAATCCGGTGTTATGTATGATTAGCATACATAAGGTGATTGCATGGTTTGTGGAAGTTTCATGAGCGAGTGGGGTTGTTAGTAAGACAACAAGTAAGGAATTGTTAGTTACTCTTGAGATTAGTGTTGCAAACGAACTGCACGTTCAACGAATTGTTCGTGAACCGTTTGGCGGGAAGTTTGTTTATTTAATAAATGAACGAAAATGAACACAAATTCTTGTTCGTTTAGTTAAACGAATGAACATGAGCAATGTTCTCGTTCGTTCAATTATGTTCGTGAACGTTCGTTTATGTTGTTCGTTTATGTTCGTTCATATAAGTTCCTTTTATGTTCACATATGCTTAATTGTGTTTGATTACATTATTGTATTATATGTTCATATATCTTCAATTATGTTTTTTTTATCTCTGTTCATTTATGATCGTTTGTTTTTGTTCGTTTAGCATGTTCACGAGCATAAACGAATGAACATGAACAATGTAATTTGTTAAACGAACGAACATGAACAAGAAAACTCGTTCGTTTATCCATTTGTGTTCGTTCATTTGTTCGACTAACTTAAATGAACGAACATGAACAAGCCTCGTTCGTGTTCGTTTGGTTCGTTTACAGCCCAACTTGCGATAATGGATATAGGATGTATGCGTATCCTAGATGCATGGGCCTCGTTGTCAGGAATTGTGTGTGAGGATCTGCCTGATTTTTATGATGTCTTATTGTCAGTCGGTTTCACTGCTCGAATATTGCTTGCTTTGTGCTTTGTGAGACTCATATTGATGTGAATTAACTATTAAATGAATATGTTAAGTTACATGATGCAAAGGTTAAATAATTTTATAATGATTGATTCGTCCCTTTTGCACAACTCTCATCTGAGTCTAACCGTTGTAGGGTTGGGTCTTTTAGTCGAAATATTATTTAAGTTTTGTTTCATGTAACTGTATTCATGAATTAGTTAGTTAACATTAATAGGGGTCTTTCAGAAGCTAATGGAAGGGTGAGGTAGGGATCCTAGGAGAGCCTAGGAAGTGCTGTAGTACAGGTGGTACACTGTTTAAAATGTATTGGGAATATTATTATGAGTAGGCGACTTAGAGGACTCGATATGATTCTTGAGTAAAGTATGGATAGGTGTAGAAGGTAGTATTGGGCATGAACTACTAGAAACACATGATCCGTACTCAGATCGAGGAAATTCACGGGGATTCTAAGGAGCTGGTTGAGGGTAGATAACATGGTTTGATACCATGATTCATTGCAGTATTGTCGTATTTGATTGTCTTTTGGTTATGGTTGTTCAAAATGAAGATGAGCTTGATATTTATTCGGGCCTTAGAGGCCATGGCAGTTTGGATATGAAGGGTATATATCAGTACTAGTTATTTAGTTTTAAGGTGTCAAAGACCTTGTTCAGAGTAGTGACAGTTTGAGTCGCAGGACTCATAAAGAAAGCAAATGTGATGATCGACCCGAGAGTCAATGCTGGCATGTACCTGGCTAAGATGGTGTGAGGCTTTGGTATTGTATACGTCAGTCGATGGTAGTTCGAACCCTAAGTGGGGGAGAAGCAGGTATTCTACTTGGAAGATTATCGGTCTGCTCGATTTTGAGGGTTTAGTGTAATGAGTCGAAGGAACATATGGTTCAAGTGTGTGAGGTTTTTGGATCATGATTATTGTTTCATGCAAGAAGGAAAGTGGGCTACCATTAAAGAGTTTATGGGTAGGAAGTATTCTCATTGTATTTTCGAGGGTCCACTGGCATCCTTCCTGGTAAAAAATAATTCAAAGATGGGTCAGATTGAGTGCAGACCGAGTTGTTGTCAGGTTCATGTCTTTAAGGATGCAGGTGATGTCCCCTCTATAGGAAGTTGATGGGTAAGGAAATTGTTGAGTTCAATAGTTCATTTTTGGAAGATTCATGGATTTTGATTGAGAAGCGTTGCGTTGCTCATATTGTACATCAGATATAGGAAGCATGGTTAGCCCAAGATGTGAGGTAACTAACTTTGGTTAAGACGGGGAATTTTTTATCAACCTCAATGTACGGAAGGGTATCTTCGGACGGCTTTTGATCAGTATATGTGGGATGGACGGGTTTAGTTCTTAATCCATTTATGAACATTGGTTATTTCATTCTTCATCATCAGCCGAGGATATCTGAAGGCTTCAATTTGTATAAGCTAAAGGTATAGTGATGCGTCAGCCCTTATTCAAGTTTAGTAAAGTATGTAACTCGGTCTCTGTATAGATGTACCTTCGATAGTTTGGTTCTGGAACTGTTGTTCTTAATGGTCTTGAGTTGGTGGCTATCCTTGGTTATTGGGAGTTTGAATGTCATAATAGCGATTGTTTAGTTTTCAGGTGTGTTGTGGTCTATGCAGAGTCCATTTCTGGCAGGTTGCGTCGATGGGGTTGGTACTGGGATTCATTCAACCAAGGTATTGATAACAGTTCTGGGTGATTTTGGACTTCTTCTCCGAATTTGGAAGTTACATTGGTCTAATGGTGCATTGGAGACTTAGACTTAATGGATTATGTTGAGAAATATGCGTTCTTGGCCCTTTGAGACTTAAAGACTAGAAGTTGGTTATTTGGACCATCCTAACGGATAAAGTTGGAAAATTTATCCATTATGAAGCTATTTAGGAACTACATCTGAGGTTATGGGCCTTGGTCTAAAGAGATTAAGCACTTAATGAAGATTTTGGCTTTCTGACCAGAAGTCAAGACGTGACATAGGATGTGTCATGACATGACGGTGCCCAACATCATGATTGTTTTGTCTTTGCACCCCCACGACGTGACCAAGGAGTGGTCACGACGTGATGTTGACTTTGACTAAGTTGACCATTGACCTTATAGACCCTTGACCATTGGCTTTTGACCAGTTTGACCTTGGGTTAAACTTAGAGGAAATTGGGTATTAATTGAAGATTTATCTGTTCTAGGTGTTATTTGGTTCCAGGGATTGATCAGTACAAGGATTTAGAGCGTTTTTGTGCTTATCCGGTCCTACGAGGTGAGTTTCCTCACTATATTCGTGGATCGAAGGCACCAATACTGACACCCACTAGATTGTGTTATGTATCCTTGTGTATAGGATGTTGTTATGCTATAGTGATCTGTTAGATTGGTAGATTTGTATGATTACTTGTACTTGTTGGTTATTGATTATTGTTTGCATATGTCGACATAGTGTGGTTGAGTTAAGGTTGTACTGCATTGTATTGCAAGACAACAAACCCGTGAGCAATCCAGTCATAAGTTGAGGGCCGGGAGGGCATTCCAGTCTTATTCTATGGGCTCGGGAGCAATCCAGTCATAAGCCGAGGGCCACGAGGGCAATCTAGTCTTATGATGTGGGCTCAGGAGCAATCCATTCAAGAGCTGAGGGTCGGGAGTGGGCAATCCAATCCCATGTTGTGGGCTCAGGGGCAATCCAGTCTGATATTAGGAGCCTAGTGTGCATGCATTGTATATGTATTGTCGTGTTGGGTACTTTTGGGGAAGTCACTATGCTTTGACTTTCAGTTTTTGATTTCAATGTTTTCAGGTACGCCAGATGATTGGGGCAATGCGAAGTCGTGAGCATACACATCCTTTCTGGTGATTTATGTTTTGAGAGACTATTTGTTACTCTGATTCTATGGATTTGATTTGAAAACAATTCTTGGTCATCTTATGGTTTTTTTTGTAAAAATGCTATATATATATATATATATATATATATATATATATATATATATATATATATATATATATATATATATATATATATATATATATATAAGGAAAAACACATAAATGCTGGAAACTATTAGAATCAGTTATTTATAATTAA
The DNA here is from genome assembly GCF_052849685.1 of Lactuca virosa. Taxonomy (NCBI): domain Eukaryota; kingdom Viridiplantae; phylum Streptophyta; class Magnoliopsida; order Asterales; family Asteraceae; genus Lactuca; species Lactuca virosa. The sequence continues at coordinate 148,517,479 of NC_136426.1, forward strand.
ATAATGTAAATTTTTATTTTTTATTTATTTAAAATCATATTAAAATCAATAACACCTTTTTGTTTTAAAATTTGAGACTGATGTCAATATTTTTTAAAGATAAAATATATGTTATAATATTTACAATTAAATGAAAAAGTATGATTATTCAACTGGATATATATATATATATATATATATATATATATATATATATATATATATATATATATATATATAGAGAGAGAGAGAGAGAGAGAGAAAGAAAGATATAAGATCGGATGATGACTCTTTTTAAAATAAGGACTCGTGAGGATATATATATATATATATATATATATATATATATATATATATATATATATATATATATATATATATATATATATAATTGTAGATAATAAAAAACCATTAATTTGGATATGTTCCATATTTTAGATAGCAAAGAAGTGTGAAAACAAAAAAAAATATTATCCGGTGTATATCACAACTTTCTATTATTTCAGAACTTTTTTTGTTTTTGAATGGTTATATATATATATATATATATATATATATATATATATATATATATATATATATATATATATAACAGTTCAAAGAACCAAAAAAGTTCAGAAATAATAGAAAGTTGTGATATATATATATATATATATATATATTATGCTTAAGTTTTATTGATCTTTATTATACATTTTATTTTATTTTTCACAACATTATTATACATTGATTATTTTGGATTCACCAAGTTATACATAATATAAACATATATACATCTATGTGCTCCATTGAAACCCTTTACTTATTTCAAGTTTGATCATTTTTTGTGTATGTGTATGTAGACAATGGTGCACATGTATGTATGTATGTTTATATTATATATAACTTGGTGAAAACAAAGTAATCGTTGTATAAAAATGTTGTGAAAAAAATGAGACGAAAAAAACGACATTTGACCCTTGGAAAATTAAAAATACAAAAACATCTGTAGGTAAACTTTAGGTAAATACCTACGGATTACCTACAAATTTTGTTTTCTATAGATAGTCTGTAGTTAAATACTCACATATTACCTATGAAAGTTTTTGTATTTTTCATTTTTCAAAGATCAAATATCGTTTTTTTCACTTCATTTTTTTCACAACATTATTATACATTGATTATTTTGTTTTCACCAAGTTATACATAATATAAACATACATACATCCATGTGTACCATTGAAACTCATTACATATTTCAAGTTTAATCATTTTTTTGTATGTGTATGTATACAATGGTGCACATGGATGAATGTATGTTTATATTATGTATAACTTTGTGAAAACAAAGTTATCAATGTAAAATAACCGTGACATTCCAAAAATTCCAGATAAAATTTGATTTTTATTTCATTCCAAAGCATTCAAAAGTCATATCAATTCAACCAAAAGTATATCATAGTAAAAATAACATTAGAGTACAAAATCCCAAAATCACATAATGCAGAAAACATTGGTGAATGCGGTGCGATCAAGTCGGGCCCTTCCATTTCAAGCTGGAAGTACCTGAAACCATAACATAAACGATAAACACAAATTTTAATGAATTCCCTAAAATACCTCATATCATATATACATAACAGTCAAAGCAGAACTGGGTCTATTTCAACCCCTTCGGCCTCTTTCAACCGGTCCTGGGTATATTCCAACCCCTTCGGTCTCTTTCAGCCTGTATTGGGTATATTCCAACCCCTTCGGTCTCTTTCAAATGGTATTGGGTATATTTCAACCCCTTCAGTCTCTTTCAACCGGTATCGGGTCTATTTCACCCCTTACATCTAGCATATAATCATAAAAGTAAGAGTCAAAGAGACATCAAGCATATACATGCATAACAAGTAATTGTCACGAAGACAATCATCATTCTACAAACATAATCTAGTGGGCTGACATTGGTGCCTTCGAACCACGAATATAGTAAAGGTAACTCACCTCATACTGAAGATATCAAATCACACTCAAGCTGCTAAACCGTGAAATCCTCTCACTAAATCACAAATAATAAAATCCTAATTAGAAATTAGGTCAATAACCCAACCTGAGAGTCCAAACCCTAAATCCCGACTTTAAGGGTTAAAGACTGCTTAATCCTTCCCTTATTGGGCCTAACATACCAAGGCGCAAATCCAACTAGCCCAAAGTCCAAAATGGCATTCTAAAACCAATATGGCCCAAAGGCCTAAACGATACCCAAAGCCCTATTATGGACCTAAATCCATGAAGGCCTAAAGCCTAAAAATGGCCCAAAGTGAGAAAGACTAGTGGTCCAACGAGGCTCAAAACCCTAATAGTCCAAATATAGCCCAAATCATAAAAGTCAACAACTGCTGAGTACGCCCAGCGTGCTTAGACTTACACCCTGCGTACGCCACCTTTGGCCAGTACACACTGTGTACGATCTGGGTACGCCTAACGCACTCCACATCAACCCAACTCGCCATTAAGTGCTTAATTGGTTAAGCCACTAAGTCTACTTCTCAAATCTGATCCTAAATGATGTCTTGACACGTAAAGTTGACAACTTTACTCCTTTGTATGTCTTAATGGAACCCAATACTTGATTTGATCAATAAAACCTATAATAAGAACCCTAACTCATGCATGGTCCAATATAATACATCAACATTGCATTTTTATGCACTAACAACTTCATAAATGCTAATATCCAACATTCCAAACTCTTGTAGTAGCTCATACTCACAAGGATGACTCAAAGGACCATATTAAGCTTAAAACAAGCCCTAAATTAGATTTGACACTTGGAGTCATCAAAATACGAGCTTTATACCTTCAAATGCTAGCAAAGTTTATGGATACTCTAGATCTTTAAGCTCTAATCCAACCAAAGCTTCACCACCAAGATATTCCTTCTTCAAAGAGTACCAAAATGCCAAAATATTACCACCAAGGCTCAAAAACACACAAGAACAAGCTAGGGTTTCATGGGGAGTCTTTAGAGGGAAGGAGGCTAATGATAAGAAGGTCCAAGAGAAAGATAAAGTGTTTAAATAGGGTTCAAACCCTAAAAATTAGGGTTTGTCCCAGACATCCGTATGCCCAGCGTACGCCATGTACGCCTAGCATACGTGGTTGCCTTCCACGATCAAGTTTGAGCCTTGTACGCCCAGCGTACTCCCTATACGCCCAACGTACTCGGCTTACCCCGAAATCTTCGTAACTTCAAACGGTCATAACTTCTTCGTTCCAACTCTGACTTTGACATTCTTTATATCCACGGAAAGGTAATGAGAAGCTTTATAATCATATCAACTCTCTTTTTCCTTGAAACTTTCCAAACGTAAATCCAAAATTCAAGAAAAACCCACACCATCACTTTACGATTATGTCCTTGGGCTCCAAAACCCAAACTGAACCCTCGGTACCCACAACCTGCATTATCCACCACCAAATGGGTCTAAACCTCTCATTCCCTAGGCCCAAAGCCTTATGATACTTGATCGTCGGGTTTCGACCTCGAATTATGAAACGAACCGAGACATGGTGTTACAATAACTTTTTGAAAAAATGAAACGAAACAAACGACATTTAACCCTCAGAAAATGAAAAATACAAAAACTTTTGTAGGTAATATATAGGTAAATACCTATGGATTACCTACAGATACTGAATTTTGTAAGTAATTTGTAGTTAAGTATCTACAGATTACATACAAATGTTTTTGTATTTTTCATTTCCGAAGATCAAATATCGTTTTTTTGGCTTCATTTTTTTATAACATTATTATACATTGATTACATTTAGTTTACCAAGTTATATATATATATATATATATATATATATATATATATATATATATATATATATATATATATATATGTTTATATGTATGTGTACACATATGTATGTTTATATATTATGTATGACTTGATGAAAACATAGTAATCAATGCTTAATAATGTTGCAAACATATGTATGTATGTTTATACATTATGTTGAAAACATTCTAATCAATGTTTAATAATGTTGCGGAAAAAATATATCGAAAAAAAACATTTAACCTTTGAGAAATGGAAAATAAAAGAATGGATATAATAAAAAACACTACATCAATACACATACATATATATATACATATATATATATATATATATATATGAAAAGTAATATTAATAATATATATAATAAAACTACTACTATTATTATATAAATTAATGCTAAATAATTATAAAAAGAGAGGGAAATGAAAACAGTCTACTACGAATTACCTACAAAAATAAAAAAGTCCCCATCTTTTTTTCACTTCCGTAGGTAATCTATAGTTAATTTCCGACAAAATTCTACAACATTGCAATCTCGATTAAAGAATTGGGGTTATTCAATTTTCCGTCACTATTCTGTAGGTAAATTCCTACGGAATACCTACATAGTACTAATTTGGAATAAAATATTGATGTCTGTAGGTAATATGTAGGTTATTACCAACGAATTACCTACAAAAGTTATTTTTGTCGCTAATCTGTCAGTAGGTAATTTAGGGCAAATATTTTAGTAGCTACTCCGTTGGTATTTCGTATATAATTACCAATGAATTTTCTTTCGTAGGTGCTTTTTGTAGGTAAATGAGAATTTTCTAGCAGTGATAGTCAGATTCTAACAACTACATAAATTGTTTTATGCAAATGATATTATTTTTAAGAATATTATGTATTTTTATTTAACATGTTAATTTTTTTTTTTGAAGAACATCAATATATTAAAAGAAAAAGAAAAGCTAGCTAGAAGTTATTAAAAAATAACAATTAAGGTAGGATTGAAATTTGCAATTAAATAACCCAATGCATAATAGCCTTCGACCCTCTTTAATATCTGTCTGATCGAGTCATGTTAGACATTTTTGGTTGACTCGATTAGCTATAGCTATTTGGTAAACCAATTTTGGGTGTCTGACTCGGAAAGTAAAATCTAACTCGATAAGAAGAGTGCAATTAACTGACTGCGAATGGGAGAACCGTATTCCCCTTGTGCCCTTGCCCTACCGCTTCTCTTTCAGCGCATCCATAGCCTCGATTCTTCTCCTCTTTCGACGCCTTCTGCCTCGTCTCATCAGGTACGATTTTTTGCTTATATTTTTCTGATTTTTCTGTTCATGTTTGGTGAATGTTTACACCATTAGTCGATCATATAATAAGATATAAACGAATAAAGTTGCATACAAGGAGATACGTATCCTAATCTATGTTTCCTAATATATATATATATATATATATATATATATATATATATATATATATATATATATCCTAACATATGTATCGTAAAATATGTACCCTATTCTATGATCGGCTAATACATGCTTCTTATAATATATGTATCATAATATATGTATTCTATTATACGATCGATCAATCCTAATATATGTATCCTATTATATTATCGGCTAATACACGCTTCTTCTAATATATATATATATATATATATATATATATATATATATATATATATATATATATATATAAAATAATCGGCCAATACATGTTGTTGAATTCATACATACGTGAACTTTATACCTTTATGATGATAAAGTTATGATTTATGTTTAATTTACATTTTGTATATTTTTATAATTATCAAGTATCTTCATCCATCACTATATAGAGCAGCAAGGTAAATTGGTCATTTTTCGTCAGTCAACACATTCAGTCAAATGTACAATCAAACAACATTGTTTCTTACCCATTAAGAATTTATTACCTAGACAGACATTTCTCAGTCAACAACTATCAAATATAAACTTAGAGTTTTGAAACAAAAACCAACAAAAAGAATTTTTTTAGGAGGATAAATCAACTTTAAAATAAAATATATCCACCAGAGATGGAATAAATAGAGTACTTAACACTATATCAAAATTAAAAAATAATATGAAACAACTAAACCTTAAGCAACACCAATATGGACATATTAGTTATTTATAAGAACAACATAATGGCCAACAATTATTTTGATCTGTAAGCCGCTCCAACAACTTATTTTGATATTAATAAGGAGAAAACATAGGGAAATCTTCAAAAAAACTCCCAAACTTTAGGGAAAAGTTACACTTTGTCCCAACATTTTTTTTGAACAAAAAAACCCAAGAAACCGGGTAAATCGAACATTTTGGCCCTATTTTACCGGCGACCCTCATTTAGCTGGTTAAAATTGCTTATGTGGCCAGGAGTTGCTTACGTGGGTTTAATTGGTCTCATTTAGACACACACACAATACAACTTACCTCTCTCGTTTCACATTCTCCCTCCCCCTCAGTAAACTAGGGTTTTTACCCTCGTGCAGGTGAAATCATGGACGACATCCATGATTTTGATACAATAGATGTGGAGCTGGATGCGTACTTCAAAAAGAAACAAGTTTCCCGACGCAAAGAAGAATTTCTCAATATTCTATGTGAAGAAGACGATTACGAGGCAGTAGATGATGCTCAAACTGAAAATGATGCTCAAACTGGAAACGATGCTCAAACTGGAATCAGTAAAGAAGAATCAGATGAAGATTATATGGAAGGTAGTAACGAGGAAGATATTGATGAGGAATTTGAGTATTCCACTTACAATCCAAAGGTGAAATGGAACAAAATGAGACCAACGCTTGGTGAAAGGTATGAATCCCCACATGAACTGAAACTGTGTTTAACCAACTATCCTATTAGTAAGGGTTTTCAAATTCGTTTCAAAAAATGTGATAGTGTTACACTAGTGGCAATATGTGGAAGTGATCTAGAGAAGTGTCCATTTGTGGTTAGGGCTTCTTGGATGAGTACTGAAAGGTCTTTCCAAGTCAAAAAGATGATAGACATGTTGGATTAGGTGTCTAAGCCCATAACTATAGTTGGTATGTACTCGACCCGAGAGTAGCATGGTCCATTTGGGTTGCCTTCACCAAAACAATTTGATAGGAAGGATATTTGAGAAAGAGGTTATTTATGATTTAATTAATATATTACAAGTATAATATATTAATTGAGAAATCATATTATTTAATTAGTATTGATCAAGAATTAATTTGGAATTAATTTAGTGATCAAAAGAGACTAATTAAATTAACGGGGACTGATTATGTAAATCAGTGATATATATAGTGTTTGGGCTATTGATCCATGTTGGGCTAAGTTTTATGTAAGTATCCATGAAGAGTTAGCCCACATGAGATATGGATCATAACCTAAGTGTGTGGATTAGGGTTTACCCATGACTCTTGGAATCCTACACTATATAAATGTCACCCCTTAGCCAAAATCGGTTACACTAGTGTTCTAAGAAGAGCATGGACGATTTTAGTGCCTCCCAAACTCTCTCTCAAAGTTCTCCTTTGTTCATGGTGTTTGTGAACCATTTGATACATCACACTTAAGGTGCTAAACTCTTGAAAGGACAAGAACTACAAACTACATCAAGAGGTATTCATCTAGCTTGGTTTTTATATGGTATATCCTCTATTGTATGCTAGTTAGGATGTGTGCTTTGGAAAATTAAAATTACATGTATAATTAGAGAAAACATAATCCAAAGCACCTAGGGTTGCATGTGCACCATATGAGTGTTATAGTGCTTAAAACCCACTCAGAGCCTAGGATTGTTTTATGTTATATTTGATGCTTGTTATTTTTCAAAGCTAAAAAAATCGATTTTCTGGCCTCTGACTGATGAACTCGTTGAGTCCATGAACTGACTCGACGAGTCCACTCCGTAAAAGGGCATCTCGACGAGTCATGATCATGCACTCGTCGAGTAGAGGGTTCTGGGTGTAGAATTTCGAGTTTTTGGCTAGAATTGGTTTAGGATCATTATCACAAACTGTTTTGTAATCATAAAAAATGTATTTTCTGATTTGGTAATGATGATCCTCATCCAATTAAAGGACAATTGTCAAATTTTAAGATAATAATATATTATTTTTATTATTTGATATGAATTGCCTTGCTATGTGTTAGGTTAGATCAATCATGAATTATATGATAATTTTATTTGTTGGAATTGATCTAAATGTTTTAATGACTTCCATAACTTGTCCTTAAGTTATGGAACATGAAAAGTCTCATCCATTAAAATAACATTAACTCATAAGTTATGGAGATCAAGAGTTTTGGAGAGTTACAAATTTACCATCAAAGTTTTGGAATTCAAAGGTTTTAAGGAGTTACAAAAATGTGTCATCAAATTTGGAACTTAAAAGGTTTTAAAGAGTTATGGAATCCAAAAGTTTTCAAGAGTTACAAAACTTGCCCTCAAGTTTTGTTATTTGAAAAGTCTTAAATTATGAAACATTGAATTCTAAAACCTTTGGGTTCATAAATTAAAAATTAATTAAATAGTTTTTAATTTTGAATTTTTAGAACCTTGATGTGTTTTGAACAGTTCAATTACACCAATATGGACTTTATTAATAGTTAATTAAATGTTTAATTAAAAAAGTATTATTGAATCCATAATCATATGGTTTATGTTTAATTAAATTAAGAGTATAATTTATTAATAGATTAAACCATCAAGTATTTTAAAAGTTTAAAATACACCCTTATACTATTATAATATTAAAAGTTTAATAATTATATATATATATATATATATATATATATATATATATATATATGTGTGTGTGTGTGTGTGTGTGTATGTATAAGACAAGTGAGTCTTACCGTTAGTAGGCCTCATTCACGAAGCCGGTCTATAAGGGGGTATAAGGTTACTGCCTATAAAATGATGGTTTAATGGGTGTCACTCTCACCCACCGCTTCCTTGACTGGTGGAGGGTCGTTAGTTGAATGGGTAGGATAGGACATTAATTCTCATTAAAAGTATAATGAAAATATCAAGTAACTACACACTTATAAATTCCCAATCTTAGTTACTTAGGAAAAATGTGAATTTGATGCTAACCCATGAAATTGCATATTGCACCTTATTAGTCGTTAGTGGAGTGTGTGTGGTTAACCGGCACATTAATATGGAACTAATGAAGGATGGCAATTGGTAGCTCAGTGTTAATCATGGCAATGGAGTGTGTGTGGTTAAACGACACATTGATTGGATGATTTGTAACATTAAGTATACCAAGCTAATTTGCATGGTAATTCACACCTTGTTTGTGATCCTCGGCATCCCAGTCACAAACTTGAAGGGCATAATCGAGATTTAAACATGCCATTGAAAAGTTCAATGAATCTCAAAGAATCTAGGAATTTCAATTCATTTAAAACCTAAAATACATTTTCGTTTTTAATGGTGGAAATTGGTACATCGTCATTTACCTACCTTCAAATATTTTGCAATTGGATTATGGCATCCCTCTTCCGAATTGTAAAATATTGTGTTGAGTCCTAGCTTTAATATTTCGTTTAGTTGTTATATTAAGGACTTAAATCAACTAACTTGAATCTCTCCCATGTACATGTCTAGTTCAGACAACTATGGTCTTCTCGAAGATGATATTCCTCCACCTCACTTCCTCCACCCCCTCCAATAATTCTCCCTAACCCACAAATTCAAAGACTTGAAAAGTTCAAGGTCACTCAAGCTCTATTGGCTAGCAAACACCAAGATGGAAGGTCTGTGTGTGCACCTGTCTTGGAGATGAAGTCACACATTGACAAGCTGGGAATGTTAGGAGTCGTTGTGTCGAGGAAGTTGGTTGTTGACTGGGTTCTTCAATCACTTTCTAAGTCATATAGTGAGTTCATTAAAGATTACTATATAACAGACCATGACATGTCCCTTATCGATCTTACCTATTTGCTATTTGTTACTGAATCAGCAATGATTTGGCGCACCGGTAAAGAAAATTTGATTGGAAGATATACTTCCCAAACTTCCATGGACATTGACAATGGAAACATTGGAAGTCCAGAAACGATTTCTCTTTCCAAGGGAAAGGCAAAGGCTAAGTCTGAGATTGTCCCGTGTACCATTCCAAAAGAGTCTGTTTGTTTCTATTGCCAAGAGAAGGGCATTGGTTGCGACGCTGCCCTGACTACCTGAAGGAACACAAGGATGGTAAAGTCAAAATTGTTGGATAAGGTGTCTAAGTCCATAACTATAATTGGTATGTACTTGACCTGAAAATAGCATGGTCCATTTGGGTTGCATTTCACCGGAACAAATTGATAGGATGGACTTTTGAGTAGAGGTTATTTATGATTTATTAATATATTATAAGTTCTAATATATTAATATGAAATCATATTATTTAATTAGTATTGATCAAAAATTAATTTGGAATTAATTTAGTGATCAAAAGAGACTAATTAAATGTACAGGGATTGATTTGGTAAATCAATGATTCTTATAGTGTGGGCCTATGGTTATTTAGGATGGGCTAAACCAATATGGTAGTCCATGGATAGTCCATGGAGGTTTAATCCATGGAGCCTAAGTAATGTGAAAGGTCATGTCCTTTAGGGTTTACATGGATGTAACCCTAGACTTTGTCACACTAAAAAAGAAGCCCCTTAGCTCCTAAAATCGGACACTAGTGGTTCAAGAGATCATAAGAGCCGATTTTGTACAAGTACACTCTCTCTCAAGTCCTCCATTGTTGGTGGTGTTTTGTGAAGCATTTGAGGCATCACATTTGGGGTACTAGGCTCTTAAAGGTTCAAGTTAACAAGTTACAACAAGATGTAAGTTATCTAACTAGTTTTTGTTGTTCAAGTACCTATGATTTGTATGCTAGTTAGGATAATGCTTTGGAAAATCAAATTGCATGTATAGTTAGAGAAAACATAGATCCAAAGCATTTAGGGTTGTATGTGCACCATAGGGTTGTTAGAGTGCTCAAAACCCATCAGTGGTATCAGAGCCTAGGATTGTTTTCTATTATACTTGATGCTTATTGGTTTTCCAAGTTCAAAAAATTGAATTTTTTGCATCTGACTGGTGAATTCGCCGAGTCCACTGTCTGACTCGACGAGTTCACTCAAAAACAGACCAACTTGACGAGTCCAGTTCATGTACTCGCCGCAGAATTTCGAGTTTTTGGCCAGAATTGGATTAGGATCATTACCCCAAACTGTTTTCTGAACCATGAAATCTGTTTTTGATATGGTAGTGATCATGCTTATCTAATTAAAAGATAATTGTCATAATTTCAAGATTTGTATTAGTTTATATGATTAGGCTAATTTCTTGAAGATTGTTGATATGAATTATCTTGTTCTTATGAGTTTAACTAGATTATTTGATTATTGTGTTAATTAAAATAATGATTTAAATGCCTTTAATGGACTCCATAACTTGTCCTCAAGTTATGGAAAATGAAAAGTCTTTTCTTTAAAAAGTCATTAAACTCATAAGTTATGGAAATGAAAAGTTTTGAAGAGTTTCAAAACTTGCCCTCAAGTTTTGGAATTTGTAAAGTCACACTTATGAACACTTTAATTCCAAACCCTAGAATTTTAAAAATTTAAAATTCAACCCTTATACTCTTATAATATTATAAGTTTAATAATATATATATATATATATATATATATATATATATATATATATAAGACAAGTCAGTCTTACCGTTAGTAGGCCTCATTCACGAAGCCGGTCTATAAGGGGAGTATAAGGTTACTGCCTATAAAATGGCAGTTTAATGGGTGTCCACTCTCACCCACCGCTTTCTTGACTGGTGGAGGGTCGTTAGCCGAACGGGTAGGATAGGACATTAATCCTCATTAAAATTATAATGATAATTATAAAGTAACTAAACTTTTATTAAATTCTCAATCTTAGTTACTTTAGGAAAAATGTGAATTTGATGCTAATCCATGAAATTGCACTTTACACATTGCCAAGTCGTTAATGGAGCGTGTGTGGTTAACCGACACACTAACATGGACTAGTAAGGGTGGCAAATGGTAGCTTGATGTTTGTCATAGATCAATGGAGCGTGTGTGGTTGACCGGCACATTGATTAGGTGATAATTGACTTCCAGTGTACCAAGTAAATTTGCATGGTTATTCACACCTTGTTTGTGATCCGCGGTATCCCAGTCACAAACTTGAAGGGCATAATCGAGATTTAAACATGCCATTGAAAAGTTCATTGAATCTCAAAAGAATCTAGGAATTTCAATCCAATTAAAACCTAATAATCAATTTCATTTTTCATGGTGGAAATTGGTAAATCGTCATCTACCTACCTTCAAATATTTTGCAAGTTGGATTACGGCATCCCTCTTCCAAAGTGTAAAATATTGTGTTGGGTCCTAGCCTTAATATTTCATTTTGGGTGTTATATTAAGGATTATTATCTAATCTAAACTTTGTCTTTCTTTTTCAGATGTCTTCCAACACTGCTTCTGGCTCAAACCCTTCTGGCTCTTTCTATCTCATGAACTTGTGTGGGAGAGTCATCTTTGATGGTACCAACTTCAATGACTGGATTAGGAACATCAGGATGGTCACTCGTTATGAGGACAAGGAATATGTCCTCGATAAGGAGCTTAAGGAAATTGAAGAGTCTTCTGCTACTCCTGAGGAGATCGCTGAGTTTAGGACTCATGAGAAGGATGCCACCAAGGTGTCTTGTATCATGTTGGCTACTATGACATCTGAACTCCAAAAGTCCTATGAGGATTTCTACCCTTTTGAGATGCACCAAGACCTGATGGAAAGATACCATCAAAGTGCTCGTCAAGAGAGGTATGAAATCATCGCCTCCATGATAACAACAAAGATGAAGGATGGTGAATCCATCACAACCCACTTGCAGAAAATGTAAAGGTTTGTGGACAGCTTGCTAAAGTTGAATATGAACTTCGATGAGGAGTTGGCCATAGATATCATTCTACACTCCTTACCTCCATGTTATGATCAGTTCCGTATGACCTATCATATGAACAAGGAGGAGGTCACTCTTAGCAAGCTTCAAGGCCTTTTGAGGACTGCTGAAAATAGTCTCAAAGGTAAAAATGTTGTTCCTACTCCTACAGCTACTGACCCTGTCTTGGAAATTGGACATGGGAAAGGGAAGAAGAGGAAGGCTCACTCTAAGAGCCGCAAGGGAAAGTCTCTTGATGGATCTTCTTCTAGTGGGACCAAAGCTAGTTCTGATGTTCCCTCTTCCATTCCTAAGGAAGCAGAGTGTTTCTATTGTCATGATAAAGGGCACTGGAAGCGAAGCTGCCCCAAATACTTGTAGGATGTAAAGGATGGGAAGGTTAAACCCACCCATGCAGGTATTTATACTATTCTATCTAATAACTCATCACATTTTTGTTCTTGGGTCCTTGATACAAGTTGTGGAAATCACATTTGTTTTGATTTGTAGGGACTAAAAAGAAGTAAGGATATGGAGCACGGGAAGATGAACTTGATCATGGGGAATAGGAAGGTTTCACCTGTCACCAAGATTGAAGTTTATTCTTTATTTCTTAGTAGTGGGTTAGGATTAGATTTGAATAATTGTTGCTACTCGTCTGAAATGGCGAGAAATGTTATTTCCTTTCATGGTTTGTACAAACAAGGTTTTAGTTTTTCATTTGATAATGAAATTGGTGTTATTAATGCTTTTTATAATGGTGTTTTTTATTTTAAAGCATTGCCTTCTAATCGTGTATATGAAACTGTGATGGTTGTAGACAACTTAGGAAATAATGTGTTGCACATTGATTCTTCCAACTATTAGGATAAGGCATGCTTGTGGCATTGTTGTCTTGGACATGTCAACAAGAAGCGCATAGGCCAACTCCAAAAGGCTGGAGTCTTGGATTCATTCAACTTAAGGTCGGATGACACTTGCGAATCTTGTTTGCTTGGAAAGATGACCAAATCACCCTTCACTGGTACTTGTGAAATGGGTGAAGGTTTGTTGGATCTTATACACACCGATGTGTGTGGACCTTTTAGAACCACCACAAGGGATGCCAACCACTTCTATGTGACTTTTACCGATGATTACAGTAGGTATGGTTATATCTATTTAATCAAGCATTAGTAAGAAACCTTTGAAAAATTCAAAGAGTTTAAGCAAGAAGTGGAGAATCAGTTCGACAGGAAGATAAAGATGCTCCGATCCGATCGGGGTGGTGAGTATCTTAGTATCGAGTTCCTAGATTTTCTTAAGGAATGTGGGATTGTTTCACAATTGACGCTACCTATGACACCACAGCTTAATGGTGTGGCTGAGAGGCGCAATCGAACCTTGTTGGACATGGTTCGTTCCATGATCAGTCGAGCTTCGTTACCTATCTCATTCTAGGGGTATGCCTTAGAGACTACCACCCATATCCTTAATCTAGTCCCAACTAAGAAGGTTGCCAAAACACCTCACGAGATGTGGACATGGAAGGTTCCTTCATTAGCACACATCAAGGTTTGGGGTTGTGAGGCTTTCATGAGACGTGAGACTCACGATAAGCTCGAACCTCGCAGTGAGCATTGTATTTTCATCGGCTACCCATAGAAGTCCTTTGGATGTCTCTTCTACAGACCGAGTGACAATGTTGTCTTCGTTGCAAAGAGAGGAGTCTTTCGCGAGAGAGAACTCATAGGCCAAGGAAACAATGGGATGCAAATTGACCTTGAAGAGCTTCAAGAGTCAAACGATGAAGGAACCTCAAACACTAGCAATTAACCTGATGAGGAAACTCTTGTTGATCCAGTTGACGAGTCCATACCTCGGAGGCACTCCAGTAGAGTTAGTGTTCCACCTGTGTTATATGGTTTCTGTCGCACCCCCAAACCAGAACGGCGGAAACGTTCGGGGGCAGAGGACTTAAGGTAAGTATCACAACACATGTAACATAGTAATCAAAGTACAAACAACCATTGCATTAATAAGTATAAGTTTTACATAAGTGTTTAAACATTACGTATTCAAACACTAAAGTAGGTACAGTAGAAGACAAGAGCCGCAGTACGGTACTAGGTAGTCTTCTCAAACGCTTCTGGAGTGTACCTGTCTACTGGATTCCTGAGAATACAAAGTTATTTGGAAAGAGTAGATCAACATTTAAACTGGTGAGTTCATAAGTATTTTAGTTCTGTTAAGTATACCCTAAGTTCTTTGAATAAGTTTGTTGGTTTCTCCAGGAAATCCTATATGTCCTGAGGTGATTAACTGATAACCTCAATAGTTTCCCTCTGTAATTACTTAGTTTATACTGATTATACATAACACCATATCGAATGGATAGTCAATTGGGTGTATCTGCCCTAAGCCCACAACCAAACAAGGAACAGGAAGTAAGGCGGAAGTCACACACTTCACTGTCAATCGAACATTACTTATGTATAACTTGTTGGGTTTTGAGCATTCTAACACTCCTATGGTGTACATGCAACCCTATAAACCTTGGATCTATGTTTTCTCTATTATACATGCAAATATTAACTATTCCAAGGTTTCATCCAAAGTAGCATATTATGAAGCACCTATACTACAAAGTTCTAGTTAGATGACATACATTTTGATGTAGCTTGATGTCTTCAAGCTTTAAGAGCTTAGCTCCAATAGTGTGTAAGCCTCAAATGGAATCACAAATCACCAAAACACCTTGGAAGAACTTGAGAGAATATGTATGCACACTAAAATCGGCCCACTCTTAGTTTCACACACTTGTGCCAATTTTGTGAGCCAAGGACCCCTTTATATATTATGGAGGATTAGGGTTACATCCATGTAAACCCTAATACCCATGACCTTTCATTTATATAGGATCCATGGGTTAAAAGCTCCATGGACCATCCATGAAAGCTTAGCCCAACCTAAATGAACTTGGCCCATTCCATATATATAAGAGTCCATATTTAATTAGTTCTTTTTGATCACTTAATTAATTCTAAATTAATTCTTGATCAATACTAATTAAATAATATGATTCAATATTAATATATTAGAACTTATAATATATTAATATAAATCATAAATATACTATTCTCAAAAGACTATCCATATAAATTGTGCCGGTGAAGTGCAACCCAAATGGACCATGCCGGGTCGGGTCAAGTACATACCAAATATAGTTATGGACTTAGACATTAATCCAACAGTCTCCCACTTGGATAAGTCTAAAACATTAAGTTACCCCTCAATCGATGTGTTGGTTAACCACACACGCTCCAACGATACTATGATAAACATTAAGTTACCCTTTGCCTACCTTGTTAAGTCCAGGTTAGTGTGCCGGTTAACCACACACGCTCCACTAACAGCTTAAACAAAGTGCAAAGTGTAATTTCATGGATTAGCACCTTATTCACATTTTCCTAAGTAACCAAGATTGAGAATTTATAAAAAGTTTAGTTACTTAGTATTTATCATTAATACTTTTAATGAAGGGAGAATTATAGTCCTTGTCCTACCTGTTCGGCTAACGACCCTCCACCAGTCAAGGAAGCGGTGGGTGAGAGTGGACACCCATTAAACTGCCATTTTGTAGGCAGTAACCTTATACCCCCCTTATAGACCGACTTCGTGAATGAGGCGTACTAATGGTAAGACGACTTGCTCTTATATATATAATATATTAAACTTTTAATATTATAATAGTATAAGGGTGTATTTTAGACATTTAAAATACTTGGTGGTTTAATCTATTAATTAAACTATACTCTTAATTTAATTAAATTTAAACCATGTCATTATGGAATTATTAATTCTCTTTTAATTAAACACTTTAATTATTTATTAATAAAGTCCATAAGAGTTAATTGAATTATTCAATAAAAACATCATAATTCCAATTATTAAATTCAAAATTAAAACCATTTAATTAATTGTTTAAGTTATGAACCCAAGAGTTTTAGAATTCAATTCTTTTTTTTTTATCATAAAAAAACTTTTTTCCAAATTCCAAAACTTGAGGGAAAGTTTTGTAACTCTTGAAAACTTTTGGATTCCATAACTTATGGAGTTAAATACTTGTTTTATGATGAAACTTTTCATGTTCCATAACTTAAGAACAAGTTATGGAATTCTTTAAAACATTAAGACCAAGTTTTGTAACTCCATAAAAAACTTTGAATCAATTTTTTTAAAAACCTTTTCATATCCATAACTTATGGAGGTTTCAAAAAACTCTTTCGATCGAACTTTTAAAACTAATAAAATAATCATATCATTTTATCTTTTACTAAATTTGACCTAATTCAACTCATATAGCAAATGATTTAAATTTTACAAATAATTAGTTTTTCACGAAAACAAGTAATTATCTTAAAATTTGACAAACGTCATGTTTTTTTTCATTTTTTTCCAACTTTGAAAATAAAACATTTGCATCAATATAACAGAAAACAACCCATGGCTCTGATACCACTGTTGGGATTTGAGCATTCTAACACTCCTATGGTGTACATGCAACCCTATAAACCTTGGATCTATGTTTTCTCTATTATACATGCAAATATTAACTATTCCAAGGTTTCATCCTAACTAGCATATTATGAAGCACCTATACTACAAAGTTCTAGTTAGATGACATACCTTTTGATGTAGCTTGATGTCTTCAAGCTTTAAGAGCTTAGCCCCAATAGTTTGGAAGCCTCAAATGGAATCACAAATCACTAAAACACCTTGGAAGAACTTGAGAGAATATGTATGCACACTAAAATCGGCTCACTCTTATTTTCACACACTTGTGCCAATTTTGTGAGCCAAGGACCCCTTTATATATTATGGAGGATTAGGGTTACATCCATGTAAACCCTAATGCCCATGACCTTTCATTTATATAGGATCCATGGGTTAAAAGCTCCATGGACCATCCATGAAAGCTTAGCCCAACCTAAATGAACTTGGCCCATTCCATATATATAAGAGTCCATATTTAATTAGTTCTTTTTGATCACTTAATTAATTCTAAATTAATTCTTGATCAATACTAATTAAATAATATGATTCCATATTAATATATTAGAACTTATAATATATTAATATAAATCATAAATATACTATTCTCAAAAGACTATCCATATAAATTGTGCCGGTGAAGTGCAACCCAAATGGACCATGCCGGGTCGGGTCAAGTACATACCAAATATAGTTATGGACTTAGACATTAATCCAACATAACTATGATGTAATAACTAAGGAATTATAGAATTAACCACTAAAGGTCTTTTATGTTATACTAGTTTACCGAGATTGAGTGACTAAGTTCCATTGGATAAGTGGTTTAATCCCATAAACCGTTCTCTTTGTATTACTATTTTATATGTGTATTCCTTTATGAAAACTTGAAACTGAGAGTGTGCCTGGCTCCACCAGGTGTTAATGAAAACTGTATTAAACCATTGTATTTTGTATTCTATAAACTGGTACTTTGAAGGTGTACTTTCGTTTATTTGTTTATACACTAACGTATTATTAATATCTTTTTAATGAGTAGTTATTATAACCATACTATGACGGATGGCCTGAAACAAACGCTTTGTGGGCGTTTAAACTGGTGATAACAATTGTCACTCATCGGCGTGTATGTCGGACTGTAGCTAGCAGCCTGAGTGCGGGGTTGTCAATCCCGATATAGATCTACACACACTTGTTTCGATCCTCGGCTGGAGATTCTGGTTATAATGTCAGGACTTTCCTATGTTGTCTAAAATGAATTAAACAACCTGAATATAGAGTATTAAACGTTGCATGTATATTAGTTTTGAAAACCCAATCATTCTGAAATAATGATTGACAATATATTCTTAGTTTTCCAAACATGTATTTGATAAGTGTAAACCCTTGATTTGTTTTGAATCAAAACCCTGGTTTCTTGTAAAACAGTGTATTCTAGTATACTTGAATTATGAATTATTACCTCGCGTTTGCTAACTCGGGTACTCTGTATAGTACCTTTGCTAATGCAAACCCGGCAGAATGTATTATTACCTCGTGTTTGCTAACTCGGGTACTCTGTATAGTACCTTTGCTATGCAAACTCGACAGGATGTATTATTACCTCGTGTTTGCTAACTCGGGCACTCTGTATAGTACCTTTGCTAATGCAAACCCGGCATTACCACGTGTTTGCTAACCCTGGTACTCTGTATTATACCTTTGTTAATGCAAACTAGGTATTATGTATCTTTACTTCTTTAATATATTGTTCGTATATTAAAGGTATTATACATATCTTGGTATAGTTGAATGTATTTTGGTAATTTCCTTGGAAAGTATACAGTCGTGAATCATACTTGTATATTTAGTTTTGAATCATAAATTATACCTATTATAATTTATAAGTTCTATCTGATTAGCATGAATTCTCATGGAATATCACCTTTGCTCAGCCTGATACAAAGGTAATGATACTAAAATGAGTAACCTTTTAGACTCATATATGTATAATATATATATAATTAAGAAGGAAACGACCTTCGGACAAATAACACAACCTTAATTCCACATCCAAACAAGGAAAAGGATATAAGATAATTCATTAGTCCTAAGCCCTTCAAGTCTTATTTATATATTTATACATATATAAACATGATTTTGGCATTTATAATTTGAAATAGTTTATAAAACATTTTTCAAAGAATTTAACATGGCTTTACGTTATTTTGGAAGTATTTGGTAATTCTTAAAAGCATTACGGAAACTTTCTGTGTGATTATTATCACACAACGTTATTAACACAATTTATTATTGTGTTAAACTTGTATCCCCCCCCCCCTAAAAAGCATTTAAAACCATTTAAAAAGGTATATTATAGGGGTATGAACTCACTTTGATAAGCGGTGATTCGGGCAGCGTTTCGTTTCCCGTAAAGAGTTTATTTAACGAGAAACCGGCTCAAACCGGGCAGAGTTTCGACAGGAGAGAGGATGACTTCTCGAGAATTACGGGGCTCCGGGGCTTGCTTCGGGCTTTAGACGTGATACCGGGGCCTTCGGGGGTCGTGAGAAAGTCGAGGGGGTGAAATGGTGCAAAATGGGTGAAAAATTGGGTGAAAAATCCTCTCTAGCCGAGAAGTCTTGCACCCTTTATATAGGGGTGCGAGGGTGCGGTCCGAGGTGGCAGCTGGTGAAGGCATGGATGAGTCAGCAGCTACGTGGCAGTCAGCAGCGAAGCCACGTGCGAAGTCTAAGGCGGTGCGCAATTTCGGACCCGGTGCGAGCACGTGATTTCGGACAGATGCAACCTTCTAAGTGGACCGGACTTCGGTCCAATGGGGAAAGGAGGTGACGACTTCAGACCTATCAGGAGACGACACGCGAGGTTGTGGTCCAATGAGAAGCGAACACGTGGAGGCCTCGCATGCGAGGTGACGTGTCCGAGGAGTGACTCAGCGAAATTTCCCGGTTTTCTAGATTTTCTTGATTTTTGTGCCAAAAACTTGCGAAAATCATACCTTTCGCATACGCGCTCCGTTTTTGACGTTCTTTATATGCACGCGTAGGTAAAATCATACTCTACGACTTTCATTTTGACTTCGTCGGCTAATTTTGATTTTTTTTAATATTATTATTTTAAACAGACCGGGACGGGAATCCGTTAAAAATCCATAACTTCTTCATCCGACGTCCGTTTTCGTCTGTCTTTTTACCGTTGTGCTACTTTTGACGAGACATTCGATTCTCGTTTAAGTTGCGTCGGCTAAATATCGATCAATTTATATTTCGAATTTTTAGCTGTCTACTGCTAAACCGAAACTTCGAAAAATCATAACTTCCTCATACGAAGTCGGATTTTCACGTTCTTTTTATGAACGTTCTCGGTTTAACATATTCTACAAGTTTCATTTAGATTGTTAAGGCTAAAAATCCTTTTATCGAAAATTCACTTTTTACACTGAACAGTGTTTTACCGGTTTTGACGCGGATTTTCGATTGGTCATAACTTCTTCGTTATAACTCGGATTTCAGTGTTCTTTATGTTTTTGGAAACCTTGTTACAAACTCTACCACTTGGTTCATCCCAATTATGATTATTGATCAATTTATTTTTGACCAAAATTTGACTGGTGTCACATTTTCCATATAACATCTGAGGGTGATACATTTATCAGCGATAGCACACTGGTAAATTTGGATGAACCTAACAATTACAAGGATGACATGGCAGGCACTGAGTCTGCAAAGTAGAAAGAGGCTATGGACAGCGAGATTCAATCCATGTATGACAATCAAGTTTGGAACTTGGTTGACAATGTACCGGGTCGTAAGACAGTCGGGTGCAAATGGATCTTCAAGAAGAAGACCAACATGGATGGGAAGGTACACACATATAATGCACGACTGGTTGCGAAGGGATTTACTCAAACTCCGGGAGTTGACTATGATGAGACCTTATCACCAGTAGCGAAGATTAATTCTATTAGGGTTATGCTAGTCATAGCTGCATTTCATGATTATGAAATATGGCAAATGGATGTCAAAACCGTTTTCCTTAATGGAAAGTTGGTTGAGGATGTTTACATGAGTCAGCCAGAGGGTTTTGTCAATGAAAAGTACCCTAATAGAGTGTGTAAGCTTGAGAAATCTATGTATGGATTGAAACAAGCATCTCACAAATGGAATCTTTGTTTCAATGAGAAAGTCAAAGAGTTTGGCTTTTCGAGAAGCGAGGATGAGTCATGTGTGTATGTCAAGGCTAATGGGAGTACAGTTATCTTTCTGGTGTTGCATATGGATGACATACTTCTCATAGGAAATGAAATCTCAACCTTGCAGGAGGTTAAGTCCTGGATTGGGAAGTGTTTCGCTATGAAGGACCTCGGAGAAGCTGCGTATATTCTGGGGATAAGGATATTGAGAGACAGGAGTAAAAGACTAATTGGACTTAGTCAAAGTACCTACTTGGATAAGGTGTTGAAAAGGTTCAACATGATGGATTCCACGAAAGGTGACTTACCCATCCAAGGCAATACCAAACTGAGTAAAACTCAGAGTCCGAGTACAGAGGCTGAGATAGCTGAGATGAGTCGAGTACCATACGCTTCCGCGGTTGGTTCGATCATGTATGTTATGACTTGTACTCGCCCTGATGTTGCCTTTTCTTTAAGCATGGTCAGCAAATATCGAGGGAATCCTGGTAAAGCACATTAGACTGCGGTTAAGAACATTGTTAAGTACCTACAGAGGACTAACGACTGGGTCCTTACCCTCGGTGGGAGTGATGACTTAAGAGTAAGGGGGTATAGTGACACCAGCATTCAGACCAACATAGATAATTTCCGCTCTCAGTTAGGCTAGGTATTTACCATGAATGGAGGAGCAATAACTTGGAAAAGTTCCAAGCAGGAGACTGTAGCTGATTCAACGTGTGAATCACAGTACATAGCAGCAAGCGAAGCGGCGAAGGAGGCAATATGGCTGAAGAACTTCATCGGAGACCTTGGAGTTGTACCAGCTATAAAGGAGCCAATGGAAATTTTCTTTGCCAGCGAGAGTGCGGTTGCCTTAGCTAAGGAACCAAGGGATCATGGAAGATCCGGGCACATCGACAGAAAATACCACTTCATAAGACATTGAATAGAAAAAGGACTCCTCGTAGCAAATATGGTATCGTCAGAGGAGAACCCAGCAGATCCCCTCACGAAGGGACTGAGTAAGGTTAAGCACTTACAACATGCGAGGCGCATCGGGCTGAAGGACTATATTAGTTTTAATGATTAGATAGAATTTTAGAAACTTGTAATAGTTGAAATGTAATTGACATTTGATGATTGAATAAAAGGTGTTTTTTGTTTATAAGTAATGTCACTATCTTGTGTCGATCATTTACTATTGTTTCATTTTGCATGTTTTGACTTCCAGAATAATTATATTATTCAAACTGTCCATAGTCGATCATACTTTAGAAGTAGGTATTGAGGCAAGACTGTCATGAATTTGGCTTGTAGATTGCCTGAAGTGTATTAGACATAGCAAAGTTTGCTACAACATTTATGAGTGCTCATAAGGTCTGAGTATTGGATTAAACCCACGCTCACTTGAATCACTTCATGGAATTTATCTCGAGTTATCGTGAGACGATAATATCATATAAGTCTTCAAACCAAGATATATGAGTTGTTGACTATGAGTTGGTTGTACATTGATAGTGCGAAACCGCATTAGTAACTTGATGTTATAAAATACACTATTGTGTATGATTTAACAAGTACTTAGTACAAGCATATACTGTCAAAGTTTATTTGTTCCTTTTAGTCATTGGAGGATTAAAAGCAATATCTTGGGCCCCTCGATGATTTTGTTTTGACTTATGTGTCGGGCCCGGTCAGAACTCAATTGATGTGTTCGATTAAGTTCTATGTCAAACAAATCGGAAATCAAGAAATAAATGTTGGATAATAAGAATGACTATGTTCCATGTATTTGTCCAGCTGATATCTTGAGAACAGAGGATTATATGATCCCTTATCTAAATGGCGTGTCACAGTTCGACAAAGGCTTTTAAGAGCTACGATTGCTAGTCGGTTCCTGAAGTCGTACTTGCAGCTATAGTTATTAGACTTATCCAAGTGGGAGACTGTTGGATAAGGTTTCTAAGTCCATAACTATAATTGGTATGTACTTGACCCGAAAATAGCATGGTCCATTTGGGTTACATTTTACCGGAACAATTTGATAGGATGGACTTTTGAGTAGAGGTTATTTATGATTTATTAATATATAATAAGTTTTAATATATTAATATGAAATCATATTATTTAATTAGTATTGATCGAGAGTTAATTTGTAATTAATTTAGTGATCAAAAGAGACTAATTAAATGTACGGGGATTGATTTGGTAAATCAATGATTCTTATAGTGTGGGCCTATGGTTATTTAGGATGGGCTAAACAAATATGGTAGTCCATGGATAGTCCGTGGAGGTTTAACCCATGGAGCCTAAGTAATGTGAAAGGTCATGTCCATTAGGGTTTACATGGATGTAACCCTAGACTTTGTCAGACTATAAAAGAAGCCCCTTAGCTCCTAAAATCGGACACTAGTGGTTCAAGAGATCATAAGAGCCGATTTTGTGCAAGTACACTCTCTCTCAAGTCCTCCATTGTTGGTGGTGTTTTGTGAATCATTTGAGGCATCACATTTGGGGTGCTAGGATCTTAAAGATTCAAGTTAACAAGCTACAACAAGAGGTAAGTTATCTAACTAGTTTTTGTTGTTCAAGTACCTATGATTTGTATTCTAGTTAGGATAATGCTTTGCAAAATCAAATTGCATGTATAATTAGAGAACATATAGATCCAAAGCATTTAGGGTTGTATGTGCACCATAAGGTTGTTAGAGTGCTCAAAACCCATCAAAAATGTATGACTCTGCTTCAGGTAAGTCAACTATCTAACTCTACTAAGTTCCTGTTTGCAGATTCTTAATACATGATGTGATAAGATTACATTTTGATGTTTTGTAGGATCAAATGAAGCTTAAAGTAAAAGCATGTTGAGTCTGATCGCGAAGAGATGGATTTCAATCGCATGGTTTTGGAATATGTAGTAACATAGTTTTCATTTGTAATTGCATTGTAAGGGCAAATTTATCAACATTTTATAAATAAAGATAAATTTTGAATTTTATCTTGTTTTATATTTCCTTGCAATGGCATTTGCGAAAATTGGTGTTTATACATTGTTAGCAATATTGAAAATGGATTTGATTCTTTTGGTTGCGGTAGTGTCAAAATTTACCAAATAAGGAAATATTCTCACCACCCAAGTTTCAATTGGAAAGAAACTTGGAATCATGCAAGTTGTATTGTGTGATGAATGAGAACCTTCATCTTTGGGAAATTAAGACTAATTCCTTGTTCACATGTATATACGAGTCAAGTGAAGGACTAGGGGATCGAGTACACCTTGTTGTGCACTGGTCAGGTCCACCACAAAGAACGATAAGGCTATTCGTCATGATTTACTAAAGCTTAGTAAATATGGTTATGCTTACAAGATTAAATGTAATTCTGAACCATTGGAAAAGTTTCAATCTATAGCAGAACAAATAAGAATGACACACCCCCAAGCCGGAGCGGCGGAAATGTCCGAGGGTAGATGAATTGATGTTAAGTATCACAACACATGCATCATAGTAATCAAAGTACAACAACCATTGCATTATTAAAGTATAAGTTTTACATAAGTATTCAAGTCATTGTATATTTGACATCAAAAGTTATATAACAAAAGCTAGAAGACGTGACTCTATACTGCTCTATCTTCTTAAAATCCTTGGATGTACCTGTCTACTGGTTCTCTGAGAATACAAGTATTTTGAAAAAGAGAGTATCAACATTTAAGTTGGTGAGCTCATAAGTATTTTGTTTTAGAAAGTAATTATTTGTTCCTTAAAATATGTTTGTGTGTTTCTCCAGAAAATCCTATATTTTCTTATTAAGTAATAACCATACAAGTTCCCTCTATGATTACTTAATTTATACAAGTTATATATAATTCAGATCGGAAGGACAGTCGAATGGGTGGATCTGCCCTAAGTCCACAACCAAACAAGGAACAGGAAATGAGGCGGAAGTCACACATTCCACTGTCTATCGGATCTTCATTGTATATAACCAAATATATCCACTAAGTAATCATATCGACATGTAAATTATCGTATTTGTTTCCAATATTTTCTAATGTAATTGAAAAGTAGTTTTAATACCATAAAACTGTTCTATGTGAGTATTGTTATACTATAAAATAGTATAACTTAGTTTTAGTTTAGTAAAATTATAAAATAGTTTAACATAGCTTTAATTCAATAAAACTATAAAAATAATGTTTTCTGTATTGTTTATGTTTTACAAGTTTTGTAATTGTACTCTTTGAAAACTCTGCAAAAGTGAATATGCATGACTTCACTAGTTGAAGTTGTAAATTGTAATATAATACAGTAAATCATATTATTGTAAAACCAGAACTTTGTATTCGTACTCTTTGGTTTAATTAAATTATACACTAATCGTATGTGTTCATATCTTTTTAGTGAGTTATTATAACCATACTATGACTAGCTGGCCTGCTATGACGCTTTGTAGGCGTCAGAACTGTTAACGACATTTGTCACTCATAGGGATGCTTGCCCGGCTTTAGCTAACAGTCTGAGTGCGGGATTGTCAATCTCGTATAGATCTATACACAATTGTCTCACTCTCTGTCCGGAGATTCTGGTTATAATATCAGGACTTTAACTATATTGCCTATGTAGTGACATAAGAACATGGTTTGGCATGCGAAATTAAAGTTTGCACAATGAACATGGTGATTTGGGTGTTCAAGAGATGTATTGAATATGTATGGTGTTACAAAAAGGGACATAGATCTACATCTAAATAAATAACACACACTTACACACTCACTTTTTACATCTCTCAAGCACACCTCTACATGTGGTATGAACCCACTATTTATAGAGGTGTTTACATGTCTCTCTCTCAATCTCACTAACACAAGGGTCTAAAGGCTAATGCACCACATACAAGTGGGTCTACAAGAGTCAAACCATTACAAAGTCATACATGAAGAACTTTGCACCCCAACAGCCTAAATGAATAAGCAACTAAACATTGACTCACAAAAAGCATATTGATGATTATGTATATAACAAATGATTTAAAAGTTATTTCGAAGTAAATGAACTGATAATATTATCTTTCTCTAGTATTCTAGAATGTAAAGTATTTGTATAAGATTAATTTGTTAAACTTTGTATAACTAGTTCGTGAAAATAGTTCGAGAGTTCCATAAATTATACCTATTATAATTTATATGTGTTTTCTACTTCATATGTAATATTCATGAAAATATTCCCTTTGCTCGACATGTTACAAAGGGAATATGAATCTGATTGAATTAACTTTTATATTCATATATATATATATATATATATATATATATATATATATATATATATATATATATATATATATATATATATATATATATATATATATATATATATATATATATATATACACACACACATATATATATATATATATAATATAATTAAAATTGAAACGACATTCAGACAAATAATTTTACCCTGAGCCCACATCCAAACAAGGAAAAGAGAAATAAAGCGAATTATCAGTCCTAAGCCCTTTAAATCTTATTTATATAAATATATATATATATATATATATATATATATATATATATATATATATATATGATTTTGGCAAAATATAAATTAAAAAGAGTTTATAAAACCTTTAAAAGAGTTTGACAATATTTAAAAGAGTTTTAGTAGTTTAAAACCCGTTTTAGAAATATTTAGAAATCATTTGATTGTAAACACAATATTCTTGTGTTAGACTTGTATCCCCCCCCCTAAAACAATAAAAATAGTAAAAATGCAGGGGTATGAACTCACCTTATGTGAGTGATTCGATTGAATGATCAATATAGGATGTTATTTCCACGAGTGAAGTCCCGTAG
Organism: Lactuca virosa; assembly: GCF_052849685.1. Classification (NCBI taxonomy): domain Eukaryota; kingdom Viridiplantae; phylum Streptophyta; class Magnoliopsida; order Asterales; family Asteraceae; genus Lactuca; species Lactuca virosa. Next base: position 148,544,823 of record NC_136426.1, read on the forward strand.
AAAAACCGAGTCCTAATTAGCATTTTATGTAATATATATGTATACTATTAGCGTATACAAACATAATATGGATAAGGAATTGGACTAATTTGTAAGTTTAACTTACAAATAAGAGTGTTAGAAGCAAAATGGAAGGCTGCTATGAGTTTACGGCTAGCCCCAAGAGTTCATGGCCCAAGAAGATCTTGGTGTTCTTGGGTTCACGGTTGAGTGTTCTTGGTGAAATGAAGAAGATTCAAGTGTTTACGGTTGAGTGTTCTTGATGAAATGAAGAACACTTGAAGATCTAAACAAGATCCTAAGTAGATTCAAAGGATGAAGGATGATAGTTGAGAGAGAAAAGGTGTTCACGGTTGGAGTTTTTGAGAGTGCAAGTTGTGTTTTCGGTTGGAATGAATAAGTGATGAATGATTTCTGTTGAACTCATCTATATATATATATATATATATATATATATATATATATATATATATATATATATATACACACACACACACAATAGTTTTCGGCTGTAAACACTTCCCGAGGAGATAAGTGTTGGATTAATGTCTAAGTCCATAACTATAATTGGTAAGACTTGACCCGACCCGGCATGGTCCATTTGGGTGGCATGGTCCATTTGGGTTGCATGGCATCATGCATTTGGATAGACTATAATGAGAGAAATAACACTTAAGGTTGGTTAATATATTATAAGTTCTAATATATTAATAAGGTTATTTAATTAGTATTGATCAAGAATTAATTTGGAATTAATTAAGTGATCAAAAGGAGACTAATTAAATATATGGGTTGATTGTGTAAATCATTCATTCTTATATATGTGGGCTTGTGATCCAAGATTCCTTATGTTGGACTAAGTCCATGGGGTGACCCATGGACTCTCCATGGAGGTTAAAATCCATGGAGCATAAGGAATGGGTAAAGTTATGAGTTACATGGTGTAACCCTAATAGCCACCATATAAAAGAATCTCATGGCTCAAGAAATCGTGCACTAATGTGTGAGTGTGAGGGCTAGACGATTTCAAGGAGTGTTCAAGTTTCTCTCAAGTTATTCCAAGTGTATTTGGTGTTGTGTGAAACATTTGAGGTGTCACACTTGGGGCACTAGGCACTCAAGCTTCATGAAGACATTCTACATCAAAGAGGTATGTATTCTATCTTGTTATATTTATTATTTTGTATGCTAGATTAGGATAATACCTTGGATGTTCATAATTGTATGTATAATAGAGAAAACATAGATCCAAGGTATTTAGGGTTGCATGTACACTTAGGAGTGTTAGAATGCTCATAACCCAACAGTGGTATCAGAGCCTAGGCTTGTTTTCTTGTTATACTTGCAAAAGTAGCTGAAAAATCGAGTTGGATGCATATATTCGATTGTTTTGGCTGGAATTGGACTAGGAACATTACCCTAAGATGTTTTTGGACTTATAAACTTGTTTTTGATGTGGTAATGTTCATGCTAATCCAATTTTTAAGATAATTGTCATAATTTCAAGATTTGTATTAGTTTGTATGTTCATGCTAATTTCTTGAAGATTGATGATTTGAATTATCTTGTTCTTATGAGGTTCTTAGATTAATAGAAAAGTTGTGTGAAATAGTTGTTTTCAATCCATTTTAATCTAAGAGTTGATTCCAAAGTGTGTTTTTGTAACTTGTCCTCAAGTTATATGAAAAGTCACATTTAAGAATCATAAAACTCATAAAAGTTGGCAAAGGTTACAAAATGAAGAGTCTCTTCATTAAATTAAAAAAAAAGTGTAAGCTTAATTAGTTCCATAAGCTACAATAAAAAAAAGTTATTTTTTTTTATTAATTAGCTTAAAGTCTTCCATAACTTGTCCTCAAGTTATGGAACTTGAAGAGTTTTTTTTTTAATTAAAACTACTTTAAACTCATAAGTTATGGAATTAATTAGTTTTGAATAGTTTCAAAACTTGCCCTCAAGTTTTGGAATTTGAAAAGTTTTCACTTATGAATAGTTTAATTCTAAGTTAGCCCTTAGAATTTTAAAAGTTAAAATTCAACCCTTATACTTTATAATATTATAAGTTAATAATATTTATATATATGTATAAGAGTAAAGTCAGTCTTACCGTTAGTAGGCCTCATTCACGAAGCCGGTCTATAAGGGGGGGTATAAGGTTACTGCCTATAAAATGGCAGTTTAATGGGTGTCCACTCTCACCCACCGCTTCCTTGACTGGTGGAGGGTCGTTAGCCGAACGGGTAGGACAAGGACTATAATTCTCCTTTCATTAAAAGTATTAATGATAAATATTAAGTAACTAAACTCTTATTAATACCCAATCTTAGTTACTTAGGAAAATGTGAATTTGGTGCTAACCCATGAAATTACACTTTGCACTTTGCTTAAGTTGTTAGTGGAGCGTGTGTGGTTAACCGGCACACTAACCTGGACTTAACAAGGTAGGCAAAGGGTAACTTAATATTTATCATAGTATCGGTGGAGTGTGTGTGGTTAACCGGCACACTGATTAAGGGGTAAATATTAAGGGTACCAAGTATATTTGCATGGTTATTCACACCTTGTTTTGTGATCCTCGGCATCCCAGTCACAAAACCTGAAGGGCACACTCGAGATTGAAACATGCCTTTGAACAGTTCAATGAATCTCAAAGATCTAGGACTTTCAAATCCAATTAAAACCTAATAAATTATTTCATTTTTCATGGTGGAAATTGGTGAATCGTCATTCACCTACCTTCAAATATTTTATAGCTTGGATTACGGCATCCCTCTTCTAAGTTATAAAATAGTTTGTTGGGTCCTAGCCTTAATATTTCATATTGGGTGTCATATTAAGGACTTTAAATCAACTATCTTGAATATCTCCCAAAAAGATGTCTGGTCTAGACATTTATGATCTTCCCAAATCTCTTGAAACAAGCTTTCCTAAATGAAGATGATGTCCCATGGATATCATACTTCTTTCACCTCCTCCAATTATTCTCCCTAACCCACAAGTTCCTAAAAAGTTTAAGGTCACTCAAGCCCTATTGGCAAGGCAAGGTCTAGGTGTGATCACATCTTGGAGATGTAGTCACATATTGACAAGCCGGGAGAGTTGGGTGTCAAAGTCTTGAGAAAGTTGGTGGCTCAACTACTTTCTAAGTCACATAGTGAGTTCTTTTGGGAATCCTATGAAACAGACTAAGACAAGACCCTTAATGATCTTATCTATTTGCTAAGATCAACTTCCTAAAACGCTATGGACATTGACAATGATGACATTGGATATCCAGTAAAGCTCTCTCTTCCCAATGGAAAGGGATCGATCATAGTCAACTCGGTTGACCCAATGGTAAAGAGAGAGGCGAAGTCTGAGATAGTCCCATTATCAAGGGTCCATAGGTAACTATTGCCAAAGGAAGGGGCATTGGTTACGAAGCTGCCAAATTTACCTAAGGATGTTAAAGTCAATAAGTTTGGCTCTACTTCAGGTAAAGTCCATTGTCTAACTCTATTAAGTACATGTTGATTCTGATCGCGAAGATGGATTTCAATCGCATGGTTCGGTGATCAGAATTTTGGGCTATTACTTAAGAGTTATGATATTTATATTGCTTAGGAATAGATAACAACAAGGTTTTCATATGGATTGTAAGGATAAGTTTTTCCGCAAAGTTTTAAAATAAAAGAAAAAGGTTTTGATTTTATTTATTTTAAGTATCCTTACAATGGCATTTGTGAAAAGTTGTTGCTTATAAGATTCCATTGATAGCAATATTGGAAAAATGGATTTGATTCTTTCGGTTGTGGTAGTGTCTAATATTACCAAATAAGGAAAGATTCTCATCACCCAAGGTTCAATTGGACCGAAACTTGGAATCATGCAAGTTGTATAGTATGATGAATGAGAACTTTCAGCTTGGAAAATTAAGACTAATTCCTTATGTGAATAAGGAAAGGACTAAGGGATCGAGTACACATTCTTGTGCACTGGTCAAGTCCACCACAAAAGATCAAGAAGACTATTCTTCATGATTTACTTAAGTTCAGTAAATATGGTTATACTTATAAGTTTAAATATAAGTCTGTAGCATTGGAGAAGTTTCAATGTGAGACAGAACGAATAAGAAGAATCAAAGTATGGCAGAAAGATAAAATTTTCTCAAATCTGAAAAGATGGGAGAGTACTTTAGTATCATGTTTATGATCATCTTAATGATTAAGATACCATATCAAAATTGGTCCTCTAAAGTCATCTTAGTGCATTCTTATGACTAAGAAGAGGAGTCATGAATTGTTGAAATGGTTAAATCAAAAAGATGAGTCATACTTCGTTCCAAAACAATTCTTAGAGTCATACTCCAAGATTGTAACTTGAGTGATATATCTTAAAGAGGGTTTGTTAACACTAGTCAAATGTAAGAGTAAAAGGTTATCTACTCTTGTACATTTGAAATTGGTAAGTTGTGATGTTTTGGATAAAACAGAGACCAACTTAGGCCAATTGTGTAAAGTGTTAGTCTTGATAAAGAATCGGCACTATCTCTTGAATATTTGACAAGGGAGTCTTATATGTCAAGAGGACAGTAGGAGTCTTAAAGCTCTTGAAAGTTTCAAGACTTAATCAAGAATAAAACCTAAAGTCCTTCACTAGCACACGACTTGAGGTTTATAACCTATCGTGTTGAAATTTTTGTGCCTATTCAATTTGGCTTTGCATAGGAGTTCTGAGAGTTCTCAATTGGTTGCACAACTACTTGGAAGCAATGGCAGGCACCTGAACTGCCAAATGGCAAGAATTTAAGATTGCACAAGTTTAATCAATATGAGTTTGGATTTGTCACTAACCTTGTCTTGTGATTATGGTTTTGACAAATTCACATGGATAAGAACACATACACTATTAAATCTAAGTGTCATAAGGTTTCTCTCCGATTCATGAAAATGATGGTGAGGAAACACTTTCACTAAGTAGATTTTAGCTAGATAGCAATTGTGATATTTGCATTCTCAAAGTCGTTAGTGGAGCGTGTGTGGTTTACCGGCACACTAACATGGGCTTGTGAGAAGTGGCAAAGGTCTAAACAATTGAGACTATGATTACGGCATCCCTTTTCATAGTTCTAAAATTGTTTCGACACACATGTGAGCTATCTAAGAGAGGTGTATGATTTTGATAAAGTTTTATCAAAACAATCTAGTATCAGAAATCTGAACTTTGGTAAGAAAGTCAGCTGATTTCTGAGTAGATGTCAAAGCTAGTGGGAGCATAAGTGTTATGCTAATAATCATCATGTTAGTGGGAGCATGATAATTATGAAAAAGGTTGCAAGTTAGCAATGTTAATTATAGAAAACAAAAGTTTCAATTCGTGAGGTTGCAGGGGTTGAAAAAGTTGTTTTGCTATAATTAAGGGAGAGGAAATTATACTTCATTTCAATTCTAAAAGCTTAGATTGAGATTTTAATCGTATTTAATCAAGGATATATATAAGAATTTCATGTTGGAATGGCTCAACATAAGGAAATTCTATATATGGGTCCATTATTTGCGTTCTAAAATTCGATTATGATTACGGCATCCCTTTTCATAATCTGAATTTTGAGAACTTGGCAAATTGAAATGGAAATATTATAGCAAAAGACTGGTTTAGTCTTTATGTGAGACATCATGAATCGTGTCCCATATGCTTCGGATATAGGATCGATTACATGTGCTATATTCATCCTTTCTAAAATTTTCCAAATGCCTGGGGCATTATGAAGGGAAAAGGTCTAGAATTGGATATGACTAAAATGATTAAGCAATTGTCGAGGACAATCTAAGGTTTACCAAAGATTGGTTGCTCAAGGACAGTTGGAAGTATAATGTTAATTCTGGAAGGACCATATTGATATAATCTATAAGGAGGCAACTCTTGTTCAGAAGTGATAGTCAAAATGGAATATGGAAATGTTTCAAAGTTAGAAATTATTCAATCTGTGTAAGATTAGGAAACTTAATGAAAGAAGGATGTTTCCAAGGAGCTGATCTCCTTTGGAATGCTCTGTAATGATTGTTGTCAAGTCTTTCTGACTTCGTGCATAATCATTAAGAGGATCAATGCATATAAGTTTAGAATCTAACAGATTTCAGTAAATGGCATGAATTTGGAATTCTTGCATTTGCAGTAAGGATTTGGGACTGTGAAAAGAGGATCATTGGAGTGATGTTCAATTGATCTATTTTACAAAGTAAAGATCATAGACAAACATAGTATGCATACTTGGTGTATGGCATGACTAGTGTTTAGAAAACATAGTGTACATGCTTGGAGCATGGGACAACTATTGTTTTAAATTCAAGTATAAAGTTGATAAAACCGAAACAATGAATAATGAGTAATCAGTATGGTGATAAATAAAAGTGTTTATTTATATTCATAGGGTTTGATACCATATTTGATTCATTTATTCTTGTGTTTCACTTTGCATGTTTTGACTTCCATAATAACTAAGTCGCTCTTCCTGAATGATTAAGTTATTCAAACCATCCACAGTCGGTCATATGTTGGAAGTAGATATGAATCAAGACTGTCATGGGTTGGTTTGTAGAGGTCCAAGTTGGTGGACAAAGTGGTGCTACCACACTCATGAGTGCTCATAAGTTCTGAGTATTGGATTCAACCCGCGCTCATTTGAATCACTTCATGGATTTTATCACGAGTGATCATGAGACGATAATATCTTATATTCTTAAAACCTAGAGATATGAGTTGTTAGTATGAGTTGGTTATACATTGATTGCATGAAAATGCATTGGTAACTCGATGTTATAAAACGTGCCTTTGTGTATGATTCAACAAGTAGTAGAACAAGCCATATGAGTCGAAGTTTATCCATTCCTTTTACCTTCGGGATAAAAGCGATATCTGTGGGCCCCTCGATGATTTAGCGATGACACATGTGAGTGCTTGGCCAAGCCAGGACTGATTTGATTTGTTCAATCAGTCAGTCATCATAAATCGAAAATCGGGAAACAACAAATGGACAGAGAGAATGATTGATAATCCATGTCTCAGTCCATATGATATCTACAATGGAGGAATATATGATCCCTTATCTAATGGACAAGTCATTGACAAAGGTCAGAGTTCATCGACAAGGTCAGAGTTCGACAGAAGCTTTTGAGAGCTACGATTGCTGACCGGTTCCTGAAGTCATACGCAATAATAGTTTTAGACTTCTCCAAGTGGGAGACCTTTGCTCGACATGTTACAAAGGGAATATGAATCTGATTGAATTAACTTTTATATTCATATATATATATATATATATATATATATATATACACACACACACATATATATATATATATATATATATATATATATAATAATATAATTAAAATTGAAACGACATTCAGACAAATAATTTTACCCTGAGCCCACATCCAAACAAGGAAAAGAGAAATAAAGCGAATTATCAGTCCTAAGCCCTTTAAATCTTATTTATATAAATATATATATATATATATATATATATATATATATATATATATATATATATATATATATGATTTTGGCAAAATATAAATTAAAAAGAGTTTATAAAACCTTTAAAAGAGTTTGACAATATTTAAAAGAGTTTTAGTAGTTTAAAACCCGTTTTAGAAATATTTAGAAATCATTTGATTGTAAACACAATATTCTTGTGTTAGACTTGTATCCCCCCCTAAAACAATAAAAATAGTAAAAATGCAGGGGTATGAACTCACCTTATGTGAGTGATTCGATTGAATGATCAATATAGGATGTTATTTCCACGAGTGAAGTCCCGTAGCAAAACCGAGTCCTAATTAGCATTTTATGTAATATATATGTATACTATTAGCGTATATAAACATAATATTGATAAGGAATTGGACTAATTTGTAAGTTTAACTTACAAATAAGAGTGTTAGAAGCAAAATGGAAGGCTGCTATGAGTTTACGGCTAGCCCCAAGAGTTCATGGCCCAAGAAGATCTTGGTGTTCTTGGGTTCACGGTTGAGTGTTCTTGGTGAAATGAAGAAGATTCAAGTGTTTACGGTTGAGTGTTCTTGATGAAATGAAGAACACTTGAAGATCTAAACAAGATCCTAAGTAGATTCAAAGGATGAAGGATGATAGTTGAGAGAGAAAAGGTGTTCACGGTTGGAGTTTTTGAGAGTGCAAGTTGTGTTTTCGGTTGGAATGAATAAGTGATGAATGATTTCTGTTGAACTCATCTATATATATATATATATATATATATATATATATATATATATATATATATATATATGTATATATATATACACACACACAATAGTTTTCGGCTGTAAACACTTCCCGAGGAGATAAATGTTGGATTAATGTCTAAGTCCATAACTATAATTGGTAAGACTTGACCCGACCCGGCATGGTCCATTTGGGTGGCATGGTCCATTTGGGTTGCATGGCATCATGCATTTGGATAGACTATAATGAGAGAAATAACACTTAAGGTTGGTTAATATATTATAAGTTCTAATATATTAATAAGGTTATTTAATTAGTATTGATCAAGAATTAATTTGTAATTAATTAAGTGATCAAAAGGAGACTAATTAAATATATGGGTTGATTGTGTAAATCATTCATTCTTATATATGTGGGCTTGTGATCCAAGATTCCTTATGTTGGACTAAGTCCATGGGGTGACCCATGGATACTCCATGGAGGTTAAAATACATGGAGCATAAGGAATGGGTAAAGTTATGAATTACATGGTGTAACCCTAATAGCCACCATATAAAAGAATCCCATGGCTCAAGAAATCGTGCACTAATGTGTGAGTGTGAGGGCTAGACGATTTCAAGGAGTGTTCAAGTTTCTCTCAAGTTATTCCAAGTGTATTTGGTGTTGTGTGAACCATTTGAGGTGTCACACTTGGGGCACTAGGCACTCAAGCTTCATGAAGACATTCTACATCAAAGAGGTATGTATTCTATCTTGTTATATTTATTATTTTGTATGCTAGATTAGGATAATACCTTGGATGTTCATAATTGTATGTATAATAGAGAAAACATAGATCCAAGGTATTTAGGGTTGCATGTACACTTAGGAGTGTTAGAATGCTCATAACCCAACAATAATATCCGAGGGTTTGCGGTCCAAGAAGTGAGTTCTCGGCTTTGAACCGAGGTTTACGGTTGCGAACCTTGCATGCAGCCGTGAACTTCGTTTACCGCCCATGCGAGAGTTTGCGGTTCGGACAAGATTCTCGGTTCCAAGTGTTTTCCTTCCGAAACACACAACACCTTAGAATACAAGGTTTATACACCTATAACTCTTTGATCTAACCATATTAGGATAATTAAAGAAATAAGTTTGACCTTTATTTGATATGTTTGACTTTCGTTGACCAAGATTGACTTTTACAAGATTTGAAATTACGGGTTGTCACATCATCCCCCCGTTAGAGGGAATTTCGTCCCGAAATTAAGTCTAAGAGATACACATGGACTAGGGAAAAGATGTGGATATTTATGTTTCATTTGATCTTCCCGCTCCCAAGTGAATTCGGGTCCTCGTTTTGCATTCCAGCGAACCTTCACTATCGGGATGCAGCTTTGTTTGGTTCTCTTTATTTCCCTGTCTAGAATTTCTACCGGTTCTTCCACGAAGTTGAGGTTCTCGTTAATCTCGATTTCATCGAGTGGGATAACAAGAGTCTCGTCGGATAAGCATTTCTTTAGGTTAGACACGTGAAAGATTGGATGTATGTTACTGAGTTCTTGAGGTAACTTGAGTTTGTAAGCTACTGGACCGATTCTAGCAAGAATCTCAAATGGTCCAATGTACCTTGGATTCAGTTTGCCATGCTTTCCAAAGCGTATCATGCCCTTCCAGGGTGAAACCTTCAACATGACGCGGTCTCCAACCTGGAATTCCAAAGGTTTTCTCCTTTTGTCTACATAGCTTTTCTTTCTGTCTCTGGAGGCTTTAAGTCTTTCTCGAATTTGTACTATCTTCTCAGTAGTATCTCGAATGATTTCCAGACCAGTGAGAGTGTTGTCAGGAATTTGACCTCTAACCAGTTGCGTGTCACCCACTTCAGCCCAGAGGTGATCTGCACTTGCGACCGTAGAGAGCTTCGAATGGAGCAACTTTAATGCTAGTATGGTAACTGTTATTGTACGAGAACTCGACTAGTGGTAAATGGGTATCCCATGATTTACCAAAGTCAATCACACATGCTCTCAGCATGTCTTCTAACATTTGAATTGTTCTCTCACTCTGTCCGTCAGTTTGTGGATGGTAGGCTGTACTCATGTCCAACCTAATTCCTAGAGATTTTTGTAGTGACTGCCAGAAACGTGAAGTGAATCTGCTATCTCGGTCCGAGATAATAGATATTGGTACACCGTGCAGTCTAACTATCTCTCTGATGTATGTTCTAGTTAGCTTCTCCATCTTGTCAGTTTCCTTTATTGGTAAGAAGTGTGCGGATTTGGTTGATCTATCGACGATTACCCAAATGGTATCATCACCGCCCGTTCTCTTGGGTAACTTAGTTATGAAATCCATTGTAATTCGCTCCCACTTCCATTCAGGGATTTCCGGTTGTTGTAGTAGACCTGAAGGTTTTTGGTACTCTACCTTAACTTTAGCACAAGTAAGACATTTGCCCACAAAGGTAGCAATCTCAGCCTTCATGTTTGGCCACCAATAAAGTTTCTTAAGGTCCAGATACATCTTGTCTGAACCTGGGTGAATGGAATATTGTGACATCCCCTAATTTCTCGGCCAGAAAAGACCGATTTAATTTATGCTTTTTAAAATAAAATCAGAGAAATCTTTTTAAAAGATGTTGCGGAATTGGTCCCCAAAACAAAACATGATAAAAGTTTGTCAAAACCTTTCTTTAAGAAATATATAATTTCCTTTTTATATCAAAACCTCAGGATGTCATGTTCCGATACATATCAAAAGCATAAACAAGACATTATAAGCCTTACAACAGTTATTTATAACTACTGGCCTATAATCTAAAAATCACTCATCATCATCATCCGACTATGCTCGGGGTCCACTACCTGTAATCATAAAAAGCTGAGTGGGTCAGGCTTGGGAGCCTGGTGAGCATATAGGGTTTTCAACCCATAATAAATAATTTATTATGCTTAAACATCAAACAATCAACCCAATTACCCAATCCCCATTATCTTATTTATTTCTTAAGGATTTACCCTAAGAATCAAATCTCACTCATTCCTAAGGATTCATCCTAAGGAATAGGCACGAAGTCCATCGCTGCCCAAGGTTTATACTACAATCACTAACAAACGTCGATCAAGAATCGACTATCCTTCATCCTATCATTCCTCAGAATTGACCTAAGGAATTTATCCAAAGTCCATTGCTACCAAGGTTCATACAACAGGCACTACGTCACATAGTCGCCAGGGTTTATACAATAGGCACTATGTCTCATAGTCGCCAAGGTTTATACAATAGGCACTACGTCTCATAGTCGCCAGGGTTTATACAATAGGCACTACGTCTCATAGTTGCTAGGGTTTATACAATAGGCACTACGTCTCATAGTCGCCAAGGTTTATACAATAGGCACTACGTCTCATAGTCGCCAAGGTTTATAAAATAGGCACTACGTCTCATAGTCGCCAGGGTTTATACAATAGGCACTACGTCTCATAGTCGCCAGGGTTTATACAATAGGCACTAAGTCTCATAGTCGCCAGGGTTTATACAATAGGCACTACGTCACATAGTCGCCAACGTACTAAATCCATAGCTACCAACGTACATCAATATTGTACTAAATTCATAGCTACTAACGTACATCTATACTGTACTATTATCCCTCATCCTTTATCTACCCATGTTTTACCCAACATATTTGAAGATAAAATATATATATATTTTAAATTATTTTAAACATGTATAAAACATCCATTCAAATTCCATTTCAAATAAATAAACAACATATATACACATAGCACGTATTTTATATAAAATACTTCATATCTATGTATAAGGTGAAAGTAACTACACACTCACCTGATTTAATGAAAATCGGGCAGCAATTCGTTTCCTAAAACGATCGTTTCCTAAAACGATCGTTTCTAATAAAACTGGGAGTTTTATTGAGAAATCGGGCTCTGCAAAGGTCGGGCTTCGAAACCGAAAAAATAAATTTTCCGGGTCTTCGGGCACTTCGGGGCGTATTCCGGGGGTTATAATCGATATCGGGGCTTCGGGGGACGTAAAAATAGCCAAAATATTGAAAAGGGGGCCAGAATTGCCAATTTTTAAATTCTAGTCGGGAGGGTTCGCACCCTCCTATTTATAGTGTGCGAGCTGCTGATCGGATGGTCAAGAGACAAGCCACGCGGAAGCAGATCTGAAGGAGGCAGCACCTGCTCGCACGTGGGTTGCGCATTCGAGGGCCTCGCTGGAGGGCTCTGATTGGACCGAAGTCCGGGTCCGAGGTGGGGGGCTCGTGGCTCATGCGAGGCTCGGATGGATCAGAAGCGACACGGGGCGTGCATGCAAGCTTCCAGCGCATCGGAAACATCATCGATTCGAACACGTGGCACGATTTGAGCGAGGTGACATGGCCGAAGTCCACGTATGCGAGATTCCTCGGTTTTGGGGATTTTTTCTCGATTTTCGCGACAAAACTTCTAAAATCCATAACTTTCGCATACGAGCTCCGTTTTTGACGTTCTTTATATGCACGCGTAGGTAAAATTACGCTCGACAACTTTTGTTTAGACTTCGTCGGCTAATTTTGACTTTTATTTTTATATTATTATTTTTTAACAGACCGGGACAGGAAATCCGTTAAAAATTCATAACTTCTTCATCCGACGTCCGTTTTCGTCTGTCTTTTTACCATTGTGCTACTATTGACGAGACCTTCGATTCTCGTTTAGGCCATGTCGGCTAAAAATCAATCGATCTAAAATTCGAGTTTTTAGCTGTCTACTACTAAGTTGAAACTTCGAAAAATCATAACTTCCTCATACGAAGTCAGATTTGGGCGTTCTTTTTATCGAACTTCTCAGTTTAACGAATACTACGAGTTTCGTTTAGATCACTAAGGCTAAAAAGTAGTTTATCAAAAACTCACTTTTTATGACATTCGGCACCGTGCCGGTTTGTCGCGAAACTTCGACAGGTCATAACTTCTTCGTTATAACTCGGATTTCGGTATTCTTTATATATCCAGAAACCTTGAGACATATACTACAACTTGGTTAAGATTAATCCTTCTAAATAATCTTCCATCAAAAAGTCATTTTTGATGTTTATCGTCTCTAAATTGACTAGCCCGGATCTACGGACGTTCCAAATATCACGTCTTATGTGCTTCGTTCATGACAACCTCTCTGTAACTACCGAACTTTGGCGTCCAGATCCGGTTTATGAAATATTGGGCTCCATCACCTTTGATTTCCAAGTTTTTGTCCATTCCTATTAATGATTCACCTGCCACATTTTCGGGTTTCAAGGCCTCATGTTGAGCCTCTCTGATCTGTGTGGACAGGTGTGAATGGCTAGTCATGGTCAACAACTTTACTCGACGTCAAGAGTATTCTTTTCTGCTAAGGGAATCAGCTACTACATTGGCTTTACCAGGATGATAACAAATTTCGCATTCGTAATCATTTAGTAGTTCCACCCAACGTCGTTATAGATTGAAAGGATTTCGTTAGACGGTTGTTTAAGGCGAAGGGTCTTTACGTATCATAGGAAGTTGGTATGGTGAGGACCAAACCAATACATTTCTAAAGACGACATCAGAACTTCTTATCGTAACAGATATTAAGTCGATTTGAAAGAAGTGATTATTAGAATGATGAACTATTCTATGTATATGTTTTCAATGCTTTTTGTTTTATCCTTGTTATTACTACTGCGAACATTATGTACCGCATTTAGCGAGTACTAGCAGTACGAGTGTTCTGATAATAAAAAATGATGAACTTTCATAAAATAATCCCTAATAGGCCCTTCTATAATCGCTTGGTGTATAAAAATCATGTATAATTAAGATTGGAAAGACAGTCGACTGAGTGACTCTGCCCTAAATCCACAACCAGACAAGGAATAGGAAATAAGGCGGAATCACTCACTCTATGCCTACAAATCTTAATTATAAATGACCCTAATGTATACACTAAGCCATCATAGCTTACCTGCAAGGGTTCTTAGTTTTTATATGAACGATGTGTTAACTTATGATTTTAAATTTTAATTGTCAAATATTTTTCGTGAAAATTCGATGTTTAATTATTGTTGTTTAGAAAACGTACCAAAATCCTAGAAGGTTCCTCGTTGCTCCTTTATGTCCTATCGTTAAACTCCTCCTTCTCCTCCGTCATTTCTCTCTATTGGACAATATCTTCTAAAATGTCCCATTTCACCACATAAATAGCATACTGGACCTATTCCAACATTGAGGGTTGAAGTGATGTGTTGGATCGGAGTCTTACAAAAGCGGGTGGTGTGTTCCTTCTTGTTGCACCTATTGCATGGCAACTCTTGGCAAATTCCATAATGATGGTAGTTACACTTGTTGCAGTGTGGGAGGTTTCCTAAATACGGTGTTGTCTGTGTCGAGATAGTAGGGTCGGTGGGGGTAGGGACTGTTACAGCTTGTTGCCTTTTGATAGGCCCTTGAGTCGAACTGTCCCCTTTTTCTTTCCGGAACTTTCGTTTTATGTTTTCAGGTTTGTGGGTTGGGATATTCTTGAAGGTAGATACTCGTTGGTTTCCTAGGTTGTTATTACGGTTTGAATTGTCTACACCATTTCCATTTTCACTAGCATTATTTGCATTGTAATATGTCATGACGGCTGTCACGGCGACCGTAACCGCAGCTTGAAAAGTAGCAAAGTCTATCTACAGAAATGGCGTTTCGTCGGTTGGCTGGTTATTTCCATGTGAAGACATAATTCTATTACATGATGTGAAATGAGTCGATAAGTAATTATGGTTGTTTCTAGTTATACTTTATCTATTTATATATATATATATATATATATATATATATATATATATATATATACATATATATATATATATATACATATATATATATATATATATATATATATATATATATATATATATATTCTTGTTTTGTTATACAATTCTCAATGTTTCAACCTACATCCCTATGATGTATTCATGGTAGTGCGTAGAATTAGATATTGTACAAAGGTTAAGTTTACTCGTCCTAGTATTACTCTCACCCAAGTACACTTAACTGTGAAGTTCTAATGGGATCCGATGCCTTAGTGCTGGTATGATCGCACTCTAAAATTTTACAGGAAGGCATCTTTTTATCATAAAGTTTTAATAGAATGAAACGGTAGTAAGTCAGTAGTAATGGTTCTAGCTCATGTGTCTCTTGAACTATGTTATCTTGGTTTTGTATCTATCATGTTCTGACTTTTATAGGGTTCTGTAAAAAATTCACAACAGAGGTCTATATAAAATAGACTTATGAATTTTTAATAATTATCACTCTTATACAAAATTTTGTGACTCATTGTACTAGTATTTGTTGTTACGAAAGAAGTGTTAAACCTAACACATGGTGTGAGTAGTATAATCACTAACTCACTAAGTTATATCATATTATAAATTACTAATGTGATGTATAGAGTGCTTTCTGGTTTGTTTCTGATAAGGTAAGGTTTGTTTATGATCTCTCTAGTGCCTTTCTCTTCGTCCGGTCCTTTCTCGGAATTCTCCTCGTGAACCATCTTTTGGTTCTGCCTAGACTCCTCTATTAGCTATTTGCGATGTCCAGGTGCGTCGGTTGTGCGAGAATAGGAGTGTCTAACGAATCTATGAAATTAATAAAACATTTTTATTAAAAATTAAATTTTTACGAGGATGATCCTTACCGAGTCTTTCTATAATCACATAGTGTATATAGATTATATATAACTAAGATCAAATAGACCTTCGAATATGTGATCCTACTTTAAGTCCACAACCATACAAGGAACAGGAAGTAGAGCGAAGATCACAAATTCTAAGTCTATAAAATCTCAATTATATATAACCTTAACGTATACACTCAGCAACTACAGACCTACCCATAAGGGTCTTTTAGTTTTCACATAAGTTAGTTATAGTACTTCAAATACTCCTATAGTATTTTAATTATATGTTTGATTCTATGTTTCTTGGTATATGAAGTTGATAAGTTCCTAGACTTGTTGTTATTGTATAGTATCATAAAATACTCCTATAGTATTTTAAACTTTATGTTTGGCTCTAGTATTTCTTTGTATATGGAGTTGGTAAGTTTTAGACTTGTTGCAACACCACTATCACTCCCAAACACATGTTGGGCGTATCTCAAATAAATATAGTTGATCAGGCTATACTTATCCCAAATATGATTACATAACTGTCCAGGTTTAACTGTAGTGCCCAACATCCAAATACTTTTATGTTGTTATGATTGTGATGTTGTTCTTGTATGTATGAGTATTAGTATACTTCTTATAAAATACTTATATTTTAAAAATATACTTGTAGTCAGAGCTCTTTAGCCCCAATGTATTTATAGTTGTATATCTTTTATGAATTGATATACTGAGTTCACTATAAAAAATGCTCTGATATCAATCTGTCACACCCTCAAACCGGAGCGGCGGAAACGTCCGAGGGTGGATGACTTCATGTTAAGTATCACAACACATACATCATAGTAATCAAAGTACAACAACCATTGCATTATTAAAGTATAAGTTTTACATAAGTATTCAAGTCATTGTATATTTGACATCAAAAGTTATATAACAAAAGCTAGAAGACGTGACTCTATACTGCTCCGTCTTCTTAAAATCCTTGGATGTACCTGTCTACTGGTTCTCTGAGAATACAAGTATTTTGAAAAAGAGAGTATCAACATTTAAGTTGGTGAGCTCATAAGTATTTTGTTTTAGAAAGTAATTATTTGTTCCTTAAAATATGTTTGTGTGTTTCTCCAGAAAATCCTATATTTTCTTATTAAGTAATAACCATACAAGTTCCCTCTATGATTACTTAATGTATACAAGTTATATATAATTCAAATCGGAAGGACAGTCGAATGGGTGGATCTGCCCTAAGTCCACAACCAAACAAGGAACAGGAAATGAGGCGGAAGTCACACATTCCACTGTCTATCGGATCTTCATTGTATATAACCAAATATATCCACTAAGTAATCATATCGACATGTAAATTATCGTATTTGTTTCCAATATTTTCTAATGTAATTGAAAAGTAGTTTTAATACCATAAAACCGTTCTATGTGAGTATTGTTATACTATAAAATAGTATAACTTAGTTTTAGTTTAGTAAAATTATAAAATAGTTTAACATAGCTTTAATTCAATAAAACTATAAAAAGAATGTTTTTTGTATTGTTTATGTTTTACAAGTTTTGTAATTGTACTCTTTGAAAACTCTACAAAAGTGAATATGCCTGACTTCACTAGTTAAAGTTGTAAATTGTAATATAATACTATAAATCATATTATTGTAAAACCAGTACTTTGTATTCATACTCTTTGGTTTAATTAAATTATACACTAATCGTATGTGTTCATATCTTTTTGGTGAGTTATTATAACCATATTATGACTAGCTGGCCTGCTATGACGCTTTATAGGCGTCAGAACTGTTAACGACATTTGTCACTCATAGGCATGCCTGCCCGACTGTAGCTAACAGTCTGAGTGCGGGATTTTCAATCCCGTATAGATCTATACACAATTGTCTCGCTCTCTGTTCGGAGATTCTGGTTATAATATCAGGACTTTAACTGTATTGCCTAAATGAATAAGCAAATAAACATTGACTCACAAAAAGCATATTGACGATTATGTATAATATAATCTTTCTCTAGTATTCTAGAATGTAAAGTATTTGCATACGATTAATTTGTTAAACTTTGTATAACTAGTTCATAAAAATAGTTCGAGAGTTCCATAAATTATACCTATTATAATTTATATGTGTTTTCTACTTGATATGTAATATTCATGAAAGTATCCCCTTTGCTCGACATGTTACAAAGGGAATATGAATCTGATTGAATTAACTTTTACATTCATATATATATATATATATATATATATATATATATATATATATATGTATAATTGAAACGACATTCGGACAAATAATTCTACCTTGAGCCCACATCCAAACAAGAAAAAGGGAAATAAAGCGAATTATCAGTCCTAAGCCCTTTAAATCATATATATATATATATATATATATATATATATATATATATATATATATATATATATATATGATTTTGGCAAAATACAAATTAAAAAGAGTTTGTAAAACCTTTAAAAGAGTTTGACATTATTTAAAAGAGTTTCGGTAGTTTAAAAATCGTTTTAGAAATATTTAGAAATCATTTGATTGTAAACACAATATTCTTGTGTTAGACTTATACCCCCCCCCCCTAAAACAATAAAAATAGTAAAAATGCAGGGGTATGAACTCACCTTATGTGAGTGATTCCATTGAATGATCAATATAGGATGTTATTTCCACGAATGAAGTCTCGTAGCAAAACCGAGTCCTAATTAGCATTTTTTGTAATATATATGTATACTATTAGTGTATATAAACATAAGATTGATAAGGAATTGTACTAATTTGTAAGTTTAACTTACAAATAAGAGTGTTAAAAGTAAAATGGAAGGCTGCTATGAGTTTACGGCCCAAGAAGATCTTGGTGTTCCTGGGTTCACGGTTAAGTGTTGTTGATGAAATGAAGAAGATTCAAATGTTTACGGTTGAGTGTTCTTGATGAAATGAAGAACACTTGAAGATCTAAACAAGATCCTAAGAAGATTCAATGGATGAAGGATGATAGCTGAGAGAGAAAAGGTATTCATGGTTGGAGTTTTTGAGAGTGCAAGGTGTGTTTTCGGTTGGAATGAATAAGTGATGAAGGATTTCGGTTGAACTCATATATATATACACAATAGTTTTCGGCTGTAAACACTTCCCGAGGAGATAAGATCCGAGGGTTTGTGGTCCAAGAAGTGAGTTCTCGGCTGTGAACCGAGGTTTACGGTTGCGAACCTCGCATGCAGCCGTGAACTTCGTTTACCGCCCATGCGAGAGTTTGCGGTTCGGACAAGATTCTCGGTTCCAAGTGTTTTCCTTCCGAAACACACAACACCTTAGAATACAAGGTTTATACACCTATAACTCTTTGATCTAACCATATTAGGATAATTAAAGAAATAAGTTTGACCTTTATTTGATATGTTTGACTTTCGTTGACCAAGATTGACTTTTACAAGATTTGAAATTATGGGTTGTCACAAAGAAGAATCAAATTAGGCAGAAAGATAAAAGTTTTCTCCAATCTGAAAGGAAGGGATAGTACTTTAGTATCATGTTTTATGATCATCCTTATGATTATAAAACAATATCACAATTGATCCTATAAGGGCATCTTAGTGCACTTGTATGGCTAAGAAGAGGAATCACTAATTGTTGAAATGGTTAAATCAAAAGGTGAATCATACTTCGTTCCAAAATCAATTCTCAGACTCATACTCCAAAGATTGTAATTTTAGTGACATAATCTTAAGAAAGGTTTATAACACTTATCAAATGTAGAGTAAAATGTTTCTTACTCTTGTGCATTTGGAATTGGTAAGTTGTGATGTCTTGGATAAGACAAAGAGCAACTAAGACCAATTCTGTAAAGTTTTTCTTGATAAGAAACCGCACTAACTTTTGAATATTTGTTGTCAAGTAATGTTTCTTGACAAAGAGAATCTTATATGCAAGAGGTCAGTGGGAGTCTTAAAGATTTTGAAAAGTTTCAAGAACTAATCAAGAGTAAACCCATTGTTAATCACTAGCGCGCGACTTGAGGTTTGTAACCCATCGTGTTGACATATTCTTGTTTTTGTGCCCATTCCAGTAAAAGTTGACTATGCATGTAAGTTCTATGAGTTCTCAATTGTTGGCATAACAACTTGGAAGCAATGGTACGCCCTTGAGCTGCTAGGTGGCAAGAAATTAAGATTGAACAAGTTCAGTCCAAATGAGTTTGGATTTTTCACTAACCTTGTCTTGTGATTGTGGTTATGACAAATTCACATGGATAGGAACACATACACCATAAAATCTAAGTTTCATAAGGTTTCTCTCCAATTCATGAAAATGATTGTGATGAAACGCTTTCACTAAGTAGATTTTAAGGAGATAGCATTTGTGATATTTGCATTATCAAATTCGATTATGATTACGACATCCCTCTTCATAGTTCGAATTGTGATGAATGGCAAATAGCTTGAACATTTGGAATTTATTTTTGTAAGTTCCGAATAGTTTAGACACACATATGAGCTTTCTAATAAAGGGTGTATGAGCTTATATAAAGGCTTATCAAAGCATCTCGTGTCAGAAATCTGAACTTTGGTAAGAAAGTCAATAATTATTGATTTCTATAAGTCCAGCTGATTTCTGGATACATGTCAAAGCTAGTGGGAGCATAAGTGTTATGCTAGTAAGATAATAATTATTATGCTAGTGGGAGCATAATTAGTATGGTAAGTGTTGCAAGTTAGCAATGTTAATTATAGGAAACAAAAGTTTCAATTCGCAAAGTTGCAGGGTTTAAAAAGTTGTTTGGTTAAAATTAAAGGAGAGGAATTCATACTTCATTTCGAATCTAAAAGCTTAGATTGAGATTTTAATCAAATTTAGTCAAGGACATATATGAATGTTATGTTGAAAAGATTCGACATAAGGAAATTCTATATATGGAAATGTTATAGCAAGAGACTGGTAAAGTATCAGGTCTTTATGTAATACATTATGAATCATATCCCATATGCTTCGGATATAGGATCGATCGCATGTGCTATAATATCTCCTGTTCTAATTTTCCAAATGCCTAGGGCATTAAGAGGCAAAAAAGACTAGAATCGGATATGACTAAAGTTATTAAACAACTGTCAAGGACGATCTAAGGTTCGCTAAGAATTGGTCGCTTAAGGACAGTTGGAAGTATAGTAATGAATGGACCATATTGATATGATTTTGAATAGATAGGATTCTATTAAGAATGGATAGTCATATGGCAATTATGGAAAAGTTTCCATAATGGAAGTTGGATATCAAGAATCTATGAGTAAGTTAGAAACTTTTATGCAAGAAGGATGTTCAAAGGAATGTACTTTGAATATGAGACTTCGTATCTATGGAATTGTCCTGTAACAATCTCCATTGGAAACTTTTGTAATTGGCAAACTCTCTATGACTTGTGTACATAGTCAGTACAAAAGGATCGCTATGTATAAGCTTAGAATCTAACAGATTACAGTAAGTGGCAAGGACTTGGTATTCTTACACTTACAATAAGGATTTGGAATTGTGAAATGAGTGTCATTGGAAACGTTTACAATTGATCTATTTCACAAAGTAATGACCATAGGTAAACATAGTGTGCATGCTTGGAGCATGGGATGACTATTGTTTCAATTCAAGTATTAAGTTGATTAAATCGAAACATTATACAATGAATAATGTGTAATCAATATGGTGATTAAATAAAAGGTGTTTTATTTATATTCAAAAGTTTTGAGACCATATTGGATTCTATTATTCTTGTGTTTCACTTTGCATGTTTTGACTTCCCGAATAATAAGATTATTCAAACTATCCACAGTCGATCATACTTTGGAAGTAGGTGTTGAGGCAATACTGTCATGAATCCGTCTGTAGATTGTCTAAAGGGTTAGACATAGCACAAGTTTGTTGCAGTGTTCATGAGTACTCCTGTAATAAGATTTGAGTATTGGATTAAACCCACGCTCATCTGAATCACTTCATGGATTTTATCACGAGTGATTATGAGACGATAATATCTTATATTCTTAAAACCATGACATGTGAGTTGTAGTTTACAAGTCGGTTGCACATTGACATATGTAAACGCACCAGTAACTTGGTGTTATAAAACATATTGTTGTGTGTGATTTGATAAGTAAGTACAAGCAAGCATTTGAGTCGAAGTTTATCCGTTCCTTTTACCCTAAGAGGGATAAAAGCGATATTTGTGGGCCCCTCGATGATTTAGTGATGACAACCCTAAGTGCTTGGCCAAGCCTGGACTGATTTGATTTGTTCAATTAGCCGGTCGTCATAAATCGGAAATCGAGAAACAACGCATGAACAGGGAGAATGATTATAATCCATGTCTCAGTTCATACGATATCTAGAATGGAGGAATATATGATCCCTTATCTAATGGATGCGTCATTGACTAGGTCAGAGTTCGACAGCGGATTTTGAGAGCTACGATTGCTAGTCGGGATTTTGGAGTCGTACTTACAATAAAAGTTATTAGACTTATCTAAGTGGGAGACTGTTGGATTAGGTGTATAATCCCATAAATATAATTGGTATGTACTCGACCCGAGAGTAGCATGGTCCATTTGGGTTGCCTTCACCAGAACAATTTGATAGGAAGGATATTTGAGAAAGAGGTTATTTATGATTTAATTAATATATTACGAGTATAATATATTAATTGTGAAATCATATTATTTAATTAGTATTGATCAAGAATTAATTTGAAATTAATTTAGTGATCAAAGGAGACTAATTAAATTAACAGGTACTGATTATGTAAATCAGTGATATATATAGTGTTTGGGTTATTGATCAATGTTGGGCTATGTTTTATGTAAGTATCCATGAAGAGTTAGCCCACATGAGATATGGATCATAACCTAAGTGTGTGGATTAGAGTTTACCCATGACTCTTGGAATCCTACACTATATAAATGTCACCCCTTAGCCAAAATCGGTTACACTAGTGTTCTAAGAAGAGCATGGACGATTTTAGTGCCTCCTAAACTCTCTCTCAAAGTTCTCCTTTGTTTATGGTGTTTGTGAACCATTTGAGGCATCACACTTGATGTGCTAAGCTCTTGAAAGGACAAGAACTACAAACTACATCAAGAGGTATTCATCTAACTTGGTTTTTATATGGTATATCCTCTATTGTATGCTAGTTAGGATGTGTGCTTTGGAACTAAAATTGCATGTATAATTAGAGAAAACATAGATCCAAAGCATATAGGGTTGCATGTGCACCATAGGAGTGTTATAGTGCTTAAAACCCAACAATACATTCATAAATGTGTTAGGAACTTTAACAATTCAAGGCTTATGGATCCTACCTGGTTAGCTACGAAATTTTTGAAGGAGTTGATTAGGAAACCTAATTTAAAATGCAAGGAGATGGAGGTAATTATACAAAGTAAATTTCATTGCAAAATTTCATGGTCAAAGTGTTATAGATCAAGGATGAGGGCACTGTCATTAATTCATGAGAAATTGAGTGACCACTACGCAAGAGTTTGGAATTATGGGCATGAGCTACTAAGATCCAATCCAGAGAGCACAGTTAGGATTACAGTTACTGTAAACCCTGATAATACCACAACATTTCATAGATTCTACATTTGCTTTAAAGCAATAAGAGAGGGGTGGAAAAGGGGATGTCATAGGGTAATAGGATTAGATGGTTCTTTTTTGAAGGGACAGTGTAAGGGTGAGCTGTTAACTGCAATAGGTAGGGATGCCAACAATCAGGTGTATCATATAGCTTAGGCAGTTGTTGATGTAGAGAACAAGAACAACTGGAAATGGTTCCTGGATTTGGTTAATGATGATCTTGGATTGTAGGGTGGAAGGGGTGTGTGTGTAATCAGTGACCAACACAAGGTAAAGTAACTATATCTTTATTTTTCATTATTTACAATAGTGTATGGTGTTGCTAATTAACTTTTTTTCATGTTCTAGGGTCTTGTTGAAGCTAGTAAGGATATTCTACCATATGTTGAGCACAAGAAATGTGCCAGGCATATTTATGCCAATTTCACAAAAGTTTATAGTGGAATGGTGTTCAGAAACATGTTTTGGGTAGATGAAAAATCTACCGCAGAAGGAGATTTCAAGTTTAATATGGAAGGGATCAGGGCAATAAGTTTTGCTGCTTATGATCATCTCATGGCAAGGGAACCAACTTCATGGTGCAAGGCTTATTTCTCTACTGGCTTGGCTTGTGAGGCTGTAGAGAATGGGATTACTGAGTGTTTCAGTGCAATCATTGTAGACGCAAGAAAGAAACCTGTACTCACTATGCTTGAAGATATTAGGCTTTACATGTTGGAAAGGGCTTTCAATCTGAAACAAGAGGCTGGAAACTGGGTAAGTATTTTTAATTGTTTCCATATTTGGAGAAGACATTAAGTAAGTATTTTCAATTGTTTTGTTTTTACATGTTCTATCTTATGTGTTTGCATCTTATATTCTATCTTATGTGTTTGCAGAAGTTGGTATGCAGTTCCAAGTGGAGTGAATGAATATGAAGTAAGGAAAGGGTTTCAAAACTATGGAGTTGACTTGAAGGAAAAAAGTTGTGCTTGTAGATTATGGGAACTTTCAGGGTTACCTTGTGTGCATGCACAAGTGGCAATATTGTACACCAATCAAGATCCAGTTAACTTTATAAGTAGTTGGTTCAGCAAGAATAATTACAAGGCAACTTATGATCAGAATATACTCCCAGTTAATGGAAATAACTTACGGGAAGAAACAAGTTACACTAAGCCCCTTCCACCCATTGAAAGGAGGATGCCAAGAAGGCCTAGTGTTAAAAGAAGAAGACATGTTTCAGAAAATCAAGACAGGTACTCTCAAGTGTCAAGCAAGGGTAGAACTGTCCAGTGTAAAAATTGTTTACAAAAGGGACACAATAAAATGTCATGCAAGAATCCTACAGTGGTTCCTGAACCTCAACCTAAAAAATGGGCAGGCCTAGGTTGGAACCTGATTTGCTTAATTGGTCAGGAACTAAAAGAGGATCTAGAGGTGGTGGAAGGGCTGGTGGAGGAAGAAGTATAAGTGGTGGTAGGGGATCTAGTCGAAGAGGCAATAGAGGTGGTGGTAGGGGATCTGGTGAAGGAGTCCAAACAGAATATAGGGAGGGTACTTCTGAGTTTCCTAAATGTGAGCCTGGACATGTTGCCATTCCAAATGTTGAGAGTGAAAATGATGCAAGTCCAGATTTTCACAATCATATAATCATAACAATTGACAACCTAAGGAAATATTTTTACACTACAGCAGAGATCATGGACTGTCTTGGACTCAGTGAAGCAGAATTACAACAAATTGAAGGTCATGGATTGATTGAACCAGAATTACAACAAATTGAAGGTCTTGGATTGAGTGAAGAAGAATTAAAACAAATTGAAGGTCTTGGATTGAGTGAAGCAGAAGTACAACAAGTTGAAGATGTGGATGTTGCTATGTCACAAGTATGCTTTCTTATTATTCATTTTGTGATGTTAAATCTTGCTAACTGGCCTTTTTGTTATGCTTCTTACAGGATGTTGGAATTTCTAGCCAAATAACAGTTGAAGAACTTCCTACAACTCAAGCACTTGGAGATGACGAAAGGATGAATGAGGAGGATGGCATAGATGAGTCGGGGATGGGTGAGGTAATGATGAATGAGGAAAGGATGGAGGGTGAGAGAGAAATACATGTCACACAACAATTGAATCAAGTCAGAAGGATGCCTACAAAGAAGAGTAAAGTGAATCAAGTCAGAAAGAGGAAGCCTTTAGAAAGGATAACAGAGATCAAGTTGCAAAAGGTGGTAGCTGTCAAGAATGGAAAGGGGATGAATTCATCCACCCCCGTTAGTCTAGAATAGGGTGTTTCTAATCCCTACTTTTCTTAAGAACATGTATAGACTTTTGGGTTTGGGCAAATGTTCATAGCCCTTTTGTTAATAAGCCTCTACTGTTGATAGCCCCTTTTGTTTACAGCCATATAAACTATAGGCTTTGGGCCCTTGATCATGTTTTTGGGCATTTACACAACTAGCCATAAAACTTGTTTGGCTTTGGTTAATATTACTACATGTTCTATAATTAACAATGTTTATGTTTGGTTATATTGATTCCTTGTTTTATATATTCCATTCATGCATACATTACTTGTGCTTACAATGTTTGCTTATATGGATCCTAGTTATGCATGATTCCAGTCATGCATGATTCCGGTCAAGCATGATTCCGGTCAAGCATGATTCCGGTCATGCATGATTGACTCCATTATGTATTGATTCATTTTATTTAATGACTCATTATGTATTGAGTCCTTTGTGTATTAAGTCCATTATTAACTGATTACAGTCATACTTTGATTCCATTCATTGATTACAATCAACACATTTAAAGTTCATACATAAACTAGTTACTTCATTCATAATCAGATGAGTCACAAAATACTACATTCATAGTAACCTAACAACCCTTAATCATAACCAAAACAAACACAACCAAAATACATTAAAACAACTTTCTATCCTACCAATCCGTCAACATAACCAACAAAAACACAAAAGAAACCACAGAGACATAAAACAATGATTTCCATCTTCCTCCTTCCATTACTTGTTGTGCGACTGGTTGTTGTGCCATTGGTTGTTCCACAACATCTCCAAAAAAGTTCCCAGTTGGTTGTTCTTGCATAAACTCCCCAAATATTCGATGGTTCTCCAAATTGACATTGTTGTGTAATACTAATAACAGATCTGCATACCACTGGTTTGGTAGAGGAGGATCCACCCAACGAAAGTACTTGCAATCTTTGAGTCCATTCTGATAATTTGGGCATCCTATAAACCTTCTTCATGGGTTTAATGGAGTCCATGAAGTCCATCTTCCTACGGGATCACCACAGTAGCACTTGTTTCTGAGACGATTCATTGAAGATGAAGAAGACGAAGAAGACATTTGTTTTGGTTCTCCACTGCTCCTGCTTCAATCGTTGACTGCTAGGGCACGAATGAAATCTTACACTATATTTAGACTTTAATACAAGGACATTAAATGACTCACCAACCACCTCAGCAACTCCTTGCCACATAAGCAATTTTAACCGGCTAAATGAAACATCCAAAAAATATAGACCAAAAATTTCGTTTTTAATTATTAATAAAACCATAGTTATCCAAAACACATGTCATAATATCTCAAACATCATATCAATGTATATCAAAATATCAGAGTATAAATATCCCAGGCTGAACAAATGGTGTGTGCACTGCAATCATCCCGAGCCCTTCCCCTTGCTACCGAAAGTACCTGAAACCAAAACTGAAAACTGTAAGCACGAAGCTTAGTGAGTCTCCCGAAACTACCACATACCATACACATAACATGCAACTAAGAGATACGGGCCCCGCCCACTCTCATGGAGATTCGGGCCCAGCCCACACTCCGCTGTCTAGGAGATTCAGGCCCCGCCCACACTCCGTTGTCTAGGAGATTTGGTCCCCGCCTACACTCCGCTGTCTAACATGCATACACGTATCACATAGACAACAAGTATATCTACTCCTATAAAACAGAACTATACTCAAATAATACTACGAGATTTGGGCCTCGTCCACACTCGACTACTATAAGATTCGGGACCCGCCCACACTCAGCTACTAACATATCACATATACGGGCCGGCCTTGGTGTCGTAGACCCGTTCCTACTGAAGGAAACTCACCTCACACTGCTGAAGTCCCGCAGACAAAACCCTAGCTGCTGGATGACAAATTCCCGAATTTCTCAACATCAAAATAACACCCACTTAATAATTGGGTCCCAAAACATATCTGTCACACCCCCGAACCGGGACGGCGGAAACGTCCGGGGGCGGGTGACTTCATCTTGAAATATCATAACAATTGAATATGAATGAAACATATCAACCATCATCATCATACATTCACGATAACAACATACATGGTTTACAACATTGTGTTTGTTCATAAAAATTACATCCCAAAATGATAAATGTATGATGAAATCAAAATACAACATTCATTCAAAATCCATAGCTGTATAGAATCCGGCTCACTGTGTTCCTGAGAATACAAGTCGTTTGAAAAGCGCCAACATATAAAATGTTGGTGAGTTCATAAGCATGTTTGTAAGAAAACTTTGTAATAATTAAAACCCCAGAAAATCCAATATTTTCTGTAAAAATAGTTTGTAAGTCTTGTTTTCAAATCATGTATAGTTGTGAGTGTGTTCTTTGTTTTTCCTTGTTTGAAATTATATAAGAAGTGTTCCCAGAAAATCCTGTATTTTCTTTTATACGATAAATAGTAGTCTTAAACCCTAAGACCTGAGTAGTGAAATTAGATGCAACATAGCCGACGCATAGTTTTGTATTTCGTAACGTGAGTAAGGTATATGTATTGCGTAAATTTTAATATAATATTTTTATTCTCTATGTGAGTCGTTACAACCATACTAATATGACGGAGTGCCTGTCTTGACGTTCTTCAGGCATCAGTTTCTGAGAAGATATTTGTCAGCCTATACTAGCCTGTTTCAGAAAATCAACTTATTACTCGAATTATAACCACAATTGTCCCATGCTCCAAGCATGCACACTTTGGTTTCCTATGGTCCATACTTTGTGAAATGGATCAATTGAAAAACTTTTCCAATGAAACTCATTTCACAATCCCCAATCCTTATCATTAGTGTAAGAATACCAAATTCTTGCCACTTTTAGAATATGTCAGATTCTAACATTTTATGCAACGATCCTTTCGTAAAGTCATAGCACAAAAGTCACCAAGACTTGGCCAATGAAATCACAAAGTACTCTATCAGAAATTGTCATAAAACAATTATATAGATGTGATGTCTCTCACTCAAATCACATTCCTTTGAACATCCTTCTCGCATAAAAGTTTCTAATCTAGACATATTTCTTAATATCCAACTCCCATTAATGGAAACATTTCCATATTTGCCATATGACAACTCATTCTTAATAGAATCTTATCTATTCATAATAATGTCAATATAGTCCATCCAGTACTATACTTCCAACTACTCACAAGCAACATTCCTTGGCGAACCTTAGATCGTCCTTTGATAGTTGTTTAATTATGTTAGTCAAATCCAGTTCTAGTCCCTTTTTCCCTCTTAATGCCCTAGGCATTTGGAAAATTTTAGAATGGTCAAATATTATAACATTTGCAATCGATCCTATACCCTAAGCGTATGGGACACGATGCATAATGTCTTACATAAAGATATGATACTTTATCAATCTTCTGCCATAATATTTTATGTGTCACGTTCTCACAATTCGAACTATGAAGAGGGATGCCGTAATCATAATCGAAATTTGAGAACACACTATGTATCCTTTGACTAAATTTATTAAAATTTCTCAATCTAAGCTTTAGATATTGAAACGAAGTATAATATTCTCTCTCTTAATTATAGCAAAACAACTTTTCAACCCTTGCAACTTTGCAAAGTGAATCTTTGTTTTCTATAATTAATATTGCTAACTTGCAATACTTACCATAATAATCATGCTCCGACTAACATGATGATTATTTTCTTACCAGCATAACACTTATGCTCCCACTAGCTTTGACATGTATTCAGAAAACAATTGAACTTCCATAAAACAATGCTTATTGAATTTGTTAAGTTCATATTTCTAATACCTAATGCTTTGATAAGCCTTTATCTAAGCTTTTAAGCTCATACACCTTTGCCTTAGATAGCTCACATGTGTGTCTAAACAATTCAGAATTTATGTTACTAAGTCCCAAATGTTCATACTAATTGCCAAATCTCACAATTCGAACTATGAAGAGGGATGCCATAATCATAATCGAATTTGAGAATACAATTTTCACAATTGCTATCTTCTTAAAATCTCTCTTAGTGAAAGCATTTACTCACAATCATTTTCATGAAGGAGGTAAACCTTATGTCACTTAGATTTTATGGTGTATGTGTTCCTATCCATGTGAATTTGCCAAAACGAAGGTTTGCGACAAATCCAAAAATATATGGACTGAACTTTTTCAATCTTGATTTCTTGCCTCATGGCAGCACGAGTGCCCACCATTGCTTCCAGGTTGTTAAGAAGCTCACCCTTACCTATCAATGTACTTTCCATTGATCTAGGTGCTTGCCTTTATGCATGAGAATTCATAGAACTCACATACACAGTTAACTCAACTGGAATGGCACAGAAAGTATGACAGGTTATAAACCTCAAGTCACGTGCTAGTGATGATCAACTAGGTTTACTCTTGATTTGTTCTTGAAACTTTTCAAGACATTTAAGACTCCCACTGACTCCTTGACATATAAGGTTCTCTTGTCAAGAAACATTTCTTGAAAAACAAATATTCAAGAGTTAGTGTAGCTTCTTATCAAGCTTAACACTTCACACAATTGGTCTTAGTTGGTCTTTGACTTATCCAAGACATCACAACTTACCAATTTCAAATGTGCAAGAATATGAAAACTTTTCCAAATTCCACATTTGATGAGTGTCATAAACCTTCTTAAGACTTGTCACTCAAATCACAATCTTAGACTCTAAGACTTGATGTTGGAACGAAGTATGATTGACTTCTTGATTTAACCATTTCTACAATTCTCGATTCCTCTTCTTAGACATGCAATTGCACTAAGACTCACTTAGAGGATCAATTGAGACATGGTTCTTAATTATTAACACCTATCATAAAACATAATAAAAGTTACTCTCCCTTCTTCTTAGAATAGAGAAACTTTTATCTTTCTGCCTACTAGATTCTTCTTATTCGTTTTGCTATTGATTGAAACTCTTTCAATCAACTCAGAATTATACTCAATCTTATAAGTATAACCATATTTACTAAACTTTAGTAAATCATGACGAATATCTTTATCACTTTGTGGTGGACTTGATCAACGTACAACCTAGTGTACTCGATCTCCTAGTCCTTCACTTGACACTTTGTCAAAGAACTAGTCTAGATTTCCCAAATGTGAAAGTTTTTCATTCATCATACAATACATGTTGCATGATTCCAAGTTTCTTTCCAATTGAAACTTGGGCGATGAGAAACTCTCCCTATTTGGTAAACTCTCGACACTTCCACAAATAACCTAACTAAGAATCAAATCCATCATTGCTAATAATGGAAACATTCAAACATCAATTTTTCATACATGCCATCGCAAGGATAAATAAATAAGACAAAATCAAAATTTATTTTATTGCGGAAAAAATTTGTCCTTACAATGCAATTCAACTGAAAAACTATGCTATTACATATTTCTTAGCAATCTACCCTTACTCTAAAGTAGCAGCTC
The DNA here is from genome assembly GCF_052849685.1 of Lactuca virosa. Classification (NCBI taxonomy): domain Eukaryota; kingdom Viridiplantae; phylum Streptophyta; class Magnoliopsida; order Asterales; family Asteraceae; genus Lactuca; species Lactuca virosa. Next base: position 148,576,092 of record NC_136426.1, read on the forward strand.
AAAAATCCGATCTTTGAATCCATGCGATCGAAATTCATTTCTTCGTGATCAAATTCAGCACGCTTCTTCCTTAAGTTTCCTTTCTTTTCCTTGATCCTGCAAAACATCAAAAAATAGGAACTTACAGAGTTAGATAATGGATTTTACCAGAAGTAAAGCCATATGTCTTGACTCTCCCATCTCTTAGATCTCTCAGGTAAACAGGGCAGCTTCGTCTCCAATGCCCCTTCTCTTAGCAGTAGAAGCAGATGAACTCTTTTGGAATGGCACAAGGAACTATCTCAGAATTTACCTTTTCTGGATTTCCAATGTCACCATTTTCAATGTCCATTGAAGTTTGGGAGTTTGATTTGCCAGACAAATTTGCTCGATCAGCACGCCAAATCATTTCTGATTCAGCAGCTATAAGCAAATAGGTCAAATCAATGAGGGTCACGTCATGGTCCATCATATAGTACGAACTCACTATATGATTCAGGAAGTGACTGAAGAACCCAGTCAACATCCAACATTTCTGAGATATCGACACCCATCATCCTTAACCTATCAATGTGTGACTTCATCTCTAAGATGTGTGCACACATAGGTTTCCCATCTTCGTGTTTACTTGCCAAAAGGGCTTGAGTGAGCTTGAACTTTTCAAGCCTTTGAACTTGTGGGTTAGGGAGAACAACTGGAGGAGGTGGAGGAAGTGAAGCATGACCTCGAGTTCCTCGATCGTATCGTGCAATGTCATCTTCATTTGGAAAACTTGTTCCAAGGGATTTAGGAAGACCATTGTTAGATTCAGACATCTACAAAACGGGAGAAATTCAAGTCAAGTTGATTAGAATCCTTGATGTAACACCCAAACGAAACATGAAGGCTAGGATCCAACACAATACTCTACAACCTAGAAGAGGGATGTCGTAATCTAGTTGCAGAATATTTGAAGGTAGGCAAATGACGATTTACCAATTTCCACCATGAAAAACGAAAAAGAAGTTTAAGTTTTAAATGAATTGAAACTCCTAGATCTTTTGAGATTCATTGAAATTTTCAATGGCATGTTTAATCTCGATTATGCCCTTCAAGTTTGCGACTGGAATGCCGAGGATCACAAACAAGGTGTGAATAACCATACGAATCACGTGGTGCACCCAATTGCTACTATCACCTAATCAATGTGCCGGTTAGCCACACACGCTCCATTGATCTATGATAAACATCGAGCCACCCATCGCCACCAATGTCAATCCCAAATTAGTGTGCCGGTTAACCACACACGCTCCACTAACGTTTGACAAGGGTACGAAGTGTAATTCCATGGATTAGCATACAATTTCACATTTTGCCTAAATTAACTATGATTTGGGAATTTGTAAAACATTTAGTTACTTTGTACTTCATTATACTTATAATGGAAGGTTTCGTCCTATCCTACCCGTTCGGCTAACGACCCTCCACTAGTCAAGAGTGCGGTGGGTAAGAGTGGATACCCATTCAATCGCCATTTTACAGGCAATTTCCTTAAACACCCCTTATAGACCAGCTTCGTGAATGAGGCCTACTAACGGTAAAATTGACTGTTTACTCATACATATATATAATATTAGACTTTTAATGTTATATATGGTATAGGGTGTATATTACACTTTTAAAATACTAGGTGGTTTAATCTAATAAATTATACTTTTAATTTAATTAAATGTAAACCAAAACTTTATGGATTTATTAAATCTCTTTTAATTATACACTTTAATTAATTAATAAAACCATAAGGGTGTAATTTGAACTTTTCGAAATACTTGAGTTTTAGATTTTAAAAACTTCAAATTAAGACTTTTAATTAAATTTTAAAATCCAAAACTTGAGGGCAAGTTTTGAAACTTTTTCAAACTTAGGGTTTAGAATTTAAATATTTCAAAATTAAACTTTTAATCAAAATTTAAATTCCAAAACTCGAGGACAAGTTTTGAAACCTTTCAATACATTAAGGTTTAACTATTTAAATTTCAAAAAACAGAAACTTTTAAGTTCAAATTTAAACTATTAAATCTAAAGGGTGTAAATTGAAACTTTTCAAACTTACTAGGTCAAATATATATCTAATAATAATCCTATATTATCCATATTTAACCAAATCCACTAATTTTAACAAGGATAAACATTCCAAACATAAAAAATCGATTTTAGGCAATAAAAACGAGTTATGGCAATTATCCTTAGCAAAATCTGCTCAAAAAATTCGAAAAATCCTGCAACAGACTCGAAAACTCGTCGAGTTGAGTATAGAACTCGTCGATTTCATTACCAACTCGACGAGTTCATATAGAACTCGTCGAGTTCCTGCTCCAGACAGCAAAAACTTTCGAATTTTTGATTTTTTGGCAGTTCAATTATGCTTCTATTCAATAGAAAAACGACCTAGTCTCTGACACCACTGATGGGTTTTGAGCATAACATCAATCCTATGGTGTTCATGCAACCCTAATTGCTTGGATCTAGTTTTTCTACTTTGAACATGCAATATACTTCCAAGACTTATACACCCTACATCTAGCATACAATTAATCAAATAAACATGTAAACTAGGGTTTGGATCTTACCTTGATTGTTATGTAGCAATAACAATCAATTCCTTGGCTTCAGAAAGCTTAGTGCCTCAAGTGTTGCACCTCTAATGGAGTCACAAACACCACTAAGCAACTTGGATGAAGAAGGAGGAGAGAGTAGACACCAAAAACGGCTGGAAACCCTAATCCCCGTGTTAGCCACGTTTTTGGGTCTCAAGGGTTCTTTAAATAGGTAGGCAATTAGGGTTATCTAACAAGGAAACCCTAATTTGACTGCTTAAGCCCTAAGCAGCCCATGGACCCCTTCTGGAACATGCCTTGGACGATTTCTAATGGGCTTCCCCATAGAATTCGTCCAACCTATTATTCCAAGGTGATTCATAACCCAATTGCAATTATCTTATAATTACAATTCCAGTCCCCTAAGTTTAATTAATCTCTTTTAGCCACAAAATTAATTCTTAATTATTTCTTGACTAATATTAATTAAACAATATGATTTCTCCTTTAATATATTATTCTCATAATATATTAATAAATCACAATTAAACCTTTCTCTCCTTAATTCATCCTACATATTGCTATGGTGAAGGCAACCCAAAAGGACCATGCTCATAATCGGGTCAAGTACATACCAAAATAGTTATGGACTTAGACACTAATCCAACAATAACTACAGGACTTACGGTGTACACTAAAATAGGTACGGTGAAGGTGCGTCTCACAAGAGTCCTAACAGCAATTTACGCAACTAGTTGATCCCGTTATTTAATATTATTAATAACGTTAACAGTGTTTATTTACGACCGCACTTTATGATACACAATAATTTTCGTCGTAAAATATACGGTTTGCTATAGTTGACAAATCTTATTGTCAAAAATGGCCCAATATTTCTGAAAATGACAAAAATGACCCTATTTATATAAAATATCAAAAATGACACACTTTTGTCAAATAAGGCCCATGTTTACCGAAAATGTCAATTTTAGCCCATTAATAACGAAAATGTCATGAAAGGCCCATTTTTATCTAAAAAGTTCATTTTCGGCCCACTTTTAACAAAATGTTCAAAAATGGCCCAAGTTTACTAAAAAGCCCATTTTCGGCCCATTTATACTAAAATTGTCAAAAATGGCCCAAGTCTAAAATTGTCAAAAATGGCCTAAGTTTATTAAAAAGCCCATTTTCGGCCCATTTTTACTTAAATGCTCAATAAAGGTCCAAGTTTATCAAAATGTTCAAAAATGGCCCATTCTTACCTTTATGGCCGAAAGTAGTCCAATTTTTAATGAGACTTCCACATTTTATCATTTTTCATGTTTTCATGCCAAAAATTTGTTTAAAACATATTCTTGGACCAATCTTTGTGATATTTACCATGCATCAAGTGTAACAAGTTTCATTTAGGAGCTAGTTTTCATTTTTAACAACATTTTATGTTAACTAAGTCCAACATCTTGAGATTTAACCAAAAATCTTGAGTTCTTGAACTCTTAGCATGGATTTCACAACATTTAACACACATATCATACAATACATGCACATACAAGCAAATATACAATGATTTACACAAGACTTTGACTTGTATCCTCCCCCAAAAGAAAGAAAACTTCGAAAGTAGGGGTATGAAGCTCACCTTGGGGCTTTTCGGTTTTGAAGAGAAAGATGGTGAAGGTTTTTCGCCTAGAGTGCTTCCTTGAGGAGATCTTTGAAGTTTTAGGGCTCTAGAGAAGCATATGCACGAAAATAGAGTAGTTTGAGGGACAATCTTAATATAATATGAAGTAAAACAACTTGAGTGTGATTATGAACTTACCAAGTTAATGATCTTTGAAGAAACCTTCTTGAACACACACTCACAACTCATGACTTATAGAGGAATGGGATGAAGAAATTTTGAGAGTTGAGAGGAAATGAGATAGAGTGAGAGTTGAAAAATGAAATGAAGTGAGGATGGTGGTGGTGTGTTCGGCCGCATATAGAGAAAGAGAGGAGAGAGATAAGTGTATAGGAATATGTTGGACAAATCCTTCATGCCTAGATGCATGGAGGGTAATGCATGGTTTTATGAGATGTAAACTTGAGGTGGCCTCATTTTTATCTAATGTATACTTCCCTTTTTTTATATAAACATGAAGACCGATCGGACATAGGAGGGAAAAGGGATTGGGCTTCGTTTTTCATGAATGGCCGAAAACACATCAAGCCCATTAGGAGTTTTTGTTTTCTTGGGCTTGGCTCGGGCCCAAGGAAGGTTTCGGCCCCATAATAGCTCCAAAATAAATGGACTAGGCCCAATAAAGATTTTTGACCCATTAGGGCCCATATATGGGTTTTCGGTCCAATAGAACTAAGTGGAAGGGTGTTTGGCCCAATAGGACCCATTAGGAGGTTTAATAATAAAATGCGGCCCATTAAAACCTAAAAAGAATTTTCACGGCCCAATAAGGGTCTTATGGCCCAATACGATATTAAATAAAGATTTTTGGCTCAACTATGTCCCAAAGGTGGGTTTTCGGCCCAAAAGAACCAAGTTGAGAGGTTATCGGCCCATTAGGGCCCAATAAGAAGGTTTTGGTCCATTAAGAGGTTTGGACCGAGAAAGCTTGGGTTAAAGCCCAAAGTTGAGTGATCATAGCTTATTGGGTTAGGTTTTTGGGCTATATGTGGAAGTTTCGACTTGAAACAAAATTTTGGATGTATAAACTTGTATAGTATTAAAGTTAATTTATACTACACATAGTGTCTCTTAGTTACACAGAGAAGCTATCTTGTACATGGAGAGGAAACCTAGCCCTAAAATGCTAGTTGTGACATATCCATAAGTCCATGCTTGGGGTAAAAGACTACTTTACCCCTAACTTAGCTTGATTCAAGCCCAAGGCCCAATCTAAAAGGCCAAAAAATCTAATAATGAACCAAAGCCTAACATATGGCCCAATTTTCCAAATTGGGCCCAAAACCCTACATGGTCTTACCTTAAGGCCCAACCATTTATTCTGATCCAAACACTTGGCAATCCAATGGTCCAATATTTCATAATCATCAAGGTCCAGTTATGGCCCATATATGGCCCAGTTTTCCCAATTGGGCCCAAGCCTGTATAATGGGCCTTGTCCTAAAGCCCAATCCAAATGTTCTAGTCCATATACTTGTTCTTGGATGGCCCATCAATAGTCCAAACATCTAGGCCCAACAGAAAAGGCCCAACTCAAACCCAACATAATTAGCATTTTCACATGAAATGACGATCAGGGTTAAGTGTTTCTTACTTAACCCATTAAGTCCATCACTCTACTAGATAAGTCACACGATGTGATCGGGTGTAATTCATACTTCAATTCCAATGGCCCATAACGCGGGTCCCGATAGGTCCAAACCAACAAACCCAAAATTAGGGTTTTCTAAACCCTAATTAGGGTTTCTAGCCCAATCACGAGCCATCCCAGGCCAAGATTAAGTGTTTAGGTCCATTAGGGTTCCACTAGGCCGGGCACCACCCACTGCCACCTCGGGCAGTGATGGTCAGCGGCGGCTCACGGCGGTAGGTGGCGGCAGCCACCATTTCCAATGGTGGTGGCTTATAATCTTGACTCAACTTCATCAAAACAACCTGGAAAACAACATACACCTTACTATACTCACACACACAACCACCATCATACGGCGGTTGGTGGTGGTGAAGCGATGGAAGCCACTACCTCACGGTGGTGGCGGTGGATTTCCAACCGAATAAAACACCCACACACAACCATTAGACTTGTTACAGCAGCACACGGACACTAACACAATTAGAATCCAAGAAACATACCCGACATGGCTGCCCTTGAGGTGGCAGCGGCGGTCGGAGCGACAATAGCATCGCACCACAGCCGGCGACGTGGCTGAAGGCGGAACAGAAGAAGGAGGAGGAGGAGGAGCGTCCAAGAACACCATCAACACTGCCCTAACGTCGCCTCCGACAGCCTTGGCGTCGCTCAAGGTGGTCCTTTTGTCCGTGCATGACGTTGTCGGCAGCAAGGTGTGGTGGTGGCGCTTCGATGACGACACAAATGATGGAAGGGTGGCGGTCACCGACGAGGCAACATGCAGTATGGTGGCGGCGACTGAAGAGGGTTTACATGGTGGCGGCGGCTGCTACATCATATTAGGTTTAGGGTTTGCCATCTTCCAAATGAGAGGGAAAAAGGAATACGGGATTAATCCCGTGTCATTTCAAAGTTTTGAGCCTTTTGACAACTTCAGTCCCCCCTCACGAGATTGTTTTCAATTCAAGTCCAAATTTTACCTTTTAGCCCTTGCCCTCAAAAATCTTTACAAAGTGGCTCCAAAATTTACACTTAACCCCCACAATTCCAAAAACTATGACAATTAACTCTCATGGCTAACATCCCTAAATTATTATGGATTTAGGGCTCGAATAAAATAATATAAAAAAATACATTTTTCATCCCGGGGTTCATTTATTTATTTAGTTATATTAATCTTATTTATTTATTTAATAAACGGGGTGTTACACTAAATGCAGGTCGCCGGTAAAATAGGGTCGAAATGTTCAATTTACCCGATTTCCTGGGTTTTTTGTTCAAAAAAAAATGTTTGGACAAAAGTGTAAGTTTTCCCAAAAGTTTGGGACTTTTGTGAAGATTTCCCGAAAACATATCTATACTTTTACTTTCATAATGAATTAGGTTATGAATTTTGTTCAAACACGAAGGAAAACTCATTTTTGAAAAATAAGTAAACCTATTTTTCCAACAAAAAAAATAAAAAAGTTAAAGTTACAATAAATCAATAAAAAAAACCAAAGAGTTTCTAGTCCATCGGTATTTGGTGTTGTTCTTTCTCTTCTTAAGGTTGATGGTTCCCGTTGGAGACATATGTTAATTAGGAATAGTTTAGGAGTAAAATAAAATCGACATTATTTTTTTTTTTTTTGTCATTTATATTATGGAGCCAAGTAATATCTAATAGATTATCCAAATGAAAAATCTTCTATTAATACGAAACTTAGAGATTGCATCTAACCATGTCGACATTTTATGTAAATGGCTAATTTATCTAAATACATATTGTCCTGGTCCGTCCCTATTCCTATGTATATATGCAATGTATAAATGTGTTTATGTCATTGAATAATAATTATTTTCTTATGATTTTACTTTTATTGTGTGATTAGGAATCGAAACATGACCACTCTTAACAATCTAACCATAAGTTTAATTACTAACTAGAAATGAGGCTCGTGCGTTGCACGGGTCGATTTTTTTTTGTTGATGTTTGGCAGGTCACGAAAGTAGGATGCTATAATGTCATTCAAATACTAAGCAATTGGATAGATTGAATAGAGTATAATGTACTAATGTAAGAAATGAAAGTAAACAAATAAATTAGTGTACGTTGCTATTTTTTGCATTTAACGCTTTTGGCTGATATTAAAAACATTTCGAGTCGAAATCCCATTCCTCATAACTTGAATAAAGCCACCTGAAGAAAAGAAATAAACCACATTTTGTTAGAACTCATCATTTTCTCAGGTTTTATGTACAAAAGACATGGAAGCAGCAAAAATTTGAAATTTCATTCCAATGAAATGAAGCATTCCATTCGTTCCAATATTCCATCATAGCAAACAGTGATTAAACTCTAAAATCAAAACCTCAGTGACTTTTAGCCTAATAACATCCTCCTCCTGCATAAAGAAACATACATTAGTTGTATATATAATATATCATTTTCTCAAACCCCACTCCCATAACAGGAAATTGTTAAATTACCTGAAAATACGCTTAAACATTATGAACTCAAGCCTTTTCAGTTATGACCCGAATTTGGTACCAATTTACCTTATTTGTGTAAAAAGACGAAAATACCCTCACATCCATGTCTAAATCACTGATGAGGTGAAGGACAAGACTGGAAAAAACATTGATGTCAGTTGTTAAAGCAAAAATTTGTGGCATAAAGTTACGACTTGATAGGGAACTGACCATCTAGCAAGTGAACATCTTGTAAGCAGCCGATTGCAAAGTGTAAAAGCCCATCTGAATGAGAAATGAAATCTCACAACAAAGAAAGCTGATATTCTAAGAAAAATATTAATAATAAGCTCGTTCATCAATTTAAGTAAACCAAAAAAATGAAACTTTTTTTTTACCTTTGTTATCTCAAGTATAAGATTTAACTGCCTAGAATAAGATGGAATACATGGTAATGTAACCTCATTCATAGGCTGCAAAGAAATCCAAAAACGGGAAACATTTAAACAGAATCAACGTAAAAAAATATTAATTTTTTTACAAAAAGCATTTTTCTCACCAACAAATTCAACCCTATATTCATGATATCACATTTCCAATAAGAAGAGCATGCAAGAAGTACCTAGGAAAACAACATCAAAAAGAATCAGAAGAAATAACATAAATAAAAAAAGAAACGTAGAGGTATTAATACCTTTGACAAGCTCACACGCGGTTGTCCTTTTTGGTCTCCAAGATAGTGATTTCTGATCATAGAATTCTATGGACAGAAATACAAAACATCAGTTAACTTCAAAACATCCTCAACTCAAGTTGATTCCTACCTTCAGAAATGCTCCCCATCCAACAACATCCTATTTATCCAACAGTACCTAAACACAACAATAAGCACACAACTATGAGAAATCGAAAAATCAAATATCGAATCAGTCACCAACCAATCAATTTGTAAAATGATGTCTAAATGGAGTAATATATGTACATAACAGCGAATTAGATATAAGAAATTAAAAGAATAGTTCGATGTGAGGTCATGCCTGCCATTTTGTGGACCTCATACCTGTAAAACCTGTCAATAAATTAAAATAACTTTAACACAACCCAATTTGAATTCACCTTCACAATATACATCAAAGGCTTGAAGAATCACAGCTAGAACAGCTGTAAAAGCTTTTATGATCATCTGTTAAAGAAGGAAGCAATATGTGTTGTGTTCATCATCAGTAAAAAATAGCAATAAAAAAGAGAGATTTTTTTGTTCATGAGGAAACTTACATACTGTACAATTCCAATTTTGATGATTTGATGGGGCAACATCTACAACAAAGGTAGAAAAATATATACCTGTAGAAAAAATATCAAAAAAAATGTAATTTCTATGAAATCAGATAAGCTTTAAATAAAAAAACTTAACCTATCAAACAAACGGCACAAACACCCCTATGAATCGTTGAAGAAGCATAATCCTAAACATTTCCTCGTCTGTTTCCTGCTTTTCCTAGTCAAACAACCCTATCAAATTCTGTCACAAACAAATCCAAACAATCCATTTTGTTCCATTTCTGTTAAAATAAAGAAAAAAAGAAAAAGAAAAAGAAGAAGAGGATCAGGGGAGCTGCCGGAGCAAACCCCATTGACGCACCTGCCCAACCTCTCTCTTTTTCCTCCATCGTGCCTGTCGATTTGAACAACAATCGAAACACCTCTGTGAACTCAAAGAAACCACCCAACCACCCCCCTCCCCCTACAGCTACTATACTGATCTCACTCTCTCCTTTTTGTTTGGAACCAACGAAGTGGAGAAGAAGAAGGACCGATGACCTAACCGATTGTGGCGAGCCTCCATCCGACCCTTTCTGTTGCTGATTTTGTTTTCTTTTTCTTCGATTGAACATCACAAAACGACCACGGGACCACCAATTTTTCCCTCCTCCCCTTCGCGATCCACTACCGGAGCAGCCCCTTTCATCCATCACAGTTAAGGCGGAGGCAGGGCGGTGGTGCTTTTCTGGAAGAAGCAAACGCGAAATAGTAACGATGGAGAACCTGGGGAGACGATGAAGAAAGAGAAGTGTATGATTTGGAGCAGCAACTGAACCGTGTCCGACTCCACTGCGCTGAAAGACGGCGTACAAAACACAGGGCATCCATGGAGAAGCCGAGATGATGACAGTGGGAGAAGGAAAGACAGCGAGAGAGAAAGAGAGAGAGAGAGAGAGAGAGAGAGAGAGAGAGAGAGAGAGAGAGAGAGAGAGAGAGAGAGAGAGAGGGGGGGGGAGAGAGAGAGAGAAAGAGAGAGAGAGAGAGAGAGAGAGAGAGAGAGAGAGAGAGAGCCGATACTGGATGTAGAAGGAACTGGATGTAGAAGGTCCTGGAAGGTAGAAAGAGGCGGTGAAATGTGGATCGGTGGGAATGTGGGATTAAAGTAACCCAGGTATACTAACTAAAATAACAAACATAAGTATTGGGGCCAAAATTGACAAAAAATGGAGAAGTTTACTGTTACTTTCCTTCATAACTTTAATATATATAATAATAATAATAATAATAATAATAATAATAACTTTCTATTTATTAAAGACAAAATTGCAAGAATGGTCCCTGTGGTATGTCCAAAAATGCTAGCACAAATAGTCCAAAAGTTTTCATTTTGCTGCGTTTTTTGTCCAAAACAGTTTAAAATTTCTAAAATGACGAATTTGCCCTTTTCCATTTGTTTTTTTTTCTTTTTGTTATTTAATTATTTTCCAACTAAAAAATATAAAAAATAAAAGAAAATCTCTCTCTCTCTCTCTCTCTCTCTCTCTCCTCCTCCTCCTCCTAATCACCAGAAAAACCCAGCAACCACCGAATTTGTTGCCTTCTTTAGCCCAACCTCTCGTCTTCCTTCCATTTTAATGGCAGACCGACCCAATAACCACCAAACCGCCTCCATGGCCAGCTGAAGCAAGCCTCCGATCGATCGCAAACAGGACCGTCGACACTGTTCAACGGAGAAGAAGAACCGGCGATAACCATCATTTTCCCTTTTGTATTCATCTCTTTTCGACCCTCAAGCAGCTTCCATTCGTTCTTCCTTATTCTTCCATCGATCTTAGTAACCATTTTTCTTTTCTGTTCAGAACACACCATTTTCATCTTTTTTGAATGTGATCCCGAGTTCCTTTTCAGTGTGTGTATTTAACCCAGATCTCAAAGTTTGATTATGGAGCAGGTTCTGTAGGTGCCACCTCTGATACCAGTGATGGTTATGAATCAGCTGTAGGGGCAAGATCAGTTTTCAACTTAGCTTCTTCCAAGATCTGTTTGCAACCCAATTTAACTCCTAATCAGACAGATCTAGCCTCGTTTACCCCCAATTTCTTTTAATTCATCCTCAAGCAAAGTCAATTCATCAAATACAAGGTATCTTATCAGATTCAAGCCTTAATCCTTCTGTTCAAGTTTCGATTTTGGATGGTGCTAGGGCTTGCTTTAACAGGAAGCTCCAGCAAGGGTTAGATCGAAAAAACCGAACCTTGAAACACCAACAAGGTTAGATCGACGACAAGGGTTTCACACTAGAAATCGGACACCCCCTTCACTTCTCAAAATCCAATCGACAAACACAGTCACCCAAAGTCGCACCCTCCTTCTCCTTCTTCTAAACTCGATTACAGTTCTCCTTTTTCTCTTTTCTGAATCGATCGTAGCTCCTTTTATCTCTTTTTTTTTTACATTTGCAACTGTTAGGAATGGTGATAATTGAGGAATAAGGGAGGTCTTGGGTGATTGAAGGTGGCGTTGGGCGATGGTGTTTGTGTGGGTGGTATAGGGTGATGAGAGAGAGAGAGAGAGAGAGAGAGAGAGATTTTCTTTTATTTGTTATATTTTTTTAGTTAGAAAATAATTAAATAACAAAAAGAAAAGAAAAAAACAAATGGAAAAGGGCAAATTCGTCATTTTTAGAAATTTTAAACTGTTTTGGACCAAAAATGCAGCAAAATGAAAACTTTGGGACTATTTGTGCTAGTACAAACCTGTTTGACCCAAAGTAGTATTTTTAGACATACCAAAGGACCATTCTTATAATTTTGTGTTTATTAAAAGTAAGATGTTGATGATGCAAAACTTTATATTATTTTAATATGATGGTGACTCGAGATCAATCCGCTCAAAAACACTGTATAAATTACACCTTCTAGAAACATTTCGGTTTTTATTTATTTTTCGTTTCTATCTTTTATATTATTGAATATTATTTTCTTGATGTAATGATAACTAAGTATAGAAAATGAAGTGAATGGTGGACCTCCAAGATTGAATAAAAGAAGGATAGTGAGGTGGATATTCTGTTCTGGTGACAAAAAGTGAGCTTGAAAAGAAGTTCAAAACGATGTTTGTTGGCTCAATTATTTTAGTAAGTATTTTTACTGTGCATATAAGTCCTAATTATGTTAAAAAGGTATAAACAAAGTAAATAAAATCATATAAATCATCGGAGAGGGACGATCGTGCCTACTTCCGCTCATTAGCTATATCATTTTCTTCAAAGTATTTCAATTTTCAATGATAGTTTTCTGTAAAAATGTTTAGTGTTTGAATTTTATTTATTTATTTATTTTTTTTTTTGAAAGCACTTCAACCATGTATTACTTTTATAGTTTTGTCATTTTGACCCTTACATTAATAATATTTCATTTTACATCATTTTTAAAATTAACGTATAATTAACAAAAAAAATTACAAGATTAAAAAGAATTTTCATTGTATACCAGAGTTATATTTAGATATATTTTTTTCTTTTTTCTTAGTTAATCTATTTAATTAAATATACTAAATAAAAATACATAAAGTAGATAAAAAATTATTTACTAAAATGTAATCTGTCATGTAATCATCAGAACTTTAAAATCACACAAATATCAAGCATTAACAATCATTGGATAACATAATATGTTATCATTTTTTGTTTATATTAATTTTAACGTTGTTACTCTCATCTTTTGTCAAAGAGCTAAACAAATACCAAATTCCTATTATCCAAAAACAAAAGGTCTTTCGCCTTCAAGATCTTAAACAAATATTTAGATGTAGATGGGCTATTGAAGAGGCCAAAAACTCCAGCTATTTGCATAGGTTAATTAATTCCCAGATTAGGGCCTAAAGAATCAATGGCTTCAATATCAAATGTAACGGCGTAACGAGGTCTCTTTCCTTTAAAGATCAAGGAAGAAGGACACAATTTTTTCTGGCAGAAAGTTCTTCAGCTATTGCTCTAGATGAAGTCCAGCCCACTAAAACCTACAAGTTCGGGCCAAACGTCTTAATATTAATTTCACTGTGGGCCATAAGCCCTCTAATTGCTATTGAATGTACGCATCCTCAATCAAGATACTTATGTTTTAACGTTTTGATCTCGATCTCCAGTCGTAAAATTTCGATTAAATCTTTATATACACACTCATGATTTATTTTGAGGATACTGTATTTAAGGCCAATTGAATTTTTATAAGACTTTTGCTTTAGTGGCATGTTTTGTCTCAACAAAATATATCACTTCATCGTTTAAACATTAGTTACAATTTAGTTTAAGAAAAAATAATCATCCGATCAAACGTAGTTAAAACTGTGTCGGAAACAACCTCATCATAGCCGAAGCTTCATGACATTAAGGTGTCGTTTGTTTTGGAAGTGGTTAAATGTCTTTTGTCTTTTTCCAAGTTTGCAGAAGAAGACGTGCACTTGCGAAATGTCTACCCGCCAGAAGGGAAAAGTGCTCAAAAAGTACTTTTGTAGAAAAACAAACGAGGCCTAAATGTATGTCCAATGCATGCCTAAGTCACATCTTGTTGAAACTCTGTCGTGTTCTATCATCTTTTTTTTTTCTTGATGCAGTAGAGACCATCCCCACCATAAATAATTACAAATCAAATCGTTGAATTGTTACCCAAACGGCTTCATCTCATTATCAGAATGTTTGAATTTGATCGATTTATACACTTTAAAGAATAAAAGATGCAAGGGAAAATACAAATTCCAATTTTAATAACCCTAATAGTCATATCCAATTAGAAAAACAATAATAAACAAAAAAACAATTGAAGGATGTTTGAAAATCATACACTGTAAGTATGGATCCTTTGATGTACGAGATGATAATCACAATTAATTATCACTATCGGTATCGATACGAGTATATCTGGAATGTTGTTAGGCGCCGACTTGATCAACATTGTTTATCATTTTGCTTGCTTGAAGTCGTCGACCACTAGGTTTAAGAAGGTGTTTGACACCATTTTCATGGGAGGAAGAGGATATGTTGGAAAGTACGAAGGAACTAGCAAGTTCGTTATTTTTCTTGTCCCATATAGATGGGAGGAAAAACATTTTATGGATTAATAAGGTTTCATTACCTTTAGTCTCCAAAAGCTTTATTGGGTTAAAGGATTGACCAAGACAACACTTTATGCCTAGCTGGTTTGTGGGCATGATTCACATAATAACACAAATTAGGTGTACACCATATCATCGATAAGAGTTAAGGATCTTTTGTTTTTAGTGGATCTTGGTTCGTTTGAGTAACATTTTGTTTTTTGGTTAGAATTTTTGGGCTTTTGAATAAAAATAAAAAGCTTCTTATTTAAATAAAAATAAAAATGAAGTGAAATAAATAAATAAATAAATTGAAGTAAAAGGTTTTGACAAATAACCATAATAAACCTTGTTTATAATTTAATCAAAATATGATATAATGGTGTTAAAATAAAACTTTTGTAGTGAGGGACCAATAATATCAACTTAGAAAAACTTGTGTTAGAACCGAGAGTTTGACCAAATAAGTATCTTGGACTGAGTTTGTATAGCCTATGATGGGGAAGGGCCATTTGTGAACTAAAACAAGTTTCTAGTTAAGATGGGGACCATTCTGCAAATATATTTGGAAGATTGACCAAAAGTATCAACTTAGCCAAACTTGATGGACATGTTGCATCCTATAGAGGCATGCGACTCATCTATGACATAGATCTAGTTGTAAATCAATGTTTTTTAGCCTCTTTTCCTCATTCATTTCTTCCCAAATCAGCTCCAGCCTCCCTTCCACCTCCATGAATAAATTTCCCCTCCTATTTCCAGGGTGTTTGAAGCTTGAAATCCTTGTATGAAGCATTGCTATCCTTTCATCATTTAGCTTGAAATGTAGATTTCTTCCATTTTCCTACAATTTCGAACTAGGGTTTTTTTGTATTGCAAATCCGAAATTTATGCTAAATTGTGTGGTTCTTATGAGATTAATGTTATGGTTTCATTCCTTGATTTATCTACAAGTTCCAACTAACAAATAGTTGTGAGATTTTGTGAGTTTGAAGGTTTCCAAAACCATATATCTTCAAATTTGAGTTTTTTTTACCAAGCAATAATATGAGCTTGAATTTGTGATTAAATTTCTTAATTTCTTTCAAATCTATTACACATTTGTTAATTCATGATAAATGGTGAAATTTACTAAGGTTTGATTCAAGTCTATCTTCCATGTGATGATTTGGGTATTTTCAAACCCTAAGTATTCTAGATCAAGTCATAGTTCCAAACATGAGTTTGATGTTACGTCTAGATTATGTGTTTCCATTCAAATCTATGTTCCAATCTTGAATTCATGTTATACCCTTACCTTCATGTCTAGTTTTAGTATTCAGATATCCCTTGAGTAATTGTGAAGTAAATTGCTTATCTAGTGTTATAATTAGTGTTCAAATGGTTTGTAGAAGTTCTTTAGAATGTTGGCTCTTGGTAATAAGTTATGTTTCAAGTTCTAGTTTCTTATAACATTTTCCCCTCATGAAAATGGTATATGAGGATTCAAACCAATTGGTCTTTTGAAACAATTCTTTCACCTTTGGAGTTTAAGTCCTCTTTAATCTTTAAATATGAGTTTTTATAAAATTTGGTCTTGTGAAGTTTATTACAAGGATATGAACCAGTTAGTGATCCTTTACATGTTTAATTAAACTGTTATAACCCTTTTTTAAGTCCTTTAAGTCACTAGGATCGTCTTGAAGTTCTATTGAAAGTTGGTTGGTTAAATGAGAAATAAAAACCCAAAAAACTGTTTTTTGTTCGGTAGTCGCAACACGACCTTGTGGAAGTGGTGACGCATTCTTGGTCTATCCCATTTTTATCTTCATGATTTTATTATGCTTTGAGTCTAGTTTACTCCTTTGATCTCCTTTGGCTTCCCTAATTCACATTAGAACATTTTTGGAGTATTTCGAGCTTAGATTGATAAGTTAACCATAGAATAGTATTTTAGTCATTTTACACCTTATGATGATATTAGGTGATTGATTTGAGATTTTTTAGTGCTTGAAGAGATGTAGTTCAGGTGTAGAATATGTTTGGTGTTGCTTGAATTAGACTAAGATGGGTATTTTTACCTTGGAACACTTTGTCCCCATTATATGAGTGTTTTGACTTGTGATTTACCTTATGTGTAATACTATACATATATTCGTACGATTTGTCTACTCTATGTGCAAATTGTGTTTTACTTACTAAATGATTTTTATTTATGATTCGGGGACGTCCTTTATCTAGTTAAGGACATGCTTTTGATAACGTGGTTTTATTGGGGGGTACCTTATTTATGGTATTACAGGTACGATTGCCCTTTTGATCTTCATTTTGAGTTATCGGGAGCACGCCTACCTATTATAGATTTTGTGTATTGAAAACATCTAACATATATTGATTGCTAGTTGCTCGTATGTAGATTATTTTGTACATTCATGAAATTATATTTTCTAAATGTTTTTGCTTGACGTAAAGCTAAAAATGTTTATTTTGACAAAAAAAAATGGCATCCTACTTGTTGAATACATTCATACTAGGATGAGAGACTTGTACGGTTATGTCCTTGGGATCCCCTTTTGAGTTGTGAGTTGTTGTG
The DNA here is from genome assembly GCF_052849685.1 of Lactuca virosa. Classification (NCBI taxonomy): domain Eukaryota; kingdom Viridiplantae; phylum Streptophyta; class Magnoliopsida; order Asterales; family Asteraceae; genus Lactuca; species Lactuca virosa. Next base: position 148,593,335 of record NC_136426.1, read on the forward strand.
AGTAAATTTCTAGATAATCTTCACGTACACAAGTAGAGGCTAGCTACCTCTTTGTGTGGGATTGGGGCGGTGGCTCCCTTGCCTTAGAACCAGATTACCATCGGAGTGTCTAGCTTGAGCCATCAGTTAGGGGTGGTGGCTCCTGTAACAATCGCGAAAATTGTCACCGATCGTTAAACGCTGAAAGTGACAAACTGCAAGTATAATAGATTTAATACATAATATTTATCAATCTATGATGAAAATACAAGATTTCGTATTAAGATATATAAGAAAAATCAATCAAATCTTCCATAATCTATAAAAATAAGTGCGCGAAAAATTATAATATTTTGAAGAAATAATAACATATTCTGAAAGTACACGTTGTCCCTATCCAGGAAATATAAATTTCATAAAAATCCGAGTTCATATGAAGGAAATATGAATTTTATATAAAACTCAATCGCGCCCAAGAAATGTGTGTCGTAAAAAGTTAAAGGAAAATTGGTTGAGTTTTAGCCAAAACTCTGTAAAGGAGAATTGAAGCACACCTTAATACAAGTCGATGAGACAAAGAATGCTAAAAACGGAGTCCGTACGAGAGAGATATGATTTTTACAAAATTGATTTTTGCAAAATCATTTAAGATTATAAAATAAGGGATAAAAATAAATTCATAATTAGCCAATGCAACCTAAAGAAAAGTCGTAGTACTCGTCGATAGCTACGTGTTGATACAAAGAACGTCGAAAACGGAGCTTGTATGAGGAAGATACGGATTTTACAAAATCTGCATTTTGTAGGACACACACATCTTCTAGAAGGGGGTGACAAGGACGTAACACTTTACGGACACATGGTTGCAGCAGACCATATGATAGTTTCATTTTATTTACTTCTTTTTATAGTTTATTTTAGCACATTTCATCCGCATTTTAGTTAATTTCCATGCATATTTTCCTTTTTGTTATTTTATGACTATTTCGAGTATTTTCTAGTTTCGTGAGCATACTTGCAGATTTTAAGGAGACTAGCGGTGCGGAATCTTTGGGAGGCGATTGGACTTGGAGGACAACAAGAACTTAGGGCTTGGTGATAATGGGGTTGGTGCTTGAAGTGGGCTTGCTTATTAATTGAAGGCTTGGAAGAAATAATGAAAGATCCCCTTTCATAAACTACACATTATTACTCCAAAACATGCTACTTGCATATTCATAAAAAAACAATATTTTGCATTGATAAAGTGATTACAAATGATTGGATACAAACCGACTATGTTTTAATATTTTACATAACTACCCAGAATATTGTAATTTTATACAAACATAAACCGAAATACAAAAGTAATAGTAAAAACTATTCTACATCTTCCGAAAGTATATAACCATACTGGTTACTTATTTCCTGCAATTGTTAAACACTGAGAGGGGTAAGCGGTGACGCTTAGTGAGTTCAATAATAGATACAATATAACGTTATGCCATATATATATTTCAATATGGCAGAAGCAAAGAGGAACAAGGAACAACAAAGGCATATGTGAATCATGTGACAAACTTTCCATATCAATCATTGATTTGATTCAAAGATATACAATCAATGAGACATAACAATTTCCATACTTGATATACATCAATAAAGCTTTGGCCCAAATGGCACAGAAGACATACAACTTCGGATTAACATTTTGGTAGATTTCAGGCTTATAGCCCTGTCTAACCTTCTGCCAATACCATAGAATAGAAATCATTCTCTTACGGAGACATGTTCTACATAGTCAGAGGCTACATACCAGTACCAATGTGAATCTAAGTCCTTTCACTGATCACATGGTCAAAGGTATAACTTTGCTATTAAAAATAGCGAATAAAAATAACACGGGAAAATAACCCGGAATAATAACACTGAAAAGCACATAGCACATATAACACATAACATACAATTGTTCCTATATATTAAACTCACCTTGAAATAATCGGGGGTCAAAATAATAATTTGTGTAGCATTTCGGCTCTAAATATGACTTTATTCGTTGAAAACCGGGAGATTTATTGAAAAACCGGGCCTTGCGAAGGTAGAGCTTCAAACCGAAAAGATAAATTTCTAGGGCTCTCCGGGCACTTCGGAACGTATCTCGGGCTTTAAAAATGATACTGAGGCTTCGAGGGATGTCAAAATAGTAAAAATATGAATTTAGGGGTGAAAAATGGAAAAAATCCCATTTTACCCGGGTAATCTCCCAACCCTTGTATTTATAGGGTGAGGGTGCGAAGGTCGGCCGAGAAGGAGCCAGGCGTCAGCAGCAGCGAAGGGCACGCGGCAGCAGCAGAGCGAAGCAGGTGGCGCGCATGCGAGGGGCCGCGTGCGAGGCTCGGAAGTGTGATACGGGGCGAGGCGCGTCGGACGCGCATTGGACCGAAGCTCTAGGCGAACCGGACTGCGACGCGTGTCGGACACGAGGCATGATCTCGCGAGGGTGACGTGGCCGGCTCCAATCCATGCGAATTTCTCGGAAATTGCACCCAAACCTTCTAAAATCCATAAATTTCGCATACGGGCTCCGTTTTTAACGTTCTTTATATGCACACGTAGGGAAAATTATGCTCTACGACTTTCATTTAGACTTCGTCGGCTAATTTTGAATTTATTTTTAATATTATTATTTTTAACAGACCGGGACAGGAAAATCCGTTAAAAATTCATAACTTCTTCATTCGACGTCCGTTTTCGTCAGACTTTTTACCGTTGTATTATTATTGATGAGACCTTCGATTCTCGTTTAGGTTGTGTCGGCTAAAAATCACTCGATCTAAAATTCGAGTTTTTAGCTGTCTACTGCTAAGCTGAAACTTAGAAAAATCATAACTTCCTCATACGAAGTCAGATTTTAGCGTTCTTTTTATGAAAATTCTCGGTTTAACAAATACTACGACTTTCATTTAGATCACCAAGGCTAAAAATTAGTTTATCAAAAACTCACTTTTTACGTCATTCGGTGTCGTGCCGGTTTTGTCGCGGATCTTCGATTGGTCATAACTTCTTCGTTATAACTCGGATTTCGACGAGGTTTTCGCCTAAATGTTTCTAACGAGATTCTTTACAACTTTAAATAATAAAATTTTACTTATTTCAAATTTTATATTTTCGCTAAATTTCACTATTTGGCTTTTAATTGGAATCTCATAAGACTTCAAATATTTTATGAGTGATTCTAAACATAGTTTTACTTCATTTCTAGTAAAAACTATCTGTTAGAACTCAACACTCAATTTCACATAATATTTCATAATATTATTAACTTTTCAAATTACATAACACGATTTCAAAACGTGTATGTTACAAATAAACTTTAAATTTGCAAGATGTGGGAGAATATTTGAGCGTGCGGAGATTGATGATCGGGCGATTTCGAAAGCTATGGATCATTTGGAGAAGCCAAATTGGGCTTAAAATGAAGTGAACTTAAAGAAAAATGGGCTAGAAGCTGTTTGGACTCGAACTGGGCCAAGTGGGCTAAGCTGTGGAGGCCCAATATTCAAGGAACCCATGATCTGAACCCACCCGCGCATGGCTGCTCGGCCGCGCACGACTCAGCAGGGGCAGTTTCGGGATTTCAGTTAGAAGTCTATATGGGGAAGGTTGGTGTGCATCTTTTGCACAATCTTAGACATACGAAATTTGAACAACTCTCTGGAGATTTTGGAGCTTTTGGGAAGGCCAAGAACCCTCAAGAACATCATCTTTTCATCTCTTAATTCTTGTTAAATGTTTGGTACAATCTTTTCTAACTTTGTTTCTTTGAGTTTAGCCATGCTTGGCTAAACAAAACTTGGTTGAGTTTTGTTGAATCCTTTGAACTTTTGTTGAATGTCGAAGAATCCATGAACTTGTTCTTAAATATTTATGGGAATGTTTTGTGTTTTAACATATTATCACTACTTCTATGTTTTTTATTCATGAGTTTAAATGTGTTTGTAGCGATTAGTTGGCTAATTTCTTGATTAAGTAAAGGATCCTCAAATTAGCAAGCAACAAATGATTTTGTGTTGTTTTTGCTTCACACAATCATAATAACATTTCCTCCAACATGGTAGTGAAAGCATTTGACTCCTCTTGGATTTGGTGACTTTTTGGTTCTTAATGTTAGTTGACTTTCACTAATTACATGCTTAATGGAAATTGTGACTTTGACTAAGGAAATTGTCATGAGCTTCTATAACCATTTTAACAACTAAGAAAAGTCTAGGTAATCTCAAGCTTCTTGGGTTACTATAGCCAAATGAAGGATTTAAAACAAGTATTGCACCATTGGATTCTAATGATATGTTCACCAAAAGTCAAAGTGAGGAAACCTTAAGTCAACCATCCTTCCCTTTTTGATTTTACATCAAACTCTTATTTTTGTTGAAATTGTCTATTTGAATCTTAGTTTAATTCTAGTTTATTTCAAGTATTTCAAAAGACCAACCCCCCCCCCCCCCATTTTTTATTTATTGTCATTTTACAAGTATTTTTACAAAGAGATTTTTCATAGAGTTATAAAATTGAACCAATCTCCGTGGATTCGATCCCTTTACCACTATACACTATTTTAGTGTGTAATATTTAGGGTTATTAATTTTGTTGGCCTCGACAACCACCACCAGAGCTACGTCGCAAGCACGTAACACGCCCTCTGATTTGCGCGACGCGCACTCTATTTCTTGGCCTATAAATTGTGTCATATGCTCCATTCATTCACACTAAAAAACTCAGTACTCTCGTTGAGTTATTCCTTTTTTATTTTCATTGTAATTTTTTAAATTTTATTCAATTATTTTCCCTCGAGCCCCCGACGCCACCTGCCTCAGTCCTAAGGTCTAATAAAGCACACTTCAAGGGTGAGTTCACCGCCCCACTTTTACGATTTTCAAAAGTTTTACCGGGGAGGGGGGGAGGGATACATGTTATAATAATATATTATTGATTTTGTAAAATATTAATATTTACATTATATCAGTAATTTAGAAAATGCATGCAACGTTAGGATGCCTAGTAGTTACCCTTTCAATATTTTAGGAATAATATTATGCCTAGTCGTTATATTACAAAAAGCCTTAGGATTATATTATACATGGTAGATACTCTGCCCAAAGTTTTTTATAATATTATACCTAGTCGTTATGTTGATCAAATCACTAGGTAACATAGTACCTAGTCGTTTATGCTAGGCAATTCTATAGGGTAACATAGTACCTTGTCGTTATTCTGATCAAATCTAAAGGATAGCATTATACCTAGTCGTAACTTTACCTGAATACTCGATTGAAATAACTCAATTATATATATATATATATATATATATATATATATATATATATATATATATATATATATACACACACAAGTATATATATATATATATATATATATATATATATATATATATATATATATATATATATATCAGTATATTATGTCGTCACTCTGCCAATTTGGTTTAGCTAAAGATATCTATCTACTATAATTACAAATTAATTATAATTATACAACAAATCATTGTAACTCTTTTTACGTTAAGATTGATCACACAACTTGTTAAATGAGACAATCACTCATCTTAGCTAATTGATTTTTAGCTAAGACCGCAACCTATAATCGTTAATCTTAAATGAGCGGGAGAGTTATGTATAGATCTATACGAGGTTGACACCCCCACCTACGATTTCTAGTTACTACCCTGGCATGCATAATTGTCTAAAATTACGACGTATGGTGAAGTGTCATGCGGGGAAAATATCTAGTCAGAAGCTCGATTATGGGAACTCATTGAACTTGCTATTCATATCTTAAGTAAACAGTTATATAATTTAAGATCGGACGATATCCAATAAACCTACATTAAGTATGGAAGTTCACTTTCGAACAGTCTATTCTTAAAGATTAGAAGTACCCCTTTTCTTAAGCACACTCTTGAGATACAATATACTAATATTTCAATAGTATATACGATGAATGCTAAAAGAAATACGAAAGGTATAGTACCTATGAATAGTATAATACTATTTTCAAGTTAACGGTACCATATCTTATAACAACTCAAAAATCACAACAAATTTAATCTTTTAAAAACAACCCATAGTCATAAAATGTTTACAAAATCATTGTTTCCAAATTTTTTATCCACATCAGAGTATCACAAAATCATAAAGCCATAAACAGAGGATGTGTACATTCACGCATTCGCCTTCCTGCGATCATCAGAAGTACATGAAACAATAAACTAAAAACCGTAAGCCAAAGCTTAGTGAGTTCCCCCAAAGTACCACCACATAGCACAAATAACATAAACGAACAAGCATGATGGGTCCACTCAGTCATCAGACTGGAATACCCCTGGGTCTACAACCATTGGTCTGGATTACCCCTGGCTCAATCAGTTATCGGACTGGAATGCCAATATACATTGGGTCTACTCAGTCATTGGACTAGAATATCCCCAGTCCCTCAGTACGAGTCTGGCATACCAACCGGCCCTCAACTCGTATCTGGAATGCTCTCGAGCCCTCAGTATGATTATGGCATGTCAACCGGCCCTCAACTCATATTTGTAATGCTCCTGGGTTTGTTGGCCACAACACAAAGCAGTACAACCTCAACCCAACACAATATGTAGACATATAACAAATAACAAACATAATCAATAGACAAATAATCATGCAGTCAAAAATTATGGGTAGTCCTACAGATCTACCGGTATACGCATATCAACAACTAGAATATACTCATACAGATCTATCCCATATTCAGCATATCAATGTATAACAGGGTATCAATCCAATGGGCCAACCTTGGTGCCTTCGACCCATAAGTACAATGACGAAAACTCACCTCACAACCTGAAAAAAAAACTGATCAATACTCTGATGCCGAATACCAGCTCCACCCAAGTCCTCAATGCCCAAACATTTCCCATTAATAAAATAATCACATTTTCCTAAATTACCGTTGGTCAAACTTTGTCAGAACTAACAAGTCAATTGAATCCACCCAGCCGAGTGGACACAGAACGCGTACACGGGACGTATTCCAGAGGTACGCGGGGCGTACCCTAGCTTGATTGTGATCAGGGTGGTCGGCGGAGTATGCTCGGCGTACACATAGGTACGCACGACGTACTCACATAACTTCTCTTTTGACATTAAGAGCTTAATACATCGACTTAATGCGTCCAATTGCAGATCCAAGGCCAAAATATCACTAAGAGTCATAAAGTTTCCAACTTTATGACTTTGCATGTCCAATAAGTGCTTAACTCAGCATCTTAATGCATTAAGACCTTCTAAAGAATGCATGGAGAAAAACCAACCATCAAGACCACATTTTTATGACTCAAGACACTTCCTAAGGTCTGAAAGGACGACTTAATGGGTCAAGAACATGTCATGCTCAAGAATCACCATTTTGGGACAAAAAGTGACTTAAAGGAGTGAAATGTTTAGATCTTCAAGATGGAGTGATCAAGATGCAAACTTTATACCTACTGGAGGTTGCCAACAAGAAGGGAATCTCAGATCCAAACTTTATACCTTCTATGGGCTGAAAAATGGACTCTCCTCACTTAGGGTTGCTTAAAGATGTTTTCATAGAGGGAGACTAGTGAGGATATGAAGCATGAAGTTATAATGGTGCCTATATATGTCCAAAACCCTAAAAATTAGGGTTTAGACATCCTGCGCGTACGCCCTGCATATGAGACTTACACCCAAAGTACTAGGGTCCTCCCTAGTACACTTAACGTACACACCGTACGCCCAGCGTACAAACCTCCTATCCAAAATTACCACAATGCCATTATGGGCCAATCTTGCAATCTTTTCAACTTCAGGGGGGTCAAAATGCAATATTATTAAAATATATGGTCAAAAATAGAAGTACCTCATCATTGGGATGTTATAATTCTCCCCCACTTGAACTAGCTATTTTAGAAGTACCTCATCCACTCGGAGCCTCTCCGATGTTGCCACTGAACCTTGACCAAAGGTATCTCCTTGTTGCACAGGACTTCATCTTTCTTTCCAAAATAGCTACCGACCTCTCAATATAATTTAGGTGCTCATCGACTTGAATATCGTCCAAAAGAACCACTGCCTCACTGTCCAATACACACTTCCACAACTGAGAGACATGGAAAGTGTTGTGGATTTGACTGAGCTCATTCGGAAAATCCAACCGGTAAGCCACCATGCCTACCCTGGCGATCACACGGAAAGGTCCAATATATCGGGGACCTAATTTCCCCCTCTTCCTGAAGCGTATCACACTCTTCCAGGGCGAGAACTTCAGCAATACCATATCACCGACCTGATATTCCAACTCTGATCGGCGTTGGTCGGCATAACTCTTCTAATGACTATGAGCTGTATGCAGTCTCTGCCTGATCTGATGATAAATCTCCATGGTCTGAAGAACCACTTCGATCCTTCCCATGACCATATGACCAACCTCTCCCTAACATATCGGGCTACGTTATCTCCGACCATACAAGAGCTCAAAAGGTGGGTCACCAATGCTAGAGTGATAGTTGTTGTTGTAGGAAAACTCTTCAAGAGGTAGGTAGGAATCCCAATTCCCACCAAAATCAATGACACATGCCTGCAACATATCCTCAAGGGTCTGGATGGTCAGCTCACTCTAATCGTTGGTCTGTGGATGATAAACAGTGCTGAAATGTAGTCTCGTGCCTAGTTCTCGTGGAAGTTCTACCAGAAACGGGAAGTGGACTGAACATCTCATTCTGAAACGATGATACCGGAATCCCATGATGATCAACAATCTCCCGGACATATACATCGGCCAAATTTTCGGCCGAAAAGCTCTCTCGGATGGCCAAAAAGTGGGCACTCTTGGTCAATCGATCCATGATGACCCATATAGCATCAAAACCCTTGGTAGTCTTTGGCAATTTGGTGATGAAATCCATGGTGATCTGTTCCCAATTCCACATGGGAACCTCTAAAGGGTGCAGCTAGCCATGCGGCCTCTGATGCTCGGCCTTGACCATCCTATAGGTCAAGCACCTCTCAACGTACCAGGCTGTCTTCTTCTTCCTACACGGCCACCAATAACTCAAACTCAAATTCCGATACATCTTGGTGGCTCCCGGGTGTATAGAAAAGCGAGACATATGAGCTTCCTCCAGTACTATCTGTCTGATCCCACCGGAAACTGGAACCCAAACCCGACCGCACCGGGTCAACAACCCCCGACTATCGGTGATAACCCTATCAATCTCGGCCTTGATCCTTTCTTGTTTCTAGTTCTCCTTCCGAACTCCCTCTTCCCGAGCCTCTCTGATCAAACCCAAGAGCAGAGAATCAACTAATATCCTCATACACATATCCTAAACTGAAGATCCAACCAACTTGCGGCTCAATGCATCCTCTACCACATTCCCTTTACCCGGATGGTAAAGGATCTCGCACTCATAATCCTTGACCACGTCCAGCCACCTGCGTTGCCTCATGTTTAGGTTCGGCTAATCCATAAGATATCTCAAACTCTTGTGATATGTGTATACAGTACAACAAACCCTATAAAGATAATGTCTCCAAATCTTGAGAGCAAACACAACAACCCCCAACTCCATGTCATGAGTAGGATACCGCGCCTCATGTGGCTTCAGCTGATGCAAAGCATAAACAATCACTCGTCTGTCACAACTAGCATTTTTGGCTAGGAAATTTTATCTATGTATGATCAACTCTTGATGTATCTTGTAACTCTAAGATTGATGCTATACATGTTATTCAGTTCAAAAAACAATTATTCGAATAAAAAATCACTCGCGAAGCCCTGAACCTAATTCAATGCACTATATTCACTCTACTTTGGGTTGTAACCCTAACTTCCCGGTTCAAACCCTTATTGGGCCAGGAATCATTTATTGGGCCTAATGGACCAATAAACCCACAACTTGATTATTTTCGGTTAAGATACCTCATTTGGGCCCTAGTTGGACCCACATTCACTAAGTAATAGCATTTTGGGCCATAAGACTCATCATGGGCCTTATTTGGCCGAAAACCACTTGTTTAATTTTAATGGGCCGAAAACCCATTTCCTTTGTCATGTTGGGCCGTAAACACATAGGTGGGCCTAATGGGCAGAAAAAAAATTCTTATTGGGCTATGTGCTTTCGATGGCTATCAAGTTCAAGCCCAATGTTTATTCTTTTCTTTTACCCTTTTCTCTATTCTCGGTTTTCATTTTTTTTTAAAAAAGGAGAAAACCTAATTACGTTAAACACTTGACACCTCAATGTTGCATGGTGGTAATCCATGCACAATAACCACCATACAACAAGGCAATCCCATACTTCTATGCAAGACTTTTCTCACTCCCTCTCTTCTCTTCATATTCTCGGCCATAGGACCTCCCCACCACCATCCTCACTTCACCCATTTTTCAAACACTAAATCCTCTTTAAACTCCCAAGAAGTCTCTCACTTTTCCTCCTAAAAATCATGAATTGGTGTGTGCTTTCAAGGGGTTCTTCAACAAAGATTCATCCTTTTGGTAAGTTCTCATCACACTCAAAATGATTTGTATCCATTTTATGTTAAGAACACTCCCTTACATGGCCTCATTTCGTGTTCTAGCTCTCTAGAACCATCAAGATTCGAAAACCTCTTCAAGAGGTTAGCTAAGGCCGAAATCTCCTTCAAACTTCTCTTCAAAAACCGAATTCATCACCAATGTGATTTCATGCCCCCTTGTTTTCGGTTTTACTATGTTTTGGGGGAGGATACAAGTTGCTTTGTGTTAGATCTATGTATTTATGCATGTATATGTGTGTTTTCATGTTATATGTTGTGATTATGTTATAAAAACATGTTAAATCTTCACCAAACTCGAAATATCTACTAAACTTGGTGATGTTTGTAAAACTAAACCATCTTATGTGACTTACTATGAAGTTGAAAGGATTAAACATGCTAAGGATGTTTGAAAACTAAATAAAACCGTATACGGGACCATTTTTGACAAATAAACAAAAAAAGTGAGGTCTTTATGACACTCGTGGTTTTGGAGAGGACCAAAAGAGTCATTTTTAGATCAAAATGAATCTTTATGATATTTATGATTTTAAAGGGGCTAAAAGTGTTGATTTTCACAAAATGGGCTTCTATTTGGGCCTTCACATTTTTAATGGGCTAAATTTGTCAATTTTCACAAAAAATGGGTCTTATTTAGAAACTCACGGCTTCATGGGCCTAAAAAGGTAATATTTGACTTTTTATGGATTAAATTGTTATTTTAAACAAACATGGGCCAAAAATGTAAATTTTCGGTTAAATGGGATGAAAATGTCATTTCCATAAAATTTGGGCCAAAAATGTTATTTCTATCAAAAGTGGGTTGAAAATGTCATTTTATACATAATAAGCCCTTAAAAGTAAACTTTAGGCTTAATGGGCCAAGATTGTCATTTTTACAAAAAGTGGGCCTTTTATGTCATTTTCGTAAATAATTGAGCTAAAACAAGCAATATAATAACAAACAGGCTAATTACGTCGTTCTCACTTTTATTGGGCCTTGTTTACCCATTTTCATATTATTGGGCCTTTGTGGTCCATTTACATGCTTACTGGGCCTGATACATTCATTACATGTTTATTGGGCCTTAGTGACCTATTTACATGCTTATTGGGCCTGATACTTTCATTACATGTTATTGGGCCTTAGTGACCCATTTACATGCTTGATAGGTCCTGTATACTCCTTACATGTTTATTGGGCCTTGTTAACCCATCTACATGCTCGACGGACCTTGTATACTCATTTCATGCTAATTGGCCCTCATTCATTTATGTATATACACATTGGGCCTTCTTACCTAAATACATACATGGAAACGTTATTTAAAACATTAAATATGTGTTACAATATTCGCGTAAACATAGTTAAGGTTCTTGTGAGACGTTCTTTCATTCGTACCTACCTAGTGTACAACCTTCAGTCCTGTAGTTATAACCAGAGTCTCCTGGAGGGAGAGCGAGAGTTTGTGTATAGATCTATACAGGGTTGACAGCCCCGCACCTGAGTTGTTCGCTACAGCTAGACTAGGCCAGTCTAGGGTGACAAATGTCTTACCTTAAACAAGCGACGCCTGAAAAACGTCATGACAGGCAGATCAGTCATATCAAGCATGGTTATAACGACTCACATAGAAATTAACTCCACTGTAAAATTTACGGAATACGTATATATTTCTGCAGTTACGATACTATACAAACACCATTTTACGGTCTTAGGGTTTAAGACCGCAACACTTTTACAAGCATAAAATATCGGATTTTCTGGGAAACTTACATTATACATTACCTTCTACTTACAACAGAAAATATAGGATTTTCCTGGAATACTCTCTTTATAAATTTTCAAAAAAGAAACACACATGCTTTAATACAAGATTTGACACAAAACTTTCAAACCATTTTTACAGAAAATATCGGATTTTCTGGTGTTTACCAAGTGATACAAAACTTTTCATACAAACATGCTTATGAACTCACCAACATTATATATGTTGACCGTTTTCAAACTAACTTGTATTCTCAGGAAATCATTAAGCGGGTTGGTCACCAAGAACACATGGATTTTGTTGTATTTTTGTTATCATCATACACTTATTATTTTGGAATGTAATTTATAATCCAACACACTGATGTAAACAATGACGGTTGTATTATTGTGTGTGTGATGATGATGTTGTCTTGATTCAGTTATTTACACTGTGATGATATTACAAGATGAAGTCACCCAACCCCTCGACGTTTCTGCCGTTCTGGTTCGGGGGTGTGACATCGTCCCATATGCATAAGGACCACCCCAAACCAGTGATGGATACATCACAAAATACCACAAAATCCTCGACACCCTCTGGCATGGTAAATATTGGGGCCTCACATAACCTCCGTCGTAGAGTCTCAATTGTTGTTTGCTGCTTAGGGCCCCATCGGAAATCCACTCCCTTCCTTGTCAGACGAGTGAGGGGTACCACGATCTTGGAGAAATCCTGAATAAATCTCCGATAGTATCCCGCCAAACCCAAGAAACTCCTGATCTATGAGGGAGATTTCTTTACCTCCCACTGCATCACAGCCTCGATCTTGGCCGGATCGACCAAAATCTAATCTTGGTTAATGAGATGTCCCAGGAACTAGACCTCTCATAACCAAAACTCACACTTCGAGAACTTGGCATACAACCATTCCTGCCTCAAAACTCCCAGAAGCTCTCGAAGGTGCTCTTCATGCTGCTCTCTGGTCTTGGAATACACCAAGATATCATCAATGAACATGATAACAGATCGATCGAGCATCGACATGCACACCCGATTCATCAAATCCATAAACACTACAGGCACATTGGTGAGCCCAAACGGCATCACCACAAACTCGTAATGCTCATAACGAGTCCGGAACGCGGTCTTATCCACATCCTCCTCTATCACCCTTACTTGATGATACCCCGACCTCAAGTCGATCTTGGAGAACCAAGATGTATCGTGCAACTGGTCAAAGAGATCATCAATCCGCGAAAGGGGATAACAGTTCTTCACCATTAACTTGTTCAAATCCTGTTAATCAATGCACATCCGTTTAGAACCATCCTTCTTCTTGATGAATAGTATCAGCGCTCCCCACGGCGAACTACTCGGTCTGATGAACTACTTGCCTAATAGCTCCTGAAGCTGAGAGGACAACTCTTGCATCGCAGGCGATGACAAGCAGCACGACGCCTTGGCAATCGAAGCCGCACCTGACACTAGATCAATCTTGAACTCGACCTGCCTCTTGGGAGGCACACCAGGTAACTCCTCCGGGAATACATCGGCAAACTCCCTAAAAAATGGCACATCTGAAACCGAAACCTGCTCCCCTACCCGTGTATCAACCACATAATCAAGATAACCCGCACGTCCATGTTGAATATACTTCCGAGCGAGCCCTGGCTGCCGAACAAAACTATGAACCAACCCTCGTACCCTCTCTATAGATAACCAATTCTCCCTCACTTGGGGTTCGAACTACCACTTCCTGCCCCTCGCAATTGATCCTGGCACAAAAATTGCTCAGCCAATCCATCCCAATTATCACGCATACATCCTCCATAAGAATAGGGATCAGATCAATCGGATAGGGCACCCCAAAGATCTCCAATACGCAACCGTGATATATTCTGGATTGTAACATCCATAAAATCATGAAAAATTTAAACTTTTAAAAACCAACCCAAAACCACAAATGGTCTACAACATATTTTTCAAAGCATGTTCTATATCAGAGTTTCCCCAAAACATAAGTCCAAAATATGAGGATGTGTACGGTCACGCCGTCACCTTTCCGCGATCCTCTGTAGTACCTAAAACATAATCCAAAATTGTAAGCCAACGCTTAGTGAGTTCCCCCAAAGTACCAACACATAAACAAATAACACACACACACACACACACACACACACATATATATATATATATATATATATATATATATATATATATATATATATATATATATATAACAACATGCAATGGGTCCACAACTAAAAGACCAGATTACTCCTGAGCCCACAACATAAGTTTGGCTTGCCCTCGGGGCACACAGTTTATATCTGGCTTGCTCCCCGACCAGATCAGTCCTTGGACTGAATACCACCAAGCCCTCAGTACGAGTCTGGCATGCCCTACCCGACCCTCAACTCGTATCTGGAATGCTCATGAGCCCTTAGTATGAGTCTGGCATGCTTTACTACCCTTAGCTCATATCTGGATTGCTCCAAGGTTTTTTGGCTACCACACAGAGCAATACAACCTCAACCCAACCCACACAATATGTCGATATATAACATATACTAACATATACATATAATCATACAAACAGTATCACAGGTAGTCCTACCGATCTACCAGACTAGCATATCAAAACTAGCATGCATATCTATTCCATACCCAACATATCAACAAATATCAGCTTATCAAACCAATGGGCCGGCCTTGGTGCCTTTGACCCGTAAATATAGTGAGGAAAACTCACCTCGCAAATCTAGAAAAGATAGTAGAAAAGAATATCGTTCTGCGAGTCCACTCTACATATCACTTATACACAGGGAAAGACCCAACCTTAGGCTTCATAGCAAATACCCAAAATGCCCCTAGGGTCAAACTAGGTCAAAAGTCAACGGAAGTCAAAAGTCAACGAAAACTCAACCCAGCTGAGTACGCCCAACGTACTTAGCCTCTACGCCCCGCGTCCTCCGCCCTTGACCAAAAACGGGCAGTTGACCACCTACGCCCAACGTACTAGTGGCCATGCAAAACCTCCATTAAGTGCTTAATTCAACAAGTCCAAATGTCCAAATCTAGATCCAAGTCTAAAAAGGTGCTCCTAACCATAAAGTTTCCAACTTTATGTTTATGCATGCCTTAATAAGTCCCATAACCAAAACCCTAGTTTGTCTTAACCACTTAAGACCTCTATATCTTGCATGCAAGCACTAAATGAGCCAAGATAACATTTTTACGACTTAATGCACCTTAAATCTTATGAAAGGACAGCTCTTTTGGTCTTAGAGTAGCTTTTACTCATTAAGTCGAAGAAAATGGACTAAAAACTCATAAAACTTCACATGGCTAGATCTTAAGGAAATACAAGTCAAGATCAAAGCTTTATACCTTCTGGAGCTTCCCAAAGAGACAAAGATCCCATATCTACAAGGTTGCTTCCACACCAAGCCTCCTCAATGAATCTTCTTTCTTCCTTCAGTACACCAAGAATACACACTTAAGTTCAAAACACACACACTCAAGGGTTAGGGTTTGCAAAAACGTCTCAAAGAGAGTAGAGGCTAAATAGGTGAGGGAAATGAGGCTATAAGTATGATTATATAGGGGCTTAACCCTAAAATTTAGGGTTTCTACACCTGGCGAGTACGCCCCACGTACGCTGATGTACGCACAGCGTACTAGGGCGCGCCCTAGTACGCTAAGCGCACGTACGTACGCATGACGTTCTCCCATTCCTCCAAATTTACAATTTTACCACTAGGGCCTCCAATGGACACATTCTTTTGGACTTAGGGACCAAAATGTCATAAAAAAATTATAGGAATGAATTTAGAAGTACCTTAACAACGGGATGTTACAATTCTCCCCACTTGATCTAGACTTCGTCCTCGAGGTCTGCTGCGGCGAATAACTCTGGATAATGTTCCCACATCTCATCCTTCGGCTCCTGGCCAGGTCCACTTGGAGCCTCGCTGATGCTGCCACTGCACCCTGACCAAAGGTATTTCCTTGTTGTGCAAGATCTTCATCTTTCTTTCCACAATAGCCACTGGTCTCTCAACATAGTTCAGGAGCTCATCGACCTGAATATCATCCAAGGAAACCACTGCATCCTCATCCAATACGCACTTTCGCAGCTGCGAAACATGGAAAGTGCTGTGAATCTGACTAAGCTCCTCAGGTAGCTCCAACCTGTAAGCAACCTTGCCAACCCAGACAATCACCCAAAACGGCCCAATATACCGGGGACTCAAACTTTCCCCTTTTCCTGAAGTGTATCACACCTTTCCAAGGTGAGACCTTCAGTAATACCATATCGCTGACCTGAAATTCCAACTCGGATCGGCGCCGGTCAGCATAGCTCTTTTGCCGACTCTGAGCAGTTTGTAGTCTCTGCCTGATCTGCTGAATAAACTTCATGGTCTTAAGGACTACTTCGGTCCTTACCATAACCCTATGAACAACCTCGCCCCAACAAATCAGGGTGCGACATCTCTGCCCATACAAGAGCTCAAAAGGCAGAGCACCAATGCTAGAGTGATAACTGTTGTTGTAGGAGAACTCCGCGAGGTAGGATTCCCAACTCCCACGAAAGTCGATAACACTGGCCCGCAACATATCCTCAAGGGTATGCCTCGTCTGCTTAGTCTGGGCGTCAGTCTGCGGATGATAAGCAGTACTGAAGTGCAACATCGTGCCCAGTTCCTCATGGAACTTCTGCGAAAAACGGGAGGTGAACCGAACATCACGGTCTGAAACAATGGAGACCTGAACCCCATGGTGAGAAACGATCTCACGAACATATACATCGGCTAACTTCTCGGCCGAAGAACTGTTCCGGATAGCCAAAAAGTGGGCACTCTTGGTCAATCGATCCATGATGACCCAGATAACATCAAAACCCTTTGCCGTCCTTGGAGACTTGGTGTTAAAATCCATCGAAATCTGCTCTCATTTCTACATGGGAACCTCCAGAGGCTGCAACTTGTCATGCAGCCTCTGATGCTCAGCCTTGACCATCCTGTAGGTCATGCATCTCTGAACATACCAGGCTATATCTCTCTTCATATATGGCCACCAATAGCTCAATCTCAAATCCCGATACATCTTGGTGGCCCCCGGATGAATACAAAAGTGAGACTTATGAGCCTCCTCTAACACAATCTGTTTGTGTGACATCCCCATTTTCACGTCCAGAAAAGACCGATTTTGTTTATGCTTTATAAAAATCAGAGTACTTCTTTTAATAAAAATCTTGCGGAATTTGTTCCCAGAAAAACATGATAAATACGTTATCAAATAATTTCCGAAGAAATGTATTTTTATTCATTTTAAAACATTTGGGATGTCATCGTTAATACAGAAACATAAGCATAAACAGAAGTTACATTCATTTACACTAGTGATCTACATCTCTTTTAAATCTCTCAGTGTAATGTAACTTCATATCGACACCTGTGATACAAATAAACTGAGTGGGTCAGGTTGGGAAACCTGGTGAGTACATAGGGTTTTCAACCCACAATAATATAATTATTATGTTTAAACATCAAACGATCAACCCAATTACCCATCCCCATTATCTTCTTTACTCTTAAGGATCTACCCTAAGAATCAATTATTCCTCCTTCATTCATTCCTAAGGATCATCCTAAGGAATCGGCACGAAGTCCATCGTTGTCAATGACACAGCTGTCAAGCACAGCTGCTAGTTCTATCACTTAGGCGCAGCTGCCAGAATTGTGACATTCTATGTGAGGCGTAGCTACCAGTATTGTCCTTCGAGCATAGGTGCTAGGGTTATCTCGTTTATTGACAGTATAGTTTTCGAGAGTCCACTCGCAATACATGTCAATGGGTTTTTAGAGTACACCGGTGAACACATCGTTCACAACACCTACAGGTTGCGAGCCTGCCAGTGTTCCACTGGACTGTCTAGAATAGTCTGTGGTTGTCATCCATACTCTGCTAGATGACGGGGCCATCATTTGGCAAAGGCTTCTCACATCGTCCACCTCTCACACTTACCTCGTGGTCTATAACACCTCTCAACTCATCATCCAACTCATATTCCATCTATTACATCTACCCATGTTTTACCCAACATATTCTCGTAGATATATATACAGTTTAAATCATTTAAAACATGTATAAAATCGTTCATCCAGCATAGATAGCAAGTATACAGATAATATGCACACATAGCACGTAATTTATTTAAAATACTTCATATCTATGTGTAAGATGAAAGTAACTATGCACTCACCTGAAAAGGTGGTGATTCCGAACTCAGACAGCGCTTCGCTTCTTAAAAATAATTTCCTTCGACGAAACCTAGTATTATTACCACTAGAGTTTAGTCTATTATTCGCCGAGACTAATTAATAGTCTAGCTATTATTACTATTATATAAGTGTTAAACAATACTTATATAACCCATAATAATAGCCCAAGTATTTATTATAAGTTCCTAATAACGCTACTATAATTAAATAAACGATATATTAAAAATAGTGTAGGCGTAGCTCACTTACAGTGAGTTTTATAGAAAACCGGGATTTGCTTGGAGCAGCGTTCCCGAGCCGAAAAGCTCTTCTTCTCGGAGCCGTCGAGCACTCCGGGGCTTCCGCCTCGTGCTAGGGAGGTTCCCTAGGCTTTTCGGGGGGTTTCGAGGCTAGAGAGAGGTTCTAGAGAGAGAGTAAAGAGAAGAAAGAATGGGAAAGGTGTGAAGAAAATGAGGATGGGAGAGGTTCTATTTATAGGGTGAAAAATGGCTGAACTTGGTGCCACATGTCACCATCTAGTGGCAAGACTTGGGGAGAAAGCAATGGCCAAGATTAAGCCACATCACCCATTTTCGCACAACACACTTCCGACTTCTAAAATCCGTAACTTTCACATACGACCTCCGTTTTTGACGTTCTTTATATCCACACGTAGGTAAAAATAAGATCTACAACTTTCATTTTGACTCCGTCGGCTAATTCTCGACCGATCTTAAATTTAACCGTACGAGGAGATTATACTGTTAAATGTCCGCGTAAAATTCATAACTTCTACATACAGACTCCGTTTTCGTCTGTCTTTTTTCCGTTGAGTTCCTATTAATGAGATCTTCAATTCTCTATTAGGTCGCGTAGGCCAAAAACCACTCGATCTAAAATTCGAGTTTCGGATCGTGCACTGTTATGCCAAATCTTAGAAAATTAATAACTTCCTCATACGAAGTCAGATTTGGGCGTACTTTTTTTGCATGTTCTCGGTTTAACGTTTTCTACGACTTTCGTTTAGATCGATAAGGCTAAAAGTCGCTCTATCGTAAATTCACTATTTATGTCTCCCGGTGCCGTGCCGGTTCTGCCGTAAAACTTTGACGGGTCATAACTTCTTCGTTATAACTCGGATTTCGGCGTTCTTTATATGTACGGAAACCTTGAGACGTATTCTACAACTTGGTTAAGATTATTTATTCTAAATAATCTTTTGTCGAAAATTCATTTTCGACCCCTATTATCTCTAATTTGACTTGCCCGGATCTACGGGCGTTACAGTTTGACCCCACTAGACATCGAAACCCAGGCTCGACCACACCGGGTCAAAATCCCTTGACTATCCGTGCCAAAATTTTCAATCTTACCTCTGATCCTCTCCTGCTTCTAGTTCTCCTTCCGAACTCCCTCGGACTGAGCCTCCCTGATTAATCCCAAAAGCGGTGAAGCAACTGATATCCTCATACATATCTCCCTATCCAAAGATCCAGCCGACTTGCGGCTCAAAGCATCCGCCACCACATTCGCTTTACCCGGATGGTAAAAGATCTTGCTGTCATAATCCTTGACTACGTCCATCCACCTTCACGTCATGTTCAGGTTCGGCTGGATCAAGAATTTTAAGGCTATCAAATACTAATTATGTACAATTCTAGAGTATTCACTTAACAAATAGTTAACATTAGCATGAATTTCAAATAACACATAGCAAGCAAACTCTAAGGCAACAAGGCATATTAATTATCAGACAACTCTTGTCATGCAATTCCTGAAAGATCCTCATCCTACATAATATAATGCATTTCTAACAGATCACAAATTAATAGATATAACAAGTATGGGTATAGAGGGAACCATTTTCCTTTCTAAGCATCGACTGACTGTACGCATCATATTTTTCCTTCTTTTTATTAAATTCTTTTTCATAAAGCTTTGTAAAAAAAATCAGATCCTAGTTTGAGTTTGGAATCACACAAATGTTCATCCAAATCCCTCAAACTAGGGCTCCGATACCAACTTGTAACGTCCCAGATTTTCAAACCAAGATTTCCTTCTGAAAAACATAAGTAAAACATCCAAAACCATTTCCCATAAAACCAAAGTATCCATTTGTTTCAAAGTTATAGATTCAAGTAATGAATTGTACCAGAATAATAAAAACAATGGACGTCAAAATCATAGATCAACAACGATGCACGTGTCGTACAGTCAGGCTAGGCACTTCCCTCTAACAACATAACCACCTGAAAACATTGAATCAACAACTTTACGCATAAATCTTAGTGAGTTTGCCAATATACCACACACCACAATACACACAATTCATACAAACATGTCTCTCAAATCTCATGTTGATCTATATACAAACAAGTCTTCCAGCTCGCGTGTTGATCCTTATACAAGCAAGTCTCTCGGATCTCGTATCGATCCACCTAACGACAAATGGCTCTAGTGTCATTCTAGTCATCAACTATGGGTATCTAGGCTTACAAATATCACGTTGTTCTACCATCAACCCTAAGTAATTTAGGCTCACAAGTTACACCTCTCATACTGTTCCACCATCAACCCCTTAACATAACATATAAACATATGATACAATCAAGCAAAGTAACATACATACCAAAGTTACTACTAATATTGAAAGATCGCCTTATGGATGCATAATCATACGTAGTCGAGAAATAAGATAGACAGTCGAACATATGGTCTTACATGAGAGTAATCAATCAGAAAAGATCCATGTAATAAGGCTATATTAAGAGTTCTCAAGCTATCTAATTTAAACTATGTACAACCCTAAGGCATCCACTCAACGATCCACCAACATTAACAAATAACCCAACCAATCAAACCTGTCAATCATGCTAATACAAGACTATCCTAGTCTAGTATATAATCACATACTAACAGAACACCATCATCCTACCATACACTGGACTTATATTGTTATACATAGTATAATGAGAAAACTCAATTGAATTGGTAGTTAACGAATCACAGCTACACTCACGAACTCATACGAACCGATCTCACGAACCACCTAGATAACAAACAAAAGGTTAAACCTCTTCCTACAACTTAATCCCACAAAATATAACCTAAAGTTAAACTGGTCAAAAAACCAACAGTCAACCGGTCAAAGTTAACGGTCGATTAGTCAATGTCAACGATCAACAAGCTTCTAGTTGCGTCACAGCCACTAAATGACAAAAAGTTGCAGACTCATCCGAACATTCGCGTTGCGACCTATGCTTGGTCGCGTCGTGATTCCACTGGTGGAACCCCTTTAGTCACTTAATCTCTTCAGCTTAAGGCTTAGATCTTTAGATTTGAATCTTTAAAGTGTCTTAATGGATGAAGTTTCCAACTTTATCCATTATAATGGCTAGATCTTAGAAAATCTACATCTCTAACTTGATTACGTCCAATAAAGCTCATAAATTTGTGCATAGTTAGAAGAGGGCACATGCACACTCATCTTTCTTCTTCCTATAGGTCAAAAACATGTCCATTTGCATGCTATAGCTCTGGAGATGCTCAAACTCCAAGAACATGAGATCAAAATGACCACAAGTGACAAAAAAAAACTCTCTTAAAACTTAGATCTATGCATGAAATCGAATAAACCAAGGAATTCTGAGACTTACAATGTAAAAGAAGTGACAAGAAGGTGGATTCTTCACTGGAAAACTCTCCTCCAAGCTTTACAAACTTCCTTTCTTCCTTAAACACCTCACCAACACTTCACAAATCTCTTTAAAACATAAAAGGGGGTTAGGGTTTCGTCTCAGATGAAGGAAGCTAAATAATAAGGGAAACCCTAAAGGTTAGCACCATTAAATAGGGCCCAAGGCCCGAGACCTAAGGTTTTAGGTCGTGGTGGCTTCGCGGCGTGACCAAACACTTTTCGCGTTGCTACTTATTGATTTGGCTCACGTATTGACCCCTTAGAAGTAGTTACACACTAACTCCAAAAACCCTAAATCAACACTTAATCAATTCAACACAAAACAACACGTATCTAGAAAACGGGTGTTACACAATAATCATTACATAATAAAATTTCATATTGTTTTAGTTCATCAACATCAAATCTACTAAAATAATATCTCTTAAGCCAAGTCATTTGAAAATCTAATGTCAATAGACGTAGTGTCAAAATCATGCTTCGTCTGTGACAGTAGGTTGGCAAATGGATTAACCAAATTCCCTTCTGATTCAGATCATTTGACTGTAATGTCTATTTCTTCCACAACCTTTTGAATGTAATGATATTTCCTGGGTATATGTCATGTGCATTTATATGGCATAGGTTCTTTATCTAAAATGACTACACCCTCGTTATCATAGTAGATCTCTATGAGATCTTTAATGCTTGGAACCACACCAAGATCTCCAATGAACTTCTTCATCAACAACCATCCTTTGTGGCTTTGTTAGCTGTAATATACTCGATCTCCATTGTTGAATCAATTATGATATCTTGCTTGGAACTCCTTCAAGTCAGCGCTCCTTCATTCAATAAGAACATAGGTCATGACTATAAACATGAATCGTCTTTATCAGTTTGCAAGCTTACATAAGTCTAACCCTTTACTTTAAGTTTTTTTCTCACGTCATATATCAAGAACATCTCTTTTGTTATTCTTAAATACTTAGAATTATCTTGGACATCCATCCAATGAGCCTTTCCAGTATTGGCATGATATTGACTCATTATGTTCAAAACACACGGCACATTACCCCTAGTACATATCATGTCATACATGATTGATCCCACTACATCAACATACAAGATGCAACTCATATTTTCTAGTTCCTCAGTCAAACAATGACATTGAACTCCGCTCAATGCTAAACCACATGCCACATAGATATAAACCCCTTCTTAGAGTCACACATCTTGAATTTTTTCAAGATATTATATATGTAGGTAGTTTGGCTTAACCTAGTAAGGCATCTAGATATACCTTTATCATTTTTGAAGCCTAGAATGTATGAGGAATACATCATTAACATATAAAACAAGGAATACTAGAACACTCCGACTAGAGTAAAACAAGGAATATTTGTAAATTTGTATATAGTTTTTTCCCTAAAGTTTATAATTTTAATTATTTTTTTCAAAAAAGGAAAAAAAATATTTTTATATTAGGCTTAACAGATAATTCCAATGGTATTGACAAAAAAAAAAAAAAAACGAACAATAATTAATTTTGAAACCATAAAAACCATATGTTGAACCAAGGCTAACTAGAATACATATCATGGACACCTTCGTGGTCCACTTGGCAACAACCACTATCTGTGAACACCACCCCGTTTGTTAGTGGTCGGTAGTGTTTTGTGGTGGGGAAGACGAATCATAACGACCAATTAGTTTCTTTCTATCTCTATATCTCTTATAACTCTCACTACCTCTTTACATTTTAAATAATTAGAAAATATATTTTTTTTATTTGAAGAATCAAAAATAAGAAAAATATAATGACGTGGAGTGGTGAATATAACAACCTAAGGCTGTCCGGCATGGTGGACTAAAGGACGTGTGACGTCCTACGTGGCTAGCCAACCAATTGGTTGTGACGTGGTACCGGAGATGGAGGAAGACGACCAATTTGATTGGTTCTTTCTTCTTTGCCTCACATTTTCTCTCTTCTTTTTGCCTCTTTACTACCTCCCCACTAGTGATACCATTTCCACAACCCAATAGATTGGTTGTAGAATAGTTAAATAATGAGGTGACCTTATCTTCACTCACAAATCATACGTAAGGATACCCCTCAACCTAATATAATTGTATTTGGTGATGAGGTGACAACAATACAACACCCATCATAATTAGTGATAGATATTCCAAAAAAACCTACCAACAAGAACACTTTTATACCATGTAAATGAGGTTAGAAGAGATAGATGGTTGTTAGCCTCTCCCATTTGAACTGAGATTATCTATTTTCGTTGAACTATGCAGCAAACGAGTGCCCAAGGTAGGGGCCAAAACTGTAATTTACTCCATCATTATGTATGCGAAAAAAGCGATGCGGAAATCGGTAGAGGCGCGTGGGTATACAGCCTAACAAGAAAAGTAAAAAAAATAGAAAAAGAAAAAGGAAAAGAAAAAGGAAAGGACGATGAAAAGGACGCGTGTCAAATAAAATAACCCGCAGGTGACGGTATCAGACAGCAGCATCAGTGCTTTACTTGTGCTGTATCCAGTGTGTCAGTGTGTATGTAATTCAGAAGACATACGCTCGTGCCTTTTCCTACCTTACCCCTCTCCATTTTCACACCCACAAAACCCCTTCACATTTTTTTTTTCTTTTTCACATACACATCTGTATATCCATCTGTCTGTATTCTCTCTCTCTAACCTACATTCATCTTGTATTTCATCTTTCTCTAGACCCTTTTCGGTTTCCTCTTTGAGATTCTGATGAATTGATTATCGAATGTTGAAGCGATCTTAGGGCTTTAGCATCTTTCAAGCTGTATACTGTTCTTCTTTGCTGATTTTGAAGGTAACCACTTAGATTGATGCTCTGATTTATCTTTTTTTAATGATTTGAACTGTTCTATTGTTTGATTGCAAAGCTATCTGCTCTGATTTCGATTCTTTCTGCACTTTATTGGCTTGATTTTCGGTGATAACGATGAATTCGTTTGATTTATGCTAATTTAGCATGGGTCTTGAAAAAAACCTGCTTTTTAGGTTTAGTAATTGATGTGGTAAGCATTTTGTTAAATCTTCATCATCATCGCTGTTAAACTGATCAGTAATTTTAAATTTCTGAAACGGAGGAAGCAAACGAGAAGAGATATGGAGTAAAGATTATGTTATTTAGCTATGAAGTGATGATGAACTTATCGATGTCAAAACAGTAATCATACTTTATCAAAACGTTCTCATAGTTTATCCTAAATCAATGGTTGTGGTGAAACATGTATTCATCGGCTTTTCTCTATAGATTATCTGATCATATGTGTGTGGTCAAATTTTATCTGGCAAATTACTCGGATACAATTTTTTCTTCTGATATGTTAAAAATTGCAAGTGATGAACTTTCTTTCTTGCTTCTTGTTTACCTCAGATACTATTAGAAATGGCAGCTGAACTTGTTAATGCAGCAACAAGTGAGAAACTATCAGAAATGGATTGGACCAAAAGCATTGAAATTTGTGAATTAGTTGCAAATGATCATAGGTAAAAAAACCAAATCTTATCTTTCTTTTTGTGCATATAAATTTACTTTGTTTCTTACCATGTAAAATAGCATTGAAACTTTCCTCTTTAATATTCCCCCAATAATCTTTCCATGTTTGTATCCATAATAATTGAAGAAAAGAATGGTCATAAATGTGTGCTTTCTTTTACTTAGGGAAACTATATATAAAAACCAAAGAAAGAACATTATCAATACACCATTTACAACTTTCCACCTTATTTTTACTACTATTAATGAATTTAGGTTTTATATACTTTTCATTTTCATTTGTTGTAATTTACAGGCAAGCCAAAGATGTCATTAAAGCCATCAAAAAACGTTTGGGAAGCAAAAGCAAAGATACTCAACTATTTACTGTTATGGTAAGTTTAACTTTAACACATGTTTTTACCTTTTACACAATATAATCAACATTTTCACTTCTTTAGAGCAATTTTTTATATCTTTATAATATTTTATTCCCAGTTGCTGGAGGTGTTGATGAATAATATTGGAGAACCAATTCATACACAAGTGATTGACACTGGCTTGCTACCTGTACTTGTTAAAATAGTCAAGAAAAAGGTATATCAAGTCTTTATAAATTATAGGTTATGTAACATTTTTCATTTTTCATATTAAATTTTTTTTTTCTCTTTTTTCAGTCAAACTCCAATCTACCTGTACGAGAGAAGATATTTCTTCTTCTAGATGCTACACAAACATCTCTTGGTGGAGCTTCCGGAAGGTTCCCTCAGTATTACTCTGCATACTATGATTTAGTGGTAAGTATATATATAAGACTATATTGACTTTTGTCTTGACTTTTGACTTTTGACTTTTGACTTTTGACTTTTTGAATTTGTCAGAGTGCTGGAGTACAATTCTCTCAAACACCTGAAGTTCTTCCTAAAAACAATTCAACAGCTTCAGACAGCAGTAAAAGTAATTCAAGTAATGGTGAAGTTGTGATCAATGGACATGATAGGAGTGCTCCACCAACTGTCCCACAAGTTGTTCCTGATTCTAGGTATGTGTAGGGGTAAAATAGTAATTTTCTATGTATGGAGAATTTTGTAGACTGTAATTGGTTTTAAAGGTTTGTTTTTGTTATTGTTACTACCGTTTTTCTTCGTGAAATAGTATTATTCAAAAAGCTGTTCCTGATTCTAGGTATGTGTAGGGGTAAAATAGTAATTTTCTATGTCTGGAGAATTTTGTAGGTTGTAATTGGTTTTAAAGGTTTGTTTTTGTTATTGTTACTACCGTTTTTTTTTTTCTTGAAATAGTATTATTCAAAAAGCTGTTCCTGATTCTAGGTATGTGTAGGGGTAAAATGGTAATTTTCTATGTCTAGAGAATTTTGTAGATTGTAATTGGTTTTAAAGGTTTATTTTTGTTATCGTTACTACCATTTTTTTTTCTTGAAATAATATTATTCAAAAAGCTGTTCCTGATTCTTGGTATGTGTAGGGGTAAAATAGTAATTTTCTATGTCTGGAGAATCTTTGTTACCATTTTTTTTTTCTTCTTGAAATAGTATTATTCAAAAAGCTGGATCTGCACTAGAAGTGTTGAGAGATGTTCTTGATGCCATTGATACTAGACATCCAGAGGTATTTAAGTTTAATACTTGAATTATTATTTAATATTTGAATATTTTAATATTTAATTGTTACTTTAAATTTATTTTTTTAGCAAGCTAAGGATGAGTTCACTCTGGATCTTGTGGAACAATGTTCGTTTCATAAACAACGAGTTATGCATCTTGCAGTTACTTCTAGGTAAGATTTATGTTTCAATAAATATTTATATAATATATGTAAAAGAAATAAAATATGATTATGAAGATGCTAATTTATATTTTATTTTTCTTTTTTAGGGATGAAAAGACAATATCTCAAGCAATTGAATTAAATGATCAACTTCAAAAGGCACTTTCAAGACACGATAATCTTATTTCAGATACACCAACACCTGCAGTCAACCAAATTGACCATGAAGATCCAGAAGAAGAAGACCCTGAACAACTCTTCAGAAGGTATATTTGTAGAGTAAATTACTAAAATCGTCCCTATGGTTTGGTCAAAATTGCACGTTTGGTCCCTAACTTTATGTATGTAAGGGACGAAAAAGGCAACAAAATCAAACCACAGGGACGATCCAAGTGCAAAAAAAAAGTTAGGGACCAAACGTGTAATTTTGACCAAACCATAGGGACCATTTCAGTAATTTACTCATATTTATATTTCCAACTTATTTAATTTATATTTTTTAAAAAAGTTTAGGGTTATTATCATAAAAGACCCTATACATTAGGTTTTTTCACGGATTAAACCTTAACTTTATTTTTTTTCCTGAAAATGTCCTTGCATTTTTTCATTTTTTATGGTTTGGCACTTTTAGAAGGCTTATGAGTAATCTTCCAATTTTATACTCTTTTTTTCTTTTGGAAAACACTTGACTTTTGTTTTTTTATGAAAAAATTGAGGGTTTTTTCTGAAAAAATAAAAAATTGAGGGTTTTTTTTTTTGGAAAAAAAGGTGTTAATCTCATAAAAGATGTTATATTTTGTGTTTTTTCCTAATTAAACCTCAAATTAATTTTTAGCTTTTTTTCACTTTTTCCGATCTGGCCCTTTTAGTTATTTTTTTCCAAAAAAAATTTGTAAAATGTGAAGGTTTTTTCGAGAAAAACTAAAAAAGGTGAGGGCTTATTTGGAAGCAGTTATAGAATTTTGAGGGTTTTTTTTGGAAAAAAATACAAAGTTGAGGGCTTTTTGGAAAAAATGAAAAATACAAGGTGTTTTTCAGGCAAATTTTTTTTTTGAGGTTTAATTTGGAAAAGCCACAAAATATAAGGTCTTTTATGAAATTAACCCTTTATTTTATTTGTCCATTTTAGCAAGTTTGCCAGTAATCTTATGGTTTTAGATTTTTTTTCCCGAAAAAACCCTCAACTTTTTTTTTTCGAAAAAAATTGTCAAATGCAAAGGATTTTTTGGAAAAAAATAAAAAATTGAGGGTTTTTTTTTTTTTTTTCTCGGAAAAACTGTTTAAAACTGGAAGATTATGGGTAAACCTACTAAAAGGGCCAAATCGGTAAAAATAGAAAAATTCAAGGTCTTTTTTAGGAAAAAGGTAAAGTTGGGATTAATTTGGAAAAAAAAACAATATATAGGTCTTTTATGATATTAACCCAAAGTTTTATAAAAACTAAGAAATTGCAAACTTAACAGGATGAGGAAAGGAAAAGCGCGCGTAAGACCCGAAGCTGAAAACCACCAAACAGATCGCCCATTAGGGGTATTAACGTCTTTTCCACCAGATAGGCTTAACAGACCACTCACTTTGGAGCCAAAACAAGAACCAACCACCACCACCACTACCGCCGCCACAACCCGCCCGTCTGCCGCCGTGACAATCCCACCGCCGCCTGCAAAACATGTTGAAAGGGAGAAATTCTTTCAAGAAAACAAAAATGACGGTTCTGCCCTTGGTGGACACATGAGGGGCCTCTCTTTACACAGCCGAAATGCTAGTAGCTCTCGCAGTGATAGTTTTGACTTGAGTGATTGATGGAAAGCGATGGTTTTTTTATATTATGGTGGGAGTATATATTATGTTGAATTTGGATTTGTTTTGTTTTTTTTTTTTTATTTTTTTTTATTTTATTATTATTATACAAAATGGTGATATGTGAAAGATAGGAGATGGTGGTGAAGGAAAGAGGAGAGGGGAGGGGAGGGGATAGGACGTGTTTTATAAGTCGAATAGGAGATGTTAGAAGTGGTTAGTTCTTGTTTGTTTAATATGGGATTTGTTAAAATGTTGGATTATTTTATTTTGTGTGTTTTTTGTTTTTGTGTAAAACAGGAGGTGTTGTTTTATTAATTTTTATTTATATCTTGAAAAGATGGTGTTGGGTGATTGGGATGGGGAGTGTATTTGTTATAAGTTATAACCTAGAAATCATTTTTTAACCATTTATAATCAAATTACCTATCTTAAAAACATTGTAACTTAAGAAGAAAAAGTTCTTTGACCAAACTACCACTATTAAATATATTAAAGAAAAGGATTGACCAAATTGTCAGTAACCCTTGAATCCCATCACGTGAGCATATATACATGTTCCTAAACCTCCATTGATGTTTGCAAAAAGCATATAGCTCACTGTCGTTCACTTTCGATCAAACAATGAAGCATTTAATGTCGCACTTTCACTCACGAACAAGGCTCATTCCACCATTTTCCTAACCCACACTTGTTTAATTATAATTGCATGTTCAATTTCAATTTCGAAGAGGAAGAATTTAATTTCCACATTTGCAAATTAAGAAATCAAGAGGAGAGACTTTGATTCAAGGTTTTATCTTCTACATTTCTGATGTGTGATCTTTTTTCCATCAGAATTTGGGTGTGATATAGTTCTTAAAACATCTCAACATCAAGGATCGCTGGGGCATTTGTACTCCCTGTTTGTTTTTAATGAAGTTCTCATACATAGTGAGCTTACAATCCATGTTACCATTTTCATGTTGCTACGGCTTCTTTACATAAGATTCTTGTCTGTAATCAATATAATAGTTGCAAAAAAAAAAAAAAAAAAAACATATTTTCACAAAAAAAAAAAGATCACTCAAAAGTGCATGTGTTAATGGGTTCACATTCACTAGTGAAGCCGAGGTTATTTGACCAGATGTTATTCTTTGTTGTCACATAAATAGTTAATTATTTCTTGTTTTCATACATAGTGAGCATAGCCATGAATTTCTCAGTGGAATCAAGCTCGATAAATGATTGGGATGTGCTTACTTGTCAATATAGCAAATTAAAAAAATATGGCTTGCTCTTTCATGAATAACGCTTTATGACTTCTTCATTTAGTCGTCCGAAAATTGTATGACCATGTTTCTATGTAGATTTTTTTTTAGAGCCAAAGCAATAAATTTTTTTGCATGTCTTCTTTGATAACCGAAAGATACCCCATATTTCACTTTTATCTTGTACTTGGACGATGGTATAGTCGCAAAAATATAATCAAATGTTGGAGACTCAACCATGCTCTCCCGTGTAGGTTTTGAGATTTCATCAAGCGTGTCTGCGTGTGACTACACAAAACCTTTAAATCAGTACAAATTCATGGAAGATAGATTGAGAATAAAGTATATGTACATGTTCCATGAAACTCATGATGTTTTTATTAAGTTGTCATTCAAGATTTCGTCTGTTAACTTGTTGGTATATCAGTTAGTCTTAACAACTATTTGTTAATAACTTCACGTGTTTATCACGTGATTGATAGTTGGTTAAGCTTCTATATCAAGTTTGTGAGTGATTAGCTTGTATTAATGTTCCGCTTTACTTGTAAGATGCAATCAGTTAGTTAACAGAGAAATAATAAGAAAACAGATTCCATCTCTCTTCTTCTTCTTTCTCTCTTCTTCTTCTTTCTCTCTCTACATTTCATGTTCATGTGCATACCAAAATCAACATGGTATCAGAGCTGAATCTGATTCATGCTCAAAGTTTGATTCATCTTTTTCATTAAGATCTGTTTAATTCGTCTTCTTCATCTGTTGCTTCAATGGCGTCGACTGGAACAGTACCTGAAAGTTCTAATTCCGCTAGAACTCAAATTACTTCTTTAGATCCACTCTATCTTCATCCCTCAGATCATCCTGGTATGCAATTAGTTACCAAACAATTTGATGGATCCAAATTTTGGATCGTGGAAGAAGGCGATTACAATTGCACTATCAGCAAAGAACAAATTGGGATTTGTCAATGGTAAAGTAACTAAACCTTCCACGAATTACATCAATTTTGATCTCTGGCAACGATGCAATGACATGGTGATGTCATGGATTCTGAATGTCCTCTCTAGTGACATTGTTGAATCTGTTCTCTATTCATCCACTGATGAAGAAGTTTGGAAAGATCTTAATGATCGTTTTGGTCAATCGAATGGTGCAAAACTGTATCAACTTCAAAAGGAAATTTCAGATCTCACTCAAGGAACTAGCGATTTGGCTAGTTATTTCACAAAATTGAAGAAATATTGGGATGAATTAAGTGCTCTTTCGATCATTCCCAACTGTACTTGCTCTGCAGCTCATGAGATGCAAGAACTTCAACAAAATCAAAAGCTTATCAAGTTTCTAATGGGACTAAATGGAGATTACAGTGCTATTAGAGGAAGTATTCTGATGATGAATCCTCTTCCCACAATTACCAAGGCCTATTCTCTTCTCATTCAAGATGAGAAGCAACGTGAGGTACAATCTCCATCACATTTTTTTCCTGA
This sequence comes from Lactuca virosa, assembly GCF_052849685.1. Classification (NCBI taxonomy): domain Eukaryota; kingdom Viridiplantae; phylum Streptophyta; class Magnoliopsida; order Asterales; family Asteraceae; genus Lactuca; species Lactuca virosa. The sequence goes on from NC_136426.1 coordinate 148,625,434, forward strand.
ATCTGCTTCAATGAATACAAGATCCAATGTTACAACAAACAATTTCAAATCCACAAATGAGAACAAGAAGGGTCTATCATGTTCTTTCTGTAAGAAAAGTGGTCATACAACCAATAAATGTTATAGACTGATTGGATTCCCAAAGGATTTTAAGTTCAACAAGAACAAGGTTGTTGCTAATGTTTCTGGTCAATTTACATCACAAGATGGTCCTAAAGAGTCTTCAACTTCGACTCATTCCATGCAAGAACTCTCCAATGATCAGTATCACCAATTGTGTTCTCTATTGAGCAAGCTTAATGACAACAATGTTGGACAAGAATCTCCACAAGTCTTTGCAAATTTGGCTGGTAATGCTTTATTCTCCCAAGATATTTCTGATTATCCAATTAAATGTCATTGTCTTGAAACTAATACAATGACTTGGATAATAGATTCAGGGGCCAATGATCATATGTGTTTCAATAAATCTGCTCTTATTAATATTCAAAAGCTCAAAAATCCTTATCGTATCACTTTACCACATGGTCAACAAACTAATGCTCATGAGTTTGGGAGTGTTGTCTTAGCCGAATCTGTTATACTTCATCATGTTCTTTATGTCCCTTTATTCAAATTCAATCTTCTTTCCATAGCCAAATTGTGCAGACAATTAAGATCTTTAGTTGTTTTTTCAGAACATTCTTGTTTCTTGTTGCAGGGCCCTTCTTAGAAGAGGCCTCTGGTTCTTGGTAGACATCGTGTTGGGCTCTATTTTCTTCAATCAACTTCCAATAGCAATGAAGGAGTAGTACTTTCTGTTACTTCAACACCAAAATTTCATTCATCCGTTTTGTTTCCATCTTGTAATGTTGTTTCTAAAACAATTTCTGTATCTGTCTGGCATAAAAGACTTGGCCATCTTCCTATGTACAAGTTAAAAACTCTTGATTTGCTTAATAAATCACATTTCATTGATACTTCTTGTGATTCTTGTGAAGTTTGTTCTAAAGCTAGACAACACAAACTCCCATTTTCCATTAGTTCTATTCATACTTAACAATTTTTGAAATGATTCATGTTGATACATGGGGCCCCTATCACACTAAAACTTATGATAATCATTCATACTTTTTGACCATTGTGGATGATTACTCAAGAGCTACATGGACTCATTTACTTAGTACAAAGAGCAATGCATTTGAGGAAATCAAAGGATTTATTGAAATGATTGAGACCCAATTTGGGAGAAAATTAAAGGTCTTAAGAACCGACAATGCTTTTGAATTGGGGTCAAGTAATGAAGGGATTTCTTTTCTACAACAAAAAGGTATCATTCATCAAACAAGTTGTAGATATACCCATCAACAGAATGGAGTTGTTGAAAGAAAACACAAACACTTGTGAGAAACTTCCAGAGCTCTTCTTTTTCAGTCCAAATTACCCCTTAGATTTTGGGGAGATTGCGTTTTAACTGCTACTTTTCTTATAAATAGATTCCCTTCGAAAATCCTTCATGGTAAATCTCCATTCTCACTTCTCTATGGTACTCAACCTTCTTATGACCATTTGAGAACATTTGGATGTTTATGTTATGCTAATACTTTACAACATAACAGGGATAAACTACAACCAAGATCAATACCTTGTATTTTTATTGGTTATCCATTTGGAAAGAAAGCTTACAAATTGTATGATTTGGAAACCAAGAAGATTGTTATTTCCAGGGATGTAGTATTTCATGAAGATATTTTCCCTTTTCAACTTCACAATGACCATTCTACCCCTGTGTTTTCACCACAACCAAGTCTATCTCCTTTTGAAGATAGTATCAGTTCATCACCTGATCCATCCTCTTCTCCTTTACAAGTTCAAAATTCAACTAACAACTTTGTTCCTAGAAGATCTGAACGAGTTCCTATTACCCCTGCCCATTTAAAGGACTACATTTGTAACAATGCCTCTGTTACAAATTTAGATGATTTTTGTCCTCACTTTGCATCATGTATACACACTGTCACACACACTCATCAGCCCAAACATGTATGTTTTAGTTCTTTATCTGAACAGAGCCAACAATCTTTTCACAACATGTCTAAGATCATAGAACCATCTTCTTATGATGAAGCTGCATCAATCCCTGAATGGCAAGAAGCCATGAATAAGGAACTTGAAGCACTTGAAGCTAATAACACTTGGACTTTAGTTGATATTCCTAAAGGAAAGAAGCCCATCAGTTGCAAATGGGTTTACAAGGTTAAATACAAGGCTAATGGGGAAGTGGAAAGATATAAAGGAAGATTAGTTGTGAAAAGGGTTCACTCAAAAAGCTGGAATAGATTACAATGAAACTTTCTCTCCTATGGTGAAAATGACAACAATCCGGGTATTAATTGCAACCGCTGTAAAGAAAGAATAGCCATTATATCAACTAGATGTGAATAATGCATTCCTTCATTGAGAATTGCATGAAGAAATTTACATGAAACCTCCTCCTGGTTTAAAACTTATTAATTCACATCAAGTTTGTCTTTTACAGAAATCCTTATATGGTCTTAAACAAGCATCTAGGCAATGGTATGAAAAGTTGACATTTGCTTTAAAGACTAAAGGATATCAGCATTCAAAGAATGATTATTCATTATTTTTCAAACATGATGACAAGTATGTTACATTTGTTGCTGTTTACGTTGATGACATTATGGTGACGGGCAACAATGAAGAAGAAATTACAAGTTTAAAACAATTCCTTGATTCTACCTTCAAAATTAAAGATCTTGGTCATTTAAATTTTTTCCTTGGCATTGAAGTGTTATATTCTGATTTGGGGGTGATTCTTACACAAAGGAAATTTGCAAATGAAATTTTGAAAGAATTCGATTGCAATGGAACTGTTGCTTGTCCTCTTCCAACCAATTCCAAACCACTTTTAGGACAAGGGGAAGTTTTGGAAGAACCGGAACTTTACAGGAGACTTGTGGGCAAGCTTAATTTTTTAGTCTACACTAGACCCGATTTGGCTTTTGCTGTTCAGCATCGAAGTCAATTTATGTCTGATCCAAGAAAGCCACACCTTGATGCTGCTAAACATGTTCTAAAATATATCATAAATGATCCTAATCAAGGTTTATTGATGAACAAGTCCAATGATTATTCGTTACAAGCCTACTATGATTCTGATTGGGCTTCATGTCCTCAATCTAGAAGAAGTGTGATAATACTTCTTGGAAACAACCCCATTGCATGGAAGTCAAAGAAACAAACTACAGTTTCCTTATCCTCTACAGAAGCAGAATATCGTAGCATGCAAAGAGTGACAGTTGAATTGGCATGGTTGACTCGTTTATTGCATGAATTTACTGTCCCAAATGTTACTCCAGTCGAAGTCAAATGCGATAGTCAAGCTGCCATTCACATTGCCAAGAACCCTGGATTTCACGAACGGACAAAGCATGTTGAGTTAGATTGCCATTTTGTCCGGGAAAAACTTCAAGATGGTTTAATATCCTTAAAACATGTCCCTACTAATCTTCAACTTGCAGATTTATTCACAAAATCATTACCAAGCAAGCAACATCATTTTCTATTAAACAAATTGGGAGCTCAACACTCTCCAATTTGAGGGGGGGGGGGGTGTTGGTATATCAGTTAGTCTTAACAACTATTTGTTAATAACTTCACGTGTTTATCACGTGATTGATAGTTGGTTAAGCGTCTATATCAAGTTTGTTAGTGATTAACTTGTATTAATGTTTCCGCTTTACTTGTAAGATGCAATCAGTTAGTTAACAGAGAAATAATAAGAAAACAGATTCCATCTCTTTTCTTCTTCTTTCTCTCTCTACATTTCATGTTCATGTTCATACCAAAATCAACATAACTTGTCACCATTCAAATCGTCTTTTAGCTTGTTGTCATTCGATAAATCACTAGTCACATTAGATAACTCAATGAACGTTGTTAAAAATAGAAAATCATTTATCAACATAATAATTAAGCGAAAAATCAAAATTTAGAATTTGCAATCAAAATTAATTATTACAAGTTGAAAAACCAGAAATAGCTTATCGAGATCAATTGACATTGTGTAATCATGTGTTGGTATATACGACCAATGTTGATTTGATGTTACAATTGCATAGTGATGTACGACCCTTGCATATTTGAAGTGTGTATACATAATTAGGCTGATTGAATGTGTGATGATCTAACATGTGTGTAGACTGTGTGAATGTATCTACATTCGTGAACGTTAGTATGGATGAAAATAGGGAGGGGTTGACTATCCATGTACCCATCCCGAGTATTTAACCTCATCCTCATTCCCGACAGATGCAGGGAATCAAATCCTCCCCTCCTTTAGATTTTGGGCTTTTTCCCGGCCCATCGCCGATCTATCAAAATAACAAACTCTACTTACGCAAAAAAAATAATTTCAAGTTTAATAAGCAATCAAAACCAAAGACCATAATCAGATTGTGTTTATATCAATCATAAAGATTAACAAGCATCAAAACGAAAAATGACGATTTGGTATACGAACCGTTGAACGAAGTGACAATTGATGAACTTTTGAAATTGTGAAAGTAATTTGGCATGCGAACTATGTCTCTCTGATTGTCTAATACATATCAATTCATGCTAAGTGGACTTAATTCAAATTATATATATATATATATATATATATATATATATATATATATATATATGAGCTTAGGGAATATGTGGCTGTCATGTATCTAAGCTTATATATAGAACCCTCCAAACAATGTAGTTTTGATCCATTTATATCCAAACTAATCATGATATCTCTTTTACTATTCTTCCTTAATCATGTGACTTACTAAATCGATCAAATTTATGTTCTTTTTCTTCATTGTGTCTAAGAACATAAAGTATTAAAAGTCGTGACCATTTAATCAACCTTACTAAATTCTAAATGAAAACTAATAGAATAAAAGATAAAAGAAGAACATGTCATAACTCAATCAAGCTTTTCACAAAATCATTGGATATAGTTTTTCAATTGAAATACAAAACGCTTGAGTTATATTCGTTAAAAACTATTATTATTTTTTTTATAAACTTCAATAATTATTTGCAATAAAAATATATATACTTGATTTTTTTCATTCCATAATTGAATTTAATTCAATAGTATTCTATTAAAAAAAAACTAAGATAAAATAAAATTGGGGATTGGTAGACCTGACTCCGGTCCCATCCCCAATTTTAACTTCATGGGGATCCCCTTTACCATCCCCGATATCCGTTTTTGCAGGGAATACCTGTCCTCGATTGGGGTACATCAACCGGGTTCCCCATTGGATAGAGTAAAGTTTTCATGTCTAAACAATAAACATGAGCCGATTTTGTTCCAAAAAGGTTAGAGGCAATGTTATCAGTTTAGTTTTTGTTAAAAAGGTTTTAATATCAAGGGAACAATATAGTTAATTTACTACCTTTCTTTAAATTATTAAGGTTAGATCATAATGTAAAAATTGATTATAATATATTTAAAAGATGTTAAAAAATTATTTAGACAAATACAATATTTTAAAGGTTAAAAATGAAAAATATGATATTTTGTTTTTAAACCGGACACAAAAAATGATATTTTATTGTTTAACAAGGATATATATGAAATTAGCCCCTCAACCCCTCAACTAAATGATTATTCTGCTTTGACATCTATTTTAACCTGATATGGATTTCTTATAAAAGAAAAAAATGATTACTCTAAAGCTGATGTGTTTGTTATACTTCTAGTAATTATGTGCATGAAACAACCAGTGTTAGGGTTTTTGAAAACAAAATTTAGGATTAAGAATTGTGGTAAAATGCAATACGTTCTAGGGATTGAAGTTTTGGAAAAATATACTGGAATTTATTTCTCTAAACAAAAGCATTGCTTCAGAAATTTTGGTTGGTGGGGTGCAAGTATATCAACACCCTAAATTTAGCCATAAGTAATCAATGAATTAATGATAATGATGTGCTGGACAATATCACGGAGTAGCGGCAACTTAGTAGGAAACTGATTTATTTGACTATCACGAGGCATATCTCATGTTTTCCATACACAAAACACAATACTTGAGTTAATTCATTAAGTGTCACAAAAATCACATGTAAAGTTAGTCATTTGAGTATTAAGATTAAGATATATTAATATTCTTAGTCAAAATTATGTTTGTTATATTTGTATATTCTCGAACCACTTGTTTATTCTTTGCATTTAGCCAGTGTAACCTTATATAGTATTTCTAATTAGGTGTAAGACCCATGTATTACATGAGTTAATTAAAAAAAAATTAAATATAAATATCTAAATATTTAAGAAATTTGAATTTATAAAAAAATAAGAAAAATAATGAATTACTAAAATTGATTTTTTTATCTTTTAAATTTAAATAAATAAACAAAATAAAGTAATGAGCTTTAATTTGAGAATTTTGAAATAAGAAAGCAAGTCCATTAATGAAATTGATATTCATTTATTACTACATTTATTGTAATTATCACATTAAAGTATTATGTGAAATTTATTAAAATAGAAAAACTCATAAAATGTCATGTGGAAAATAAATTAATTCAAAATAACCACAAAATGACATTTGGCAAATTGAATAAGAGTGTGACAAGTGACAAAAAAAACTCTTCATTTATTAGAGTAGAAGATGTGAAGATATCGATTATGAGAAAATTATTGTTAACATGAGAACCTTAATCCAATCCTTAGCCTTAATACAATCTTTTTCTATCTCTCTTTCCTTCTTCTCTCCCCTACATCGAACCCTAAAACAGTCGGTGAATCCCCTTTGTCGTCGATGTTCTTCCTCCCTCTCAGTTTGTTTTCTTGCTCATCACTATTTCTTTTGTAATGGTGGTTGCCACCATTGAAAAACCTTATGGAATCACCAACATATGAACATACATTCCTCTTATTATTGACCTAAAAATTTTGAATTACTATGCATGACGTGAACTTTTTAAAACCCACAACAATGTTAGATATAGGGTTTCAGAATAACAATTAACACTTGGATAATTTATAGGATCGTATTTGCAACACTTTTTGAAATCGGTAATTTGTCCCTTACTTTATCTTATGCCATGTTGCATTGGTAGAAACCCCTTTCTTGGAATCATGCAACTTGAACTTCTTTAAGATTTTATCCAAGTATGTATTTTTGCTATGTCCTATTAGACGTTTTGATCTATCCTTATAAATCCTTATACCTAATTTATAAGGTGCATCTCCTCGGTCCTTCATAGCGAAACATTTCCTAAGCCAAGTCTTCACACTTTGAAACGTTAGGATATCGTTTCATATAAGGATTATATCATTGAAATACAAGACCAGGAAGACTATAATATTCCTACTAGATTTGACATACAAACATGATTTCATCTTCACTTCTAGAAAATCAAACTCGCTGACCTTTTCATGAAAGCAAAGAATCCAAATGCGAGATACTTGTTTGAGTCAATAGATGGACCTTTCAAGCTTACATGCTCTATTTGGACCGAGAGCAAAGAGAACTCCTCTAGTCAAAAAGAAAGAATCACTCACCTCACGAGGCTGGGTGGATACTTAGGATCTATGAAACCCTCAGGTTGTGCCATATACAAATCCTGTGCGAGATTTCAGTTAAGGAAAGTGGTTTTCACATCTATTTGTCATACTTCATAGTGATAGAAGTTAGCTATGGAAAGTATTATCCTAATAGACTTGATCTTGGCTATCGATTAGAAGGTCTCCTTATAATTAATTCCTTGAGTTTAAGTATAACCCTTCACAACCAACCTTGCCTTGAATGTGTGCACATTCCCATCCATGTCGATCTTCTTTTTGAAAATTCACTTATACTCAACCGTTTTAAGGCCAAGTGTCGGATCAACCAAATTATAAACTTGGGTATCATACATGGATTAAATTTCGCTCTCCATGCTCTCCTTCCATCGGGAAACCTCTGGGCTTGCCATCACTTCCTTTTAGTTGGATGGCTCATCCACACTAGACAATTGTAACACCCCATGATCCAGATTGGTTAAGCTTACTTATATCAAGAACAAAAAATAGAGTTTTGGAGGAAACTCTATGCCACGACGTGGCCAAGGAAGGCCACGACGTGACATTAATTATTTGACCACATGACTTTTGGATCGCCACGGCATGGCCAAGGAAGGACACTGTGTGACAACTGATCAATCCCAAGCCCATGACTCTTTTAGGGTTCCCTTCATATTTAAACCCCTCTAAGTCATTTTTAGGGTTCCTTATCAGCCTCCACCACCCTCAAGTTTCAAAAACCCTAACCCTAATTCCTTTTTGTGTGTGGTGAGTCTATTTTGGAGATTTTGGTTTCTTGTAAAGAAAGAGGAAGCATTAGAAAGGATTTGGGTGCTTCTTGGGTGAAGTAAAGATCTCTTTTGTGTACCTTTTGACATTTTTAAGTGTCTAAGTTCCTTGCTTTATGACTTTTGGTGGTTAGATCTTGAATATTATTCCATGTTCCTCATGTTTGAGCAAGTTTGGAGGGAATGAACTCATAAAGTTGGCAAATTTATGACTCTCCCGAGTCCCAAGAGCATCAGGTGTTGGGCATCTAGTATTTGGTTTAATTTCTTTTTATTTGCTTAATTTTTGCTCTTTAGAGCTCAATTTTGACCTAAAATGGATCTTAGACATGTATTGGACATAGATGTCTATAAATCTTCCACCTTTATGATAGAAACCCTTTTAGAGTGGTTGGTTTAAGCATTTTTTTTCAGATTTAAGGACTTAACGCTTAAGACATTATGGATTTTGGCTTTATTTGGAGTTAGGGTTTGAGATCTTGATCTCTTTGGGTGTCTTAATGGATAAAGTTGGAAACTTTATCCATTTAGACCATAGTATAGACCAGATCTGAGCTTTACAGCTCTTGGAATCAAAGAAAGTAGCTTAATTGTAACATCCCAAAAATGCAACCCAAAAATTTTTGTTTTAACATTACTAAAACCACACCATCAAATGTTATATAATAAAACCATGCATCGCATGTCTCAAAATGCCATAATAAATGTATCAAATCAAACTGAAGTCAATATCATATCAAAATATTTGAATAAAACTCCCAGGATAAAACTGTAATTGTGGTGTGTGTCATGCTATCATCCTGAGCTCTTCCCCTTGCTAGCGGAAGTACCTGAAACCAAAACTGAAACTATAAGCACGAAGCTTAGTGAGCTCCCCTAAACTACCACATACCATACATTAACATATCTACTAACATAACACATAAACTTCATACTGCATTGGACCGAAGTCTTGAACACATAACACAAAGACATGCTTGAATCACAAAGACATCAAGCACACTGAACTACTGAATCAGACCGAATTCTGGAACTACTACTGACTAAACGGGATAACATTGTGGCCGTAGACCCGTTCCTACTGGAAGGAAAACTCACCTCGTAACGCTGGCTGCTGAGATGCTAAATCTGGAACTGGTTGACTGCTGCTCCGGAACTCCCCGACTACAATCCCATAAACACTAAATCAGATACTGATAACTGTTCTCATGGTAAAATGACTATTTTACCCCTGGTCAAAGTCAACTTCCTGGTCAAAGTCAACTTTTAGTTGACTGGACTCGCCGAGTTGGGCCGCCAACTCGCCGAGTCCCCGACACCTTTTCTAATCATCTACTCGCTTCAACTCGTCGAGTTTGGCAACAACTCGACGAGTTCTTCTTCCATACTAACGTCCAATCTAACTTCATTTGACTCGCCGAGTTGTATGAACAACTCATCGAGTTCTCCTTCATCTTATGAACACATCCAGTCTATGACTCGCCGAGTTGTATGAACAACTCGTTGAGTCTGTTCTTGAGGCAAGAAGATTGCCTTGGACTCGCTGAATCTCCTGCATGCCATTACTATACAGTCGATTCTAGTCAACTTCAGTGCATCTAATTCATAGATCTGGGCTTCTAAGGCTGGTTTTGCACGTAAAGTTTCCAACTTTACGTGCATGCACACGAGAATGGGGATAAAACACCAAAATCATCCAACACTAAACACTTAGGGTTTGGAACAAGGCTATATTTGCATAAAGGTAGCTACATAGAGTTCCTAGAGCTCAATAACATCCAGATCTATGGTCTCCATCCTAAGGAGAGCTCAAATCTCGAGTTTAAATCATATAAAGCTCCAAAAGAGACATAAACAGTCATAAAAGAGGGTTTAATGGAAGAATAAACAAGGTAATAACTTTATTACCAGAATATGAAGCAGATGGAAGCTAGCTCTTGGATCTCCTTTCTCTTCTATTGATATTTTTTCCTTCCTTCCCTTCTATAACTCCCAAGCTATCACAAAACACTCAAGCTCAGCAATGGGGACTAGGTTTCTACAGAGAAATGCTCTAAAGGTGTTGGAGGCTAGGGTGGGAGGCTATAATGATGTTTAAATAGGGTACAGACCCTGGGATTTAGGGTTTCTTCCAGACAAGCGGACTCGCCGAGTCCGGAATATGGACTCGTCGAGTCGCCAACTAAAAAACGCGTTCAAATCCCGTCTCTACTCGACGAGTCGGGCTACTGACTTGTCGAGTTCATCTTAAGGAAGGAAAATAATATATTTAAATCACATACCAGAAATGGGGCGTTACATTAATCGATTAAGTTCCTGGAAACCCAGTGCTCACGACGTGGCTATAGGTCGCCACGGCGTGACGACTGGGAATTTCTCGTATGTTTGGCTGGGTGAAGGCCACGACATGGCAGTTAGCTAAAGTCAACTCTGTCTGTTGACTTGTAGCATAGGTTAACTTTTGTTCAATCTCTATTTTTAGAAGGTAGACTTAAGGTTTGCCTTATGTGGATTGTTAGTTGGTGTTTAGTATCCATCTTTAGGCAGTGAGAGTTGTTAGTTGTGATCGGTGTGGCGTTGCACGCGGTTTTAGTTAACATTGTGATTTCAGGTGAGTCTCCTTACTGTACATGGGGGTAGAAGGCATCAATGCCAGCCTACTGGTTTATATATATAGGAAGACCATGGGTGGCTCCTAAATTTTGTATGAAAGACCTAGAGGTGGCTCTCGACAAATTGTATGCAAGAACATGGACCGGACCTTGACAGTTATGTGTAGAATGCTAGTTGTCTTTATGATACTTGCATGGAAGACCAGGGAGGTGGCTCTTGGCACTTGTTTGTAAGACCCGAGTTTTGGCCCTCGGACTGGCAAGGAAAGGCCATGATATAACTCATGGCATAATGGCAAGACTATGCTTGGCATATATGTATGTATGGTATGTAACACCTATTTCTTGAGGAAGGTTGGCTAAGACTTAAGGAATCAAATATGGATTTTTGGAGCAAACCCTCAGCCACGACGTGGGCATGGATGCCCACGACGTTGCGTAAAATCTAGTAAACATATGTTTTAGAGGGCCACCATGGAGTGACAATGGATAGTCATGGCGTGGCAGTAGTAGCAGCCCAAGCCTATGTATTTTAGGGTTTATCCCATATTTAATCCCCTTAACTCCCATTCCAGGTCACCTCCTTCGGCCTCCATCTCCCCATTACGAAACCCTAGCCTCATTTCCTTGATTTTGAGCTTAGTGACTAGTATTTGAGGTATTTTTCTTTATTTGGTGGAACTTGGAGAAGAAGGTGGTTCATTTTGGTGCAAGGAAGAAAGTAGCAAGCTTGGATCCAAGATTTTCTTCACATTTCTGAGTTATTAGAGTGTATTCGTGGGAGCTAGCAGTGCAGAAAAGGAAACGCATCTCAATGTTTTAGGGTCCTTCATTCATGTGAGTTTTGCCTCATTGTACCTGTGGGTCGAAGGCACCAATGTCGACCTACTATTTTTGGTTATTAATTAGTAGATGGATGCCATAGGGACTGTATGTAGTCATGTAGGATAGACTGAGGACTCTTGATCTAGGTTTTCTTGCATGTTCCTTGTTTGGTTGTGGCTCTAGAGTATGATCACCCGCCCGTGTGTCTATCTCACCTCTGAGTATATATATAGTTATGCATTCCTTCGATTGTTGGTTATATATCATTATGTATAGTATGTTGTTGTGTTGTGGTGATTTGCTCGATCTATGTATATATCTTAGTATGGTAGCATGATGTAGTAGTGGTATGCTAGTTAAAATGCTTGTAGACTGGTTATCATCTAGTAGAATGCCCTAGGGGTTGTGTGTAGTCATGTAGGATAGCCTAAGAACTCTTGATCTAGGCTTTCTTTCATGTTCCTTGTTTGGTTGTTGCTTTAGAGTCTGATCATCTGTTCGGGTGGCTATCTCACATATGGCTACTTGTAACATCCTGTTTCCTGTCATTTCTTATTTTAGGGTCGTGAGTTGGAAGTCGATTGTGTAAGGATTTGGGCCTTAAGGAGGCGAAGTTTAGTCCTTGTGGAAGGAGGTAATGATAATTAAGAGATTTAACCCTTGAATTGTGTTTTGGGCCGAAGGGTTAAAAGGGAAAAGTCCTAGGCCAGTTTTTTGCATGAAATATGGATTTTAGTTTGAGAAGTTTTTAATCCAAGATATTTAAATAATATTGTGGGGAACTTCAACACCTTTATGTGGTTATAAAGATCGTCGAAATCGGAGTTAGAACGAAGAAGTTATGATTATTCGAAGATAGGGAGGTTTGGGTTTAGTCTAATATGCTGGGAGTACTAGACCTAGCCAATCGAGGAGACCTAAACTAGTACGTTGGTCATAACAGGTGTACGTTGGGCGTACGCGATCAGATGCCGAACCCTAATTTGAGGGGTTTGAGTGCTAGTTAAGCTCCTTAACTCTCCCAAACCCTTTCCATTTTCAGCCTCCACCTTTCAACGTCCTCCCTTGAAACCCTAATGTAACGCCCTAAATCAGGTATGGATTAAACCTCAAAGAATTCCTATTTTGACATAATTGGTCCCTTGAGTACGTTGGGCGTACTTATAGTACGCTTAGTGTACTCTGCATGAAGGATCGCATAGGAGCCTTACGTACCCTGGGCGTATGTAAGGGTACGCCGAGCGTACGCAACAGAGGGCCAAAACCCTAAATCTCGGACTTGTACCCTATTTAAACATATTTTTGCCTCTTGGACCAAACCCTATCAGTCTCTTTAGCCTCTTTTCGTCTGCCTTCAGCTGAGATATTGTGTGTGAGGGTTTTGAGCTTAAGGAGTAGGTTTTTGTGGCCATTTTAGAGTTCTTTCAAGAAGAGGAAGTGGTCAAGCAAGCTTGGGATGGTTTGGTGCTTCAAGAATCTGCATCTTGGTCATCTTGCAAAGCTTCTGGAGGGAAAAAGCTTGCACATTTCCATTTAAATCTCTAGATCTAGCTAGGGTTTTCTAGTTTTGTCCCTTTGGTTGATTTTGGACCTCCACTTGTGAGTTAAGAAACTCCAGAAGATGGGAATGACAGATTCAAGGTCCCTTGGTCCTTTAGTATCATAAAAATGGAGTCTTGATGGGAGTTTTGGCCTCATGCATGGGTTAAAGGCCTTGGAAATGTCTTAATGGAGGTGTTGGGTGTATATGAGGCATGCCAAGGAATAAAGTTTCCAACTTTACGCCTTAGGACGTCTTAACAAACTTAGATCTGGCTTTTGGATGTAAAGGAATCGAGTATTAAGCACTTAATGGAGAAAGTGCTTAACCTGGTAGTACGTTGGGAGTAACCCAGTGTACGTTGCGCGTGCCAGGATAGTACGCCAAGCGTACGCATCACAGTTGGGCCTAAATCTGTTTTGGGCCTTTGAGGTATTGGGCCTCATTTGGTTATTGGATATGGTTGTATTATGGGAATTATGGGTCATTTCATATGTTATGGGCCATAGACATATTGATTGGGCCTTATTGGGCCGATAGGCCCATTAATGATCTTGGACTTGGACTTTGGGGCCCATTAACAAGGGAAGGATAATTGGGCCTCATGGAGGGGTTTGGAGTTTGGGTTTCCTTTGATTAATTAAAGTCCTAACATTGATTATTATTATTATTCAGCACGAGAGGTTACAAACTGTTAGGAGAGCAACTTTTGTATTTAGCTGACAGAGGTGAGTCTTTTCACCATACCCATGGGTCTAAGGCACCAAGGCCGGCCCATTATGTGATTATGGCATATGTGTTAGTCTTTATATGATTTGATATGATATGTGATTGTGTGTTTCGCATGGAAGACCCCGGGGGGAGCCCGTGGCATTGGATGTAAGACCATGTGGGGTAATCCATGACATTCCTAGGTAAAGACCATGTGGGGTACCCCATGACATTGGATGTAAGACCATGTGGGGTAGCCCATGGCAGTCCTAGGTAAAGACCATGTGGGGTAGCCCATGGCATTCTTACAGGATTTATGTATGCATGGATTATGTGATATGTGTGTAGCTTTAATTAGCTAACAAGATATGTGTATGTGTATTGTGTGTGGTGTGCTCTGGGGAACTCACTAAGCATTTTGCTTATTGGTTTTTGATTTGTTTTAGGTACATCTGAGCCCAAGGGCAAGGGCAAGGTGTGATGGCGCGACGTGTACTCTATTTCTCTTTCACTGATATGTTTTGGGGACACTCTGATGAATTAAATAAACTTTTAATGAATGTTGATTTTGAAAACAATTCTGTTGGGATTCATGGTTCATGTAAATGTGTTTTATTAATTAAAAATGAAAAATTTCTTTGTAAAATTTGGGTCGTTATACCTAACCCTATTTTGAGCCTTGTGAGCAAAAAAAAGGTGTTTTTAAATGATTTGGAGTTTTCTTGGTGCATCTTAGAGAAGAAGGAGCTAATTGGAGAAGTGTTTGTTGAATTAGAGCTTGTAGATCCATACCTTTTTCACCTTGATCTTTCTTCTAGAGGTATAAAGTTTTAATCTTGATGATGCATTTGTTAAATCTAGCTACTTTTAGGTGTTATGAGCTTTTGGTCACTTTAAGTGCATAAAGTTTAGATCTTGAAAGTTGGTGACCTTGTTATGGATAAAGTTGGAAACTTTATCCATCTAAACATCATATTAATTTAGATTTGAAGTTTGGAGACTTGTACTTAATGGATTAAGTTGAAAAAGATGCACTTTTGGTCCTTTTGAAACATAAAAGACTAGATCTTGGTTTCTTGGACCATTCTAATGGATATCCTTCAGCTTTATCCATTATGGAGCTTTTAGGAACCCTAAAAATATGATATTTGTCCTTCAATCCCTTCCATGAAAGATTTAAGATGTCTTAATGGATAAATAAGTTAGGGTTTTAGCTTTTGGACCTTTTCTGGCCATGGAAAGTCATAAAGGTGGAAACTTTATGACTTAATTCGATGTTGAGTCTAGATCTGAGCTCTGGAAAAAAGGTCTTAAGGGATTAAGCACTAAGGAGGGAATTATCTTGGACATATGTACGTCGGGCATACCTGAGATTATGCTCACATACTGGCCCTGAATCACGTACGTTGGGCATACGTGGAGTATGCTGGGCGTACTCAACTGCCTTGGACTTTGACTGTTGTTGACTTCCGTTAACCGTTGAATTTTGACCAAGTTTAACTTTGGGTAAAACTTGAGGATTTTGGACTATTTATTAAGATTTTATCCGGTTCTGGTGTTAGTGGATTCGCGGGTGCAGGCAGTGCATAAAAAAGGATCATATCGCAGTGTTTCAGGGTTCTTCGATTCAGGTGAGTTTTCTTCACTGTACTTATGGGTTGAAGGCACCAATATCGGACCACGAGATTATGTATTCTGGTATATAGGGTGTTGTTATGCAATAGTGATATGTTAGATTTGTATCCTGGTATATAAGATGTTGTTATACGGTAGTGATTTGTAGATTTGCCTGTTAGTTTGTTGACTAGTTATATGATTATCTAGTATGGTTGGGTTGAGGCAATCCTACTCTGCGCGGAAGTCAACAAACCTGGGAACAATCCAGACCTAAGTTGTGGGCCAGTACGGCAAGCCAAACTTATGTTGTAGGCTACAAGCCAGACATAAGTTGTGGGCCAGTAAGGCAAGCTAGGCTTATGATGTGGGCTCGGGAGCAAGCCAGACATGAGTTGTGGGCCGGAAGGCAAGTCATAATCATGTTGTGGGCTCAGAGGTAATCGAGTTTGTTAGTTGTGGACCCAATATGCATGCTCTTATATGTTTGTGTGGTGGTATTTATTGGGAAACTCACTAAGCTTCGTGCTTATAGTTTTAGTTTATTGTTTTTTTGAAAGAGAGTTTTAGTGTATTGTTTCATGTACTTCAGATGATCATGGCAATGCGAAGGAACGATCGTGCATATCCATTGGATTTTATATTATTGGATTTTGGAATACTCTGATTTATGAAATATACTTTTGAAACAATGTTTTTGTAAACAATTATTGTCTTGGGGTTGTTTTGGAAAAATGAAAATTTTACCATGATTTTTGGGATGTTATTCTATTTATGGTTACGCATTTCATGGAGGTTAGCTGGTAGTGAAGTGATGTGTAGTGAGAGATCTAGTAGGTGGTAGCGAGCTGTATAATTGATAACTGTCTGTATTATGCGCCTACTTGATCCTTGTTTGTTATATGTTGACATATGGTGGTAGTGGGTTGAGGTGGTCCTGCTTTGTGCTATAGGCCAAGATACTTGGTGCGGGCCAACCTTAAGGTTTAGTCGTGGAGTCTTGGGAAGAGCGGTTGGGTTGAGGTGGTAGGCCAACAAACCCTGAGTATTCCAATCTAATGATTGATTGGACCCGTTGCATGTTGGCATTTTAGTCTGATGACTGATTGGGCATGGGCATTCCAATTCGATGATTGTGGGCCATTATGTATGCTTGCATGTTTATTGTATGTGATATTTTAGGGGAAAATCACTAAGCTTTGTGCTTACCCAATTGTTTATGTTTCGGGTTCTATCGGTGATCGTATGAAGGCGAAGGCGGGACTGTACACATGCATCAGTAACATTGAGGATGTCGCGTTATTTATATTACTCTGATTTTTGATAAATGTAACTTGGAATAAATGATTTTCTTAAAATGGATTTATAATCGTAAACTTTTACCTTAATAAAAATAAAAAATTTGGTTGTGAAAATTGGGATGTTACATGGTATGTGGTATTTTGGGGAACTCACTAAGCTTTGTGCTTACAGTTTTATGTTCATGGTTTCAGGTACTTTCGGTTCGGAAGGGAAGGACCCGCCATGACTACACAACATCCCCTAATTTTTTTTGCAATGGAAACTTATGATCTTCACTCTGATTTTTAGATTAATACATTCACTTTGACCAATTTTGGAACAACTCATTTGTATGGTTTATTGTTTAAAAACGAAAAATTTTCTATGAATTTTTGGAACGTTACACCAATATATGATCACAGATCAATACATCTCCTTATGTGATAATATAAAACCATATAACTTAGGAGGAAAATGAACAATACTGGACATGCGAAGAAGAGGAGTAGGAGATATGTTAGTTTTTTTAACAGGTTGTTCTACCTCAGGTTGAGTGTTAGTGTCAACTATAGGTTCTTCTGTGACATCCCCAATTTCACGGCCAGAAAAGACCGATTTGTTTATGCTTTGTTTTTAAAATCAGAGTAATTGTTTAAAGAAAACTGTTGCAGAATTTGTTCCCAAAACAAAATATGATAAGAATTTATCAAAGCATTTCTTAAAGAAATGTATTTTCATTATATAACAAAATCTCGGGATGTCATGTTCCGATACAGACACATAAGCATAAACAGAACTTACATTTATTTACACTAATGATTTACATCTCCTTTAATCTCGCAGTGAAATATGTCTTCGTATTGATACCTGTGATACAAAGAAAACTGAGTGGGTCAGGCTTGGGAGCCTGGTGAGCATATAGTGTTTTCAACCCACAATAATATAATTATTATATTTAATCATCAAATAATCAACTCAATTACCCATCCCCATTATCTTCTTTTAATCTTCCCTAAAGATATTATCCTAAGGGTCATCTCATATATCATATTTACCTCTCATCTCCTTACATCTTATTTCCTTATATGTTTGTTCCTAAGAACTTTTCCTAAGGATCATCGCCTACATCGCATAGAAAATACTAATTCGGGGATCACTCCCTCAATATGTGTCTAGTAAGGGTTACGGTATCATCGCATGATTATGCAGCCACAACATCGCCTGGACTCATAAATCATCATAAGGGTTAGACTATCATCGCATGAATACGCAGCCACAACATCGCATGGATTCATAAATCATAATAAGGGTTAGACTATCATCGCATGAATACGCAGCCACAACATCGCCTGGACTCGTAAATTATAATAAGGGTTAGACTATCATCGCATGAATACACAGCCACAACATCGTCTGGACTCGTAAATCATAATAAGGGTTAGACTATCATCGCATGAATACGCATCCATAACATCACCTATCTATCATCACCTAATTATCATCACCATTATATCCTTACCTATCTCTTATCTCATTATTTCATCACACACCAACTATTTCATCTACCCATGTTCTACCCAACATATTTGTAGATATAAATTACATATACAGTTTAAAACCATTTAAAAACTCATATAAAACATTCATTCAGCATCCATCTCAAGTAAACAAACAATGTATAAACACATAGCACGTATTTCATAGCAAATACTTCATATCTATGTGTTAGAAGAAAGTAACTACACACTCGCACATATAAACAACAATATACTTAATACATTCAAACAATACTTGTATTATTATCGTGTTTATGAAAGGGACTATACACTCACTTGATCAGAAGATGATCGGACAGCACTACGGCTCTAAGAGTAGTACTTCTTCGGTGAAACCGGGATCACTTCGCACACCGGGCTTCTCGCGGTCAGAGCTTTGGCTCGGAAACTCTTTTCTTCTCGGGATCTTCGGGCTTCGGGACTTGATTTGTGTCTCTGGATGATACCGGGGCTCTGGGGGGGGGGGGGGTTAAAATAGGGCTTAGAGAGTGTATCGGGAGTGGGAGAGAAGAGATTGAGCAACCAAACTCGGCTGCCCCTTGAATTCTATTTATAGGGCCAGTTTTCTGGATTCACGTCGTGAATCTCAAATATTCACGTCATGAGTTCAATAGTCATCAGGTGCGTCATCGCAACTTGCGTCTGGCAGGCTCCAGAAGTCATAAATACCGAGTTCACGTCGTGAACACTGTATTCACGTCGTGAACTCTGATAATTTTGGGGTTTCATGCCCCGAACTTCAGAAATTCATAACTTTCGCATACGAACTCTGTTTTCAACGTTCTTTATATCCACACATAGGTGAGATTATGCTCTACAACTCTTGTTTAGACTTCGTCGGCTAATTTTAACTTTATTTTTATTATATTTTTATTATATTATTTTTAGTAGGTCGGGACAGGAAAACTCCGTTAGAAATCCATAACTTCTTTGTCTGACGTCCATTTTCGTCTGTCTTTTTACTGTTGGACTACTATTGATGAGATCTTCGATTCTCGTTTAGATCTTTTCCGCTAGAAATCACTCGGTCTCATATTCGAACTTCGGGCTGCATACTGCTAATGCTGAAACTTCGAAAAATCATAACTTCCCATACGAACTCAGATTTAGACAATCTTTTTATGCACGCTCTCGGTTTAACGTATTGTATGACTTTTATTTAGATCGCTAAGGCCAAATATCGCTCTAACGTAAATTCACTATTTACATCGCATTGTGTCGTGCCGGTTCTGTCGCGATACGTCAACATGTCATAACTTCTTCGTTATAACTCGGATTTTGGTGTTCTTTATATGTACGAAATCCTTGTAACATATACTATAACCTAGTTAAGATTAATCCTTCTAAATAATATTCCATCAAAAAGTCATTTTTGATGCTTATCGTCTCTAAATTGACTAGCCCGGATCTACGGGCTTACAATTCTCTCCCCCTTAGGATGATTACGTCGTGGAATCATCAATGAAATAGGACTTGTATAATTATTCCATACGTTGTCTCTTCATCCTAGGTAATAACTGTAAGTTCTATGTTTCCTCGAAAGAGTATCTAACTCTTGGACTTCTCGATAGCAGGTAGTGCTCAATCCTGCATCTGCTCTTCGTACTATCTTGGACTTTCAATCGTAACCTTTGAGTTACAAAATAAATCCTTAATGAGGACTCCTTCTTCTTCTTAGAATAAGTACTTTCCTTTATCTATTGTAACAGACCGATGGGTCGTGTTCTAACGACCTCTCATCGTATGATGCAACGCTTAGACTGAAGTCTCTTAGAGTCAAATTACAGAATGGAATATACCTTCCTTCATATTCTAATGTGATATAATCACATTTTTACATGTAGCATTTCTAGCTACAAGCTTCCTTAACAACGAGCGTGATGCTATCAATCGCATTGATTTCAATCTTCTGACTTGAGTCAAATGCTACTTCGAACTTGGTTCTATGAACCACGTAACAAACTCATCGTAGTCGGACTCAATTTGAAATGACCGCTAGTGTCAGAATATCAATCATCTTTTTAGTCATAACCGAAACAATGGTAACGACATACTTGAATAAAAACGAACTCAATTACAAGCTTCTTGGTAACCTTGTGACTTTCCCTGATCCAAGTGTGAGTCCTGTGCTTCCAGTAGTATAGATCTCTACTACTATTCACACCTACTCATACTCGTCCCAAGTATTATCTCGCAATTAACCGAGTCACCCTACAAAAATCACACAATCATTTAACCATCAGATAACAAAACCAGGGTTTATATTATATCTTGAAACGATTACACAAAAGTTCAAGTTCACCCTATACTATGCCTCTAATAGGCTACATCATAAGTTACTATTCACACTGCTACTTCATAACTTGATCCTTGGATATAAAATCCTCATCCTTGATTCGCTTCGTCGAGGATCATGTGGAATGCCCTTGGCTGTGGCAGTGCGTTTTTCTTTGCAGCTTCGTCCTTCTTTGGGCAGTTCTTTGAAATATGCCCACCATCTCCACATTCGTAACACTTCCTATTGTCGAACGTACAATCTTTGGAATAGTGACCGGTCCTACCACACTTATAGCAGGTCACATCTCCATCGCATCTTCCAAAGTGCTTCTTCTTGCACTTCTCGCACCATCTTGCTTCACTTCCTCTTTCTCCTCCTGAATTTAGAAATTTGATCTCCTTGTTGGATCTTGAAGATCCTTCAAACTTTCTTTTCTTGCCCACTTCAACCTTCTCCAGATTCTTTTCCTTTATCTGGGTCTCAACATTCTTAGCATCCCAGATGGCAGCTTTCAGAGTGGTCGCTTTCTTGACTATCGGACCAAAGTCCGCTAGTAGTCCATTGGAAAACTTGTTGACCTTGTAAAGTTCAGTTGGAATTAGGTATGGAATAAGCTTCATCTTCTCCGTAAAGCTTGTAGCGTATTAAGTGACGCTCAATCTTCCCTTCTTCAGATTCTGGAACTCGTTGTTGATTTCCAGAAGATCCTGCTCAGAGCAGTATTGCATTTTTAATTGCACTACGAACTCTTCCCAAGACATCTTGCTAGCTTCCCCCTTGGGCATCGAACCAGCCAGTAACTTCCACCAGCTTAGTACTCCAGATTTTAACAGAGGAATTGCAAGAGCAGTCTTCTGTCTGTTGCTACACTCGCAACTTTCAAACATTGTCTCCTTCTCGGAGATCCAGTCCATGACTTGCACCGGTGTCGGGCTCCCAGAAAGACACGGTGGTTTGGATGCCATGAAATCCTTATACTTGCATCCCCGTCTGTCATTTCCTCCATCCTGATTGTTTCGTCTATCTATCGGTAGGTTGGCTTGACCAACGGTCCCACTATAGTTCCCTCCTTCTGACTGCCCATCATTCAGCTCAGGCTGTTCAAATGGTATTGAGGGTTCACTCCTGTTGTTCAGCAATAATTGTCTCATTTCCTCCTTTTGTTCAGCCATCATGGCTTGAATCATGTTTTGCACTCCAGCCATTGTGATTGGTTCAGGTGTTGCTACTACAACAGCCACTCGCTCAACCACAGGTGGGTGATTCCTGTTTTCGTTCACGTTTCCAGCTCCACTCCTGGTTCTTGCCATTTTTGATCTATACACCGAATAAGGTGATTTTAGATCTTCATTCACAGTAGATATTCAAATCATCCTTATCACTCTGAAATGTTTACATGCCAGTTCTAATATCGTAGAAGCACGCTTAGAATCCTAAACACATAAGGTTTCCCGATCCGGTCGGCAACAGACCATAGATCCGAACAAATAATATCATATATGGCAACATATAACATTTAGCACATAAAAGAATTTTAGGCAACTTTCCTAAAATAAACTAGTGCTCGTGTCTAAAATATAACAGACACACGTCTCACATAAGCATAAACAGAACTTATATTTATTTACACTAATGATTTACATCTCCTTTAATCTCGCAGTGAAATATGTCTTCATATTGATACCTGTGATACAAAGAAAACTGAGTGGGTCAGGCTTGGGAGCCTGGTGAGCATATAGTGTTTTCAACCCACAATAATATAATTAATATATTTAATCATCAAACAATCAACTCAATTACCCATCCCCATTATCTTCGTTTAATCTTCCCTAAAGATATTATCCTAAGGGTCATCTTATATATCATATTTACCTCTCATCTCCTTACATCTTATTTCCTTATATGTTTATTCCTAAGAACTTTTCCTAAGGATCATCGCCTACATCGCATAGACAATACTAATTCAGGGATCACTCCCTCAATATGTGTCTAGTAAGGGTTAGGGTATCATCGCATGATTACGCAGCCACAACATCGCCTGGACTCGTAAATCATAATAAGGGTTAGACTATCATCGCATGAATACGCAGCCACAACATCACCTGGATTCATAAATCATAATAAGGGTTAGACTATCATCGCATGAATATGCAACCACAACATCGCCTGCACTCGTAAATCATAATAAGGGTTAGACTATCATCGCATGAATACGCAGCCACAACATCGTCTGGACTCGTAAATCATAAAAAGGGTTAGACTATCATCGCATGAATACGCAGCCACAACATCGCCTGGACTCGTAAATCATCACCTATCTATCATCACCTAATTATCATCACCATTATATCCTCACCTATCTCTTATCTCATTATTTCATCACACACCAACTATTTCATCTACCCATGTTCTACCCAACATATTTGTAGATATAAATTACATATACAGTTTAAAACCATTTAAAAAGTCGTATAAAACATTCATTCAACATCCATCTCAAGTAAACAAACAATGTATAAACACATAGCACGTATTTCATAGCAAATACTTCATATCTATGTGTTAGAAGAAAGATAACTACACACTCGCACATATAAACAACAATATACTTAATACATTCAAACAATACTTGTATTATTATCGTGTTTATGAAAGGGACTATACACTCACTTGATCAGAAGATGATCGGACAGCACTACGGCTCTAAGAGTAGTACTTCTTCGGTGAAACCGGGATCACTTCGCACACCGGGCTTCTTGCGGTCAGAGCTTTGGCTCGGAAACTCTTTTCTTCTCAGGATCTTCGGGCTTCGAGACTTGCTTTGTGTCTCGGGATGATACCGGGGCTTCGGGGGGTTAAAATAGGGCTTAGAGAGTGTATCGGGAGTGGGAGAGAAGAGATTGAGCAACCAAACTCGGCTGTCCCTTGAATTCTATTTATATGGCCATTTTTCTGGATTCACATCATGAATCTCAAATATTCACGTCATGAGTTCAATAGTCATCAGGTGCGTCATCGCAACTTGCGTCTGGCAGGCTCCAGAAGTCATAAATACCGAGTTCACGTCGTGAACTCCGACAGTTTTGGGGTTTCACGCCCCGAACTTCAGAAATTCATAACTTTCGCATACGAACTCCGTTTTTGACGTTCTTTATATCCACACGTAGGTGAGATTATGATCTACAACTCTCGTTTAGACTTCGTCGGCTAATTTTGAATTTATTTTTATTATATTTTTATTATATTATTTTTAGTAGGCCGTGACAGGAAAACTCCGTCAGAAATCCATAATTTCTTCGTCTGACATCTGTTTTCGTCTGTCTTTTTACTGTTGGACTACTATCGATGAGATCTTCGATTCTCGTATAGATCTTTTCCGCTAGAAATCACTCGATCTCATATTCGAACTTCGGGCTGCATACTACTAATGGTAAAACTTCGAAAAATCATAACCTCCTCATACGAACTCAAATTTAGACAATATTTTTATGCACGCTCTCGGTTTAACATATTCTATGACTTTTATTTAGATCGCAAAGGCCAAATATCACTCTAACGTAAATTCACTATTTACGTCGCGCTGTGTCGTGTCGGTTCTGTCGTGAAACTTCGACATGTCATAACTTCTTCGTTATAACTCGGATTTTGGCGTTCTTTATATGTACAGAATCCTTGTAACAGGGTTTGACGCCTAACAACCTATTTATTGTCTCCAGTTGAATTTAAATCTTCAAGAATAATCGTTATCTTTATTTGGATTAGTCCACATTTTTTATCCTTAGATAAAATCAATCCCTTCTTTATTTTGGAAGGTTCTGTAATATTTCAATTAATTACAAATTAATTAATTAATATTCAACATATTTAATTAATTAAAACTATTTAATTAATTCCAAAATAATATCTAATTAGTTTATTAATTCATAATAAATTAATAACTCATTTCCTCTTATTCCTTATTGCTAAATTGGGTTATGAGGATAACCCAAAAGGACCCTACTATTATTAAAAATATTACTGGTTAGTTAATGACGATTGATACTCAATCTAACGATTACATACTACTAAACTTAGTATACTTACATATTCATTGCAGATGATGAAACACTTAATAATCCAATGAACGAGAACGATATCAAGATTGATTACTGATAAGTGGTTAAATACTTCTGATGTGGCCCCTTTTGATATTATCAAAAGCTTCTAACAAACAAGACTAAAAGACTCGGTTTGCATAACAAAGACATCATACTTATTATATGTATGTATGTCAATATGTATGTGAATATCTTTTGTAAACCAAAAATTTAGTACCAATATATTACGTTTGTTGGATTAGTATCTAAGTCCATAACTATTTTGGTATGTACTTGACCCGATGGTGCATGGTCCTTTTGGGTTGCCTTCACCAAAGCAACTTGATAGGATGAATTATGGAGAGAAAGGATTAAATATGATTTATTAATATATTATGAGAATAATATATTAAAGGAGAAATCATATTGTTTAATTAATATTAGTCAATAATTAATTGGTAATTAGTTTTGTGACTAAAAGAGATTAATTAAACTTAAGGGACTGGAATTGTAATTATAAGATAATTTCAATTTGGGCCATGGATTGCCTTTTATTATAAGGTGGACGAATTCTATGGGGGAAGCCCATATGAAATCGTCCAAGGCCTTAAGGAAAGGGCTCCATGGGTTGCTTAGGGCTTAAGCAACCAAATTAGGGTTTCCAAGTTAGATAACCCTAATTGCCTCACTATATATAGATCCCTTAAGGACCAAAAACGTGGCTAAGCTTCTTGCTAGGGTTTTCACACGGTTTTGGCAGCCTCCATCCTCTCTCCTCTTCATCCTCTTGCTTATGGTGTTTGTGAGCCATTAGAGGAGTGACACTTGTGACTCTAAGCCTTCCAAAGTCAATTCAAGGAGGAATTGGGATTGTTATTACTACATAACAATCAAGGTAACATCTTAAACCTAATTATATGTTAATATCAATTTCCATATGCTAGAATTAGGGTTTATAGCCTTGGATAACTTGCATGTACAATAGAGAAACCTAGATCCAAGCATTAGGGTTTGTATGAGCACATAGGATGTTCTTAGGACCAAAACCCATCAACGTTAACACTAGAGCATAAAGAAATTTGTGATAATTTAACAGCACCGTGCAACCGCCATAAAACATAAGAAAGCTAAAATCTCCTAAGCTTTCAAAAACTCGATGTCTAACATACCCACAATATATAAGTGTCTGTGGTGTTCAAAGAAGAATGCTTTAGTTTTCAGTTAGTAATTTTGAATTATTAAGTTTTTCTCTTTATTATTAGTATATGTTTTGGTCTCCTATTGTGAGTTCTTGTTAATATATGTTCTACATGTTTCAAAGAAGTGAAACTAAAGGGCTACATTGCTTTTTATTTCAAATAAAACAGTGCCTTAAAATCAGGGTTCTAAAAGTTGTACCACATCGGTAAGACGTGAATATGCCATCTAAAAACCTTCATGGTTGTGATGTTAGGTATAACGAGTGTGTGTATGAAGATCAAGATCCATAATCAGGTATAATGGAAGTTTCTTTTCATTTTTCAAGGCAATTTTTGTTTCTTTTCTAATCGGCACATGAAATTGAGTTCTTGTTTGTAACACCCAAAAAAAATTCAAGCCAATTTAAACTTTTAAAAACATTTCGAATCCAATAACCATTACGAACTTGTTTTCAAAATGTATCATATCAGAGTATCCCAGAAACAAAGTCATAAAAAGTGAGGAGTTGCATGATCACGCCTTTGCCTTGCCACGATCCCCTGAAGTACCTGAAACAATAAACTGAAACTGTAAGCCCGAAAGCTTAGTGAGTTACCCCCAAAATACCGATACAGTCCACATAACGATATCAACAATATCATAACATTACAAACTGAACATAACAACATGCACTGGGTCCACAGCTCTTAAAGCTGGACTACACCCTCGGCCCTCAGTACGAGTCTGGAATGCCTACCGGGCCCTCAGCTTGTTTCTAGAATGCCATCGAGCCCTCAGTACGTGTCTGGAATGCCTACCGGGCCCTCAGCTTGTATCTGGAATGCCATCGAGCCCTCAATACGAGTCTGGAATGCCTACCGGGACCTCAGCTCGTATCTGGAATGCCATCGAGCCCTCAGTACGAGTCTGGAATGCCTACCAGGCCCTCAGCTCGTATCTGGAATGCCATCAAGCCCTCAGTACGAGTCTGGAATGCCTATTGGGCCCTCAGCTCGTATCTGGAATGCCATCGAGCCCTCAGTACGAGTTTGGAATGCCTACCAGGCCGTCAGCTCATATCTGGAATGCTCCAGAGTCCTCAGTACGAGTATGGAATGCCTACCGGGCCCTCAAATCGTATCTGGAATGCTCCAGAGTCCTCAATATGAGTTTGGAATGCCTACCGGGCCCTCAACTCATATCTGGAATACTCTAGGGTTTGTTGGCTACCGCACGGAGCAGTACAACCTCAACCCATCCCACATAACATGTCGACATGTGTCATGACCAATGCACATACAAATAATCATACAATATCACAGACAGTCCTACAGATCTACCCGACTAGCATATCAACTGGCATTCATCACTAACTCAACTCAACATATCAATAACTACTAGGATGTCAAATCCAATGGGTCGGCCTTGGTGCCTTAGACCCCTTAGTATAGTGAGGATAACTCACCTTGCAACTGTCGGACCGAATCACAAGAGCACAATCCCGAAGCACCGCCTCAAACTCCAACACCTATATCCATCAATAACCATTGACATAAATATCCAAATTACCATAATACCCCTGAAGGTCAAAGTCAAAGTCCTCAGTCAATGTCAACCTTCCTGATTAACTCTACTCGTCGAGTCAACCCGTCGACTCGCCGAGTTCTCATATCCAGAAAACTCTCATAGCACGACTTAACTCGCCGAGTCGCCCCAAGACTCGCCGAGTCCAACGATCTCTGTGTTCCATCCTGACCAACTCACTGAGTCCCCAACCGAATCACTAATCCAAGGCTTTAACTGAAAGAGGTTAGAATCTGCGAGCAGACTCGCCGAGTCCAAGAACAGACTCGCCGAGTTCACGACAATCTTCAATAGACTCGTCGAGTTGTTCTTCTAACTCGTCAAGTCCAAGCTCATCATCATAAGACTCGCCGAGTCGCTTATGCGACTCGTCGATTTACTACACGAGTCAATGTCTGGTCTCTAGCCCGACTCGCCGAGTCATCTCCCAGACTCGCCGAGTCCATACGTGCATTCTCATAATCTCGAGTCACCGAGCTACTCCTTTGCTCCAAACAATAGATCTGGGTCTCTAGGGTCCATTAGCAACATAAATTTGCCACCTTTACGTGCTTCTTGCCCCAAAATACCAAAAACCAAGCTAGAAAGGTGTAAGGCCCGTAGATCCGTGCTAGTCAATTTAGAGACGATAAACATCAAAAATGACTTTTTTATGGAAGATTATTTAGAAATATTAATCTTAACCAAGTTGTAGTATATGTCACAAGGTTTCCGTGTATATAAATAATGCCAAAATCCGAGTTATAACGAAGAAGTTATGACCTGTCGAAGTTTCGCGACAGAACCGGCACGACACAGCGCGACGTAAATAGTGAATTTACATTAGAGCGATATTTATCCAAAACAATCTAAATGAGAATTGAATATCTCATCGATAGTAGTGCAACGACGGAAAGACGGACGAAAACGGACGTCAGCCGAAGGAGTTATGAGTTTATAACGGAGTTTTCCTGTCCCGGCCTACTAAAAATAATATATAAGTAATATAATTATAATATATTAAAAATAAAGTCAAAATTAGCCAATAAAGTCTAAACGAGAGTTGTAGAGCATAATCTCACCTTCACGTCGATATAAAGAACGTCGAAAACGGAGTTCGTATGCGAAAGTTATGAATTTCTGAAGTTCGGGGCGCGAAACCCCAAAACTGTCAGATACCACGACATGGCAAGCAGTGCCACGACGTGGCCAGTCTTCTGACACCTCCGGGAGTCCCCCAGATGTAACTTGCGATGACGCATGAAGTGACGGCCAAGCCCACGACGTGGAAAAAGGTGCCACGACGTGGCAAGGGCCAATTTTGCCCTATAAATAGATTTGAAGGGCCAGCCGAGTTTGGTTGCTCATTCTCTCATCTCTCACCCATATTACCTCGATTTATGTGTAAAGAAGTACCCCCGAAGCCCCGGTATCATCCCGAGACCCGAAGCGAGTCCCGAAGCCCGAAGATCCCGAGAAGTGCAATTCCCGAGCCGAAGCTCTGCCCGTGAGGAGCCCGGTTTTTGTGAAGATCTTCCAGATCTACCGAAGAATACTACTTCTGCAAGTCGTAGTGCTGTCTGATCATCTTCTGATCAAGTGAGTGTATAGTCCCTTTCACAAACACGTTTTTAATATAAGTATTGTTTGAATGTATTAAGTATATGTTTTGTGTGAATGTGTAGTTACTTTCTTCTAACTCATAGATAGGAGTTATTCTCTATGAGATACATGTTATGTGTATGTGTCTCATCTATTATTTGGAATGTGTATTGGATGAACATGCTATACAGGTTTTAAACTATGTATAAAAGTGTATATTTATATCTACGAAAATGTTGGGTAGAACATGGGTAGATGGTATAGTTGGTGACTATGGAGTTAGCGCCTATTGTATAAACCTTGGTGACTATGGAGTTAGCGCCTATTGTATAAACCTTGGTGACTATGGAGTTAGCGCCTATTGTATAAGCCTTGGTGACTATGGAGTTAGCGCCTATTGTATAAGCCTTGGTGACTATGGAGTTAGCGCCTATTGTATAAGCCTTGGTGACTATGGAGTTAGCGCCTATTGTATAAACCTTGGTGACTATGGAGTTAGCGCCTATTGAGTAAACCCTGGCAACGATGTGACTTCGTGCCTATACCTCAGGTCAATCCTTAAGAATGAAGGATAGATGATTCTTAGGGTAGATCCTTAAGATAAATGGAGATAATGGGGATGGGTAATTGGGTTGATTGTTTGATGATTAAATATAATAAATATATTATTGTGGGTTGAAAACCCTATATGCTCACCAGGCTCCCAAGCCTGACCCACTTAGTTTTCTTTGCATTACAGGTAATGGCACAAGAGTATAAGTTGGTGGACTTGACGAGAGATTTTGGATTATAGATCAGTAGTTATAAATAACTGTTGTAAGGTCTATTTTATACTGTTTATGCTTTTGGTCTATATCGGAACATGACATCCTGAGATTTTGTTATTTAATGAAAATACATTTCTTTAAAGAAATGCTTTGATAAATTCTTATCACATTTTGTTTTGGGAACAAATTCCGCAACCGTTTTCTTTAAACGATTACTCTGATTTATAAAACAAAGCATAAACAAATCGGTCTTTTCTGGCCGTGAAATTGGGGATGTCACAAAAGGGACTTAACTCTTGGGGAAGGGCTTTTCCATAACAACTAGAAAGGCTTTCTGCATCAATGATCCATATAGAGCTCAGATCTGGAGTTTCAACTCTAGATCTAACTCATGCTTCAAGATCTCATAAATATTTCTCCAACCAAACCCTAAAACTCCATGAAAATGGAACTAGAAAGGAGAAGGCCAAGGATAACGATTCCTTACCTCCAAAATGATTTCCCACTGAAGTATAATTTGGATCTCTTCAAGTCTCCTTGATCCAAGCTTCTTGATCTTCAAGATTCCTTCACAAATCACACCAATTTGCTTCCAAGTCTTCTCACAAATGAAATTAGGGTTTTTGGATCTCAAAAGGGTAGCAAAGAGGCCGAGGGTGGGTTATAATGTGCTTTATATAGGGCACAACCCCTCGGGATTAGGGTTTTCTCCCTTCAGCACCAACTCGTCGAGTACAAGCCGCTGACTTGGCGAGTTGGCCACTTAAACCCGCGACAAATCCCACTCCGACTCGGCGAGTAAGCATGCCTACTCGTCGAGTCCCTTTCCTTAATTTACAATTTAAGCCCTTCAACAGCACCTCTGGAATTTGGGGTGTTATAACTCTCCCCCACTTAAATTAGGCTTCCTCCTCGAAGCCTACTGCATTATACACTTCAGAACAAACCCCTTGCACTGCAGACTCCGATTTCTCAATCAACTCATGCTCTTACAAACCCTACTTCTGTATCTTTCTTAAAATGGCTTATTCGAACGTGGCATCCTTACCACTATTCCAAGCCAACCATCGGTCTTTCAACTCCATATCACCACATATCAGTCACATATCACCCGATGATACCATCCCTTCAAATCAGGACACACCTTCGCGCCCTGCGAACGCTAGATACCACAAACGCCCACTAAGCTCTGTTAAGACACTAATCCATCTTCCTTCGCCCATGATTGGCAATAACCCTGATAACTTGCAACCTGGAACGAACCCTGTGCTTACTATCACTAACTGAAGTACTTTCGATCATCCATTTACACTACTGCTTTCCTTTCAGAGGACCCACACTCCTTCCAGAGCTACATACCTTTCCTTTCCAGAAAATCTACTCAACAACCCTTACCGCACTTATAAGTGCTGCTGAGCTAAACTCCAATCTACACTATCTATGTAGAGCAACTGTTATTCCCAAACTCCCATATACTCCGAATCCGATCACATACTAACTAGGTCCATACACGACCTCTAGCCAACTCCATCATCATGATCAATACTTTGGGCCAGACCATCTCGATTACCATTGCATGGTAACATATTCACTCATTCTCCTCATACCGATCCACTAACACATACAAAGTCTTCAGCATGACTGGACCGCCTTTCCAGGCCTTCGGCCTATCTAGAACACTCTCAGAACCTTCAACATTTATGGACCGTTCCTCGAGATCATAATACCACTATATATGAAACTCGGGTCTAAACTCATAACTTGAAGTTCAAGGACCTACCCTTGTATTTCACACAAATCTTGTGATTCCTTGCAGCTGATTACGGCTCGCCCGAACCTCAACAATATTTCCATTCCGAAAGTGCTCCAACAGAAGAATGAACTACTAGGATCACTAGGCCCACAACCTATGCCTGGAATACCCCTACAAGGCCCTCAACATAGGTCTAGATTGCCTCTGAGCCCACATCATGAGTCTGGTATACCCCACCTGGCCCTCAGCTCATGACTGAAATGTTCCTGATAAATTATCAACCTTGTCCAAAAGAAAACCTAACCAACGTCCTTTACAACACCAACCTATGCTACCATGTTGAAATCCCACTATGCATGATCCACTTATAGATCAAGTTGCTTATCCAAGCAAAATCCTGCAACCCTTGGTCGCACTCGACCCCAGAATAGAATGATAGACGAACTTTAGATCCAACTTGCAGACTATAACCCAGACATGATCACACGTATATCGAATCAACTCTAATGCCATCATAAATACCCGTCGTTACACATGAAGAACCACTACCATGAACATAACTGGGAGTCCTTAACTTCACATTCACTCGCCATAAAGCCCATACTGGATCGAGACTGATCCGATTCTACCAATACAGAACTAGCCCGAGAAGACTTCCACAATTATTCCGAAGGTTACTGCAACACGAGTCTAATACAAATCAAAATTCTATTTCACCATTGGGGAGAAACATACCCCAAATACTTGGGAACATAAACACATTGCATAAGGGAATGGGTGGCACGATCCTAGATTCGCAATTGTCGCCTCTTGAATCCCATTCGGAGAATTCCTGCTCCCTGAGGGTTCACAACTTAATGTCTGTCCGACCATTCTGGAAAACATAATCTGAGCAGCAACAGACAAAACCTTCAATGGTTGATGCTCAACCTGAGAATTACCAATTCTCCCCCACTTAGAACACTAACCACCACCACTGGTGTGAAGCCCAACATAACTTAGCTGACAATCCCTAATGCTTGAATGATCCCACTCTCAAATCTTGAAGTCCAAAGATGGATGCTCTACTAATACTTCAGCAACAAGATATTTCCCTTGGCGCTCTCATATGCCAATTAATAATGATTACGAAAAACCATTGAATCCTGACAATGTCAGATATCCATCCTGTGGAACCCTATCCGCAAACCTCCCACATATTACCCCCTTTTTTTTTTGAATGAATGAATCCCTGATCTCTAATCACTTACAATCCTTTGATAATAAATTTCTCCTAATACCTCCAATGGCCTAACCACTCATTAAACTTCACGACACATAAATCAGACAGAACAGGAAACTAACCCGGAATTACAACTTGTCCACATTCAACAATATTCCAAGACAAAATAAAAACCAATCACAGACGATTTGACCACAATATTATTACAGAATGGGGGCTTTCCAACTACATACCAGCGACTTCTTGCGGCTCGACCTTGAACTCCTGAAGAACGATGACTGCTGGAATCTGAATTCCTTCCGTCCACAATACAGGACAGCTAGACCTGAAATGACCTAGCTGGTGACAGTGAAAGCATATCTGATCCTTCTTGCAATCCTGCTGCACATGCCCTCTCTCCCCACACTTGTAGCACCTGAATTTGTGATAAGCAATTCCGTGGGTTCCCCCACACTTGCCACACACCTCCTGACTCTCATGACTTCCAGTACTTAGGTTAGCTGTCTCCAACTCTTCATCCTCTGCTGAAAAGTCCCTCCTCCTCTTTCCTAGTTGTGACCCCACCACCGATACTCCCCCAGAAGTTATCCGGTTAGCAACATCTCTCACAGATTGCAACGCTGCAACATGCTCCTCGAACTTGGCGATCACCCTGGCGGTGACCCGGTCCACGACACCGAACAATTCTTCTCGCAAAATCTGAGAAACCTTCACGAAAACCATCTCCCGTAATTGATCGACGGACAATACCGACCTATCCTGGCCACTCGCTTCCGATCCTGATCCAGATCCCGCCTCAAGTCGATTCGCCATCACCATACTGAACATATACCAGGAAGATATCAGATAATCCACCTACACGACGGGGAACCTACTCCCAACCAAACCCTAGGGGTTGTGACTTCCTTGCTATGCGTATGGGTCTTGTGCTTTCAGTAGTGCGGGCCCATACTACCTTCCACACCTACCCATATTTTTCTCAAGTATCACCACAACACCCTAACAATATTCATAAACATAGAGAGCGATCCGTCCTCACTCCTAAAGGAATGCTAAATATCTCATAACTGGCCTCCCGACCCCTCACTACCCACCCATCCAGCAACTGCACACGACCCTCCATTGGTGCCAGTTAACTATTGCATGAATACAATCACATACCGCATGGCTTAAACAATCTTAGACTAAAAGATTTAATCCCACAACGGTTGGACTCAGACAAGAGCTGCACAGCAGGACCAATCCCTTACCCTAAGACCATTTAACCAATGTAGCATGTGATTTGGAGTATTCACCCAATAGTTAGTTCACACGCGAAAGAGCCATACAACAATAAATGAGGTACTCTACATAAGATAAGGCATCAAAGATCAGGCAATTCTATCATATGGTTCCTGAGGATCCCTATCTTAGTACTAGCATGTTTTTCTAACATATCACAATATCAAATAACGGTATGGTATTTTGGGGTCTACTTACTGGCTCCGGCTGATCGTACACTCTGCATCCTCCTTTACTTATTTTGAAAACCTTTTAAAATCATTTTAAAATCTTTTCCTT
This sequence comes from Lactuca virosa, assembly GCF_052849685.1. Classification (NCBI taxonomy): domain Eukaryota; kingdom Viridiplantae; phylum Streptophyta; class Magnoliopsida; order Asterales; family Asteraceae; genus Lactuca; species Lactuca virosa. The sequence continues at coordinate 148,659,916 of NC_136426.1, forward strand.
GATTTGAGACTGGATTCACACGAGTGTTCCTCTAATTCACTCAAACCAAGGCTCTGATACCAACTTGTAACACCCAAAAAATTCAAGCCAATTTAAACTTTTAAAAACATTTCGAATCCATTAACCATTACGAACTTGTTTTCAAAATGTATCATATCAGAGTATCCCAGAAACAAAGTCATAAAAAGTGAGGAGCTGTACAATCATGCCTTTGCCTTGCCACGATCCCCTGAAGTACCTGAAACAATAAACTGAAACTGTAAGCCCGAAAGCTTAATGAGTTACCCCTAAAATACCGATACAGTCCACATAACGATATCAACAATATCATAACATTACAAACTGAACATAACAACATGCACTGGGTCCACAGCTCGTATTTGGAATGCCATCGAGCCCTCAGTACGAGTCTGGAATGCCTACCGGGCCCTCAATTCGTTTCTAGAATGCCATCGAGCCCTCAGTATGAGTCTGGAATGCCTACTGGGCCCTGAGCTCGTATCTGGAATGCCATCGAGCCCTCAGTACGAGTCTGGAATGCCTACCGGGCCCTTAGCTCGTATCTGGAATGCCATCGAGCCCTCAGTACGAGTCTGGAATGCCTACCGGGCCCTCAGCTCGTATCTGGAATGCCATCGAGACCTCAGTACGAGTTTGGAATGCCTACCGGACCCTCAGCTCGTAGTCCTCAGTATGAGTCTGGAATGCCTACCGGGCCCTCAGCTCATATCTAGAATACTCTAGGGTTTGTTGGCTACCGCACGGAGCAGTACAACCTCAACCCATCCCACATAACATGTCGACATGTATCATGATCAATGCACATACAAATAATCATATAATATCACAGACAGTCCTACAGATCTACCCGACTAGCATATCAACTGGCATTCATCACTAACTCAACTCAACATATCAATAACTACTAGGATGTCAAATCCAATGGGTCGACCTTGGTGCCTTAGACCCCTTAGTATAGTGAGGATAACTCACCTTGCAACTGCCGGACCGAATCACAAGAGCACAATCCCGAAGCACCGCCTCAAACTCCAACACCTATATCCATCAATAACCATTGACATAAATATCCAAATTACCATAATACCCCTGAAGGTCAAAGTCAAAGTCCTCAATCAATGTCAACCTTCCTGATTAACTCTACTCGTCGAGTCAACCCGTCGACTCGCCGAGTTCTCATATCCAGAAAACTCTCATAGCACGACTTAACTCGCCGAGTCGCCCCAAGACTCGTCGAGTCCAACGATCTCTGTGTTCCATCCTGACCAACTCACTGAGTCCCCAACCGAATCACTAATCCAAGGCTTTAACTGAAAGAGGTTAGGTTCTGCGAGCAGACTCGCCGAGTCCAAGAACAGACTCGCCGAGTTCACGACAATCTTCAATAGACTCGTCGAGTTGTTCTTCCAACTCGTCGAGTCCAAGCTCATCATCATAAGACTCGCCGAGTCGCCCATGCGACTCGTCGAGTTACTACACGACTTAATGTCTGATCTCTAACCCGACTCGCCGAGTCATCTCCCAGATTCGCCGAGTCCATACGTGTATTCTCATAATCTCGAGTCACCGAGCTACTCCTTTGCTCCAAACAATAGATCTGGGTCTCTAGGGTCAATTAGCAACATAAAGTTGCCACCTTTACGTGCTTCTTGCCCCAAAATACCAAAAACCAAGCTAGAAAAGGACTTAACTCTTAGGGAAGGGCTTTTGCATAACAACTAGAAAGGCTTTCTGCATTAATGATCCATATAGAACTCAGATCTGGAGTTTCAACTCCAGATCTAACTCATGCTTCAAGATGTCATCACTATTTCTCCAACCAAACCCTAAAACTCCATGAAAATGGAACTAGAAAGGAGAAGGCCAAGGATAACGATTCCTTACCTCCAAAATGATTTCCCACTGAAGTATAATCCGGATCTCTTCAAGTCTCCTTGATCCAAGCTTCTTGATCTTTAAGATTCCTTCACAAATCACACTAAATTGCTTCCAAGTCTTCTCACAAACGAAATTAGGGCTTCTGGATCTCAAAAGGGTAGCAAAGAGGCTGAGGGTGGGTTATAATGTGCTTTATAAAGGGCACAACCCCCCAGGATTAGGGTTTTCTCCTTTCAGCACCAACTCGTCGAGTACAAGCCGCCGACTCGGCGAGTTGGCAACTTAAACCCACGACAAACCACTCTGACTCAGCGAGTAAGTATGCCTACTCGTCGAGTCCCTTTCCTTAATTTACAATTTAAGCCCTTCAACGACACCTCTGGAATTTGGGGTGTTACATTGTTAATTTTTTTTAGATGTTGATAACATTTCAAAAATCCTGATATATTTGAATATTCGATATAAATCTAGAATTATATGATTTTTGCCTTCATGATGGGAGTTGTAGTGGTTTGAGGAGTGAAAATGTACATAAAAGATCCAATGTTCGAACCTTAGCACACCAAAATAATGCTAATTTTTTTGCTATTAACCTTCCATATAGGACCTTAGACGGATTGATGTGGGGCGTTTAGATGATACAATTTACATTTTTTTTTCTAATTATACAATTTTTTACCTTTTAATTAAATTAAATTAAATATATATAAAATTACCTTTTTAATTAAGCAATTCTTGAAAAACTCATTACCGGCCTTGCTTAGAACCTAGCTTAAAATATGTTATTTTGGTGATAGTACGACCTCGTTTGACAATCATAAACTATTAATATTTATTAACACTAAAAAGAATGTTCGGACCCATGTCCAAGAAGATTTCATATACGACTTTTGTCACCCGGTCCGATAAACCAATACATTCCGGATCCTTATCGCCGACTGTGGGGGTTGCGTCAACATGTTCACTATTACTGTCGTAATTCTCTCGATTCTCTCGCTAACAACCCCATCATCTTCTTCCGATCAACCACCCCGATCCCCGGCCGATGTCTGCATCATCGGTACCGGCATCGCCGGTTCATCCGTCGCACACTTCCTTCGTCAATACTCCTCAAGCATATCCCAAATCCGCATGTTCGAGCGTCATCCCATCGTCGGAGGTCGTATGGCAACCGTCACCATCGGCGGAGAAACATTCGAAGCTGGTGCCTCAATTCTTCATCCCAAAAACTACCACGCTTTGAACTTCACCCATTTGTTGAATCTCAAAGTCAAGGGGCCTTCCGCTAGTGATAGTTCTTTCTCGCTCGGCATTTGGGATGGTCAAAAGTTCTTATTCAAAACTATTGATTCCAAATCAAAGAGTTCGGTGGTTCAGTACTTCGTCTCCCTCGCTAATTCGTTGCGAATGTTCGTCCGATATGGTGTTTCCCTCCTTAAGATGACCAATTTTGTTGAGGTACGGCTTCTTCTTGTCGCTCTTCAAGTTTATTAGCTGAACTTAAACATAAGCGTGCCAGATGATGATCCACTTGATTGATTTGAAATTACAATCAACTCATTTCAGTTTTGAATTCCTATTAACTTGCTAATTTTGTAATTAATTAGTTCTCAAGGACATGAAAAATATTTTGATTTCTTGATGGATTAACATATTTGTAGCATATAATTGTAGTAATATGCGTCTAAAGCCTCATGAGATTGATGTAATTAGTTTTTTCAAACAAAGAATCGTTCTAATCCATGCCCCTCTGTCTTAGAGTAACTCCTTGGGATAATCCAAACATCATTTCAATACTTTGGCCTCTACCTCTGTCATCGATCTTCTCTTGGCTTTTCCTCAAAATCCTTACGTCCCTAACCTTCTCTTTTATACAATCTTTCTAAATTCTAATTCTATTCTCCTCAACATCTACATTTCTGAATGCTCAACTTGTGTACATGTGGTAAATCATGGCAGGTTCTATTGTCATGTAAAACTGTCAACTTTAATGGAACTTTATGATGTTGTAATACATGTAACCAAATTTATGTATGCATTTACTACCTTAACAGGTTACAGTGGATAATTTCTTGAAGTATTATGAAAGCAAGGAGTCAAGACCAATTTTCAACACTGTGGAAGATATGCTCAAGTGGGCAGACTTATACAATCTAACAACACAAACATTAGAAGAAAAATTAGTTGCTCTCAATTATTCTCCTCTCCTCATACAAGAGCTTATCACTGTAAGTTACTTCTTTCCAATTTCCATAAACATGGAAAAATCTTTATAGATAGTAATAAATCCAACATATCATACTTTCTTCAGGTTATAACAAGAATCAACTATGGTCAAAGTGTCAGAATCAGTGGACTTGCAGGTGCTGTTTCTCTAGCTGGATCAGGAGGAAACTTATGGGCAGTTGAAGGTGGAAACTGGCAGATGGCTGCTGGATTAGTCAACAGATCTGATGTTACTTTGCATCTTGAAGAAGAAATAGAATCAGTCACAAATCTTGATGGTTTTTATGAAGTTAATTCCACTAAAGGAAACAGTTACACATGTCAAGTTACAGTGGTTGCTACACCTTTAGATGAGCTCAACATTCAATTCACCCCAAAATTTTCTATCCCAGAAAGAAAATTACAGCATACACATGCAACTTTTGTCAGAGGCCTCTTGAATCCTGTGAGTTCTAACTTCTTATCATTATTTTAAGAGAAAATTACAAAAATGGTCCCTGTGGTATGGCATAATAGGCACCTATAGTCCAACTTGAATAAAATGGACAAACTTGATCCTTGTGTTATTTGGATATTACAAACTTGGTACCTAAGCAGTTAACTCTAACTGCGGGTTAAATACAGTAAATTTACCTTTTTACCCTCACCTTTTTTTATTCATATCTTTGTCTTTTATTAAGATGTCCTGTAGTTAAATACAGTAAAATTACCTTTTTGTAACTATATGACATCTTAATAAAAGAAGTAAGTTACATGAAGGGTCCCTATTGTTTGGGGTAATTTGCGTGCTTGGACCCTAACTTATTTTTTTTAACTTGGAAGGTCCCTACTATTTGTTTTTGTTACGTGCTTGGTCCCTATTGTTTGTTTTTGTTACAGTTACACACTTTGTCTTTGTCTTATCTAAAAAGACTATTATTTAAATAGGAAAAAATGGTGGGGTATGTAAGGTAAGGTAAAGGAGGTGGGTTGGGAGTGTGTTTATTTAAATAAATTAAAAAATCAAGGGAAAAATAGTCTTTTTAGGTAAGACAGGGACCAAACGCGTAACAAAAACAAACAGTAGCGACCTTCCGAGATAAAAAAATAAGTGAGGGACCAAACACCCAAATTACCCTAAATCATAGGGACCATTCGTGTAATTTACTCTAATACAAGACATGAATTAAAAAAGGTGAGGGTAAAAAGGTAATTTTACAGTATTTAACAGGCTCTGCAGTTAGAGTTAACAGCTCAGGGACCAAGTTTGTAATACCCAAATAACACAAGGACTAAGTTTGTCCATTTTATTGAAGTTGGACTATAGGTGCCTATTATGCCATACCACAAGGACCATTTTTGTAATTTTCTATTATTTAAATCCTCATCATAAATTCATAATCTAGTTACAAAATTTTGTATATATATATACTAATGTTTTGATTTGGTTCAGGTGTACTTTGGGTTGGATTCAATGTTGGAGATTCCAGAACTTGTTGGGACTATAGAGAGTGATGAGCTTCCATTTACATGCATCTCCATTCTCAAGGAACATAGTGAGAATGATATGACTTACAAGATGTTCTCTCGTCAAAGTTTGAGTGACACATTGTTGGATCAGATTTTTAGGTAAGATTTGTTGTTTCCCGATTTTATGTTCTCTTTATTATTTACTTTATTTAAGTCACTTTTTTGGGTGATTGGAAATTGGCAGCATAAGGAGTGAGACAATAAGAATAAATTGGGGTGCGTATCCACATTATCATGCTCCTGAGAAGTTTGCTCCTTTTATGTTGGATGATGGACATCTGTATTATGTGAATGCATTTGAGAATGCAGCAAGTACTATGGAAACTGGTGCTGTTGCTGCTGAGAATATAGCGAGACTTGTCCTTTCAAGGTTATCTTCCCAACAGCCTTTGAGAATGTATGGTTTGAAGACTTCTATATTAGATTCAAGCCCTGAGCATCGGGAGTTGTGATATGTGTAAAAATAACCATTTGTTTGTTGTAACGTTACTGTAATAGATCGGGTCAAATAATTAGTTAATGGGGCAAATAATAAGGTACAAGAACCAAGTTCACTCTCCTTAATTTTGGGTAATCGATTTTATTTTCTCACTTGAATTTTGTCCTCAAATGTAGCATGGTATCTATATCACAAAAAACAAAGTTGGTTAACTAAATTGGGAAAAACAAAGTTGGGACTTATACCATGTTATTTCACCTTATTATATTAACTGAATGCAGTTCTCTGTAACGTAAGAAAAGTATTATTTTTAATTTTATGTCTGAATATTTTTTTGGTTTCTCAGTTAGTGGTCAAGATAGCTTAACAACGTTGAGTAGTTATATTATCTGATCATTTGACATTAGTCCATCTTTGTAGTTAATGGGAAACATAGATCATGATTCCTTAAAAACATTAACATGTCCAACTAAAATGAACTCCGCGAAACGAATCTCTATGATCAGTCTTCCTCATGAATCAGTGTTAAGATTTCGAAACAGAACTTAACAATAACAATGCAAGATGAACACCTAGAAGAAAGAGAAGAATTTCAATGGTATCAAAATGAGGAAAGATCACATAGCAACATAGGAGGACCCTAATAGCCCGATGATTCCCTCTACACAAACAACAATGCTGAATCCAATCTAACTAGCTACAATGAAGCAGAAGTATCTCTACCTCACTCTCACCAGTTAACTAGATATTGGCCCACTGGGCTTTTCCACAATAGGGTCTTGGTCCAATTCTCTATCAATCTGACACGAAAGGTACAACTGAATACAGAAATCATATCAGAAAATGGAAATCAAGATGTTCTACAGCTTCTAGTAATCAAATCTATTTGTTGGGGAGACTATATGTAGCATGCACTAAGGTATCTTTGACACGCCATTTAAGTTGGAAACTTATTATTTGAGTTTTTTTTGGTTGTTATGTTTGAAAAGTCAAAAAATAGTTTATAACCTAGCTTTTTAAAAAGCTACTCGGTGTAGCTTTTTGAGTAGCTTATAGAATTTTTATTTTTCTAAATTCTTCCATATATATACCTTTAATAATTATAATAAACATGTTTTTCTACGTGTCCTTATATATCATTTCACTTTCCAGCTAGCTTCCCAACTAGTGTTAAACAAAATGTCACTTTTTATATATCATTTCACTTTCCAGCTAGCTTCCCAACTAGTTTTAACAAAATGTCATTTTTTATCAACTAACAGTTGGTTTTTTTAACCACCAGCTAGCATGTCAAACATAACTTAATTTGAAACAAACCGCAACTAATTAAAAGAGACAAATGTTTGTAAATAACCCACTAGTCTCCTCTAATAAATGAAAATCTATTTTGCCACATGTCAAACTTTTATAAGTTTTAACACTTGTTATTTTATGGTATTTTTGAAATAAATAATATCTACATGTCAATTTTTAGGTTTTTTTAATTTTTAAAATTTAAAGCCACATAATACGTATTAGTTATATAAGTAAAATATTAAATGTAATAAAGATGATCATAAATTGAAATAAATATGTTTTTTCCTTTTTTATTTTAAAATTTAACTTTAAAAAAATACTTAATGTTTACATTTTGATATTTAATTTTTTTTTAATTAATCCATGTAATATATGGGTCTCACACCTAGTTAGTTAATTATTTGCCATCACTTACTTAATTGTAGCCCATATAAATGTTTATTGTGATGTTTGTGTTTGTTTCATATTCCCTTTTTTTCTTTCACATGATACAGGGCTATTGACCTACCGTATGATGGAAGTCCAAGAAGTCATTGATCTAATTAAAATGTTAAGTGGAAAAATAAGACCCACAGTTCAACAAACTACCTTTAGACTCGTGTAGCTGAACTTTGAATTGCTTTGGGTCCGTTATTTGGAAGAAAAGACTAACCAAGGAATTTCCCTTTTCTTTTCGATTTTTTTTATGTAATTTTGGTCATTTTGCCATGTGATCATGGTTACAACTCCTTTTATGTTGTTGCATCCTGGTGGACATATTTGGTTTTTTATTCATGGGGCGAGAGAAGGGTTTGGGTGTTAAAAAGATATACCTCATGTGCCTGATTGGAGATAAAGCTCTAAAGCACACTGTCGGTTCTGATGAAAACATATAAAATAGAATTCGTTAATTATCATTCACATAATTCATCCACTTGGACAAAGTAGTTGTAGCTATATCTCCTATTGAGTTTGGTTTTGATCTGGATAGAGTTTGATATATTCATGTTGATCCAACATATCAAAAAACTATATACAAATGGGGCTTAATAGCTAGCGCTGCCGTCTATAATACGTCTTCGGTTCATTGCCAGGCAGTGCAAATAGAGAGGTTTCTAGCAAGTATTCTCCTGTTGTTGTTTGATATGCAGAGAGATCTCCACCAATAATGTGATTCCATGACTTATAATAACCCAACACATCTTCTTCTTCTTCATCCGTCTTTCCATCATCAAACACAAAACTCACCCCACACTCATTTGCAAGTCCAAAATTCATTGCAACAGTAACAGTAACCCAATCACCAGTATCCATCTCATTCTTCCCAAACATCCAATGGCTCAACATTATTAGACTCTCTTCACCTGCAGTGAAACCACCAATGCAATGCTTGTATAACCAGGTTTGGTTCTTAGTTATATTTCTAATTGTGATTACTGGCAAATCAAAGAATTCATTCAAAGATAGAAATGTCTGCACACAGAGGTTCAATCCTTTGATGTTGTTTCGAGATGATGGGATGGTAAATGATATTGATGACCCCTTCCTACTGTGACTAATCCAATTTGGCATCTCTTTTTTGTCTCCATAAATCGTGCTGAATATTCCAAATTCATAATACATCTGCAAAATACAATCACCATAAATTATATACTCAAAAATATTTACACAGAGAGATGGTTAATAGCAAACCTGGATTTCAGATTCGTCATATCCTCTTGACAAAATATTAGTCCAGCCCAAACTACGTAATACCTCTTCCTCAACACTTATCATTGGTTGGATTTCGACCAGACCTTTGATTTCAAAAAACAACTGTAGGAACAATTGCATGTCAACTGAAAACTTGAGTGGGGACATATGTGGATGAAATACGACTTTTCTTAGCAATGGCTTAGAATCAAAAAGGAGGATCAACTCTCTTAGTGTTTTTGGAGGATGCTCGACTGACGTCAGAAATTTACAGTTTCTCATACTAAGTATCTCAAGCCTAGGAAGGCTTCTCACACAATCAGGCATCGAAACAATAGGATTGCCATCTAAATATAATTCCTTTAGCATGGATATGAAACTCAAGTCCATGGGAAAGGATTCTGTGGACATATTATTATCATTTAGCGACAACCTTACTAAAGATCTCGGTAAAGAAATCATAAACAACTTCCTCTCACTTGGTGTAGCCTTCAAAACCATCTCAGATGAAGAGGGTTTTCTGTTGCTAGCCTTGAACATCTCCAGAGGTGTCATATCGCTAATTTCGATTCGAGATTCACCGAGATTATAACCATCTAAATATAATTCTTCTAAATTGGATAGGTGATTGACGTCTATGGGAAATGATTCTTTCAACAGATTAGTAGTTTTAAGTGACAACCTTACTAAAGATCTTGGAAAAGCAAACATGACAAACTGCAATTCACTTGGTATACCCATCGGAATGTCAGATGAAGAGGGTTTTGTGTTCATGTCAATGGTGTTAGCCTTGAACTTATCTGGAGAATCCACATCCCTACCCTTGACTTGAGATTCATTGAGATTATAAAAACCATCCAGCAATAGTATTTTAACCTTATTTAGCATGCCGATGGTTCTTGGAAGTTTTTCAAGCTTCTTGCAGTAGCTAAAATTAATGAGGACAAGTTCAACACATTCCTCAATTGATTCACAAACCTTACATAGAGCACTGCAATTTGTAACTACTAGCCTCTCAAGTGCAGGGATTTGGTCAAAGCCACCAAGACTACCAAGCTTTTTACAGAAACTTAAATTAAGAATCTTTAATGATCCAAGCAACCTTTTGTTTTTTGAGCATGATCCAGTCAACTGCTAAAATGCACATAAGTTAGAATAGTAGTGAGTTTCATCAACTCAACATGGACTAATTATCAATGGATATAAATTACCTTTTGCCTCTTCGGCTTCTTACTATAACAAATGTCAAATGATTTAATCTTGCTACGTGACATGTCGAGAGCAACCAGATTCGCCATTGGTAAGTCTGAAGGTATAGACTTCAAACAAAACCCATGAATACACAACCATCTTAATCCTTGTGGAAAGTTCTCGTAAGAAGACCCACTTATTTGCACATTAATGAGTTGTAATAGCATAAGCTTATCCATTTTCCTAAACGCATCGGTGTTCAACTCAAATGTTTTATGTGACTTCTCACTCTCAAGCATACTCATGTCAAGGCTGAGGCCTAGAATCTTTGTTGTACCCTAAGAAGAAACCGAATGCCAGAAAATCATATAACGTTTACACAATACAAAATACTTTGAACAACTAAGTATATACATAACATGGCCACTTACCTTTTTTTGTTTCAACACTTCAAATGACTCCTCGGGGCACCACAATAGACTTCGCTTCCATGGTTTGTCAGGTGATTCTTCACGGACTACAAATCTTCCCATCTCTTGAAGCAACCCATGCATCATCAACTTGTTGTTCCGTCCGATACTAAGAAGGCATCTATCAGTGAGAATCTTGATACCAGATATTGTTTCTATACCACATGACTTCAATATCGTTTCACTAACATCTCTGTCCATTCCAACGAAAAAACAAGCAATATGCTTAAACAAGTCCTTATCATTTGGGGATGGCAAAGTATCAAAGCTCTTTCTCAAAATATTATTTATAGGGGAATCATTTCCTTGCTTTAGTCCTTCTAGGCACTCCTCCCAATAAGCTAAATCTCTATTATGTAGAGATTTGCCCAAAACTTCAAGAGCCAATGGATGTCCTTCACAATATTTCACAAGCTTCTTTGACACCTCTTCATAACCGGCCTTGGGATCCTTGGACATGAATGCATGAGAACACAAAAGTTTTCGTGATTCAGTCTCATGTAATCCTCGAAGCAAGTGCTTTATATGCCTGCGCTTAACATTCATTTTGAATAATGCACAACTCTCTCCCAAGCATGAGTTGGTTGTTGTAATTATGATTTTGCTTCCTGGATGAAAACCTTTGCTCCCAAGTAAGGCATCCAACTGGTTGAGATGATCAATATCATCAAGAACTAAAAAAACCTTTTTACGGGCAACCGCATTCTCTATCATTGGCGTGGATATAAGACCATCATGAACTTGACCTGAACTTGGTTCTGAAATGTCATCATAGAGTTGTTTTTGTAGGTAAAGCAGCCCATTAAAACCATTGCTTCTATTTAATTTTTCATCACATCTCCTACTGATATCTTCAATAAAGCAACTTTTGTCGAATTCATACGAATGCAAATCATAGACATATTTGGCTAAAGACGTCTTTCCGATCCCACTGATACCCAAAATAGTGAGTATGTCTCTCGTATGTAGGGATGCATCTTTCAACCATGAAGTGATGAATTTAATGGATGGGTACATCCCAAAAAGTTGTGGCAGATGACTCCTTGAGGATATACGTAATCTAGAGTAGATGTCCTTAACTATTTCTTCAATAAACTCCGTCTCTAGCCTGAAACTTGATTTTTAAGAACCACAAAACACAATCCACAAAACTAACAAACCAGATTTGGAGTTTTAATTTATCCAAAGACCCGAGTCAAAATTATATCATAATCTATAACTATATAAGTATCTAATGTGTAACATACTAATGTCATGATATCCAAGACCAGAGACATCTTTGCAAAAAAGATTTCACCATCAGGCCACCAGGTTTCATTATGTTTCTAAAAGACCATAAAAAATTTAACTTATAATATGATTTTGCAAGAACCTAAAAAAAATGTCATGGATAGAAACCATTAAAACTTGGTTTTTAATACAAAGGCGGCATATGAAAATTATTTTAGTTGAAACAGTGGTTTATATAAGAATAAATTAATTTAGGATAAAATAATAATTTGTCAGAATGGTTAATGTATCCATATGAATAGATTTATCAGGTCACATAACTGAATTCATGAATCCAATTTTATGTACCTGTATATCATTTTAAATACGTAAAAAAAATTGTCTATTTGATGATATTGAGGAAACTTATTGAAATGCATATGAGATATAATATTGACATTTCATGTGTTAATCCAAGAAAAAATGAAAAAATGGAAAGAAATGGGTTATTACCGGCCATTTACATCCTTTCGTTCTAAATCAGCAACTTCTGTAAGCGCTTTCTTCCACCGTTCGATCTTTTGAGCTATTTCACTTCTTTTATTTGCATCTGTCTCTGCTTCCATCTTTCTATTGTGTTCATTCATTGCATATCCAAAGGTACTTTGTTGATTCCTGACATGGGTGGGTTCAACATGATACAAGACGGGGATAACAATTTGGTTGGATGCCCTACGTTGATCAAGGATCAGCACCAATTCATCAAGGCACCAAGTCGATGAAGCGTAATTGCGGGACAACACGATAATAGAAGCCCTAGATGCTTGAATCACGCTCTCCAAATCAGGTTTTAGATATTCCCCGGTTTCAATCTCTGTATCATCCAAGAAGGTGGTTATATTGGCATACTCGAGGGCCTTATACAGATGATTAGTGAAGCCATAACGAGTGTCAGCCCCTCTAAAACTTAAAAATACGTCATATCTATGACGATCAATTGATGAAGAACATGAAGGTTCTACGAGTTCTGAGAAGATAGCCATTATGAGTAAATATGGACGGTATTATTGATTTTAGACTGGATTGAGAATCATACAAAGGGTTATGGATGCATCAAGGGGGTTTTCAAAAAGGGGGTTCAACTCAGCAATGAACAAACTAGTGTTGATGGATGATATATCTTGTTTGGGAATTTGCTTGGAAACTTTGAGTTAGGACTTAGGACTTGGGAGTTAGGAATTAGGAATTGACATTATATGTTATCGACAAAATTACATAAATGGTCCTTACATATAGGAAAATCGGTAATTTTTGTACTCTCGTTTTTATTTTTGTATGTTTCATCCTTTGAGTTGTTCTCTTAACCTTTTGTAAATAACCATTTTATTTTATTTTATTTTTGTCATTTTCCTATTAAAATTTTATTTTCTTTTTAAAAGACGAAGATCCTGTTTTCTGATCGGCCACTTTCTGATTGGCCACTTTCCCTATGGGGAACTATAATCACCGTTCACACCTCACAAAACCACATGGTCGTCTTAATCCTTATTGTCTACATCAACTAAAAGATAGTATTGATCAATAGTATAACATTATATTTAGTAGTTTACTATTCATCAACACTATATATAGTGTAAGTTTTAGTGTGGGTTTGAAGCATTTTAGTGAGTTTAGTGTGGGGATAGAGATTTCCCTTAGATCACAAAATTTCGAATGAAAAAGGTTTGGTTCGATCATCATAACTCTCAGTTTTTTCTTTGCATCTCGCCCCCAACTATCTTCCTTTCACCTCCCCCCTCCCCCCCCCCCCCCAACTTAATATACATTTCCTTGTTATTACCATTTTCTTCTGTTTTGTTTACCAATCATCTTTATGTGAAGGAGATGGGAGGGTTACAAATTTATCAGAGAAGCAGTGTGTAGATTCTCAATGTGGAGATTCTGATTAGGAAAAAGAGCTAGGACTCAGGTAGGAGATGTTGAAGAATGGTTCCATGTGATGACAGTGAAATGTAGATAACAAAGACTAGCAAATTAATGAGTTTAGGTTTTTATTTATTTTTGTTTTTTGTTATATCATTTGAAGACAATGGAAGAATCATAAAAAAATAAACATAAGCTAAAAAGTTCATTTAGAGTAAATTTGTAACAACCCATTCTCACCTTACAGTAGAATTTACTATAAACGTTGGTTTATAAAGTACGAAGTAGAAATAGGTTGATTATTAGCCTAAGTAATCTAAACGAAAGTTACAGTAATCGTAAAAACGAGATGGTACATATAGAGAACGTCCAAATCTGACTTCATTTTGTAGCACCCGAGTCACCAGGTATGAGTTAATGATTCATTCTATTTAAATTCAAGTAAAAAGATGGTGTGGGACTCGTGAGTACGTTGGGCGTACATTTGGTACGCACATCATACTCCTTGCATGCGCTTCATCGGGTGATCCCCGATGTACGTTGGTGTAACATTCCGTTTATTAAATAAATAAATAGATAAAATTAATAAATGAAAAGTAGCCCTAAATGCGGAATAATTTAGCAAAGGCGTAGGTTTTGGGGGTTAAAAAGTCATAATTGAGAGTTTGGGGGCTCAAATGTAATTTACAGATTAATTTGTAAAGAATTTTGAGGGTTGAGGGCTGTTTAGTAAATTATAGCTTTAAATTGAAAGGATTTTTGAAGACAGGGGTTGCTTGGTAATTATTAGGACTTAAATTGAAAGGACTTTAGAGTGATAGGGGCTGAATGGTAACTTTTGGATCTGTTTTGAAAGAAAAGGAAAAAGGAGGGACCGATTGTGGCATTATGGGATGAAGTTTGTATGAGTTGGGGTGTATAACCCGTCCCATAACCCTAACCCTAGGAGCTCTTTCAGCCGCCACCTTCACTCAAACAACTCCGGCCGCCGCCACAGTTCACTTAGTTCGTTCCGACCAGCTAGCGGCAACCAAGCGACCACCCGAATTCCTTTATTTCCGACCTGTCGAAGCTTCGATCAACCATCGTCATCAGCCGACGACCATACCGTCGTGTGAGCCGCCAATCAGCACTGTCGCTGTTCCCTTTTCTGGTGATGACGAAGACCACCAGCGGGTTCCGTCCCTCTGTCACTGCTGCTGTTGTTCGCGGTCACCACATCTCTTCCCCATTCTTCTACCGATGTGTCGTCCCATTGAAGAAGAAGCCGTTGTTGCTGCCGACAACGCCGACTTTAGGTGCGAATGTTGCCGCCGTTTGTGCCCCTGTTGTCCGCCGTACGCCACTAGGTGGGTGGTTGAGCTCATCTTGTGCAAGGACGTGTGTGTTGCATGATCAAAAATCAAAGGGGGACCACCACCACCACTGTGAGGTGGTGGCTAGCACATTTGACCACCACCTGCTACCGTGTTGGGTGGCGGTGTGCATTTTATTGTGAATGGATTGTTATTTGAGATATGCTTGGACATGTTTTGGATCTATAATCACAACTACCACCACCACGAGGTGGTGGTTGCCGCCGTGAGCCACTGTTGACCACCACTACCTGAGGTGGTAGTGGATCGTGTCCGACCTAATGAAACCCTAATTGATCTAAATACTTAGCTTCTGGGCCTAATTGGCGTGTTTTGGGTTGTAAACCCTAATTAGGGTTTAGAAAACCCTAATCTTGGAGATTTTAGTTTGGACTTGCTGGGACCCGCATTTTGGACCATTAGATTGGAATTATGAATTAAGCCTGACTACATTGTATGAATGGCCTATTGGAGTGATGGACTTAATGGATTAAGTCCTTAATGGGTTAAGTAAGAACACTTAACCCTAATTGTCATTTCATGTGAGAAACGCTAATTTTGGTTGGGCCTTGAGTTGAGCCTTTATGTTGGGCTTTGGTGATTGGGCTATTGATAGGCCATCTAAAAACAAGTATATGGACTAGAATATTTGGATTGGGTTTTAGGATAAGGCCCATTGGAAAGGCTTGGGCCCAATTTGAAAAATTGGACCATAGATGGGCCATAATTGGGCCTTGATGATCATGAGATATTGGGCCATCGGAATGCTAAGTGTTTGGACTAGAATAAATGGTTGGGCCATAAGGTAAGACCATGTGGAAGTTTGGGCCCAATTTAGAAAATTGGGCCATATGTTGGGCCTTAGTTGATTATTTGGCTTTGGGCTTTCAGAGTGTGAAATTGGGCTTTGGTCTTGAACCAAGCTAGGATAGGGGTAAAATGGTCCTTTTACCCCAGGTGTGGATTTATGTTATGCATTGAAACCTAAATGGTTAATTGGGTTTTGTTTTGATGTTGACAGTTTGGGGATCTATCAGCCAGCAGCCAAAGATTTATTTGTGGGACTTCAGCAGTTTTAGGTGAGTTTTCCTCCAGTAGGAACATGTCGAAGGCACCAATGCTGACCTGCTTATGTATGTTAGCGTATGTAGGACTTAGGTCCAATGTCGGGGTTAGCCCGATGTAGGTGATATGTTTCCGGTCTTTGGTCTGATGCCGGGGAAAGCCTGAGGAATGTTTGTATGCTTGATGTCTTCATGATTCTTGCATGTGTATGTTTATATGTTCTGGGCTTCTGTGACATCCCCGTTTTCACGGCCAGAAAAGACCGATTTTGTTTATGCTTTATAAAAATCAGAGTACTTCATTTTATAAAAATGTTGCGGAATTTGTTCCCAGAAAAACATGGTAAATACGTTATTAAAACATTTTCGAAGAAACGTATTTATTTCATTTTAAAACGTTTGGGATGTCATCGTTAATATGGAAACATAAGCATAAACAGAACTTACAATTATTTACACTAGTGATCTACATCTCTTTAAATCTCTCAGTGTAATGTCACTTCATATCAACACCTGTGATATAAATAAACCGAGTGGGTCAGGTTGGGAAACCTGGTGAGCACATAGGGTTTTCAACCCACAAAAATATAGTTATTATTTTTAAACATCAAGCAATCAACCCAATTACCCATTCCCGTTATCCTCACATTACGTCCCTAAAACATCTAACACAAGGGACTTAGTCAAAGGACTATCATTGGGATGGAGTGTACCTGGTGAGCACACAGTTCACACAGTTCGAATAAACACCTACAGGTTGCGAGCCTGCTAGTGTTCCACTGGACTGTCTAGAATAGTCCGTGGTCGTCATCTATACTCCGCTAGATGACTAGATCATCAAGAACAGCTATAACGAGGCCTCTCATTATTTTTTTTGTCACACAGCAACTATTACATCTACCCATGTTTTACCCAACACATTTTGTAGATATAAAATACATATACAGTTTAAATCATTGAAAACATGTATAAAACGTCCATCCAGCATAGATAGCAAGTATTCAGATAATATGCACACATAGCACGTAATTTATATAAAATACTTCATATTTATGTGTAAGCTGAAAGTAACTATGCACTCACCTGAGAAGGTGGTGACTCGGTACTCGGACAGCGCTTCGTTTACTTTAAAATAATTTCCTTTGACGAAACCTAGTATTATCACCACTAAATTTTAGTCTAATATTACCGTGACTAATTATTATTATTATTATTATTATTATTATATAAGCGTTTAAACAATACTTTCCAACTACTATGTACAGACAGGGGCAGACATAAAACACTGGAGGGCAGGACCATTTTGGTGTATAGCACTTCTGAAATCCAACAACCCTATGCGGCTCTTTAAACCAGATTCCCCGTACTGCGAGTAGTTAAAAAGATATTATAACGACACTTATATAAGTCATAATAATAGCTCAAATATTTATTATAAATTTATAATAACAATACTAATTTTAAATATAAACTATATTTAAAATAGGGTACGTATAACTTATTTTCAAGGGGATTTTAGCTAGGAGTCGGACTCTGCAGGGGCAGAACTTCGTCATTGAATCTTTCTAAGAAAGATTCGTGCAACGCTTCAGCGCTCACCTTACTATACTAAAACTACAGAAAGAGAAGTCGAATCACGAGGGACCGAAATGCTCGGGGATAAGGAGAGAAAGACTCTTGAATCAAGAGAATGGTGCAAGAAATATGAGAGCCCAAGCCTCTTATTTATAGTAATTGAATTTACAAACACTACCCTCCATAATTACTTAAAGACCTTATAGTTATATAAACAACTAAACACCCCTTTATAATACTATTTTAAATAGATTTAACGATATTTGCACTAAACTAATATCGAAAGAACTCAACATTAGTCTTATAATGACCGCCTCGTTGATACCTTTCTAATGATATATACATATGTATATATATGTGTATGTATATATGATTTATACTTTATTTTAATACGTAAATATGCTATTATAATTTGTAACTCGTTCATACGAACTCCGTTTTTGACGTTATTTATATCCACGCATAGGTGGAGACTTACTCTACAACTTTCGTTTAGACTCCGTCGGCTAATTTTGACTTTATTTTTAAAGTTATATTTTTAACAGGCCGGGACAGGATTGGTCCG
Organism: Lactuca virosa; assembly: GCF_052849685.1. Taxonomy (NCBI): domain Eukaryota; kingdom Viridiplantae; phylum Streptophyta; class Magnoliopsida; order Asterales; family Asteraceae; genus Lactuca; species Lactuca virosa. The sequence goes on from NC_136426.1 coordinate 148,678,305, forward strand.
TTAAAATCCTCATAACTTTTTCATCCGACATCCGTTTTCGCCCATGTTTTTCTCGTTACGCTACTCTCAACGAGATCTTCGATTCTCGTTTAGGTCGTGTCAGCTAAAAATCACTCGATCTAATATTCGAATTTCGGGCTGTACATTGCTAACTCGAAACTTCGAAAAATCATAACTTCTTCATACGAAGTCAGATTTGAGTGTTCTTTTTATCGATGTTCTTAGTTTAACATATTCTACGACTTTCGTTTAGATCGCTAAGGCTAAATCTCACTCTATCGTAAATTCACTATTTACGCTTCCCGGTACCGTGCCGGTTCTGACGTGAAACTTCGACGGGTCTTAACTTCTTCGTTATAACTCGGATTTCGACGTTCTTTATATGTACGGAAACCTTGTAACATAATCTACAACATGGTTAAGATTATTTTTTCTAAATAAACTTTTGTCGAAAAGTCGTTTTCGACCCCTATTGCCTCTAATTTGACTAGCCCGGATTTGCGGGCGTTACAATTATCTCCCCCTTAGGATGATTACGTCCCGGAATCATCAACGAAACAGGGTTCTTATAATGACTCCATACGTAATCTCTTCATCCTAGGTAATTATAACTTCTGAATTCCTTCAATTTTATTTCTTAGACTCATTGACTGTAAGCAGTACTTAATCGTACACCTGCTCTCTACCTCAGGTTAGACTCTAAATTATGACCTTTAAGTCACAATTCCGATCCTTACTGGATACGAACTTGAGATGAGTTCTTTTGTTACTATAATGGACTGATGTGTCATATTCTAATGACCTATCATCATATGTTGCAACTCTTAGACTTAGGTCTTTTAGAGTTAAATTCTAAAAAAGACTATGCCTTCCTTCATGTTTTAATGTGATATAATCACACTTTAACATTTAGGCAATTCTGGCTACCAACTCTTTTAACAACGAGCGCGATACTTCTATTGATCGCTTTGATTTCAATCGTTTGGTTTTGTTGAGTTGAAGACTCGTTTGAAGATTGCGTCATTGGGCTCGGCTGATAGTCCATTTGTTTTGTACTCCGGTTTTGGGCCTGTCCAACCGTGAATTTGCTAGGTTTACTATATAAAGATATGCTTGCATGCATATTAGGTTAACAATTCAGAAGTAACGATTACGATAGTATTGAAGATTTATTTTATCGTTCTTGTAAACCTCCAACCCTCTACAGTTGATGTTCTTGATCGAGCTCTTCTGAGGGTTTTATTTATAATCATTCGACTCGTTTGATTCATTGTTGAGTTGTTCATACTTTTGCTTTCGTTCTTACTGTTTAATATTTGTTTACCTGTTTAAGATCTAATCGATCTTCAAGATTAAATTTTAATCTCATCAATTGGTATCAGAGCAGGAGGCTGTGTAATCGATACACTTCTTTTCTGTGAAAAGGTTTCAACTAGGGTTTTTCCGCAATTACTGATATTTATTGAGCCGTCATCTCATTATTGACGTATCTTGATATTTATTATTTTGCCCTAATCTGAGTTATTACAAGTCTGATCTTTGAACAGGTTTTTCGATCATAATGGACGAGTCGCAATCAAATCCCATCAATATTTCCAACAGCATCGGTTCAACCACGAAGATTCCCATCCTATATACCCATGATTATGAAGTCTGGGCGCATCACTTCGAAGACTACGTTATAGGATCTGAGGATAATGGATACCTCATATGGGAAGCTATCATTAATGGACCTTTTTCTCACTCTGCAACGTCGAGGATTATTAAAACTCAAAAGGAGTATAATGATCTGCTGAAGGATGTTAAAGATATTGCGCAAGATGAAAAGGACAAATTCCAGTGCAATATTAAGGCGTTACGATTGATCAGATTCGCCCTTCAGTCAGACACCTTCATGTTGGTAAGCTCATGCACGACGACAAAGGAAGTTTGGGATAGACTTCGTGAACTGTACTCTACAGACGAGGATCTTGAACATTCTATCCAAACCTTGCTCTTATCCGAGTTTGGAGAATTTAGGCAAGGAGCCGAAGAAACTGTGACCCAGACGTTCGATCGCTTAAATCATCTTCTCAGCAAGATGATCAAACATGACATCGAAAGGAAGCTTATCGAGCAGAAGGTTACGTTTCTAAATGGTCTAAGGTCAGAGTGGAGAGCTGTGGTGTCCACGGTTAAAGCCCATGAACAGTTTAAATCTTATTCTTTGGCGAAACTGGTGGGTATTCTCAAGTCCCAGGAGAAGATTGTGCTGCAGGAAAAGAACGTTGTTTCAAGCCTAGGTTCGCTGGCCCTCCTTTCAAAAAGTAAAGCTGTGATGGAGGAAGAAGACTTCAACTTGGAGGAGTATGACCTCACGTCTGAGGATTATGCTATGATGGTATCTAACCCCAAGAGGTTCTTTAAGAAAAGATTCCCCAGCAACAAAAATCGAAACTGGCAGGGGAGCTATAGTTCAGAAAAGGTTAACAATGAATCGAAGGTTGAAGAGCCCAAGAAGGAACCGAAGGCAGATGGTGATTCTGGAGTGAGTTGTTACTACTGTGGTGGGAAAAACCACTATGCTAAGGATTGTGTCCTCAAAAAGATGGCTGAAAAAGATGAGGAAAAGGATGAGGAAGCTTTGCTGCAGAAAAAGCTTGATGAGATGAGGAAGAAGAAATCTACCGCTAACCCTTCCATGAATGCTCTAATTGTGCAGGGTTCGGTTGCTGATGACGAGTTCGGTGGAGTGGAAGTTTGGTCAACCGACTCCGAAGATGATGAAGTGAGGAAGCCTTCGCATGGAAAGGCTTGTGTGGCTAAAGAGGAGAGCAGTGGAGGCAGGTGCTTGATGGTGTCTGAAGTATCTCAAATGAGGGGATACAACACCGATGGTGGAAGCAATGAATCGAAGGAGCAGCAGGATATGTGCTTTACGGCCAAACCGCTCAGCGTGCAGTTCAACGAACTCGATGAACTGATCAAGAAGGTACAATCGGTTTTTGTTTCATTTAAAGTACCACAAAGCTCCTATGAAAAAGAACTAAAAAATGTTAATTCACGAATCTCACATCTAGATAGTAGTTTAACTCAAACTCGAGTCACCAATTCTAACCTAACTGATCAATTAAGCAGGGTGTCTTCGAAGAGTGAGGAACGACGCATGTGGATCGAGTTGAAGGAGTCTGAATTAGTTAAAATAAAAGACGAAAACATTTATTTACAGAGAGACAATTTAAAGTTGTTAAAACAGCGTAATGTTTTTTGTTTGATCGCAAAACGTCTTTACACTAATATTACTTAACTTCACTTGGACTGTGAGATAGGACAAAAGATCCATCGCATGATTTTGCCCTTCCTTGAGTTTAAGGAGGATGAAATCGATGCTGAAGCTTATAATTGTGAGAGTGTGATATCATCTGATGACGTCAATCCGACCTATATGTATGGACTGGACAAAATTGAATCTTTCATTAAATCCAAGGACCACAAGGACATGCTCAAAAACCTTTTGGATGAAAATGATAGACTTAGACTGAGAACCGAAACCATACAAAAATTTGACTCTTTAAACGCCAACTTGAGCTCAGAAAACAAAATTGATGTTGAAAATGCATCTGAGCTTAATGAGGATGACAACATGAGTGAAATTTCTGTAGAGGACATGGTTGACTGCTCAGAATTTGTGAAAAGCGAACCTGAAAACCACAAGAATCTAATTTCTAAAAATTCAGTGGAGTTCGCTCGATTGTCCCAACAAAAGTCCCCGATCTTAGCAGAGAAAGTGGTTGTATATCAAAAGGTCAGGACCACTCCAAATCAAGTGTACAAGGTCACTGGAGTAACCGAACATCAGACTGCTGAACTCACAACTATTGTCAACGAAGATAATGCTGATGGCTGCGATGAGTTCTTTTGGTCAGCTCCAATCGATAATGCAGATGAAACTAAAGGCTTGTCAGAAAGGACTTCATGGATCAGTAAAGGTAGATACATACCAGAACCCTTGAACAAGCCAGATAATTTCGACGTGCCAAGTACCAGTGGTACGAAAGACATTCCTCAAGAGAATGGAAGCTCAGCAAAAGAAGATGTTCCATCTAGTTCGTCAGTTCAAAGTGAAACTCCCACTGTCCAAAGTGAACCAGCCAAGGAGAAACCGAAAATGAAAGCCAATATCCATCATCAACCGAAGCAGATGAGGAATAAGAAACGTGAAAGGAACCAGAGATACATGAAGAACCTCTCTGAAAGGAAACAATTCTGGCAATCCCAGAATGCTTATTTCTCACATCAAGACAAGAATCTGAAGGTTGAGAATGATCCTGTCAAAAAGTATGAGAGCCACTACAACCGAAAGCCAAGGTTCGGTTCGGAAAAGAATACCAACCGAAAGCAAAGGTTCGGTTCTGAGGATGACTCCAACCGAAAGCCAAGGTTCGGTTCACAGAACGAATTCAACCGAAAGCAAAGGTTCGGTTCTGTAATTAAAGGAAATCAAAACTCTAAGGTCAGTCCCACCAATGATCAAAAGCAAAAGGGTCACCTGGAATCTCCAGCCAAGAAGTCATCTCAATCTAAGCCCACTCCTTCTCATTCATCTAATTCTTCTAATTCTTCCAATTCATCTCCATCTTGCTCTAAAGCTTATTCTGTTAGTTCTCAAAAATCTCATTTGTTAGCTGAACAAAAGGGCAAACAGAAGGTTTCTGCATCTAAACCAGAGTCTAAACCGAACACACCTAATCCTAATAAAATAAAAGTCTTTACCATTAAAAAGAAAGATGAAACAACACTCATAAAATGAACATATCTTGTTGACATCTCTCTTACTATTCCTGTTCCTGTGAAAGGCTGACGTGGACCCAAGAAACTTTGGGTTCCTAAATCTGCTTAATTTTTGCAGGTTATAAGTGACGAGCAGTTTGACGAAGAATGGTACATCGATAGTGGCTGCTCGCGTCACATGACAGGGAGGAAAGAAGAGCTTAGGGAATACATGTCTCTTACAAATGGTGGCAACGTCAAGTTTGGAAACAACTCTTTCGGCACCATAAAGGGATACGGAATGATTATCAATGGTGATTTTACTATAAGGAAGGTGGCTTATGTGGAAGGACTGCAACACAACCTCATCAGTGTATCTCAGCTTGTTGGAGGTACCGGTCTCAAAATCTCATTCGACGATGAAGGTTCTGAAATTATTGAGAAGAAGACGAAGAAAGTAATTCTCAAATCGGAGTGTAAGGGTGAAATGTTTCCTCTAAACCTTAAACCCATCAAAGGAAACCCAGCTATATGTCTGTTATCAAAAGCACAATCTGACGAAAGCTGGTTGTGGCACCGAAGACTCTCTCATCTCAACTTTAAAGATATCAATAAACTTGTCACTGGAGGTCATGTTCGAGGTCTTCCATTGCTCAAGTTCGACAGAGATCATTTGTGTGCTGCATGCGAAATGGGGAAGCAGAGTCGTCAAAGTCATCCATCTATAATTAACACTAAAGTTGTTGAACCACTCGAATTACTTCATATTGATTTGTGTGGTCCATCATCTATCGAAAGCATCGGTGGTAGCAAGTATATTCTTGTTATTGTTGATGACTTTTCACGATTTACATGGGTGTTCTTTCTAAAGCTCAAATATGAAGCGACTCATAAGCTGAAAGTGTTTATCAAGCAAATTGAAGTACAGCTCAAGAAGGTCGTTCGCAACATCAGGAGCGACAATGGTCTGGAATTCAAGAACATGGAATTTGAAGAATTTCTAGCAGAAAAGGGAATAAGTCACAACTTCTCAGCTCCCTACACACCTCAATAGAACGGAATTGTCGAAAGACGAAACCGATCTTTGTGTGAAGCTGCCCGAACTATGCTAAGTTTCGCTTCCTTACCTCTTTATTTTTGGGCTGATGCTATTTCTGCTGCTTGTTTTACACATAACAGGTCATATCTCAACAAGTGCTTCACGCTCACACCTTACGAGATTCTCAACAACAGAAAGCCCAATGTGAAATTTTTCCACGTGTTCGGCTCAAGGTGTTTCATCTTTAACTCTAGAGAACACCGCAACAAGTTCGATGTCAAAGCCGACGAGGGAATCTTTCTGGGCTACTCTCTCAATTCCAAAGCATACAGAGTCCTAAACAAGCGTTCGAGGAAAATCGAAGAGACCTATTACGTGACTTTTGATGATAGCTATGTCAAAAAGCTACAGGCCAAAGAAGACACATCTGGGGAAATCTTTCCTCAAACTGGCCAAGTCACAATCTCGATCGCTAAACTATACGAAAAGTTTATGGAGCTCTTTGACGAACCAGAGAAAGCCACTCTCTCAGAAGCAGGGGCAGCAGATAACAAGGTAGACCATATGAAACAAATTGTCGAAGAAGCTGCCAGAAGAATGAACGAAGGAGGATCGAATTCTGATGAACCTCCATCCAACGATGCTTCAGTTGAGGGGGAGCCAAGCTCACAAGTTGAGGGGGAGCTAAGCTCACATGTTGCGGGGGAGCCAAGTTTTCCAACTGCTCTAGAAAGTCCAACTCCAACCGAAAGTACTTCTCCAACCGAAAGTGCTTCACCAACCGAAGGTGCATCAACGCCTGAAACCCCAGCACCACAAGAAACCGCTGAACCTCAAGTTTCTCAAAGCATTCCAGAAAGCTCATCCATCGAGGGGGAGCATGCTGATATGTCCCTCGACTACGAAAGCCAATCCGAGCCAAAAGAAATGATCAATGCTGAACTAGACCCAACCTTTGATCCAAACTATCCTCCTCTCACCAAATGGACCAGAGATCATCCTATCTCTCAAGTGGTTGGTGATGTCTCTGAAAAAGTTCTGACCCGATCACAATTGAAGGCAAAACAGACATCCTTATTTTCCAAAGTTGAGTTTTGTATGTTTAACTCTTTCATATCCAAAGTTGAACCAAAGACAGTTAACACTGCTCTCGATCACTCCGATTGGGTTCAAGCAATGCAAGACGAACTGAACGAATTTGAAAGGAACAAAGTCTGGCGCCTCATTCCAACTCCTCCAGATGCCTCGGTTGTTGGTCTCAAATGGGTCTTTAGGAATAAAATGGACAAGGAAGGGAATGTGATAAGGAACAAAGCTCGTCTGGTGGTGAAAGGATATTGTCAGGAGGAAGAGATTGATTATGAAGAGACTTTCGCTCCGGTAGCTAGGCTCGAATCTGTGAGAATCTTTCTTGCTTATGCTGCTCACAAAAACTTCGAAGTTTTCCAAATGGACGTCAAGTGTGCATTTCTTAATGGAGAACTAGAAGAAACAGTGTACGTGGAGCAACCTCCTGGGTTCGTGAACGAAAAGTATCCAAATCATTGCTACATTCTGGATAAAGCTGTGTATGGACTCAAACAAGCTCCGAGAGCTTGGTATGAAACGCTAACTAAATTCTTAAAGATGTCCAAATTCAAACAAGGTTCGGTTGACCCAACCTTCTTTCGCAAAAAGGAAGGTAACCACCTTATGATAGTTCAAATTTATGTCGATGACATCATCTTTGGCTCAACGAATCCCAGCCTAACAGCTGAATTCAGAAAGCTGATGGAGACTAAATTTGAAATGAGCTCTATGGGTCCTATTAACTTTTTCCTTGGTTTAAACATTAGACAGGGACCCGAAGGCATCTTTATCAATCAGGAAGCTTACACGAAGACTCTCCTAGCAAAGTTTGGTATGATGGGAGACTCCAAAGTCAAAGTCCCAATGGCATTCGGCACCAAGCTAACTCCATCTCTAGACAAACCAGCTGTTGATATCACGCTCTATCGTCAAATGATAGGCTCACTAATGTATCTTACTGCTAGCAGGCCTGACATCATGTTTTCTGTGTGTTACTGTGCTAGATTTCAGGCAAATCCATGTGAACCTCACATGCTTGCAGTCAAGAACATTCTACGCTATCTCAAGCGAACTGCCTCCTTAGGTCTATGGTATCCATCCAACTCAGGCTTCTTCATTCAAGCCTACTCAGATGCAGACCTTGGAGGATGTGGACTCGACAGAAAAAGCACCACTGGCGGCTGTCAATTCCTTGACGGGAAGTTGGTTAGCTGGCAATCCAAGAAACAAACGTGCGTGTCGTTGTCTACTGCTGAAGCGGAATACATAGCCACTGCATCCTGCACCTCCCAAGTGATTTGGATCCAGAGTCAGCTTCGAGACTATGGAATCAATATGAAGAAGATCCCACTATATTGTGACTCTGAAAGTGCAATTAGGATCTGTCATAACCCAGTGCAACACTCTAAAACCAAACACATAGCACTGAGGTATCACTTCATCAAAGATCATGTGGAAGATGGAAACGTCGAAGTACACTTTGTAAGAACCACTGATCAACTGGCTGACGTCTTTACCAAAGCTCTTCCTGAAGCATCATTCAACAGAATTTTACAAGGGCTAGGTATGATGGAATCAGAGTTAGTACCTCAAACTACCTCTCACCCTCAAACGTAAGAAGCGAAATTGACCGAACGTTCAGGTTCGGTTAAATAATCTGGCTCGCTCATCACCACAAAGGTAGTTTTCTTGGTTGTATATTTCATGTACAAAGTTGTTTATCTTATTGCTAAAAGTATTCTCTGATTGCATGTCTAAATTCCTTGGTTTTCTAAAATTTTCCAAAACCGAAACCTACCGAAGGTTCGGGTTCGGTTTCTCAAAATTTTCCAAAACCGAAACCTACCGAAGGTTCGGGTTCGGTTTCTCAAAATTTTCTTGAACCGAAACCAACCGAACGCTCGGGTTCGGTTTTCCAAAATTTTCTTGAACCGAAACCAACCGAACGCTCGGGTTCGGTTTTTCAAAATTTTTTTCAACCGAAATCAGCCGAACGCTCGGGTTCGGTTTTTCAAAATTTTCCCCAACCGAAACCAACCGAACGTTCGGGTTCGGTTTTTCAAATTTTTCCAAAGTTTTTTTCTCTTACTCTTTCCAAGTCTTATTTTTTTCTTTCTTATTTTTTTTATTATTATTTTTTTATTTTTTTATATATATCAAAAACACCAGAAATATTTTTCTCTTTTAATTTTGTTTGTGTGTTCGTTCGTTTATGGGGATATAATTGTTGGATTACTTAAGTGTCCCTAGAAGCATGCTGCTGTATGTGTCCCAAGCCTCATAAGATTTTGAATAATCGCATTAATGACTTGGTATAAACAAACCTTGTGTTCCCAATTAGGCTATCATATTTATTCTGATCGTGAGCTACCTCACTCTCTTCTCACATGAGATGAGAGTTTTCTGCTTGGTCCTTATTTTCGCAGCAGAGGTACTTTAATTTCTTACACCATCTACATTACATTTCTCCATTACATTCGTTTCATCAACGTAACCCTTGAGACTCTCAGAAATTACCACTGAGGTTTATGGTTACACAACAACTGTGTTTATGATCTCAGTTTCGTGCCACTACGAGCTGAGTGAAACCCAACATTCAACACCAAATCTGAATTGACGGTGAACAATAAATTTGCTCAAGTTTTCACCAACGAATTGACGGATGTATCCTACTGAAATCTCAAATTTTATTTTTGTATGATTCCTATGAAATTGTTAAACACCATAACATTTCTTCCCATGGGATCCAGTTTTTAATTTTTTTTCTGAGATTTTATATTTTCCAAGCCAATTTAACATTAATTCCTACCTACTTGTTCAACAGACTACACCGGTCTCACAAGTACTTTGTTCACTTTCTTTCTTATTTCAAGATCAGAATTGTTGAATCAAAGCGAAAGCCACACTTAAGTAGCCTTATTAAAAAAAAAAACAAAAAAAACCTTTCAACATTTATTAATAAATGTTTGATCGTCATTCAACGGGAAACCACATTAACACTTTGAGGTCTCTCTTGATCTCAAAGGAAGAGATTCGTGCCCGGGATCATGTGTTTCGTGTCATTATTGACATCACAGTCATTCCTAAAAAGAGTTGCTTTATTTCTTTTCTTTTTACACTCTTTGCACGAAAATCTTTGATTTTCCAATATTCCGTTACTAATAATTACAGGCTGTATTATTGCTTTGGTGGTTAATTTTCAAGCTGTGGTCAAAAATCATCCACGTGGGTATTTAATTCAAACGATGCCATTTAAAGGATAAGACAAAAGGTTGCTGACTCAGACGGGAGTTAAAAGGATTGAATTTCAAACGACGGTAAAAAGGGAACGCGTGTGAATTTGGAACGTCCACACTTTTACTGACATCATGGACGCGTGTGCGAATTTCAAGCGACACCTCTCTGGCACTTAAAGGCGCGTGAGGATTTGAACCGGTTTGTTCTGAAACGGCGCTTGTTGGGCGGCGTGATCCTAGGAATCTGACACTCTCTCTCCTACGTGATCATCGTATGCCTTAACTGTCACGCATAGAAGATTTGAAACGATTTTTCTCTCTCCTTTCATCCACTATAAAAGGCAATCTCTACTCTCATTTACCTCTTTACTGCATCCGGAATTTCCAAGAGAGCAAACACTCCCAAAAGCTTCACTGTTCATCTTCTTCTTCTACCTTCAACAATGGCAGAATCATCCTCAGTCCATGCTACCTCACACATTCTTCCCATCCGTCCACAACAATGCTTGGTGATCGACCTCACTCCTTCGTTGTATGATTCTTATATGACGCCAATCATCGAGTGCTTGAAGTACTCTCAACTTGCTCCTGCACTCACTAGGGTTGAATCTGTGCCCATGGAGGTTCTTTCGCAGGTGTATGCGACCGCTCATTACGACAAAGCAGTCGAGCGGGTATTCTTCGAGGTTGCTGATCACAAGACCTCCATTTCTCGCCAACGATTTGGTACACTGCTAGGGTTGGCTGCTGATCCTTCATGAGTTCATCCGGAGTCGATTCCGATTGGGCATCTCTACAACATGTTTTACAACATGGGGTACACGGAGGCGCTCCCCTCCGTCGCAAAGTTCAAGAAATCCTGCTTGCCGCCACAATGGAACGGCATGTTTACAGTCCTCTTCAAGGGCTTATCTGAACGGAGCTCAGGATCCGATGGTTCAAGTCGACTGTTCCTGTCGATTATGTATGCAGTTTACAACGGAGTCAATCTAGACTTTGGGTTGGTCATCTGGCAACAGCTCATCCAGAGCCTTTCTTCCTCTTCACGACACTCTGAGGTGTCGTACGCCCGGTTCTGGACAATTATCACAAAATGGGCGATGGACAAATTCGACATTCCCATTGCTGCAGGTGCATCGATGTCTTCGATTGGTACTTTTCATACCACGAAGATCATCGTCTCTGATGCATCCAAGTTCTCCTTCATTGGCTCTATTCCGGAGAATATGTACGGCGATGTTCCGTCCGACAGCAGGATCATCCGGACGATAAAAGAATTCAAGGCGTCTGGTCCTAGGGTTCTAACACAAGAAATGCTCAAGTCAATCCATGACGCAGTCAAACCTGTCAACAGGGGCAAAAAGGCGGAAAAAGGGAAGCAAGCGACCAAGGCTCCTAAAGGTCCTTCTCCCAGGAAGAGGAGACAAACCAAGCCGGTACAGTCCCCGCAACCGAAGAGAAGGAAGACTCAACCGAAGCGAAAGCTTATAATCGCTTCCTCTTCGAGTGACTCAGAAAACGAGAGTTCGGATTCGGACGGCTCTCAAAGAGGCGAAACCCCTCCCAGAGGCAACACCCCACCCCGATCACCTACCCCAGACATGGAACTTCATGTCTCACCAGTTCCTGCACCTCCTCCAACCATCCCTACTTCCATTCCCACCATAAACCCCTCCACCACCCTACCTAAAACCTCTTTCCCTATACCACCACCCATTTTCACAGATACCACTACCACAACTGCTAAGGTTACAACCAACGTATCTGATACGGGGGTTCATACCAGTGCAACCGAAACACCACCCATAACCGAACCACCTCAAACCGAAACCCAGCATACAACCGAACCTATCCATACTCAACCACCACCCGAAACCCCACCCACAAACACTCAACCTGAACCTACTCAAACCACAACACCCCCAGCTTTACCACCTCCACCATCTCCAGATCATGCCTCTGATGGAGATAACCCATTTCTTGGCGGTGACAACATGACCTTCGAGTCGGTCTACTTTAGTCCGTTTCAGGTTCTAAGTGACGATGAGGACGATGCTCCAGTGACAAAGAAGCATCTCAAGGAGCTAAACGAGAAGGTTGACTTACTTCTTGCGTCATCCACCAACTCTCAGTCCTCTCTCTCTGAAGCCGCTCTTCAGAAAATTGTTGACGCCTTCTCCAGGGCTCAGCATGATTCTGTTGCTTCAGCCACAGCCGCTATAGACGCCTCCACAAAAGCCTGTGAGGCTGCGACCGCAAAAGTCGATAAACTATTCTCAGATGCCTCTACCCTGTTGAAGTCCTTACAGGAGAGTGCTGACGCTACAAAGACAACTTTGGAACCAATCGTTCAACAATTGGCCAAGTTCATCTCAACGGAGTTACAGTCATTCGCTACATTACGCCAATCCATCAGCGATGACAACTCGGCCCTTCGTGCCTCCATTGACGAGCGCCTCGCTAAGCTTCAAGAGGATCTCGCAGCTGAAAATTCGTTAATGGACGTTCTGGCAAGCAAAACCACCGCCCTTAAGGTCAAGAGCACTCAGCTTTCAAACTCTCAACAACAAATTGAAGCTCTTTGATCCGAACGGGAGGTGATCAAAACCACCTCCTTCCTCAACAGCTACTCACACAACCGAACCACCTCCAACTGGTCAAGCTTCGGGTTCGGGTTTGAAGGACAAAGGAAAGAATATAGTTGAGGAAGAAGATGAAGATGACAAGGAAACCATTGCTGACTTGCTTAAACGCAAAAACAGTCGCAATGTGGAAGACAACAATATTCGTGTGGCGCGAGAGGCTGAAGAAGCCGAACGCAAGCAGAAAGAAGCCCACGATCTCCTCGAGAGCAGGAAGACTCTTTTCCCTGCTTGGACTCGGGAGAGAATGATCAAGGAGGCCATAGACACTCTTAGCATCCTATGGCTCGAACCGGTGATATCGTTCGACTGCAATAACTCTGTCGATTCGCAGTTCGATATGCCGTTGACTCGAAAGGCGTTTATCTTCCACGCCTTCTCCAATATTTATGAAGTCCCTCATCCGAACTCTGAGGTCGATAGGGAGCTTATCGAGTTCTATCTGAAGGCCGCTCAACCACAATATCAGACATGGAGCGCTCAGAAGATCGTGAACGTTCGGGTCTTAAAGCCTTATACCGAAGGGAGATTCATCAACGTTCGGTTCAGAGTGATAAGAGGATCTGCTAAAACCGAACATCTTATATCTTTGGCAGATCTACCGAACTTAAACCCTCATGATTGGATCGTTTTGCACAACATCCTTTTGACGAACGAAGCAGAATATGGTCCTATTATAGACCATCTCAAGAGGATGATTGTTTGTTACATCATGGAGGTAGCCCTTATGGATCAGGAGATAGCCACAGTCTTCAAGAAGAAACCGAAGATAGCTCCTGTGGGATCGGCCAGTGATCTCAATCAAATGAAGATGGACAAGACCGATCCGAGACGTAATTCGGCCATGTTCACCAGAGCAGAAGGACAGAAATGTCTCTTTGCTTTGGCGGATAAACATCTTTACACCAATACTTGCCTTGAGCATGTTTTGTCGATCATCCGAAGGTGTAAGGAGAATGTAGCAGACGATGTCAAGTACTTCAACGACATGATTCAATGGTACATCAGATTCAGGCAAACGATACTTGCTCTGATATCTCGTCTGTTTGAGACCGTAAAGAAGAAGGTACCTGGTGCTGCTGCTGGCCCAAGTAAAAAATGAAGATCTCGCTTCAATTGACGCAAAGGGGGAGATTGTTGAGTTGAAGACTCGTTTGAAGATTGCGTCATTGGGCTCGGTTGATAGTCCATTTGTTTTGTACTCCGGTTTTGGGCCTGTCCAACCGTGAGTTTGCTAGGTTTACTATATAAAGATATGCTTGCATGCATATTAGGTTAACAATTCAGAAGTAACGATTACGATAGTATTGATGATTTATTTTATCGTTCTTGTAAACCTCCAACCCTCTACAGTTGATGTTCTTGATCGAGCTCTTCTGAGGTTTTTTTTATAATCATTCGACTCGTTTGATTCATCGTTGAGTTGTTCATACTTTTGCTTTCGTTCTTACTGTTTAATATTTGTTTACCTGTTTAAGATCTAATCGATCTTCAAGATTAAATTTTAATCTCATCAGGTTTAAGTCGGACGCTACATTAAACTTGGTTCTCTGAACCACGTAACCTACTCATCTTAGTCGGACTCAATGAGATATGACCACTAGGGTCGGGATAACAACAATCTTCTTAGTCATTACCGAAACAATGGTAACGGCATACTTGAATAAAACGAAATCAATTACTAGCTTCTTGGTAACCTTGTGACTTTCCCTGATCCAAGTGTGAGTCCTGTGCTTCCGGTAGTATAAGCCTCTACTACCATTCACACCTACTCATACTCGTCCCAAGTATTGTCCCACAGTTTTTCCAAGTTATCATACAAGAAAACCACACAACAACTTAACACATCAGATAACAAAACAAAGGTTTTATATTATTTCTTGAAATGATTACATAGGTGTTCAAGTTCACCCTAGATTATGCCTCTAATAGGCTACATCATATGACACTATCTATATGGCTTCTTCATAATTCGATCTCTATATATCCATCCTTACTTCTGATTCCTTGCATCGTCAGCTGCTTCGTTAAGGATCATTTGAAATGCTCTTGCCTTTGGTTTTGGCGGCAAATTTGGCATTGTAGCCCCTTCTCTCTTTGGGCAATCTTGCTTGAAGTGCCCTTCCTCGTTACATTCGTAACACACCCTTTTGTTGAATTTACACACGTTGGCATAATGCCCATGCTTCCCACACTTGAAACAAGTCAACTCCTCACCACATTTTCCAGAGTGTTTCTTTTTGCACTTCTCGCACCATCTTTCTTCGCTCCCTCCTCTAAACTTCTTGGTACTGGTCTTGCTTCTCTCATCAGGCTTTGCAGACCCCTCAAACTTCCTCTTTTCACCAACCTCAATCTTGTTGGCAGCTCTTCCCTTAATCATATCTTCCACAGACTTGGCAGCCCAGATAGCTGCCTCCAGAGTAGGTGCCTGACGCACTGGCACCGCGTACTCCCATGGAAGTCCCTTTGCGTACTTGTCGATTTTCGTCAGCTCATCCGGAAAAAGGCGCAAGGCAAACTCCATCTTCTCTGTGAAGTTGTTGGTATATTCATCAATTGACATGCTTCCCTTCTTCAGGGTTAGAAACTGGTTCTCTAGCTCGAGCAGGTTTTGAGCTGAGCAGTACTTTCGTTTGAATTGTACCAGAAATTCTGCCCATGTCAGTTGCAGGGGCTTGTTGGGGCTTAAAGTCTTCCCCAAGGTATTCCACCAACGTACAATGCCTCCTCGAAACTGACGCACTGCAAACGTGGTCTGTAGCTTCCCTCTGCAACCGCATGTCATGAAAGCTAACTCCATCTTCGAGATCCAATCCATGACCCCGATCGGATCCTCCTTTCCAGTGAAAGTCGATGGTTTGCAAGTCAGAAAATCCTTGTACTTGCATCCATTCCTCTCGACTTCGTCATCTTGGTTGTTTTGTTGAACTATTGGTGGGTTGACTTGACCAACAGTTCCACTATAGTCTCCTTCCTCAGTCTGCCCTTCGTTCAACTCGGGCTGTTCGATCTGAATAGTGGCTTCCTCTTGATTTTGCTGGAGCAAACGTCTAGTTTCCTCCATTTGACGATCCAACATCGCTTGGATCATCGCTTGCACTCCGGCCATCGTGGCTGGCTCAGCAGTGGCTTCCATCACTGGTATTTGCTTAATCACTGGGGGTTGGTTTCTGTTCCCATTTGCATTCACGTTTCCGCTACGGGTTCTTGCCATCTTGATCTATACACCGAATAAGGTGAATCTAGATCTTAATTTAGGATTGACGTCTTAAATCATCCTTACCACCCCGAAACGTTTATATGCTAGTTCTAATATCGTAGTTAAACGCTTAGAATCCTAAACACATAAGGCTTCCAGATCCGGTCGGCAACAGACCATAGATCCGAACAAATAACAACATGTCATGCACAAGTATTTAGCACATAAAAGCATTTTAGGCACAATTCCTAAAATAAGCTAGTGCTCACACCTCACAATCATCGCTTAGCATTCTAAGTTTAAGTCTAGAAATAAATCCATATTCCTAGTTCGCTTAAACTAATGCTCTGATACCAACTGTGACATCCCCATTTTCACGGCCAGAAAAGACCGATTTTGTTTATGCTTTATAAAAATCAGAGTACTTCATTTTATAAAAATGTTGCGGAATTTGTTCCCAGAAAAACATGGTAAATACGTTATTAAAACATTTTCGAAGAAACATATTTATTTCATTTTAAAATGTTTGGGATGTCATCGTTAACACGGAAACATAAGCATAAACAGAACTTACAATTATTTACACTAGTGATCTACATCACTTTAAATCTCTCAGTGTAATGTCACTTCATATCAACACCTGTGATATAAATAAACTGAGTGGGTCAGGTTGGGAAACCTGATGAGCACATAGGGTTTTCAACCCACAATAATATAGTTATTATTTTTAAACATCAACCCAATTACCCATTCCCGTTATCCTCACATTACGTCCCTAAAACATCTAACACAAGGGACTTAGTCAAAGGACTATCATTGGGATGGAGTGTACCTGGTGAGCACACAGTTCACACAGTTCAAATGAACACACAGTTCGAATAAACACACAGTTCGAATAAACACCTACAGGTTGCGAGCCTGCTAGTGTTCCACTGGACTGTCTAGAATAGTCCGTGGTCGTCATCTATACTCCGCTAGATGACTAGATCATCAAGAACAGCTATAACGAGGCCTCTCATTATTTTATTTTGTCACACAGCAACTATTACATCTACCCATGTTTTACCCAACACATTTTGTAGATATAAAATACATATACAGTTTAAATCATTGAAAACATGTATAAAACGTTCATCCAGCATAGATAGCAAGTATTCAGATAATATGCACACATAGCACGTAATTTATATAAAATACTTCATATCTATATGTAAGCTGAAAGTAACTATGCACTCACCTGAGAATGTGGTGACTCGGTACTCGGACAACGCTTCGTTTACTTTAAAATAATTTCCTTTGATGAAACCTAGTATTATCACCACTAGATTTTAGTCTAATATTACCGTGACTAATTATTATTATTATTATTATTATTATTATTATTATTATTATTATTATTATTATTATTATTATTATGTAAACGTTTAAACAATACTTTCCAACTACT
Organism: Lactuca virosa; assembly: GCF_052849685.1. NCBI lineage: Eukaryota > Viridiplantae > Streptophyta > Magnoliopsida > Asterales > Asteraceae > Lactuca > Lactuca virosa. The sequence continues at coordinate 148,695,688 of NC_136426.1, forward strand.
ATGTACAGACAGGGGCCAGACATAAAACACTGGAGGGCAGGACCATTTTGGCGTATAGCACTTCTGAAATCCAACAACCCTATGTGGCCCTTTAAACCAGATTCCCCGTACCGCGAGTAGTTAAAAAGATATTATAACGACAGTTATATAAGTCATAATAATAGCTCAAATATTTATTATAAATTTATAATAACAATACTAATTTTAAATATAAACTATATTTAAAATAGGGTAAGTATAACTTATTTTCAAGGGGATTTTAGCTAGGAGTCGGGCTCTGCAGGGGCAGAACTTCGTCGCTGAATCTTTCTAAGAAAGATTCGTGCAACGCTTCAGCGGTCACCTTACTATACTAAAACTACAGAAAGAGAAGTCGAATCACGAGGGACCGAAATGCTCGGGGGATAAGGAGAGAAAGACTCTTGAATCAAGAGAATGGTGCAAGAAACATGAGAGCCCAAGCCTCTTATTTATAGTAATTGAATTTATAAACACTACCCTCCATAATTACTTAATGACCTTATAGTTATATAAACAACTAAACACCCATTTATAATACTATTTTAAATAGATTTAACGATATTTGCACTAAACTAATATCGAAAGAACTCAACATTAGTCTTATAATGACCGCCTCGTTGATACCTTTCTAATGATATATACATATGTATATATATGTGTATGTATATATGATTTATACTTTATTTAAATACGTAAATATGCTATTATAATTTGTAACTCGTTCATACGAACTCCGTTTTTGACGTTATTTATATCCACGCGTAGGTGGAGACTTACTCTACAACTTTCGTTTAGACTCCGTCGGCTAATTTTGACTTTATTTTTAAAGTTATATTTTTAACAGGCCGGGACAGGATTGGTCCGTTAAAATCCTCATAACTTTTTCATACGACATCCGTTTTCGCCCATATTTTTCTCGTTACGCTACTCTCAACGAGATCTTCGATTCTCGTTTAGGCCGTGTCGGCTAAAAATCACTCGATCTAATATTCGAATTTCGGGCTGTACATTGCTAACTCGAAACTTCGAAAAATCATAAATTCTTCATACGAAGTCAGATTTGGGCATTCTTTTTATCGATGTTCTTAGTTTAACATATTCTACAACTTTCGTTTAGATCGCTAAGGCTAAATCTCACTCTATCATAAATTCACTATTTACGCTTCCCGGTACCGTGCCGGTTCTGACGTGAAACTTCGACGGGTCATAACTTCTTCGTTATAACTCGGATTTCGACGTTCTTTATATGTACGGAAACCTTGTAACATAATCTACAACATGGTTAAGATTATTTATTCTAAATAAACTTTTGTCGAAAAGTCGTTTTCGACCCCTATTGCCTCTAATTTGACTTGCCCGTATTTGCGGGCGTTACAATTATCTCCCCCTTAGGATGATTACGTCCCGGAATCATCAACGGAACAGGGTTCTTATAATGACTCCATACGTAATCTCTTCATCCTAGGTAATTATAACTTCTGTATTCCTTCAAGTTTATTTCTTAGACTCATTGACTGTAAGCAGTACTTAATCGTACACCTGCTCTCTACCTCAGGTTAGACTCCAAATTATGACCTTTAAGTCACAATTTCGATCCTTAATGGATACAAACTTGAGATGAGTTCTTTTGTTACTATAATGGACTGATGTGTCATATTCTAATGACCTATCATCATATGTTGCAACTCTTAGACTTAGGTCTTTTAGAGTTAAATTCTAAAACAGACTATGCCTTCCTTCATGTTTTAATGTGATATAATCACACTTTAACATTTAGGCAATTCTGGCTACCAACTCTTTTAACAACGAGCGCGATACTTCTATTGATCGCTTTGATTTCAATCGTTTGGTTTAAGCCGGACGCTACATTAAACTTGGTTCTCTGAACCACGTAACCTATTCATCGTAGTCGGACTCAATGGGATATGACCACTAGGGTCGGGATAACAACAATCTTCTTAGTCATTACCGAAACAATGGTAACGACATACTTGAATAAAACGAAATCAATTACTAGCTTCTTGGTAACCTTGTGACTTTCCCTGATCCAAGTGTGAGTCCTGTGCTTCCGGTAGTATAGGCCTCTACTACCATTCACACCTACTCATACTCGTCCCAAGTATTGTCCCATAGTTTTTCCAAGTTATCATACAAGAAAACCACACAACAACTTAACACATCAGATAACAAAACAAAGGTTTTATATTATTTCTTGAAATGATTACATAGGTGTTCAAGTTCACCCTAGATTATACCTCTAATAGGCTACATCATATGACACTATCTATATGGCTTCTTCATAATTCGATCTCTATATATCCATCCTTACTCCTGATTCCTTGCATCGTCAGCTGCTTCGTTAAGGATCATTTGAAATGCTCTTGCCTTTGGTTTTGGCGGCAAATTTGGCATTGTAGCCCCTTCTCTCTTTGGGCAATCTTGCTTGAAGTGCCCTTCCTCGTTACATTCGTAACACACCCTTTTGTTGAATTTACACTCGTTGGCATAATTCCCATGCTTCCCACACTTGAAACAAGTCAACTCCTCACCACATTTTCCAGAGTGTTTCTTTTTGCACTTCTCGCACCATCTTTCTTCGCTCCCTCCTCTAAACTTCCTGGTACTGGTCTTGCTTCTCTCATCAGGCTTTGCAGACCCCTCAAACTTCCTCTTTTCACCAACCTCAATCTTGTTGGCAGCTCTTCCCTTAATCATATCTTCCACAGACTTGGCAGCCCAGATAGCTGCCTCCAGAGTAGGTGCCTGACGCACTGGCATCGCGTACTCCCATGGAAGTCCCTTTGCATACTTGTCGATTTTCGTCAGCTCATCCGGAAAAAGGCGCAAGGCAAACTCCATCTTCTCTGTGAAGTTGTTGGTATATTCATCAATTGACATGCTTCCCTTCTTCAGGGTTAGAAACTGGTTCTTTAGCTCGAGCAGGTTTTGAGCTGAGCAGTACTTTCGTTTGAATTGTACCAGAAATTCTGCCCATGTTAGTTGCAGGGGCTTGTTGGGGCTTAAAGTCTTCCCCAAGGTATTCCACCAACGTACAATGCCTCCTCGAAACTGACGCACTGCAAACGTGGTCTGTAGCTTACCTCTGCAACCGCATGTCATGAAAGCTAACTCCATCTTCGAGATCCAATCCATGACCCCGATCGGATCCTCCTTTCTAGTGAAAGTCGATGGCTTGCAAGTCAGAAAATCCTTGTACTTGCATCCATTCCTCTCGACTTCGTCATCTTGGTTGTTTTGTTGAACTATTGGTGGGTTGACTTGACCAACAGTTCCACTGTAGTCTCCTTCCTCAGTCTGCCCTTCGTTCAACTCGGGCTGTTCGATCTGAATAGTGGCTTCCTCTTGATTTTGCTGGAGCAAACGTCTAGTTTCCTCCATTTGACGATCCAACATCGCTTGGATCATCGCTTGCACTCCGGCCATCGTGACTGGCTCAGCAGTGGCTTCCATCACCGGTATTTGCTCAATCACTGGGGGTTGGTTTCTGTTCCCATTTGCATTCACGTTTCCGCTACGGGTTCTTGCCATCTTGATCTATACACCGAATAAGATGAATCTAGATCTTAATTTAGGATTGACGTATTAAATGATCCTTACCACCCCGAAACGTTTATATGCTAGTTCTAATATCGTAGTTAAACGCTTAGAATCCTAAACACATAAGGCTTCCAGATCCGGTCGGCAACAGACCATAGATTCGAACAAATAACAACATGTCATGCACAAGTATTTAGCACATAAAAGCATTTTAGGCACAATTCCTAAAATAAGCTAGTGCTCACACCTCACAATCATCGCTTAGCATTCTAAGTTTAAGTCTAGAAATAAATCCATATTCCTAGTTCGCTTAAACTAATGCTCTGATACCAACTGTGACATCCCCATTTTCACGGCCAGAAAAGACCGATTTTGTTTATGCTTTATAAAAATCAGAGTACTTCATTTTATAAAAATGTTGCGGAATTTGTTCCCAGAAAAACATGGTAAATACGTTATTAAAACATTTTCGAAGAAACATATTTATTTCATTTTAAAATGTTTGGGATGTCATCGTTAACACGGAAACATAAGCATAAACAGAACTTACAATTATTTACACTAGTGATCTACATCTCTTTAAATCTCTCAGTGTAATGTCACTTCATATCAACACCTGTGATATAAATAAACTGAGTGGGTCAGGTTGGGAAACCTGATGAGCACATAGGGTTTTCAACCCACAATAATATAGTTATTATTTTTAAACATCAACCCAATTACCCATTCCCGTTATCCTCACATTACGTCCCTAAAACATCTAACACAAGGGACTTAGTCAAAGGACTATCATTGGGATGGAGTGTACCTGGTGAGCACACAGTTCACACAGTTCGAATGAACACACAGTTCGAATAAACACACAGTTCGAATAAACACCTACAGGTTGCGAGCCTGCTAGTGTTCCACTGGACTGTCTAGAATAGTCCGTGGTCGTCATCTATACTCCGCTAGATGACTAGATCATCAAGAACAGCTATAACGAGGCCTCTCATTATTTTATTTTGTCACACAGCAACTATTACATCTACCCATGTTTTACCCAACACATTTTGTAGATATAAAATACATATACAGTTTAAATCATTGAAAACATATATAAAACGTTCATCCAACATAGATAGCAAGTATTCAGATAATATGCACACATAGCACGTAATTTATATAAAATACTTCATATCTATGTGTAAGCTGAAAGTAACTATGCACTCACCTGAGAAGGTGGTGACTCGGTACTCGGACAGCGCTTCGTTTACTTTAAAATAATTTCCTTTGACGAAACCTAGTATTATCACCACTAGATTTTAGTCTAATATTACCGTGACTAATTATTAGTCTTATTATTATTATTATTATTATTATTATTATTATTATTATTATTATTATTATTATATAAACGTTTAAACAATACTTTCCAACTACTATGTACAGACAGGGGCCAGACATAAAACACCGGAGGGCAGGACCATTTTGGCGTATAGCACTTCTGAAATCCAACAACCCTATGTGGCCCTTTAAACCAGATTCCCCGTACCGCGAGTAGTTAAAAAGATATTATAACGACAGTTATATAAGTCATAATAATAGCTCAAATATTTATTATAAATTTATAATAACAATACTAATTTTAAATATAAACTATATTTAAAATAGGGTAAGTATAACTTATTTTCAAGGGGATTTTAGCTAGGAGTCGGGCTCTGCAGGGGCAGAACTTCGTCGCTGAATCTTTCTAAGATAGATTCGTGCAGCGCTTCAGCGGTCACCTTACTATACTAAAACTACAGAAAGAGAAGTCGAATCACGAGGGACCGAAATGCTCGGGGGATAAGGAGAGAAAGACTCTTGAATCAAGAGAATGGTGCAAGAAATATGAGAGTCCAAGCCTCTTATTTATAGTAATTGAATTTACAAACACTACCCTCCATAATTACTTAATGACCTTATAGTTATATAAACAACTAAACACCCCTTTATAATACTATTTTAAATAGATTTAACGATATTTGCACTAAACTAATATCGAAAGAACTCAACATTAGTCTTATAATGACCGCCTCGTTGATACCTTTCTAATGATATATACATATGTATATATATATGTGTATGTATATATGATTTATACTTTATTTTAATACGTAAATATGCTATTATAATTTGTAACTCGTTCATACGAACTCCATTTTTGACGTTATTTATATCCACGCGTAGGTGGAGACTTACTCTACAACTTTTGTTTAGATTCCGTCGGCTAATTTTGACTTTATTTTTAAAGTTATATTTTTAACAGGCCGGAACAGGATTAGTCCGTTAAAACCCTCATAACTTTTTCATCCGACATCCGTTTTCGCCCATATTTTTCTCGTTACGCTACTCTCAACGAGATCTTCGATTCTCGTTTAGGTCGTGTCGGCTAAAAATCACTCGATCTAATATTCGAATTTCGGCTGTACATTCCTAACTCGAAACTTCGAAAAATCATAACTTCTTCATACGAAGTCAGATTTGGGCGTTCTTTTTATCGATGTTCTTAGTTTAACATATTCTACGACTTTCGTTTAGATCGCTAAGGCTAAATCTCACTCTATCGTAAATTCACTATTTACGCTTCCCGGTACCGTGCCGGTTCTGACGTGAAACTTCGACGTGTCATAACTTCTTCGTTATAACTCGGATTTCGGCGTTCTTTATATGTACGGAAACCTTGTAACATACTCTACAACATGGTTAAGATTATTTATTCTAAATAATCTTTTGTCGAAAAGTCGTTTTCGACCCCTATTGCCTCTAATTTGACTAGCCCGGATTTGCGGGCGTTACAGCTTCAGTCCGATTCCTGGGCAAGCCCAAGGAATGTTTAGCGTATATGTTATGTGATATATGTTCCAGGCTTCGGTCCCATGCCGGGGCAAGCCCGAGGAATGTTTAGCTTATATGTTGTGTGTTATTTGTTTCGGGCTTTGGCCCGATGCCGGGGCAAGCTCGAGGAATGTTTATATGTTTATTTTATGTGTTTATTTTATTGCTTGTTGATATGTTATATGTATACCTGACTTTGGTCCGATGTCGGGCGGGGCCCGATGCCAGACATCGGTCTGATGCCGGGCGAGGCCCGATGTAGCGGGTAAGGCCCAATGTATGTTATTATGTGATTATGTGTATGGTATGTGATAGTTTGGGGAGACTCACTAAGGTTCGTGCTTACAGTTTTCAGTTTTGGTTTTAGGTACTTCCGGTAGCAAGGGGAAGAGCACGAGATGATTGCAGTGCACACACCATTTGTTCAGCCTGGGATGTTTATACTCTAATGTATTTGACATATGTTATGATGTTTTTGAGAGACTCGACTTATGATTTTTGTATGATGAATGATATTTATGGTTTTATTAATGATTTAAAATGAAATTTTTAGACTGTATTTTTTGGATGTTACAAGCTGGTATTAGAGCCTTGGTTTGAGGGATTTGGCCACAACTCTCGGGTGTGTCTGAACTCAAACTGAGGACTTGGTAAAAAAGTTTTAAAAGAAAAATCATGTTTACAAAAAAAAGATTTTTGAAAAGAGAAAAAGGATGTGGTGCATCCAATCAGCCGAGCTCAAGTAAGTACTCCCAAATTACCCATACAAGTTTATGTTATGATATGATTCTGAGAACTGCATGCTAGATTAGGGTTAATGATCTAGGAATGATGCCTTGTATGTCTGTTATATGTGTATGAGAACTGCATGCTAGTCAGGGCTAAGGATCTAGGAAGGATGACTTATGTACCTATTGTATGAGGTTATTGAACTGTATGTTAGTACTGATTAGTCAGTAATATGATGGCCTGATTAGGATATGCTTGATTATATGTGTACTCAATGCTTGAATGTTGCTTGCTTTGTGCTTTTAGGAGTTCTAGTTATCTTTAACTAAATAGTAAACAGATATGTTAAGTTACATATTGTGAGGACTAAACAATTTCAGAAGGTTAGGTTTAGCTTTATTTATCAGTTCTTGTTTTAGTCCAACAGTTGTAGGGTAGGACCTCTCATTCGAAGAATTATCTAGTCTTAGTGATATGTAATGGTATTTGCGAGCTAGTTAAGGGGAGATAACAGGGACTTCTTATGCAGCTGATGGCGGAGAGTGGGTTGGTGATTACCCTAGGGAAAGCCTAGGATGAGATTTGCGCGAAGAGCAACAGTAGTAGAATGGACTTGGTGGAGTCAAGGCAATCCTTGAGGACAGTACGGATAGATGTGGAAGGTAGTGTGGCCCCGTACTACTGAAAGAAGAGGATCCGTACTTGAGTCAAGGAGGGTTGGAATAAACCCAGGGAACTTGTATTGTGTGAGATCCCTTGAGTTATGATGAGTATTATGATGATTGTGATGGTATATTTCCGAGTATGGTGACGTTGCATGGTAGACTAAATGGTAGTTCTGGTGCTGGCGAGGGATCAAGCTAGGACTCTGGAGCCGAGCAACTTGAGGGTCAGATGAGGGAGTTCATTCCATCTGATAGTACGCACAATATCACTTACCAAACTCATGTGATCTTCGAGTGTGGTATCATTTCAAGCATATGGAGTTATCAGTTTCGCTGGGATTCGGAAAGTGTTCATCTGGTTCTTAGAAGTTGTGTGATCTTTTGGGATTGGCTAGTATTGGATCACTAGTTGGTAAGAGCTGGTTTTCATCGGATCGATCGTTGGAAAGTGAGAAAGATTGAGAATTCTTCAATTTACATGTATTGTGAAGACTTAGTCGAATCTAAGTGGGGGAGAATCGTCCAGGGATTCAGAAGCAGTAACGGTTTTGATACTGGGATAAGTTTCGCATTCTTGTTAGGAAGGAAGACAACCCAAGCGGATGTATGGATTGAGGATAGTGTGAGTTGGAAGTTCGGAAAACTTGCCAATGATGAGATCGCGTTCTCGGAATGTTTGATCGCAGGCGTTAGGGAACCAGGTTAGGGATTCCAGTCAAGACATGAGTTCAGCTGGGATGTTAGATCGTGTGGGTGCTCGACATCAGATGTGTTCAGATTGGTAACCAACGATTGAGACAGCGTGGAAAGTGTTGTGAGAATGCGGGATAGCCGTATCATTCACTAGCGGTTAGATAGTGTGGAAAGTGTTGTAGGACTGCGGGATAGCCGTAGAATTCACTAGCATCTAGATAGTGTGGGAAGTGTTGTAAGTCTGCGGGTGTAGCCGTAGCATTCACAAGGTTGGCAGATAGTGCTAGAGTGTTGTAAGTCTGCGGGTGTAGCCGTAGCATTTACAAGGTTGGCAGATAGTGCTAGAGTGTTGTAAGTCTGCGAGTGTAGTTGTAGCATTCACTAGGTTGGTAGATAGCATGAGAGTGTGTTAGATTACGAAAGGAACAATAGTACCCATCAGTTCGGGTGCATCAGTGAGGGTTTGGAAAATCCGCGGGTTGGTTTACGGATTTCCCCAGAGGAAGTAGACCTGGTTGAGCTAGGGATAAGACCGTATGAACACCAATGCAGTCATGGGATCAAGAAAGCATTGGACCATTTAAGGTCGTAGTAATATAAGGATATCTTGGTCATATATCAATCGCTTTTAGCATTGGATGTGGCGATGTCAGGATTCGACGTATGGACCTGATCGGTTGGATCAAGAGGTTGTCAAAGCTATAGTGGAAAGATAACCGACGACAACTATAGACAGACGAGGATTTCGTTCGGAAGTCGTGTGGGGCGACTATGTTGGAGTCTTTTGGCTCCGTAACCAGGCCGAAACCCGGTATTTCAGGTGACTGTCAAACGAATTGAAACCGGGGAGGTTTTGGTGGATTTTGGAAAGCAGCCAGGAGGCAGCATACTGTTTCAGACAGTTCAGTGTTTCAGGCGGTTCAGTGTTTCAGGCAGTTTCGGTATCTGGGTAGTATTAGTGTTTTAAGGTTGCAAGTACGGACGGAGTAACTGATTGATTGAGAAGTGATAAGTCACTTGTAGTTTGGATTAAATAATCTCAGAATAAATGGTTTGACCTTGTTGCACAACTCTCATTTTAGTTTAACCGTTGCAGGGATGTATCTTCTACTCGAAGGATTATCTGAGCCTTCTGTCAAGTATAAGTGCCCTACATTTGATTATGGTTAGTGATTTTGTTTATAATGGAATCATCGAGGTAATCAAGGATGGAAGCGTGCAATTGGTCGGTTATTCGAGGAAGATTAAGCCTTGTAAATCTCAGCATGGGTGATCTGTCAGGGAGTCAGACCATCTCGAGACTGCAGATTTCAGATTAAGTAAATGTGATCATGATGCAAGGATTTTGTTCATCTTCGGGTTTTAGAACCATGTGAAGGTTGGTTTCGGTCGCTTTGTGAAGGATGTAGTATGTTTGAGGTTATGGTCTTGTTGCTTAGGATTGCTAGGAATGGTAAGGAATGATTTCGCGAACGAAATCTAATTTAAGTGGGGGAGAATTGTAACATTCCGTTTATTAAATAAATAAATAGATAAAATTAATAAATGAATAGAAGCCCTAAATGCGGAATAATTTAGCAAGGCGTGAAGAAATGATAATCGAGTTTTAAACAAATCAGAGTAACCGGAATGTAATAAGAACACGAGAAGTAAATAGAATCTGGTTTCAGCTCAGTTATACTTTCAACAGTTTTACAGAGAGAAAACTAGACAAGTTCTGTAAAGACTCTTATCTAACTCTACGTAATGTCCCTATTTATAGGAGACATGAAAGTATACAAAAAATACTAAGGCATAGACATTAGGCTTCGTACAAAACACACCTTAGCAAATATATTACAAAACATACAAAGGGTACATTAAACAGACTTCGACTCTTTACAACATTTCGACCATAACAATCTCCCCCTTTGTAAACAAGTTGAATCCTCTCAGTTTGTGAGTATTTGTATAGCAAACAACATCACCCTTCATATTTCCGTGTACCAGGAAATAATTTTCTTTAGCTCCTTCTTGTCCCCTTCATTATTCTTCTTATAGTTATTCATACGAACGATAAAGTTTGTATACTGGGACGTTGTGTACCTTTGAACTTCGCAGGCTTGGAACAAAAATCTTTTAGCCTTCCCACTCTTATCTTTTCCTGGAAATACCATTCCAAAAGGCTTTAAACAGATCTCCCCATCTGCATACTTTTTCAATTCTGATTGAGATTTTGTTGGTTCCATTGGAGCTTTCACTTGTAAACTCTTCGCAGAAGCTAACTCAACATCAGTAAGTGCTAAACACTCATAATAGTTGTCTATGAATATCTTGATGTGAGCAACTCCAAGTTGAAAAACCTCTGGATCAGTTTCTCGAAGATACGAAGCATTTTTGTCTTTTAAGAGCAATGCAACATGTATAAAATCATACAAGTTCATCAATGGAAAGTCAGCCACAGAAAAATCACAAACATGCCCATTTGCTCTTGCCACATAAAACCTAAGATTCTTCATCATGTCTTCGAATAGAACATCCCTCTTGATGCTGATAACCTTCTTGATTTTTATCAAGGACCATATTTCCTCTGGAGCTTTCCCAAGAACAACATGAAATCGAAGTTTCATGTAGTTATATTCATCTTCATTCTTGAACTTCCCAAAAATCTTGAACTGTGGCATTAAGAACATCATTTCGTTAATTAGGAAATCAAGTTGGCTCATATCTGCATTCGTAACCACGTAGCTTTGCTTTGGTTTCTTCTCAAATTCATACATGTTGTTATACGCCACTTTTGCTTCAATGGTCTCATAGTTATAATGTTTCACATGATCTCCTTTGTTCATTCTAGGAGGATCATTTGCACGTTGCCTCATAATGCTTTGAACAACTCTTAATTTCTCAATTTCAGCTTCAGCTTCAGCTTTCTTCTCCTCTTTTGATTTTTCAACCACAATTGTTTTCCCTTTGTCAGAAGAAATATTAATGGCTTCCTTTGGCTTTGGCTTCAAACCGCTACCACCTTCAGCAGAAGAACCAATCACAATTCCTTTTGATATTGGCCTTATTATTGGCATTGAGGTTACAACAGTTGAAGTAACTAGCGCTGTAGATGAAATGATTGGCTTTGTCGATGGAAGTTTTGAAGAAATAAATTTTCTAACAACCTTAGCATCTTCACGCGAAGCTTCACCACCAGCCTTCGCATGCGAAGCTTCACTAACCTTCTTCTCTCCCCTTGCACCCTTGTGAAAACAAGTGGGGCATTGGTTGGTAATAAACTTGAAATGTGAGATAAAGAAGCTAACTGCTTGTAAAGGATTGCTTCAAATTGAGTGAACTTTTGTGATAAAAACTCAGGAGTGATTAACGAAGAAGAGTTGGACTTTGTGAGCAACCCTTTCAAATCAGTTAAATGAGAAGTGATCTCAATTAAATTTTTCGCTTCTTGAGTTGACAAGTTAGTAAGCTGAGGACTCATGGCTTCGTATAATGTCACAAATTTTGTTACAACATCAACAATTATGTCAACTTTTTGATGTAACGAAGCATAATCTTTTTTCATCACCTTAATCTCCTTAGCCATGTCTGCATGAAGTTCCTGAATCTTAAAATTAACATCTTCTCTGACCTTCTTCACATCAAGAACAAACAACATATGTCTTTCTTTGGCCACATTCTTCAAGTCTTTGACAACCCCCACAAACTTCGAATCAAGTGAGTTCACCCATAACTCACTATTTTGATCTGTATGGTCGACCTTTTCTAAGACTCGTGACTCTGAATCTTTGATCATGCCAGACACTTTACCCACCATTCTAGCTTCAAACGCTTTTAACAGACCATCAATTTCCAATCCTGAAACATAACCACTCCCCCCATATCGGCTTGAGTCTGAATAATAGAATTTAACTTTTTATTCAAAATTTTAAATTGCTTCATCGACATAAGCATATGGTCAGGAAAGTTTTCTTCATCCTTATCAAATTCTAAAGCTTCGAAAGTTCCTCCAAAACCTCCTTCTTCATTATCAGATTCTTCCATGGGTTTTGGTGGATCAGTTGATTGGGATGAGAAAATCATGGGGAAAGGTTGATTGAGAATGTTTTCAAAAGTAGGTGACTCAATGGATGAAGTGTTAGGTTGATTGAGAATGTTTTCGATAGGAAGAACAACAGGAGTACCTTGGGAAGATTTTGTTGCTTCTTGATGCAAATCTCCTTCACTTATGTTGACATTTACATCCATGTCAGATGCGTGTGTAGTGATGTCTGAAGTGCGTACCTCCTCATGAAATGACTTGGCAGATGAATCTTCGGGTGGTATGACTGTAGTCTTCTTAGGACATGAAGTTTCGATAACCAGAGTTGATTCGGGAGTTTCAGGAACTTCGGCTTCTTCAGAAGACCCCGTTAGTATAACAAGTTGTCTTGTATTAGTCTTCTTCTTCTTCTTCTTTGAAATTCGTTTGGCCATGTCTTCAGCTTTTCGTTTCTTAGATGAAGGAGAAACAGGAGCTGGAACTTCACGGATAAAAAATCCTTGATGAGTAATATGCGGTTTTTGAATCACATTGGAAGGTGGAGATCTTTGCGAACCACTATATCTCTTATTTAGTCTTCGAAAAACCCCAGTCTTGGATGGAATAGTGACTAGAGCTTGTTCATCAATAACAGGTTCAACTGGCTTGACCAAAACATTCGAAACTTGGTCATCTAGCTTTGCCTGTTTCTTTGGGGACTTTGTTTTCTTTGATTCTTGAACTGTTTTCTCAGGAGTAATGGTGACATTCTTCTTTGACTTTGTGGATTTCTTTGAAGGACCAACGACCTCGTGATCGATGCATGGATCATGAAAGCCAAAAATGTGATGGAGTAGTGATTACTAGTGGGCTAGAAGGTGGTTTGGGCTCAATGGTTGGGTTGTGCATGGCAACCCACAAATTGAATTAGGTTGCATGAAGGCTAGGGCAACATTTTTAAGGCTTCATAAGTGCTAAAACCCTTACTTTTTTACTTCATAAAGCCTCCTAGCCGTTTTTATCACTCTTTGGTGGATTAGAGTTACACTTTAATGCTTCTGATGGCTCATTAATGCTTCTTATGGCTCCTTAATGAAGCATAGACATTTTTTTCTTCAAGTGTCTTGGACGTTTTTTTTGTGTTATTTCAAGAGTTCCCTTAATTTTCATTTACTAGATTTAATGAATAATTGGTTGGTTGGCTTGTAACCACCAAGTTTGTAATAAAGGCTTCATATAAAGCCAAGTTTATGCATGGGAAAGAGAATGCACGAATTTTAATCAAAGAACTCTTATTTTCACTTTGAATTATTGTCATAGTTCACAAATTATCATCTTTTGGACGTGATCCTTGAGTTGATCAAATTCAAACTAATAGGTCTTAGTTTGTCTTCAGATTTACAAGCTATAGGTCTAGTTTGTTTATCAAATCTATCCTTTTCATTCCATATATTTGTGGTTGTTATTCTAGCTTAATTTACCTAAACACTACCCTACTCACTAAATCAAGCCCATACACGCATCATAAGTGGTATCAGAGAGCAGAATGGATTTTGATGATCCGGAGTTCCTACAAAATCTTCGAGAAGCATTGAGAAACATCCAAGAAGGTGGAAATCGAAGGCAACCCCGCCGTGGTGAACATAGGGTTGTGGAAGAATTCAAGGTGTCTGAATTGCATGAATTTGTTGGTGGAACCGATCCTGAACGCTACTTGGAGTGGGAAAGGAAGATTGAAAGAATGATTGAGTTCAAGGAAGTGGATGACGAAAAAAGCTGCAAGTATGCCATTCTCAAGCTAAGTGGTGGTGCTTCATTATGGTTTGAAGGGCTTAAGGCCAAGAGAACCCGTGAAGGCAAAGAAAAAAATTTGTTCTTGGCTTTCTCTAAAACGAAAGCTAAGAAAGAGATATGTTCCTTCTACTCATAGAATTGCCACCTAAAAGAAGATTGCTGATTTGAGGCAAAGAAAAATGAGTGTTGGAGAATACATTGATTAATTTGAGAAGTTGTCCTTGATGGGGGATATTGAAGAAATTGAAGAACAAAAAATGACTCGTTTTCTAAAAGGTTGAACTACAACATTGCCAATGTTGTGGAGTTGTATCCTTATGCTGATTTTGGAACTCTTTGTGGTTTGTGTTTGAAGTTGGAGGGGCAAGCCAAAGCATGTTATGGTGGGAGTTCAAGTTCAAGTCTCGAAAGTCCCAAGTCAAAGTCGTGGTCCAAGCCTGAGTCTAGCAATAGACAAAATTCTGTTTCTAATCCTTCTGGTTCTAGTAATGTTCCCATTGCTCCTAAACTTACTAGTGGTACCAAAGAAACTAGTTTGGCGAAAATTAGATGTTTCAAGTGTCAAGGTTTTGGTCATTACCAAAATGCTTGTCCAAACAAAAGGGTGGTGACTTTAAGGGAGGGCGTTGAATGTCGTGAAGAGTTGGAGGAAGAAGAGAGGTTGGCGGGTATTTTTCATGATATACAAAAAGAAGAGGAGGAAGAGGAGGAGGTAGAGTATGAAGCACCGGTGTATGATACATTTTTGGTGCTTAGAACTCTTAAAACTCAAGGGGTTCAAACTGTGGCTGATATGGATCAACGAGACCAATTGTTTCACACCAAATGTTTGGTTAGAGACAAGTGGTGTAGTTTGATTATTGATGGTGGAAGTTGTACTAATGTTGCTTCTAATGAAATGGTGACCAAATTGGGTTTGTCTACTACAAACCATCCAAAACCATATGTTCTTCATTGGTTGGATGATGGAAGCAAAATAAAGGTGACAAAACAGGTTATAGTTGGTTTAACTATGGGGTCTTATGAAGACGAAGTGTGTGATGTTATTCCTATGGATGCATGACATATTTTGTTGGGGCGTCCTTGGCAATTTGATAGGGACGTGTTACATAGAGGGATGAGCAATGAACATGAGTTGAAACACAACAATAAAAAAATTGTGTTAAAGCCCATGTCCCCAACAGTGATAAGGTCCATGAATTCTAAACAAGTAAAGAAACCTAATCTTTCTGTGTTTGCTAGTGAATGGGAGGTGGAGCAAGTTCTTGACAAAGGTGATGTGATTTACATGATTGTGCCCAAAGATCATGCAAAGGTGGAGAAGACGGTGCATGGAGAAAACGCTATTGCTGATTTGCTTTTAGAGTTTCAAGATGTGTTTCCAAGTGAATTACCACCGGGTTTGCCTCCAATCCGTGGTATCGAACACCAAATTGACCTTATTCCGGGTGCCCCTTTGCCTAATAAAGCTACCTATAGATGTAATCCGGAGGTGAAAAAGGAGTTGCAAAAACAAATTGATGAACTCATGAAAATGGGTTATGTTCGTGAAAGCCTAAGTCCTTGTGCTGTTCCAGTTTTGTTGGTTCCAAAAAAAGATGGTTCTTGGAGGATGTGTGTTGATAGTAGGGCTATTAATAACATCACCATAAAATACCGATTTCCTATTCCTAGAGTTGATGATTTGTTAGACGAGTTGCATGGTTCTATTGTGTTCTCAAAAATTGATTTGAAAAGTGGTTACCATCAAATTCATATGCGTGAAGGGGATGAATGGAAAACAGCCTTTAAAACTAAACATGGCTTGTATGAATGGACCGTGATGCCTTTTGGTATAACTAATGCACCTAGCACTTTCATGAGACTAATGAATGAAGTGCTAAAATCTTTTTTGGGCAGGTTTGTGGTGGTGTACCTTGATGATATCTTGGTATATAGCAAGAGCTTGGAGGATCATTTGGTGCACTTAAAACAGGTTTTCGAGACGCTTAGAGCTCAAAAACTCTATGGGAAGCAAGAAAAATGTTCGTTTTTGGTGGAAGAAGTGGGATTTTTGGGTTTTGTGTTGTCAAGAAATGGCGTGTCCATAGACCCATCCAAAACTGAAGCAATCAAGTCATAGCCTATTCCTACTAACATTTCTGAAGTTAGATCATTTCATGGTCTTGCTTCTTTCTATAGAAGATTTGTTCGTGATTTAGTACCATTGTAAGTCCCATAACAGGTTGTTTGAAGAAAGGAGTGTTTGCATGGGGAGAAGAAGCTCAAAAGGCGTTTGAGAAACTCAAGGCATTTTTGTGTGATGCTTCTATTTTGGCTCTTCCAGATTTTTCTCAACCATTTGAAGTGGAGTGTGATGCAAGTGGAGTTGGTATTGGGGATGTTTTGATCCACTCCAAATGTCCTATTGCTTATTTTTCTGAAAAGTTGGGTGGTGCTCGTTTGAATTATTGCACTTATGATAAGGAGTTTTATGCTATTGTTCATGCTTTAGATCATTGGAGTCATTATTTGCGTGCAAATCATTTTATTTTGCATTCCAATCATGAATCCTTGAAGTACATCAATGGGTAAAAAAAGTTGAGCACAAGACATGCAAAGTGGGTGGAGTTCTTGCAATCCTTTCATTTTTCATGCAAATACAAGGATGGCAAAAGCAATGTGGTGGCTGATGCACTCTCGAGGCGTTACTCATTATTGGTGACTTTGGATGTTCGTTTCTTGGGATTTGAAACTCTAAAGGACCATTATCAATATGATATGGACTTTGGAGATATGTTTTTGAAATGTGCAGGTGGTCCTAATGGTGAATTTGTGATTCAAGATGGCTTTTTATTCAAAGGCAATCGCCTTTGTGTCCCAAAACATGTAATACGGGAGTTGCTGATTCGTGAAGCTCATGGCGGTGGTTTGGCTGGTCATTTTGGCATTACCAAAACTTTGGAGGTGCTTAAAGAACATTTCTTTTGTCCAAAAATGTTGGGGGATGTAACCAACATAGTGGGCAAGTGTGTTACATGTCACATGGCGAAAACAACTTTCAAGCATGGTGTTTACACTCCTTTTCCGGTTCCTATTTGTCCTTGGGAAGATGTGTCCATGGATTTCATTATGGCTTTGCCTAGAACTCAAAGGGGGAAGGATTCCATTATGGTGGTGGTGGATAGGTTTTCAAAAATGGCTCACTTTGTGCCATCTCATAAAACCAATGATGCATCTAATGTGGCTGATTTGTACTTTAAAGAGGTGGTTCGTTTGCATGGTATTCCTAAAACAATTGTTTCTGATAGGGATTCCAAGTTTCTAAGTTACTTTTGGAACACTTTATGGAGGAAAGTGGGTACTAAGTTACTTTTTAGTACATCCCATCATCCACAAACGGATGGGCAAACGGAGGTGACTAACAGAACTTTGGGTACTTTGTTGAGAGGGTTGGTTAGCAAAACTCAACAAGATTGGGACATCAAACTTGCACATGCTGAATTTGCCTATAATCGTTCTCCTACTTATGCAACAGGTCATTCTCATTTTGAAGTAGTGTATGGTGTGAATCCTTACATGCCTTTGGATTTGATTCCATTGCCAAAGGATGAATTGGTTCACAAGGATGCTAATGACAAGTTGAAGGCCATGATGAAACTACACCAACAAGTTCGTGAGAAGATTGAAACTGTGAATGAGTTGTACAAACATAAGTCAAACAAGCATAGGAAACCATGTGTCTTTAAAGATGGTGACTTGTGTGGGTGCATATGAGGAAAGAACGTTTCCCTAACAAAAGGAAAAACAAGTTAATGCCAAGAGCCGAAGGTCCTTATAAAGTGGTGTCACGTGTCAATGATAATGCTTATAAGGTAGATTTAGGAGGAGACCATGGAGTGCATGCTACCTTTAATGTGGGAGATCTTTCACCTTATCTTGATGATGATGGACTTGATGAATTGAGGTCAATTCCTTTCAAAGGGGGAGGGGATGATCCATGCATGGATCATGAAAGCCAAAAATGTGATGGAGTAGTGATTACTAGTGGGCTAGAAGGTGGTTTGGGCTCAATGGTTGGGTTGTGCATGGCAACCCACAAATTGAATTAGGGTTGCATGAAGGCTAGGGCAACATTTTTTTAAGGCTTCATAAGTGCTAAAACCGTTACTTTTTACTTCATAAAGCCTCCTTGCCGTTTTTATCACTCTTTGGTGGATTAGGGTTACACTTTAATGCTTCTGATGGCTCATCAATGCTTCTTATGGCTCCTTAATGAAGCATAGACGTTTTTTTCTTCATCCTCAAGTGTCTTGGACGTTTTTTTGTGTTATTTCAAGAGTTTCCTTAATTTTCATTTACTAGATTTAATGAATAATTGGTTGATTGGCTTGTAACCACCAAGTTTGTAATAAAGGCTAAATATAAAGCCAAGTTTATGCATGGGAAAGAGAATGCACGAATTTTAATCAAAGAGCCCTTATTTTCACTTTGAATTATTGTCATAGTTCACAAATTATCGTCTTTTGGACGTGATCCTTGAGTTGATCGAATTCAAACTAATAGGTCTTAGTTTGTCTTTAGATTTACAAGCTATAGGTCTAGGTTGTTTATCAAATCTATCATTTTCATTCCATATATTTGTGGTTGTTATTCTAGCTTAATTTACCTAAACACTACCTTACTCACTAAATCAAGCCCATACACGCATCACCTCGTTGGTCAATAACTTCCTAGTTTCAATGCTAGAATCAACAGTCTTCGTATATTCCACTAACACAAAATTTGTCGGATCAACACAATTTAACATTGCATCAGGAATTCTTGAAATGTGTGTAAATATCTCAGCATCATCAGAAACCTCCTTAGGAAAATGATATTTCATGAATTCAATAGTTTCCTCATCAACAGACACATGAATCCCTTCTTTATCATAGAAATATCGAAGAATGAGACTCCAATACCTTGCACAACATTCGTGTTTTCTACACTTTTCTGAAATTCCTTCCACAACTGTGTAGATTAGTCCACAGGAATATCATAGCACACACATGCAACCATGGCATACACTTCTATTCTTCCTTTATCAAGACCAACACTGCGACCATTCAAGCAACGTAAGAAGATTCCAAATAGAAAATTCTAGATAGTCGGAAGACCAGACTTCTTAAAATCACTTATCTTGGTGAGTGGGGGTTGATGACCCATCTCATTAAACATATGGTTGACTTGGGTAAAATAAAGAGCAGCAAATGGTGGTGAGTTAGGAATTTTCAGAATATGACAGAACAATTTCTTCGTCAAACGAACCTTCTTGTCATTTACCAGATTAAATGTAATGAAATCTAGGGCTTTACTGTAGGTTGCAGTGGATCCTACTTGTGAAAGCCAGGATAGAGGAACTGCAAAAGAGTTGAACATGGCTGTTGAAAGAACACAACTTTTGAGAGCAACCACCTACATCTTCAAATCATCAGGATAAAGTGATACGCCTCCTTCGACTTGATAGTTTGTTCCTTGGATCTTCATGATTGGTTGAGAAGTAATGTCTTCTGTGGTTTGGGATGGTGCATCAACATCAGCAGGATTAGCCATGATTAGGGTTTTGAAAGCTTCTGAAGAACAAATTGACTTTGCAGAGAGAATTTTGGAAATTTTCTTTTGAAAGCGTAAACTGATAAAGAACCCTTGAATCCCCTTTTATATGTAACCCTGAAGTTTGAATTTGAAGTGGGATATGCATTTAATGAAATCCAACGTGGCACCTTGAAACTCGCAACATACGCCGATAAAGTAGCCATGTATGAAAAGTAACTATCACTTCTCCTTGAAATCCGGAAAGAATATGAGACGTCACATCAAACAACCTGTTTATTTCTCCCAATAGAATTTTAACCATCACCAACCTTCAGATGGAGGTAAGGCTCTTTCACTTTTGGGATTTAAAGCGAAGTCATGTGCCAAACTATCGAAATCATCAGCCTGAGTTGGTATTACTCAGAACCTCAAGGATTTCGTGTGTGCAGTTTGCCAAAAGAATAAGATATTGATGTGCACGATAGTATCCACTAATTTTATAATTTATAACCTAACTAACTAACTAACTAAAATGCACCTAGGCAGTGTACCTAGTCGAATTATAGAATAGTTTGGTAAGTTGGATGTCGATCACAGGGAACAGTGTTATTAATTAATCTATTTACTACTAAATTAATCTAACTATTAATAAACTAAAAAGGGGTTTTTATCTAATTTTCCAAGTTTAGATGAACTTAATGTTGGATTAGTGTCTAAGTCCATAACTATTTTGGTATGTACTTGACCCGATGGTGCATGGTCCTTTTGGGTTGCCTTCACCAAAGCAACTTGATTGGAGAAATAAATAAAGAGAGAGGTTATTTTGATTTATTAATATGTTATAAGAATAATATATTAAAGGAGAAATCATATTTGTTTAATTAATATTGGTCAATAATTAATTAAGAATTAATTTTGTGATCAAATGTAATTAATTAAACTAGAGGGGCTGAATTGTAATTATGTGATAGTTGCAAAATAGGGCAATGGTTATCCTTGTTAAAGGATGGACGAATTCAAGGATAAGGATATCCTTAAAATCGTCCAAGGTCCAAGAGATAGGGATTTCCAAGGCTTATCTTATGGTTGCTTGATGGGCAAGTAACTAGATAAGGATAAGGACTGAAACCCTAATCCCAACCCTATATAAAGACCCCTAAGGCCTTAGGATTTCATACACTTGATCCCTAGAAGTCCTAAGGACGAAATCTTATACCTCTCCTCTCTCCTTATACCTTCTCCATTTGCTCTTGGTGTTTGTAAGCCATTAGAGGAGTGACACTTGTGACTCTAAGCCTTCCAAACTCAATTCAAGGAGGAATTGGGATTGTTATTGCTACATAACAATCAAGGTAATATCATAAACCTAATTATATGGTAATGTTGATTTCCATATGCTAGAATTAGGGCTTATAGTCTTGGATTCAAAGCATGTACAATAGAGAAACCTAGATCCAAGCATTAGGGTTTGTATGAGCACATAGGATGTCTTATGACCAAAACCCATCAGTGGTATCAGAGCCTTGATTGGTTTCAATTGTATTGATGCATTGTATATCTGAAAAATTCGTTTTTTGGTGTTTTGGAGGCTGGACTCGCCGAGTCCATAGCTGAACTCGCCGAGTCTAAGGTGACTCGACGAGTCCAAGCTTGACTCGACGAGTCAACTCGTCAGATGGGGATATCTTCGCGATTTCTTGCTGTTTTTGCCTTTGGATAGTTACCTTATCATATTAGATCAATATAAATCCGATTTTATGATATATTTGACTATATTCTTGATCTAATTGAAGATATTTATCAATTAATAAGATAATTGTTTCCTTATGTGATAATTGATTAATTATTTTGACTAAATTGATAAATTGTTTTGCAAGAAATCATTAAATAAATCAAATATGGATAATTATGTGTTTAATTGTTAATTTAGATTATTTGTTATTTGATCCTTGTTGTTATGAAAAGTTTCATATTTTCCCTTTAGGTTTTATAGTTTAAATTTGAACCCAAAAGTTTTGTTGTTTTGAAATTTAAATAGTTAAAACCCTAATGTTTTGAAAAAGGTTTCAAAACTTGCCCTCAAGTTTTGGAATTTAAATTTTGATTAAATGGTTTAATTTTGATGTATATTTAAATTCTAAACCCTAATGTGTTGAAATGTTTCAAAACTTGCCCTCAAGTTTTGGAATTTAAAAGTTGATTAAAAGTTTAATTAGGAATGTTAAATTCTAAAACTCTAGTATAGTTTTGAAAAAGTTCAAATCACACCCTTATGGTTTTATTAATTAATTAAGGAGTATAATTAAAGGAAGTTTAATAAATCCATAAAAGTTTAGGTTTACAATTTAATTGAATTAAAGGTATAATTGTTAAATTAGACCACCTAGTATTTTGAAAGTATAAAATACACCCAATACTATATATATAACATTAAAAGTCTAACATTATATATATGTATGAGTAAAAGTCAGTCTTACCGTTAGTAGGCCTCAGTCACAAAGCTAGTCTATAAGGGGTGTTTAAGGAAATTGCCTATAAAATGGCGATTGAATGGGTATCCACTCTTACCCACTTCACTCTTGACTAGTGGAGGGTCGTTAGCCGAACGGGTAGGATGGGACAAAACCTTCCATTATAAGTACAACGAAGTATAAAAGTAACTAAACGTTTTCATAAAATTCCCAATCTTAGTTACTTAGGAAAAAGTGAATTGATGCAATTCCATGAAATTACACTTTGTCCCCTTGTGAAGACGTTAGTGGAGCGTGTGTGGTTTACCAGCACACTAAATGGTTCTAAGAAAAGGTAACAAAGGGTGACTCAATGTTTGTCATAGTTCGGTGGAGCGTGTGTGGTTTACCGGCACATCGAATAGGTGACTGTAACATGTGAGGGCACCATGTAAGTTTGCATGGTTATTCACACCCGCTTTGTGATCCTTGGCATCCCAGTCACAAACAAGAGGGGCATATCGAGATTTAAACATGCCATTGAAAGTTCAATGAATCTCAAAGGATCTAGGAGTTTTCATAGATTTAAAACTTAAATTTCTTTTTTCGTTTTTTGTGTTGGAAATTAGTGAATCGTCATTCACTTACCTTCAAATATTCTGCAATTAGGGTTACAGCATCCCTCTCCCGAGTTGTAGAATATTGTGTTGGGTCCTAGCCTTAGTATTTCATTTGGGTGATTTACTAAGGACTCAATCAATCAACTAACTTGAATTTTTTTTTCTCCCGTTTTGTAGATGTCAAAGTTCGAAAACTATGGTCTTCCCAAATCTCGTGGAACAAGCATTCCATATGAAGATGGTATTCCACGATTCAATCGAGGAACGAGAAATCATGCTTCACTTCCTCCTCCTCCTCCTATTGTTCTCCCCAACCCACAAGATCGAAAAATTGAAAGGTTCAATATCACTAAAGCCCTATTGGAAATGAAACATGAAGATGGTGAACCCGTGTGTGCCCACGTTCTAGGAATGAAATCACACATTGATAGGTTGATAATGTTGGGTGTGTCATTCCCAGATGAGTTGGCTGTGAATTGGGTTTTGCAGTCACTTCCTGAATCATATAATGAGTTCAAAAGAAAGTATTATATGATGAATCATGACGACAACCTCATTGACCTAACTTACATGCTCATTGCTGCTGAATCAGAAATGATTTGGCGAAGCAATGGAGCGTATTTGTTGGAAAAGTCAACCGACCATGCTTCCGAGGACGTTCTAGGAGAACCGACCTGCGTTTACTGTCAAAAGAAAGGGTGTTGGATACAAGTCTGCCCAAAGAGCCTGAAGAGTCCAGAAGATGGGGGAGTCAAAAGTATGGCTGCGCTTCAAGTAAAGTCCAATATCTAACTCCATTAAGTTCCTATTCATTAATTCTTAATAGATAATGTGATAAGATTGCATTTGAATGTTTTACAGGATCGGTGAAAAGAAAGGAAGCTTGGTGAAAGAGCAAGATGAATCTAATCACAAGGAATGGATCTTGATCGCACAAACTTGAAGATTAGATTTTGAGCTTAGATAGTTATGATAGAGTTGTTAGAAATTTTCTTTTGAAATACATAGTATTCAATGGATTTTGCATTGTAAGGATAAATGTTTTCCGCTGCTTTTATAAATAAAATAAATTTTCGTTTGACTTATTTATTTATTTGTTTATTTCCTTGCAATGAAATCGTTATGAAAATTGGTGTTTGCATATTTCTACAACAAATGGATTTGGTTCTTATTATATTATGGAAAGTCGAGAATTTACCAAATAGGGAGAGTTTCTCATCGCCCAAGTTTCAATTGGACAGAAACTTGGAATCATGCAACGTGGATGCACGATGAATGAGAAATTTCGTATTTGGAAATTAGACTAATTCATTGACAAAGTGTCAAGTGAAGGACTAGGAGATCGAGTACACAAAGTTGTGTGTTGATCAAAGTCCACCATAAGAATAACGAGATATTCGTCATGATTTACTAAAGGTTTAATAAATATGATTATACTTATAAGATTAAGTGTAATTCTGAATTGATTGAAAAGTTTAAATCAATAGTAGAACGAATAATAAGAATCAAGTAGGCAGAGAGATAAAAGTTTCTCCATTCTAAGAAGAAGGGAGAGTACCTTTTATGCTTTATGATAGGTCTTAATGATTAAGAACCATATCTCAATTGATCCTCTAAGTGAGTCTTGGTACAATTGTATGTCCAAGAAGAGGAATCAAAGATTGAAGAAATGGTAAAATCAAGAAGTCAATCATACTTCATTCCAATAACAAGTCTTAAAGTTAAGATTGTGACATTGAGTGAAAAAGTATCAAGAAGGTTTATAACATTCATTAAATGTGGTAAGTTGTGATGTCTTGGACAAGACAAAGACCAACTAGGACCAATTTATGAAGTGTTTTGATAAAGCTACACTAACTCTTGAATATTTGTTTGTCAAGAAATGGTTATTGACAAGAGAATCTTATATGTCAAGGAGTCAGTGGGAGTCTTAATGGTCTTGAAAGGTTTCAAGAACAAATCAAATAAACCTTATCGATCATCACTAGCACACGAGTTGAGGTTTACAACCTATTGTGAAGACATTATTTTGTTTCTGTGCCAATCCAATCGAGTTAATTATGCATGTGAGTCCTATGAGTTCTCATTTGAATGCATAAAAGGTAAGGACCTTGTTCAATGGAAAGTACATTGTGTGACAACCCGAAATTCCTGTTCTAAATCAAACCATTGCAATCCAATAGTAGTAGAGCAGTTACAGTGAAAATTCAAACTTTTGGAATAAGTTTGGCAGTTTTAGGGTTTTACACCTAAGAAGTTATTAGGAGAGTGGGTGCACTAGGATTTTGTGCAACACTGTAATTCCATTTCTCTAGGTCATTAGAATCCACTCCGAGAATAGAAATATTTTCTGCCAAAAATCTCTGGACTATAAATAGAATTCTGAACCAAATTGGTTCATTATTTGATTTCCATTTAGAGAAAAGCCAAACACTCTCTCACGGATCTTCGGGTTTTCATCCCAGATTGTGAGTCTACTTCCCTAAATGTGTTTTAATACTTGTTATATGCTTTATAACATTGTTTAAATGTCCAAATCACAAGATCCGGGAGTTTACCGCCCAAGAACGTTCTTGGGGAGTAAACTCCAAAATGAAGCCTAAAGGCCACATAGTCCCAATTCCGTGTTAGGCATCTAACTAAGGGCTTAGTGTATGATCATTAGAGGCTAGAAACAAATCAAAACCATGTAGTTTGAGGAGTTTACGGCCAAGGAACCACCTCTTGGGCCGTAAACTCCAAGTAAAGGGCACAAATGAATGCCTTGTGTTCCCTAGCCTTAGAACAAAAACCTAGAAGCTTTAAACTCATGTTTAAGACCAACAAAACAATTAGAAACCCACTTTGGAAGGGAGTTTACGGCCAAGATGCTCCTTAGGCCGTAAACTCCAAGAATTAGTGCCAAAAACCACTTCAAACTCTTCCTAGGGCTTAGTCTTCATTTTTAGCAAGCACCTTGATGGGTTTAGGACCTAGAAAAATCATGAAAAGCATAAGTGTTTGAGAGTTTACGACCAAGAGTATTTCTTGGGCCGTAAACTCCTTAAATGGGGTCAAAGGACACCCTAGACACATCCTTAGGCCAAGAAACTTTTAGGGCAAGTACTTAGAGGAGATATGGGCTAGTTAAAATTCTTAGGACCTCATGTGTGAGGGAGTTTACGGCCCAAAGAGTTCTATGGCCGTAAACTCCATCAAATGGTCCCATTTAGTGCCTTAAACCTCCCTTAATCCAAGTATTGAAGCCTAGACTTGTTCCTAGAATTGTTAGACACTTGAAAAGACAACAAGAACCCTCCCAAGGGAGTTTACGGCCGTAAACTCCAAGGGAAAAGGGTCTTTGGGCCGTAAACTCCCCTTAGGAGTCAATATGGTACCTTAAACTCTTGTCTAGCCTTGAAGCTTTTCCCCTCTAAAGTTGTAGTACTTCTATGCACCATTTCATGGCTTGTTTGAGAGTTTACGGCCAGGAGCCTACTCCCCTGGGCCGTAAACTCTAATGAATATGGTCTTTTGACCTTAAATTCCCATTAGGGGCATTGCACTCCTTTGTTGCAACCCATTAGCCTCCTAGCACTTGACCAAAAGTGTTGTCCTCGCGCTTAAATGTTTATGCTTGTATAATTAGTGATTTAATCTCTAATTATTTATATACATATGTCTTCATATGTAATTAGGATCATTGTTTGTGTCTAAGTCATCACTTGACACCAAGCATTTGTCCGATCCTTCCATACGATAACAGCCGTTCACCTCCAGTCACATACTGCAGGTGAGTTCATACCCCTTAACTAATGTTTTAAACTGTTTTAAATGTTTTATGGGGGGGGGGATACAAGTAGAATCATGCTACTTTTTATGTCAATCACATGTGATTAGTAAGTAGGATTATATTACTTATTACATCAATCACATGTGATTAATATACAGCCTTCAAAAGATTTGGCTACTCATTAGCCGTTTTACCAAATAGTTTCCTTCAAATGATTTTTATAAACATTTTATATGTTTTAAACTACTTCTTACACTGTACCTCTTATTCTGTTTATCATACTTCAAACTTATTTACAACTGTGTTTCAAACAAAGGTTTCTTTATACTTAAAAATGTTTTATTATACTTATTCCTTCAAATTGTTTTATAGATTGACATCAAGTCGATCTTCTCTTAAAATAATATTCCTGTTTCAAATGTTTTACAAAACTTACTTATGCTTTTATTTTATTATAAATTGCATGCCTCTATATGTATAGTTATATAAGGAATGTTTAAAAGACTTAGGAAGACTATCCACCCTATTTCCTTTTCGCGCCTTGAGATGTGGTCTGGTGGGACATTGGGTATTCGTCCGAAGGTCGTTTAAAGATTTGTTATATATCATATGTACATATATAGTCATAAAGGGTCTTTCCAGTTCATCTTATGCCCTTGGGTAGTAAGGGTATACATCCACGTCCATACGTACCACTTAGATTACTAGTAAGCTACCATAGGGGTAGTTCAGGAAGATACTAGAACCATTACTAGAACGCGATATCATACAATGAGTCAGTTCATTCATGAGTCAATACTTTCTAGAACATTACTATACATTACATGTACAATTATACTAGGACGAGAACATATACATCTATACTAGAACGTTTACAATTACTATACTTGCTAGATAGGGAGAACACACATTCTAGCTAGCACACGTAGAAATTTACCGTACTCTACTATAATATTTACATTATTATACTTATAGGAGTACTTGTGCATAGATATATCAGTAGGAGTCCTATTACATTTTATATGTATCGACTCTGTTATCAAATCCGTGTTCTTACCTTTACCTTGTGATAAAATCACATAATCGACGAGATAGAATGGATTATTATCCTAGTACCAAAGGATACGTATTGAGGGATTGACCATTCCTAGAATCTCTATTAGCTACAGAGGTAAAAGTACATCCACGGATGTCAAACGGTTGGTACCATTACAGGTACACAATTAAGGGATTGACTATTCCTATACCCAGCTGTTAGCAACAGAGGTAAGAGTACATCTACGGATGGCTTAAAGTTATCAATGATAGTTACCCTAGTACCAAAGGGTAATATTCAGTTTAGTTATATTATTACCTTTATTTTGTGACTCATTCACATAACCAAGGAGGTGAATTATATTTAGGTATCCTAGTACTAAAGGATACAATTTCTTATAATGATAATAATAGTAACACAGTTGGGTCTTGGTAGAAGACTACATTCAGAACAGTTAGGTCTTGGTAGAAGACTACATTCAGAACAATTAGGTCTTGGTAGAAGACTACATTCAGAACAGTTAGGTCTTGGTAGAAGACTACACACAGAACAGTTAAGTCTTGGTAGAAGACTCCTTTTTGTTACTAATAGGAATCATAGGGATTTCTAGGGATTTTCAAACAATTACTGCTGAGCTACTAACATTTTCATACTTATACTAGCTTTCTTTCAAAGTAATGTCATGTCTTAGCAATTATAAGTTTTCACAAATTAAGACACATTAATACTTATGATCTCACCAGCTTTATAGCTGATACTCGCTTTCAAAATTACTTGTATCCTCAGGTCATCATAGACAGGTACCGATGCAAGGAGAAAGGAAGATGAAGCTTGTTCAAGACTTATCTTTCATTTTGATTATGCTCTAGTGTTTATCAAAATTTGACAGAATACAATTGTATAATAATTATTTTATTAATGCAATGGATGATGTTGTTGCTTGTTTACTACTTTACATTGTTGTTGATACTATACATGACGTCCTCCGCCCCAGAACGTTTCCGCCGTTCTTGGTTTTGGGGTGTGACACATTGATAGGAAAAGGTGAGCTGCTTAACTACTTGGAAGACGTGGTGGGCGGCTGTGCTACCATAAGGAAAGAAATAAGGATTAAGAAAGTTCGATCCATATGAGTTTTTCATCGTAAACTTTGGTTTTGACAAATTCACATGGATAGGAACAAATACACCGTTTAAATCTAAGTGTCATTAGATTTCCTCCTTCATGAAAATGATTGTGAGGAAATGCTTTCACTAAGAAAGATTTTAAGAAGATAGTGATTATAAAATTGCATTCTCGAATTCGATTATGGTTACGGTATCCCTTTCCATAATTTGAATTGTGAGGTTTGGCAATTAGTCTTAATTGTTTAGACACACATATGAACTATCGAAGGCAAAGGTGTATAAGTTCAAAAAGCCTTGATAAAAGATTATCAAAGCACTAAGTATTAGAAACATGAACTTAAGAAATTCAATAAGTATTGTCTTTCTGGAAGTTGAGATGTTTATGAATACATGTCGAAGCTAGTGGGAGCATAAGTGTTATGTTTTATAATAATCATCATGATAGTGGGAGCATAAAAGTTATGATTGTATGATTATTAAGGAAAGTATTGCAAGGTTAGCAATATTAATTATAGAAAACAAGAGTCATACTTTGCAAAGTTGTAAGAGTTGAAAGGTTGTTTTGCTATAATTAAGGGAGAGAATATTATGCTGCATTTCAAAACTAAAGGATTAGGTTGAAAAATGTTAATAAACTTAGTCAAAGGTACATAGTGTGTTCTTAAAATTTCGATTATGATTACGGCATTCCTCTTCACAATTCGAATTTTGAGAACATAGCCAAATAAAACATTATGCGTCATGTCCCATACGCTTCGGGTATAGGATCGATTGCAAATGCTTTAATGATTGACCATTCTAAATTTTTCCAAAT
This sequence comes from Lactuca virosa, assembly GCF_052849685.1. NCBI lineage: Eukaryota > Viridiplantae > Streptophyta > Magnoliopsida > Asterales > Asteraceae > Lactuca > Lactuca virosa. The sequence continues at coordinate 148,725,385 of NC_136426.1, forward strand.
GTCTAGCGCATTTAGAGGGAAAAAGGACTAAAATCGGTTTTGACTAAAATAATTAAACAACTATCAAAGGACAATCCAAAGTTCGACGAGGATTGGTCGCTTGTGAGTAGTTGGAAGCATGGTATTGGATGGACCATATCGACATTATTACGAATAGAAAAGATTCTATTTAGAATGAGTTGTCATATGGAAATTATGGAAATGTTTCCATACCGGATGGACCATATTGACATCATTACGAATAGATAAGATTCTATTAAGAATGAGTTGTCATATGGAAAATATGGAAGCGTGTCCATATTAGGAATTGAATATTAAAAAAATCTATGACTAGATTAGAAACTTTTATGCAAAAGGATGTTCAAAGGAATGTACTTTGAGTGAGAGACATCATATCTAAGGAATTGTCTTGTAACAATCTCCGATAGAAGACTTTGTAATATCATTGGCAATAGTCTTTGTGACTTTGGTGCATTGGCATTACGAAAGGGTAAGTTGCATAAAATGTTAGAATCTATAAGTGGAAAGAATTTGATATTCTTAAACTTATGAAAAATGGATTTGGAGTTGTGAAATGAGAATGATTGGAAATGTGTTCAATGTGATCTATTTCACAAAGTAAGAACCATAAGTAAACATTGTGTGCATGCTAGGAGCATGGGACAAGTGTAATAATTGAAGTACGAAGTTGATTACCCGAAACGACAAATAATGAGTAATCAATATGGTGATAAATAAAAGGTGTTTTATTTATACTCAAAGGTTTGAGGCCATATGGGATTAGTATTATTCTTGTGTTTCACATTTGCATGTTTTGACTTCCAGAATAATTGAGTTTATTAAGAATAATCGAATTATTCAAACGGGCCACAGTCGTTCATATGTTGGAAGTAGATATGAATGAAGACTGTCATGAATTGGTGTGTGGATTGTCTAAAGAGCATTAGACATAAGCAAATGTTTGCTGCAACGTTCATGAGTGCTTATGAATATGAATTTGAGCATTGGATCAAACCCACGCTCACTTGGATCACTCCATGAATTGTATCACGAGTGATTGGTGAGACGATAACATCTTATATTCTTGAAACCGAGATGTGTGAGTTGTATCTTGCGAATCGGTTGCATATTGATAATATGTAAACACACTAGTAACTTGGTGTTATAAAACATATTGTTGTGTGTGATTCGGTGCGTGAGTGCAAGCGAGCATTGTATCAAAGTTTATCCATTCCTTTTATTCAAAATAGGATAAAGGCGACATCTTTTGGGCCCCTCGATGGTTAGTGATGACAAACGTAAATGCTCGGCCGGGCTAGGGCTAATTTGATTTGTTCAATTAGTCAGTCGTCATAAATCAGAAATCGAGAAGTAGTACAAAGAGAATGATTTGAAATCATATCTCATATGATATCTAGAATGGAGGAATATATGATCCCTTATCTAAGGACACGCGTATTTGATATGATCAGAGTTGACAGCGGCTTTGGAAAGCTACGATTGCAGATCGGGATCCGAAGTCATACGCAGAATAGTTGTTAGACTTATCCAAGTGGGAGACTGTTGGATTAGTGTCTAAGTCCATAACTATTTTGGTATGTACTTGACCCGATGGTGCATGGTCCTTTTGGGTTGCCTTCACCAAAGCAACTTGATTGGAGAAATAAATAAAGAGAGAGGTTATTATGATTTATTAATATGTTGTAAGAATAATATATTAATGGAGAAATCATATTTGTTTAATTAATATTGGTCAATAATTAATTAAGAAATAATTTTGTGATCAAATGTAATTACTTAAACTAGAGGGGCTGAATTGTAATTATGTGATAGTTGCAAAATAGGGCAATGGTTATCCTTGTTAAAGGATGGACGAATTCAAGGATAAGGATATCCTTAAAATCGTCCAAGGTCCAAGAGATAGGGATTTCCAAGGCTTATCTTATGGTTGCTTGATGGGCAAGTAACTAGATAAGGATAAGGACTGAAACCCTAATCCCAACCCTATATAAAGACCCCTAAGGCCTTAGGATTTCGTACACTTGATCCCTAGAAGTCCTAAGGACGAAATCTTATACCTCTCCTCTCTCATTATACCTTCTCCATTTGCTCTTGGTGTTTGTAAGCCCTTAGAGGAGTGACACTTGTGACTCTAAGCCTTCCAAAGTCAATTCAAGGAGGAATTGGGATTGTTATTGCTACATAACAATCAAGGTAATATCATAAACCTAATTATATGGTAATGTTGATTTCCATATGCTAGAATTAGGGTTTATAGTCTTGGATTCAAAGCATGTACAATAGAGAAACCTAGATCCAAGCATTAGGGTTTGTATGAGCACATAGGATGTCTTATGACCAAAACCCATCACTTAATCCTTTAACAAAAACTCAATCAATAAATGAAACACTTTCGTTAGTTCGAATCTGCTTTCACTCAATGGTTATACATTAGCTATGACTATTACTGTTGGTGACCAATTAAGTAAGTATTAGCAATTTAGTTCTAAATCTACTAACTATTAATCAATTCATGTAAATCTATTTATGGTCATACAATAATTAACACAAAATCAATTATTAAATAAGATTGGAGCCATGAAAGATTGATTAATCAAAACACAATTACAGTCATAATATGAGTTCTCTAACACAACTTAATTTAATAATTCAATTACTAATCTAAGATTGGTTTGATCTTAGCTCCAATAAACTAGTGTTCACTATATTATTAGGTATTCAAGTTCATGCACATTTTTGTTCACTAACTACATAGAACAAGAATTCAAAGCAATCAAATAATTAATTCAAGCATGCTAGGTAAAATCAATCAGCACAAGCATATCACCAACAAGTAAAGTTAAGTCTAATGCATTAAAACCATGAGTTCCAGCTTCATCTAGCTAATAGAAGCAGCTAGATTTAGCTGGACATATTAACCGCTAAACAAACAAATACGATAATCAAAAGCATATTTAAATGTACCAGACAAATTATGAATTCCTTCTTCCTTGGTGTTAAAACCTACTTCCAGAGCTTCTTTTCCTCTGAATTTCGTCTCCAGGAATCCTCCTAAGCCAACCAAAGTCTCCCCAAATCATAATGGAGAAGGGTATATATATCTTCTGGAAAATCACGGTTCATGTCGTGAGCATTTAAAACTCATGTCGTGAACTCGAGGTAATCGTGATCGTCAAGGATTCCTTCACCCGGATGCTTATCTTCTAATTTTTTCCACTCACGTCGTGAACCATCAACTGTTCACGTCGTGAGTACGTCTTTTTTGGGTGTTTTTCTTGTCTTTCAAGACTTCAACCTCCAAAGTTCCATCCTTTAACGCTTTTAGTCCCTTTCTTCAAAATGTCTTCTTTTTGGCTGCAAAATATAATTTAACCTTATAAGTATCATTATTCTATGCAAATGACCAAAAAATATATAAAAATGTACTTAAATATTGCCTAAAAATATGTATAAATATGGCAATATCAAACTACCCCACACTTAGGCTTTGCTTGCCCTCAAGCAAATCTACTTATCTAAACTCAAACCTTCATCACTAGCATTTCATAGAACAATCCAATTCCAACTCAGCCATTATGCCAAGACCTCAACGCATGCATTTGTGTCTAATTTTTTTTCCTATAGTACCCCCATACTTTAAATACTTACAATCTTCATAAACAATTACCCACTTCTTTCGAACAATGCTCATTTTATGCAACCCTCCGAATCCATCCTCAGAAAGCTTTTTAACCTCAAGATATTTTTGGTTAAGCTGCCCAAGCATACATAATCTAGAAATTACAACTTCAGATACCACAATGGAGCTCTTGGAATTCTTCACTTTTTTGATATTTGATCTTTGATTGCTTGAATTCACTGTTGGATTAGTGTCTAAGTCCATAACTATTTTGGTATGTACTTGACCCGATGGTGCATGGTCCTTTTGGGTTACCTTCACCAAAACAACTTGATAGGATGAATTATGGAGAGAGAGCGAATTAATTATGATTTATTAATATATTATGAGAATAATATATTAAAGGAGAAATCATATTGTTTAATTAACATTAGTCAATAATTAATTAAGAATTAATTTTGTGGCTAAAAGACATTAATTAAACTTGATGGACTAGAACTGTCAATTGTATGATAGTTGAATATTGGGCTAATGGACTCCATATTAGAGGGGTGGACGAATTCTATGGGGAAATCCATTAGAAATCGTCCTAGGCATCTAAGGAGGGAGTCCATGGGTTGCTTAGGGCCTAAGCAGTCAAATTAGGGTTTCCTTGTTAGATAACCCTCATAGCCTCACTATTTAAGGATCCCTAGAGCACCAAAACGTGCCCAAGAGATTCCTTAGGGTTTCTACATGCTTTTGGGTGCCTCCTCTCTTATCATTCTTCATCCTTTTTCTCTGGGTGTTTGTGAGACATTAGAGGAGTGACACTTGTGACTCTAAGTTTTCTAAAGCCATTACAAGGAGGATTTGAGATTGTTATTGCTACATAACAATCAAGGTAAGATCAAAACCCCATTCTTATGTTAATATGATTAATTTTATGCTTGATCAAGGGTTTATAGCTTTGGATATTCAATTGCATGTTGATTAGACAAACTAGATCCAAAAGCTATTAGGGTTTGCATGTACACCATAGGAATGATGTTTTGCTCAAAACGCATCAGTGGTATCAGAGCCATGGCTGTTTGTTTGATGTATTTGATGCTATTGTGAATTATCCTTGCTTAAAGATCGAAATTTAGGGTTTCTGGGGGCTGAAATCGCCGAGTCCATAGATGAACTGTAACGCCCGTAGATCAGGGGGAGTCAATTTAGAGACAATAAGAGTCAAAAATGACTTTTTGATAGAAGATTATTTAGGATGAATAATCCTAACTAAGTTGTAGTATATGTTACAAGGTTTCCGTGCATATAAAGAACGCCAAAATCCGAGTTATAACAAAGAAGTTATGACCTGTCGAAGTTTCGCGACAGAACCGGCACGACACAGCGCGACGTAAAAAGTGAATTTACGTTAGAGCGATATTTAGCCTTAGCAATCTAAACGAGAATCGAAGATCTCGTTGTTAGTATCGAAGCGATAAAAAGTTAGGCGAGAACGGACGTCAAACGAAGAAGTTATGAATTTTTAACGAAAGTTTCTGTCCCGGCCTATTAAAAATAAATAATAAAAATAAAAGTCAAAATTAGCCGACGGAGTCTAAACGAAAGTTGTAGATCGTAGTCTCACCTTCGCGTGGATATAAAGAACGTTGAAAACAGAGTTCGTATGAAGAAGATATGAATTTCCGAAGATTATTAAATAATTTGTATTTATTTTTAATCTTTAATTCGGAAGCATTATCCGAAGGAGTCACCGGTCTGATCCGAGGTATGCGCCGCGTACTCGAGTACGCCTCGCGTACTCCGAAGTGTCGACATTCGCAGCAAGTGGCTTCGGATGACGAACGCAGTGACGTTTTTCGTACTGGCGTACGCCCCGCGTACCCCGAGGCTCCAGCCTCCTATAAAAAGGATGCGAAGGCAGCCGACCCAATTGCCAATTTCTTCTCTTCTCTCTCCCGTTTTGCATCGTTTTGCGTGCCGGAAATACCCCGACACCCCGGTATTATTCTCTAGCCCCGAGGCAAGTCCCGAGATCCCGAAGATCCCGAGAAGTGCGGTTCCCGAGTCGAAGCTCTGCCTGCGAGAAGTTCGATTTTTGTGGAGATCTTCCAGATCTGCGGTGGATTACTACTTCTGCAAGTCGTAGTGCTGTCCGATCATCTTCTGATCAAGTGAGTGTATACTACCTTTCATAAACACGATAATAATACAAGTATGGTTTGAGTGTATTAAGTATATTGTTGTTTATATGTGTGCGTGTGTAGTTGTCTTCTTCTAACACATCAATATGAAGTATTTGCTATGAAATACGTGCTACGTGTTTATATGTTATTTGTCTATTTGAGATGGACATGGAAATTGGAGTTTTATACAGGTGTTAAATGATTTAAACTGTGTAAGTATTTATATCTACAAAATTGTTGGGTAGAACAAGGGTAGATGGGATAGTTGGTGACTATGGAGTTAGCGCCTATTGTATAAACCTTGGTGACTATGGAGTTAGCGCCTATTATTAGGTAAACCTTGGTGACTATGGAGTTAGCGCCTTTCGTATAAACCTTGGTGACTATGGAGTTAGCACCTATTGTATAAACCTTGGCGACGATGTGATTTCGTGCCTATTTGATAAACCTTGGTGACTATGGAGTTAGCGCCTATTATTAGGTAAACCTTGGTGACTATGGAGTTAGCGCCTTTTGTATAAACCTTGGTGACTATGGAGTTAGCGCCTATTGTATAAACCTTGGCGACGATGTGACTTCGTGCCTATTTGATGAACCTTGGCGACTATGGAGTTAGCGCTTGTTAAGTGAACCTTGGTGACTATGGAGTTAGTGCCGCTTGAGTGAACCCCGACGACTATGGAGTTAGCGTCTGATAACTATGGATTTAGTACTCGATAGATAAACTTTGGCAGCAATGGATTTCGTGCCGATTCCTTAGGAATAAGTGAATAAAGGATAGTTGGTTCTTAGGGTGAAACCTTAAGAAGATAATGGGGATGGGCATTTGGGTTGATTGTTTGATAATTGAATATAACAAATGTATTATTGTGGGTTGAAAACCCTATATGCTCACCAGGCTCCCAAGCCTGACCCACTCAGTTTTCTTTTCATTACAGGTAATGACACAAGAGTATAAGTCGGCGGACTTGACGAGAGATTTTGGATTATAGATCAGTAGTTGAATAACTATTGTAAGGTCTATTTTATATTGTTTATGCTTTTGGTCTGTAACGAACATGACATACCGAGGTTTTATTATTTAATAAAAATACATACTTTTCGAGAAATGTTTTGATAAAATGGTTATCATATTTTATTTTGGGAACAAATTCCGCAACCGTTTTCTTTAAACGATCACTCTGATTTTAAAAACAAAGCATAAACAAATCGGTCTTTTCTGGCCGTGAAATTGGGGATGTCACAGTTGGTATCAGAGCATTAGTTTAAGCGAACTAGGAATGTGGATTTATTTCTAGACTTAAACTTAGAATGCTAAGCAATGATTGCGAGTTGAGTGTGTCCATTATATTTTAGGTAGTACACCTAAATTGACACAAGCACTATTTTATTTTAGGAAAATTGCCTAAAATGCTTTTACGTGCTAAATGTTTTGTGTGATAGCTATATTGATGCTATTATTTGTTCGGATCTATGGTCTGTTGCCGACCGGATCTGGAAACCTTATATGTATAGGATTCTAAGCGTACGTCTACGATATTAGAACTAGCATATAAACGTTTCGGAATGATAAGGATGATTTGTATATCTATCGTGATTAAGGATCTAATTTCACCATATTCGGTGTATAGATCAAAAATGGTGAGAACGAGGAGTGGAGTTGGAAATGCTGATGAGAACAGGAATCAAGTGCCAGTAATTGAACAAATACCTGTTGTGGCAGCAGCGCCTGAACCAATAACAATGGCCGGAGTTCAAGTGATGATCCAGGCAATGTTGAATAATCAGATGGAAGAAACTAGACGTCTGATCAGACAAAATCGCGAGGAATTGTCAATTCGAGTAGAAGAGCCCGAAGTAAATGGAGGGCATTCTGAAGGAGGAAACTATAGTGGGACCGTTGGTCAAGCCAACCCACCAATAGTTCGCCAAAACAACCAGGATAGAGGAAATGATGGACGTGGATGCAAGTACAAGGATTTCATGGCATCCAAACCACCATGTCTTTCTGGGAGCCCGACACCGGTGCAAGTCATGGACTGGATCTCCGAAATGGAGACAATGTTTGAAAGTTGCGAGTGTAGCAACAGACAGAAGACCGCTCTTGCAATCCCTCTGTTAAAATCTGGAGTATTGAGCTGGTGGAAGTTACTGGCTGGTTCAATGCCCAAGGGGGAAGCTAGCAAGATGTCTTGGGAAGAGTTCGTGGAGCAAATGAAAATGCAATACTGCTCTGAGCAGGATCTTCTGGAAATCAACAATGAGTTCCAGAATCTGAAGAAAGGAAAATTTAGCGTTACTGAATACGCTACGAGCTTTACGGAGAAGATGAAGCTTATTCCATACCTAATTCCGACTGAACTTTCCAAGGTCAACAAGTTTGCTAATGGATTACCAGCGGACTTTGGTCCGATAGTCAAACAAGCAACCACTCTGAAAGCCGCCATCTGGGCAGCCAAAAATGTTGAGACCCAAATAAAAGAAAAGGGTCTGGAAAGGGCTGAAGTTGGAGAGAAAAGGAAGCGTGAAGGATCTTCAATAATCGACAAAGAAAGTAAATTCTCGAAATCTGGGGGAAGAGATGAGGCTAAGTGGTGTGAGAAGTGTAAGAAGAAACACTTCGGGAAATGTAGCGAGGAGATGACTTGCTACAAATATGGGAAGACAGGGCACTATGCCAACAAGTGCGCACCTAACAAGAAGATGTGCTATAGGTGTAATGAAGAAGGTCATATTTCTAAAGACTGCCCACAGAAAAACACACCTCCACAGCCAAGGGCATTCAACATGTTCCTCAACGAAGCAGAAAGGGATGGGAGGGTTAAAGGATGAAGACTTCATATTAATATATAAAGTCGGTAAAGTCTGTATCAAGAAGCATAGCCTGTTAGAGGCATAGTATAGGGTGAACTTGAACTTTTGTGTAATAGTTTCAAGAATTATATAAATCCTTGTTTTGTTATCTGATGTGTTGATTATATGATTTATGTATGGTGACTTGGTTAACTGCGAGACAATACTTGGGACGAGTATGAGTAGGTGTGAATGGTAGTAGAGATCTATACTACCGGAAGCACAGGACTCACGCTTGGATCAGGGGAAGTCACAAGGTTATCAAGAAGCTAGTAATTGATTCCGTTTTATTCAAGTATGTCATTACCATTGTTTCGGTAATGTCTAGTAAGATAGTTGTTATTCCGACCCTAGGGGTCATATCAATTGAGTCCGACTATGATGAGAGGCCATCGGGACACGACCCATCAAGGTTATTACTTAGAATGGAGAGATAACTTATGGAGTCAGCATGCGAATCCTATTTCGTTGATGATTCCGGGACGTAATCATCCTAAGGGGGAGATAATTGTAACGCCCGTAGATCAGGGGTAGTCAATTTAGAGACAATAAGAGTCAAAAATGACTTTTTGATAGAAGATTATCTAGGATGAATAATCCTAACTAAGTTGTAGTATATGTTACAAGGTTTCCGTGCATATAAAGAACGCCAAAATCCGAGTTATAATAAAGAAGTTATGACCTGTCGAAGTTTCGTGACAGAACCGGCACGACACAGCGCGACGTAAAAAGTGAATTTACGTTAGAGTGATATTTAGCCTTAGCAATCTAAACGAGAATCGAAGATCTCGTTGTTAGTATCGAAGCGATAAAAAGTTAGGCGAGAACGGACGTCAAACGAAGAAGTTATGAATTTTTAACGAAAGTTTCTGTCCCGGCCTATTAAAAATAAATAATAAAAATAAAAGTCAAAATTAGCCGACGGAGTCTAAACGAAAGTTGTAGATTGTAGTCTCACCTTCGCGTGGATATAAAGAACGTCGAAAACAGAGTTCGTATGAAGAAGATATGAATTTCCGAAGATTATTAAATAATTTGTATTTATTTTTAATCTTTAATTCAGAAGCATTATCCGAAGGAGTCACCGGTCTGATCTGAGGTACGCGCCGCGTACTCGAGTACGCCTCGCGTACTCCGAAGTGTCGACATTCGCAGCAAGTGGCTTCGGATGACGAACGCAGTGACGTTTTTCGGACCAGTACGCCCCGCGTACCCCGAGGCTCCAGCCTCCTATAAATAGGATGCGAAGGCAGCCGACCCAATTGCCAATTTCTTCTCTTCTCTCTCCCGTTTTGCATCGTTTTGCGTGCCGGAAATACCCCGACACCCCGGTATTATTCTCTAGCCCCGAGGCAAGTCCCGAGATCCCGAAGATCCCGAGAAGTGCGGTTCCCGAGTCGAAGCTCTGCCCGCGAGAAGTTCGATTTTTGTGGAGATCTTCCAGATCTGCGGTGGATTACTACTTCTGCAAGTGGTAGTGCTGTCCGATCATCTTCTGATCAAGTGAGTGTATACTACCTTTCATAAACACGATAATAATACAAGTATGGTTTGAGTGTATTAAGTATATTGTTGTTTATATGTGTGAGTGTGTAGTTGTCTTCTTCTAACACATCAATATGAAGTATTTGCTATGAAATACGTGCTACGTGTTTATATGTTATTTGTCTATTTGAGATGGACATGGAAATTGGAGTTTTATACAGGTGTTAAATGATTTAAACTGTGTAAGTATTTATATCTACAAAATTGTTGGGTAGAACAAGGGTAGATGGGATAGTTGGTGACTATGGAGTTAGCGCCTATTGTATAAACCTTGGTGACTATGGAGTTAGCGCCTATTATTAGGTAAACCTTGGTGACTATGGAGTTAGCGCCTTTCGTATAAACCTTGGTGACTATGGAGTTAGCACCTATTGTATAAACCTTGGCGACGATGTGACTTCGTGCCTATTTGATAAACCTTGGTGACTATGGAGTTAGCGCCTATTATTAGGTAAACCTTGGTGACTATGGAGTTAGCGCCTTTTGTATAAACCTTGGTGACTATGGAGTTAGCGCCTATTGTATAAACCTTGGCGACGATGTGACTTCGTGCCTATTTGATGAACCTTGGCGACTATGGAGTTAGCGCTTGTTAAGTGAACCTTGGTGACTATGGAGTTAGTGCCGCTTGAGTGAACCCCGACGACTATGGAGTTAGCGTCTGATAACTATGGATTTAGTACTCGATAGATAAACTTTGGCAGCAATGGATTTCGTGCCGATTCCTTAGGAATAAGTGAGTAAAGGATAGTTGGTTCTTAGGGTGAAACCTTAAGAAGATAATGGGGATGGGTATTTGGGTTGATTGTTTGATAATTGAATATAACAAATGTATTATTGTGGGTTGAAAACCCTATATGCTCACCAGGCTCCCAAGCCTGACCCACTCAGTTTTCTTTTCATTACAGGTAATGACACAAGAGTATAAGTCGGCGGACTTGACGAGAGATTTTGGATTATAGATCAATAGTTGAATAACTATTGTAAGGTCTATTTTATATTGTTTATGCTTTTGGTCTGTAACGAACATGACATCCCGAGGTTTTATTATTTAATAAAAATACATACTTTTCGAGAAATGTTTTGATAAAATGGTTATCATATTTTATTTTGGGAACAAATTCCGCAACCGTTTTCTTTAAACGATCACTCTGATTTTAAAAACAAAGCATAAACAAATCGGTCTTTTCTGGCCGTGAAATTGGGGATGTCACATGAAATCGCCGAGTCCATGGTGAACTCGCCGAGTTCATGCCTGACTCGACGAGTCAGCTGGTCAGAAAGAGGGAAAATTGGGATTTTGTGCTCTTTTGGCTGTGGGATAGTTACCAAAACGTTTTTTTATTGATATAAATCAGATTTTTATGATATTGGGTGATTATCTTTGCCAAAATTAAAGATAAATTCATATTAGTTAGATAATTATTTCCTTATATGATTATATTTAATTATTTGAATTATTTGGTGAATTATCTTGCATGAATTTGGACTAGGTCAAATTAGATAACCACCAATTAATTGTTAATTGCCTTATTTGAATTTTGTGATCTAGAATATTCTTGACAAAGTTTGGAAAAGTTTCAAATTAATCCCTTTAGGTTTTATAGTTTAAATTTGAACTTAAAAGTTTTGTTTTTGAAATTTAATTAAGTTAAACCCTAATGTTTTGAAATGTTTCAAAACTTGCCCTCAAGTTTTGGAATTTAAAAGTTGATTAAAAGTTTAATTTAAAAATGTTAAATTTTAAAACCCTAGTATTGTTTTGAAAAGTTCAAATCACACCCTTATGGTTTTATTAATTAATTGAAGTGTATAATTAAACGAGATTTAATAAACCCATAAAGTTTTGGTTTACATTTAATTAAATTAAAAGTATAATTTATTAAATTAGACCACCTAATATTTTAAAAGTGTAAAATACACCCTATACTATATATAACATTAAAAGTCTAGTATTATATATGTATGAGTAAACAGTCAGTCTTACCGTTAGTAGGCCTCATTCATGAAGCTGGTCTATAAGGGGTGTTTAAGGAAATTGCCTATAAAATGGCGATTGAATGGGTATCCACTCTTACCCACCGCACTCTTGACTAGTGGAGGGTCGTTATCCGAACGGGTAGGATAGGACAGAAACCTTCCATTATAAGTATAATGAAGTACAAAAGTAACTAAATGCTTTTACAAAATTCCCAATCTTAGTTACTTTAGGCAAAAGTGAATTGATGCAATTCCATGAAATTACACTTTGTGCCCTTGCGAAGACGTTAGTGGAGCGTGTGTGGTTAACCGGCACACTAAATGGTTCTAAGAAAAGGTAGCAAAGGGTGACTCATTGTTTGTCATAGTTCGGTGGAGCGTGTGTGGTTAACCGGCACATCAAATAGGTGACTGTAACATTTGGGGGGACCATGTAAGTTTGAATGGTTATTCACACCCTGTTTTGTGATCCTCGGCATCCCAGTCACAAATCGAGGGGCATATCGAGATTTAAACATGCCATTGAAAAGTTCAATGAATCTCAAAAGATCTAGGAATTTTTAATAGATTTAAAACTTAAATTTCTTTTTCGTTTTTCATGGTGGAAATTGGTAAATCGTCATTTACCTACCTTCAAATATTCTGCAACTAGATTACGGCATCCCTCTTCTAGGTTGTGGAGTATTGTGTTGGATCCTAGCCTCGATGTTTCATTTGGGTGTCACATCGAGGATCCTAATCAACTTAACTTGAATTTTCTCCCGTTTTGTAGATGTCAAAGTATGACAACTATGGTCCTCCCAAATCACGTGGAACAAGCTTTTCACATGAAGATGATATTCCATGATTCGATCGAGGAACAAGAGATCATGCTTCACTTCCTCCACCTCCTCCAATTATTCTCCCTAACCCACAAGTTCGAAGGCTTGAAAAGTTCAAGCTCACTCAAGCCGTTTTGGCAAGTAAACATGGGAAACATGTGTGTGTACACGTCTTAGAGATGAAGTCACACATTGATAGGTTAAGGATGTTGGGTGTCGAGATTTCAGGTAAGTTGGCTATTGACTGGGTTCTTCAGTCGCTTCCTGAATCATATAGTGAGTTCGTTAGAGAGTACTATATGATGGATCATGATGTGACCCTCATTGATTTGACCCATTTGCTTATAGCTGCTGAGTCAACAATGATTTGGCGAGCTGGTCGAGCAAATTTGTCTGGTGAATCAAACTCCCAAACTTCAATGGACATTGAAAATGGTGACATTGGAGATCCAGAAAAGGTAAATTCTGAGATAGTTCCTTGTGCCATTCCAAAAGAGTCCATTTGCTTCTATTGCCAAGAGAAGGGGCATTAGAGACGAAGCTGCCCTATTTACCTAAGAGATCTAAGAGATGGGAGAGTCAAAACGTATGGCTCTACTTTAGGTAAAATCCATTAACTAACTCTTTTAAGTTCCTATTCTAGATTGTTAATACATGATGTGATAAGATTACATTTTAATATTTTGTAGGATCGAAGAAATGAAAGGAAGCTTAAGGGAAGAAGTGAGCTGAATCTAATCGTGAAGAAATGGATTTCGATCGCAATGCTTGAAGATTAGATTCTTAAGCTACTACTTGGAGTTAGAATAGATTGCTTGAGAATATGTAACAACATAGTTTTTCAGTTGAATTGCATTGTAAGGACAAATTTTTCCGCAGTAAAATAAATTTTGATTTTATATTATTTATTTATCTTTGCAATGACGTTTTGTAAGTTTTTATTATTAGCAATAGTGGATTTGATTCTTAATTATGTTATTTGTGGAAAGGTCAAGAATTTACCAAATAAGGAAAGTTTCTCATCGCCCAAGTTTCAATTGGACAGAAACTTGGAATCATACAACTTGGTTGCATGATGAATGAGAAATTTCATATTTGGAAATTAGACTAATTCGTTGACAAAGTGTCAAGTGAAGGACTAGGAGATCGAGTACACAAGGTTGTGTGTTGATCAATTCCACCACAAGAGTGATAAAGATATTCATCATGATTTACTAAAGGTTTAGTAAATATGATTATACTTATAAGATTAAGTGTAATTCCGAGTTGATTGAAAGAGTTTAAATCAATAACAGAATGAATAAGAAGAATCAAGTAGGCAGAAAGATAAAAGTTTCTCTATTCTAAGAAGAAGGGAGAGTACTTTTTATTATGTTTTATGATAGGTCTTAATGATTAAGAACCATATCTCAATTGATCCTCTACGTGAGTGTTAGTGCAATTGTATGTCTTAGAAGAGGAATCAAGAATTGAAGAAATGGTTAAATTAAGAAGTCAATCATACTTCGTTCCAATATCAAGTCTTAGAGTTAAGATTGTGAATTGAGTGACAAGTCTTAAGAAGGTTTATAACATTCATCAAATGTGGAATTTGAAAAAAGGTTTTCTTATTCTTGCACATTTGAAATTGGAAAGTTGTGATGTCTTGGATAAGACAAAGACCAACTAGGACCAATTTTATGAAGTGTTTTGTCTTGATAAAAGCTCCACTAACTCTTGAATATTTGTTTGTCAAGAAATGTTTATTGACAAAAGAATCTTATATGTCAAGGAGTCAGTGGGAATCTTAATGGTCTTGAAAAGTTTCAAGAACTAATCAAGAATAAACCTTATCGATCATCACTAGCACACAACTTGAGGTTTACAACCTATCGTGTTGACATTATTTTGTTTATGTGCCATTCCAATTGAGTTAATTATGCACAAAGCATAAACATTCCAAGGCTATTACGGGAATTTTAAGAAGTAAATTCGACATTTCATCTAACTAACAAGCCCTAAACCTAAGTTCAACTATTAAAGAAAAATTAAACTTAAGAATTAAGAATCATTACCTTAGATTGTAGTATGAGGTAAGCAAAAATGAAAATTGAGTGTTGTCGGCCAAAATTGGAGCAAGGGGGGACCAGATCTTGTGTTTCACTTCGTGGGGAATAAAGAAAAGAGGGCCAAACTGATTCTTATCCCTTTAATCTGTGGTCCCGTGTTTTTAAAAACTCACGTCGTGAATTCTTAAGGATTCACGTCGTGAGTCCTGTCTGGGCTGAATGTTAGGCCATGCATTCCTTATCAATAATGGATTAGTCTTGGGCCAATTAGTTTAATAGAAAATGGGCTGATATGCATCATTTATATATTATCTGGCTTATTCAGAATTCACGTCGTGAATTCTTAACTGTTCACGTCATGAATCCTGCATGAATTTTTTTTATTATTAAGTCAAGTTTGTTTATTAACTAAATTCTTAATTATCACCACTTCATTTTTAGGGACCCTACACTCAGTGTTTAATTATGAATAAAGCGTGTTGGATGATATGATCTATGTTTCTAAGACTAAAATGCAAAAACTAAAAAGAAAAATTGCAAACCAAACTAGGGTTGCCTCCCGAGAAGCGCTTCTTTTTCTTGGAGTCATGAGCTGGACTCCATGCCTCCTACGTTGAGTCCTCTGAAGAATCCACCACTAGGATCTTTTGTTCCTTGAAACGCCTCTTGTAAGCTTGAACTCGTCTTTTGTACGCCTTTTTCGAATTTTCCTTTTTAGCCTTGACCTCGTCTTCATCAAGCTTGCGTTTGGTCCCTTTAGTTTCTTCCTTGCACTCCATAGCATTCTTTGTTGGCAAATTTAGGGTTTGTGGTGGAGATCTGGATACCAACTTGGATCGTGATATCACTTTGCGAACTGATATTTCTACCCTATGCCTGGGTTACAAGAAATTCAGCCAAGGATAATCCAAGCGGACACTTACGTTTCTAGGCACATAAAACGTAAGCCAATATGCTAAAGGGTTATGTGAATGTGTGATGAAAAACGAGAGCTAAAGAACGTAACCCCCTTATGGAAAGGAAGAGTTGTTTATATATTAAACACGATTAGGGTTTCATTAGGGTTGGGCCGTCATTAGTTGCTTTGGAAGCAAGTAATATTAATCTGAACCCCAGCTAGGGGCTCCGCCCCATGGACCCTGCTAGGGGCGCTGCCCCTAGACCCCGCCAAAGGGGCGCTGCCCCCTGACCCCCGACTAGTCGTCGAACCGGCTTCTGACTCGATCTTATACATGCATGCACTCCGCACACCCCCGTACATGTATTAGAGTATAAATCATAAAGCCCTTAGCTCACATGTTAGTTCTAGTTACTTAAAATGACATGGTGACACTAAATCACCAACAATCCTCCCCCATTTTAGTGTAACCCTTGAAAAAACATAACCTTATCAAAAACAAACCAAACTAGTACATAATGAAAATATCGAAACGATTGAATTTCCACTTAGTATCATACAATTGCAAAATACTCGAGAATCAGGGTGTTCTAAGAATTGAACCCATCAACCCATTTGAATACCAGAAAGTAAAATACATACTAGTTTATTGAATTTCTAGCATAATACAACTTGACACTATTATAAAGCCGTGTGTCCCAATCCTCTCATGATCGTATCAAGGTCAAGTCCACAACCTCTTGAAATGCGGCTACACTTCACAATCATTTAGGTAAAGAATGTTTAGCTTATATGTTATGTGTTATATGTTCTGGGCTTCGACCCGATACCGGGGCAAGCCTGGGGAATGCTTATATGTTTATGTATGTGTTTGTGTTATATGCTTGTTGATATGCTATATTGTAACACCCAAATTTTCAAATACTTTTTCATAATTTTAAAACATACCTTCATTCATAACATAATAATAAACATATTGTATTCACTGTCATCATAGAAAAACATATCCCAGAATCATATAAGACAAAAGCTCCATGAGTGTGTACAGATCATGCCGGCGCCTTCCCGCGATCATCACTAGTACCTGAAACACATACACAAAACTCTGTAAGCATAATTGCTTAGTGATTTCCCCAAAATACCAC
Source organism: Lactuca virosa (assembly GCF_052849685.1). NCBI lineage: Eukaryota > Viridiplantae > Streptophyta > Magnoliopsida > Asterales > Asteraceae > Lactuca > Lactuca virosa. The sequence goes on from NC_136426.1 coordinate 148,742,489, forward strand.
ATAAACACATATCAACCACTCAAGGCTGTAACTCTAATGACCCTCTGGTCGAATATCTCTGTGGGACCCTCTTGGTCCCATAAGTCTGTGGACCCATTGGTCCTAACTGTGTAAACTCTGAATCATGCATATCACATATCACATAGAATCACAACACATAAATAGCATACAAGATACACTGTCACATAGCTCTGTTTACCACTCTAGGTAAAGTATAGTGAGAAGACTCACCTCGCGAATCTCGGTAAAATCTCGATATCAGAATACTGCCCTAGCCTCCGCCTAGTCACAATAATAAATTTTACTAAATAAATGTCTCTTCATATTTTGGATATTCTCTCATGCAAATCCCTAGAAGGGTAAAAGACCATTCTACCCCTCTACAGGCCCGAGGCCCATTTACTGACAAACCCTAAAAGTCAACTGTCCATTTTGACCATACTCGCCGAGTGCATACGACGACTCGGCGAGTTCCATCATCCCCACAGACTCTTCCCTTTCTAATCCTCACTTGACTCACTGAGTCACCCCTCAACTCACCGGGTTACCACTGGAGTCAGACCCCGGGGCAAACCGGTCCGACTCGTCGAGTCTACATATAGACTCGGCGAGTTTCCTCCATGGACTTGCTCATACAACCTCCTGAGGTCAGATCTGCTTAGCCAAATCATAGATCTAACCCTTAAACACTCAAAAGTCACATAAAGGTGCAACCTTTACGTGCATGCAACCCAAAACAAGCCTCAAATGGAGAAATAACACTAGAAATGGCAACCTAGTCTCTAATTGCTTATTTTCTTGCAAAAAGCTAGAAGTTAATGACTCTAGGGACCTCTCATGGTCCAGATCTGATGTCATAATCCCAAAGAGGACCTCATACTCACTAGATATTTCATAAAATGAGGGTAAAAACCCTAAAATAAAGAAGTCCAACCAATATCACACAAAATGGAAATGATTATACCTCCAAAGATGATATCACGAGATGATTAGCTCAGATCCAGTCCCCTTCACACTCTAGATTGGTGCTCCTATCTTCCTTCAAGCAAAACCACACAAAAGATGAAGAAATAGCCTCCTCTTGCCCTCAAACTCACTATCTCGGCTCTCTAGGGTTTCTCTGGAACAAGGTGGCCGCAAATGAAGGCTATAAAGGTCTTTAAATAGGCTCCCAAACCCGAGGATTAGGGTTTTCCTAATTAGCACGACTCGGCGAGTCGGGTTCCAACTCGGCGAGTCCGTTCGTGAAAATGTGCCAATAGACCAGACTCTAATCGACGAGTTGAGGCATCAACTCGTCGAGTTCCTCTATGAAACAATAAATAAATAATTAAATTGACATACCCAAATTCAGGATGTTACATATATGTATACCGGACTTCGGTCTGATGCCGGGTGGGGCCCGATGTAGCAGGGTAAGGCCCAATGTATGTTATTATGTGATTATGTGTATGGTATGTGGTAGTTTTGGGAGACTCACTAAGCTTCGTGCTTACAGTTTTCAGTTTTGGTTTTAGGTACTTCCGGTAGCAAGGGGAAGAGCTCGGGATGATTGCAGTGAACACCATTTGTTCAGCCTGGGATGTTTATACTCTGATATATTTGACATATATTATGATATTTTTGAGATACAAGACTTATGATTTTTATATGATGAATGATATTTATGGTTTTATTAATGATTTAAAGTGAAAGTTCTAGACTGTATTTTTGGGATGTTATAGCTGGGCGTACCTATGCGTACGTTGGGTGTACCCATGGATACGCTGGGCGTAATCAAGCTAGGAGCAATCCCTATTTTTTAGGGTTTGTACCTATTTAAATACCTTAAGTCCCTTAATTCCTTTACCCTCTCAGCCTCCACTACACTTTTAGTGTCAACCTCGAACCCTAGCCTTCTTGAGTGCATATTTGTGCTTACCTTGAGTGTTTTGGTGTTCTTTGGTGGTTTTGAAGAAGAAGGAGGTTTGGGAAGAAGCAAAGGAGCTGGTAGATCCAAAGTTTGTGCACTATTTCTATCCTATTTAAGGTATAAAGTTTGAACCTTGATCATTACAAGCTTAGATCTAGGTTTAGGGTAGAATATGACATCTTTTGGTCCCATAGCTTGGTTTCTTGGGGTATGAGCAACTCGATGCTATTTGAGCTATCCTTTTGGACTCTTGGAAGTGTTTTGAGTCGTAAAAATCGTATCTTGGTGGTTAAGACTCAACCATGCAAGTGTTAGTGGCCATCTAAGTGAGTTAATGGACTTAATTCATGGTTTGAGCCCCATCCATGCATGCGAAAGCATAAAGTTTTCAACTTTATGGCTTAAGACATTATTTTAAGCTTGGATCTAAGTTCTAGACATAAAGGATGAATGAATTAAGACTTGGGAATGAAAATGGGTTGACTGGCCAGTACGTTGGGCGTATTGGGTACTAGGTCAGTGTCCCAACTCTGGATGGTCATCAGCGTATGTTGGGCGTATGACCCATTGAGGCAAGGGTAGGACTTGGATGCTTTTTTGGGCTTTTTATGGATTTGGGCCTTAGGGGGAGGGAGGCCCACTGAGGCAAGGGTAGAGGATCCCTTTTACCTTAAGTTAAGAATTAGGGTTTTAGACTTTCGATTTAGAATGTGGCCTAATTTCTAATTAGGGTTTTATGCTTGTACGATAGGGAGAGGATTTCGTGAGTCATCCACTGAGTGCGATTTGATAGCTATAGTCTGAGGTGAGTCTTCATTTGTAGTATCTGTCGGTCGAAGGCACCAATGTTGGCCCACTAGTTTATGACGTAGTATGATGATTGTCTTTGTGACAATTGTTAGTTATGACTGTATTTTCTTGATGACCCTGTGATTTTTGTTATGATATTATGTGGTCGTAGTAGGGGTCAAATAGACTCGACATCCGATTGAAATAGATCGAAGGGGATTGCAAGCACCCATATATGCTTGATAGTATCCGGTTGAAATAGACCGAAGGGGTAGGCAAGCACCCATATATGCTTGATAGTATCTGGTTGAAATAGACCAAGAGGAAGGCACATACCTAGAAATGTTTGGCGGTATGTTTGTTTAGTATGTGGTATTTTGGGGGAAATCACTAAGCTTTGTGCCTAAAATTTCAGTTTATATTTTAGATACTTCTAGTTTGAAAGGGAAGGGTGTCATACCCCCGAACCGATGAGACGGCGGAAACGTCCCGGGGTGGGCTTACGTCATGTACAGTATCATAACAGTTGAATAATAGAGACCAAAGCATTACAAACATTGTATTGGTAATTTAGTATTTACATTGAGTTCGAATCATTGTTTGTTAGACTCCAAATATGTATAACAAAATATAAGATGCAACAATACTAAGCTCCGTCTTCTCAAAACCTGTGTGGGTACCTGTTTACTGATTTCCTGAGAATACAAGTAGTTTTAAAACGTGTCAACATTATGTTGGTGAGTTCATAAGCATTTGTAAGAAAATCTATTGTTTTCCTTGTAAAATGTATGAGTGAGATAACAAAAAATCCAATATTTTCTGTTGTATGTAATGTAGTCTTTGTTGCTTGAAAATGATAGTGTGCTCTTCCAGAAAATCCAATATTTTCTTTAATGTGAAATGTAGTCTTAAATGTTCCAAGACCGTAGTGTACAAGTATTTTCCATACTTAAAATAGTATTGTGTCGTTTTATTCGTAAATAAAACCATTTAAACGTATCTTTCCAGAAATGTAACTGTATTGTACCAGAAAGTAATGTTCTGCAGTCTTATCATTAAATAAAACCAATGAAGATGTGTTTGTATTTGTAAACCAAACGTATGTTAATACCCAGTTGTGAGTTATTATAACCATGCTTGATGACTGATGGCTTACTACGACGTTCTTTAGGTGTCGGAATGGTATGCCATTTGTCACCCCAGACCTGCCGGTCTAACTATAACTAACAATTTAGGTGTGGGATTGTCAGTCCCGTATAGATCTATACACAAGTGACACGCTCTCCCTCCAGAGGAATCTGGTTATAATACATGACTTTTGTTGGTACTTAGATAAGTACTTGAAGATAGTGTCTCACAAAGCTATATTAACGGTTTACGTATAGTGTAGTGAAATCCCTTATTCTCATAATGTTTGTATATAATACCTTTTCGTAGTGTTTACATAGATCACAAATAATTATTCTTTTAAATAATTATTTTCTGTATCTCCAACCGGGTAAAATAATGTGTGTTCCATAACTATACCTATTATAGTTTATAAAAATGTTTCGTTGAAATATTGAATCCTTTGTATACTATTATCAAATTGTCATGATAATAAAATGTAATGAAATAATTGTATATTTTCATTTATATAATTATACCATTTTTGCTTGACATCTTACAAAAGGGTTAAAGTTTTATTGAAATCAAATGTAAATTTATATTTTATAAAAATATAAATTGTAATGGTTTGTATCCTTAATTTGGTAATAAGGATGTTTCATATAGTTTTAGCATTTTCACAAATATATAAATAATCATGCGTAAAACAATTGTGTATTTTTAACACAAGTTTTTCTTATGTTTTACTTGTATCCCCCCCTAAAAACATGGAAAAATCGTAAAAACCGTAGGGGTATGAATGAGTGTGTTCTTGGCTGGGAGTCCACTTTAAAATCGTCTGCCCTGCATCCACCCCCCGAGTATATGCTTCAACAGGAATCACACAAGGGTAGATTATAACTAGTAAAATGACTGCTCGTAACCCAGCAGATAAAGTACATTACATAGCATTACATAGTCCGTTTTAGGGATTGGCGACTTACCCATTCAATGACTTTGGTACTGGACGTTCTCCAAACGGGTACTGTCGGGTCGGGTGAATTCAATAATAGACGCCTGTTGGTATTCCAGCCTTCCTTCGCCTTTCATGGCCACATATCTTTCTGGCTAAGGAATGGGAAATCCTTATCCTGTTCCATGAATCCAATTTGCATTTCATCCTGGAAAAGCCATCTTTTTCTCAACAATGCCTTTGTCAATTGATCCAATAGTGTTCCGTTAGATAGGAACATATTTGATAAATACTGATAACTCTCGGATAGAGTATTAGAACGGAAAGATCCATTAGATAATGAATGATTAGTTCTAAGTGCTTTTCTTGCGTCTTCTTGATAAACCAACGTTTATATAGAGATGTAGGACGATTTTTTTGGGGAGTAAGAAGCCCCTTTGACATCTCTTCATCTGCAAATAATTCTCGATGTGAAAACACAGAGACAAAGGGCTGAGCTTTGAATAGGAAAAAGAGTGGATCTGCAGGGTCCCAAATGAATTGGCTTATTCGAAAAAGGCCTTGTTCTTTAGAAGATATATCTCGTGTCTGGTAATGCACGGTTCCACTCTGCAAGAATTCCGAATCATTCTCTTGAAGCTCATCCTGTTCATCATAAACGATCCGCTTGCCTCGAAATGACCTGGACCAATAGGGAAATCCCAAGTCATTGGGCCTTTCGATACAATCAAATAGAAACATGTGTAAATAGTTGTATCCTAATAATATTTATACACGACATTGTGTGTAAATTTGTTATATTAATATGTAAGTGTTATTATTCAAACACTAGATTAAAAAGGAAAACTTACCAATGAATTCCTAAGAATTAATTGATGGGCTTGATCTTTACTAGGAAGTGTTAAATGAAGTTTTCTGGGGATGCTTGAAGATATGAATATTGTTCTTGAGAATTTTGAAGATTTAAAGACGTAAGTATGGGTTTTGAGAGAAAAGTTACGGAACTTTGAAGTGGAAATGGGATTATTAATATTGATTTCTCCTTAAGCATATACATATGGGAATATTTTTTTTGATAGGTGCATAGGGAAGTGTATTTTATCTCTTAGAATAGTGTGCCACCGTTTAAAAGTGAGATTTCGGCCTATCTTTTAAACCGAGAACCATGATTTCGGTCTTAAGCTTCAACCAAGAACCCTTGGTTCCCGGTGTGTGTGTGTGTGTGTGTGTGGGGGGGGGGGGGGGTTCTCGGTCCAAGGCCTAGATTTCGGTCCTTAATTGTTCCACAAAGTGATTTTGGTTTGGTGATTTTTGATTCCAAAAAATCGAAATCCCTAAAAGTAACTTGATTTTTTTATTATTTAACTAAAACTATTTTACTTATTTGACTCATATTTATACTTTACGCTTTTTGAATAAATAAATTGACTTTTAACTTAACGTGTTTAACTTTTATTGATCAGAAATAACCGATTATTACAAAGGGCACGGCCTGATCGCACCACATCACCCTATGGTTTTTGCATTTAGAGATTTTGAGAATTTGTACTCTCATAATATGTTACTATAATACTCTCTTGACTATTTTAAGATAAGTTTTTTTTTTATTAGAATGAAATTAAAACAAAAATTTTATCTGTATTTTTGGAATGCTACACGTTTGAGGAAGTTATGATTTTGTTTCAGCATAGCAATGTACAACACATAAATAGCATTGGAAATTGGTTGATTGTCAGCCGTAACAATCTAAACAATAGTTGAAGATCTCGTAGATACAATTTTGTCGATATAAAGTGTAAGGTCCTGATAATGGATCTTACCAGTGATCAACAGCAAACACAAGGGGGAGATTGAAATGCCCAATTAGTGGTTTAGTCTAGGCTGTGCATTGTAATAGTGGTTTTGTATAGATATAGTATTTTGGTAGGTTTGGTGGCTGTTTACGGTATTGTAATGAGTTTACGGCCGTAAACTCCTTTCGGTCGTAGTTCCCTATATATATATATATATATATATATATATATATATATATATATATATATATATATATATATATATATATATATATATATATATATATATAGTTGTTGATGCCTAGTAGTTCACGGTCGTATATCGAATTGTACCAGACGTTTTCAGTAATAGAACGTGTGCAAGCTTGATTTCTTTTCTTTTCTACTCTTATTCTCGTTTCTGTGATTGTGTTTGCTGTTGATCACTGGTAAGATCCATTCTCAGGACCTTACAATTGGTATCAGAGCAAAACCAGCGTCAAAGGCACTCTACAATCGATCTTGGAGCGAGTTTTCATTGGTTTGAGACTAAAGTTCGTGTTTTCTACAAAAAGGTTTTTTGGTTTCGTCGTAAAATTGCAAGATTAGTAGCTTTCGGCCCGAGCTTACGGCCGTAATCACCATTTACAGCCGCAAACTCGTCAAGTTCTTGAACCGTAAATTGCATTCTTGAGTCGTGAACTAGGAATTTTCATAAACCGAAAGCTGATTTTTCTTGGACCGTGAACCTTAGACCGTAAACTCTTTTCGACCGTAAACTTGGAGTTTATGGCCGCAAACTATTATCAGATGGTAAACTCTGTTTGCGGCAGTAAATTGGATTTTGACTGTGTTTGACCAGAAACTCAAGTTAAATTTTAATTAATTTACTTTCTGTTTCACATTAATTAAATAATAATAATGGATTCTCAAAGTTAAACAAATCACCAAGAGCTGGATTCATTCATGGGCACAACCACCGGAATTCCTAGACTCCTATCCGCTGAAGGCTTCCCAGAATGGAAGTATAGAATTGAGCAATACATAAAAATGAAGGATTTCAAAATCTAGAGAAGCATAGTAAAAAATCATGTGAGAATAACCACTACTGTTGCAGGCCAAGTGGTTGACAAGAAGATGGAAAACTACACTGATGAAGACTTCGAGAAGGTTGAAGAGCAAGAAAAGGCTTTGGCCATATTGACCATGACACTATCTCCAGACATTGCTCAAGGTTTTAGGGAGTACACTGAGATAATGAGGCCGCCATTCAAATTGCCAAAAATCTAGACATTGATCCAGTCCAACCATTTACTGTGATAATGAGGCCGCCATTCAAATTGCCAAAAATCCAGTCCCACATTCTAAGACCAAGCACATTGACATTAAAAATCACTTTATCAGAGACTGTTATGAGCGTTCTCTAATCCAGCTGGAACAGGTCCCTACTGCTTATAATGTGGCGGATTTGTTCACTAAGCCATTTAACAAAGCTCGCTTTGATGTGCTTGTGGGTTTTCTAAAAATGATTCGTTTTGAGGATTAAGTTTTTTATTTTTTCTCTTAATTCTTCATTTTTTTATTTTTAATTTTTTTAGGACAGATTAAATTTGTGCATTTTATTTTTTATTTTGTTTTATTCTCACCCATGCACAAATTTAGGGGGAGAAATAGTCAAAAATCCAAAAACAATAAAAAAATAATAAAAAAAAATCCAAAAACATCAAAAGTCCAGAAAATAAAAAAATATATATTGCTGATAGTCTTGTTTGCAGGTGTTGTGAAGGGAAATGAAATTAGCAAGTGATAACGGGCAATCTGAATCTGCGTAACGTACCTAAGTTGAATCGTCCACGCTCTGTGCTCGATGCGCCGGTAGGCATGGAAAATTTTAAATGGACTTGACTAGGGAAAGTTGAACCTAATGAATTTAAGGACTTGACAAACCTTGACCTAGTTAGATCCGTTTAGCCTGACATCATGACGCTTAGATAGGTTGAGCAAGGAGAGATACATGGGAATCTATCAGTCACACTAAATAACCCGTATCTAGAACTGTGGATTCACTTTTCCTCGATGTGCGGACTCTATCCTTAATTCCGGTTAGATGGGGTGACTGGGGAATTCCGATAAACTAGGTTTGTAGAAGGTTATTTTCTTTCTTTCTGTCTGTTAGTCATATGTTACCTCCTTTGTGTGATCGTGAGATCCGACCTGGACTGTAACATATGCAATTCTATCTATCTGCATCTTCTCTTTATGCAATTCTTTCTATCTGTTAGCCATATATTGTCTCCTCCGGGTGACTCATAATCCGACCTGGTATACAGTATATGCAACATTCTCTTCTCAATCCCTCTAAAAATTCAGTTAGTTATATGTTTCATCCTCTGCGTGATTGGAAGAGATCCGACCTGTATGTACAACATATGCATTCTAAATCTATTTTCTTTCTTAATAGTTGTCTGCTCACCCGGTGTAAGGAGTATTTTGGAAGTCCCTGATGGCTGGGGCATGCTAGGAAGCGGGAAACATGTTCTAGTGCAATTAAAATTGAACACATACATGTTGTCTGTAGATTTCGCTGCTCAATTTAGGTGGACAACAATATCCGTGGTCGTAGTCAGTTAAAAGGTCTTAAGAAGATTTTATTTAAGAATTAGGGCCAATCATGATAATAAAAATTTATAATCATCTATATGAGTATGTATCATGTCAATGGTAATTTGTCCAAAAATTGTCATAAATTTTTCGTGTTTAAGTGGACCACAATATTGACGATCAATCAGACAAAGATGTGAAGATAAGGGTACCGACAAGTGGAATAAGGTTGTCCAACAACTTTGATCCCAGCGTCACAAACTATTAATTTTAATTTTAATTTTATTTTTTATTTTTTATTTTTATTTTATTAACTGTTGAAGAATTTATAAGCTAATTTTATTTTTTAAATTTGCAAAGTTAATTTAATTTAATTTTATTTTATTTTTAATTTTAGTTTTAATATTAATCCTCAAAAGGAATTATTTTTAATTTTTTAAAAAAATTTCTTTTGGACTGTGTTGGACACTACCTTATACTGTGTGGCTATCAGGTAAATGCAAAATAGGTATAAATAAGAGTTTACCGCTGGAATCTCCATCAGATCTCTGATTCCGGCCGCAAACCCCTCCCCTCTATCTCTCTTCAAATTTTTTTTCTTAAAATCTTGTCAAACTAATTCGACAATCTCGAAGGTAATGAGTTTTAGATTAGGAATATGTATCTTATTGTGTGATTAACCGACTTTTTGAGGCAATAATCGAAAAAGAAAGGTTATCGGAGCTTGCGGCCGAAACTTACGGCCGAAGCTTATGGCCGCAAGATGCTTGCGACCGCAAACTCCGTCGATGGTCGATAGTTCATTGGCAAAAATTTATGGCTGTAAATCCATGTTAACTGCAAATCCATGTGTTGGCCGTAAACAATATTCTTGACCGCAAACCCTACTATTGACCGCAAACGTCAGTGTTGACCGATAACCCTAGTGTTGACCGCAAACTCCAGATTTGACTTAAATAAAAATTTTTGGTTTTGACCTAATTTTAAAATTGTTATTATTTTTGGGATCAAAATTAAATTAAAAAATTTTGTTGATTCGTTTGGTTTTTCCTGTCTTACTTGGTATAGTTAGTGCAGGTCAATGGCGAACCTCAAATTTGCAGACATGCACAATCTGGCTCTGTTCTTGGTGGATCCCCCAACTGTTCACTCGGAACTCAAGTCGATGATTCACAAACTCAGGGAATGCTATTTGGCATCTGCTATCACTGTGAATCCTGTTGTTTACCAGAATTTGATTAGAGAGTTTTGGGTGACTGCTAAAATGGAGATGGATGATGCTGGAGTTGTTGTTATTAAAGCTACTGTAAAAGGACGCAAGATAGTGATCACTGAGGGTTTTATCAGAGATACGTTGCTGATTGACGATCAATCTAATTTTCCCATGGAGAATGGGATTGGAGACGCTCAAAGAATTCTAAGGAGGATGGGATATGAAGGCACTTCACCTCCAACTTTAAAGAAGCTCTTACCTCTGTATTGGAGATTTTTGGCACATGTGCTCGTTAGCTGCATTTCGGGAAGAAGATCAGGAGCTGATGAAATTTCTCAGAGGAATACTGCAGTAATTGTTTCTCTCGCTGCGGGAGTAAATTTCAACTTTTCAAGATTTATCTTGGATGAGTTTGTTGTAAACATTAGAGCTTCAACCCGGTATACTTTCTTGTTGTATCCCAGATTCATTCAACTGTTTATCGATACTCAGTTTCCGAATGTGAGAAAGGAAGGCGATACTCTAGATATGAAATCTTTGGGTCCTTACACTGTAGGGCTCATCAAGCAGAACCGTAAAGGAAAAGTTATTTTTCAAGGAAAGTATCCTCTGGAGAAGTTTGGAAAGTTTAATGAACTAAATGAACCCGCAAAATCTTATGGGTCCTCTGACCAGGCGTCTTCTGAGCCTGCATCTTCTAAGAAATCATCTCCAAACGACGCTGTTATTATTGTATTTAATGATGAGAATACTGAAAAGGAAGATACTCCTACTCCTGAAGCTCATGTGGCAGAAGAACATGGTTTAATATCTACTCGTGCTCAAGGTGATGTTGAAGGAATGAATGTGGAGTCTGAGGCGGATGTTGAGGGAGATAAAAATGGTTCGTTTGGTGATCTTGATCTCACTAGTTTTGACAATGATGATATTACAACTTCTCTTGCCAGTAGTGATAATTTTGTGACAAATGAGAACCTTGACACGATTTTTAACAATGTCGATGAAGTTGTTCCTCCAACAACAGAGACAAGGGAGTCTAATGAAGTTCTTGAAACTGCACCTCCTACTTTAAACCAAATGGCGAATACTTCCACTCCAATGGATACGGTTATAGGATTTCCTCCTCCTGTTTCTGTTCCTCCTGTTATAGATCCATTTGTGAGTGATATCACATCAACACAGACCGGTGGACCCCCGTTGAAAAGAAGAAGTAGGGATCAAAGGCAGAGTGATCTAATTGCAAATCTTGTTAGTGGCCTTCCTGTACCACCTACCACTACTCCCAGTTGTACTACAACCAAGCTTTGTACTGTGGGTCCATACACCACTTTTGAAGTTGGTGGATCTTTTATTCCAGTAGGGTTTTCTCCTCCTCGATTTGATCACAATGACGCTTCTGTAAGATTAGCCATGCATTTGGCTGAGGAGCAATTTTTTGATGCCTCCCCCTCGCGGTAAAGGTATTTCTTTTGGGGATGGCGGTTCTGGAGGAGACAATCTCACTATCCATGGGTTGTAGAAGGAGATCTCGGTGCTTAGTCAGAAGAACATTGAGCTTGAATTCGTGTTTCAGATCTTCAAGTTGAAAATACAAAGCTTAATGTTCAAGTCTCTGAACTTCAATCTGACAACTCAAAGCTCAGTGTACAAGTAGCTGATCTTCTTAAGGACAAAGCTCTAAAGTCGAAGCAGATTTCTGATCTTTAAGATCATTTCAATCTTTTGACTTCAAGCTATTTTGAGCTAAAGAAGAAGCTTGAGGAAGACCTCGGTGATAAATATCAAACGTATGCTGATGAATACAAAATTAATCTACACGCTCAAGCCTTTCCAGTTTCCATGCCAACTGGTCAGACATCAGGGAATGTTGATCGTGTTGAAGATGAGCCTCCCCAAGCCCCTCATGTTTCAGCAATAATTCGCGATGCACAAGAGGAAGCAGCTAAGAAGGGGCAACTGTTGTTTAAAAGAAACCCTAGCCAGAATGCTTCTTGGGATGAACCTGCAATTATAGTGACTGATCTTGAGGTTGTTCGATTCATAGATACATTCGACGATAGATCGAGAATTGTTTCTGCGATGAAAACTGCCGAGTCCGTTATGTTGGAGCATCTTGATATTATTGATCCTAAAACTGACAAATGTTTGCAAGTTGTGACGTGGCTTGCAACTAAACAGGTTAAACGGTTCCATGTGCTTCAGAATTATCAAGATGGATCTCTAGGCTCAATGGAGTGTTTGGTTTTTGATGAGATTACTTCAGCTGCTGTAATCAAGCTCAAGAATGGATGCATCCGACTCTGTGACCGAAGAGATTTGTTACAATTTCGAAAGTGGGACATTCATCGCCTAAGCAACTTTCAGATATTGGTTGCGAAGGATTTTTGAGGATGCTGCGAAGGTATATACGACCATGGTTGCTGAGATTCTTAACAAGCGCATGTGGAATGGGGCGATGGGGCAAGCAGACGTTATGGTATTCAATAAAGGTTAACTTCAAGCTAGCACCAAACCAAGGGGGAGATTGAAAGGCCCAAGTAGTGGTTTGGTCTAGGCTTTGCATTGTAATAGTGGTTTTGTATAGATAGAGTATTTTGGTAGGTTTGGTGGTTGTTTACGGTATTGTAATGAGTTTACGGCCGTAAACACCTTACGATCGTAAAATCCTTTCGGTCGTAGTTCCCTATATATAGAGGGTTAGCCAGTCGTGTTTAGTTGTTGATGCCTAGTAGTTCACGGTCGTATATCGAGTTGTACCAGATGTTTTCAGTAATAGAACGTGTGCAAGCTTGATTTCTTTTCTTTTCTACTCTTATTCTCGTTTCTGTGATTGTGTTTGTTGTTGATCACTAGTAAGATCCATTCTCAGGACCGTACAACTCGATATACGACCGTGAACTACTAGGCATCAACAACTAAACACGACTGGCTAACCCTCTATATATATATATATATATATATATATATATATATATATATATATATATATATATATATATATATATATATATATATATATATAGGGAACTACGACCGAAAGGAGTTTATGGCCGTAAACTCATTACAATACCGTAAACAGCCACCAAACCTACCAAAATACTCTATCTATACAAAACCACTATTACAATGCAAAGCCTAGACCAAACCACTAATTGGGCCTTTCATAAAGACAGTCAAGAATGGAAACTTTATGACTCTTGAGGATGATTTAGCATTGGATCTGAAAATGGGACGAAAGAGCTTAAGGCGTTAAGCTCTTAATGAGAGATTGGAAAGACTAGGCGTACGCCCTGCGTAATCTTAGTACACAGCATGTACGTGGTCAGTGTCCTCGATGGTGGTCAGAGCTTGAATACGCCCCGCGTACATTTGGAGTACTCCCTGCGTACATGTTCTGTGTTGACTTGGTTGAGTTGACTCAGTTGGGTTGATTCGGATGGGTTGACTCAGTTGACTGATGGATTTGACCAGTTATCTTTGACTTTGACCAAGTTTGACTTAAGGGTATTTTGGGTAATTTGGGATTTATTATTGAGATTGGTCATTTGGTTGGATAGGTAAGGGTTAGAGTTGAGATTCCGAGTCGAGACCTCTTTAACTTTGGTCCAGACTGTGAGGTTAGTTTTCCTTACTATACTTATGGGTCGAAGGAACCAAGCTTAGGGAAAAAGGCACATTAGGACGAGTATATATCACAACATACATGATCGATCCAACGGTGAAAGCATATGGAACTCGACTCATTTCTGCGGACTCTGAGTCTTACTTAGTTTGGTGTTGCTCTGGATAGGTAACTCTCCTTTCTTTGAATTCTCCATGCTAAAACGCTTTGGCACTTTATCCAAGTAAGTACTTTTACTAAGTCCAATTAGTCTTCTACTCCTTTTTCTCAATATCTTTATTCCCAGAATATAAGCAGCCTCTCTAAGATCCTTCATGGCGAAACACTTTCCAAGCTAGTACTTAACTTCCTGTAAAGTTCGAATGTCGTTTCCTATGAGTAGTATGTCATCAACATACAATACTAGAAAGCTAACTATACTCCCACTTGCTTTGACATATACACAGGACTCATCTTCAGTCCTAGAGAAACCAAACTCTTTGACTTTCTCATCGAAGCAAACATTCCATCTGCGAGAAGCTTGTTTCAATCCATAGATTGACTTTTCAAGCATACACAATCTATTGGGGTACTTAGCATCTACAAAACCCTTTGGATGACTCATGTAAACATCTTCAGCCAACTTTCCATTAAGGAAAGCGGTTTTGACATCCATCTGCCATATTTCATAATCATGAAATGCAACTATGGCTACCATAACCCTAATAGATTTAATCTTAGCCACCGGTGACAAGGTCTCATCATAGTCAACCCCTGGGGTTTGAGTAAAGCCCTTATTAAAAATCCATTTCCACCCAACAGTCTTACGATATGGTACATTGTCAACCAAGTTCCAAACTTGATTGTTATACATTGACTGGATCTAGCTGTCAATTGCCTCTTTCCATTTAGCAGACTCAGGGCCCACCATGACATCCTTGTAGTTTGGGCTCATCCAATTTTTCCAGTGTACTATCACTGATAAACGTATCACCCTTTGTAGTAATATGAAAACCATAAAACTTTGGTGTCATTCTAACTTGAATGGAACGCCTAAGAGGTAACGACTCGTTAATTGGTTCAACAGGAATTTCTTCCTCGGGTTGAACGCTAGTGTTAGAGTGTAACACCCAAAAATATGGTCCCAAAAAAATTTTCATTCTAATATAAGATAAAATAGTAATTCTCCATATCATCCAAACATTCGAAATAAACCAGTGTAACAATTTTCATAATTCAGAGTATAACAACATAACAAAAATCCAAATGGTGTGTGCAATACAGTCATCCCGAGCTCTTCCCTCTGGAACCAGAAGTACCTGAAACATAGAATGAAAACTGTAAGCACGAAGCTTAGTGAGTTCCCACAAAATACCACATCCTAAACATACAATTAACAAGTAGTGGGCCTCACCCGTCATCAGGCGCCACCTGGCATCGAGCTGAGCTCGGTAAAATGGGTCCTGCCCAATCATACAAGAACATATATCAAATAAACACATACACATGCAATAATCACAAAGGTACATAGCATACAAATATCCATCGAGCCCCGCCCATCATCAGGCTTTGACTCGGATAAACATATAAACACAGCACATGCAAGCGTCACGGAGACAACTATCATACTAACAACATAATATAAACATGGGCCGGCCTTGGTGCCTTCGACCCACTAAATCTAGTAAGGGAAACTCACCTCGAATACTGGAAAGTAGCTGAACAGTCCCCGACTCCAAATATCAACCCAAATCAATCCGCTAAACATAAAAGATTTCCTTAAGTACCCCTTCATACTCATAACCCCTTAAGGGTCAACTTTGGTTAAACTCAAAGTCAAAGCTCCGAGTTGGCTCAACTCGTATAGTTGCCCTTTAACTTTCCGAATTTCCATGAATCATAGAATCATGATATCACGATTCAACTCGTCGAGTTTTCCTCCAACTCACCGAGTTCTTCCTTTTCAACAGAATCGGGACCTCTCAATAAAACTCGTCGAGTTCTTCAGTCTGTTAACCATTCTTAATGCATTAAGCCATTATTCTTCAGATTTATGCCCTATACTCCAGATCTAGACTGGAAATGACTCTAGAAGGATAAAGTTTCCAACTTTACCCTTTAACACCTTTCCTAAAGAGATTAAGCTCAAACACTAACCTAAAAGGCCAAAGTCTTAATCCAAAAACCACAAAAACTACAAGATAGACCACGAGGTCACATATCTGGACTCTAAGGACAAGAAGATCACGTAAAGTCCCAACTTTCTCTACATGCATTTCCATTAGAAGCTTAAAAAGGCCAAAATGATGGTCTAAAGGTTGCATGGCACTCCCATGGCCATAAAGTTGACACCTTTATGCCATGAAAACCCATCAAGACCCTAAATCTGAAGTGTTAACCCATTTGGGACGTCCAACTCTCAAGGACCATGATATTTGGACAAAACCAAACAAAATAACCCTAAAAGAAGATCTAAACAACTACAAGGCAAGGTTCAAGCTTTATACCAGAAAAAGTGTTGTGGATAAGGCAAGGATTCTAGATCTATACACTCCTTCTTGTGTCTTCAAGCTTTTTCCTTCTTCTAATGGCTTCAACATGCACCAAAACCACCCAAAATGGCTCATAATAACTCAAAGTAGCTTTAGGATTTTGAGATTTAGGGTTAGGATAGTGGAGGCTGGAAATGAGGCCAACACCTTGGGGTTAAGGTGTTTAAATATGGTGCAAAACCATGGAATTAGGGTTTCATTTTACCCAGCCAACTCTTCGAGTTGAGACCTCCCAACTCGTCAAGTTGGTCACCAAAACGTGCGTTCCAAAACATCTCTACTTGATGAGTTTGGGGCCTCCAAATCGTCGAGTTGATATATAAAAATGAATAATTATAAATTAAATACATACAAGAACCAGGGTTTATAATTCACCTGTACTTGTCTCAGGCTTCGTCCTCGAAGTCTTCTGACTCAAATAATCTTGGATAATGCTCCCTCATCTACTCCTCTAGCTTCCATGTCTACTCTAACCCCTTGCGGTGCAACCACTGCACCTTCACTAACTGTACAACCTTATTCCTCAATGTTTTCTTCTTCTAATGCAAAATCCCCACTGGCTTCTCAACGTAGTTCGGGCAGTCGTCCACCTGAATATCCTCTAAAGGCACAACTGCAGAGTCATCCACTAAGCACTTCCGCAGCTGGGAGACATCAAAGGTGTTACGGATCTGAGTAAGCTCGGCTGACATATCCAGTCGATATGCAACCTGGCCCACCTCAGCCAAAACCCTAAACGGACCAATGAACCTGGGGCCCAGCTTGCCCTGCTTCCTGAACCGGATGACACCTTTCCAAGGTGACACCTTGAAGAGAACCATATCTCATATCTGAAACTCCAGGTCCGAACGGTGCTTATCATCATAGCTCTTTTGCCGACTCTAAGCAGTCTGGAGCCTATTCCGGACCTGCAGGATCTTCTCAATAGTCTTGAGTACCACTTCGGTACTCCCCATGAATCTCTGACCGACCTCGCCTCAACAGATCGGGGTCCTACACTTCCTCCCGTAGAGCATCTCAAAAGGAGGTCGATCAATGCTGGCGTGGTAACTGTTTTAATACGAAAATTCCGTTAACGGAAGATACGTATCCCAACTCCCACCAAAAGCTAATACGCACGTACGCAACATATCCTAAAGAATCTAAATTTTCTGCTCACTCTGCCCATCAGTCTACGGATGAAAAGTTGTACTGAAGTGGAGATGAGTACCCATCTCGTCATGAAACCGGTTCCAAAATCTGGAAGTAAAGTGAACATCTCGATCCGAAACCATTGATAACATAAATCTCGGCTAGCTTATTTGTAGAAATACTCCCCTGGATTGGGATAAATTGCGCGCTCTTGGTCAATCAATCCATGATGACCCAAATAGAATCCACTTCGTGCGCTGTCCTAGGGAGCTTCATGATAAAATCCATCATGATATCTTCTCATTTCCATAAGTGAATATCCAACGGTTGTATCTTGTTGTGAGGTCGCTGATGCTCAACCTTGACTTTCCTACAAGTCAAACACCGCTCCACAAACCACGCTATATCCCGCTTCATGCAGGGCCACCAATAATCAGGGCGAAGATCCCTACACATCTTCTTCGTCCCGGGATGAATGGAGAATCTCGACTTGTGAGCCTCCTCTATCAGAACTTGGTGCACACTACCCCACTATGGCACCCAGACCCTCCGATGCAGGGTCAACAATCCACAACTATCATAATCGAAGGAAGCCACCACCTGAACCAATCCTTTCACACTTCCGGTACTCCTCTTTCATAGCCTCGACCTGAGCTTTGCAAATCTGTTCCAGCAACGGAGTAATCATTGTCATCCTCAAACATATATCTTTGATCAGAACTATGACCGCCTTACGAATGAGAGCATCAGCCAATACATTGGCCTTCCCCTGGTGGTATAGGATCTCACAATCATAATCCTTCACCACGTCCAACCAGCGACGTTGTCTCATATTCATATTTGGTTGATCCATAATATACCTCAGGCTCTAGTGGTCCGTGTAAATAGTACAATGAACCCTTTAGAGTTAATGCCACCAAATATTGAGGGAAAAACCACTGCCCCTAGCTCCAAAAATCATGTGTCGGGTAATTTGCCTCATGAGGCTGCAACTGCCTTGAAGCGTAAGCAATCACACACCCCCACTGCATCAGAACTGCACCCAAACCTATGATCGAAGCATCAAAATAGACCACAAAATCATTGACACCCTCAAGCAAGGTCAAAATCAGCGCCTCGCATAATCGTTGCCTAAGAGTCTCAAAAGCTGCCTGCTGCTCTGGCCGACTGGCCCCCAACAAAATGTCACCGACTTCTTGGTCACTCGGGTCAAAGGAACAACAATCTTGGAGAAATTCTGAATGAATCTACGATAATAACCTTCCAAACCAAGAAAACTCCAAATCTCGGATGGAGACCTCGGAACCTCCCATTGTATCACAGCCTCGACCTTCGCCGAATCGCCAGAATATCCTTCTGGTTGACAAGGTGTCCCAAAAACTGCACCTCGCGCGACTAGAACCCACACTTGAAGAACTTTGTGAAAAGTCTCTCCCTCCTCAATGTCTCTTGCACCTCCTTCAGGTGCTCCTCGTGCTGCTCCTATGTTTTGGAATAAACCAAGATATCATTGATAAAGACTATTACAGACCGATTTAGCATTGGTCTGCATATGTGGTTCATGAGATCTATGAACGTTGCAGGAGCATCGGTGAGTCCATATGGCATCACCACGAACTCATAATGGCCATAGCGAGTCCGAAAGGCTGTCTTCTACACATCCTCATCCCTGACTCGCATCTGATGATAACCCGATCACAGATCAATCTTGGAGAACCAAGATGCACCCTGAAGCTGGTCGAAAAGATCATCAATCATTGGAAGTGGCGGTTCTGCACTGTTACCTTATTCAACTCCCGGTAGTCAATACATATCTCATGGGATCTGTCCTTCTTCTTCACAAACAAAATCGGGGATCCCAAGGCAGACTGCTTAGTCTGATGAATCCCTTGTCTAATAGCTCCCACAGCTATGTAGACAACTCCTGCATCTCGGGAGGAGCCAACCAATACGGTGCTTTGGCTATCGGAGCCGCACCTAGAACCAAATCGATCCTGAACTCCACCTGACTCTCCAGTGGTACCCCAGGCAAATCCTCTGGGAATACATATAGGTACTCCTACACAATCGGCACATCGTCCACAATCGCCTTACCCTTATCATGGGTATCCATGACATAGGCGATAAAGCCTACACAACCCTGATGGAGGTAACGTTTGACCCTCACTGCAGGACACATGAACGGCCCACACTACGGTCTCTCACCCTTTATCACCAGCTCTCCCCCACTTGGGGTCCTAACCCAAACCAACTGCTGCTCACAATCGATCACTGCCCCATTGGGGCTCAACCAATCCATGCCCACGATAACCTTGTTCATGCGCAAAGGAATGGGAACCAAATCCACTGAGTACTGCTCGTTGAACAACTAGAGAGTGCAATCCCGATGAACCCTCGCGTCCTTAACCGTCCTATCATCAGCAATCTCCACATCAAGAGGACGATCTAGCTCCCCCAGAGTCCTAACAAATCTATTTCTAGGCGCAAGAGACACAAAAGATCGGGTAGCCCCGAATCGAATAATACCAAGGCAGAGATAACGTTCACGAGGAACGACCCTAAAATAAAACACATAAACATAAGCAACAATTCAATACAAATAAAGAGATAAGGAGAAGATACATACCCGTCACAACATCGAGAGCTACACGCCCCTCCTCTACTGTTAGCTAAAATGCCCTGCTCTTCGACGTTGGCGCATCTGCCCGACCCTGACAACCATCAGTAATCCTCATTGTCGCAAGAGCGGGTGCTGACACCGGTCTTGCCGCAGCCAAACTCAGACAATAGGCCTTCTTGTGGCACCTCTGATTGTACTGAAAGCAAATTAGATCAGATATCGGAGTGATGGGGGTGCTAGTAGTACAATCTCTGTTGATATGACCAGTTTGGCCGCACTTGAAGTAGCCAGAATCCACCCCTCTGCACGTCGCCTCGTGCGACTAGCCGCACTTGCCACAGCAGTTACGACCCTGATGGCCTTGAAGTCTAGAATTAAATACCTTGGGCCTCTTGCTCGACCCCTCAACACTCACAAGAGAATCTGGCTTCCTCTTCCTCTTATCTCTAGATCAATCTCCCTCTCACTAGCCCTTACTATCATGTCCTCCAACGTCTTGCAGCCAAATTAGCTCACAAACTACCGGATATCACTCCTCAACATCTCGTGATACCGACCCTTCTTCATCTTCTCGTCTGCCACATACTGCGGAACCAGAAGTGCCCTTTCCCTGAACATAACGGCGATCTCAGTCACCATCTCGGTAGTCTGACGGAGATCCTGAAACTCTCGTGCCAGCTGCTGCACCTCGATCACCGGTGCAAACTCAGCTCAGAACCTGGTCGAGAAATCACTCCAGGTCATTGAATCAATAGCATCACCTCCAACGGCATGCCCTACATCCTCCTACCAATCATGAGCCTTGTCCTTCAGGAGGCAGGATGCTAGTCTGAACTTGTCCCTCTCGAGACAACGACTGGTACGGAAGGCTTTGGCAACATCTTCCAACCACATGTTGCTCGCAATAAGGTCCCTAGCCCGATGATAGTTTGGCACTCCACAAGCTCAAAACTCTCTGAAGGTCAGAGAGCGGGTCCCAATCAAAGCCACAATCTCCATGTGAAAAGCGCTTAACCGCTCATCAAGAAGCTCTAGAATACCTCCTTGGCCGAGCCAAAGATCACAGGAGTCTGATCAAGGATACTGTGCGTAATCTCAAACGAGATGAACTACCTCGTCTGGTGATCAAGCTGCCTGGCTCCAAAACCCGAGCCTGATCCCTCCCCGGCATCGGAACTGCCCACTAGCCTACCTCACAATACCACCATACTGAAAATAGACCATAAAACTATTAGAATAAGCATCAACGCATATTAGGGAAATCATAACTACACAAGCTCCCTTAGATTTATTACAGCCCTCCTTGAATCGTGTACGGATCCTCTGCTTCTAATAGTACGGGCCTATACTACCTTCCACATCTATCCGTACTTTCCTCAAGAAGTGCCTTCATTCCGCCAAGTTACTTTATAACCAACATATCCCTTGCATCTAGGGCTCTCAACACTAAATCTCATCCTTGATTCTCCTAGGGCAGACTCCACACAACTCTCCACCGTCAGCTGCAGAAGGAACTCATGCTAACCACCTTTAACTAGCTCATGAATACAATTACATATTACAAAAAGCGGATAATTCTTCCAATGAGAGATCTCTCACTACAATGGTTGGAGTTAAACAAGAGTTGCGCAATAGAGCTAAACCTAACCTTCTGAAATTATTTAGTTTCCATAATAGGTAGCTTAGCATATTCACTTACTAACTAGTTGAGATTAACAATAACTCCTATAAGCACAAAGCTAGCAGCATTCGAGCATCAAGTAAACAAACTGAGCACAACCTAATCAGGTCATCCTATCACTGACTGATCAGTACTATCATGCATATCTATAAGCTCATATAACAGGCATACAAAGGCATCCCTTTTAGATCCTTAGCCATACTCTAGCATGTGATGTATAATTCATAATTCATATCATATATAAACATGCATAGGTATTTTGGGATAACTTACTTGAGCTCGACTGACTACATGTACCACACCTCTTTACCTTTTTGAAATCCTTTTTATAAAATTATTTTCTTTTGAAAATTTGTACCAAATCCTTAGTTTAAGTTTAGGCGCACCCAAGGATGTGCCTGAATCCCTCAAACCAAGACTCTGATACCAACTTGTAACATCCAAAAATATGGTCCCAATTTTTTTTTCGTTTTAATATAAGATAAAATAGTAATTCTCCATATCATCCAAACATTCGAAATAAACCAGTGTAACAATTTTCATAATTCAGAGTATAACATCATAACAAAAATCCAAATGATGTATGCAACGCAGTCATCCTGAGCTCTTCCCTCTGAAAATAGAAGTACCTAAAACAAATACTGAAAGCTATAAGCACGAAGCTTAGTGAGTTCCCCCAAAATACCACATACCAAACTTACAATAAACAAGTAGTGGGCCCCGACCATCATCAGGCCCCGCTCGGCTTTAGACCCCATCCATCAGGCCCCGGCCGGCATCGAGCTGAGCTCGGTAAAATGGGCCCCGCCAAATCATACAATAACATATATCAAATAAACACATACACATGGAATAATCACAAAGGTACATAGCATATAACTATCCATCGGGCCCCGCCCGACATCGGGCTTTGACCCGGATAAACATATAAACACAGCACATGTAAGAGTCACGGAGACAACTAGCATACTAACAACATAATGTAAACATGGGCCGCCCTTGATGCCTTCGACCCACTAAATCCAGTAAGGGAAACTGACCTCAAATACTGGAAAGTAGCTGAACAGTCTCCTGCTCCAAATATCAACCCAACTCAATCCCCTAAACATAAAAGATTTCCTTAATACCCCTTCATACTCATAACCCCTTAAGGGTCAACTTTGGTCAAAGACAAAGTCAAAGCTCTAAGTTGGCTCAACTCGTCGAGTTTCCCTTCAACTCTTCGAGTTTCCATGAATCACAGAATCCTGATATCGCGATTAAACTCATCGAGTTTTCCTCCAACTCGCCGAGTTCTTTCTTTTCAACAGAATCGGGACCTCTTAATAAAACTCGTCGAGTTCTTCCGTGAACTCGTCGGGTGGTTCGGTCTGTTAACCATTCTTAATGCATTTAGCCATTATTCTTTACATTTACACCCTATACTCTAGATCTAGACTGGAAATGCCTCTAGAAGGGTAAAGTTTCCAACTTTACCCATTAACACCTTTCCTAAAGAGATTAAGCTCAAACCCTAACCCAAAAGGCCAAAGTCTTAATCCAAAACCACCAAAACTTCAAGATAAACCATGAGGTCACAAATCTGGAATCTAAGGACAAGAAGATCATGTAAATTCCCAGCTTTCTCTACATGCATGTCCGTTAGATGCTCTAAAAGGCCAAAACGAGTAGCAACAATTATTTAAATCTAAACTTAAACCACTACTAAGCACTAAAGAGTAAATCCCAGTCTTGGAAACAGGTGATGATCTCCAATACCCATAATCAGGTTCATCTTCCTATGCTCCACATCCTCACTTTTTCTTAGTCCTTGCAAGTCAGAGCAAATGTGTAAACCACATCCTGTATCAAGGACCCAAGAATTAGAATGTGATGAGTTTTTAGATTGAATAGTGTAAATACCTACCGATATTGGCTTGATCTTACCATACTTTATATCTTACAAGTACTTGGGGGAGCTTCTCTTCCAGTGCCCCTTTTCATGGTAGTAGAAGCAGGTAACCTCTTTAGGATCAGAGGTAGGAGTAGATTTAGAACTAGACATGCCTTTAGGGCCATTTCTAGACGACCTGACTTGAGACTTTCCCTTCCAGTTCTGTTTTGAGGGAGATTTCCTCTTCCTCCCCTTCCCATGCCCAATGGCCAAGACGGGAGTAGCAGTAGTAGGAGTTGTTGAATCATTAAAAGTGACCCTCTTGAACTTCTCTCTACTGTAGTCAGCACCGCAGTCGCAACCAAGTTTTTCCTCCTTCGGTCATCCGCAACCGAAGTCCAAGGATCCCAGTCTTAGTTTTGTACTTAGTTTATTTTGACTCATCTCATTTATCTCTATTGTCCAGTAGACCTTGCATGGCTACTCATAGAGAACTTTTGTGCTATAACTCTTGTGTCTCTATAAATAGAGACCATGCTCTTTGTATCATATACACATCTTCACTT
The DNA here is from genome assembly GCF_052849685.1 of Lactuca virosa. Lineage (NCBI taxonomy): Eukaryota > Viridiplantae > Streptophyta > Magnoliopsida > Asterales > Asteraceae > Lactuca > Lactuca virosa. The sequence continues at coordinate 148,766,859 of NC_136426.1, forward strand.
TCTAATACATTTTCTCTGGATTTATCCTTTCTATCTCTTTATTACTCAACCATACTACTTACTCTTACATAGCAGATTACAATGACTCTTCGGAGCAAGTTTTTGTGATGTAATCATAAGTCTGATCTCACTCACTAACATTGGCTTGAATGCATTCCATGTTATGAATCAACATATGTGTATACTTGATATAACAATTGTTGTCATTTTCTTTTCTTTACTTTCCGCTTCTAACTATTTAACCTTCTAACAATCTAACTTAATATTATTGTTGAGCTTATAGATCCTCTGAGATTAACTATTCCGCTAAATACTTGTCCTAACTTTTGTTCAAGTGTGTCTCAAAGTTTTTCTCTCAGCAATTGGTATCAGAGCCATAGTGGTTGCTTTTTGAATATCGGAACTCTGATTCTTCAAAAGGCCTTCTATACCACTGACGCTCTATCTAAAAAATGTCACAAGCTTTTTCTTTAAATGTTTCCAACAGTGTTGGTGGATCAAATCGAGCCCCAATACTGGTTGCAAATGAATATCATCACTGGTCACAAAGAATGGAAAGGTACTTAAGAAGACTTGGAAGAGATGTATGGCGATCTGTTGAAGAAGGACCACATGTTCTGGTTCTTACACCTACTCAAACCGACGATGCTACAGTCAGACTAGGAGGAGGTCAACTAGTCATGAACCGTCCCACCAAGGATGATCTCGACAAAATGGAAAATGATGCAATATCCTTTTATGAGATATCGTGTGGAGTTGCCCCTGACAACTTCGATATCATCATAAATTGCAAATCTGCAAAAGGAATCTAGGAAGTGCTCAAGAATCTGTATGCGGGTACCGAACAAGCTCAAGACAAAAAACTTACTACTACACTCAATGAGTTCAACAACTTTAAAGCTCATGCGGGTGAAAGCTTAGAAGACTCATTCAAAAGATTCAACCTGATAGTGACCAAACTATCCAATGCGGGTACTGTAAGAAGCAATCCTGAGACAAATCTTCAATTTTTGAATGGTTTGGGAAGACATTGGACAACAGCCAAAATGATTGTTCAAGGAGATAGGAAAATTCACTCATTGTCCCTCTATAAGCTCTATGGAGAATTACAAGCTCAGGAGTCCACCGTACTCAAGGATTGTTCATACTACGGAGGTCCACTTGCTTTGTTAGCACAATCATCTCAAACACATCCCACCTCGTATGACTCTTTACCGCAGTCATATGAAGCAAACTCAGAGTATGACGATGAAGAAGAATTTCAGAATGCCATAGCCCTTGTCAGTAAAAAATTCAATAGATTACCACCTTCATTTCGTAAAAACCAACAATACACCCGACCACCTTTCAACCGCAACTTCCAAAATAATAACTCTTGTTTCACTAAGAATCCTCATCCTCCACCACAGTCTCAGCAAAATCCACCCAAAGATGCACCACCGCAGTCTCACTCTACTGACTCCGATACACCTTCAGAAGACAAAAATGATGTGATAATATGTCACAAGTGCAACAAAGAAAACCACTTTGCCAAAGACTGTAAGGAAAATGTTGTGAAATATCGAGCTTTCTATCTTCGAATGGCTCAAGAATTGGAAGAAAAAGAAAAAGGAAAAGCTTATGTTGCTCAAGTGAAAAGAAATCATCAAGTGTGGTCATCCGGGGATGAAGAAGAAGATGATCACCACAAAGGGAAAGGCAAGATATGTATGGTAGCAACTGCTGATGATGACAGATCAATTCAACTGAAGAAAAACCATTGTTATATGGCAAAAAAAGGAACCCTCAGCATTGTGGAACAGGTAAAGCTTATGATTCAATCTTTAAATTATAGCATGCATGATTGTCAACCTTTCATAGACACACTTAATGACACATGTGCTGCCGTCCTTTCAGACTACAATAAAGCCTTAGATGAGAAGAACATTGCATCACAAGAAATGTTCCATGTTAGAGGAAGTTTGGACAACAAGAGACTCATAATGGCTATGTTAGAAAAGGACTTGATGTTAGAAAAGGATGCTAGGATGTTAAGTGAAACACAACTAGAGATAGATTTGAATCAAAGAGATTTAGCACAAAGTGAAATTGTACGCTCAAATCTTTTAATTGAAAAACTTTTTATTGAAAGTGAAGCCATTGAGAATCTAGTCAATAATGGAAATGTTGATAATACTTTCAACTAGGGTTGGTCAAATGGATATTCTACCGCAACAGATTCCTCACCTCGGTTCACCCTTGAACGTCCCTATGTTCCACCTGACCGCAATTTTCAGTTTTCGGTCAATGACAAAGCATTTCCTGAGGATATTCAAACTCATTTTGGTAAACTCCATGATCTGAGTAACAACTATGTTATCGAGGAAATTCTCCCTGAACTTCCTAATTTTGTCGATGATACAGTTCATCCTAATTCTCCGTCTTCATCCACAGTTGATGAGCAAATTGTTGTTGAAAATCCTGAAGTTTCATCGATCTTCCCACCCCTGTAGTCTGACCGCAGTATCTCTGATTACAGTCATGATCCGCAATCAGTCCCACTATCTAGTGTCAATTGTCCCAATAAAGTTCTTGCTAAGACTTACTCTGCGGTTGTTCAAAGCAATACACCGCAGACGACAGTCAAATGTTCCATGACTCTCAAACCAATCCATCATGAATTACGAATTGAAAATTTTGAAGTAGGTCAGTGTTCTCAAAAACCTGATTTTTCAAGTTCGGATGAATCAAGTCCCCGTTTTTCTAAACCTTCAAAAGATTTGAGGAAACCACAATTAAATACCACTAACTACGATTCTCCTAAAACCGAAGCAAAACGAGTTTTCAAAGAGGAATTTCGTTCCCGCGGCAAGCAACGGGAAACTTATTCAAAACAAAAGAAATCTGTTAAAATTCCCAAGTCCAAAAGTATGGAAAAACTTTCCTTCTCAAATTATCACTTCAAATAAACTATTTCAAAGGGAGCAAAAGGAAAGGATGTCATAGTTTCTAAATCTACTCAGAAATTATCTGACACAATTTTTAAAAAGGAAACGTCTTTTCGAACAAATGGTTTTCAAGTCTATTCATCAGATGATCCAAAATGGAAGGGTATTTTGCCTATCCCAACCTGTTCAAAATCACTTTCAAAAGATCAAAAATGGAAAGGCATTTTGCCAACTCCAACACTCAAAAGGTCATCTCAAAAATTTAAGAAATCACTTCATGACAGATCAGCATGTGTCAACACACCTGCTAGACCTGCAAAATCCACTATTTGAAAACACACAAACAAAGATGTCAGATCTTACAAACCTCCGGCTGGACAAAAGCATAACTTTTCTTCAAAAACGCAGACTAAGCGTAATGTCAGGGAAAATGTCAAAAAATCTGCATGCCAATGTCAGTGTCAAAAGTCTAATCCTCATGTCAAATCTTATTCTCCTCAAAAAACTCACCACTACTCTTAATCTCACAACACTCCAAAAAATCTCAAACACACAGGACTAGGTTTAAAAGTTGACCTGAAACCTGTCCCTGCAACCTCGTATCATCCATCGATTAAAAACAAGCATGTTTCTCCGGGCTCCAAACTCACTTGGGTGCCCAAATTAACCACTAAATTTTGTAGGCCTTGTGCAAGGAGGATCAAGAAGAAGAATGGTTGATCGATAGTGCCTGCTCCTTGCGTATGACCGGAAGGTTGGAATACCTTCGGGACTTCAGGCCAGTTTGCAATAGGGGTAATGTCACTTTTGGAAACAATGCAAGTGGGATTATCTGAGGTTATGGTGTTCTTACTTCTGGAAACTACTCAATTCAAAAGGTTTCTTATGTAGAAGGTCTGAAGCACAATCTTATAAGTGTTGGCCAACTATGTAAGGCAGGCCACCGGGTTGAATTTGATGATCAGTTCTGCTACATAATGACAAAAGATAGGAGCACTTGCTTGATCAAGTCCAGATCCGAAGGTACCATGTACCCCCTGGACGTCTCTTTGATCATTGGCAAATCGCAAACTTTGCTTTGTATCAAAAGCAGTATCCGAAGTGAGCTGGCTCTGGCACTGCAAGCTCGCTCATATCAACTTTCGGTACATCAATAACTTGGTCACATGGGAACTAGTCCGTGGTCTCCCCATTCTGAAGTATCACAATGACACACTCTGTCCGGCGTGTGAGTGTAGTAAGCAGTCAAAGGCAAGTCATCCATCCGTAATCGACTTTTCTATTTCTGAACCATTGGAACCGCTTCACATCGATCTCTGCGGTCCATCTACCATAGCCAGTCTTCATCACAAGAAATATATACTGGTTATAGTGGATGATTTCACACGTTTTACATGGGTCTTTTTCCTTCGACTCAAGTCAGAAACACCACAGGTATTTATCAGTTTCATCAAGGAGACCGAGTTTCAAATCAAGCTGCCAGTGCGACCCATCCACAGTGACAATGACACATAATTCACCAATTATCTTCAGATTGATTTCTTAGTGTCCAAGGGTATAAGTCACAACTTCTCAGCTCCCTATACCCCACAACAGAATGGTGTTGTTGAAAGAAGAAATAGAACTCTGGTAGAGGCAGCCAGATCTATGCTCAATTTTACCAATCTACCTCTGTACTTTTGGGCCGAAGCCATGGCCACAGCTTGTTTTGTACAGAGTCGTAGCATAGTTTGCAAACGTCTTGGCAAAACTTCTTATGAAGGTCTCAACAATCGAAAATCAAATGTCCGCTTCTTTCACATTTTTTGCTGCAGATGCTTTGTGATCAACAACCAAAATCATCTCAACAAGTTTGCGCCTAAATCCGATGAAGGCATCTTCCTAGGCTATTCAACCAATAAGATCGCATATCGCGTTCTGATCAAACGCACGAGGTTAATAATTGAAAGCTTTGATGTGAAGGTTGACGATTCCTATGTCCGCAACGCTGCTCCCTCCTCTGAAACAAAATCAATTCTTGAATCTGATATTTCTGATACTTCGAGTCCTCTAAATATAGTTGAAGTTAACTATGATGATCTTTTGATCCAATAGATACTGCCAAGTTGTCTGAAGTTCTGGTCTCTCTGGAAGCTCAATTACAACATGCTGAAGTATCTGGTCCTATGCCTTCCGATGGTGTGTCGTTAGTTACTTCCACCTTGCCGGTTGAGGGGATAAACTCCACTCCAGATCAAACTACAACCATCGAGGTTCCAGTACTAACTGAAGCAGCTCCGTTCATCCGTAGAGTATCTCAATCATCAAATGTCTCGTATGACTCAGATGATGAAAGCATAGAAACTATTGACACCAGATCTGATCCAAGAATTGTTCCTCTCCCATCAATTCGGGAGGAACATCCTTCAATCCCGAAAGAAATCCCATCCGCAACCCAGGGGGAACCACTTCATTCTACCACAACACCAACAATTCAAGACAACTCCGCAGGCTCAGCAGGTTGTTCTCAAATCCAGGGGGAACTGACGTTCCCGATTTCCGATGACATTGAAGATATTCCATCTACCGCAGCTACTGATCACCTTCAACCACGTCTTCACGTTTGGACGAAAGACCATCCACCTGGTCAGATCATTGACAATCCATCCACAGGTGTTGAAACCAGATCTTCATAAGACTTATCTAGATCACCGCCACTTTTCAGCATTCATGTCCTCGGTGGAACCTCGATCAATCAAAGAAGCCTTACTAGAGCCCGGCTGGATTTCTGCAATGCAGGAAGAACTAGCATAATTTGAACAAAACAGTGTATGGGAGCTTATCCCAAAGCCACAAGGTCACACCATTGTTGGTACCCAATGGGTGTACAAGAACAAGCTTGATGAATCCGGATCCGTAGTCAGAAACAATGCAAGACTAGTTGCAAAAGGCTATAGTCAACTCGAAGGTGTTGACTATGATCAAACGTATGCTCCGATAGCTCGAATGGAGGCTACCTGAATCTTTCTTGCATACGCAGCTCACAAAAACATCAAAGTTCATCAAATAGATGTTAAGAGTGCATTTCTTAATGGGGAACTAAAGGAAGAGGTTTATCTTCAGCAACCTCCAGGTTTTGAAAGTATAGAATTTCCAGATTACTGCTACAAACAAAAAAAGGCAGTCTACGGCTTGAAGCAAGCCCCATGTGACAACCCGAAATTTCTATTCTGTACAACATATCAAGTCAATAGAAGTCAGATCAGTTGCTGTTAATTTTCAGAGTTTTTAGAATAAGTTTGAGTATTTCAGGATTAACACTTTCGGAGATATTAGGAGAGAGGATGCACTACGGTTTATTGTGCAACAAAAAAGTCCCGACACATCAAAATATTGGAGTTTACGGCCTAAACAATGGTGTTTACGGCCGTAAACCCCAAGAAAGGGGTATATAAGTGACACTTAGTCATTTATATCATTTTTCCACCTTTTCAAGAGCAAACCTTAAACTCTCTCAAGTATCATCCAAGTTTTCCTCAAGATCTTCAATCTAGTAAGTGTTTCTAGCCCTTTCAAGTTAGTATAACACTTAATCTAGTGATTTAACATACTTATATCCATGAAATTTGTCCAAAAGGTTGATTCTTCAAGTTTCACCAAGAACACACACTAGTGTTCTTGGACTTTTAGCTCATTTCAAGCTTCTATATTGGAAGTACTTCTATCCTAGAGTATAATAGAGCTTCTTATACTTCTTTACATCAAGAAAACACAAGGAAACACCAAGATCAAAGGTGTTTACAGTCCAAGAACACCTTGGACCGTAAACCCTTCTTTAGGGGCCAAAGTGACCCTAGTCCCTTCCTATGCCTTAGTAACTAACATGGATCCCTTCATTGATATGTTAAGGACTTGAAAACACCAAAATACCATATTCCATAGGGGTTTACAACCATAAACCCAAAGGGAAATGGTCTTAGGGCCGTAAACTCCTCAAAGGAGGGAAATGGTGGCCTAACTTCTTCCTTATGCTTATACTTCAAGTGGAAACACTTCTAAGGACTTATAAGGTTTCAAATCAACAAATGGTCAAAGGAGTATGAGCTTACGATCATAAACTCAAGGGTTACGACCGTAAACTCAATGAGTTGAGGTCACAAAACCGTAAACTCAAGAAAGGGGTTCTTTTGAACCCTAAACCCAATAGCTTTGTCCTATAACACTAAGATGCAATCCTAGGGGCTTATAACACTTATTTAAAGTGTTTAACTTGTCTTAGGATGTCTTAACTTTGTTAATTAGATGTTTAATGACTAATTGGGCACATATATGTGTATTTATATGTTAACTAGGATCATTGTGTGTGTACAAGTCTTTAGTTGGCACGTAGCAATCCTATTTCTTCAGTTCATCCATACCACTCACTACAGGTGAGTTCATATCCCTTAAATTAACCTTTTAATGCTTTTAAATGCTTTTATGGGGGGGGGGAATACAAGTTGAATACTTATAGTGATTATATCAATCACATGTGATTAATAGCTACCAAACAAGTGGTTTTCTTACTTTTCAAACTGTGTTACCAAACTGCTTTACTTCAAACTGTTTTACAAACTCTTTTACTTGTCAAATACTTTTACTTAAACTCTTTCATACTTATAAATTGTCAAATGCATGTCTATGTATGTATAGTTATATAAGCAATGTTTAAAAGACTTAGGAAGGCCAGCTCGCTTTAACTCCTTTTCCTTGTTTGGATGTGGTTTTAGGGCATCAGTTATCCGTTCGAAGGTCGTTTAAATATTAGTTGTATAGCATTTATACATACATATTCATAAAAGTTCCTTAAATTAGTTCTATACCTTTGGGTAGCAAGGGTATACAAACATGATCATACATTACTAGTAAGCTACCATATGGGTAGTTTAGAAAGATACTAAAACTATTACTAGAACAATGAAACATACAATGAGTCAGTTCATTCATGAGTCAATACTTGCTAGATAGAGAGAGAGCACACAATACAGCTAGTACACACAATACATTACTGTACATGCTAGATAGAGAGACAACACACATTACAGCTAGCACACACAGAACATTACAGTACATACAGGCTAGACAGAGAAAGAACACACAATACAGCTAGCACATTCATTACATATACATTCATGCAGTTATGTGAGCCATTAAACGGGGCATGACACTACTTGCCATGACCATTTTTGTATCCAGAATCTCCTTAATTGGGGAGCGTATGAGTTTACGTATAGATCTATACTGGATTGACTATCCTACACCTTGTTGCTCACTATAGTGGGAGTTGCAAGTCTACGGGTGCCAAATATCATTTCTTATGGCGTCTTACATCGTCGTTTTACTAGAGTCGGTAGCAGGATACAGGTCGATCACATGTTACTTTAAATATGAATTGGTTTAAGGTAGTTAGTACAGCAGTAGTCACTTATTACAACTACTATAGTACTATGATATTTTCCCATTACATTCACTTCGTGAATATTCACACGATGCACGGTAATGTAAAAACTATATTTTTGGTTAAAGATAGTCGGACTTGGGAGAATACACACTCTTACAAGAGACACACGCACTGATACTAGATGCCTTGGTAGAAGGCTACAATTAGTAGGAAACATAGGGTTTTCTAGGAGAGTTCAAACATTTTACAAAACATCTTACAAATGCTTTCATACAAACACAAACACTAATATACTTATGATATCACCAACTTTAAAGCTACTCGCTTTCAAAATAACTTGTATTCTCAGGTCACCAGTAGACAGGTAGAGGTGCCAGGTTTTCAGAAGATGGAGTTTCGTTCAAGACTCGTCTTTTATTTTGATATGTATTTTTGGTGTCTATATAACTTGACAGAACACACTTGTATGAAATTATATTATTAATGCAATGGATGATGTTGTTGCTTGTTTACTACTATTCATTGCTGTGATACTGTACATGACGTCCTCTGCCCCAGAACGTTTCCGTCGTTCATGGTTTTGGGGTGTGACAGATTGGTATCAGAGCATTGTTTATAGTGAATTGAGTATATCAACCCATAAAAGATATACTAACTATAAATACAATGGGATTAAAATAGTCTGACCAAGAGTTTATACTTTAAATAATAAAATATTTAATTAAGTATACATGCCTGCATTCATAGTAAAATCAGTGTCACTAAGACAGTACAAAAGTATTACGATTGTTGGGCAACACAAGTAGACTTAGAGACATATAGTCAAAACTGGGAAGATATATCTTGATCAACTATATTATCCGAGGGTTGACTAGAAAGTGCCTAAGTGTGGTTGTGAGGTTGAAACAAGTCTAAAAACTTACCCACAATACCACAATGAGAACAATAGAACTTAAACCTAAAATACTATAGGAGTATTTTGCATTACTATAAGTTACTTATGTGCTAGATTCTTATACCTCTCTTCTCGCGTAGATTTAATGGTTGGATTCCACCTTCCCGGAGACCCATACTACCCCAACCATGGTAATGCAGGATGGCTGGAAGAAGAACCAGTAGATGATCACCCAATTCCCTTGAATGATCATGAAGCTGAAGGCTTTTCTGATGATTCTGACTCAGAGCCAGAAGTTAACAACCTACCTCCAGCTGATCAAAACCCAAACCCTCGTCCAGCATTTCAAGGACCCACACCTTTGTGGGCCACAAACTTGAATAGACGGAGTCAGGAACAAGGTCAACCCATTCCCTACAACGGAGACAAAATATTCTACAACCTTATTGAGGGAGGTTCCGCTGACAAAATCCTACCCATCATAGTTTGTAGGATCGCTCGGAACACAGACCAGGGTCGAGTAGCTATCAACCGAGTCTTGGAGATTGATGCCAATTTTGGTGTTAACACTGTCCACATTCGCCAGCTAGAGTCTGATCATGAAAGGACTCTGGTCCAGAATACAGCTCTTCAGAGGGAACTCGCTGAAACCCAAGCTGAAGTCAGAGAACTTCGAGCTTAGCAAGCAAGAGCTGATAGGTGCATGAGGGACATAGAACGTCTCTCGGGATCAAGAACTCACTTTGGTAGTTCTCGTCGCCGATAGATTCTCATCAACTTCTCTCTTTTGGATATAACCTAGTTATGTAAAACTCTAGTCTAATTCCCTATCTTTTTAAATCATAGGACTATTAGGTCTTGGTTAGGTTGTAATTCTATCAAAATTTTCTCATTTTGGTTGATTTCAGGCCTACTTCTAGGCCATTTTTCCCAAACTTGTTACATCTGTAATTCCAATAATATTGACAGGTACCTAATCTTATGGGAATTATTATCCAAATGTGATCATCTATTAGTGCTACATCTACATTCAATCGTACTGTTGGGCTATGAAGAGTTAGTCCATGAGTCATTCTCATCAAATTCTTCCATTAAATTCTTATCAATGTTTTTGTCTTCGTAAACTTATAGATCAAAGATACCGCCTCTCAGAAATCCAAGGCGTACCCCTAATAACGAAACACCACCACCTCAACCACATACTCCTCAGTTCGACACGATAGCCTTAAATGTTGTTGTAGCTGCAGCTGTGGCTACAGCCATGGCTCAATATCATTCATCCGGTTCCACTGGAGGAGGAACCCCGGTCCTATCTACTCATGGTGAAATCCCTGTGCGCTTGAAAGAGTGCTTCTACAAGGACTTCACCAACTGCAAGCCATTGTCCTTCAAATGGACTGGCGGAGTCATTGCCCTCTCGCAACGGTTCGAGAAAACCGAATCGGTTTTCGAAATCTGCTCCTGTCTCGAGGAGGGCAAGGTGAAGTTTGCTTCTTGCACCTTTGAAACAAAATCCCTGACATGGTGGAATAGCCATGTTAAGTCGCTATCTCTTATAGTGGCTAATGCTATGGGCTGAGAAACTTTAAAAGACCTCATGATTGAGGAGGACTGCCCGAGGGGCAAGATCCAGAAACTAGAGGAAGAACTATGGAGCCTAACCATGAAGGGCTCCAACGTAGTCGCCAACACCACCAGGTTCTGTGAACTGGTGGCCCTCTATCCCAACATGGTTCCTATAGAGGGAAAGGAAATCGAGAGGTATATATGGGGGCTGATGCCACCATACCAGGGAAATTTATTGGCATCACACCCCACTACATTTGATAGTGCCAAACGATTGGCACAACGACTCATAGACTATGGGGTTCGTACCCTGGCCGCAACAACTACCCTGGCCATCTCGGAACCCGCAAGAACCGCTGAATCCAAGCGGAAGTTTTAGGATGACAAAAAGAAGGCTAAGGCTACCAAAAAGCAGCAGGTCGTGGCAGTACACGCTGCGATAGCACCTACCGCTGCTGCTTCGGTAAAGCAGTATGCTGGAAGTTTGCCCAAGTGCAACAAATGCAACTTCCATCATATCGGTGCCTGTCGGGAGATGCAGTGTCTGAACTGCAACAGGAAGGGGCACACTGCCCATTATTGTAAAGCTTCGACGAAGCCAATCAACCAGGTCCCCGGTGCTGGAGTGGGCCAAACTTGCTACGGATGTGGCGAGGTAGGCCACTTCAAAAGAAACTGCCCGAAGGCAGGGTTTGCCAGTGGAGTGGCAAGAGTTCTGGCCATAGGCCATGAGGAAGCGGTTGCCGACCCCATAGTGGTTACTGGTATGTTCCTCCTCGATAACTCTTATGCATGCATTCTATTTGATAGTGGAGCGGAGAGGAGTTTCGTGAACCAAGAATTTGCTCATTTACTTAAGCAAAAATCACGAGCGCTTAATGAACCGTTCACTGTAGATATGGCTAATGGAAAGACAGAGAGCACTAGCATTATATTCATAGGGTGTACCCTAACTTTAGATAGCCATTCATTTTCGATTGATCTCATGCCGGTCTCAATTAAAATTTTTGACGTCATTATCGGCATGGATTGGTTGAGTTTTCATTGTGCCGATATCATGTGTTACGAAAAGGTTGTTCGCCTTAATCTGTGAAACCCTAGTAGTTTATAGCGATAAAACCGGCACGAACCTTCGTATCATTTCAAGCATTCAAGCTCGAAATTCTTGCGAAAGGAATGTCGAGCATTCCTTGATCATGTGGTCAATGAGAGCCAAGAAACGAAGGACATTCAGAACATTTCAGTAGTACGCGACTTTCCCGAAATCTTTCCAGAAGAACTCCTAGGATTACCTCCGCAACGTCCAGTCGAGTTCTGAATCGACTTAGTTCTAGGGGCTACCCCCGTAGCCAAATCGCCCTATCGTCTAGCACCTGCATAGATGCAAGAACTGTCCGGTTAACTTAACGAACTGCTCAGCAAGGGCTTTATAAGACCAAGCTTCTCACCCTGGGGAGCTCCATTCTTGTTCGTCAAGAAGAAAGACAGATCGTTTCGTATGTGCATCGACTACAGGGAGCTCAACAAACTGACCATCAAAAATCGTTATCCGTTGCCTCGTATCGATGATTTATTTGACCAACTTCAAGGGGAGAACTTCTTTTCAAAAATCGACTTAAGATCTGGATATCACCAACTATGAGTGCTAGGGGAGGATGTTCCGATTAACAAATGCGCCTGCTGTATTCATGGGTTTAATGAATACGGTGTGTCGTCCTTACTTGGATCAGTTCATCATCATCTTCATCGATGACATACTTATCTACTCTTGTAGTAAGGAGGAGCATAGTCAACATCTGCGACAGGTCTTAGAAACATTACGTTCGGAGAAGCTCTATGCGAAGTTCTCGAAATGCGAATTTTGGATTCGACTAGTCGAATTCTTAGGGCACGTGGTCAGCAAAGAGGGAATACACGTGGACCCTTCCAAAATCAAATCCATTGAGTACTGGTCAGCACCGAAGACGCCTACGGAAATTCGTCAATTTCTAGGCCTCGCTGGCTACTATCGCTGGTTCATTCTGAACTTCTCCCGCATTGTGAAACCTCTTACAAAACTGACCCAGAAGGTCGTGGCCTTTGACTGGGAAGAGAAGCAGGAAAGAGCGTTTTAAACGCTCAAATGAGCCTTGTGCACTGCACCAATACTATCCCTCCACGAAGGAATAGAAGACTTTGTTGTCTATTGCGATGCGTCGAATCAAGGACTCGGATGTGTTCTGATGCAGCGAGGTAAGGTCAACACCTATGCCTCGAGACAGCTAAAGACACATGAGGTCAACTACACGACCCACGATCTTGAACTGGGAGCAGTTGTGTTTGCTCTAAAGATCTGGAGACATTACCTGTACGGTACGAAAAGCACTATCTTAACAGACCACAAAAGCTTACAACACATATTCGACCAGAAGGAGCTCAACATGAGACAACAACGGTGGGTTGAGCTACTCAGTGATTACGAATGCGAAATTCGTTATCATCCGGGTAAAGCCAATGTAGTAGCTGACGCCCTAAGTCGGAAGGAATATTCTGGTCGTAGAGTCAAATCATTGACTATGAATATCCATTCACACTTGTCCACACAAATTAAGGCCGCTCAGCTCGATGCTTTGAAGCCTGAACATGTGGTAGGTGAATCCCTGAGAGGGATGGATAAGAACTTGGAGGTTAAGGGTGGCGGAGCTTATTATTTCATGGATCGGATCTGGACCCCGAAACTCGGTGGTTTTAGGGACTTGGTCATGAATGAGGCACACAACACTTGTTATTCCGTGCACCCGGGTTCAGATAAGATGTATTTGGATCTTAAAAAGTTATACTGATGGCTTAACATGAAAGCAGAAATTGCTACCTTTGTGAGTAAATGTCTTACTTGCGCAAAGGTCAAGGTCGAATACCAGAAACCCTCCGGTCTACTACAACAGCCCGAGATGCCGGAATGGAAGTGGGAGCGGATCACTATGGATTTCATAACCAAGTTGCCCAAGACAACGGGTGGAGTTGATACCATATGGGTCATCGTCGACAGATCGACCAAGTCTGCACACTTTCTGCCTATCAAGGAAACAGACAAAATGGAGAAACTTACAAGAACTTACATTAGGGAGATTGTACGACTGCACGGTGTTCTCTTATCCATTATCCTGGACAGGGATAGTAGATTCACTTCGAGGTTCTGGAAGTCGTTACAAAGTTCCTTAGGAACTAGGTTGGACATGAGTACAGCCTACCATCCACAGACCGACGGGCAAAGTGAGAGAACTATCCAAACCTTGGAAGATATGTTGCGAGCCTGTGTGATCGACTTTGGGAAAACATGGGATACTCATTTACCCCTCGTCGAATTTTCCTACAACAACAGTTATCACACGATCATAAAGGTTGCTCCATTCGAGGCCCTCTATGGCCGAAAGTACAGATCCCCTCTGTGATGGGATGAGGTGGGTGATACCCAGTTAGCTAAAGGACGAGTTCCTGACAGCACATCTCACAGGTCCAGAGATCATACGGGAAACGACGGAGAAGATCGTTCAGATCCGTGAACGATTGAAAGCCTCCAGAGACCGACAGAAAGGCTATGCTGATAAACGTAGGAAACCGTTGGAATTCCAGGTAGGTGACCGTGTTCTATTGAAGGTCTCACCCTGGAAGGGCTTGATACGCTTTGGAAAGCGTGGAAAGCTAAATCCAAGGTACATCGGGCCTTTCGAGATTCTCACAAGAATCAGCCCTGTAGCTTACAAACTTAACTTACCGCACGAACTTAGTAACGTACATTCTACCTTCCACGTATCGAACTTGAAAAAGTGTCTGTCTGACGAGACTCTTGTTATCCCACTCGACGAGATCGAGATCAACGAGAGCCTCAACTTCGTGGAAGAACCAGTAGAGATCATGGATCGAGAGGTCAAGCAAACGAAGCAAAGCCGTATCCTGATAGTGAACGTTCATTGGAACGCCAAGCGAGGACCGGAATTCACTTGGGAGCGAGAGGATCAGATGAAACTGAAATATCCCCGTCTTTTTACTTAGTTATTTGTAACTACTTATTTGCTTAAACTCTAATTTTGGGACGAAAATCCTTCTAAGGAGGGGATGATGTGACAACCCGAAATTTCTATTATGTACAACATATCAAGTCAATAGAAGTCAGAACAGTTGCTGGTAATTTTTAGACTTTTTAGAATAAGTTTGAGTATTTTAGGATTAACACTTTAGGAGATATCAGGAGAGAGGATGCACTACGGTTTATTGTGAAACAAAAAAGTCCCTACATATCAAAATATTGGATTTTACGGCCTAAACAGAGGTGTTTACGGCCGTAAACCCCAAGGAAGGGGGTATATAAGTGACAATTAGTCATTTATATCATTTTTCCACCTTTTCAAGAGCAAACCTTAAACTCTCTCAAGTATCATCCAAGTTTTCTTCAAGATATTCAATCTAGTAAGTGTTTCTAGCCCTTTCAAGTTAGTGTATCACTTAATCTAGTGATTTAACACACTTCTATCCATGAAATTTGTCCAAAAGGTTGATTCTTCAAGTTTCACCAAGAACACATACTAGTGTTCTTGGACTTTTAGCTCATTTGAAGCTTCTATATTGTAAGTACTTCTATCCTAGAGTATCATAGAGCTTTTTATACTTCTTTACATCAAGAAAGCACAAGGAAACACCAAGATCAAAGGTGTTTACGGTCCCAGAACACCTTGGACCGTAAACCCTTATTTATGGGCCAAAGTGACCCTAGTCCCTTCCTATGCCTTAGTAACTAACATGGATCCCTTCATTGATATGTTAAGGACTTGAAAACACCAAAATACCATATTCCATAGGGGTTTACAACCGTAAACCCAAAGGGAAATGGTCTTAGGGCCGTAAACTCCTCAAAGGAGGGAAATGGCGCCCTAACTTCTTCCTTAGGCTTATACTTCAAGTGGAAACACTTCTAAGGACTTATAAGGCTTCAAATCAACAAATGGTCAAAGGAGTATGAGCTTACGGCCGTAAACTCAAGGGTTTATGACCGTAAACTCAATGAGTTGAGGTCATAAAACCGTAAACTCAAGAAATGGGTTCTTTTGAACCCTAAACCCAATAGCTTTGTCCTACAACACTTAGATGCAATCCTAGGGGCTTATAACACTTATTTAAAGTGTTTAACTTGTCTTAGGATGTCTTAACTTTGTTAATTAGATGTTTAATGACTAATTGGGCACATATATGTGTATTGATATGTTAACTAGGATCATTGTGTGTGTACAAGTCTTCAGTTGGCACGTAGCAATCCTATTTCTTCAGTTCATCCATACCACTCACTACAGGTGAGTTCATATCCCTTAAATTAACCTTTTAATGCTTTTAAATGCTTTTATGGGGGGGGGGAATACAAGTTGAATACTTATAGTGATTATATCAATCACATGTGATTAATAGCTACCAAACAAGTGGTTTTCTTACTTTTCAAACTGTGTTACCAAACTGCTTTACTTCAAACTGTTTTACAAACTCTTTTACTTGTCAAATACTTTTACTTAAACTCTTTCATACTTATAAATTGTCAAATGCATGTCTATGTATGTATAGTTATATAAGCAATGTTTAAAAGACTTAGGAAGGCCAGCTCACTTTAACTCCTTTTCCTTGTTTAGATGTGGCTTTAGGGCATCGGTTATCCGTCCGAAGGTCGTTTAAATATTAGTTGTATATCATGTATACGTACATATTCATAAAAGTTCCTTCAACCAGTTCTATACCTTTGGGTAGCAAGGGTATACAAACATGACCATACATTACTAGTAAGCTACCACAAGTGTAGTTTAGAAAGATACTAAAACTATTACTAGAACAATGAAACATACAATGAGTCAGTTCATTCATGAGTCAATACTTGCTAGATAGAGAGAGAGAGCACACAATACAACTAGTACACACAATACATTACTATACATGCTAGATAGAGAGACAACACACATTACAGCTAGCACACGCAGAACATTACAGTACATACAGGCTAGACAGAGAAAGAACACACAATACAGCTAGCACATTCATTACATATACATTCATGCAGTTATGTGAGCCATTAAACGGGGCATGACACTACTTGCCATGACCATTTTTGTATCCAGAATCTCCTTAATTGGGGAGCGTATGAGTTTACGTATAGATCTATACTGGATTGACTATCCTACACCTTGTTGCTCACTATAGTGGGAGTTGCAAGTCTACGGGTGCCAAATATCATTTCTTATGGCGTCTTACATCGTCGTTTTACTAGAGTCGGTAGCAGGATACAGGTCGATCACATGTTACTTTAAATATGAATTGGTTTAAGGTAGTTAGTACAGCAGTAGTCACTTATTACAACTACTATAGTACTATGATATTTTCCCATTACATTCACTTCGTGAATATTCACACGATGCACGGTAATGTAAAAACTATATTTTTGGTTAATGATAGTCAGACTTAGGAGTATACACACTCTTACAAGAGACACACGCACTGATACTAGATGCCTTGGTAGAAGGCTACAATTAGTAGCAAACATAGGGTTTTCTAGGAGAGTTCAAACATTTTACAAAACATCTTACAAATGCTTTCATACAAACGCAGACACTAATATACTTATGAGCTCACTAGCTTTAAAGTTGATACTCGCTTTTAAAATAACTTGTATTCTCAGGTCACCAATAGACAGGTACAGGTGCCAGGTTTTGAGAAGATGGAGTTTCATTCAAGACTCCTCTTTTATTTTGATATGTATTTTTGGTGTCTATATAACTTGACAAAACACACTTGTATGAAATTATATTATTAATGCAATGGATGATGTTGTTGCTTGTTTACTACTATTCATTGTTGTGATACTATACATGACGTCCTCCGCCCCAGAACGTTTCCGCCATTCATGGTTTTGTGGTGTGACACCCCAAGAGCGTGGTACGAGACTCTTTCTGAATTCCTTATCTCATCCGGAATTAAAAGAGGAGTAACCGATCCCACTTTATTTAGAAGAGCAAATGGTGAACACCTGATGCTTGTCCAAATATATGTGGATGATATCATCTTTGGATCCACAGATCAGAGGATGGTGGATGATTTTGCTAAGCTCATGACCAACAAATTTCAGATGAGCATGAATAGAGAGATTAACTTCTTTCTAGGACTCCAAGTTAGACAGATTCCTCAAGGAATCTTCATCCATCAAGAAAAATATACCTCTGAGCTGCTGAAGAAATACTCAATGGATAACTGCTCTTCAGCTAAGGTACCCATGGCATTCGGCTATAAGATCTCTGCTGATCTCTCCGGAGAACCTGTTGATCACAAGACCTATAGAGGTCTCATTGGGTCTCTCATGTATCTCACTGCTAGTCGACCGAATATAGTGTTTGAAACAGGTGTATGCGCAAGGTATCAGGCTGATCCAAAAGTGTCTCACATGACCACAGCCAAACAAATTCTTCGATACCTAAAACGAAGCAAGTCTCTTGGCCTATGGTATCCTGCAGGCAATGACTTTAGTCTTCAAGCGTTTACTGATGCTGATCTTGCTGGTTGCAAGCTGGATCGGAAAAGCACTTCTGGTGGATGTCAGTTCTTGGGTGGAAGATTAGTCAGCTGGTCCTCGAGAAAACAAAGTTGTGTATCATTGTCTACCGCAGAAGCTAAATATGAGGCCGCTGCCAGCTGTTGCTCACAAGTGTTTTGGATGAAAACACAACTGCTGGACTACGGGTACATAATGCTGCGGATACCAATCTATTGCGACTCTGAGAGTGCCATAGCGATTTCTCACAATCCTATCCATCACTGAAAGACCAAGCATATTGAACTACGGTATCACTTCATCAGAGACCACATTCTGAAAGGTAACATTGAACTCATCTTTGTCCCTACACATGAAGAGATTGCTGATGTTTTTACAAAAGCACATGACTTTACCAAACTAAATGCATTCTTACAAATGTTAGGAATGATGAATCCAGACCCTCAATTCTTTCTGAATTGATAGCTACCGCAGACCATTCATGGTCCCCATTGCGGTTCTAAATGAAAGATATTTATAATAAATGGTTTGGGATATTCTGTGTACTGCAGTCTATATACCGCAGCCATATATTATACTTACCTCTCATTGGTCTTTTTGTTTGTTATTTCTAATGTCTCTTACAAGTGCTCTTCTCAGTTTGTTCTACCGTGATCATCCACAATGGCAAAGGATCCATCCGTAATAATGAGTCCATCCGCAATCTCATTTTTTTTTTTAAAAAAATATAAAAAAATTAATTAAAAATCTTTCTCAAAAAATAAACCATAGTGTGCTATTTAATGACTCTTCATTAAATAGAACATTAAATATAAAAAAAACATTCCTTGACAAAAAGATTGGTTTACCATAAACACATCCCTAACCTGTCCTTTCCTATACCCAAAACGTCCCATCAGTTACAACCTCCACTCCCTCTCCACAGGTTTGCTAGATGTGATGTCGCATGTCTGACTTTTCATTAAATGCTTTACCTTTTTAGAAAATCCTCAAAATCTTTTAAAACCGTTTCATTTTTATTTGGCTAAGATTAAATCCTAACTCAAAAGATTCCCCCCAAAACGACCCTTAGTCTTATCCTCTTTTTACCTAGGGTAAATTCCTTTTATCGTTCATCCTCTCCCCTATATAAACCCTTCGTCTTCTCCATTGACACTTTACGCTTTTAGAACTTTCAAACCCTAAAAAAGAATTCATTGAAAACACAGCTTCTCTAATCCTCATACCTTCTCAATCCTCTACCATGGTGAAATCAGGTGTGTCAAAGAAACCAACTAGGCCCTCTAGATCACGAAGCTCCAACCCCACAGACTCTACCACGATTGCTTCAAGTAATTTCAGATCAATCTTCGATGATCATTCCTCATACAATGCCCCACTCAAGTTGATGATCAACTTGTTGTAGAATCATCCATTGTATGGCCCTTTCGACGCTTTCACAGATGTGGTTCCAGTATCTACACTCTTCAAATGCACTTTTTTTGCATATCGACCACTCAACAACCTTCAAGAAGTTCATCTCAAACTAATCGACGATTCCCTGGTTATACTGTCAAATGAGAAGTTTCTTACCGCCATCAATCTCTTGGTTCACCCATCCATCAAGTTTTTCACCCCTTCAATGGCCGACATCACATCTGCTCTCTATCATATGGGATATCAAAAGAAGATTAAGGGCATCAGTGAATTCAAAAAGAACCAAATGACCGCGGTATGGCAATACGTGTGCCACTATGTCATTCGTTGTCTCTCCGGCAGAACCGGAGGCATCGATAATATGGGCCTCAAACTGCTGGAACTTGTATGGAGCATTTTCACCGGCCACGACGTCAGCTACGGCCAAATCCTTTGGGATGATTTTCTTCAGTACATTCCTAAGGAAAGTCCTAAGGAGAAACCAACCGAGCTCACTTTTGCTAGGTTTTGGTCTTTATGCATATCGGATCTTCATTCAGATGCATGCATCAGTATGGGAGACGACATCAACTTCTTCGTCACCAAGGATCTTAAAAGGTACTCTCCCTCCTCTGATCAAACTCCTTTTGGACCTATCTGCAGACTCCCAACCTACATTCTTACAACTCTTGGTCTTGAGACCGCTGATGTCTCTGACCACATAGAGGCTACGGAGGGTATTGACCCATACCCACCTACCCCGCCTCTTCCATCCGCAGTTGTTATTCCTAAAGGTACCGCAATCCCTTCTTTTACCACTTTTTCCAATGTCTCTGGGAGAAGAAAACAGTTGGCATCCAAGAAAACCCCTCCAACTCCCAAGAAGAAAGCTCCCAAAAAAACCGCACCCACAAAGAAGCGTAAGTCAAAATCTATCACCGTATCTAACAGTGATTCAGGTGAGGATGCGCAACCTATCGCCATTCTCAAAAAGAGAAAAACCACAACCACAAGCCAAATGCATGACCGGACTGATACCTCAGCCTCTCAACAGGCTACGGTAGTCCTTGGGGTTGTCGTAGACCCATTCAATACAACGATCGAATTCCACTCAAGCTCATCAAGTGAGCGTGTTTCATCTCACCGTGGAGACACCCCACCAATATCATCCCAAGGGGATGATACTGGTTCTCGCCCTAAGGTCTCCAGGGCTTCCCGAATGCACTTCTTTTCCCCTGAGGATTTGAACTCCATCCTTTTATCTGTCACCCAAACACTGCAAACACATTCCCATCCGTTGGGCGCTTCTTTTGCCCATGCCAGAACTGAGTTGAGGCCAGACTTGACCATGGGTCAAGGAGACCAAGGACACTCAGGAAATCCTACTCTGCTTACATCTAATACAAGTGGTTTAGGCACGGTGAGCACTAATGTGCAAGGATCCGTGAAACCAAGGGACACCTTGGTGCGAACACAAGGAATTGACGGTGGTGACTCTAGTGATTCTTGGAGCCGGTATCAACCATCTACCGAAGCTAAACTCAGGAAGTATGAAGCTTTCAGAAGGGCCTTCCAATCCCGTAAAGATCACCAAATCAAGTAGCAACAATAGAAACAACAGGAACTCCAAGTCGTGGCTAAGTATTGGGCAAATGCCATCAGCAATGCCAATACCGTAGCCACCATTCTTAAAGTTCAAAGCTGGATGGATCAAATGGATGAAACTCTGTTGAAACAACAGGCAGATGTGGCCACTCAACAAACATTCAAAGTTCCTCCTACTCCGGTTTTTGAAGCATCACAAGATGAAGGACTCGAGATCGAAATCAACTCTGCTCCCACTTTCAGTCTGGATGATGATAACATTCAAGAGTTAACCAAAACCTCCCTTCAGATGATGAGTTGATGATGTTTGATGAAGGTGAAGAATCAAGTGGCTCCCACCACTCCACCTCCAAACCCAAGAAGAAGAAGAAGAAGAATGCGGTGACAAGGAAAGAGTTCTTATCTCTCCAAGCCAAAGTCGATCAAATCCTGGCTGCAGTCAAGCCAACTCAACCACAACCAGATGATATTCTTGAACCGCAGACGCTTGTTGAAAGGATTGCATGACTAGAAGAGCGTGAAAGATTGGCAGCAGAGCGTATCTCATTCAAAGTTGAAATGGGGATCCAATCCCTTGACAATAATTGCAAAGCTGACCACAAGGAATTTTTGGCCACTATGGATCGTCTCATTACTGAAGTAACTACAGTCAAGACGGATCTTCAGGCAGCCATTTCGGATCAAGCCTCCAACTCTGAAAAGTTGATTGCTGAGACTCATTCAGCTTATGTGTCCGCAATCTCTGTTCTTCAATCCACAATCAACAGGCTACAGCGCTCACTAACTACCAACTTCCATGGTCCTGAGATTCTTCTTATGGTCAAAGAAATCCACAAACTACTTTTCAATCCTTCTATTCCCAATAATCAGCAGCTGGCTGATGCCATGAAATCCCAGTTCCAAGAAGTTTTCTCTAAGGTCGATGACCTTCATTCTTGGCTTGAGGAAACTCTGGTGGTGCGTTCCTCTAGAGGGGGAAGTGATGAAGAAGTCCATCACTCTTATCACTCTCATCACTCCCATCATTCAATCTCACCACATCAATCTTCCCCTATTATCTCTAAGAAAATCCCAACTCCACATCAGAGTCCTTCCATCATCACTGAGAAAATCCCTTCACCGCAACCATCCCATCACACTCCACCTCATAATCTAGAAAAACCTGAGACTCCCCCACACTTCAAACTCCTTGCAGAACACATGTCTTCTCCAAGCTCAACCGATTCTCCTGCCACAACTCAAAAGAAGAAAGACTGGAAGTCAGCCAAACTTGCTGAAGAGATCTGGAGACTAAGCGGCTTCGATACGGTCATGGATGAAACCCTTATCAATTCTTGGGTCAATCCTCACCGGAGGCTGCAAGATGAAGATTATGTTCCACACCTCACATATGCAGAACCACCTCCAGATGGCTATTGGGATGTTCCCATTTCGCCCAATGCCAGATACTTCACTGTATTTGAGCAGTTTGACCAAAGCCTTCCCGATGCTAAGCGACTGCCTATGGAGTTTGAAAGACTTGCACAATTCTTTGCTAAGCATGCCTCTCCCATAGAGCACATTTGGTCCAATGACCGTCCATTCGCAGTTGTGAATTACAAGGCTCGGAAATTTATGAAGGCAAAATTCTTCCAATACACTCTTACCCAAAGGGGACATGACTACATTCGCACCCAGGCAGATTTTCCCAACATGAACCCGGAGGAAGTATTTCTCATAGCCAAAGTGTTTCAGAACAAGGCTGAGAAACATCCAAAAATGAAGACTGCACTCGATTGGGCCAACAACTTCTTGATGGAAACTGTGTATGAATTTGCCAAAATTGATGCGGATATCTATCCCATCATTTCAAAGAAGGTTGATCTACCACCTCTCGACCCCGCACCGATGCCCACCAAAGGCTGTGCTGACAGATCTTTAGGTGCAACTAACTTCCCAGAGCTTGGCATCATTTTCAAGAGGAAAACCGACAACGTCAAATATTTTATTCCTATTAGTGCCATGCATCGGCTCTCCGGGAAGCAGCTTGACATCTGCCACATTGCAGTAGAGAAATCCAAATTCACTACCACAGAGGTCAAGTTTGAGGTCATGAGGAAAATCACCTGGTTAGAGAATGTCAGAAAGTTTTGGTGGATCTTGATCAAATATCTACGTCTTGATAAATGATCAGAAGTTAAAGAGGTCACTTAGGGGGGGAATTGTTGAATCATTAAAAGTGACCCTCTTGAACTTCTTTCTACCGCAGTCAGCACCGCAATCGTAGCCAAGTTTTTCTTCCTTCGGTCATCTGCAACCGAAGTCCAAGGATCCGCAGTCTTAGTTTTGTACTTAGTCTATTTTGTCTTATCTCATTTATCCCTATTGTCCAGTAGACCTTGCGTGGCTACTCATAAAGAACTATTGTGCTGTAACTCTTGAGTCTCTATAAATAAAGACCATGCTCTTTGTATCAGATACGCATCTTCACTTTCTAATACATTTTCTCTGGATTTATCCTTTATATCTCTTTCTTACTCAACCATACTACTAACTCTTACATAGCAGATTACAATCACTCTTCAGAGCAAGTCTTTGTGACTTAATCACTAAGTCTGATCTCACTCACTAACATTGGCTTGAATGCATTCCATGTTATGAATCAACTTATGTGTATACTTGATATAACAATTGTTGTCATTTTCTTTTCTTTACTTTCCGCATCTAACTATTTAACCTTCTAACAATCTAACTTACTATTATTGTTGAGCTTATAGATCCTCTGACATTAACTATTCCGCTAAATACATGTTCTAACTTTTGTTCAAGTGTGTCTCAAAGTTTTTCTCTCAACAAGAGTGGATTCAATACCTTTTCCTTTCAACCTACTCTCAGCGGTTCTCAACTATATTTTAAGCTGACGCAACGTTATTTCCCTTTTGTTCAAATGATAAGTCATTTTTAACTGATCATAACAAGAAGGCAATGATTGCAAGATTATGTCAATAGCCAATTCCTCATCAAAATTCACACTAAGCTTAAAGAGACAATCCACATATCGTTGCATGCGTTGCAGGTGGGTCGTGACGGACTCTCCGTCCTTAATCTTGGTGGTTATGAGTGACTTGACTATCTCATACCTTTCTTGACGTGCTCTTTGATGGTACTTCTCCATCAAGTCCTTGCACATATCATAAGGCTAATAGTCCTCATAAAACCGCTATAGCTCAGGAGTCATAGTTTCCACCATGATACACGAAACTTTGGTCGCGTCTTTCTAGTGGGCCCTATACTCAACTATTTCTTCAGGAGTAACTTCTTATTGATCTATCTTGTTCAATTCTATGTCGAGGACATGTTCAATGTCCTTGAATCACAAGGCCATCCTAATGTTGCACATCCTATCATTAAAGTTGGAGCCATTGAATTTGACCTTGGCACAAATGTTGAAGAGCGAGAAAGTGTTTGCGGAGTTGTTGTTGGAGGAACCAGAAGCGTTGTTGGAAGTTGACATGTACAAAAGAAGAAAGACAAGTTTATATTAGATAAGAAAAATCCTTAATTTAACACCCAAATGAAATATTAAGGCTAGGATCCAACTAAATAGTTTACAATTAAGAAGTTGGATGCTGTAATCTAATTGCAAATTATTTAAAGGTAGGTAAATGACGATTTACCAATTTCACCACGAAAAACAAAATTTAAACGAATTAAGTTTTAAATAAAATTCCTAGATCTTTTGAGATTCATTGAACTATTCAATGGCATGTTTAATCTCGATTATGCCCTTTCCATTTGTGAGTGGGATACCGAGGATCACAAATAAGGTGTGAATAACTAAGCATATTAGCTTGGTACTCTCGATGTCATTTATCAAGCAATCAATATGTTGATTAACCACACACACTCCATTGATAAATGATAATTTACGAGCTACCCATTTCCACCCTTTATTAGTCCATATTAGTGTGTTGGTTAACCACACACGCTCGACAACAACTTTTGTAAAGTGCAATGTGCAATTTCATGGATTAGCATCAAATTCACATTTTTCTAAAGTAACTAAGATCGGGAATTTATAAAAACATTGAGTTACTTTTATATTTTCATTATACTCATTAATGAGAATTAAATGTCCTATCCTACCCGTTCTGCTAACGACCCTCCACTAGTCAAGAGTGCGGTGGGTAACAATGGATACCTAATGGTGGTCATTTTATCGGCCGCTTCCTTAAACACTCGTTATAGACCAACTTCGTGAATGAGGCCTACTAACGGTAAGACTGACCTTTTCTTATACATATATATCAATTAAACTTTTAATTTATAATAGTACAAAGGTGTATTTTAAACTTTCAAAATACCAAGGTTGTAAAATTTAAGGTTTCAAAATTAAACTATTTAATCAAATTTTAAATTATTAAACCAAAGGGTGTATTTTGAAACTTTTCAAAAATACTAGATCAAATTTTAAATAATTAGATTAATAAAATAATTTTGTATTTATCTAAAAATTTGATCAAATCATTTATTTTGATAAGGATATGCATTTACCTTTTCAGAAAATTCAATTTTAAGCAGTAAAAATGAACTAAGGTAATTATCCTAATCAAAGCAATATATCAAAATCGAAAAATCAGGTATCTAACGAGTCAACTCGTAGAGTCAGGTAGTAAACTTGTCGAGTTGATCCAATTCGTCGAGTTCCAATATGAACTCGTTGGGTTTGATGAACATAATGATTGAAGAGGAATTGTAACGAGAAATCGAATAAAATCAGTGTTAAACAAGCCAAAGATCAATCAAGAACACATAATGTAAATAGAATTTGGTTTCAGCTCATATTACTCTCAAATGAACTAGAGTACAAAAGTAGACAACATATAAGGAATACTTGTTATGTAACAGTTCCTATTTATAGGAAACCGAGAGTACAAAAAATACTAAGTCTAGGAGTTACGCTTCGAACATAAAATGACTTCATAAATACATTACATACGAAATAAAGCAAATACACTTCGACTCTATAGAACAAGACTTCGAACCTAATAATCTCCCCCTTTGTAAACGAGTCGAACTACTCAATTTGTGAGAATCTGAGCAGCGAAGTGCATCATCCATCTGATTTCTGAATACCAATTTAACACTTTCTTCAACTCGGTCTTGTCTCCTTCATTACTCCCTGTAAAATTATTCATACGAACGATGAAGTTCATATATTATGAAGTTGTATATCTTTCTATCTCAGCAACTTGGAATAAGAATCTTTTGGCATTCCCCTTTGTATCTTTTCCCGAAAACACCATGCCAAAAGGTTTTAAGCATATCTCACCATCTACATACTTGTTTAGTTCAGGTTGTGGCTTCGAAGGTAACATAGCAACTGTTATTTTCCTTTCCATACCCGAAGCCAACTCTTCGTCCGTCAGGGCCAGACAATCATAGTAATTGTCAATGAAAATTTTAATGTGAGCAAGGCCAAGTCTGAACACATCTTTTTCTGTACCCTTGAGTTGAGATGCTTCCATATCCTTCAAGATTAATGCAACTTGAATCAGATCATTCAAGTTCATTAGTGGGAAATCTGCTACACCGAAGTCGACTTGTTGATTGTTCGCACAAACAACATGATACCTAAAGTTTTGTATCATGTCTTTGAACAAAACACCTTTCTTTATTGCAACAACCTTCTTGATTTTGATAAGAGACCATACATCTTCGGGTTCCTTTCCAAGTACATCATGAAAATGAATTTTCATGTGTGTGTAGTCATCATCATTTTCAAACTTCTCGCTTATTTTGTACTGAGCTGTAATGAGCATCATTTCATTAATATGGAAATCAAGCTGATTCATGTCTGTGTTGGATATGGAATACTTTTCTTCAGCTTCTTTTCGAAGGCATACATGTGGTTAAATGCAACCCTTGACTCTATAGATTCGTAACTGTAGAGTTTCTTCGGATCTCCCTTCTCCATGCCTGGAGGATCACTTTCCCTCAGCCTCAAGATACTTTGAATATGCCTCTGAAGTTCTATCTCAGCTTCGAATTTTGCTTTCTTTTCTTCTTTAGACTTTTCAACTACAACACCTTTCCCTTTATCTTTCAAAACAGGATTCGGCTTTGAAGAACTTGAGATTCCCCCTTCAGTTGATGAACCAATTACAATCCCTTTGACAACAGGTCTTGCAATTGGTTTTGTAGTCACAATTGTTGTTGTAATAGGATCCGTTTTGGTAGGTAATGAAGTCGAAATTTGCGAAGTCAGAACCTTCCCTACTACCTTTGCATCTTCATTTGTTTTTTCCAATGACTTCTCCCTTATAATCATTCTTCGACCCTTTGCTCACCCTCCTTTCTCCCCGTTGCACCCCTGTGACAACAGGTAGGGCATTCTGTGGCAACATCTGAGAAAAGTTTGTTATGGGAGCAACAGCCTTTTGTATGACTTGAACAAGAATGTTTAACTTCTGAGTAAGAAACTCAAGAGTTAAGAATGAAGTTGGAGTAGGCTTAGAGACAACTTCTTTCAACACTGAAAGTAAGGCATTCAGTTTCGCAAACTGATTTTTGTCTTTAGTTGCCTTGCCTTTGAATGATGGTACAGTTGCTTGGAATGATTGTATAAAATTAGTTACAGCCCCAACAATGATATGAACTTTCTCATGAATCGAGTTGTAACGATCATTCACTTGATGAAGTTCACTCGAAAACTCCTTCTTGAATTCTTCAAGTTTAAGATTTACATCCTCTCGTACCTTCTTCACATCTTGTACGAAGAGAACATGCCTCTCTTTTGTAACTTTCCAAGCTCCTTTAACGAAGAGTTATACAGATCACCCTGAGCTTTGATTCGAAGTTCATTATTTTTGTCATTTACATCAAGTTGATGTTGCAGATGATGCTCTACAGCGTTTAGCATCACATCGACTTCTATTCCTGATACAGAATGCTTTGCACCTGAGTCCGCTTAAAATTGAAGGATATAATTAAGTTTTAGATTGAGAATTTTAAATTGTTTTCCTGACATAAGCATATGATCAGTAATATCTTCTTACACTGAATCAAAGTGCAAGGCTTCAAATGTTCCTCTAAAAGCTCCTCCTTCTGTTTCATCATCGAAATAAGGCTTTTGTGGTTCAATGGATTGTGATGAAAATAGATTTGT
Source organism: Lactuca virosa (assembly GCF_052849685.1). Taxonomy (NCBI): domain Eukaryota; kingdom Viridiplantae; phylum Streptophyta; class Magnoliopsida; order Asterales; family Asteraceae; genus Lactuca; species Lactuca virosa. The sequence goes on from NC_136426.1 coordinate 148,795,368, forward strand.
GATAGGTTGCTTAAGGATATTGTCAAAGATTGGTGATGTGGTGACAGTGGATATAGGAAGAATGAATGGTGGTAACAAAACCAATGATGATGATGAAATGATTGGTAATAAAGTGGAAAGATAAGTGGGTTGCGAAACGTCGACACTCACTGAAACATTTGCTCCCGTATCAGATACGTTAGCAGGGATGTTTGAAATAAGGATTTCCTCAAAAATTGGTCACCACTATTTCGAGTGGAATAGTTGTTGAAGGTTCAATAGGAATAGTAGGAGTAATTGATGAAATGATAGGAACAGAAGTTACCATGGGAGAGGACGAAACTGGTGGTGTATCGGGAGCACTTCATTTTCGGACGAATCGTCATGAAGAATGATTTTTCATTTATACTGCTTCTTTGAGATATGTTTGATTACATCTTGAGCTCTTCTTTTCTTAGATTATAGAGAAGTAGGAGCAGGTATCTCACAAACATTGACCCCTTTGCTACTGACTTGAACTTTACGAACTGTCTGTGAGTCATCAGACAAAGTTCGTTTGTGTGACATTCTTCGTAACCTTTTCAATACTCCCGACTTTGATGGCATTACCTCCTTCGAAGACTTATCAACAAAAACCTCTTCTGCCCTCTTCATATCACTTTCAAGCTTGTTCTTAAGAGACTTGGATTTAGGATTTTTCATATTTGTAACCAGTACCTTTGCTTCATCAACCTTAGACTTCTTGGATTGTTTAGAAGTTCCAGCTACGACTCTAAGAAAAACCCCTGTTTCCACATCTGGATTAATCCTCTTCAAATAATTCACAAGAACCTTGTGAGTAGGATTCACCTTCTTTAGCATAGCATCTGGAATTCATGCTACACCTGGAAAAATATTCTCATCATCCTCCACAACTTTCGGAAACTGATACTTTACAAATTCAGCTGTAGTTTCATCAGCAGGGACTTGGATTCCATCTTTTTCACATACCTTCTCAAGAACAAGGCTCCAGTACCTTGCACACGAAATCCCCTTTACCAGATTCGTGTTCTCCAGACTTTTGACAAACTCCTTCAACAACTGAGTGGCATAGTCAACACTCAAGTCATTGTAAATACCCATTACCATTGCATAAACTTCCAGTCTGCCCTTGTCAACTCCAACACTTCTTCCCGTCAAGCATCTGAGGTAAATTCCAAATAAGAAGTTCCACATACAAGGAAGTCCTAATTTCTTGAAATCACTAATCTTCTCAAGTGGGGGATGGTGATCCATATCGTTGAACATGTGCATGATTTATGGATTCGTAGGCTTGAAGAATGGTGGAGAGTTAGGAATTTCCAGAAACTGAGTGAACATCTTCATCGTCAATCTAACTCTCTTCTCATTTATCAGATTGAAGTTAATGACATTTGTTTCCTTGTTATAAGAAGCAATTGAGGTAGCCATTGACAACCATGTCATCGGGACTGCGAATGAGTTAAACATTGCAGTTGCTAATCCAGATCGTTTCAGGGCAACGATTAGCATTTTCAATTCCTCAGGATACAGTGAAACATTGGCCTCAACTTAGTAATTAGTGTTTTGAATTTTCATCAAAGGTTGAGATTCAACCTCTTCAGTGTTAGAGTTCTGAATAGTAGCCATTTGTGAGTTCTTGAAAGCTTTTGAGAAAATTAGGGCTTTTTGGTCGTCTGAGAATTTTTGATTGCGTAATGATCAAAGGAAAAGGATTTTCCTTTTATAAGTAAGCCCAAAATAATTTGAAACGTTTATCATTAAATAGAAGGCCACGTCTTTCCTTGAAACTTCCACTAGTAGCCGTCTATCCCATCACGTCTCATCAAGTGCATTGAAACTAGGGCCAAGTTGCCAAACAGTTACTTTAGACTGTTCGTGAGTACAAAGTGGATAAGATCGAACCCTTCGGATTGGAGGCTAGGCTCTTTTGTTTTTGGGATTCGAAACAAAGTCATTTTCCAGTCTTGTGAAATCTTCAGCCTAAGTTGGTATTACTTAGAACCTCAAGGATTTCGTGAGTGCAGTGTGCCAAGGAAAAAGATAAGAAGCAAATTAACAAAAAATTGGATTCCGTGATGTCTAAAATTTAGACACGAAGTCAGTTAATCCTCGGGCAAAGGTTGCTTCGTTAATTATCAAGAAAGATAATCAACAACTTGTGTATGTTCCCGTGAATTACAATCGAATACTTATAAAGAAGTATCAAAGGGCTTTTTTTTCAAGGCTTCAAAGGGTGGCTTACGAATTTCGTTACATATCATCCTAAACATAAGGTGAGTAATTATAACAGAAATTACTTGTTTGACCAGTGTAGTCAGTGACAAGTTGCTTCGGAAAATTTTATAAAAGTGACTAAGGAAAAGAATTGATACTCACACGGAAATCACATCCAAAGAAAAATATTTAAGCTGGATCTTGTTGGGAAACAAATGTCGTGGGCTTCGAACATTTGATCAAGACCACTCATACGAAAGAATGTGATTTGGAGTATATGAAATTTTTGGTACAGAAGCAAGTGCTTCGTAAGAATCTGGAACAAAGTTCACCGTCAATTCCTTGAAAATTTCGTATATTTGGGTTTCACTTGCATCACGGTCTCATGAATTAAGATCATTAACACAGATTTTTGACATGTCTAAGTCATGATTGGTTTGATCAGTGACCTCTTGAACATGTGTCTTTGTGTGTGAAAAGTGTTAAGAATTTTGTGATGAAAAAGATTGTTAAAGATTTGAATGTACCTCTGTTAGACTTGGACCAAACAGTAAACTCTTAACCCATTTGAGAAGAGTAAGGTAGCTTAGTGACTAATGCGAATGTAAGCCTGATTGCGTAGAAACTTTCGTATGAAAAATTTCATGAAGGCTTTCGTAAACAGACATTGAGTCTTTGGAGGCTTGGGTCGACATGCTGCAGCATGCTTCTAGGGACATCTTAACTAATGCATAGTTTGAAGAAAAATACCTTCCCTAAGGAACATAAGCATGACCCTTGAAAAATTCTTCATGTAAACAGCGTTGATACCTAAAAAAATAACAAAGTATCAAAAATCTTTTTGGATTTTATATTTTTGAAAAGAAAGAAAAATCTTTTTGTGATTTTGAATTTTTCGAAAAATAAAACATACAACAAAAGAAATTTTTTTTGGAAATTTTGAATTTTCGAAAATGATTACAAAGAAATGAAAATATTTTTGGTTTTTCAGTTTTTCAAAGAATAAAAGACAAACTAACGAAATTTAAAGATGATACCAAACACACGAAAATTTTCAACTCCAATATACGAAAACGAAGTGTGTCGAAGCACTGAATGTGAACAGTAACCTCTGAATGGTTAATATGATCAACCTCTGAATGATTCATTTTGCCTCTGAATCGACACCTTTTCACCAATAGGAACTTCGTTAATTTTGTATGATTGATCCTGGTATAAAATTCGCATCTAACATTCCCAAACCTGTCAAAATTCTCATAAAAGTTTTTTCATCAAGAGGTTTTGTGAAAATATCAGCAAGTTGATCAGTTGTTTTCACAAAATGAACTTCAATATTTCCATCTTCAACGTGATCTTTTATGAAATGATAACGAAGAGCAATATCTTTCTTTTTCGAATGTTGTACTGGACTATCAAAAATGCGTATAGCACTTTGTGAATCGCAATACAATGGAATCTTTTTCATATTAATTGCATAATCACGCAATTGACTTTGAATCCAGATGATTTGAGAAGTGCAAGCAGCAATAGAAATGTATTCAGCTTCAACAGTGGAAATTGCAACACAAGTTTTCCTTTTCGATTGCCAACTGACAAGCTTTTCATCTAGTAATTGACATCCTCCACTTGTACTTTTTCTATCAAGAGTACATCCACCAAGATCTGAATCCGAAAAGGCTTGAATGAAAAATCCAGATTTCTAAGGATACCACAATCCTAACGAAAATTTTCCTTTGAGATAACGAAAGATATTTTTCACAGATGTTAAATGTGGTTTTCTTTTATTCGCTTGATAACTAGCACAATTACATACATAAAACATGATATCAGGTCTACTTGCAGTTAAATAAAGTAGAGAACCTACCATGCTTCTGAACAAAGTAAGATCAACAACAGGTGTATCTAACGAAGGTGTTAATTTCATTCCAACTGCCATTGGCACTCTTAGCTTCATGCTATTCGTGATTCCAAACTTATCAAGCAAGTTCTTCATGTATTTTTCTTGGTTAATTAAAAGTCCTTCTCTGCTTTGACGAATGTTTAACCCAAGAAAATTGTTGATTTTACCCATCATGCTCATTTCGAATTGACTCTTCATCAAATTCTCAAATTCACTAGACAAAGTTGGGTCAGTAGAGCCAAAAATAATATCGTCAATATAAATTTGAACAAGCATTAGATGATTCTCAACCTTCTTACGAAATGATGTGGGGTCAACTAATCATTGTTTAAATTTTGACTGTTTAAGAAATTGGTAAGTGTTGCATACCATGATTTTGGTGCTTGTTTTAATCCATAAACAGCCTTATCTAAGATTTATACATGATTAGGAAATTCTTTGTTAATGAAACCTGGTGGTTGTTCAACATACACAGTTTCTTCAAGATCTCCATTCAAGAATGCACATTTGACATCCATTTGATAAACATCAAAGCCCTTATGAGCTGCATAGGCTAAAAATATTCGAACAACCTCGAGTCTTGCAACAGGGGCAAAGGTTTCTTCATAGTCGATACCTTCTTGTTGCGAATCACCTTTAACTACTAGACTAGATTTATTTCGAATGATATTACCTTCTTTGTCGGTTTTGTTTTTGAAAATCCATTTTAACCCGACAGTCGAAACATCATTTGGTTTTGGAATCAATCTCCAAACCTTATTTCATTCGAATTCAGCAAGTTCAGATTGCATTGCAACAACCCAATTTGAGTGTTCCGTAGCAATCTTAACTATCTTTGGCTTAATTTTCGAAATAAAAACATTAAACATGCATAATTCTTGATTCGTATTGAGTACCTCATTTTTCGCATGAATTTGAGCTCTTGTTAAAACTCCATCTTGTGGATTTCCTATCACTTGCTCTTTTGGATGATTTTTCATCCATTTCTCAAGTGGTGGATATGCTGGATCAAATTCCAATGGTGCATCTTCATACTTATCTTCATTTTCAGATCCTGCAACAGAAATAGTATCATTAAATTCATGAAATTCATCATTTTGATCAAGATTTATTATTTCAATTTCATTATGCTCCCCCTCAACATAATTGTCATTTTGATGCTCCCCCTCGAAATTATCATTCATACTACTCTGCTCCCCCTCAACACTTGAAGGTATATTCGGATGCTTCCCCTCCATACGAGCATCTAACATATTTTTGCCATTTGTAATAATATCCAAGTTAGTGTTGAATCATCAGTATGTTTTGAGGATTCGGGTGTTTGATTATCAGCAACATTAACTTCAGCATCAATAGCTCTGTCTTGGACACTGAAAATTAAATCATAATAAAAATCGATTGAATTATGATCTTTAGTTTGATTATTTGATTTATTAAGAATTGGTTTTTGTTCAAACTGTCTTTCCACTTGTTTGACATAATAGTCATTAAAAGTAATATGGAAAGTTTCTTCAATTTTTCGTGTTCGTTTGTTTAACACTCTATATGCAACCGAATTGTTGAATAACCCAAAAATATTCCTTCATCGGCTTTAGCTTGAAATTTCGAAAGATTATCTTTGAGGTTCATTATGAAACACCTGCAACCAAAAACATGAAAGAATTTGACATTAGGTTTTCGATTGTTTATTATTCATATGGAGTGATATTAAATCTTCTATGAATAAATGATCGATATTCAGTAAAGCATGTTGTTGATACAGCTTCGGCCCATAGGTACTGAGGAAGATTCGCATATGTCAATATTGTTCTTGCTGCTTGCACAATGACCTATTTCTCCTTTCGACTACACCATTTTGTTGAGGTGTATATGGTGAAGAAAAATTATGCGAAATCCCTTTTACCGTTAGAAATGAATCCAACACATTATTCTTAAACTCATACCCATTATCACTTTTGATTCTTCAAACATTCTTTTTCAGACTCATCTCTATTTTCTTGATAAATTTGATCATTGTTTGATCAACTTCAGATTTTAACCTGAGAAAATATACCCAAGTGAATCGTGAAAAATCGTCAACTATAACCAAAATGTACCGTTTCTTGTTGAGTGTTTAAACGGTTGATGTTCCACAAAGATCAATGTGAAGAATTTGCAACGGTTCAACAATTTTTGAATCTATGACCATTGGATGTCCTTTACAATGTTGTTTTCCTTGTTCGCATGTTGCACAAAGAGTATCATTGTCAAATTTCAGCACAGGTAAACCACGAACTAAGTCTTCTGCAACCAGCTTATTCAAGTTTCGAAAGTTAAGATGTGATAAACGCCTATGCCATAACCAGCTGACATCATTTGTAGCTTTCGAAAGTAGACACACAGATGGTTTGCCCACAATTGGTTTGATATCAAGTGTAAACATATCTCCATATCGTTTCGACTTTAACAACACTTCATTCATTTCAACTTTTGATATTATGCTTCCTTCTTCATTAAACACAACTTGATTCCCAGTGCCCACAACAAGTTGCGAAACACGTATCAAATTATGTTGAAGACCTTCCACATAAGCAACTCGATTCACTGTAAATTGGCCATTTCTTACTTTGCCATAACCTTTGACTTGACATTTATGATTTTTTCCAAACTTCACCACTCCAACATTTTCAAGACTTTGAAAATCACTTAAATTCTCCTTTCTTCCAGTCATGGACGAGAGCAACCACTATCAATGTACCATTTCTCATCATATTGCTCGTCACACAACACCTGCATTCAATTAAATAATTTAGGTACCCAAGGCTTTTTGGTTCCTTGTTTATTAGCTTGAAACAATGAATGGAATTTAGAACTTAAAGCCCAAGTTCAAACTTTTGTTTTTACACTATCAATTAAGCCAACATCATTAGTTAAAGATATTGAAACATAATTTTTCGATAGTTTTGGACTTTCATTTGATTTCACCTCAGACTTCTCAATTCGTGTAGCTTTGTTGATTGGTTGCCATCTTTGAACCGGAATATTCGATTCTTGAGAAGATAAATTTTCAGTTGAAGATTCATTTAAATACTCTTCATAAGCATTTTTGATCTGTTGTTGAGAAAACTTTCCTAATTGAAACTTTTTCCCTTGTCCCTCAAACCAATGATTGATTGATTGCACATCCAAAGTACCATCTGAGTACGAAACCTTTGTTGCTTTATGAACTGATGGATTTGGAAAATTTGTTTTTTCTGGAGTAAATTTGACATTCGTTTGAGAATGTGGTTATTTTCGAAGATTGTCAGATTTTCGGACATTCACAAGGTTGTGAGTTGTCTTAAAATTTTGAAAGTTGACAACCTTTCGAACATTTTCAACCTTTTGATTTATATCACTTTTATGCTTAGTTGAAGGAAATTTATCAATTACATTTGTTGGTTTATGAAAAGAATTATTTGTTGATTGTCTTTTGAAAAACGTCTTTTGAAAAGTCTTTGTTTGAGAAATCATTGGTGAGTTTAAATTTGAAATTTTTTTGATTTTTTGTTTTTGTGAATTAGACGAAACTTTGGATTTTGACAGAGCGGGATTTTTCTTTTTCATTGTCGACTCGGTTGTTTGTTTTTCATCTAACACTACTTGCCAAAAAATTGCTTTTCGTGCCTTTCTTTTTGAAACTCCTTTTTCTTTTGAAAAATTTTCAACAAGTGTTTTATATTCTTGTGAAGTAAGTTTCACAACTTGAGGTGTCTCAACAGCTTCTTTTTCTTTTTCAGATTTTACAACCCATTTTAGTTTTGGTTTTTGTCTTTGAAAAACATATGAATTCTTGGTTAGGTTGTTTTCGACAGTGCTTTCATTCGAAAAGAATCCTTCGTCTGAAGTTCTTTTGTTTTCTTCTTCAACCAATTTATTAAACTTTGGCTTGATGTTCTCAGCATTTCTAGTAGTGACAAATACTTGATTTGGAAAAACTACTTCATCTGTGCATGTAAAATTTGGATACACGACAATATTAGTTTCCAAATAGTGAGCACCTTTATCATTCATCACTTTGTCAAACTTTTCTGATTCTCCATAAACTTGTTCAACAACAACTCTTGGAATGGATGTTTCATTCGAAACATTCTTTCCTGACTTATTATTACACGAAACTTTGACTTCGTCCTCCTCATCATCACTACTATCCATTTGACTATCTCATATCTCCACATCATCAAAGTCACAAACATTCAAAGTGGAGGGTTTTCCAATGTCATCCTCAGCCATCAAATCATTAACAATTTCTTTAGATTTGATCTTAGATGTGACATTAATGATAGATAACTGAGAACAATCAATACTTTCCTCTTCTTCAATTTCACTGATTTCACTAATATTATCAGAGTTATCATCAATATCAGCAAAATTGAATTAAGAGTCAAGTTTCGAATGTTCAGTTCTTTTCAAAAATTTCACTTGTTCATCTTTTGTCAAACTTTCATTTACAATTTCAACAAGTTCATCAGCATTTAGAAATTCCTCTATCTTAACAATACCATAAGCAAATCTATCATCTGGCACTTTGTTAAAATCAGCTTTGGTATTTTCACAATCATATGAGACGATATCAACTTTTTCTCTCTCAAAGACAAGAAAAGGTAACAACTTACGATGTTGTTCTTTGCTAATATCAGATGAATGATGTAAAACAGTTAATTTCGCACACAAACGTTTAGCTGAGTTACAATAGATGTTTCGTTGAGAAAGTAACATCCTAACATCCTTATCTAGATTTTCCCTATTAGTATTAACATTCCTTAAATGTAATTCTAGATATTCTACTCTGCTTCATTTCGTGTCAATTAACTTTTGTGTCTCTAGCAGCTGATTATTAATTTCTTTGCTTCGTTACTAGTAGACACAACAATAGCATCAAAGTAAGCAACAATATCATAAAAATCAATTATTTCAGAATCATATGTTTGTAAAGGAATGTTAAGTGACTCAAGAATAGAACATACCTTTGTTGTCATTGGAGATTTGTCGCTTGACTTCGTCATGAAGCATCAACCAGTCACTTCTTCTTATTCTCCATCCTAAAATTTTACAAACATGGCACCATGAGTGGGATGCCTCATCTCTTCATCATCAGATTCAGATGACCAGATCTGATAAGTTTAATCTTCTTCATTTTCTCCTCTTGCCACAAGGGACATTCCCTTAGCCTTCGTACGAATCTCTTCAAGCTTTTCAGAGTAGTATGCTTCGTCCTTCACTCTATTCTTCTTCTCATCTTTTTTCCGAAGCATGCAGTCGTTCGCAAGATGGTTCGCCCCATTTCAATAATGGCAATCTATTCCTTAATCACCTTTCAATTTCTTCTCTGTTTTTGACTCTTTCCCATTTTCATCATTCTTCTCAGACTTTTCGAATTTCTTCTTCTCATCCACACCAGACTTCACGAAGCTTCCTTTTCCATCACTTTGCTTCTCTTTATGATTAAAAGGCTTCTTGAAAAACTTTTTAACTCGATTGTTCGAGTAAAAAGCTACAGCTTCATCATCATAGTTCATGAGAAAACCTTCTTCATCCGAACCCTCTTTTTCAACAATCTCCACCTCAGACACTTTAGAAACAAGAGCCAGTGGTCCTCATATGCTCTGTTTCGCCTCTTCCATTATTTCCAAAACTTCACATTCGTGTGTTTTCAGCTGGTTGTACACATCATGTAGAGATGAGCAGTCGAAACTTTGTTGATTTTTGATCATCATACTCACACTCCTCCATTCCTTACGAAGTCCCATGACAAAAGTAAGATTGAACTCCAATAAGGACCTTGTGATTCCATACCTATTGCATTGGTAAATCAACTTATTCAAACGATCATAATAAACTTCAATTGTTGCATTTTCCTTTTGTCTAAACTCCTTCAGCTCTATCAAACATTGCTTAACTGGATTGATCTCCATCTTCTCACTCCCCTGATACTTCTCCTTGAGAGTGATTCAGATCTCCTTAGCAGTTTTACAACCACGTATGTAGTTGTAAACAACAGGTGGCAATGCACCTCTCAGCTCTCTCATACAACGTTTCTCATTGTTTTCCAGCCATGTGGATTGATCTTCACTTGCAGAAGTTGTTCCAGATGAACCAATGTGTTGAACATTTGGTGGAGGTTGAACTGTTCCTTTGATGCAATTCCATAATTCGTCATCCAGTCCATTCAGATAGTCTTCCATACGATCTGCCCATTGATCGTAGTACTCTGGAATCAGCATCGGAATTTTTTTTGATGATCCAAGTAGATGAGAATAAGAAGTCATCGTATTCAAGTTGAATTTTGCCATTGATGAACAAAGGAGAAAATTCAGAAAACTTGATAAATTTGAAATTTGATCAAATGAATTGATCAGAAGCTTGTAATCGATCACTCGATTATACAATTCACATGCAGAATCTAATCAAATATGTAGATCAGACGTGATTTTCAGAACCAAATCACGGAAACTTTTTGAGACGAGAAATGACTCAAAAACAAATGATTCAAAATGAAAATCAGATCATTGCAGTTTGATTCCTGCTCTGATACTAAATGAAGAGGAATTGTAACGAGAAATCAAATAAAATCAGAGTTAAACAAGTCAAAGATCAATCAAGAACACAGAATGTAAATAGAATCTGGTTTCAGCTCATATTACTCTCAAATGAGCAAGAGTACAAAAGTAGACAACATACAGGGAAAACTTGTTATCTAACTCTAAGTTTAGTTCCTATTTATAGGAAACCGAGAGTACAAAAAATACTAAGTCTAGGAGTTACGCTTCGAACACAAAATGACTCAGTAAATACATTACATATGAAGTAAAGCAAATTCGACTCTTTACAACAAGACTTCGACCCTAACAATGATGATTCTGCTCCCTTCTCCTTAGGACAATTCACAATTACATCAAATTCAACTGAAAAACATCATAGGCTCTGATACCAATGATGGGTTTTGAGCATAACTACGAACCTATGTGTTCATGCAACCCTAATTGCTTTGGATCTAGGTTTTCACTAGTTAAACATGCAAATTTGAATACCAAATAAAAACCCTAGGAACTAGCATATAATTCAAAATCTATATGTAAATAGGGTTTAGATGTTTACCTTACTTGTTATGTAGTAATAATAAGACAACCTTGTAGATATTGACTCATGAAACCAAGTGCCTAAAATGTGACACCTATAATGGCTTACAAATACTCTTTGCAAGAGGATGAGAGGAGAGAGGAGGGAATAACACCAAATTTTGGCTAGGGTTAATCATTAGCAAGCATAGACCAAAACTTCTAAGAACTGGGGTCTTTATATAGCTGAGGGCTGCTAGTGTTTGCTGGAGGAAACCCTAATTTCATGCTTAAGACTTAAGCAGCCCATGTACCCATATTAAGGAGCCTTGGACGAAAACTTATAGGGCATCCTATAATTTTCATCCACTCCCATCTAAGGAGTCCAGTAGCCTAGTTTCACAACTATCAGTGATTTGCAAAACAACCCATGTTCCTTTAATCCCGAAATTAATTTCAAATTATTTTCTTATTAAATACTAATTAAATAACATGATTTCTAATTAATATATTATTCTCATAATACATTAATAAATCAATTTATTATTCCAACGAATAAGTACAACCCCTCTCTCCAAAAGTCATCTTGTCAAGTTGCAAGACTAAAGGCAACCCAAAAGGACCATGCTACTATCAAATCAAGTACACACCAATTATAGTTATGGGCTTAGAAACCTAATCCAACAGTCTCCCACTTGGATAAGTCTAATAACTAGGATTGCAAGTATGACCTCAAAATTTGACTAGCAATCGTAGCTCTCAAAAGCCGCTGTCGAACTCTGACCTAGTCAGTTACAAGTCCTAAGATAAGGGATCATATAATCCTCTGTTATGCAAGATATCATATATACAAATGACATGGAATATAATCATTCTGATTGTCCAACATTTTGTTTCTCGATTTCTGATTTATATGACAATAAACTTAATTGAACACATCAATTCAGTCATGACCGGGCTTGGCACATAAGTCAACATAAAATCATCGAGGGGCCCAAGATATCGGTTTTACTACATATGGAAAAAGGAACAGATAAACTTTGACTTATATGCTTGTACTATTTACTCATCAATTATACACAACAATACGTTTTATAACATCTAGTTACTGATGCGTTTATGCATTATCAATGCACAACCAACTCATAAACAACAACTCATATATCTCAGTTTAAGGATTATACGATATTATCGTCTCATAATTACTCGTGATAAATTCCATGAAGTAATTCTATGAGCATGAGTTTAATTCAATACTCAAACCCCCATTTCAGGAGTACTCATGAACGTTGCAGTAAACATTTGCTATGTCTAAACACTTAGAAAATCTACAATCCATTCATGACAGTCTTATTTCATTACTTACTTCCAAAGTATGATTGACTGTGGATATTTGAATAATCTAATTATTCAGGAAGTAAAACATGCAAAAGTGAAACACAATGATAAACAATCAACAAAGATAGTAAACAATACTTATAAATAAATCTTCATTGCTTAATCATCAAATTTCAATTACATTTATATTGTTACAAGTTTCTTAATATCTATCTAATCACGAAAACTAATATCATCCTTCAGACCAATGTTCCTCGCATGCTGAACGTGATTAATCCTACTCAGAACCTTTGTTAAGGGATCTGCAGGATTCTCTTCTGATGATACTCTCTTAAAGAGGAGGTGTCCTTCTTCTACTAGATGTCTGATGAAGTTGTATTTTCTGTCAATATGTTTGGATCTTCCATGATCTCTTGGTTCCTTGGTCAAGGAAACCGCTCCTTCATTATTGCAGAAAATTTCCATGGGCTCCTTTATGGCTGGTACAACTCCAAGGTCTCCAATGAAGTTCTTCAACCATATAGAAACCTTTGATGTTTCGCTCGCGACTATATATTCTGACTCACATGTTGAATTAGCCACAGTCTCCTGCTTGGAACTTTTCCAAATCACAGCTCCTCCATTAAGGGTAAACACCCGACCTGACTGAGAGCCGAAGTTGTCTCTGTTGGTCTGAAAGCTGGCATCATTGTACCCTATAACTCTTAAGTCATCATTGCCTCCAAGCACGAGGACCCAGTCCTTATTCCTTTGCAGATACTTAAGAATGTTCTTGACGGCTATCCAGTGAGCTTTACCCGGGTTCCCTTGATATTGATTGACCATGGTCAGGACAAAAGCCACATCAGGGCAAGTACATGTCACAACATACATGATCGATCCAACGGCAGAAGCATATGGAACTCGACTCATTTATGTTATCTTAGCATCGGTACTCAGACTCTGAGTCTTACTCAACTTGGTGTTTCTCTGGATAGGTAACTCTCCTTTCTTGGAATTCTCCATGCTAAAACGCTTTAGCACTTAATCCAAGTAAGATATTTACTAAGTCCAATTATCCTTATTCCCAGAATATAAGCAGCCTCTCCTAGATCCTTCATAGCGAAACACTTTCCAAGCCAGGACTTAACTTCATGCAAAATTGGAACGTCGTTTCCTGTGAGCAGTATGTCATCAACATACAATACTAGAAAGCTAACTATAATCCCAGTAGCTTTGACATATACACATGACTCATCTTCACTCCTAGAGAAACCAAACTCTTTGACTTTCTCATTGAAGCAAAGATTCCATCTGCGAGAAACTTGTTTCAATCCATAGATTTACTTTTCAAGCTTACACACTCTATTGGGATACTTAGCATCCATAAAACCCTCTTGCTTACTCATGTAAACATCCTTAGCCAACTTTTCGTTAAGGAAAGCGTTTTTGACATCTATCTGTCATATTTCATAATCATGAAACGCAACTATGACTAGCATAACCCTAATAAATTTAATCTTAGCCATCGGTGAGAAAGTCTCATCATAGTTAACCCCTGGGGTTTGAGTAATGCCCTTCGCCACCCGTCAAGCCTTGAAAGTGTGTACCTTTCCATCCATGTTGGTCTTCTTCTTAAAGATCCATTTGCACCCAATGGTATTACGACATGGTACACTATCAACCAAGTTCCAAACTTGATAATCATATATGGACTACATCTCGCTGTCTATTGCCTCTTTCCATTTAACAGACTCAGGGCCCGCCATGACTTCCTTGTAGTTAGAAGCCTCATCCAAATTTTCCATTGTATTATAACTGATAAACATATCACTATCCGTAGTAATATGAATACCATAAAACTCTGGTGTCATTCTAAGTCGAGTGGAACACCTAAGAGGTAACGACCCGTCAATTGGTTCAATAGGAATTTTTTCCTCGGGTTAAGCGCTAGTGTTAGAGGTTCCTTCATCGCTTGACTCTTGAATTTCTTCAATATCAATTATACTCCCACTGTCCTCTTTGCATATGATTTCCCTCTCGTGGAAAACTCCTCTTCGTGCTACAAAGACCACGTTCTCACTTGGTCATTAGAACAAGTATCTAAAGGATTTCTATGCGTAACTGATGAATATACATTGCTCACTTCGAGGTTCAAGATTGTCGTGACTCTCTCGTCTAACGAAAGCTTCACAACCCCAAACCTTGATATGTGCCAAAGAGGGAACCTTCGTTATCTACATATCGTGAGGTGTTTTGGTAACCTTCTTTTTTTGGACCAGATTAAGGATATGGGCGGCAATCTCCAAGGCATGCCCCCATAACGATATCGAAAGGGAAGCTCGACTCAAAATGGAACAAATCATATCCAACAAGGTTCGATTATGCCTCTTAGCCACACCATTAAGTTGTGTTGTCCTAGGAGGTGTCAATTGTAAAACAATTCCACATTCCTTGAGGTAGTCGTGGAACTCGATACTAAGATACTCAACCACCCCTATCAGATCTAAGCATCTAGATCTTCCTATCTAATTGATTTTCGACTTCATGTTTAAACTCTTTTAACTTTTCAAAGGTTTCTGACTAATGCATGATTAAGTATATATATCCATATCTGCTACAGTTATCGGGAAAATCATATAAAATTGATTTGCATCCCTTGTTGTGGATCTGAAGGGCCCATACACATCTGTGTGTACGAGATCCAATAATCCTTCATCTCTTTCAAAAGTACCAGTGAAAGGTGATTTAGTCATCTTTCCAAGCAGACAAGACTCGCATGTATCATCCGACCTTAGGTCAAATGATTCCAACACTCCATCCTTTTGGAGTTGGGAAATGCTCTTATTGTTGACATGTCCAAGACGACAATGCCACAAGCATGCTTTGGCTAAACCATTAGACGCGTCAATTTGTAACACACTTGTTGGTGCACGTATATGCTCCACAAATAATGAGTGATAGTTAGGTTATATTTTCCCTTTATTGTATTTATGGTGTAAATACTCTCCCTCCTGTATAAAGGGAGAGTTGGTCATTTTTAAAACAAGCTAGCTCATCTCTCATTTTCTTAGAAGAGTTACAATTCTCAAAATGTAATTCTAGAGAGAGAAAGTAGTGGGTTCTCCCCACCTAGGGAGAGTCTCTCTCCCACCATGTTCTTCATGCTTCATCAATATTATTCTCTCTTATTCTTAGTTTATTTTTATGAACTCATATTATGTTCTTCGTGTTCATACTTCCAAAAACACGACTAATCTCGAGATATCTTTCTTTCGCATTCACCGATTGTTCAAAATGGGTTCTAACAATTGGTATCAGAGCCGTACCTTGAAGATCTCATGATTAGTTCAAGGGAACAACTCCCGTTCGGTGCTTATCTTGTGATTTTTCCGTGTTTCTGCAAGAAAAATTTTCGGGTTTCAAACCGGAATTTTTTTTATGAAGTTCTTTCTTAGTTCTATCTTTTGGGTGATTCTATCTTAGCAAAAATAAAAGTTGCTGCTGCTGATCGTTCTATTATTGCTGAAAAAAAAAGATGTTCTTCATGTTCTTATTATTTTCTATTGAAGAAATGAAGCAAACGGGAAGAGAAATTATTTTTGTGGTCTCCAATTTGTTGAAGAATTTGCTCCAGGCATTTTATTTATGCCTTAAAAATGAGAAGACACAATTATGGGATTATTTTCACTGAAGTGGTGCTCTTTTTTTTACCCAGCAGCTTGAAATCTTCTTGAGGTATGAAGACTTTTACTCCTCATTTACTCTAGCTATAGATCTTTAATTGAAGAAATTTGGACATCAATTGTGTTTGTGAAAAGCATATTGTCCTTTTTGCTCTTTTGGGTAAAGAGTAATACACTTATATTTGCCTTCCCAAGCAAAAACCATGTGGCTATGACAAATCTCATCACCTTTTGTCCCCTAAAAACCCCCTGTACACTCTTCCTTTTGCCTTCTCAAGACCCAATTGTTGACTTAGATGCGTTATAAAAAGATTCCCTTATTAAAATATGAATAAATGGCCTTTGCGGTACCATTTTTCGTGGAAAAAGAGCATATTTCGTCACCTATTCAGCCCCTTCCGAACCCCCGAACCGCAACCAAAAACTGCCTACCGGAGTCCCCTGAGAAGACTCTCAGCAGCCCTTCTTAGCCCTTGACCGAGGTCATTAATGTCCCATCCGCAGCCGAGGTCAGCAGCCAAGATAGCGCAACCCACTCTTACCTTATCATGCTGACCGAAGCCTCTCTTGACCGCAACCTCGGATCCTTCCCTGACCGCGGTCTCGAACCGCAGTGGCATGCCTTCGGACTGCTGTCTCGCCCTACCACAGCTCGCATGCGCAGCTTAACTCAATATGCAACGTGCCAGCGATTCTTGCATCCGCAGCCGCCTCAGCTCCCTCGTACCGCAATCAGCCTAGCCTCCTTCGTCCGCACCTACCACCTGTCCACACCCACCTTAACCCGCAACCACCTTATTCCTCCAGACTCCGAACCTCCCTCTCTTCACTTTTCTTCACCCACCTCCTATCCAACTTCGGATCATCTCCTTCTCCATCAGCAGCCTCCGTCCCTTCAACTTTCTCCTTCTTCCTCCTCCTCCCCCCTCCTTCCCTCTTTCCTTCTTTCCTCCCCTTCCCCTTTTTTTTAGCCTTTATTTTTTTTAATTCAGTTTTTTTTCTACATTATTTTTTTTTATTAATTTATTTTTTTCAGTCAATTTTTTTTATTTTAGCCAATTATTTTTTAACACCTTTTTTTTATTTTTCCATTTTTTTATTATAACCAATTTTTTTTATTATTAAAACCAATTTTTCTTAGCACCGGTTTTTGCCACAACCTACCCATCGATTGTCATATTGGTTCATTTCATGCCGGTTATTATTATTGGAAGAATACTTCTACTACATTCGGACTTCATATTATCTTTTTGTGATGCTTGCACCACAACGGCGATTGATCAACAAAGTTGTTTTGCATTCTTCACTTTGTGGGATATTATGACTTGGCGCTCTTGATTTTTGGTTGACGAATCATGTATCTTGAGCATGTGGACTTTATTCTCTATTGAAGACCACTTCAAGTGTTCCAGCACCGCAGTTTGGATATTTGGATATTATTTTTTGGCACAACAGATTATTCTCAGCACAGCTTCAGCAACTTTGTCACCCGCCTCCTCATGACCGCAGGAGTATTTATTTTACTCTTTCTCGTTTCTTATCAAGACCCTTCATACATCTAGGGAGAGCTTCTCTTAGCTCTTGGTATCCGACACTCTCCATCCGATGATTTGTTGATTTAGCTCTTCTGAAGACGATTATTTATTTAGTGCTGCGATGTGACACTTATTTTTGGTCTTCACATATCAAATTTTTGGCATTACTCGACGTTTTCCGATTCAGATTATTTATTATTCGGACTCTACCACATGATGATTTTGTGTTAGCATCTGGTTCAGTTCTTATGGTTTCACGAGTTTGGATTTGTGATATGTTGAAGACGAAGATTATTTTAGCAATGTGACGTGGCACTTATTTTTGATCCTTGGATCAAATTTTTGGCATTGCTGGACCATGTTTTTGGACTCACATTATCTTTATCTGCGACTACATTTTATGGACGCTTCACATTTTTAGCAGGTTATTCTTTAAAGAATTTCGGTGTATTATGATTCGGGAACTCGAGATGTTTTTCAGACTTTTGAAGCCGAAGTGTTTCTTTTATTGGATCTTCTACTTGCTCATTGTGACCTCCTTCTTCGGGTGATTATGATTGGTTTGAAGATTTTGATCTTATTTTTTCTGCTTCATTGGCTGTGCTTTGAAGCCGAAGACCTTCATTGTTAGAGATTCATGGCCAGTTTCAGACTTCACAGACACTTTTGAGTTTCAGAGACATTTCAGCACTTTATTTCATTTTATTACCACACTTGCTAGTCGGATTACTATATTATAGCCTTGTATCACTTATTGTATCTCTCATCATTTGTAAGCATTTAGGGAGAGAATGTTGGTGCATGTAAATGCTCCACAAATAATGAGTGATAGTTAAGTTATATTTTCCCTTTATTGTATTTATGGTGTAAATACTCTCCCTCCTATATAAAGGGAGAGTTGGTCATTTTTAAAATAAGCTAGCTCATTTCTCATTTTCTTAGAAGAGTTACAATTCTCAAAATGTAATTCTAGAGAGAGAAAGTGGTGGGTTCTCCCAACCTAGGGAGAGTTTCTCTCCCACCATGTTCTTCATGCTTCATCAATATTATTCTCTCTTATTCTTCATGTTCATACTTCGAAAAACACGACTAATCTCAAGATATCTTTCTTCCGCATTCACGATCGTTCAAAATGGGTTCTAACAACACTACCTCCTAAATTGTCTACAACCATCACAGTTTCATATACACCATCACAAGGCAATGCTTCAAAATAAAATACAACATTATAATAAGCATTGATAGAACCATTCTCATTATTAAAAGAAAATCTAAAACCTTGTCTGTACAAACCATGAAAAGAAATAATATTCCTCATCATTTCTAACGAGTAGCAACAATTATTTAAATCCAAACTTAAGCCACTACTAAGCACTAAAGACTAAATTCCAATCTTGGTAACAGGTGATGATCTCCAATTGCCCATAATCAGGTTCATCTTCCTATACTCCACATCCTCACTTCTTCTTAGTCCCTACATGTCAGAGAAAATGTGAAAACCACATCTTGTATCAAGGACCCAAGAATTAGAATGTGATGAGTTTTTAGATTGAATAGTGTAAATCCCTGTCGATGTTGGCTTGATCTTACCATACTTTATATCTTGTAGGTACTTGGGGGAGCTTCTCTTCCAGTGCCCCTTTTCATGGTAGTAGAAGCAGGTAACCTCTTTAGGATCAGAAGTAGGAGTAGCTTCAGAACTAGATATGCCTTTAGGTCCATTACTAGACGACCCGACTTGAGACTTTCCCTTCCAATTCTGTTTTGAGGGAGCTTTCCTCTTCCTCCCCTTCCCTTGCCCAATGGCCATGATGGGAGCAACAATAGTAGGATTGGATTCAATACCTTTTTTTCAACCTACTCTCAGCGGTTCTCAACAATCTTTGAAGTTGACTCAACATGATTTCCTGTTTGTTCAAATGATAAGTCATTTTGAACTGATCATAAGAAGAAGGCAATGAGTGCAAGATTATGTCAATAGCCAATTCCTCATCAAAATTCACATTAAGCTTAAAGATACAATCCACATATCATTGCATGTGTTGCAGGTGGGTCGTGACGGACTCTCTGTCCTTCATCTTGGTGGTTATGAGTGACTTGACTATCTCATATCTTTCTTGACGTGCTCTTTGATGGTACTTCTCCATCAAGTCCTTGTACATATCATAAGGCTAATAATCCTCATAAAACTGATGTAGATCAGGAGTCATAGTTGCCACCATGATACACGACACTTTGGCCGCGTCTTTGCAGTGGGCTTTATACTCAACTATTTCTTCCGGTGTAGCTTTTTATTCATCTATCTTGTTCAATTCTTTGTTAAGGATATATTCCTTGTCCTCGAATCGCAAGGCCATCCTATTGTTGCACATCCTATCATTAAAGTTGGAGCCATCGAATGTGACCTTGGCACAAATGCTCAAGAGCAAGAAGGTGTTCACGGAGTTGTTGTTGGAGGAACCGGAAGTGTTGTTGGAAGTTGACATCTACAAAAGAAGAAAGACAAGTTTTGATTAGGTAAGAAAATCCTTAATTTAACACCCAAATGAAATATTAAGGCTAGGATCCAACTAAATAATTCACAATTTAGAAGAGGGAAGCCGTAATCTAATTGCAAATTACTTAAAGGTACCTAACTGACGATTTACCAATTTCACCACGAAAAACGAAATTTAAATGAATTAGTTTTTAAATGAAAATCCTAGATTTTTTCAGATTCATTGAACTATTCAATGGCATGTTTAATCTCGATTATGCTCTTTCCATTCGTGAATAGGATACCGAGGATCACAAAAAAGGTGTGAACAACCATGTAAATTTGCTTGATACTCTTGATGTCATTTATCACCTAATTAATATGACGGTTAACCACACACGCTCCATTAATCAATGATAATTTACGATCTACCCATTTCCACCCTTTATTATTCCATATTAGTGTTCTGGTTAACCACACACGCTCCACTAACGACTTTTATTGTAACACCCGGTTCTTGATATGTATTTTAAATAAGAATTATTCATTTTTGCAAAGGGAATCGATGATTGGAGGCCCTAAATTCGCCGAGTAGGAATGAAAATTTGGACGCGGGATTTGAATTCCACTCGTCGAGTTGAGAGCCTCGACTCGACGAGTAGGGCCGCCAAAATGAAAGCAAAATTTTAGGGTTTATCACCCTATTAAAACACCTTAACCCCAAAGGCTAGCCTCATTTACAGCCTCCATCACCCTAAACACTAGCCACAAAACCCTAATCCATATTCGAGTGCTTTGATCCATTGTTATGTGTCCTTGGTGATTTTAAAGCTTAAGAAGGAAGGAAAAGCTTGAGGATTCAAGAGGGAGCCAGTAGATCCGGAAGTTGAGATGCATTTCTGACTCATTTGAAATACAAAGTTGTTGTCTTGGCTTTCCATTGCCTACATCTTCCTTTAGGGTTGTATTTTGTTACTTTTGGGCCATATTGAAGTCATTTTCAGGATTTGAGTGTATCATGAAGTGGTGACTTCAGATCTTGGCACCCATGAGCTTATAAGGCTTCAAGTTGCCAGCTTTATCAAGCCATGGCCCTTCCCTATGCCCTATATCTCTTATATAGCTTAGTTTTGGTGTTTCTAGCTTCATGATACCATGCATGGACGTAAAGTTAGCAACTTTACGTGGAAACTTAGTATTAGGGGACCAGATCTATGGCTTGAAAGCATTGAGCCCAACAAAAAGTGACTTAATGGATGTAGACCAAGGGGAACTCGACGAGTTGGATCGTGGCCCCAACCTTTGCCGTTATGGGGAAACTCATTGAGTTTAGAAGACGACTCAGTGAGTTGGACATGGTTTTTGGGATGTGAAGATTGAGGAACTCAACGAGTTCAAGGTGGAACTAGGCGAGTTGTGAGCGAAATGGCCTGACTATGTATGAGGAGAAACTCGACGAGTTCATGAAAGAACTCGACGTGTTAGATCGAGATTTCCAGGGTTTTATGAATCATGGAACTCGATGAGTTGGTGGACCAAATTGGCGAGTTGAGTCAACCACGATGGTGACTTTGACTTTGACCATTGACCAGAGTAGACCCTTAAAGGGGGTTATGAGTATGAAAGGGTAACTAAAGGAGATTTTATGTGTAGGAGTTTGAGAGGAGCTGATTCCAGAGCCGCGGATAGTTCAGCTACTACACGACATTTGAAGCGAGTTACCTTCTAGTAGAAGTGGGTCGAAGGCACAAATGTCATCCCACTAGTAAGACTATAGTACAGATGATTGTCTTTGTGATAATTATCTGGTATGCCACTATCTGTTATGCTTTATGTGCTAGTATGCTATGATATTATGTGATAGTGGTAGGAGGGGTAGGGTAGGCCCAAGTTACTGGTCGAAAGGACCGAAGGGGTAGGCCAGCACCCTGATATGATAGGAAGTATCTGAATTATGTGTAATGTAGTAGTATGTTATACGGTAGAAGTGAGGGGTGAAATAGTCCTCGATACCAGTCGACAGGACTAAAGGGGTAGGCCAACACCCTGATATAGGGTGAGGTACCAGTCAAAAGGACCGAATGGGTAGGTCTTGCACCCTGATATGCTAGGCAAGTTACTAGTAGAAAGGACCAAAGGGGTAGGCCAGCACCCCGATATGCTAGGCAAGTTGCGGTTGAAAGAGACCGAAGGGGTAGCTAGTACCCGAATATGTTAGACAGTATGTTTATTGTATGGTATGTGGTATGATGGGGGAACTCACTAAGCTTTGTGCTTACGGTTTTCAGTTTTGGTATTAGTTACCTCTTATTCGAAGGGAAAGGAGCTGACATTACTGCAACGCATCGCAACACTATTTTCTGCACTATGATGTTCTTGGGATTTGTACTCTGACATTATTATTATTTGTTTTGAGACATATGACTTATGATTTTTATGATATGGGATAACTCATTGATCTTTTTGATAATCTGTTTTATGAATTATTAAATTAGAAATGAAACTTTTGGTCTTGGATTTTGGGATGTTACAAGTTGGTATCAGAGCCTTGGTTTGAGGGATTCGGACACACCTTCGGGGGTGTCTAGACTCAAATCGAGGGTTTGAAAGATTTTTACAACAAAATAAATTTTCAAAAAATTAAAATAAAGAGTTTTGAGAAAGAACAAGGTGTGTGATGCATGCGATTGGCTGAGCTCAAGTAAGTTTTCCCTAAGATACCCATACATATTTGTTATGATATATGATATGATTATCAGAACTGCATGCTAGATTAGGGCTATGAATCTAGGAAGGATGCCTTATATGCCTGTTGTATGTGTATGAGAACTGCATGCTAGATTAGGGCTAAGGAGTAAGGATTTAGGAAGATGCCCTATGTGTCTGCTATATGTGCTTATTGAATTAAATGCTAGAACTTGGTTAGTGATATGATAGCCTGAGTAGGAGATGCTTGGTTTTGGTTACTCAATGTTTGAATGTTGATTGCTTTGTGGTTTTAGGAGTCCTAGTTATCTTTAATTAGCTAGTAAAACAATACGTCAAGATACATATGACGAGGACTAAATAATTTCGGAAGGATAGGTTTTGCCCTATTTCGCCGCTCTCGTTTGAGTCTAACCGTTGTAGAGAGAGACCTTTCATTCGAAGAATTATCTGGTCTTAATGATATGTAATGGTATTTGCGAACTAGTTAGGGAAAGGTATCATGGACTTCTTATGAAGCTGATGGCGGAGAGTAAGATGGTGATTACCCTAGGGCAAGCCTAGGATGAGATTAGTGAGTGAAGTAGTAGTAGTAGAAGGGACTGGGTGAAGTCAAGGCAGTCCTTGAGGAAAGTACGGATATATGTGGAAGGTAGTATGGGCCCGTACTACTGAAAGCAGAGGATCCGTACTCGAATCAAGGAAGGCTAAGATAGAACCAGGGAACTTGTAGAGTGTGTGATACCTCTCGAGATTATGTATGACCTTGATAATTATGTGTATTGTTTCAGAATGGTGGAGACACGTCACGCAGCAGGAGGTTCGGGGTCTGGGTAAGGTTCAGGTTTAGGTTCGAGTGTAGGTTCCGAGCCGGTTGAAGATGGACTACGCGAGTTTATCGCATCTGAGATTACGAGAGGCATCCTTGAGGCGACCCCATTGATTTTCAGGTCGATCAAGGAAGGGATCATTGAGCTGATGGATGATCACCTCAGGGCATTCAGGAGTGAGATGGCATCTGGCCAATCAGGGATGCACACACTCTCCTTCAAGGATTTCAGGGGATGTGGTGCACCAGACTTTCACGGGGTGAAGGACTAAATTATGGCCAGGAGGTGGATTGCAGACATCGAGTCTGCACAGTTGACAAGCTCCTGCCCTGAGGGGTCAAAGGTCCGGTATGTTGCAGGATGTTTGAGAGATAGAGATAGAGACTGGTGAGAGGCAGTCAGTGATTCGTTGGGAGCCTTAGCCATTGAGGCTATGAATTGGTCGGAATTTATGACCAGTTTTTGGGCTGAGTTTGCGCCAGTTGTGGAGATTCAACAGCTGGCCAGGGAGTTTATTAATATGAGATAGACGACTGAGTCGGTGGCAGATATTAGCGCCAAGTTCAGGGAGAGGGCCTTACTAGTGCCTCAGTATGTGGGTGACAAGGAGATGAGCAAGACTCGGTACTATGATATGTTGAGAGCTGACATTTGGAAACATGTTAGCGACTCGGCATGCCCGACTTTGGAGGACATGATAGCCAGGGCGCGCGCGCGCGAGAGAGAGAGAGTGAGAGAGAGAGAGAGAGAGAAAGAGAGAGAGAGAGAGAGAGAGAGAGAGAGAGAGAGAGAGAGTGAGAGAGAGAGAGAGAGAGAGTGTGAGAAAGAGAGAGAGGTTGATATAGACCACACCCAGAAGAGGAAGGTGGAGGGTGGGCAAGTGATTGGGGTTTCGGGGAAGAAACCCAAGGGATCCGACTCTAGGTCGAAGGGCCAGCAGGGTCGAAGCCGCTGTGGGAAATGCGGCAAAACTCATGAGGGAGTTTGTAGATTGGGATCATCAGGCTACTATAAGTGCGGTAAGTTTGGCAACTTTAGTAGGGATTGTACTACACTTACCCCCACCCTTCAGACATCAGACCTGATCTACTATCATTGCAATCAGAAAGGCCATAAAAATGCCAATTGCCCGAGATGACATCAGGAGCGCCAGTGACAGCGCCGACTCTAGAGACCCTACGGATCACGGATGGCCAACAGGGCAAGACAAATGCTGCATTGGTAAGGAGCCGAGCCTTCCAACTGATCGCCGAGGAGGCGCATGCTGCACCGGATGTGGTGACGGGTATGTTTTCTTCTCCTTAACTCTTATTATATTTCGGTTATGTTATTTATGTTCTATGTTTTACGTGTTTCATTTATTTTGGGGCTACCTGATCATTTGTATGTCTTGCACTTAGCAAGAGGTTATCTGAGTCTTTAGGCATGTTGGATTGTCCCTTAGAGGTTGAGATTGCTGATGACCGATGTGTTCGAGCAGCAGAGGTTTTCAGAGATTGCATCTTGAGGTTGTACGATGAGCGGTATCTTGTGGATTTGGTTGCCATTGCTTTGAGGGGGAACATGGTTATCATATGCATGGACTGGTTAAGCCCTAATGGGGCAGTGATCCATTTTGCGCATCAGGACCCAAAGTGGGGGAGAGCTGGTGATTCAGGGCGAGTGGCCGCAATGTCCTCCAGCTTTGTGTTTGGCAGCGAGGGCTAGGCGCTACCTCCAGCAAGGTTGCATAGGGAGGCGGGTAAGACGACCGTGAGTGATGTGCTAGTGGTGTGAGAGTATCCGAACGTATTTCCAAAGGAGTTTCTTGGGATACCTCCGGAGAGACTGGTAGAGTTCAGGATCAACCTAGTCCCTGGTGCAGCTCTGATAGCCAAGGCACCATATTTGTTGGCTCGTCATGAGATGCAAGAGTTCTCTACATAGTTGCAGGAGCTGTTAGACAAGGGATTCATTAGGTTGAGCAATTCACCTTGGGGAGCCCCAATCCTGTTCGTGAAGAAGAAGGACGGGTCACATCAGATGTGTACAGACTATCGGGAGCTGAACAAGGTAACGGTGAAGAACCGTTACCCACTCCCGACGATTGATGATCTCTTCGACCAGCTACAGGGGGCATATTGGTTCTCCAAGATAGATTTGTATTCAAGCTACCACCATATGCGAGTCAAATATGAGGATGTACAGAAGGCCTCCTTCTGGGCTCGCTATGACCACTACGAGTTCGTGGTGATGCCCTTTAGGCTCACCAGTGTTGCTGCCGCGTTTATAGAACTCATGAATCGCGTATGGAGACCGATGTTGGAGTGGTTTGTGATAGTCTTTATTGATGACACTTTGGTTTACTCCAAGACTCAGGAGCAGCACGAGGAGCACTTGTGGGAGGTGTTGGATACCCTGAGGAGGGAGAGCTTGTACACCAAGTTCTCCAAGTGTGAGTTCTGGTTTGCGCAAGTTGCAGTTTCTGGGGCACCTTGTCAACCAGAACGGGATTCTAGTTTCGAAGTCTCCATATGAGATTTGGAGTCTTCTCGAGTTAGCAGGCTATTACCGCAGATTCATACATGACTTCTCCAAGATAGCAGTACCCATGACCGGACTGGCAAAAAAGATCGTTGTATTTTGTTGGGGGCCTGAGCAGCAGGCAGCACTTGAGACTGTGAGATAGAGACTATGCGAGACATCAAATTTAGCCCTGTTAGAGGGCGTTGAGGATTTTTTAGTGTATTGTGATGCGTCCATTTCGGGCTTGGGCACAGTATTGATGTATAGGGGGCATGTCATCGCCTACGCCTCGAGGCAGCTGAAGTCTCATGAGGCGAACTACCCGACACACGATCTAGAGTTGGGGGCGGTTGTTTTTGCCCTCAACATTTGGCGGCATTACCTTTATGGGTTTTGTTGTACCATGTACACGAATCACAAGAGCTTGAGTTACCTCATGGATGAGCCGAATCTAAACATGATGAAGCATCGGTGGTTAGATGTGGTAAAGGATTACGATTGTGAGATCCTCTACCACACGGGGAAGGCCAATGTTGTGGCCAATGCACTTAGCCGCAAGGTAGCCCCTATCAGAGATATCTACTTGAGGATGACTATGGTGACTCCACTTTTGGAGCAAATCCGAGAGGCGCAGGTCGAGGGTATGAAGGAGGAGCACCGGAAGTGTGAGCAGATCATAGGCCAGGTGGCCTCGTTTGATTATGATAGTCGTGGGCTGATGACCTTGTATCGGAGGATCTGGATTCCTTACTAGGGTGCGGTGCGCCAGGTTCTAATTGATGAGACCCACAAGTCGAGGTTTTCCATCCATCCCAGGGAAACGAAGATGTACGGGGATCTTCGCCCTGATTATTGGTTTCCCTACATGAAGCGGAACATGGCTTGGTACGTCGAGTGGTGCTTCACCTGCATGAAGGTCAAGGCCGTGCACCAGAGGCCACACTTCAAGACGCAGCCGTTGGATATCCTTGTGTGGAAATGGGAGGATATTACTATGGATTTCATCATGAAGCTTCCCAGGGCCGCACGAGGAGTGGATTCTATTTGGGTCATCATGGATCGGTTTACCAGGAGTGGCCATTTCATTCCAATCCAGGAGAGCATTTCGGCCGAGAAGCTAACCGACATATACATTAGAGAGGTAGTAGCTTGACACATAGTGCCAATTTTTGTGATTTCTGACCGAGATGTACGGTTCACTTGCAGATTCTGGAAGAAATTTCATGACGAGTTGGGTACAGGTCTGCATTTTAGTATGGCTTTTCACCCCCAGATAGATGGTCAGAGTGAGCAAGCCATCCAAACCTTGGAGGACATGCTACGGGCGTGCGTATTAGACTTCGGTGATAGCTGGGATACCTACTTTCCCTTGGCATAGTTTTCCTACAATAATAGCTACCACGCGAGTATCAACCGTCCTCTCTTCGAGATGTTATATGGGAGGAAGTCTAGAACCCCGATATGTTGGGGTGAAGTTGGGCAGAGGGTCATGGGGAGTACCACAGTGGTACTGAAGACGTCCGAGAGGATCCAGCAGGTCCGGAGCAAGCTTCAGACTGCTCAGAGTCACCAGAAAAGTTATGCCGACAAGTGTCGTTCAAACTTGGAGTTGTAGGTGGGAGATATGGTCCTCCTAAAGGTGTCACCTTGGAAAGGTGTCATCCGGTTCAAGAAGCAGGACAAGTTGGGCCCCAGGTACATCGGACCTTTCAAGGTTATAGCACAGGTGGGCAAGCAGCCTGGATCTACCAACCGAGCTTAGTCAGATCCACAACACCTTTCATGTCTCCCAGCTGTGGAAGTGCTTGGTAGATGACTTCGCGGTGGGGCCACTAGAGGATATTCAGGTGGATGACAGCCTAAACTACATCGAGCATCCAGTAGCCATCCTCGACAGGAAGACAAAGGATTTGAGGAACAAGAAGGTTGAGTTAGTGAAGGTACATTGGCAGCACCGCAAGGGCTCAGAATGGACTTGGGAGCCAGAGGACGAGATGAGGGAGCAGTACCCCAAGCTATTTCCAGGTGCAGCAGACCTCGAGGAAGGAGTCTAAAATAAATGGGGGAGATCTGTAACGCCCGGTTCCTGATATGTATTTTAAATAATAATTATTCATTTTTGCAAAGGGACTCGACGAGTTTGAGGCCCCAACCTCGTCGAGTAGGAATGGAAATTTGGATGTGGGATTTGAATTCCACTCATCGAGTTAAGAGCCTCGAATCGACGAGTAGGGCTGCCAGAATGAAACTCTAATTTTAGGGTTTAGCATCCTATTTAAACACCTTAATCCCAAAGGCTGACCTCATTTATAGCCTCCATCGCCCCAAACCCTAGCCACGAAACGCTAATCCATCTTTGAGTGCTTTGAGCCATTATTGTGTGTTCTTGGCGATTTTGAAGCTTAAGAAGGAAGGAGAAGCTTGAGGATTCAAGAGCGAGCCAATAGATCAGGAAGTTCAACTGCAGTTCTGACTCATTTGAGGTATAAAGTTGATACCTTGGCTTTCCATTGCTTATATCTTCATTTAGGGTTGTATTTTGTTACTTTTGGGCCATATTGAAGTCATTTTCGGGATTTGAGTGTATCATGAAGTGGTGACCTCAGATCTAGGCACCCATGAGCTTATAAGGCTTAAATTTGCCATCTTTATCAAGCCTTGGCCCTTCCCCATGCCCTAGATCTCTTATATAGCTTAGTTTTGGTGTTTCTAGCTTCATGACACCATGTATGGATGTAAAGTTTGAAACTTTATGTGGAAACTTAGTCCTAGGGGACCAAATCTATGGCTTGGAATCATTGAGCCCAACAAAAAGTGACTTAATGGATGTAAACCAAGGAGAAATCGACGAGTTGGATCGTGGCCCTAACCTTTTCTGTTCTGGGGAAACTAGTTGATTCTAGGAGACGACTCGGTGAGTTAGACATGGTTTCTAGGATGTGAAGATTGAGGAACTCGACGAGTTCAAGGAGCAACTCAGCAAGTTGTGAGCGAAATGCCCTGACTATGTATGAGGAGGAACTCGACGTGTTGGATCGAGATTTCCAGGTTTTATGAATCATGGAACTCGACGATTTGGTGGACCAAATCGGCGATTTGAGTCAACCAGGATGTTGACTTTGTGTTTGACCATTGACCAGAGTTAACCCTTAAAGGGGGTTATGAGTATGAAAGGGTAAAAAAGATTTTATGTGTAGGAGTTTGAGAAGAGCAGATTTCAGAGCTGCGGACAGTTCAACTACTACATGACATTTGAGGCGAATTACCTTCTTGTACAAGTGCGTCGAAGGCACCAATGTCGGCCCACTAGTAAGAGTATAGTAGAGATTATTGTCTTTGTGATAATTATCTGTTATGCAACTATCTGTTATGCTTGATGTGCTAGTATGTTATGATATTAT
This sequence comes from Lactuca virosa, assembly GCF_052849685.1. Taxonomy (NCBI): domain Eukaryota; kingdom Viridiplantae; phylum Streptophyta; class Magnoliopsida; order Asterales; family Asteraceae; genus Lactuca; species Lactuca virosa. Next base: position 148,825,014 of record NC_136426.1, read on the forward strand.
GTGATAATTATAGGAATGGTAAGGTACGCCCAAGTTACCGGTCGAAAGGACCGAAGGGGTAGGCCAACACCCTGATATGCTAGGCAGTATATGACTTATGTGTTATGTAGTAGTATGTTATATGGTAGAAGTAGGGGTGAAATAGTCACCGATACCGGTCGACATGACCGAAGGGGTAAGCCAACACCCTGATATACTATGCGAGGTACTGTTCAACAGGACCGAAGAGGTAAGACGACACCCTGATATGCTAGGCAAGTTACTGGTCGAAAGGACCAAAGGAGTAGTCCAACAACCTGATATGCTAGGAAAGTTACCATTTGAAAGAGACTGAAAGGGTAGCTAGTACTCAAATATGTTAGACAATATGTTTATTGTGTGGTATGTGGTATGATGGGGGAAGTCACTAAGCTTTGTGTTTACAGTTTTCAGTTTTGGTTTCAGGTGCCTCTTCTTCGAAGGGAAAGGAGCCGACATGACTGCATCGTAGCACACCATTATTTTCCGCACTATGATGTTCTTGGGATTTGTACTCTGACATTATTATAACTTGTTTTGAGATGTATTACTTATCGTTTTTATGATATGGGATAACTCATCGATGTTTTCGATAATCTGTTTTATGTTATTAAATTAGAAATGAAATTTTTGGTCTTGGATTTTGGGATGTTACATTTATAAAGTGCAATGTGCAATTTCATAGATTAGCATCAAATTCACATTTTCCTAAAGTAATTAACTAAGAATGGAAATTTGTAAAAACATTTAGTTACTTTTATACTTACATTATACTTATTAATGAGATTTTAATGCCCTATCCTACCCATTCGGCTAACGACCCTCCACTAGTCAATAGTGCGGTGGGTAAGAATGGATACCCAATGGTGGTCATTTTATAGGTCGTTTCCTTAAACACCCCTTATAGACTAACTTCGTGAATGAGGCCTACTAAAGGTAAGACTGACATTTTCTTATAAATATATATAAATTAAACTTTTAATTGTATAATAGTATATGAGTGTATTTTAATATTTTAAAATACTAGGATTCTATAATTTAAGATTTCAAAATTAAACTATTTAATCAAATTTTAAATTATAAAACCAAAGGGTGTATTTTTAAACTTTTCAAAAATACTAGATCAAATTTTAAATAACTAAATTAATAAAATAATTTTGTCTTTATCTAAAAATTTGACCAAATCATTTATTTTGATAAGGATATGCATTTATCTTTTCAGAAAATTCAATTTTAAGCAGTAAAAATGAATTAAGGTAATTATCCTAATCAAAGCAATATATTAAAATCGAAAAATCAGTATCTGACGAGTCAACTCATCGAGTAAGGTAGTAAACTCGTCGAGTTGATCGAAGTTGTCGAGTTCCAGTATGAACTCGTCGGGTTTGATGAACAGAATGACAATTCTGCTCCCTTCTCCTTTGGACAATTCACAATTACATCAAATTCAACTGAAAAACATCATAGGCTCTGATACCACTGATGGGTTTTGAGCATAACTACAAACCTATGTGTTCATGCAACCCTAATTGCTTTGGATCTAGGTTTTCACAAGTTAAACATGCAAATTTGAATACCAAATAAAAACACTAGGAATTAGCATATTATTCGAAATGTATATGTAAATAGGGTTTAGATGTTTACCTTACTTGTTATGTAGTAATAATAAGACAACCTTGTAGATATTGACTCTTAAAAGAAAGTGCCTCAGATATGACACCTCTAATGGATTACAAATACTCTTTGCAAGAGGATGAGAGGAGAAAAGAGGAAATAGCACTAAATTTCGGCTAGGGTTATCAATAGCAAGCATAGGCCGAAACTTCTAAGAGGTGGGGTCTTTATATAGTTGGTTTACAGGAGGAAACCTTAATCTCCTGCTTAAGACTTAAGCAACCCATGGAACCTTATTAAGGAGCCTTGGATGAAAACTTATAGGGCCTCCCTATAATTTCCGTCCACTCCTATCTAAGGAGTCTAGTAGCCCAGTTTCACAACTATCAGTGATTTGCACAACAACCCCTGTTCCTTTAATCGGTTCCTTTAATCCCGAAATTAATTTCAAACTACTTTCTGATTAATACTAATTAAATAACATGATTTATAATTAATATATTATTCTTTTAATACATTAATAAATCAGTTTATCATTCCAAATAATAAATTCAACCTCTTTCTCCAAAAGGCATCATGTCAAGTTGCAAGAGTACAGGCAGCCCAAAAGGACCATGCTACTATTAAATCAAGTACACATCAATTATAGTTATGGGCTTAGACACCTAATCCAACATGTATATCTTAAAATAATAAAATATCACATTCAATCAATATAACATATTGTCAAGTTAGACAAAAGTGCCCCATTTATGACAAGTATGTGGATCTCCTTATAGTGCATTCGTATTCGTTTATTATAAGCTAACTAAAACATATGTAAATTATATATTAGGATTTTTTTGATGTGATACATGGTTCGAAGTGTGAAGTGTTTTTTTTTCAGAAGGTAGCTTGGCTCGTGTTATGGAATTACAAAGCATTGATTTTATAAAATCACCTTTATCATTTGTGTGATTATAATAAACTACTCCCGGGAAGATGGTAAGAGTGTATACACTTTCTTTCCCCCCTCTTTTGTTTCGAAAACATCGAGTGGATAAGACCGTAACACATCTTTTAGAATTGAGTTTTGTTGGACGGAATTATAACACCAAAATTAAGCAGTTGATTGTTGGAATTTGTCTTACAAGGATGATCCGCTTTTATATTGGTTAAATAGCCCAGATACCAATATATAAGAAGTCTAATATTTATTTGTTGGAGCCTACTTGTGAATTAATAGCCCAAAATTAACAATTGATAGCCCATTTGAACCTAATTGTAGATAATAAGATCAAATTATCTTGTTCTTTTTTGTATGGAAACCGAATTTGACGTATTGGGGTACAAAAGGTACGCTATATTTGGGACCCAGATTTCTGTTATCGAGTTTAACGAGAAATATTTGTCAGCTTCTTCCATTTTGTGATTTATTGTGTAGAAATCACCCAAAAGAAAAAATAAGGGGCTTTGGGGGCGGGGTCCAAGGGGCGGCAATTGCTAGTTACGTCATAAATTCGAACTGAATTTTGGTCATTATTTCTAGTGCTAATGAAAATCATGCTTTTCATTCTCTGTTCTTTCTCTCTCAGATTTCTGAGTCTTATTCGATTAAAGATTGAGAGTACCACCCAAATACTTTAAGATGAAAGTGATTGCATAATTCTCAGAATTTCCAAGTGCTCTTACCCAAATTTTCTAATAGATTGTGAGCTCTAGGAGACTGAAAATCAAGTCAAACATATACTATATTCAACACTAAGGTTAAAGAAAAGTAAAAATCGAGCCATCTTCTGGGTGTTACTGTTCCTTTTCAGGGACGAATAATGCTTCAGAGAACTTCAATTCGTCTCTACCATGATATCTCGATGATTGCATATGAACAAACGAAGGAGGAGAGAATGTTGGTTTTAGGAAGGAACAAGCAAAAACAAGTCTGCTCTTGCTTAGCTGTTAATAAGAGTTGTTCCTCAATTTCTTCTCAGAAGGAGCTTTGTTGGGTCACGAAGCTTAAGCAGAAGCCACAGGGGCTTCCAAAACCTTCATATGATGTTGGACCTCTATGATGTAACTGAAGATAAGCTAGATTCAACACACAATTTTTTTTTAGAAGAGTCGTAGATCGAGAACTGGGTTGTGAACATCCAGATATGTATCGTTTTCACCGTGGGAGATGCCAGCATAGATTGAAGATTCAAGCGGGGAGAAACGGAAGTCACCAACACCCAACGGTGAATTAAATTTTGTTATAATAGAATCGATTTTATCCAAAAGGGAGAGATTCTAAGAGTAGCGAGATAATAAAGCGCAAACAGGTTAAATGCAACACACATGAGTTTTGAGAATACCCCTTTGAGGAACAAATCTTTGTAGAGTCTTCAGCTTAAAAGAAATCCCAAAATAAATTGTATGGTGATTGACATTTGCATAAAAGAAATCCCAAAATATTGTTGATGAGTCTTCAGCTTATCGATTACCTGGGAATACAAGTTATTTTGAAAATGGTCAACATATATAATGTTGGTGAGTTCATAAGCATGTTTGACTGAAAGATTTTGTATTGATTATATAACCTAGAAAATCCAATGTTTTTTGTAAATTGTATGAAAATGATGTAATGACCAAGTATAAATGTATGTGTGATTTCCATTGTAAAAACATGTATAAGTAAGCAATTCAAAATTTTCCTTGTATTGTATCTGTTGTAAGTAGAAGGTAATGAATAATAGTATTTCCCCAGAAAATTCGATATTTTCTGAATTACAAAAGTGTTGTAGTCCTTGTATTATCATATGAAGTGTTTCGTATTATTACGATTTAAGCACTTTGATCCCCGTAATGTATCGGTAATAATGGATCTCTATGTGAGTCGTTATAACCATGCATGATAATGACTAATTTGCCTGTCTTGACATTTTTCCAAACGCCGATTTTGATCAAGGTTTTGTCACCCTAGACTAGCCTAGTCTAACTGTAGCGAACAACTAAGGTGTGGGGGAGTCACCCCCGTATAGATCTATACACAAACTCTCGCTCTCCCTCCAGGAGACTCTGATTATAACTACAGGATATGGCCATACACTCAATGGTGTCAACCGACAAGTCTCACTAGGTCCCAATTATTGTCACATGAATATGCTTAATGTTATATGTATTTAGATTTACAAACACCAGATGATACTTGAATGTGAAAAGATACGGCCCAACAAACATGAAAAATGACAGTTGTGGCCCATTTGACATGTAAGTTATTTCCAGGCTTGATAGTATACAAATGGACACGTTAAAGCCCATTAAGCATATGATGATTTTTTCCAGGCTAAATTAGCATGTAAATGGGCCACTAAGGCCCAATAACATGTAAAGTTAATTACGGCCCATTAAGCATGTAATTGGGTCACTAAGGCCCAATAGACATGTAATGAATATATTGGAGCCAATAAACATTCAAATGGATCACGAAGGCCCAATAAGCATGTATGGCAAGTACTAGGCCTAATATTCGTACCATTGTTGTATTTCGTTTGTTTGTTATAGAATGGATTCTTATGGTTGAAAAGTTTACCCATAATGTTATAAAAGTCAAATGTTTGGTTATAACGATATTTTTAGTTTATAAAAAAAATATACCATTTTAACCCTTAAGTTATAAATATTTATATCTTCGGTCCAGTTGTTTAATAATTGACATATTTGGCCCAAAAATACATATTTTGCGATTTTAGCCCCTTTTCACCGAAAATTTTATTTTTAACCCTTGTTTAAATAAAATGACATTTTTGGTCCTTTTTCGTGAAAATAACATTTGTAGCCCATTAAACCATTAAACATAGCATTTTCGGCCCAATTATAAATTTTGTTTCACAATCTCGGTCCAAAATATATTTATTGACATTTCCAGCCCTTACTTTGTAAACATTTACATTTTTGGCCCAATCTCCGTAAACTTTACATTTTTTTGCCCAATTTAGAAATAATTGTCATTTTTAACCCTTATTTTTGTTTATTTTCATTTTTGGCTCAAGTTTTTGATTAAATAACTGTTTATTCCCTAAAAATTTATATTTTTGCATTTTGGGCCCAAAAATTTAGGTCCACTATGCTAAAATTTACACCTTTGATCCTTTGAAAAGTGTGATTATCATAAAAACTCAGTTTTATGCCAATATAACCTTTTTGATCTTTATAAAACCTAAAATCTCACATTTCTCTGAAAACTTTACTTTATTTGTCAAAATGATTCCTTATACAACATTTTTGTTTTGTTTTTCAAATCTTAAGCATATAAAACACTTTTATCTTTGTTTTATGATGACTAGTATGTTTTAGTTTATGAGTCACACTCATTTTTGTTGGGGATTTCGAAATATGTCAAACGTTTTCACATATTAACAATAATAACCAAGAAAATCACACCAAACATGCATAAACACATAGATCTATACATAACACTTGTTTCTCCGCCAAAAACAAGAAAAAAACCAAAAACAAGGGGGTATGAACTCACCTTTGCTTTGATGTTTCGGTTTTAAGGAAGAAATGGAAGAATATGATGTGATTTTTGTCTCTAGAAAGCTCCTTTAGGGGACTTTTGATCTTAGATGAGTTCTAGGGAGCATGATCACGAAATTAAGGTGGTAAGAGGAGTCAATGAGTTTAAAACGAAGATATGTTACTTAGGTTTGTAAGATCTTACCACTAGAGTGTAGCTTGAAGTAATTTTGGATGAAATACCTCCTTTGAATGCTCTAAATCTCGGAAATCTTTGATAGAAGGGGATGGATGTTCTTAAGAGTGTATTGGAGAGAGTTTGATATTGTGTGTGTGTGTGTGTGGGTGGTTCTTGATCCCGATCGAAGGATTATGAAGAGATGGGAAGAGAGAGATTAGACTTTTTGCATGGAGGTTAATAGCACTTAGAAGTATGTGATGACCTTGAAACTTGTGGGTTTACAATGTGTTGTCAAGCTCTTAATCCAACCTTTTCCATTTCTTTTTTTTACACACACACACACACACATATATATATATATATATATATATATATATATATATATATATATTTATTGGACCGAGATTTGGGCCTATTCTAAGCTTCGTTTGAATTTATGGAGTCCAATAATGATTCTCAGCCCATTGGGCCCTTATGAGTGTTCACGGCCCAATGTGGTATAAAGGAATGGGTTTATGGTAGGCATGCACAAACCGGTTCGGTTCACTCCCTAGCCAAGCAAAACCGGTTCAGCCTCAAACCGGTAAGGTTCAAACCGGTTCACTTAAAAAATTAGTCGAACCTATCTAAACCGGTTACACCGGTTCTAAACCGGTTGAATCGGTTCTAAACCGGTTCGGTTCGGTTTCATACAGGTTCCAAACCGATTCACACAATATAAACCAGTTCTAAACCGGTTTCAACGACTAAAATCTCGAACGGGTGTAAACCGGTGGTTTGGTTCTCAAACCGGTTCGGTTCACTGTGGACCGTTCAGCGTAAACCGGTTTACCGGTTCTTTGACCGGTTCGGATCTTGAACCGGTTTTTTGTGCATGCCTAGTTTATGGTCCATTAGGGCTAATTAATTCATTTATGGCCCGATAAGGCCCATTAAGCTTATTGTAATTTGTTGTGGTCCAACTTGGCCCATTAGAAGTAAGATGAACCATTTTAGGCCCATATGGCCCAAAATGTTGAGTATTATGAATATGGGTCCATTTAGAGTCCATTTAAGGGTTCTAAGCCCAAGTTAGTCAATTTGAGTGCTTATTGGTCCATTAGGCACAATAAGAAAATCCTAGTCCATAATGGACTGAAATCGGGTTTTTTAGAGTTTTTCTACTCCCAATTGACTATTTAAAATGTTTTGTATAGAGCTTTGAACTTTACTGGATAAACCTTGATTGAATTTGTTAACATTGATTGAGCATTGAGTTTGGTATCAATAAATATTACATGTATCACAACGGATGGTGTTTACAAGAATACCGAATTTCCTAGCTAAATTGCTAGTTGTGAAATCATCCCCCCATTAGAGGGAATTTCGTCTTGAAATTCTTTTGAAAGATAGGATTATGATGAAGAGAATAAGTGAGGGGACTTTTGCTTCATTTGGTCTTCACGTTCCCATGTGAACTCCGGTCCACGCTTAGCGTTCCATCGAACCGTCACAATCGGAATGCGACTTTTCTTCGTACGCTTCACTTCCCTACCCATAATCTCGACCAATTCTTCGACGAACAGAAGATTCTCGTTTATCTTGATCTCTTCTAAAGGGGTGACAAAAGTTTATTCTGATGGACACTTTTTTCAGATTCGCGACGTGGAACACGGGGTGTACGTTGCTGAGCTAGGCAAGTAGCTGCAGCCTATAAGCCACTGGACTAATCCGGGCAAGAATCTCGAATGGTCCAATGTATCACGGGTTCAGTTTTCCCTGTTTCCCAAAGCGGATCATCCCTTTCCATGGAGAGACCTTCAATAACACTTGGTCCCCAACTTGAAATTCTAATGGTTTTCGCTGCTTGTCTGCATAGCTCTTATGTCGGTCTTGCGATGCTTGGAGTCGAGCTTTGATTTGGATTATCTTTTCGTTCATTTCTCAAATAATCTCAGGCCTTATTAAAGTAATGTTCGGTGCTTGCCCTTTTACTAGCTGAGAGTCACCCACCTCAGCCCAGCATAGAGGTGATCTGCATCCGCGACCATAAAGAGCCTCGAAAAGGGCAACCTTGATGCTCGTGTGATAACTGTTGTTGTATGCAAATTTAATTAAAGGCAAGTGGGCATCCCATGACTTGTCGAAGTCAATCACACAGGCTCGGAGCATGTCCTTAATTTTCTGGATGGTTCGCTCACTTTGACTGTTCGTTTAAGGGTGGTAAGCAGTGCTCATATCAAGTTGCATTCCCATTGCTTTATGAAGACATAACCAAAATCTTGAAGTGAACCTACTATCTCGATCCGAGATAATACACAATGGCATTCCATGGAGTCTCACGATCTCCTTGATGTAGATTCGGGTCAATCTTTCCATCTTGTAAGATTCCTTTATTGGTAGGAAATTAGCGGATTTAGTTAGTCTATCGATAATTACCCATATGGCATTCAACCCATCGATTTTCTTGGGTAATTTGGTTAAAAAGTCCATATAAATCCGTTCCCATTTCCACTCGGGTATCACTGGTTGTTGTAATAGTCTCGAGGGCTTTTGATATTCCACTTTCACCTTGGCGCAGGTGAGGCACTTGCCTACGTAAGTGGCTATCTCTGCTTTCATATTTGGCCACCAATAATGTTGTTTGATATCATGATACATCTTATCTGACCCAGGGTGAATAGAGTATCGTGTCTTGTGGGCTTCATTCATGACCACTCCTCTGAATCCCCTAAGTCTAGGGGCCCAAATTCTATTCATGAAATAGTATGCTTCGTCCTCTTTGGCTTCTAGAATTTTATTCATTCCACGCAACATTTCATTTGTGATGTTCTCTGACTCCATCGCATCTATTTGGGCTTCCTTGATTTGCGAGGTTAGGTGAGATTGAATGGTTATCGAGAGGGTTTTCACGCGACGACTCGAATATTCCTTTTGGCTCAGGACGTCGGCTACTACATTAGCCTTGCCCGGGTGGTACTTGATCTCGTATTTGTAATCATTTAGCAGCTCAACCCATCTTCGCTACCTCATGTTTAACTCTTTCTGATTCAGAATGTGCTGGAGGCTTTGTGGTCGGTGAAGATGGTGAACTTTGTACCATAAAGGTAGTGCCTCTAAATCTTCAATGTGAAGACCAGAACTCCCAACTCGAGATCATGAGTGGTGTAATTTACTTCATGTGTCTTTAGTTGTCTAGATGTATAAGCGATCACCTTTCCCCGTTTCATAAGCACACAACCTAAACCTTGATTCGAAGCATCACAGTAGACTATGGAGTTTTCGGTTCCCTCTGGTAAGGATAGTACCGGTGCGCTACAGAGGGCTTGCTTCAGGGTTTGGAAGGCAATTTCTTGTTTTTCAGTCCAGTTGAAAGCCATGCCTTTTTGTGTTAGTGTGGTGAGGGGCTTGGCTATCTTGGAAATTTTTTGAATAAATCTCCGATAGTAGCTTGCGAGACCCAAGAATTGGCGAATTTATGTTGGTGTTGTCGGGATCGCCCAACTTTCGGTTGCTTTGATCTTGGAAGGATCAATATGAATCTTGTTAATGTTGACAACATGTCCCAAGAAATTTACACTGCAGAGCCAAAAATCACACTTGGAGAGTTTTACGTATAGCTTCTCAGCTCCCAGGGTCTCTAAGATCTGTCGGAGATGTTGACTATGGTCTTCTTCGCTTTGTGAGTGTACGAGGATATCATCGATGAAAACGATTACGAAGTTATCAAGGAATGGGTGACAAACTCGATTCATGAGGTCCATAAATGCGGTGGGAGCATTTGTTAGACCGAAGGGCATCACGAAAAATTCGTAATGTCCATACCCTGTTCGAAAGGCGGTTTTTGGGATATCCTCCTCCCGGACTCGGAATTGGTGATAACTAGATCTCATATCTATCTTGGAGAAATAACTAGCTCCTTGAAGCTGGTCAAATAGATCATCGATCCGTGGAACTGGATACGGGTTTTTGATAGTGAGTTTGTTTTGTTCCCTATATTCGATACACATCCTGAAGGACCTGTCTTTCTTCTTAACGAAAAGAACCAGAGCTCTCCATGGAGAGAAGCTTGGTCTTATAAATCCTTTATCCAGGATTTCACTCGGTTAGCTTGATAATTCTTTCATTTCAGCGGGAGCCAACCTATAGGGTGATTTGGCGATCGAAGTGGCTCCAGGCACGAGGTCGATTCGAAATTCGACTTGTCTCTCTAGGGGTATTCCTGGAAGATCTTCAGGAAATACATCTGGAAATTCGCATGCCACTGTTATATTTTGTATGTTTACTTCTTCTTTAGTCTTGTCCATAACGTGAGCAAGGAATGCGTAGTTCTTCTTGTGTAAGCACTTCTGCGCCTTGATGCACGAGATAAGATGAAGATTTACACCGGGTTTATCTCCATATATTATTAGGGTTTCGTGATTAGGAAGATGAAGGCGAACGGCCTTCTCGTGACACATAATATCAGCATGATGGGGGCTTAACCAATCCATGCGAATTATCACATCAAAACTCTTTACATTTACAGGCATCAAATCTATTTGGAAAGAGTGGTTGTTTAGTGTTAATGTTCATCCTATATAGATATCTTTAGTTGATTTAGTCTTCCCATTATCCATTTCTACTGTGAAGGCTTCATTAAGTTTCTGGGGTCGTTGTTTTAGTAGATGTTTAAACTTGTTACTAATGAAACTTCACTCTGCACCACTATCGAATAAGATGCATGCGTATGTGTTGTTAAGTAGGAACATACTGGTGACAACAGTAAGGTCCTGGACTGCTTCACCTTGTCCCATAGTCAAAACTCTTCCTGATCCTCTAGTTCCTTGATTGTTAACATTAAGGCAATTGTTCCTAAAATGTCTGGTTCTCCCACATCCATAACAGGTATGACTAGCCCCAACATTGGAGTTGTTGTTGTTGCGGTTCCTGATGTTGTTGTCGTTGTTGTTTGGCGTCTGATTCTGTGGAAGATGAGTCTTACGGTACCTTGTTGTATGACCTTTCTGATTGCACCTTGTTCAAATCATCTCTCGGCATTCCCCATGATGATGGTAGTTGAATTTGTTACATTTGAGGAGATTTCCTGAGTATTGCTTCGGGTTATTTTGTGTGGATGAGGCTGGAGCATGTGGTGTGGTGATCGCTTGAGTAGGAGCATGGACAATCACCGTTTGTTGTTTCTTCGAAGATTCAGAATTTTGATTTCCCTTCCGCTTGTTGTTTTTCCCTTTCTTGTTCCCACCTTCTTTCTTAACTTCCGCTTCTCCTGTTTTGGCACCCTTTTTGTTGTCATGATCATACAATTTCTTGGTTATCCTCTTTGCACTATCATACGTGGTCGGATTTGCTGCAATTACATTTCTTTGGATTGACGCGGTCAATCCCCAGATAAATCTCTCGATCTTCTTCCCTTCAGATGTGATAATTCAAGGACACATAAGAGATAGCTCACTAAACCTTGTTATCTACGCACCAATGTCAGAGTTTTGAACCGTGAGGTTCCACAGTTCTTGTTCTAATTTTCTAAATTTCTCCCCAGGGACGGTTCTCAGCTAACAACGTATCCTTAAGTTCCTCCCATGGTATTGCGTTCTCCACCGAGAGCGCCATGGCCTCTATGTGACCATTCCACCAGGAGAGGGCTTGATCAACAAAGGTGCAGGCCGCAAACTTTACCTTAGACTCATCCGGACGTCCGCAAATTTCAAACACCGATTCCACCTTCTTAATCCATTGTTTCAAGATTATTACGCCTCCGGTCCCATTGAAGGTTCGGGGCTTGGCATTGGTGAACTCCTTGTAGGTTCAAGTTCTTACGGTTCCTTGGTTTGTTCCTTGATTTGTGCTTCCGGTTCCCTATCTGTTGCCTTCCCCGTTGTTCCCATTACGAATTTGTGCAAGCGCTGCAGTGACTGCAGCGGAAACTGCTGCTTGGAATGCGACTGAGTTAATTTCTGGGGGCGTTGGTGTCACGTTGTTCCCACGGTTTGGTCTTTGAGGCATCTTTCTGTCATGGAATAGATAGATGATGAGTATATATTCCATTCCTAGGTTAGAATGCCACTGACTCAGCGAATCGATTTTTGTATCTAAGTGATTCCATGTATTAACATAAAATAAAAGTAAAACACAAAGCAGATAACAATGTCACGATAAAACATAGAGCATTTTCATTCATAATGATCGTTTTTAATACATGAAAATTTGCCCAAAAGGTATACAGTACATAGGAAACAAATGATCTATCAGCATGACGAACCTATGAGTAGTGTAATCACTTAAACATAAGGTCGTTAGTATATAGAATAACATACATATAAAAGGAAAATCATAATGATACTAGTAGGTGAGGGGTGAATCCTAGTCATGATGAGATGCATCTAACAGTAATAGTGATATCATATTCCAAAATGTTGCGCTAGTAAATTAGCCATCTCGGTCATTTCTCTAATGACCTCATCCATTTCTAGTTCCGCTCGCACGACTTGTGTCTCCAATGACAATAGCTGATGTTAAAGAGCGGCAATTTCTTCTTCCGAAGAGCGAGTTCCATGAATGGAGTCCCTTGGCGGTATAAGGTGGTTCTGATGCACTTCTGTGGTAGGAGGCTAGCCGAGAGCTTCATCAGTGTTCTTATCGTACTCTTTTTCATCATTAGTCTCGTGAAACTCGTAGTCCATATCTGTATACTCCTCACCCTCAAATTCAGAGGCCGCCTCTTGTCCTACCATAGGGTATTCTTCAATCTCTCCATGAGCCACTTGTAGCACCTGGTTCCTAGTATGTATTTTAGTCTTGTATCTTGCATTTTGTCCTTGGACTCGGGGAGTTGAGGACTAACTCGACAAGTCGGAGCGTGTTGGACACAGAAGTTTAATGACCTACTCGACGAGTCCGCGTCCAGACTCGGAGAGTAGGCATTGTTCGGACAATAATCTGAGGGTTCGTACCCTATTTAAACATCTCATTCAGCCACCCTTCGTCCTATTTGCTTCCAGAAGACTCTCATAGCAACCCTAATTGTGTGATTAAAAATCTAAGGCCTTTTGAGTGATTTTGGTGCTTTTGTGATCCAAGAAAGGAAGGAAAAGCTTGAAGGAACAAGAAGAGGATAGAGGGATCCGAGTTTGAGCATCTTCCACAGTGCATTTGAGGTATAAAGCTTATACCTTGCTCATTATAATTATGGATCTATTCTTGAAGGAAGTTAGGGCTTCTAAGAGCCATTTTGGCAACCAACCATGATTGCAAGCATGGTTGAGGGCTAGGGTTTCGGATCCAGGGTTCTTGAGGGACCCTAAGGTAGAATGCAACTGTTTTAGAACCCATGAAAAGCATCATGCATGTCGGGAGTTCCTTCTTGAGCCATTTGGGCTCCTTCTTCCATGCATGCACGTAAAGTATGTAACTTTATGTGCTAGATCGAGCCTAGGGGCTTGGATCTATCTTTTGGTCAAAGGTTGTACATCAGAAATCGAGGATTTAGGGTGTGGATGTTACCGACTCGGCGAGTCCGTTCTTGGGACTCGGCGAGTCCAAGACATAAAGTCCCATATCTGTTGAGGCTCTAAAGAACTCAACTAGGTGTTGGAGGGACTGTAGAAGGTCAGAAGGAGCGACCCAACGCTTTGGACTTAGCCTTACACCTGGAATTCATAGGACTCGACGAGTGCTAGAACAGAATTGGCGAGTCTGAGGCAATCTCCTTAAGATTTAAGATGAACTCGACAAGTTGTTCATACAACTCGGCGAGTCGAGATCAGGACTTGTTCATCAGATGAAGGTGAACTCGACGAGTTGTTCATACAACTCGGCGAGTCGGATGAAGGATCATTCGATGTTCTTATAGAGGAGGAACTCGTCGAATCATCGCCAAACTCGACGAGTCGAGTCACGGATGAGGACGTGTAAAGGGATAGGGACTCCACGAGTTGACGGCCCAACTCGGTGAGTCGGGTCAACTTGAAGTTAACTTTGACTTGGACTTGATTGGGGGTAAAATAGTCATTTTACCCTAAGAGTAGATGTCAGTTTCTGACTAAGTGTTTTGTGGGGATTGTAGCCGGATGATTTTCGGAGCAGCAGCAGACAGAGACTTCCCACACGGATTATCAGTAGCTACTTGTTCGAGGTGAGTTACCTTCCAGTAGCGGTGGGTCTACGACCATAATGCCGGTCCATCAGTAGGAGTTGTATGATTAGATGATTGTCTCCGTGATATTCATCTAGGTTGCTACTATCTTATATGTTTATGCGCTAGTATGATATGATGTTATGTGCTAATGACAGTAGGGGAGATAGTCCCCAGATTACCGGTCGGTAGGGTCGAAGGAGTAGTCATACCCAAGCATGCTAGATAGACTATGTGATATGTGTTATGTGGTAGTAGTAGGGGGTGAAATAGTCCCCAGTATCCGGTCGAGAGGACCGAAGGGGAGGCCAGTACCCAGATATGCTAGCCAGTATCCGGTCGAGAGGACTATGTGATATTATCACTATTTTATGATATGGAATTTCTAACATTATACGTGGTTTATGAAATGTTATGAATTAGAATGTTTTCCGAAAAACATTTTAATTAAAGTAATTTACTAAACGAAGTTTTTAGTCATGATTTTTGGGTCGTTACAAGTTGGTATCAGAGCCCTGGTTTGAGGGATTCGGACACACCCTCGGGGGTGTCTGCACTCAAATCGAGGGATTAAAAGCTTTTACAAGAAAATAGTTTTCTAAACAATAAGATAAAGAGTTTTGAGAAAGGACGAAGTGTGTAATGTGCACAACCGGTCGAGCTCAAGTAAGTTTTCCCCAAAATACCCATACAAGTTTATGTTATATTTATTAGCTTTAGTAAGGATCTAGGGATGATGCCTTATGTGCCTGCTTTATGTGTTTCAGCTTATGTGAATTGCATGCTAGTATCGGGTCGACAGAAGTAGGATGGCCTGTTAGGTTATGCCTAATAGTATGAGCATAGCATCGTATGCTAGTACAGTTTCTTGTTATGAGGATAGATTTGCTTGAGTAGTTTCCTGTGTCCGAATGCTACTTGCTTTGTGCTTTGTGGGACTCTGAATAATGGGAGTTAGCCATTAGGTGAATACGTCACGTCACATGTGATCAGGGTTGAATAATCTCAGAGTGCTAGATTTAGCCGTATTGCGCAGCTCTCGTTTGAGTCTAACTGTTGTAGGAACGAGTGTTTTACTCGAAAGATTATTTGAGCCTCTTCACATGTGATGGTATTCAGGTGATGGCTAATTGGCATTACAAGGAGGCCTTCAGTATCTGAGGACTGGTTTGATTGAAGTCAGGGATTTCCCTAGGGAAAACCTAAGATGAGAGTAGCAGAGATCAGTAGTAGTATAAGGGACTTGGTGGAGTCAAGGCAGTACTTGAGGAGAGTACGGATAGATATGGAAGGTAGTAAGGGCCCATACTACTGAAAGTAGAGGATCGATACTTAAATCAAGGAAGGTTGAGGCAAGACCAAGGAACTTGCGATGGATGTGATTCCTCTGGATGTATTAGTATCTCTGACGGTTGTCATTATGTATTGCAGAATGGTGGTGCTACGTTCGAGACCAACAGTTGGCAGCTCAGGAGAGGGATCGGGTTCGGGTTTAGGCTCCGAACCAGTGGATGAGAGTCTACGCGAGTTCATCTCATCCGAGATCACTAGAGGCATCCTTGATGCGACCCCGGTCATCTTTGGGTCGATCAAGGAAGGGATTGTCAAGCTGATGGAGGATCGCCTTCTGGCATCAAGGAGTGACATGGCTACCACTCAGTCAGGATCATGCACACTATCCTTTAAGGACTTCAGGGGTAGTGGTGCACCGGATTTCCATGGGGCGAAGGACCCCATTGTTGCCAGACGGTGGATTGCAGACATTGAATCTGCACAGGTGACCAGCTTCTTCCCCGAGGGGTCAAAGGTACGATTTGCAGCAGGGTGTTTAAGGGACCGGGCTAGGGATTAGTGGTAGTCGGTTGGTGACTCTCTGGGAGCCTCAGCTGTTGAGGCTATGAAATGGTCGGATTTTGTGGCCTGGTTCAGAGCTGCGTTCGCGCCTGCAGTGGAACTCCAGCAGTTGGCCCGGGAGTTCATGGATATGAGACAGACAACTGAGTCAGTGGTGGAGATCACCACCAAGTTTCGAGAGAGAGCCCTTATGGTGCCCCAGTATGCGGGAGACGAGGATATAAGGAGGACCCGCTACCACGACATGCTACGAGTCGACATTCGGGAGCATGTCAGCTTCTTAGCTTGTCCCACTTTGGATTCTATGATTGCCAGAGCAAGGGAGAGGGAGATTGGTCTGGAGCACATCCGGAATAGGAAGTTAGAGGAGGGACAAGTGATTGGGGCTTCGGGGAAGAAGCCCAAGGGATCAGATGCGCAGCCAAAAGGCCAGCAGAGCCGTGGCCGCTATAGGAAATGCGGCAAGTCGCATGAGGGAGTTTGTAGGTTGGGAGCATCTGGCTGCTACAAGTGCGGCAAGACGGGGAACTTTAGCAGGGATTGTACCGCCCCTGCACCCACCTTTTGGACATTAGAGTTGTTGTGTCTTCACTCCAACCAAAGGGGCCACAAGAAGGCCAATTGTCCCCAGTTGACAGCAGCAGCAACCGCGGTAGTGAAGGCGCCAGCCCCAGCGACCCTGCGGATTACTGATGGCCGGTAGGGCAAGGCGGAGGCTCCAGTGGTGAAGAGTTGGGCTTTCCAGTTGACTACCGAGGAGGCATGCGCCGCATCCAATGTGTTGACGGGGTCGTTCCATGTGAACGGTATTCCTGTACAGGTGTTGTTTGATTCAGGTGCCACTTGATCTTTTGTTTCTCTTACGCTTAGCAAGAGGTTTCCCGAGCCTTCGGGCATGTTGGATTGCCCTTTAGAGGTAGAGATTGTCGACGATCAATCGGTGCAAGCATCAGAAGTATTCTGAGATTGTGTGTTGAGATTATTCGAGGAGCACTACCTAGTAGATTTGGTTCCTATACCTTTGCGGGGGAACAAGGTTATTATTGGCATGGATTGGCTAAGCCCTAATGGGGCGATGATCGACTGCGCGCAGCAGTCAGTGTAGATCAGGACCCCAAGCGGGGGAGAGCTGGTGATTCAGGGCGAGAGGCCACAACGAGGACCAACCTTATGTTCGACAACGAGGGCTAGGCATTACCTTCAGCAGGGCTGCGCAGGATATGTCTCCTATGTCATGGATAACCGGGAGGCGGGTGAGGCGACAGTAAGCGACGTTCTAGTGGTGCGAGACTACGCAGATGTGTTCCCAAAGGAGCTTCCTGGGATACCTCCAGAGCGACAAGTGGAGTTCAGGATCGACCTAGTCCCTGGTGCGGCTCCGATAGCCAAGGCACCATATCGATTGGCTCCTTCTGAGATGCAGGAGTTGTCTACATAGCTAGAGGAGCTGCTAGACAAAGGATTTATCAGGCCGAGTAGTTTGCCTTGGGGAGCCCCAATTCTATTTGTCAAGAAGAAAGAAGGGTTACATCGCATGTGCATAAACTACCGGGAGCTGAACAAGCTAACAGTGAAGAACCGTTACACGCTCCCGAGGATTGACGACCTTTTTGACCAGCTTCACGGAGCATCTTGGTTTTCCAAGATTGATCTGCGCTTGGGATACCATCAGATGAGGGTCAGAGAGGAGGATGTGCAGAAGACTGCGCTTCGGACTCGCTATGGCCATTATGAGTTCGTGGTGATGCCCTTCGGAATCACCAATGCTCCTGCCGTGTTCATGGATCTCATGAACCGCATATATAGGCCGATGCTGGATCGGTCTATGATAGTATTTATTGATGATATCTTGGTTTACTCCAAGACGCAGGAGCAACATGCGGATCATCTGCGAGAGGTTCTAGATACTCTAAGGAGGGAGAGCCTGTACGACAAGTTCTCCAAGTGTAAGTTCTGGTTGCACGAGGTGCAGTTTCTTGGGCACCTTGTCAATCAAAACGGGATTCTGGTCAACCCGGCCAAGGTGGAGGCCGTGATGAGATGGGAGGTTCCGAAGTCTCCATCTGATATTCGTAGTTTCCTGGGATTAGCCGGCTACTATCGGAGATTCTTCCAGGATTTCTCCAAGATAGTCATGCCCTTGACTCGGCTTATGAAAAAGGCCGTAGCTTTCCGTTGGGGGCCCGAGCAGCAGGCCGCATTCGAGACTCTGAGAAAAATATTGTGTGAGGCGCTGTGACAACCCGAAATTTCCATTCGATCAAACCCTAAAAGTCAACCACTTCTTATCATAAGTTAATGTCAATATTTCTTATTTTTAAGAAATTTAAAGTTCGTTTGATTATTTTAATATTATTTTTAAGAGAACGGGTGAAAGAAAGTGTCTTAGAAGTTCGCGGCCAAACTTTTAAGTTTGGGTCGAAAAATCATCCAAAAATCATAAACTCATGCATAAGCATGAGTTTACTCCCCAAGACTAGTCATTCTTGTGTTTACTCCCCAAACACCAAAAGAGTAAACTCAAATATCCTCTCAAGTATCATCCAATTTTTTATTCGAAATCGTGAATCTAGTAAGTGTTTCTAGCCCTTTCAAGTTAGTAAATCACTTAATCTAGTGATTGTACATCCTTTAATCCATCCATTTTTGTGTTTTGATTAGTTTTTCCAAGAACACCAGGAACACACACTAGTGTTCTTGGACTTAAAGTTCATTTCAAGCTACCACAATGTAAGTACTTCTATCCTAGAGTCATTTTAAGCTTGCTATACATGTTTATACCAAAGAAAAGTCCCAAGAACACCAAGATAAAGGTGTTCACGGTTTTGGGAGGTCCCAAAACCGTAAACACCAAGTGTAGGGCCAAAATGGTGTGTTAAGGTGCCTAGATGCTTCACAATGCCTTAGGGACTTGTCTAGGTTCATCCTTGAAGAGTTACAAAAACCTTCCATTTTCATGTGTTCACGGTTTGGGGATGTCCCAAAACCGTAAACACCCCAAAAGGTGTGTAAATGTCTCATAGTTGTTCATTAAGCCTAAATCTAACCTAGACTGGTGCCATGATTGAGCTAAGGACTTGAAAACCCCAAATACCATAAACTTAGGAGTTTAAGGTAGTAAACTCATGAAAAATGGTCCTTAGACCGTAAACTCCATTAAGGAGTGTTTTGATGCCACACAACACTTCCTAAGGCTAATTCATGAAGTAGGAATGCTTGGAATAGCTTAGAAGACTTCAAATCAGCAAGTGGTCAAAAGGTTTGGACTTTACGACCGTAAACTCAAAAGTTTATGACCGTAAACTCAAGGAGTGTTTGTCTTTAGGGAGTAAACTCATTTTAGGAGTGTTCCTTGAACCCCAAACACACTAGCCTTTCCCTACAACACTTAGATGCACTCCTTAGCACTTATAACACTTATACAAAGTGTTTGTCATGCCCTAGAGTGTCTTGACTTGTTTATTAGTTGTTTAAAGACTAATTGTTTATATACATATGTCCTCATATGTAATTAGGATCTTTGTGCGTGTCTAAGTCTTCACTTGACACCAAGCACTTATCCTACACTTCCATCCGATCCACACACAACAGGTGAGTTCATACCCCTTAATCAATGTTTTAAATGTTTTTAAATACTTTATGGGGGATACAAGTAGAATCATGCTACTTATTATATCAATCATACGTGATTAATAAGCATCATTCAAATGATTGGCTACTCATTAGCCGTTTTACCAAACAGTTTCCTTCAAATGTTTTTCATAAACACTTTATATGTTTAAAACTCCTTATTAAACTGTACATTTTACTCTGTATGATTCATTCAAACTCATTTACAATTGTGTTTCAAACAAATGCTTCTTTATACTTAAACTGTTTTATCAAACCCATGCCTTTAAACCATTTTATAGATTGACATCAAGTCGATCTTTTCTTAGATAATAATTATGTTCAAAGGTTTTACAAAACTTATTATATGCTTTTATATTATCAATTTCATGCCTATATATGTATAGATATATAATAAATGTTTAAAAGACTTAGGAATGCTATCCACCCTATTTCCTTTTCGCGCTTGAGATGTGGTCTGGTGGGACATCGGGTATCCATCCGAAGTTTCTTTAAATATTAGTTATATATCATATGTACATATATAATCATAAAGGTCCTTCCAGTTCATCCAATGCCCTTGGGTAGCAAGGGTATACATCCATGTTCATACGTACCAGTTACATTACTAGCAAGCTACCATATGGGTGGTTTAGGAAGATACTAGAACTATTACTAGAACGCGATATCATACAATGAGTCAGTTCATTCATGAGTCAATACTTGTTAGATAGAGAGAACACACATTACAGCTAGTACACACAGTACATTACTATACATGCTAGATAGAGAGAGAACACACATTACAGCTAGTACACGCAGAACATTACAGTATATTTACATAGATACATCTACATGAGTACATTTACATGAATACGTTTACATACATATGCTTAAATGACTACATTTGCATAGATACATTTACATGAGTACACTTACACGAATTACTAGTACATTTTATATGTATAGATTTTGTTATATAATCCTCATTCTTATCTTTACCTTGTGATTCAATCACATAACCAACGAGATAGATTGGATTTAATATCCTAGTACCAAAGGATACTTTTGGGATTAACCATCTCTAGAATCTCTGTTAGCTACAGAGGTAAAAGCACATCTACAGATGCCAACGGTTGATACCATTACATGCATACTTTAAGGAACTAACTATTCCTATACCCAATTGTTAGCAATAGAGGTAACTGTACATCTACGGATGTCTTCAGTTAACATTGTTAGTTACCCTAGTACCAAAGGGTAATACTAAGGCTACATTCATAACAGTTAGGTCTTGGTAGAAGGATACATTCAGAATAGTCGGGTCTTGGTAGAAGGCTACGTTCAGAACAGAGGTCTTGGTAGAAGGCTACATTCAGAATAGTCGGGTCTTGGTAGAAGGCTACGTTCAAAACAGTTAGGTCTTGGTAGAAGGCTACATTCAGAACAGTCGGGTCTTGGTAGAAGGCTACGTTCAGAGCAGTTAGGTCTTGGTACAAGGCTACATTCAAAACAGTCGGGTCTTGGTAGAAGGCTACGTTCAGAGCAGTTAGGTCTTGGTAGAAGGCTACATTCAGAACAGTCGGGTCTTGGTAGAAGGCTACGTTCAGAGCAGTTAGGTCTTGGTAGAAGGCTACATTCAGAACAGTTAGGTCTTGGTAGAAGACTCCATTTTATAGTAGTAGAAATCATAGGGATTTCTAGGGTTTTTCAAACGTTTACATTTGTTCTACAAAACATTTTCATACTTACAGTTCATATACATTTTCAATACTTACAGTTCATATACATACAAATACTTACATACAAATTAAGACACTAAAATGCTTATGATCTCACCAGCTTTAAAGTTGGTACTCTCTTTCAAAATAACTTGTATCCTCATGTCAACGATAGACAGACACCGATGCAAGGTTTAGAGAAGATGGAGCTCGATCAAGACTCATCTTTCATTTTGTTTATGCTATAGTGTCTATTATAATTTGACAAAACACTTGTATTAAAATTATATTATTAATGCAATGGATGATGTTGTTGCTTGTTTACTACTTTTCACTGTTGTGATACTGTACATGACGTCCTCCGCCCCAGAACGTTTCCGCTGTTCTTGGTTTTGGGGTGTGACAGATTGGTATCAGAGCATTGTTTATAGTGAATTAAGTATATCAACCCATAGAAGATATACAGACTATAAATACATTGGGATTAAAAATACTCTGACCAAGAGTTTATACTTTAAAAAATAAAATATTTAATTAAGTATATGTGCTTCATTCATACTAAAATCAGTGTCACTAGGACAGTACAAATTAATTACGATTGTTGGGCAACACAGGTGGACTCAGAGACATATGGTCAAAACTGGGAAGATATAGCCTGATCACCTATATTATCCCAGGGTTGACTAGCATGTGCCTCGGTGTAGTTGTGTGGTTGCAACAATGTCTAAAATCTTACCAACAATACCACAATGAGAACAGTAGAACATAACATTAAACTTAAAATACTATAGAAGTATTTGGTGTTACTATAAGTACTTTATACTTGAGAACTAAAACGGGATCTTCATTACTAAGTTGATAGTTGCTAAGTGGATACACTAAGGCTATATGTAATTAGGATGTTATAGACTTAGAATCTGTGAAAATTTTACTTTACCTCTATTCTGTGTGAATTTGGAGTTAAGGTCACTTATTCGAAGGCCTATCATGTTTCGATTACATATAACTGGTATGCACTTCACAAATGGCGATGTAACTAATGAAGATTTTCTAAATAATTAGCTAGATAGTTCATCTAATAATTATTTTCTTACCCCAATTCTCGCGTAGATAACATGGCTGGACTCCATCCCCACGGAAACCAGTACCTTCCGAATGAGGTCATTGCTGGATGGTTTGAAGAAGAACCAGAAAATGATCATCCAATCCCTGTGAATGATCACCATGATGAAGACCTTTCGGACGATGCTAACTCCGAACCCAAAGTTGAGAACCTACCCCAGGCAGCTCACGTTCCAATTCTTAACCCTCGTCCGACTTTTCATGGCCCGAAGCCTCCATGGGTGGAATGTTTGGAAACATGGAGCCAAGGACAAGATCAGCCCATGCCATTTAATGGTGACCGAAGCTTTTATGACCTGAGCAATGGGGGCTCAACAGACAGAATCTGGCCAATCTTGGTCCGTAGATTGGCCCGAAATGAGATTCAAGGCAGGACAGCCCTACATCAGATCACATAAGTCGTCACCGATGCGAGAATGCATACCCTCCGCACCATTCGTCTAGAAGATGCTCGTGAGAGATCTGAGAGAAACCATGAAACCCTGCTGCAAGCACTGGCTGAATCATGAGCCGAAGCCATAGAACTCCATGTACGCCAGAGAGTATACAAAAGACACCTACTTGATGTAGAATGTCAACTGGCTGAACTGAGAGTTCACCAGAGGGATGACCATCGCCAGTAGTAGATGTTGTACTTTATTTTTCCTTGTTAAAAGGAATCGTTTTTCTGTCTTTGCCCGATGTGGCATTTTCTATGAAACTATCTTGTACTGTAAGTACTTTTGGTTAGGTCTTTATGCTGTCAAGAACTATCTTCTCTGGATATGATGTAAGACCTTTTACAAGGTCATTTTCCTAAATATTACGTCCTTAATATCAAAGATATCGACAGTCGGCTAACTCCTGTGTCGTTCTTTATTCAAGTACTCTTATCATACTTTTATTAGAGTTTATCTGAAACATGCCATAGTCAAGTCATTGGAATATAGCAAGTTAGCTCCGAAGACATTTCCAAGTCTCTTTTAGTGGTTGGATCATGTTATTCACCAACCCACGATACCTCGGCTTGAACGAC
Organism: Lactuca virosa; assembly: GCF_052849685.1. Lineage (NCBI taxonomy): Eukaryota > Viridiplantae > Streptophyta > Magnoliopsida > Asterales > Asteraceae > Lactuca > Lactuca virosa. The sequence goes on from NC_136426.1 coordinate 148,848,734, forward strand.
AAACGTCTTGAGACCATTCTACGAACTTACTTCCACTCAGTACTAGGACTGTATCATAGGGATGTAGGTCAAACCTTCGTGAACATACTTCCAATCCGTATTAGGACTGCATCATAGGGATGTAGGTCAAACTTTTGAGAACATAGTCTTACTCTTTTCTTGAACGACCGAAGTACACCTAGGGTCAATCAGAATCGCTCACAAAATCCTTATCTTGCATGTTACAGAATCATGTCGTCATCAGGAACCAATCAATCGGGCAACGAAACCTCCGCTTTCCCTATGGACGCCGCTACTTTCCAAACCGTAATTACAACTACCATGATGGCTGCCGCGACAACTGTCCTTGCACACCGTAGCGCTATCAGCACAATCAATGCTGATGATGGGGTTGAAGTTTCCAATCGTGGTAGCCATCCAGGAAGTCGTCAAACGGTAACAGTCACAGGCTCTCAAAGCCGAAAAGCAGAGAACAAGAGACGAAAGCGTCAAGCCCAGAAAGAACGCAAGAAATCCCAAAGGCTGGTTATGCAACAGCAGCAAGTGGAAACCCCTGCCATCCCCGTACCGAGCAGACCATACGAGGGAAAACTCCCGAAGTGTGATAAGTGTAGTTTCCATCATCATGGGGCTTTCCATGAGATGCAATGTTGCAATTGCCTAAAAATAGGGCACCATGCTCGTAGCTGTGGAGCACCGGCACGACCCATCACTCAAGCCCCTGACATCAAAGTCAACCAGGCTTATGATGGTGGTGTTAAAACTAGACCCTATGAAAGGAAAATTTCAAAGTGGATGAACAAGGAGAACACTCGTGTCCACGTCACTCTAGCTCAACACATCACTCTCGCCACCAATGCAAGTACTACCCAGTCATGCCACCAATGCAGTGAAATAGGGCACTTCAAGAAGGATTACCCTATAGCAAAGAACTCTGGCGCAGATGGGAAGATTCTCAGGATCACAGCTGCAGGAGAACCTGCTCCGGAACCACGTTAATGTAACTTAGGCGTGTTGTTTTAACAGAATTATAAACTATCCAGAACTAGTGCAACTAGAGTCTTATCTTTTGTGGGATCCAATCGGTCTAAAGATGCTCGTGCTGCATATACTTGTCTTTTGTAGTATACCTTATTCGCAGCAATAGTCTTATAGTAAATCTAAAGTACTGTAACTCTGTTGATGATTGCACGGTTGTGTTTTGTCTGTAAATGTCTTATGTTCAAATCTAATGTTTTTAAGTTTTAGTATGATTCCGACATTATCATACGACTCGATTCAATTTGATCCTCACAAAAACAGCTTCATACGTACATCTCTTTATCAGTAAACGTCTTTTTAGCGAAACCGTCATTTCAGAACACCGAAGTACTCATGCATGGAGTACCTCATAGCTGAAGTACCACTCGTACAGTACATCAAGTTCAATCCAAAGATCCATACGGTTGATCTGTCGCTGAAGAATGTATACATAGGGGCGATATATAATCAAGGTTCTACAGGTTTAGAATTGATTATTCCCCTTTAACTTCTTTTTCCTCTATATGATGTGAGCTTAAAGAAGAATCAGTTATTTGACTATCTTTTCAATCTTAATTATATACGACTCGTATACACGAGATGGTGATCGTTGAACCAAGTATGGATTCTAAAATGAACTTCAGGACGGAGAACTGCCCAAGACTACGAGTAGTCGCATCCTCATGTGAACAAACTTAGAACCCAGTATGACTCATGTAAACAGATCGCCCTATAGTCTAAACACCTACGGAGATACAAGAACAGCCCGGACAACTTAGCGAACTACACAAAAATATAATTGGAAGACTAGGCTTTTCACCCTGGAGAACTCCGGTCTTACTCTTCCAGAGATCGACAGATTGCATCATATATGCCTCGACTATCGAGGGCTCCGTCCAGATTTTTCCATTAGAAATCGTTGTCTCTGCCTTGCATAGATGAATTGGTTGAGCAAACGCAAGGAAAGAATTACTTTCAGAAATGGACCTGAGATCCGAATATCACCAGTTTGAGTGTTAGGGAAGGATGTCCGAAAGACTACCTTCTGAACTCAATGCGGACACTTCAAGTCCGTAGTGATACCACTCGGATAGGACCAATACGCCCGAAGCATTCACGAGTTTAATGAATAGAGTCCGTCTTTCTTACTTGTATCAGTTCGTCATTCTCCATGTAACGACTTACTTATCTGCCCTCGTAGTAAAAAGGAACCCGTGGAAACAATACCCTCGGAGATACTTTTCGCAAAGTTCTCTGAACACGAGTTTTGGAATTTAAGAGTCAAAATTTCCTAAGACACACTATTAGTGATGTGGAAATTCTTGAGTACTCTGTCAATTTATCAAAACCATTGAGAATTTGTCGACATCAGGGACACCGACAGGAATTCGCCAAATTCTAGGTCTTACAGACCTACTGTCATCGTTCATCCAGAACTCATCGGAAGTCACAGAAACCTTTACGACTTTGACCCAGCAGGGGGTGGCCCTTGACTGGGAAGATAAACAAGAAAAAGAAACCTTGGAGATTCCAAGTGAGAGATCAAGTTCTTTAGGAAAACTCACTCTGGGAATGCTTAATACGCTTCGTAAAGCGTGGAAAGCTAAATCCAAGATAGTCAGGACCTCGGAGATTCTTACCAGAATCGGTCCTATATCTCACAGACTAAACCTACTCCACGAACTCAGTAACGTACATTTTACTCTTCGCGTCTCGATCTTGAAACCGTACCTTTCCGTTAGGACTCTCGTAAGCCCGCTCGACGATATTGAGATTAACAAGATCCTTGCCTTCGTATTAGAACCGTAGTAACCCTCGACCGAGTGGTCAAGCGGACGAAGCAGCGTCGCCTCCCTATAGTGAAGGTTCGTTGGGATACCAACCGAGGACCCGATTTCACCTAGGAGCTCGAGAACCAATTGATTAGGAGGTTTCCCACCTCTTGACTCGATCATTCATCCCTACTTCCTTACCTAAATTCTAATTTCGGAACGAAATTCCCTTTAACAGGGGGATGATGTGACAACCCGAAATTTCCATTCGATCAAACCCTAAAAGTCAACCACTTCTTATCATAAGTTAATGTCAATATTTCTTATTTTTAAGAAATTTAAAGTTCGTTTGATTATTTTAATATTATTTTTAAGCGAACGGGTGAAAGAAAGTGTCGTCTCGGGTTTTGAATTTTAAAAACTGCAAACACCTCGTGTCTTAGAAGTTCGCAGCCAAACTTTTAAGTTTGGGTCGAAAAATCATCCAAAAATGGTAAACTCATGCATAAGCATGATTTTACTCCCCAAGACTAGTCATTCTTGTGTTTACTCCCCAAACACCAAAAGAGTAAACTCCAAAATATCCTCTCAAGTATCATCCAAGTTTTTATTCGAAATCATGAATCTAGTAAGTGTTTCTAGCCCTTTCAAGTTAGTATATCACTTAATCTAGTGATTGTACATCCTTTAATCCATCCATTTTTGTGTTTTGATTAGTTTTTCCAAGAACACCAGGAACACACACTAGTGTTCTTGGACTTAAAGTTCATTTCAAGCTACCACAATGTAAGTACTTCTATCCTAGAGTCATTTTAAGCTGGCTATACATGTTTAGACCAAAGAAAAGTCCCAAGAACACCAAGATAAAGGTGTTCACGGTTTTGGGAGGTCCCAAAACTGTAAACACCAAGTGTAGGGCCAAAATGGTGTGTTAAGGTGCCTAGATGCTTCAGAATGCCTTAGGGACTTGCCTAGGTTCATCCTTGAAGAGTTTATCACACAAAAAGCACAAAAACCTTCCATTTTCATGTGTTCACGGTTTGGGGGTGTCCCAAAACCGTAAACACCCCAAAAGGTGTGTAAATGTCCCATAGTTGTTCATTAAGCCTAAATCTAACCTAGACTAGTGCCATGATTGAGCTAAGGACTTGAAAACCCCAAATACCATAAACTTAGGTGTTTAAGGTAGTAAACTCATGAAAAATGGTCCTTAGCCGTAAAATCCATTTAGGAGTGTTTTGATGCAACACAACACATCCTAAGGCTAATTCATGAAGTAGGAATGCTTGGAATAGCTTAGAAGACTCCAAATCAGCAAGTGGTCAAAAGGTTAGGAGTTTATGACCGTAAACTCAAGAGTTTATGACCGTAAACTCAAGGGGTGTTGGTCTTTAGGGAGTAAACTCATTTTAGGTGTGTTCCTTGAACCCCAAACATACTAGCCTTTCCCTACAACACTTAGATGCACTCCTTAGCACTTATAACACTTATACAAAGTGTTTGTCATGCCCTAGAGTGTCTTGACTTGTTTATTAGTTGTTTAAAGACTAATTGTTTATATACATATCCTCATATGTAATTAGGATCTTTGTGCGTGTCTAAGTCTTCACTTGACACCAAGCACTTATCCGACACTTGCATCCGATCCACTCGCAACAGGTGAGTTCATACCCCTTAATCAATGTTTAAAATGTTTTTACATACTTTATGGGGGGATACAAGTAGAATCATGCTACTTATTATATCAATCATATGTGATTAATAAGCAACATTCAAATGATTGGCTACTTATTAGCCGTTTTACCAAACAGTTTCCTTCAAATGTTTTTCATAAACACTTTATATGTTTAAAACTCCTTATTAAACTGTACATTTTGCTCTGTATGATTCATTCAAACTCATTTACAATTGTGTTTTAAACAAATGCTTCTTTATACTTAAACTGTTTTATCAAACCCATGCCTTTAAACCGTTTTATAGATTGACATCAAGTCGATCTTTTCTTAGATAATAATTATGTTCAAAGGTTTTACAAAACTTATTTTATGCTTTTATATTATCAATTTCATGCTTATATATGTATAGATATATAATAAATGTTTAAAAGACTTAGGAAGGCTATCCACCCTATTTCCTTTTCGCGCTTGAGATGTGGTCTGGTGGGACATCGGGTATCCGTCCGAACGTTCTTTAAATATTAGTTATATATCATATGTACATATATAGTTATAAAGGTCCTTCCAGTTCATCCAATGCCCTTGGGTAGCAAGGGTATACATCCATGTTCATACGTACCAGTTACATTACTAGCAAGCTACCATATGGGTAGTTTAGGAAGATACTAGAACTATTACTAGAACGTGATATCATACAATGAGTCAGTTCATTCATGAGTCAATACTTGTTAGATAGAGAGAACACATATTACAGCTAGTACACACAGTACATTACTATACATGCTAGATAGAGAGAGAACACACGTTACAGCTAGTACACACAGAACATTACAGTACATTTACATAGATACATCTACATGAGTACATTTACATGAATACGCTTACATACATACCCTTACATGACTACATTTACATAGATACATTTACATGAGTACACTTACACGTATTACTAGTACATTTTATATGTATAGATTCTGTTATATAATCCTCATTCTTATCTTTACCTTGTGATTTAATCACATAATCGACGAGATAGATTGGATTTAATATCCTAGCACCAAAGGATACTTGTGGGATTAACCATCCCTAGAATCTCTGTTAGCTACAGAGGTAAAAGCACATCTACAGATGTCAACGGTTGATACTATTACAGGTATACTTTAAGGGACTTACTATTCCTATACCCAGCTGTTCGCAACAGAGGTAAATGTACATCTACGGATGTCTTCAGTTAACATTGTTAGTTACCCTAGTACCAAAGGGTAATAGTAAGGCTACATTCAGAACAGTTAGGTCTTGGTAGAAGGCTACATTCAGAACAGTCGAGTCTTGGTAGAAGGCTACATTCAGAACAGTTAGGTCTTGGTAGAAGGCTACATTCAGAACAGTCGGATCTTGGTAGAAGGCTACGTTCAGAGCAGTTAGGTCTTGGTAGAAGGCTACATTTAGAACAGTCGCGTCTTGGTAGAAGGCTACGTTCAGAGCAGTTAGGTCTTGGTAGAAGGCTACATTCAGAACAGTCGGGTCTTGGTAGAAGGCTACGTTCAGAGCAGTTAGGTCTTGGTAGAAGGCTACATTCAGAATAGTTAGGTCTTGGTAGAAGACTCCCTTTTATAGTAGTAGAAATCATAGGGATTTCTAGGGTTTTTCAAACGTTTACATTTGTTCTACAAAACATTTTCATACTTACAGTTCATATACATTTTCAATACTTATAGTTCATATACATACAAATACTTACATACAAATTAAGACATTAAAATGCTTTTGATCTCACCATCTTTAAAGCTGATACTCTCTTTCAAAATAACTTGTATCCTCAGGTCAACGATAGACAGGTACCGATGCAAGGTTTAAAGAAGATGGAGCTCGATCAAGACTCATCTTTCATTTTGTTTATGCTATAGTGTCTATTATAATTTGACAGAACCCTATTTAAACATCTCATTTAGTTACCCTTCGTCCCATTTGCTTCCAGAAGACTCTCATAGCAACCCTAACTGTGTGATTAAAAATCTAAGGCCTTTTGAGTGATTTTGGTGCTTTTGTGATCCAAGAAAGGAAGAAAAAGCTTGAAGGAACAAGAAGAGGATAGAGGGATCCGAGTTTGAGCATCTTCCACAGTGCATTTGAGGTATAAAGCTTATACCTTTCTCATTATAATTATGGATCTATTCTTGAAGGAAGTTAGGGCTTCTAAGAGCCATTTTGGCAACCAACCATGATTGCAAGCATGGTTGAGGGCTAGAGTTTTGGATCCAGGGTTCTTGAGGGACCCTAAGGTAGAATGCAACTGTTTTAGAACCCATGAAAAGCCTCATGCATGTTGGGAGTTCCTTCTTGAGCCATTTGGGCTCCTTCTTCCATGCATGCACGTAAAGTATGTAACTTTATGTGCTAGATCGAGCCTAGGGGCTTGGATCTATCTTTTGGTCAAAGGTTGTACATCAGAAATCGAGGATTTAGGGTGTGGACGTTACCGACTCGGCGAGTCCGTTCTTGGGACTCGGCGAGTCCAAAACATAAAGTCCCATATCTGTTGAGGGTCTAAAGAATTCAACCGGGTGTTGGAGGGACTGTAGAAGGTCAGAAGGAGCGACCCAACGCTTTGGACTTAGCCTTAGACCTGGAATTCATGGGACTCGACGAGTGCTAGAACAGATTCGGCGAGTCCAAGGCAATCTCCTTAAGATTTAAGATGAACTCGATGAGTTGTTCATACAACTCGGCGAGTCGAGGTCAAGACTTGTTCATCAGATGAAGGTGAACTCGACGAGTTGTTCATACAACTCGGCGAGTTGGATGAAGGATCATTCGATGTTCTTATAGAAGAGGAACTCGTCGAGTCATCACCAAACTCGACGAGTCGACTCACGGATGAGGACGTGTAAAGGGATAGGGACTCGACGAGTTGACGGCCCAACTCTGCGAGTCGGGTCTACTTGAAGTTGACTTTGACTTGGACTTGGACTTGATTAGGGGTAAAATAGTCATTTTACCCTAAGAGTAGATGTCAGTTTCTGACTAAGTGTTTTGTGGGGATTGTAGCCGGAGGATTTCCGGAGCAGCAGCAGACATAGACTTCCCACACGGATTATCAGCAGCTACTTGTTCGAGGTGAGTTACCTTCCAGTAGCGGTGGGTCTACGGCCACAATGTTGGCCCGTCAGTAGGAGTTGTATGATTAGATGATTGTCTCCGTGATATTCATCTAGGTTGCTACTACCAGATATGTTTATGTGCTAGTATGATATGGTGCTATGTGCTAGGGACAGTAGGGGAGATAGTCCCCAGATTACCGGTCGATAGGGCCGAAGGGGTAGTCATACCCAACCATGCTAGATAGACTATGTGATATGTGTTATGTGGTAGTAGTAAGGGGTGAAATAGTCCCTAGTATCCGGTCGAGAGGACCAAAGGGGAGGCTAGCACGCAGATATGCTAGCCAGTATCCGGTCGAGAGGACCGAAGGGGAGGCCAGCACCCAGATATGCTAGCCAGTATCCGGTCGAGAGGACCGAAGGGGTAGGTCGAGCACCCAGATATGCCTGACAATATATGTATGTTATGTGATTATATGGTATGTGGTATTATGGGGGAACTCACTAAGCTTCGTGCTTATAGTTTTTAGTTTTGTTTCAGGTACCTCTTCAACAAAGGGGAAAGAGCCGGCACGGTAGCTGCACATCATACACACACACCTCCTATTCCGGTTTATGAGTTTTCCTTGGGATTGTACTCTTATATTATCACTATTTTATGATATGGAATTTCAAACATTATACGCGGTTTATGAAATGTTATGAATTGGCAATGTTTTCCTACAAACGTTCTAATTAAAGTAATTTACTAAACGAAATTTTTAGTCATGATTTTTGGCTCGTTACACCACTAGGTTCTGGTAGAAAAGAATGCCCTGATGCGCTCCATCCATGGCGGCTGTGCAAGAAGCTGGGGGTGAGTAGTGTGTAGACAATATGGATATTTAAAATTTTCAAAATGCTCCTATGATATATTTTAATCATTTAAGTTTGGGTTCCGAGTTATTTGGAAATGAGGTAGGCTTCTAGATTCATTTCCGTTATGATTACTCCCAAACACATGTTAGTCATATTTTGAATAAATATAGTTGATCAGGCTATATTTATCCCAAATATCACGACATAACTATTCAGGTTTAATCATAGTGTTCAATTTCCTCCAAAAGCTTTTAATGTTATTGTTTTAATGTATACTTAGGTATCCATTTATTCAGAGTGCTTTAGTCCCATTGTATTTATAGTTGCATATCATGTATAGTTTGACATGTCAGTTCACTATAAACAATGCTCTGATACCAACCTGTCACACCCTCGAACCAGACGGCGGAAACGTCTGAGGGCTCGTGTGACTATAAATTGAAATATCACCACAATGAGTATACATGAAACATAACACCATCATCACCAAACATTACATAGTACAACTGGTATTGTTTACATCAAGTACATTATTTTACATTACACATTGCAAACATAAATTGTATGATGATTGACATTTGCATAAAAGAAATCCCAAAATACTCTTGATGAGTCTTCAGCTTATCGATTACCTGAGAATACAAGTTATTTTGAAAATGGTCAACATATATATTGTTGGTGAGTTCATAAGCATGTTTGACTGAAAGATTTTGTATTGATTGTATAACCCAGAAAATCCAATATTTTCTGTAAATTGTATGAAAATGATGTAATGACCAAGTATAAATGTGTGATTTCCATTGTAAAAACATGTACAAGTAAGTAATTCAAAAATTCCCTTGTATTGTATCTATTGTAAGTAGAAGGTAATGAATAATAGTATTTCCCCAGAAAATCCAATATTTTCTGATTTGCAAAAGTGTTGTAGTCCTTGTATTATCGTATGAACTGTTTCGTATTATTATGATTTAAGCACTTTGATCCCCGTAATGTATCGGTAATAATGGATCTCTATGTGAGTCGTTATAACCATGCATGATAATGACTAATTTGCCTGTCTTGGCATTTTTCCAAACGCTGGTTTTGATCAAGGTTTTGTCACCCTAGATTGGCCTAGTCTATAGCGAACAGCTCAGGTGTGGGGGAGTTACCCCCGTATAGATCTATACACAAACTCTCGCTCTCCCTCCAGGAGACTCTGATTATAACTACAGGCTATGGCCATACACTTAATGGTGTCAACCGACAAGTCTCACTAGATCCCAATTATTGCCACATGAATATGTTTAATGTTATATGTATTTAGATTTACAAACACCAAATGATACTTGAATGTTAAAAGATACGACCCAACAAACATGAAAAAGGACAGTTGTGGCCCATTAGACATGCAAGTTATTTTCAGGCTTGATACTATGCAAATGGACACGTTAAAGCCCATTAAGCATATGATGAATTTTTCCAGGCTAAATTAGCATGTAAATGGGCCACTAAGGCCCAATAACATGTAAAGTTAATTACGGCCCATTAAGCATGTAATTGGGTCACTAAGGCCCAATAGACATGTAATGAATATATTGGGGCCAATAAACATTCAAATGGATCAGGAATGCCCAATAAGCATGTATGGCAAGTACTAGGCCTAATATGCGTACCATTGTTGTATTTCGTTTGTTTGTTATAGAATGGATTCTTATGGTTGAAAAGTTTACCCATAATTTTATAAAAGTCAAATGTTTGGTTATAACGATATTTTTAGTTTATAAAAAAAATATACCATTTTAACCCTTAAGTTAGAAATATTTATAAAAGTGAATTTATACTCAAAACAATGTAAATACTGAATGCATTCATGAGTCTCGTAAATCAAGCTTATTTTTATACTTCTGTGTGAGTCTTATAACCATGCTATTGACACAGACTGCCTGTAACAACATTCTTCAGGTGTTGTAATGTTATGACATTTGTCACCCCAGATCTGCCGGTCTAACTGTAGCTAACAGTTTAGGTGCGGGATTGTCAATCCCGTATAGATCTATACACAAGTATCACGCTCTCCCTCCAAGAGATTATGGTTTATAATACAGGACTTAAAATGCATACTTGAGAGTACGTTGAAGTTGAATGTCTCACAACACTTATAAATAGATTTACGAAAAGAAAGTTTTTATTTCACTTCAGATGAAAGTATTTTTTTTCAATATGTTTACGTAAGAATGTATGAATAACTTACAACTATACCCATTATATTTTTTCCGAAATTGTCTTCCATTTGGTGATAATGACTCGATGAAATACTAACTTTTCGTGTAAAGTAACATGTTGATATCGAGTAATAATAATATAGAAGTTGTATTTAAATCTATATAATGCGATACATTTTCTTGTATTGCACTTGTATTCCCCCTAAAACATGAAAAGACGAGAAAAGTAAGGGTATAAACTCACTTGTTTGGGTTGAAGAGAGTGAGACTAGAATCGAGCTGAACTTCAACTACCGAAAGCTGCGTCTTCGAGCTTCTCGGGAATCTCGGTAGCGTAGAACCTTCACCGGGGCTCGGGTATGGAACCGAGGGTGTCGGGATGGCCTCTAGAGCGCACAAGTGAGTGAAAGTGAAAGAGATTTTGAGAAAAGTGTGCCAAAACCCGGAGCTCATGCCCTCTATTTATAGGGTTGAAAGTGGGAGTACGCTGGGTGTAATATCAGAGTACGTTGGGCGTACTTCGGTTACGCTGGGCATACTTCGGTTATGCTGGGTGTTCGTATGCATCATGGCTTACGACTCGGGTCTATCTAAGCGTAGAGTCTGTTACCGATGGGACACGACGCTGAGCCTGAGTACGTTGGGCGTACTCTAAATTTATGTTGGGCATAATTCGTGTTTCAATCTTCTAAATTCCGTAACTTTCGCGTACAAGTTCCGGTTTTCGCGTTCTTTAGATACACGCGTAGGTGAGACTATGATCTACAACATTCATTTAGACTCCATCGGCTAGTTTTGACTTTATTTTAATATTATGTTTTTAGTAGGCCGGGACTGCTAAAGTCGGTTAAAAAATCATAACTTCTTTATCCGACGTCTGTTTTCATTTGTCTTTTTACCATCTTACTCCTGTTGTGGAGACCTTCAATTCTCATTTAGGTTGTGTTAGCTAAATATCGTTCGATCTTTAATTCGAGTTTTTAGCTCTCTACTACTGTTACGAAACTTAGAAAATTCGTAACTTCTTCATACGAGGTCCAATTTGGGCGATCTTTTTATGCACGTTCATGGTTTAATGAAATCTATGACTTTTGTTTAGATACCTAAGGCTAAAATGTATTTTATTGGAATTTCACTTTTTACGTTTAAAAATCTTTTACCGGGTGTGTCGTGAATATTTGAGTGGTCATAATCTTCTCATCATAACTCAGTTTTGAACGTTCTTTATGTTTTTGGAAACCTTGGCACGATATCTAACATTTGATGCATCCCAAATTTAGATTTTTGAACACTTTATTTTTGAGGTTAATTCCGTTGATTCCAATTAGTTCGTTGTATTTGACTTTTGAGTGTTACATTGATTTGAAGAAAAATATAGGGTTGTCACATCATCCCCCCGTTAGAGGGAATTTCGTCCCGAAATTTAATCTAAGACAGGGTTTACGTGTTAGGAAAGAGATGCGGATACTTTCTTTTCATCTGATCCTCACATTCCCAGGTGTATTTAGGTCCTCGCTTGGCGTTCCAGCGGACCTTTACAATAGGTATGTGGCTTTGTTTAGTTCTTTTAATTTCCCGATCCATGATCTCTACTGGTTCTTCTACGAATTGGAGATTCTCATTTATTGCAATTTCGTCCAGAGGGACGACGAGGGTCTCATCGGACAAGCACTTCTTTAGGTTTGATACGTGAAAGGTAGGGTGTACGTTGTGGAGTTCCTGAGGTAATCGAAGTTTGTAGGCCACCGGACCGATCCTGACATGGATCTCGAATGGTCCGATGTACCTTGGGTTCAGTTTCCCACGCTTTCCAAAACATATTAATCCTTTCCAGGGCGAGAGTTTTAGTAGGACACGGTCTCCAACCTGAAATTCCAAGGGTTTCCGTCTTTTATCCGCAAAACTCTTTTCTCTGTCCCTTGAAGCCTTCAGTCGTTCCCGGATCTAAACAATCTTCTCCATAGTTTCTCTTATGATTTATGGCCCAGTGAGAGTGTTTTCCGTTGCTTGCCCTCTTTCTACTTGTGTGTCACCCACTTCAGCCCAGCACAGAGGTGATCTTCACTTACGGACATAGAGGGCTTCACACGGGGCAGCCTTGATGCTAGTGTGGTAGCTATTGTTGTACGAAAACTAGACCAATGGTAAATGGGTGTCCCATGCCTTGCCAAAATCGATTACGCAAGCTCTAAGCATAGCTTCTAGGGTTTGTATGGTTCTCTCACTCTGGCCGTCGGTTTGTGGGTGATACGCGGTACTCATGTCTAGTCTTGTTCCTAGAGATCTTTGCAGCGACTGCCAGAACCTTGAGGTGAATCTACTATCTCGGTCCGAGATAATGGATATTGGCACACCATGAAATCGTACAATCTCTCTGAGGTATGTTCTAATTAGTTTCTCCAATTTATCCGTTTCTTTGATTGGTAGGAAGTGCGCGGATTTAGTTAATCTATCGACGATCACCCAGATGGTGTCGAGTCCGCTTGCTGTCTTGGGTAATTTGGTTATGAAATCCATGGTTATCCGCTCCCACTTCCATTCGGGTATTTCTGGTTGTTGTAACAATCCCAAGGGCTTTTGGTATTCCACCTTGACTTTGGCGCACGTCAGGCATTTGCTCACATAGGTAGCAATTTCGGCTTTCATGTTCAGCCACCAATACAGTTTCTTGAGATCCAAATACATCTTATTGGAGCCAGGATGTATGGAGTATCGTGTCTTACGGGCTTCGTTCATGACGAATTCTCTGAATCCGCCAAACTTCAATGTCCAAATCTGATTCATGAAGTAACGAACTCCATCATTCTTGACTTCAAGATTTTATCCATTCCCCTTAAGGCTTCCCCCATCACATTTTCGGATTTAAAGGCTTATATTTGGGCTTCCTTGATTTGCGTGGACAGGTGTGAATGGATCGTCATAGTTAGCGACTTCACTCGGTAGCCCGAGTATTCCTTTCGGCTGAGTGCATCAGCCACCACGTTAGCCTTTCTGAGATGATATTGAATTTCGCATTCGTAATCGCGTAGTAGCTCTACCCACTGTCTTTGTCTCATGTTGAGTTCCTTCTGGTTGAGGATATGCTGGAGGCTTTTATGATCGGTGAAGATTGTACATTTCGTGCCATAGAGATAGTGCCTCCATATCTTTAGAGCGAAAACGAATGCTCCTAGCTCGAGATCGTGCGTCGTGTAGTTTACTTTGTGCGTCTTTAGTTGTCTTGAGGCGTAGGCGATGACCTTCCCTCACTGCATTAGAACACACCCAAGTCCTTGGTTTGACGCATCACAATAGACCACGAAGTCTTCTGTTCCTTCTGATAGGGTTAAGATGGGTGCACTACATAAGGCTTGCTTTACTGTTTGAAATGCGATGTCTTGTTTTTCTCCCCAGTCGAAGGTCACATTTTCTGAGTTAGGGTGGTAAGCGGCTTAGCAATCTTCGAGAAGTTTTGTATGAACCTTCGGTAATACCCGATGAGTCCCAAGAATTGTCAGATTTCCGTTGAGGTCCTTGGAGTCATCCAATTCTCTATTGCTTTGATCTTGGAAGGATCCACGTGTATCCCCTCTTTGCCTACTACGTGACCTAGGAAATCTACTTTCCGAATCCAAAATTCGCACTTTGAAAATTTGGCGTATAGCTTCTCTGCCCTCAATGTTTCCAAAACTTGGCGGAGGTGTTGGCTGTGTTCTTCCTTGCTTCTTGAATAGATGAGTATATCATCTATGAACACGATCACAAATTTATCTAGGAAGGGACGACATACTCGGTTCATCAAGTCCATGAACACCGTTGGTGCATTTGTCAATCCAAAGGGCATCACTACAAACTCGTAGTGACCATAGCATGTTCGGAGTGTCGTTTTGGGAATGTCTCCTTCCAGCACTCACAGTTGGTGATAATCAGATCTTAGATCGATCTTTGAGAAGTAGCTTGCTCCTTGTAGTTGATCGAACAAATCGTCTATGCGCGGTAGGGGATATTGGTTCTTGATCGTGAGTTTCTTCAGTTCTCGGTAATCGATGCACATGCGAAAGGATCCGTCCTTCTTCTTTACGAATAGGACCGGTGCTCCCCATGGTGAGAAGCTCGGTCTGGTGAAGCCTTTGCTCAGCAGCTCGTTTAGTTCGCTGGACAGTTCCTACATCTCGGCTGGGGCTAGACGGTACGGCGATTTTGCTACTGGGGTAGCTCCGGGAATGAAGTCGATCCTGAACTCGACTTGGCGTTCTGGTGGGACTCGTGGAATATCTTCTGGGAAGACGTCTGGGAAGTTGCAGACTTCCAGAATGTCTTTAATGTCCTTCGATTCTCGTTTCTTGTCTACCACGTGGGCTAGAAAGGCATGATATTCTTTGCGAAGATATTTTTGTGCTTTGACGCATGAGATGATTTTTAAATTTGTACTGGGTTTGTCACCATAAATGACAAGAGTTTCGCCGTTTGGCAGATTGAGGTGAACGGCCCTTTCGTGACAAAGTATATCAGCATGGTGAAGGCTTAACCAATCCATACCGATGATGACATCAAAACTTCTTATTGAAATTGGCATAAGATCGATTTGAAACAAGTGCTTGTTTAAATTTAATGTACATCCTATGTGCATATCGCTTGCGCGTTCCGTTTTACTGTTTTTCATTTCTACAATGAATATTTTATTGAGTGGTTGGGGTTTTTGATTAAGTAGGTGTTTGAATTTATGACTCACAAAACTTTTCTCCGCACCGCAGTCAAAGAGTATGCATGCATAAATGTTGTCGAGGAGAAACGTACACGTAACCAATGTGGGGTCAGCTATTGCTTCATTCTGCCCTATCGCTAGCACTCTTCCTACACCGCCAGTATTCTTTGCCTTAGGACAATCCCTCTTGAAGTGCCCAGTTTCAACACACCCATCACATGCCTGGCTTACTCCAGAACCAGAAACTTGGGTGATTGGTCACGCCGGTGCCTTACAGAAACGGGCAGTGTGCCCTTTCCTGTCGCAGTTTTTACAGTGCATTTCTCAGCAATTACCGTGCTGATGGTAATTGCATTTGTTGCACTTTGGCAGGTTCCCAGCATATTGCTTCATTGGCGTAGGGGTAATGGGAATTGTAGCGGGGGAAGTAGCGGCATGGACCGCCGCCATTTGTTTCTTTGAAGGTTCTTGTGAAGTTTGACCTTTTCTCTTGTTCCAGAACTTATTCTTGCTGTTGTTGTTGGCATTGTTGTTGTTGTTGTTGCTTCCTTTGGTTGGTTTGGCGACGACGGTTGTGACACTTTGACAGACCCCATGGTCAACGAGAGATTGCGCCAATTCCTTGGCGCTGTCGAACGTTGTGGGTTTGGAGGCTAGCACACTTCCTTGAAGCTGGGGTGATAGTCCCCAGATATACCTCTCCACCTTTTGGCTTTCCAGAATCATCATTCCTGGGCAAAGTATTATCAAGTGACTGAATCTATTTGTATAGCCGACGATGTCCGAGCCTATCATCGTAAGGCCCCACAGCTCCTGTTCGAGCTTCTGAATCTCGCCTCTTGGGCAGTACTCCCTTAGTAGCATTCGTTTCAGTTTTTCCCAACCCATGGAGTTTTCCACTACCAGGGTTAGTGACTTAACGTGGCCGTTCCACCACGTTAGGGCTCGTTCGGAGAAAGTACATGCGGCAAATTTTACTTTGCTTTCTTCGGGGCACGCGCATATTTCTAACACAGCCTCCGTTTTCTCTATCCATTGGGATAGAGCCATCACTCCAAACCAGTCCCATTAAAGGGAATGGGTTTGCCGTTGGTGAAGTCTTTGTAAGTACATTCCCCGGAACGGCCTAGGCGTTGGCCATTTGTAAAGCTATTTATTCCTCCTCCTAACCCGTTGTTACTCATTTGTGCCATCGCTGCGATTATAGCGGCTGTTACAGCAGCTTGGAACATAGCTGCATCCATAGTTGGAGGGGGTGGTGGAGGTGGTGTTGGAGCTGTGATTCTCCGTGATGATCTACGAGGAGGCATGTTTTGGTAGAGAAATAACAGTGAAGTCTATAAGTTTTTAATGATTTGGCAATCGTGCACTAGAGGGTTAGTTATATCTGTAATTTGTTTTGACTTTAGTTAATGGTTTCAAAGTAGATATAACAATTTAGATAATCCGATGAATTTTGTGAGGTATGTAAAGAAATACTTCATATATATATATATATATATATATATATATATATATATATATATATATATATATATATATATATATATATATGTCAAACACACGGTGCGTTACATTTTTCTTTGTGGTTAGGAAAATTTGACCTATCTAAAGGTCTCCGATTACAAGTTCAAAGAAGGTAAAAACTTTATCCGAGGTCCTATTCTATATCAAAATTGTTGGAGTTGGGCAAGTCCTACTTGTGGCGTGTTGTGCGTTTGGAGCTAGACTCTGTATCCGATTGTTTGACTCCCATTAAACGCCTCTCAAAGACCGCTTGTTGTTCCTTCATCTCTCTTATTTCTGCAAGTGCTGCCTCCATTTGGCTTTGAAGCGTCCCTGTGTGGAGTTGGGTATCTTCGTGTAGTCCATCCAGTCGACGGATGTTTGTGGCGTTACCCTATGCAGCAGCATTGATCTCACGAATTCGAGCCGCTTGAATTCCCGACTGCTAAGTCTGGTTGGCTATTTTTCCCACAAGGACAGGAAGCGTTCGGTTGGCTAAACCTCCACCACTGACGTCGTAGAACTCCCGACACATGCCAAAGGGAGGGCGTACACCTAGTTGCCGGCTCCAATGGTGGAGATGGCTTCCCCACATGGGAGTGGGACCTTGGTAGCCCATCCTAATTGCAGGAGGACGGGGAGCCTGTGGGTTGATTATGTATGGATCAGAGTCTGTTCCATCCGTACTTTCCTCTTCCTCCTACATAGGATCCTCTTCCTCTTCGACTCCCTCTTCGATTTCCGTTGGGTCTTTGTCACACCCCAAAACCGGTACGGTGGAAACGTTCTGGGGTGGATGACGTCATGTCAAGTATCATAACACATGCAGTATAGTAATCCAAGTACAACAACCATTGCATTAATAGTAATAGTTTTACATAAGTTTACATTTCACAGAAACATCAAAGTAATACAGAAACTAGTATAGATGCAGCTCGGTACTAAACTGTCTTCAACAAAAGCTCCTGATATGTACCTGTCTATTGCTGACCTGAGAATACAAGTTATTTTGAAAGCGAGTATCAGCATTTTTTATAAATATTGGTGAGTTCATAAGTATTTAGTGTCATTTGTGTAAGTAATCATTTTATTCAGAATAACTTAATAAAAAGTAGTAGTTTAGAATCTACGGTGTATTAGCGTTCTTTCCAGAAAATCCTATATTTTCTATTTAAAAGCAGTCTTCTACCAAGACTCGACAGTGTTATGTTTTAAAGAGAGATTTTCCCTAAAATACTATCATTACCAAAATACGGTATTTGACGTTAAAGAAAGTAGGAGAATATTAATAGTAAAAACATTAAGGAAAATAACACATGCCTCAGCAGTCAATACTGCTGACTAAGGCAAAAGAAATCATAGACTCCAGGAGAATATCAAATGAATGATACGCCTGGCTCAGTCTAACATAAGGAAACACAGACCCCAGACGTATCAAAAGTACGATACGGCTAGCAAGGTCTAAAACAAAGAGTGATCCTAAGAGTGTTGATTCAAAAATACAGTGTAAATTCTCGTTACCTTAAGGCCATGAATTATAAGGTAAACATGGAGATACTCGTAACCATACTGATCGACACTAGAGTACTTGACGCCCTGCAAGCATCGAATAAATGTGACATTTGTCACCCCTTGGCTTGGTAGGCCGTGGACTGTAGCTAGTAGTCAGGGTGCGGGAGTGTCACTCCCGTATAGATCTATACACACAATGCCCGCTCTCCCTACAGGAGACTCTGGTTACCAACTCGACAACGGGGAGATCCGTGTCTTGAGGATGCATCTCGGATCCTAAATTCTATTAGAGGTGCTGGAGAAATGATATAGACTCGCGTGTGAACTGACTCCTGTGGAATTCTCGTACTAGAAATAGTGAATAGAACCTCCTAACTGTTCCTATAATAGTTACTAGTGTCTCTGATCTATGATTGATGAACGGAAGTATGCTCTTGCTACCCAAGGCGACGTAATGGTCAAGAGCGAGAGAGAGAGAGAGAGAGAGAGAGAGAGCTTTTATGTCCATATATGTATTCATGATATATAACTAATGTTTAATCGACCTTCGGACGGATATCCGATACCCACCAGACCACATCCCAACGAGGAAAAGGAGGAAATAGGGCAAACTAGCCTTCCTAAGTCCTTTAAACATTATTTATATAACTATACAAGTACAGGCATGCATTTACCGACGTAGTAGCATTTAAAGACGTGGAAACATCTAATGAAGTAGAAGCATAACGAAGTAGAAGTGTTTAAACATAGAAGAAAACCTTGACGAAAACTTTAGAAAAACTTTATACTTAAGAAAATCATGACTTGATATCCCTTTGTTAAATAATTTTGAAGACCTTTAGAAATCGTTGAAAATCTTTCATAAACAAGTTTTGAACATAACTTGGATAAAACAATATAAGTAAAGAAAAGCCTTTGTTTCAATTACTGCTGTAACTGGTTCCGAAGTAAAACATATAGCGCGAGAGTCAATTTGAGAAATGATTTAAACAAGTAAAGACGTTTTGGAAAACCATTTATAATACCATGCTTGGTAAAAACAGCCGACAGTGTAATAAATCCTTATGCATGCGGGTTATCAATCACATATGATTGGTATGATAACTAGCATGTTTTAACTTGCATCCCCCCCCCCCCATAAAAGCATGTAAAAACATTTAAAAGGTTAATTCAAGGGTATGAACTCACCTGTTGTAAGTGGATCGGGCGGAGGTGCCGGTTGGGTGCTCGGTGTCAAGTAAAGACTTGAACATGCTTAGTGACCTATTAAAATATGATGACATATGTTTACATACAATTAGTAATCATAATACTAATTAAACACGTATACGCATCCTAATGAGCGGAAATCACTTTGGTCAAGTGCTAGGAGTGTCCCGGGTAACATCTAAGGGGGTGTATGGCCTAGTTAGGGAGTTTACTCTTCAAGAGTAAACTCTTTATAGAGTTTACAGCCCTAAGACCTTATCCCCATGAGTTTACGGCCGTAAACTCATGGGTGGTGTGTTCTTCGTTGCATTAAGGTCTTATAACACTTGTGGAATTAGGCTAGGTTCAATTCTAGGGTATAGAAAGTGCTTTAGGCTCCAAATGGTCCATTTTAGGGGGTTTACGGTTCATGACCACTCCTTGTGGAGTTTATGGCCGTAAACGCATGAGTTTACGGTCGTAAACTCATCTTTGCCCAATTCTTTTGTTTTTTGGTGGTTCTAACTCATGCATGCAAGGTTCTAGTCACTTATGTGAGCATAGGAAGGTGTTAAAAGCACTTAAACACCTTGGAATAGTGTTTACGGTCTATGAAGATGTTCTTGGGGAGTTTACTACCTTAAACACATGAGTTTACGGAAGTAAACTCATGTTAGTCCATGAATCATGTTTTTGGTGCATCAAACGAAGGATTACTAGGCTCTAGGCACTCATGGAAGCTTTTGGAGGTGTTTGAGGGGTAGTTTAACACCCAAAAAGGTGTTTATGGTCCATGGAGATGGGTTTACGGTCTAAGGATGTTCTTAGACCGTAAACTCATGTTTACTCCCCATTTGATCCGATTTTGGTGTTCTAAGTCCTTTAATGTAAGCCTCTAAGTCATTGTTAAGCATTAGAAGTGTTTGGGAGGGTTTTTGGGCATCAAAACCCACTTCCAAGGGGTTTACGGTTTTGGGATGCTCCCAAGACCGTAAACTCATGTTCTTGGGGTTTTTGGATGATTAAGCCACGAATTTGTAAGCTAGATAAGATAAAGAACGAGCTAGGAAGGTTAACTTACCGATTTGAAGCTCGAAGGGGCGATTTTTGACCAAAACCATATTTGTAGAGAGAGAAAGTAGAGAGAGAGTGTGTCTAAGGTGGGAAAAAATGTGGGAATGAATCCCACTCAATCCTTATATAGGGTGCAGTTTATGGCCTAGTTGGGGTTCACCTAACACCAACCGCGAACGGGGTTTTTTTTTTTTTTCACGACTACCGTTAAACACGACAACATTTTAAAATTATACCACCTTAATTTTGGTTCGCTTGACGAGTATTTTTAAAATATTCCAACGGGTTTAAATCCGATAAAAAATATTTTTTGGATAAATTTGGCTAAGTTTTGGACGTAATTAATTTCGACGTTAAAACTAACGGAAATTTTTGGGTTGTCACAGTCTTCTTCCGGATCTTCATCTATCCATCCACAGTTACCTCGGTTCGGGTAGTAGGGGTCTCCCGGTATATGGAATCCGGCCATTTTGTCTGTACTAGAATAGAGGTATGAGGATTTTATGAGAGAAGAAATTTTTATTCGACGGCATCCTAAGTCTAACCAAATTTTGAGGTGTGCATGATTGTTATTGTCCTTTTTTTTTTAATAAAATACTCCTATAGTATTTCGAATTTGCAAGTTTAGTACTTTTATTTGGTAAGTTTTTGACTCGTTGTCCACTACGACCATTCCTCGACGTACGTTGGTCAAATCCAGGATAAATATAGTTGATCAGGCTATATTTATTCTCGATTTGATTACATACCCCGAGGCCCAGTCGTAGTATTGCAACTTGCCTTAATACTTTTTAGAAAACTTTGCTATGATACGAGACCGATGCATGCGTGTAAAAATGTATTCAAAAAAAAAATTTGTTTGTGAAAACGTTTTGGCAGAGGGTTTTTGGTCCCTTTTTGCATTTATAGTTTGTATATCTTATGTGGTTCGATATACTCAGTTCACTATAAACAATGCTCTGATACCAATCTGTCACACCCCCAAACCAGAATGGCAGAAACATTCGGGGGTGGGTGACTTCACGTAGTACCATAACAATTGAATATCGTAAAGAAAGTAGCATAACCACCATATATATAAAAAAACGTACATTGTTGCGTAATACATGTTTCCAAAAGAATATTACAAATATGATGATTTAAAATGTTTAATAATAGACGCCTTAGCGTTCCTTCTTCAAAAGCTGGTGGTTACCTGTATTACTGATTCCTTGATAAATACAAGTAGTTTCGAAAAAGTGTCAACAATAAAGTTGGTGAGTTCATAAGTGTTTTTGTACTGAAAAAGTATGTCTCTTTTAGAAGAAAATAGATGGACGTAGTTTCCAGAAAATCCAATATTTTCCATATATAGTTTAAAAAAAATCTCAAAAGTTGGAGGGCATTAGTATCTTTCATACCTAAATGATAAAAGTGAATTTATACTCAAAACAATGTAAATACTGAATGCATTCATGAGTCTCGTAAATCAAGCTTATTTTTATACTTCTATGTGAGTCTTATAACCATGCTATTGACACAGACTGCCTGTAACAACATTCTTCAGGTGTTGTAATGTTATGACATTTGTCACCCCAGACCTGCCAGTCTAACTGTAGCTAACAGTTTAGGTGCGGGATTGTCAATCATGTATAGATCTATACACAAGTATCACGCTCTCCCTCCAAGAGATTATGATTTATAATATAGGACTTAAAATGCATACTTGAGAGTACGTTGAAGTTGAATGTCTCACAACACTTATAAATAGATTTACAAAAAGAAAGTCTTTATTTCACTTTAGATGAAGGTATTTCGTTTTTCAAGATGTTTACGTAAGAATGTATGAATAACTCACAACTATACCCATTATAGTTTTTCCGAAATTGTGTTCCATTTGGTGATAATGACTCGATAAAATACTAACTTTTCGTGTAAAGTAAGATGTTGATATCGAGTAATAATAATATAGAAGTTGTATTTAAATCTATATAAAGCGATATGTTTTCTTATATTGCACTTGTATCCCCCCCCCCCCTAAAACATGAAAAGACGAGAAAAGTAGGGGTATGAACTCACTTGTTTGGTTTGAAGAGAGTGAGACTAGAATCGAGCAGAACTTCAACTGCAGAAAGCTGCGTCTTCGAGCTTCTCGGGGATCTCGGTAGCGTAGAACCTTCTTCGGGGCTCGGTTATGGAACCGAGGGTGTCGGGATGGCCTCTGGAGCTCACAAGTGAGTGAAAGTGAGAGAGAGTTTGAGAAAAGTGTGCCAAAACCCGGAGCTCATTCCCTTTATTTATAGGGTTGAAAGTGGGAGTACGCTAGGCGTAATATCGGAGTATGCTGGGCGTACTCGTTATGCTGGGCGTACTTCAGTTATGCTGGGCGTTCATATGCGTCATGGCTTACGACTCGGGTCTAGCTAAGCGTAGAGTCTGCTAGCCGATGGGACTCGACACTGAGCTTGAGTACGCTGGGCGTACTCTAAATTTACATTGGGCGTAATTCTTGTTTCAACCTTCTAAATTCCGTAACTTTCGCGTAAGAGCTCCGTTTTTTGCGTTCTTTATATCCACGCGTAGGTGAGACTATTCTCTACAACTTTCATTTAGACTCCATCGGCTAGTTTTGACTTTATTTTTAATATTATGTTTTTAGTAGGCCGGGACTGCTAAAGTCCGTTAAAAAAATCATAACTTCTTTATCCGACGTCTGTTTTCGTCTGTCTTTTTACCATCTTACTCCTGTAGTGGACACCTTCAATTCTCGTTTAGGTTGCTTTAGCTAAATATCGTTCGATCTTTAATTCGAGTTTTTAGCTCTCTACTGCTGTTACGAAACTTAAAAAATTTGTAACTTCTTCATACGAGGTTCAATTTGGGCGATCTTTTTATGCACGTTCATGGTTTAACAAAATCTATGACTTTTGTTTAGATACCTAAGGCTAAAATGCGTTTTATTGGAATTTCACTTTTTACGTTTAAAAATGTTTTACCGGGTGTGTCGTGAATATTTAAGTGGTCATAATCTTCTCATTATAACTTGGTTTTGAACATTCTTTATGTTTTTGGAAACCTTGGCACGGTATCTAACATTTGATGCATCCCAAATTTAGATTTTTGAACACTTAATTTTTGAGGTTAATTCCGTTGATTCTGATTAGTTCGTTGTATTTGACTTTTGAGTGTTACATTGATTTGAAGAAAAATATAGGGTTGTCGCAAGCAGTTACTTTTATTTCAATGTTATGTTTGCTTGTTGTTCGTTTTGTAGTTGTAGATCTTTTATTTTGTTGTCCAAAACATGAAATGAGGATTGGAATATGTGATTACTGATTCGGAAGGTATTCTTCTATTCCTTGTTGATTTTCTTGTTAATTCTTTTTTTTGTATGACAAATTTCTTTTTAGTTAATTGGATTAATACTGCTACTTCTATTTTTTTCTTCATATTTTTGCTTGCCTCAAGATTGGCTGGTGGAGTGGTGTGGCTCGTTCTAATGCTGAATAAAAAAAGGGATAATATTTGATATTATGGTGTTGCTATTTCCTCACTTCAGAACTTATATCACAGTTTTTGTATTGTTTTTTTTATGGTTTAGAAAAAACCAAGGGCATATTAGTTTATGTTACATCAGTCGAAGAATGATCATAAAAGTTAGTCTTTTGATTTTTTGCCTAAAAGAAGGTTTTGTTCTTTTGTATGTATCGTATCTAAATGAAAATATTACTTGTTATGTTCTATAGTTTCTTTTGTTGAAGTTGGAAAATGGTGCTAATAGACTTCATAGGAATTATTATATTGATATTTTCTTTTTCTATGAACACATATCGTTGTATTCTCCCTTAAATCCTGACTGGTTTCAACAACTTGGAGCTTAATTTGCTTTACAAAAGGAAATTTTTTTTATTCCAAAAGCAACTTGGATAATTAATTGTAGGAATTTTTAGTTGTCATTATGAATGTAATATAACCTTTGTGAGTTGATTAATTTTTGAATTGTTCTTTGTATATGTTTGTTTTCTACAATAAGCTCTCGTTGGAGATGGGTGGCAGTTACCAAATGTTCAAATAGCTACTCTTTATATGCTTGATATTTTTGCCGAAGCAAACCAAGATAAGGATCTAATATTTATTTTTCCATAGTTCCATTCTTTATATTCATCTTATTAGTTGCTTTTTTTTTTGCTTCGGAAACTGTATTGTACCTGTTCTATTTTTCATTGTACGATACAAATACGGGGCATTAATAATTTTTTCGCCCTGGGGATTGAAAACCTATGGACCGGCCCTGTATATGTAGTTGAGAATATCTCTACCTTGGGAAGGAAGGTATATCTTCTGGTACACTTGTCTTTGGAAGGAGTATATATGTGAAAACTGTTCATTGGGAAGCACCATAACATTGTACCTTTTGTCTTGGGATGGAGAAACCTGGTTAGCTGAGGCCAAACTTGAATGGCCGAGGCCAAACCTGATCGGTTGAGGCTAAACCTGATCGATTGAGGCTAAACCTGAAAGACCGAGGCTGAACCTGATTGGTTGAGGACGAACCTGAATGGCCAAGGCCGAAACTGATTAGCTAAGGACAAACCTGAATGGCCGAGGTCAAACCTGATTGGCTTAGGAAGAACCTGGTCGAGGCCGAACCTGATTGGTTGAACCATATTTGGCCAAATAATGTATGCCCAAACTTGGAAAAAGGCCTAATTAGATATATGCATCATCATGCAGCACCCTAGTGCAAGCCAAAAAACGTCCAAGATGACAACAACGATTCCAAGGATGACGAAACTCCAATCTTCACTAAAAAACTTCTATCTTCAATATCTTGCACTACAACTTTCATAAACTTGTTTTTGACATTTTTTACATAGTCTTTCCTCATTTTTTACTCTAAATAAAATCATACACATATCATTGAGTACGCCTATTCTTCACATACATTACGTCAGTTATACTTACAAAAACAAAGAATAAAATCAAGTAAAATTGATCGATTATTAATCACCAACACCAACATCAACATGATCTTGCTAGACCATGCTTCTTTCATCCTCCATGTTGGTGATTTTAGTGTCACCATGTCATTTTATGTAACTGGAACTAACATGTGAGCTAAGGGACTTCATAATTTGTACTTTAATATATCAAGTCCAGGGGCGAGGGGCAGCACCCTAAAAAGTCCCCGAATTTTACATATGAGAGCATAGTACGAAAATCGAATTCTTGAGGGTGGTTATGGTAAAACTGAGGAAATTCAACAATATGGAAAACCTTGATTTCCTCGTCAAATTCCGGATTTCCCTGACTTGCTTTCAAAGGAACCCATGATGGCCAACCCTAAGTGGCAAACTCTAATCTCGTTTATTATATAAACGACTATTCTCTTTGAGAAGCGAGATACAATGATTAACTCTCTTTTCTTCGCAAGAACATAGAATCCTTCTAGCAATTTGGCTTGTCCTCTTGGATTATCCTAGGCTAAATTTCTTGCAACCCAATCATAGGGTAGAAATATCAGTTCGGAAAGTGTTAACACGATCCAAAGGGTATCCAAATCTCCACCATAAACCCTAATACCTCCAACACTCCGAACATCTTAAGATTCCATAGGACGTCATGTGGATATAACAAAAGAACAACAAGGGCTAGAAGTAAAACTATAAAATCTTGAAATTCCTTTTGGAGGCCACATAGTGACATGGTGTAACGAGTCTCTTCTGGTAACAAATTTGGAAAAAAAAAATAAGTATGCTTTCAATGTAATCACAGACGGAGGTTCTAGTATAAGATAATGGCAAGCCGTAACCGATCCGAGAGAACTTTCTCTCCCTCTAAATTCACAAATTCCTTCATCTCGGTTCTCTCTAGCTCTCGGCATACCCTCCCTCTCTTGTTAGGGTTATGGTTCTTGCCATCAAGGAAAATAAGGATCAAGTCATCTTGCTTAGATCACTATCTTGGGGTGCTATTACAAGAGATGGGCTGCTATTTTGGACCATCGAATCATCCAAGTCACATCATGACATCAATGAAAGGTAATCCTTATGATCATCACTTTTAGTTTAGTTCTTGTTGCTTGAAATATAATGAACTTGTGATCCTCTTGTATTACGGTTTTGTTATGCTTCCGTTGCGTTTCTTTTATTTTAAAGAACCACTATAATCGAACACATACTACGGACCCCACGAAAATGCACAACTATACTAACATGTCCCTTTATCGTGTTGCTTTGATACCACTTGTCACATGTCACAGACTAAAGTTTTGACACTACTTCTTGCCCATTTAGTCTCACAAGGTCCTTCATAAAACCCCGAGACCAACCCTCCCAGATTCCATGTGCTAACTGACTCATCAGGGAAGCGAAACTAGTCACCGACCAATTGTGTCTAACCTGCTACGATCCACTTCATTATCAAGCTTTTCGGCGACTCGGACAGACAAAAATAACTAGACTAACAACGTCCATGGTGTATGGCGCCCTTTTTAATCCAATAAAAAACTAGTCCTATGACATGATCTTTGTCTTCATGGTCAACACGCTCACAAAATAATTGGCATGTGACAAAGTAGAGTTGATACTTGATAGCAAAACTAACTTTCTTGTATAGTCGATAAAATTTCCTTATGTTTAGGGGTGACGATTCTTGACACGACATGCGACACGCCAAACATTGAGTTTTCTTGACCAGTAAACCCTCTAATCCATTTCTTTTACCAGTTATTAGATAAAAAAATGTTACATAAATGAGATAGTAATGACTAATAAGTAAATATGTGATATTTTGACTTTTTCTCATGACCCACAAGCTTAAATCCCACACACAAACCCGAATATAACTTACGAACCCAACTCTGAACCCAAGACAAGCAGCTCCAATCTTCTTCCAATAACAAGCTTTTCAACACTTTTGTCATTGCTCATTTGACAACCGATTCGAAAAACACATCTATCCGTGCCATGACAAGCAGCTCGAATCTTCTTCCCTTAATTGCAAGAAACAAAATGTCTTATGGAAGCGTCTCACCTATTCGAGGTCTTCGATTGATTCTTATTGTATCTCCTTGTTCCCAGATCTGCAATTTGACTCTTCCTACAACTAACCGAACCAAATTCCAATTGTTTTTATCATTGATTGCATATTAGTCTCCAAGGAATCGATTTTGATTGAAAGATACTCATTGTGCTTTCTAATTCCTCCATACGGTTTGCTACTGAACCTGTTCCTGTGGGATATCACAATGCTTTGATACAATTGATAAGTATGGATAGAATCATAGAAAGTGAGAAGAATAACAGAGAAATTGAGGAGAAAATAGCATAATAGTGAATGATTTCCAACTAATTGAGAGGTTGGGCACTCCAGGTACAGAACATGATTTCAAGAATGCCCTAGTTCTAACCTCTTACTACTCTATTTGTAATGGATCACCAACGTAAGTGACAACTACTTTCCTCCTCGAACAACTAACTGAGCCCTAAACAACTTAACAAATTTGTTTTTGACTTTTCCAATGCCATCTACAATGTTTAACTTCAGGCTCTGATTTGAGTTTGACTAGCTGAATAATTTGATTTTTTCTTTCTTGCATACTTCTTTAGTATAGGATGATTCCTAACCATTTTCACCTTCGATGACATGGCTATGGTTTCTGGAAATTTTTTAAGCTTATCGCAGTGGCTCAGATCAATGTGGACAAGTTTATCACATTTCTCAATCGATTCACAAATCTTAAGCAAGCTACCACATTTATTAAGCATCAACCTCTCAAGTGCAGGGAAATCTTCGAAGCCAACCACACTACAAAGCATATCACAGAAACTTAAATTAAGAATCTTAAGTGACCCAAGCAACTTTTTGTCTTTTGAGCATGATCCAGTCAACTGCTAAAATGAAGATAAATTAGTTTAATAGCTAGCAGTGAATTTCATCAACTCAACATGTATGAATGATACATGGATATAAGTTACCCTTTGCCTCTTCTGAGGTTGTGAATCACAATAAGAAACACCAAATGATGTGATATTGCTATATGACATGTCGAGAGCAACAAGATACTTCATCGGTAAGTTTGAAGGTATATAGTCCAAAGGAAACACATGCATACACAACCATCTTAATTGTTTTGGAAAGTTCTCGTAAGACCCATTCATTTGCACACAATTGAGTTGTAGTAGCTTCAACTCATCCATCTTCCTCAAAGCTTCTGTTTCAAGTGGCTCATTGATCTCAAGTCTTCTTATGTCAAGGCTGAGGCCCAGAACCTTTCTCGTACCCTAAGAAAAAACATATGCAAGGAAATTTTACATACATGTATATAGACAATACAAAATACTTTGAATAAGTATACATGGTGACTTACCTTTTTTTCTTTCAACACTTTGAATGACTCCTCATGACACCATAACCGACTTCGCTTCCATGCCTTGTCAGGTGATTCTTGACGTACTATGTGTCTTCCCATTTCTTGAAGCAACTGATGCATCACTAATTCGTTATTCCATCCAACACTAAGAAGGCAATTGTCCATGAGATCAGTGATCCCAGAGTTTGCTCTTATTTTACATGCCTTTAATATTGTTTCAGTATAAACTCTATCTGTTCCGACAAAAAAACAAGCAATATGCTTGAACAATTCCTTATCATTGTCCGATGGCAAAGAGTCAAAGCTCTTCCTCAATTCATTCTCTACAGGGTCTTTCCCTAGCCCTTCTATGCGATCTTCCCAATAAGCCACATCTTGTCTGTTATACAAAGACATGCCCAAAACTTCAAGAGTTAATCGATGTCCTCTGCAATAATTCACAAACTTTTCTGACATCTCTCCATAACCTTTCTTCGGATCCTTGGACTTGAACGCATGAGAACAAAAAAGTTCTAGTGCTTCGGTGTCATCTAAGCCTTCAAGCTTGTGCTTTTCATGTGTGGGTTTAACTTCCGTCTTGAATAAGTCACAACTCTCTGTCAACCATGTATTCCTTGTCGTTATTATGATTTTGCTTCCTTGATAAAACCCTTTTCTTCCAAGTAATGCATTTAACTGATCCAGAGTATTAATATCATCAAGAACAAGGAACACCTTTTCGTTTGCTACTATATTCTCTATCTTTGAAGTGTATTTGGAAACATCATAATCTTGAGTTGAACTTCCTTTTGAAATGCAACCATAGAGTTCTGCTGCTATATCACGCAACCCATACAATTTGTCATCGCATCTCCTATCGATGTCTTTAATAAAGCTGCTTGTGACAAATTCATAACAATGTAACCCATGGACATATTGGGCTAAAGATGTCTTCCCAATCCCACGCATACCAAAAATAGTGAGTACGTCTCCCCTATCTGAGGGTTCTTTTTTCAGCCATGATGTAACAAAATTAATGGAATCTTTCATCCCAATAGGTTCTGGCAATGCACTTCTAGAGGGTACATGTAATCTGTAGTTGAGGTCATCAACAATCTTTTTAATGAACACCGTCTCATACCTGAAATTTGAATGTAATAAAAGCTACAAAACACACTCCAGAAAACTAACAAACCAAATCAGAGATATAATGTATTGAAACTATATTATACTAAGCTCTCCAGTCTCCACATAAAAAATACATCATATTTGCACTTCTCACACTACAAGTATCTAATGTGTAACACCATATTTCATTTTGTTTCTAGAAGACCATCAAACTCAACTATTTACAAGTAAGAGCAAATTGTTTGTTGAAAAATAAAAGGTGCTATCCCCACCGCACCTTGCGGTGGGGATACAACGTACACCCATAGCCTTATGGGTAAAAATCAAAGTTCATTGCCTATCTTGGTAAAAAAAAAAGTTAAGTAATTTGTCCAAGAATAA
The DNA here is from genome assembly GCF_052849685.1 of Lactuca virosa. Lineage (NCBI taxonomy): Eukaryota > Viridiplantae > Streptophyta > Magnoliopsida > Asterales > Asteraceae > Lactuca > Lactuca virosa. Next base: position 148,879,170 of record NC_136426.1, read on the forward strand.
GTGCATAACATGTTCAAAATCGAAAGTGATGTCCACCTTAGCTGGATTGATGAGTTGAGATTTATACCCATGTCATGTCGATTCCCTTAAATCACTTCTTTAGGTGTTCCATGTGGTGGAATTTTCCCCTAGAAATCCCTTGGGTTTCAAATTTGCCCAGTAAAGAGCTCAAACTTCGGTCTCTACTGTATCAGGTGGAGGGGCTACCGCTTAACCGTTTGCCGAAAAAAAAAAAAAAAAAAAAAAAAAAAGAAACTGCCAAAAAATTCAGGATGCATAATCTATTTATGTGAATTAATTTGAAATCAAATAATCCAAATCTTAAATTATATTTAATGCATCCTCTTTATCCAGTTAAAAACTTAAAATACATTGAGTTTATGTTTATATGACAATACTGAAAGAAACTTCCAGAAATGCCTAAAGAGAAAGAAAATATTGACATTTTGTGTGTTAATCAAACAATGGTTAAGGAGTATGAAAATATAGGTAAGAAAGTGGTTACCATCCCCGTACGTCCTCCCCTTTTAAATTAGCAACTTGTTTAAGCGCATCAATCCATCCTTTAATCCTTTGAGCAGACTGAGTTCTTTCATCTGCATCTTTCTCTGCTTTCATCTGTCGTGTGTGCTCAGCAATTGCATCTCCAAAGGTACTTTCTTGCTTTCTGACATGGGTGGGCTCAACATGATAAAAGATAGGGATAACAATTTGGTTGGGTTGTTTAAGGATCAGAACCAATTCATCAAGGCACCATGATGAACTAGCGTAGTTCTTGGACAAGACAATAATAGAAGCCCTAGATGATTTAATCGCATTCACCAATTCTGGTTTCAGAACTTTTCCCGTATCAATCTTTTCTTCATCTAAAAAGGTAGAGATATTGGCATGCTGGAGGGTCTTATTGAGATGATCAATGAAGTTCCTACGAGTATCTTCACCTCGAAAACTTATAAATACGTCATGTTTGTGATTATTAATGGATGAAGAAGATGATCCTTCAGAAAAGGGAACATCCATTATGGGTGATGGGAAGGTATGAGCAATTTGAGACTAGATCTACAATAACATATCGAACAGATGAAGAAGATGATCCTTCAGAAAGGGAACATCCATTATAGTGGCCTTTCTCAGGAAGTCGAAGTCAACGACTGCTTTTTGATAAAAGATATACTTTGTGAATTTACCTGGAAACTTAAAATACGTTAAAGAATTGAAATAATCGATCTCTAAGAAAGTGGTCCAGGTACTTCGCTGGCTTTGAGGGTTTCAACTTTCAACATGCCTGTAAACATTAGCATTTGTGAGGTTTGATTGATTTATTTAGGGACCATTTATTTACAAATGTTATATGACATTATCATATATTTTAGAACATTTTGTAAAGAAATAGTTTTACCAAAAAACACAAACTTCCAACATTTGGTTTAGTTCATGGATCTAATGTTTCGTTCTACAAACACATAAATAAACTTTACATTGTTCACATGAATTATGTCTATCATTTTTTTAAGTCAATTTCTCGGATATGAAAATAGAATATAAAAGTATTTGAATCTTTTTCAGATCCATGGATCTGAAATAAGTATTATATTATAGTAAATACTAAATTACAAAATTGCGTGATTTATCAATTTTTATGGATAAGGTACAGTGCTTTTAGGTTTTTACATTTTTCATTCATGTTTGATATCTTTTTTACTATTTAATCCATACGAGAATGTTTGATAATCATATGAATCCATATACGTTTAATTAATAGCCATTTTAATGGTTATTTTGTAATCTAATAAAAAGAAGTCAATACATAGGAAGTTAAACGGGCAACAAACTGTGTCATTAGGTTTTTTTGGATGGCAAAACTAATTTATTTTTAAGACAACGTCTATAGATCTAGGGGACATTACATTATTATGCATGATCTGTTAGACTCTATTGAGGAGTTTCACTGTCTCTGACGCAAAAAAACTAAAAATATCAAATACAAAAGATATGAACACGTGTTGATTTTCAATGCATACATTCTCGTATTTGGTCATAGCCATTTTGTTAAATCTTCAGAGGGCATTCACCAAATTTTTTTTTTTTTGTGTTAAATTGGTGTAAAGTTTCTAATTTCATTTTATTATTTTAATATAAACTAGGGGGTATGCCCACACTCCGCGTGGGGTAGAGGATGTTGTTTTAGTTTCATATGTGTGCTTCTGTTAATTTTTCCGGTATAGGTCTACTGAAGTTGTTTTCGTTTATCCTAGTGTATAAAACCAAACAAATAAATTAGTTTTCATCCGATTACACCATTATACTTTAAAAATCTACCTAATAATGAAATTTCTTTGCTTAACAATCGAAAAATAGTTTGAAAGACTGCCACTTCACCTTACCTATTCTAAGAATAAGAAAGTAGTGTAATTTTTAAATACGTTGTGTACACAATCCTTGAAGGATAGGGCAAGTATCATTGCTATTAAAGTAGCCAAAAATCAGCAGAAATGAAGTAAATTGCTATTAAAGCAGCAAAAAAAATGATAGCTTTATACTAAACCAAAGTACATTGCTATAAATGCATTACATTAAGATAAGTACAAAATGACATTTATGTTTGCACACCCATATTGGATTTTTTTTAGATTTATCCTTTTTAATCTGTTAATGACATATCACAAGTTCGATCAACACAAAGACATTTTGAATCCACACATGAACTAGGAAAGTAAAAGGAAATATAAGATGCCTTCAACCTTCAGCTAAAATGTATTTTCTTGATTTACCGACATAATTTTACTTCTGAACAACTCCAGTTGAAACACAGGTTTTGACAAATGCAACAACCTGAAAAACAAAATTATATATAACAAATTCATCGCCTAATAAATAAATTGTCTTTTAACACTTATATAAAACAATAAAACACTAAAACCAAACCAATTATCTCACATCTTTCATAGTTTTCAAGACCAACTATCGGAGTTTTTTTTTTTTTTTTGCCTTAATGCAAAGTAAATCAGGGAAATGAGGCTTTTCCCATTACGTCCTACCATTTTACTAATTCTCCCTCATTTAATTTTAAACATGGTTTATCCAAAAAAAAAATAGAAAAATAAAAAAGAAAAACTTACTAGCAATATACTGACAAAACGATGAGACTGAAGCAGCAACCTCATTGTAATGCAGGTGCAGTAGCTTCAACCAACAAAATTCTAAGTGTCATAGGTATAGCCTCATCAGTAGCATGTAATTTTGCATCCTATTAACATATGAAACTGTAAGAGCTATTTGAGCACTCCTTTGAAAATTGGAGGCAAATCCTACGCTTCAAGGTTTCATATCAAATTTGATCCTTGGAATTTCTAATTTTGGTCTTTATTTCAACATTCATTCAGATAAGTAATTACTGGATTGAAAAAACATAAGATAATAGTTAAACTAAAGATTAAAAATATTAATAATTCGAGATGAAATTTAAATGCTATATTAGACCTACAAATGAAAGTATATTGCTATTTGTTGCGCTTTGCCTGTAATTTGACTAAATATTGTGGCAACTTACTTTCATTTTTAACTTTCGACTTTATACATTTTGTTTTTGTTGCTTTATTATTGAAGCACTCTAGTCTTAAAATATGCTATAAATGAATCATTAAGACAGTAGAAAATTTTCAATCAATATAAAAAACTAAAAGGTTGTGGCAAGAACAAACAAACTTAAAACTAAAAGACCTACTTATCACAACTTAAAAATAACTTTTTTATTGATGTCAATGTTGATGTTCAAATACTTTCTTTGAGTTTCATTCATAATATTATCTACAACAACAAAAAGTTATAGGAATATCATAAACCCGACTCATGAACATAAACAATCTATTAAGTAACTATTGTAAAAAACTATTGTTTTCATGTTTTATAAAAGAAAAGCATAACATAACTTCTGTAGAGGTAGCATGAGAATAAATGAAAGTGATGATTCCTACTGCTATATGAATGTTTTTGAACTCTGGTTTTGAATTTCTTCAAGTAAGATGTTGGAATCAAACCTAACCATGGCAATTTTTCCAAAAAGATCATCTTTTTTAAGCTCAATAAGACGTTTAACGTGCGGAAGTGCATTGACTTTGTTTCCATCATCTTCTTGGACCTGAAACTAACAACTTTAAAATGAAAATAAGATGTAGTGATTTTCATTAATTATGAACTTTTGTTGTTGGGATGAAGAAGAGAGTAAAAACGATGGTGTTTAAAATTTGAGATGGTAGATATTTGTCTATCAATTCCATCATCAGACTAAGTATTACGTGGCTATCAGTTCTATCATTAGACTAAGTACTACGAACATAATGACATTGGCAACAACAAAATCGATACCAATTTCGCAATTGAAAAGCCCTGCATTTAGTCAAAATGTAGTTTTTTCTTTAACGGGGGAGCAATAATAACATTTGAAGGAGCATGAAATGGAAATTACCTTGTTCGCACATCTATTAAATATATGATTCAATCCCACCTCCGAAATATTTGTTGAAAAGTTGATTTTACCAATATAATGAGAATATATGCAAAATTTTAACTGAAAAGAAACAATAAATAATCAAGAAATTGAAACATTGGGGTGAAGGAATCTGAAAGTGTAAATGTGTAACCTTGTACATTGTAATGAAGATTTAGTCGCGCCTTTTTTCTTGAATGTCCGGCAAAGCAATAAAAAAGTTACCTGCAAGAAGAATCGCAAAGCAGAAGAGATGAGTCTAGCGGTTCCAATTTGTATAGTAGTGGCGATATGATTAGTATTAACTGACCAACTCACAACAACCAATTCCCTTCAAATGAAACCAAATCTTGCTTATAACCCAAAAATCTAAAAACCCAAGTCAAGTAAATTAAAAACAATTGTAACAATCCAAACCAGATATGACTTTGAAACCCTTGAGGAAATTCAATTTTAAGCATATTAGTTCGTTAAGTACGCTGGGATTACTTATGAGTACGCTTAGCGTACTACGCATGGGTGATCGCGGAGGGGCAGCACGTACGCTGGACGTACCAGAAGTACGTTGGGCGTACGTGCCGGATGTCCGAACCCTAATTTTCGGACTTGTGACCTATATAAACACCCTTAACTCATTTGAGCCTCACCCTCATCAGCCCCTTTCATCTTCAAACGACTTTGAAAACCCTAATACCATTTGTGAAGAGTGCATATGTGGTCCTTATAGTGTTCATTCAAGAAGAATAAGTTGTCAAGGGAGCTTGGAGTGTCATTTGGCTTCAAGAATCTGCATATAGTCGACCTTGAGGAGCTTCTGGAGGTATAAAGCTTGCACCTTTCCACTTAAATCACTAGATCTAGCTAGGGTTTTCTAGTTTTGTCCTTTTGGTTGATTTTGGATCTCCTCTTGTGAGTTAAGCAACTCTAGAGGATGGAAATGACAGATTTGAGGTCCCTTGGTCCTTTTGCAACATAAAAATGGAGTCTTGGTGGGTGTTTTGACCTCATGCATGGGTTAAGAACCTTGAAAAGGTCTTAATAGGGGTGTTGGGAGCATATGAGACATGCAAAGGCATAAAGTTGACAACTTTATGCCCTAGGTTGTCTTAATAAGCCTAGATCTGACTTTTGGACGTAAAGGAATCGAGTATTAAGCACTTAATGGAGAAAGTGCTTAATCTGTTAGTACGCTCGGCGTAACATAGCGTACGTTGCGTGTAAGTCCCAGAGACCCAGTATGTTGCGCGTACCAGGGTGGTACGCTAAGCGTACGTATCACAGATAGGCTTGGATCTATTTTGGTCCTTTGAGCTGTTGGGCATCATTTGGTTATTGGACTTGGTTGCGTTGTCGGAATAGTAGGCCATTTTATCTGTTTTGGGCCATTGATGTTATGGTACGGCCTTATTAGGGCAAGAGGCCCATTATTGATTTTTGGACATAGACTTTGGGCCCATTAACAAAGAAAGGACTTTTGGGCCTTTATGAAAGGACTTGGGGTTTTGGTTTCCCTTTGATTATGTGATGTCCTGACATTGGTTAATATTATTATTCAATACAGGAGGTTACAGACAATTAGGAGAGCAGTTTTTGGATTCTTCGGACAGAGGTGAGTCTCCTTACCATACCAATGGTTCGAAGGCACCAAGGCCGACCTATTAATTGTTATATATATGCTATTTGGATTATGTGATATGCAATGTACTAGTTGTTTCTATGTGTCTTGTATGGAAGACCTCGGGGGGTTCCCGAGACACTTAGGTATAAGACCGTGGAGGGTTTCCATGGCATCCTAGGTCAAAGACCTCGGGGGGTCCCAAGGCAATTAGGTGCAAGACCTTGGAGGGTTTCCCTGGCATCCTAGGTCAAAGACCTCGGGGGGTCCTGAGGCATTGGGCTAAGACCATGCGGGGGTTCCCATGGCACCTGGAGTAAGACCCTGGAGGGTTTCCAGGGCTTCCTTATATGTTGGTATGCATGGCTTATGTGATATGTATAGTTGTTTAGCTAGTATGATATGTTGTATGTGGTTTGTGTTTGGGTATGCTCTGGGGAACTCATTAAGCTTTTAGCTTACCATTTGTTGATTTGTTTCAAGTACATCTGAGCCCAAGGGCAAGGGCAAGGTGTGATGGTGCGATGTGCACACACTCTCTCTCACTTATATGTTATGGGACACTCTGATATTTTTAAATAAAGTTGTAATGAATGTGGATTTGAAAACAATTGTTTTGGGATTTCATGGTTTATGCAAATGTGTTTGACTAATTAAAAATGAAAATTTTCTTTTAAAATTTGGGTCGGTACAAGTTGGTATCAGAGCCTTGGTTTGAGGGATTCGGACACACTCTCGGGTGTGTCAGGACTCAAACTAAGGAAATGGTAAAAATTATTTTCAAAAATAACATAAAAGGTTTTAAAAGAAAGGAAAAGATGAGAGTGCAACGCTCATGATCAGCCGAGCCAAGTAAGTAGTTCCCCAATATGTTAGCCATGTTATACTGATATTTGAGCTTTGTTGATTATGCTATGTGTATGCTTTTAAAATTGTATATGGTTAGGAGCGTATAGCCTCAGAATGATTGATTTGGCTTTATTTCCTGTTCCTTGTTTGGTTGTGGTCCTAGGGTAGAATCTTTTATTCGAAAGTCTATTTGACCCTTTTCTGTGTACAATTTGCATGCATAAATGCAACCTGTTATGATTGATCTGATTGATATGAGTAAAGCAAATCTTAGGACAGCCTAAGATTTGATATATGCGGTAGTTGTGAGATATGGTATGATTTTGGGACGAATTGGAGTTATCAGGTAGAGCACTAGGGAAAAGTACAGGTAGGTGTGGAAGGTAATATTTAGGCCCATACTACTGAAAGCACAGGACTTGTACCCGAGCCAGTGTTAGATCTGACGACTTCAAGGAGGACCAGTGTGGGAAGATCCCTTATATGGAAATCCTGATCGTTACGATTTATGACATTTTAGTTCAGCATGGTGATGACACGATTTGGAGCAGGAGGACCAGGATCAGGATCTGGATCCGGGGCGGGATCAGGCGACACTACCGATGTCATTGATGAGAGGCTACGCGAGCTTATTGCAGCCGAGGTTACCAGGGGCATCCTTGACGCTACCCCAATCATTTTTAGGACAGTCAAGGAGGGTAGGATGGAGATTATGGAGGAGAGACTCAAGGCATTCAGGGCTGAGATTGCTACGGGTCAGGTTAGGGCCCGAACTCCCTCATTCCGAGAGTTCAAGGCATGTGGGGTGCCAGAGTTTTTCGGGGCCAGGGACCCCATTGTTAGACGACGCTGGGTGACGGATATCGAGAACACCCAGTGCACGAGTTCTTGCCCGGATGCGGAAAATGTGGGATTTGCTTCTTGTATGCTAAGAGACAGGGCACGGGATTGGTGGGGCGAGGTTACGGGTCAAGTAGGAGCAGCCGGTGTGGCTGAGATGTCATGGGCCGAGTTTGTTCGGCGATTCGACTTGGAGTTTGCACCACCTATCGAGGTGTAACGACTAGTGAAGGAGTTTCATGACCTATAGCAGACCACCAAGACTGTGGCGGAGATCCCCGCTAAGTTTCGAGAGCGAGCATTGTTAATCGCACAGTATGCTACCGCTGAGGATATGATGCGGGCGCGGTATCATTCCATGCTTAGGGATGATATTCGGGAGTTTGTGAGCTTTACATGGTTCAAAACCCTGAATGAGATGGTGGAGAAGGCCCGTGAGTGGGAGATGGAGTTGGACTTCCGCATAAAGCGGAAGCCTGAGCAGGCCCAGGCAACAGTAGGTCAGGCTAAAAAGCCTAAGACCTCAGAATCATTTAGTCAGGGCCACCAGGGTCGGGGCCGGTGTGCCAAGTATGGGAGATCACATGGGGCAGCATGTAGGGGACATGGCACAGTGTGTTATACTTGTGGTCAGCCGGGTAACGTGAGCAGGGACTGCCCCAAGAAGGGCTTGATATGTTTTCACTGCAACCAGACTAGCCACAAGCAGGCCGATTGTCCGAAAGTTGCAGGGAGGGGGAGGAGCAGAGGCGGTGGCTACGACCGCCACACTGAGGATCACAGATGGCCGCCCTGCTAAGGCAGATGCCCTGACAGTGAAGAGCCGCACATTTCAGCTAACTACCGAGGAGGCTCAGGAAACGCTAGACGTCGTGGCTGGTACGTGTCTGTTATTCACTATTCTTATTATTTGTATGACTTATGTGTATTTTATGCTTATATAGGGACCTTTTTGGTCAATGGTATGTCTGCTCATGTCTTGTTTGATTCAGGTGCTACCCGATCGTTCGTGTCACTTGCGCTTAGCAAGAAGTTCCTGGACGCACCGGGGACTTTGGATTCCCCACTCGAGGTAGAGATTGCAGATGACTGCACTGTGAGTGTTGTGAGGGTGTATCAGGATTACGTCATGAATGTGTTGGGTGAGAGGTTTCTCATGGATCCAGTTCCGATACTGCTGCGAGGGCTGAAGGTGATTGTCGGGATGGATTGGTTAGGGGCCAACGGGGACATGATTGATTACGAGCGCCAGTTGGTTAGGGTTCGAACCCCAAGTGGGGGAGAACTGGTTATTCATGGTAAGAGGGCCTCGCAGGGACCAACCCTCTATTCGGATGCGAGGGCTAGGAGGTTTCTACAGCAGGGTTGCATGGGATTTCTGGCTTATATCTCGGATACGAGGGTAGAGACCACGACGGATATGGGCAGTGTACCGGTCGTATAGGACTTTTGGGATGTTTTCCCCGAAGAGTTACCAGGAGTGCCTCCGGAGAGGCAGGTTGAGTTTCGCATTGACTTGGTGCTGGGTGCCGCTCCGATAGCAAATGCACCATACCGGTTGGCACCACCCGAGATGCAGGAGTTATCTATGCAGCTTCAGGAGCTGCTAGACCGAGGGTTCATCCGTCCGAGCAGTTCCCCGTGGGGAGCACTGATCCTTTTCATGAAAAAGAAGGATGGATCACACAGGATGTGCATCGATTATAGAGAGCTGAACAAACTAACGGTGAAGAACCGTTATCCGTTACCGAGGATCGATGATTTGTTTAATCAGTTGTAGGGTGCGTCTTGGTTTTCCAAGATTGATCTACGGTCAGGGTATCATCAGATGAGGATTCGGGATGAAGATATACCAAAGACGGCTTTAAGAACTCGGTATAGGCATTATGAGTTTGTGGTGATGTCGTTCGGGCTCACCAATGCCCCAACAGTGTTCATGGATCTCATGAACAGGGTGTATAGACCGATGCTGGATCGGTCAGTGATCGTTTTTATTGATGATATCCTGGTCTATTCTAAGACCACGGAACAGCATGAGCAACATTTGAGGGAGGTACTGGAGACCCTGAGAGCGGAGAAACTTTATGCAAAGTTCTCCAAGTGTGATTTCTGGCTACGGTAGGTACAGTTTTTGGGGTATCATCAATCAGGAGAGTATTTCAGTTGATCCAGCCAAGGTTGAGGTTGTGTTGCAGTGGGAAGTACCGAAGAATGCATCAGAGATTCGTAGCTTCTTGTGTTTAACGGGCTATTATCAGAGATTTATCCAGGATTTCTCCAAGATTGTTATGCCATTGACCCGCTTAACCAAGAAGAATGTGATCTTTCGGTGGGGCACGGATCAGCAGATAGCTTTTGAGATGTTAAGACAGAGATTGTGAGAGGTGCTAATTTTATCCCTGCCGGAGGGCATGGAGGATTTTGTAGTATATTGTGATGCGTCCATCTCAGGTTTGGGCGCGGTATTGATGCAGAGAGGGCACGTTATCGCTTACGTTTCGAGGCAGCTGAAGCCTCACGAGGCGAACTATCCGACGCATGATTTGGAGCTGGGGGCTATTGTTTTCGCCCTCAAGATTTGGCGTCATTTCCTCTATGGGGTTCGTTGTACCATTTACACGGACCACAAGAGCCTGACGTATCTCATGGATCAGTCAAATCTGAATATGAGGCAGCGTCGATGGCTTGATGTGGTAAAGGATTATGATTGCGAGATCCTCTACCACCAGGGGAAGGCCAATGTCGTGGCTGACGCGCTTAGCCACAAAGCAGCGCCGATCAGGGATATCTGTATGAGGATGACGATTGTGGCTCCGATGTTGGAGAAGATTCGGGAGGCCCAGTAGGAGGCCATGAAGGACGAACATCGTAAGAGCGAGCGTATTGTGGGTCAGGTTTCCTCCTTCGACTATGACAGCCGTGGATTGTTGACTCTTCACCGTAGGGTATGGGTCCCATATCATGGAGGTGTACGCCAGGTATTGATGGAGGAGGCGCACAAATCTAGGTTTTCTATCCATCCCGGGGCGACGAAGATGTATAGAGATCTTCGACCCGACTACTGGTTGCCCTGCATGAAGCGGGACGTCGCCTGGTGCGTCGAGAGGTTCTTGACCTATAGAAAGGTCAAGGCCGAGCACCAGAGGCCTCACGGCAAGACGCAGCCGTTGGACATTCCCATGTGGAAATGGGAAGATATTACTATGGATTTCTTCACAAAGCTTCCTAGGACTGCACGGGGAGTGGATTCGATTTCACTCATCGTGGATCGGTTGACCAAGAGTGCCCATTTCATACCGATCCAGGAGAGCATCTCGGCCGAGAAGCTGGCCGATATCTACATTCGAGAGGTAGTAGCTCGGTACAGAGTGTCAGTCTCAGTGATTTCAGACCGAGACGTGCGGTTTACTTCCAGGTTCTGGAAGAAGTTTCACGACGAGTTGGGTACTCGTCTGCACTTCAGCACAACTTTTCACCTGCAGATGGATGGTCAGAGTGAGTGGACCATCCATACTCTGGAGGACATGTTGCGGGCGTGTGTTTTAGACTTCGGAAGAAGTTGGGATACTTACCTTCCTTTGGCTGAGTTCTCCTACAATAACAGCTATCATGCGAGTATTGACTGTCCTCCTTTCGAGATGTTGTATGGGAGGAAGTGCAGGACCCTGATATGCTGGGGTGAGGTTGGTCAAAGGGTCATGGGGAGTACCGAAGTGGTACTCAAGAATACAAAGAGGATCCAGCAGGTTCGGAGCAGGCTTCAGACAGCTCAGAGTTGGCAGAAAAGTTATGCCGACAAGCATCGATTGGACCTGGAGTTCCAGGTCGGGGATATGGTACTCCTGAAAGTCTTTCCTTGGAAGGGCGTCATTCGATTCAGGAAGAGGGGCAAGCTGGGCCCCAGGTATATTGGACCTTTCAGGGTTGTAGCCCGGGTGGGCAAGGTGACATATAGGCTACACCTGCCAGCCGAACTCAGTCAGATTCATAGCACTTTTCACGTCTCCTAGTTACGAAAGTGTCTGGTGGACGATTCGGTAGTGGTGCCCTTGGAGGATATTCATGTAGATGACAGCCTGAACTACATCGAGCGGCCAGTGGCGATCCTCGATAGGAAGTCAAAGGATATGAGGACCAAGAGGGTGGAGCTGGTGAAGGTGCAGTGGCAGCACCGCAAGGGCTCGGAATGGACCTGGGAGCCAGAGGACGAGATGAGGGAGCACTACCCCGAGCTCTTCCAGGACTCAGTAGCAGACTTCGAGGATAAAGTCTAAGATAATTGGGGGAGATTTGTAACACCCGATTCCTGGTACGTATTTAATTCAAGATGTTTTATTCTGGGACTCGACGAGTTGGAGGCTCAACTCGTCGAGTAGACTCGTCTTTCATCGGGGGTTTAAGTGACCAACTCGATAAGTCGGGAGACCGACTCGGCGAGTAGGTGTTGTTTGAGTGAAACCCTAAATTTGAGGGTTTGCACCCTATTTAAACAACTTATCTCCTCCCATATCAGCCTCCATCGTCCCTCACACTTCCAGAAGACCTTAAACTGAAACCATAGCCTTGTTTGAGTGCTCTTAAGCCATTTGTGTGCATTTTTGGTGGTTGTGAAGCTTGAGAAGAAGAAAGGAGCTTGGGAGTTCCAGTTGAAGCTAGAAGATCTAGAGATTGTGTTCCATCTCCAGCTCATTTAAGGTAAAAAGCTTCAATCTTGACTTTCCATGTGTTTAATCAACTTTAGGGCTTGAATTTTGGTATCTTTAGGGCATTTCTAATCCATTTTCGGGTTGTGGGGTGTAATGTGGGGATATGACTTCGGATCTTGGACTTTGGAAGGGTCTCATGGCATAAAAGTGCCAACTCTATGGCCATGAGAGCTCCATGTATCTTGTAGGTCTCATTTTTGGTCCTTTTGAGCTTAAAGACCCATGCATGGACGTAAAGTTCGTGACTTTACATGTTATATCGACCCTAAGAGGTCAGATCTACCCTTTGGATGAGATGAGATCAACAGAAATCGAGTTTATGGACATGGACTTAGTGGACTCGGCGAGTTGTTCTTGGGACTCGGCGAGTCGGGTAATGGTTCCCCGACCTTTGTTGACGTTGAGGAATCTGGTTGAGTCTAGGAGAGGACTCAACAAAGATGGACGTGATTATAGACCTGGAAATCATGGGACTCGACGAGTGTATGAGCAAACTCGGCGAGTCCAAGGTAATCTCCCAAACCCATGAAGATGGACTCGACGAGTTCAAGGGTGAACTCGGCGAGTCGGTTGAAGATGGTCCCGATATTATGGTTGAAGGAGAACCCATAGAGTTGTTGCTAGGTTCGACGAGTAGAGTCGGGGGTTGAATCATTTTGGAGGAATAGGGACTCGATGAGTTGGTAGACCAACTCGGCGAGTCAAGTCAACTGGAGGTTAACTATGACCAAAGTTGACTTTGACCTGGATTTGAGTTGACACTTGTAGGGGTTGTGAGTATGAATTGATAACTTAGAAGAGTTGTTGTGTAGGGATTGAGGAGTCGAGGAAAGTTGATTTTCACGCCGAGGATAGTACAGACACTACACAACATTGAGGTGAGTTACCTTCCAGTAGAAGTAGGTCTAAGGCACCAAGGCCGACCCACTAGTAGTTGATTACAGTTGAGATGATTGTCTTTGTGATAATTATCTGGTTTGCTATTACTTGATATGTTCTATGTTCCAGTATGTTATGTTCTATGTGATAGTGGTAGTAGGAGGGGAATAGTCCCCTGATCAGTTTTTAGGACCGAAGGGTAGGTCGGACACCCCAGATATGTCTGACAGCATGTTTATTATATGTTATTATGTGATAGTAGTAGGGGTGAAATATTCCCCGTGACCGGGTGAGATAGACCGGAGGGTAGACAGGCACCCCAGAATGGCCTGACATGGGTAGCCAGCACCCCAGAATGGCTTGACACTGGTAGTCAGCACCCCAGAATGGCTTGACATGGGTAGGTCGGGCACCCCAGAATTGCCCGACAGCATGTATGATTGTATGGTATGTGGTATGATGGGGGAACTCACTAAGCTTTGTGCTTACAGTTTCAGGTACCTCTTCATCCAAGGGGAAGGAGTCGGCGGTGTAGCAGCGTATCACACACACACACATGATTTCCGCATTGAGTTTTCTGGGATTATACTCTGATTTTTATTACTATTGATGATATGGTTTTGAGACACGTTATTACGGTTCTATAAATTGATATGACATTGGCAATGTTTTTGGTAAACTATATTATAAATTACTTAATTAAAAATGAAATTTTTGGCCTTGAAAATTAGGATGTTACAACTCAAGACCACAGAGCGGATCCAGCAGGTCCGGAACAGGCTTCAGACTGTTCAGAGTCGGCAGAAGAGCTACGCCCACAAGCGGCGTTCAGACTTGGAGTTTCGGGAGGGCGACATGGTCCTCCTAAAGGTGTCACCCTGGAAGGGTGTTGTATGGTTCCGGAAACAGGGCAAATTGGGCCCTAGGTACATAATCCCCTTTAGAGTCATAGCCCGGGTGGGCAAGGTCGCATATACAGACTGGATCTTCCCGCCGAGCTCAGCCAGTTCCACAGCAATTTCCATGTTTCCCAGCTATGGAAGTGCTTAGTGGATGACACGTAGGTTGTACCCTTCGAGGATATTCAGGTTGATGACAACCTGAATTACAATGAGAGACCGGTGGCAATTCTGGATTGCAAGACGGAGGAGCTGAGAAACAAGAGGGTCGGGCTAGTGAAGGTGCAGTGGCAGTACCGCAAGGGCTCGGAGTCGACTTGGGAGCCTGAGGAGGAGATGAGGGAGCACTACCCAGTGTTGTTTTCAGACACAGCAGACTTCGAGGACGAAGTATAAGACAAGTGGGGGAGAATTGTAACGTCTTGTTCCCTGGTAGGCATTTAATTTAATTATTTATTGATTTTGAGAGAAAGACTCGATGAGTTGGTAGCCCTAACTCGTCGAGTAGAATGCAGACTATGCGTGGAGTTTAAGTTGTCTACTCGACGAGTCAAGCCCCTGACTCGACGAGTAGCTTGGTTAGGGTGAAACCCTAATTTCAGGGTTTTGCACCCTATTTAAACACCCTAATCCCCACCCCTTAGCCTCATTTGCAGCCTCCTTGTCCCAAACCCTTAGCTACGAAACCCTAGAGTGCTTTTTGAGTGTGTGTGAGCTACTTTTGAGTATTGTTTGTGTCTCTTGAAGCTTGTGGAAGAAGAAGAAGTTAAAGGACTCAAGAGAAGGACTGTAGATCCATAAGTTTCATCACTTTAGCTACATTTTTTGGTAATAAAGCCTCAAACTTGATCATTCTCTCCCTAGATCAATTTATGACCTCTTTTAAGGGTTTTTGGTCCAAGATTTGCTAACTTTTGGGTAAGGTTCGATCCATGAGTTGCTCTTCCAGATCTAGTACCTTGAGAGGATGTGAGGACATAAAGGTGCAAACTTTATGCCCTTAGAGCCCACATGCAAGTGCTAAAGAAGTATTTATGGCCTTTTGAGCTCAAAAAGGCCATGCATGGAAGCAATCTTGAGACTTTATGTGATTATCTGACAGCTAGGCCCTAGATCTAGGGTTGCATGCATGGATCTGAGATTCTAAGGCTTTTTGGACAAGATCTATGTCCTAAAGGAACTAGGGTTTTGTCTAAACCCTTTAAGAAGAATTATGAACGGGTAAAGTTAGAAACTTTACCCTTGGAAAGGCCATTCCAGTGAGCAAACGAGCTAAGGACCTTAGATCTATAAGATAGGGGCTTAATCTATTAAGATGGCCAAACAGACAATGGGACTCGTCGAGTCCATAAGCGAACTCGACGAGTCGAGTTGTGTTGTTCTGATTTTAGCATGCCAGAACTCGACGAGTTGATTCGCCACGTCGCGACTGAGCAGCCCGATGGGATTCGATGAGTCGGGGAATGACTCGGCGAGTTGAGTTGCAATTCTAGGATTTCTGAGTTATAGAACTCGACAAGTTGAAGGGTTGACTCGACGAGTTGGTCAACCTAGAAGGTTGACTTTGACTGAAGCGTTGACTTTGACCAGGGGTAAAATGGTCATTTTACCCTTAGATGAATTTTTAGGTTTCTAACTAAGTATTATTGTATAGAGCTAGTCGGGGAGTCGTGGGAGCAGCCAGCAGAGATTCCTCACGCACGAGATCAGCACCCAATTTGAGAGGTGAGTCTTCCTTTAGTAGGAACGGGTCAAAGGAACCAATGTCGGCCCGATTATGCATGTTAATATGTGGCAGACTTTGGTCCGATGTCGGGGCTAGCCCGACATAGAGTATGTGTTCCAGACTTTGGTACGATTTCGGGGCGGTCCCGAGAAGTATTTATGTATGCTTGATGTCTTTGTGATTCATGCATGTTATGTGTTATGTGTTCCAAGCCTAGGTTCGATGCCAGGGTGTTGTATGCTAGTTTATATGTTATGTGTTATGTGTTCCAGGCTTCAATTCGATGACGGGGTAAGCCCGATGCATGTTATGTGTTTATGTTATGTGTTTATGATATATGTTATGCAGTGTGTATGCCGGGGTAAGCCTGATGTCGGGCGGGGCCCGATGCCAGACATGGTCTGATGCCGGGGTGAGCCCGATGTCGGACATGAGTCTGATGTCGGGTTCGTCCCGATGCAGTTGGGAGTAGTCCCAAAGTTATGTTATTTGTTATATATTATGTGTATGGTATGTGGTAGTTTGGGGGAGCTCACTAAGCTTCTTGCTTACGGTTTTCAATTTTGGTTTCAGGTACTTCTTCTAGCAAAGGGAAAGGCTCGGGATGATTACATAGCACACACCACAGTCTATAGCCTGGGATATTCACTCTGATATTTGAGATGACTTTATGATATTGTGACAGTTGATGAGATGTTTATTAGACGCATGTTTTATGATATTTATCTGATGATGTTATTTATGGTTTTATTAATGAATTAAAAACAAAATTTTTGGACCATATTTTTGGGACGTTTCAAGACTCTTCGACAGAAGTTCTGTGAGGCGCCGGTACTTACCCTCCATGAGGGACTTGAGGATTTTATTGTATATTGTGATGCATTAATTATGGGCTTGGGTGCGGTACTGATGCAGAGGGGGCATGTGATCGCTTACACTTCGAGGCAGTTGAAGCCTCTTGAGGCGAACTATCCTAAGCATGATCTGGAATTAGGGACGATGGATTTCGCCCTCAAGATTTGGCACCGCTACCTGTACGAGGTATGATATGAAATTTACACGGACCACAAGAGTATGAGATATATGATGGATCAACCCATCTTGAATATGAGGCAGTGGAGATGGCTTGATGTGCTCGAAGATTACAACTGTAAGATCTTGTATCACCTAGGTAAGGCCGATATGGTAGCTGATGCTCTGAGTTTCAGGGTGCTTAGTGCCTTGATTCGAGACGTCTGTTTGAGGATGACAGTTATGACGCCAGTTTTAAAGATGATCAAAGTTGCACAGTCAGAGCCCATCAAGGAGGAGAATCAAAAGAGCGAGCGAGTAGTCGATCAAGTATCAGCTTTTGATTATGATAGTCGGGAATTGTTGACACTGCATGGTTGGATTTAGGTTCCTTTTTCGGGTAGGACTCGACAGATTTTGACAAACGAGGCACATAAAGCGAAATTTTCTATTCATCCATGCATGAAAAAGATGTATCACAGTCTAAGGCATAGATATAGCATGGTTATTAGAGCCATGCTTGACCTATCGGAAGGTCAAGACCAAACATCAATGCCCTCACAACAAGTTGCATCCTTTGGAGGTCCAATTGTGGAAATGGGAGCAGATCACCATGGATTTCATCATGAAGCTACCAAAGACTACAAAGGGAGTTGATGTTATCTAGGTGATTGTCGATCGGTTGACCAAGAGTGCTCATTTTTTGGCTATCCGGAGAGTTCTTCGGCTGACAAATTAGCCAACATTTATGTTTAAGAGGTAGTTGCTCGACATGGTGTGCTTACCTCGATTGTTTTAGATCGTTATGTTCTCTTTACTTCTAGATTTGGGAAGAGATTTCATGAGGAGTTGGGCACCCAGTTACACTTTAGCACTGCCTATCATCCGCAGATAGATGGGCAGAGTGAGCGGACCATTTAGGCGCTCGAGGATATGCTGAGGGCATACATCATTGACTTTGGTGGGATTTGGGACTCTTACCTACCTTGGGCTGAGTTTTCATACAACAACAGACATCACGCCAGCATCGAAATGCCTCCCTTCGAGCTTCTCTATGGGAGGAAGTGTTACATCCCAATATTTTGGGGGAGGTTAGTCATAGGGTTATAGGGAGCACGAAGATAGTGCTCAAGACGAAGGACCTCATACAGCAGGTCAGACAGAGATTAAAGACAACCCAGAGCCGATAAAAGAGTTACACTGACCAAAGACGATCCAAGTTGGAGTTCCATGTCGGGGATATCGTACTCCTAATGGTGTTGCCTTGGAAAGGCGTTATCCGATTCAGGAAGCAGGGTAAGTCAGGCCCGAGGTTTATCAGTCCATTTCAGGTAGTAGCTAAGGTGAGCAAGGTGTCCTACCATTTAGATTTACCATATGAGCTCAGTCTTCATAGCACCCTTTGTGTCCTAGTTACAGAAGTGTATGACGGATGAGACAACCATGGTACCTTTGGATGATATTCAGGTTGATAACGGCCTGAATTATGTCGAGAATTATGTCGAGAGGCCGGTAGTGATTATCAACAGGAAAAAAAAGACTTTTCCTAACTAGGTAGTGGACTTGGTGAATGTGCAGTGACAGCATCAGAATGGTCCTAAGTGGACTTGGGAGCCCTAGGAGGAGACGCGTACCCACTATCATGCTTTATTCGAGATTGAGGACTTCGAGGGCGAAGTCTGATTCTAGTAGGGGAGATTTGTAACACCTGGATCCACATGTATGACTTTTATTGGATTAAATTGGATTTGTTTTCATTTTTATGTCCTATGTGGGGCTTAGGATAGCCTCCTACGATGAGCATAGGAGGAAGACTTCATTTGGGGACTTAAAGACTTATGTGGGGTATAGGTTGAGCTACGCAGCGCATAGTATGCAGGATCAAAAACCCTAATTCTCGAGATTGTGAGCCTATTTAAAGGTTCTAACTCCTTAAGGTCCTCTTCATGTTGAATTAGTGTCTAAGTCCATAACTATAATTGGTATGTACTTGACCCGACTCGGCATGGTCCATTTGGGTTGCATGGCATCGGAACATTTGGATAGACCGTTTGTGAGAAGAGGACATTTGTGACATATTAATATATTATAAGTTCTAATATATTAATATGAAATCATGTTATTTAATTAGTATTGATCAATAATTAATTTGGACTTAATTTAGTGATCAAAAGAGACTAATTAAATATATGGGGATTGATTGTGAAAACCGTTAATTCTTATATATGTGGGCTTATGATCCAAGATTCCTTATGTTGGGTTTAACCCATGTGGTGACCCATGGATACTCCATGGATGTTAAAACCCATGGAGCATAAGGAATGGGTAAAGTCATGAGTTACATGGTGTAACCCTAATAGCCACACTATATAAAGACCCTTTAGCTCAAGAAATTGGCACTAGTGATACTTATATGAGGGCTAGCCAATTTGAGCATGAAGTGTCTTCTTTTCATGGTTATTCCAAGTGTTGATGATGTTGTGTGAACCATTTGAGGTGTCACACTTGGGGCACTAGGGTCTCGAGCTTCATGGAGTTAAGCTACATCAACAAGGTATGTATTTCTATTTAGTTTATTATTCAAGTATCAAAAGATTGTACGCTAGTTAGGGTAATACCTTGGAATATTCATATTTGCATGTATAATAGAGAAAACATAGATCCAAGGTATTTAGGGTTGCATGTACACTTAGGAGTGTTAGAATGCTCAAAACCCAACAGTGGTATCAGAGCCATGGGTTGTTTTCTGTTATATTAATGCAAATGTTTTATTTTCAAAGTTGGAAAAAAAAAGGTAAAAAACATGACGTTTGTCAAATTTTAAGATAATTACTTGTTTTTGTGAAAAACTAATTATTTGTAAAATTTGAATCATTTGCTATATGAGTTGAATTAGGTCAAATTTAGTAAAAGATAAAATTATATGATTATTTTATTAGTTTTAAAAGTTTGATCTAAAGAGTTTTTTGAAACCTCCATATGTTATGGATATGAAAAGATTTTAAAAAAAATTGATTCAAAGTTTTTTATGAAGTTACAAAACTTGGTCTTAATGTTTTAAAGAATTCCATAACTTGTTCTTTAGTTATGGAACATGAAAAGTTTCATCATAAAAGAAACATTAAACTCCATAAGTTATGGAATCCAAAAGTTTTTTTTTGTGTTACCTTGTTTTATGAGTTATTTTTTAGATTAATGAAAAATATGTGTTAGTAGTTTTAAATCCAAATTAATCTAAAAGTTGTTCATAAAATGTATTTTTGTAACTTGTCATCAAGTTATATGAAAAGTCACATTTATGAATCTTAAAAACTAAGAAAAATGCCTTAGGTTACAAAAAAAAATGAAGAGTCTTTCCTTATAAATAGTTTTTATGGCTCCATAACTTGTCCTCAAGTTATGGATGTCCAAGAGTCTCTTCATTAAAAGTTTTAAATCTTTAATTAAAACTCATAAGTTATGAAAATCCAAGAGTTTTGAATAGTTTCAAAACTTGCCCTCAAGTTTTGGAATTTGAAAAGTTTTCTTTTATGAATACTTTAATTCCAAGTTAATCCCTTAGAATTTTAAAGAATTAAAATTCAACCCTTATACTTTATAATATTATAAATTAATAATATTTATATATGTATAAGAGCAAGTCAGTCTTACCGTTAGTAGGCCTCATTCACGAAGCCGGTCTATAAGGGGGTATAAGGTTACTGCCTATAAAATGGCAGTTTAATGGGTGTCCACTCTCACCCACCGCTTCCTTGACCGGTGGAGGGTCGTTAGCCGAACGGGTAGGACAAGGACTATAATTCTCCCTTCATTAAAAGTATTAATGATAAATATAAAGTAACTAAATGTTTCTTATAATTTCCAATCTTAGTTACTTTAGGAAAATGTGAATAAGGTACTAATCCATGAAATTACACTTTGCACTTTGTTTAAGTCGGTTAGTGGAGCGTGTGTGGTTAACCGGCACACTAACTCGTATTTAACAAGGTAGGCAAAGGGTAACTTAATATTTATCATAGTATCGATGGAGCGTGTGTGGTTAACCGACACATCGATTGAGGGGTAAATATTAAGGGTACCAAGTATATTTGCATGGTTATTCACACCTTGTTTTGTGATCCTCGGCATCCCAGTCACAAAACCTGAAAGGCACACTCGAGATTGAAACATGCCATTGAACAGTTCAATGAATCTCAAAAGATCTAGGAGTTTCAAATCCAATTAAAAACCTAATAATTATTTCATTTTTCATGGTGGAAATTGGTCAATCGTCATTCACCTACCTTCAAATATTTTATAGCTTGGATTACGGCATCCCTCTTCCGAGTTATAAAATATTGTGTTGGGTCCTAGCCTTAATATTTCATATTGGGTGTTATATTAAGGACTTTAGATCAACTATATTGAATATCTCCCAAAAGATGTCTAGTTTAGACATCTATGATCTTCCCAAATCTCTTGGAACTTCATTTTCTCCACCTCCAATTATTCTCCCTAACCCACAAGTTCAAGGTCACTCAAGCCCTATTGGCAAGGCAAGGTCTAGGTGTGATCACATCTTGGAGATGAAGTCACATATTGACAATCCGGGAGAGTTGGGTGTCAAAGTCTTGAGAAAGTTGGATGTTCAATCACTTTCTAAGTCACATAGTGAGTTCCTTTGGGACCCCTATGAAACAGACTATGACAAGACCCTTAATGATCTTATCTATTTGCTAAGATCAACTTCCTAAAACTTTATGGACATTGACAACGATGACACTGGAAATCCAGAAAAAGCATTCTCTTCCCAATGGAAAGGGATCAGCCATAGTCAACTCGGTTGACGATATGGTAAAGAGAAAAGTTAAGTTTGTAATAGTACCGGTACCATTACTAAAGGCTCCATATGTTTATATTGCCAAAGGAAGGGGCATTAGTTGCGAAGCTGCCAAATTTTACCTAAGGATGTTAAAGTTAATAAGTTCGACTCTACTTCAGGTAAAGTCCACTATCTAACTCTGCTAAGTTTCTATTCTGAGATTCTTGATACATGATGTGACTGGGTCACATGTTGATGTTTTAAGAATCAAAGAAAAGTGAAGAAACTTAAAGAAAGAATATGCTGAATCTGATCGCGTAGATGGATTTCTATCGCATAATTTGAAGAGCGGATTCTTGAGCTACTTCTTAGGAGTTATGATATATTGCTTAGGAATAGATAACAACAAATTTTTCATGTGGTTTTGCACTGTAAGGATAGTTTTTCCGCAAAGTTTTTAAAATAAAAGGAAAATTTTTGATTTTATTTATTTTAAAATATCCTTACAATGGCGTTTGTGAAAATATTTGTTGCTTATAAGATTCCATTAATAGCAAGAGTGGAAATATGAATTTGATCCTTTCATTTGTGGTAGTGTCTAAATTTACCAAATAAGGAAAAATTCTCATCACCCAAGTTTCAATTGGATAGAAACTTGGAATCATGCAAGTTGTATATCATGATGAATGAGAACTTTCAAGCATTGGAAAATTAAGACTAATTACTTCTTCACATGGATGTGTGAGTCAAGTAAAGGACTAAGGAATCGGGTACACATTCTTGTGCACTGGTCAGAGTCCACCACAAAAGATCGATAAGACTATTCGTCATAATTTACTAAGGTTTAGTAAATATGGTTATACTTACAAGCTTAATTATAGTTCTGAAACGTTGGAAAAGATCCAATGTATGGCAGAGTGAATAAGAAGAATCAAATTAGGAAGAAGGATAAAAGTTTCTCAAATCTAAAAAGATGGGAGAGTACTTTAGTATCATGTCATATGATCATCTTAACGATTAAGAGACCTTATCGCAATTCATTCCCTAAGTGCATTCTGATAGCTAAGAAGAGGAGCTATGAATTGTTGAAGTGGTCAAATCAAGAAGATGAGTCATACTTCGTTCCAAAACTAGTCTTAGGGTCATACTCCAAGATTGTAAGTTGACTGAAATATCTTAAAGAAAGGTTTAAAACACTAGTCAAATGTAAGAGTAAAAGTTTTCTACTCTTGTACATTTGAAATTGGTAAGTTGTGATGTTTTGGACAAAACAAAGACCAACTAAGGCCAATTGTGTAAAGTGTTTGTCTTGATAAAGAATCCAAACTATCTCTTGAATATTGGGCAAGTGAGCCTTATGTGTCAAGAGGATAGTGGGAGTCTTAAAGATCCTAAAAGGATAATCAAGAATAAAAACCTATAAGTTTATCACTAGCACAAGACTTGAGGTTTATAACCTATCATGTTGACATATTCTGTGCTCATTCCAGTTAAAGTTGGCTTTGCATATGAGTTCTTAGAGTTCACAATTGGTTGCATAACAACTTGGAAGCAATGGCAGGCCCTTGAGCTGCCAGATGGCAAGAAATTAAGATTGAGTTCAGTCCATATGAGTTTGGATTTGTCATTATCCTTGTATTGTGACTATGGTTTTGACAATTCACATGGATAAGAACACATACACCATTAAATCTAAGTGTCATAAGGTTTCTCTCCGATTCATGAAATTGATGGTGAGGAAACACTTTCACTAAGTAGATTTTAACTAGATAAAAATTGTGATATTTGCATTCTCAAGTCGTTAGTGGAGCGTGTGTGGTTAACCGGCACACTAACATGGACTTGTGAGAAGTGACAAAGGTCTAAACAATTGAGACTATGATTATGGCATCCCTTTTCATAGTTCTTAAATTGTTTAGACACACCTGTGAGTTATCTAATGAAAGGTGTATGATTTTGATAAAGTCTTATCAAAGCAATCTAGTATCAGAAAACTGAACTTTGGTAAGAAAGTCAATAAAGTATTGGTTTCTAGAAGTCCAGCTGATTTCTGAGTACATGTCAAAGCTAGTGGGAGCATAAGTGTTATGCTAATAATCATCATGTTAGTGGGAGCATGATAATTATGATAAGTATTGCAAGTTAGCAATGTTAACTATAGAAAACAAAAGTTTCAATCCGTGAGGCTGCAGGGTTTGAAAAAGTTGTTTTGCTATAATTAAGGGAGAGGAAATTATACTTCATTTCAATTCTAAAAGCTTAGATTGAGATTTTAATCAAATTTAGTCAATGATATATATATGAATTTCATGTTAGAATGGCTCTACATAAGGAAATTCTATATATGGGTTCATTATTTGCATTCTAAAATTCGATTATGATTACGACATCCCTTTTCATAATCTGAATTATGAGAACTTGGCAAATAGAAATGGAAATATTATAGCAAAAGACTGGTTTAGTCTTTATGTGAGACATCATGAATCATGTCCCATATGCTTTGGATATAGGATCGATTACATGTGCTATATTCATCCTTTCTAAAATTTTCCAAATGCCTGGGACATTAAGAAGGGAAAAGGTCTAGAACTGGATATGACTAAAATGATTAAGCAATTTTCGAGGAAAATCTAAGGTTTACCAAAGATTGGTTGCTCAGGGACAGTTGGAAGTATAGTGTTAATTGTTGGAAGGATCATATTGACATATTCTGAAAAGAGGCAACTCTTGTTCAGAAGTGATAGTCAAAAGGGGAATATGGAAATGATCCCATTGGTGGAAGTTGTTCAATAAATCTGTGTAAGATTAGGAAACTTAATGCAAGAAGGATGTTTCCAAGGAGTTGATCTCCTTTGGAATGCTCTGCAATGTTTGTTGTCAAGTCTTTGTGACTTTGTGCATAATCATTACAAGAGAATCATTGCATATAAGTTTAGAATCTAACAGATTTCGGTGAAATGGCATGAATTTGGAATTCCTGCATTTGCCATAAGAATTCGGGAGTGTGAAATTAGAATCATTGAAAGTTTGGTCAATTGGTTTATTTCACAAAGTAAGGATCATAGACAAACATAGAGTACATACTTGGTGTATGGAAAAGCTATTGTTTAGAAAAACATAGTGTACATGCTCAGAGCATGGGACAACTATTGTTTTAATTCAAGAATAAAGTTGATAGCTGAAAAAGTATGCAATGAATAATGTGTAATCATATGGTGATAAATAAAAGGTGTTTTATTTATGTTCATAGGTTTTGATACCATATTAGATTCAATTATTCTTGTGTTTCATTTTGCATGTTTTGACTTCCAGAATAAACTAGGTTATTCTTCTGGAATGACTAAGTTATTCAAACCATTCCACAGTCGGTCATATGTTGGAAGTAGATATGAATCAAGACTGTCATGGGTTGGCTTGTAGAGGTCCAAGTTGGGGGACAAAGTTGTGCTACAACACTCATGAGTGCTCATAAGTTCTGAGTATTGGATTCAACCCGCACTCATTGGAATCACTTCATGGATTTTATCACGAGTGATCATGAGACGATAATATCTTATATTCTTCAAACCTAGAGATATGAGTTGTTACTATGAGTTGGTTATACATTGATTGCACAAAAACGCATTCGGTAACTCGATGTTATAAAACGTGCCTCTGTGTATGATTCAGCAAGTAGTAGAACAAGCCATATGAGTCGAAGTTTATCCATTCCTTTTACCTTCGGGATAAAAGCGATATTTGTGGGCCCCTCGATGATTTAATGATGATACATGTGAGTGCTTGGCCAAGCCAGGACTGATTTGATTTGTTCAATTAGTTAGTCGTCATAAATCGGAAATCGGGAAACAACAAATGGACAGAGAGAATGATTTTAATCCATGTCTCAGTCCATATGATATCTAGAATGGAGGAATATATGATCCCTTATCTAATGGACAGGTCATTGACAAAGGTCAGAGTTCGACAGCGGCTTTTGAGAGCTACGATTGCGAGTTAGGTTTTGAAGTCATACTCAATAATAGTTTTAGACTTATCCAAGTAGGAGACTGTTGAATTAGTGTCTAAGTCCATAACTATAATTGGTATGTACTTGACCCGACTCGGCATGGTCCATTTGGGTTGCATGGCATCGGAACATTTGGATAGACCGTTTGTGAGAAGAGGACATTTGTGACATATTAATATATTATAAGTTCTAATATATTAATATGAAATCATGTTATTTAATTAGTATTGATCAATAATTAATTTGGACTTAATTTAGTGATCAAAAGAGACTAATTAAATATATGGGGATTGATTGTGAAAACCGTTAATTCTTATATATGTGGGCTTATGATCCAAGATTCCTTATGTTGGGTGTAACCCATGTGGTGACCCATGGATACTCCATGGAGTTTGAAACCCATGGAGCATAAGGAATGGGTAAAGTCATGAGTTACATGGTGTAACCCTAATAGCCACACTATATAAAGACCCTTTTAGCCAAGAAATTGGCACTAGTGATACTTATATGAGGGCTAGCCAATTTGAGCATGAAGTGTCTTCTTTTCATGGTTATTCCAAGTGTTGATGATCTTGTGTGAACCATTTGAGGTGTCACACTTGGGGCACTAGGCTCTCGAGCTTCATGGAGTTAAGCTACATCAACAAGGTATGTATTTCTATCTAGTTTATTATTCAAGTATCAAAAGATTGTACGCTAGTTAGGGTAATACCTTAGAATATTCTTATTTGCATGTATAATAGAGAAAACATAGATCCAAGGTATTTAGGGTTGCATGTACACTTAGGAGTGTTAGAATTCTCAAAACCCAACACTTCATACCTAGCCTCCATCCTTCTATACAGTCCTTTCGAAACCTTATCCATTTTTGTGAGAATCTTGAGTTATTGAAGTGTTCTTGTGTGCACCTTTGAAGGAGAAGACCATTGGAGAAGCATTTAGGAGCTCCAATCCTTGTATATCCATATCCTTCATCTTGTTTTCCACCTCTAGAATGCATAAAGTTCCCATCTTGGTATTCTTTCATGCTAAATCTAGGTAGTCAAGGATTTATATGCTTTTTCTCATAACTTTGGTTCTTGTGAGTATGGATTACTCCAAACCATTTAAAGACCATGTCTTGATGTTCTTCGGTTGTTGAATCATAAAAATGAGAGCTTGATCACTCTAATCTACCCCATGCATGAGATCTTAAGCATTAGTGTACTTCTTAGACTTCGGGTTTGGTTTTATTGCTCATTGATGGCATGAAAATGTATAAAATCATAGACTTTATCAATTAGTACATTCCTTGGGTTCATATATGAAAGTTTGAGGATATAGCTTTCTATATTAAGAGCTTAATGGAAATTTTAACAATCAGTCGGCTACACGAGGCATAAATTCCTCTACGCTTAGCATAGCTTGGTTTTAGACCGTTTCCATCTAGAGATCTATGTCATGCATAGAGCAGCTTGTGCGCATGGTTTAGGAGGGTTGACCATTGAATTTGCACTTGATTAGTTTTTGGTCAAAACTAGGTTTTACAGTATTGACTGAAAGCGATATTTCTTTATTGTTGTTAGGTGACTTGTTGTACCAGTCTACTCTGTGCGAGCTGTTGTCTGCGAGGTGAGTTTTCTCACTACATTTACATGTGTGGTATTTATCTCTGTGACCAACTGGGTCTTAATTGTTGATTGTTGTTACATTTGAATTTAATTATTGATAACTTTGGGATTCCTAAGAATCCCTAAGGTTGTTGTTAACCCCTGAAATGTGTTGTTAATCTGCAGGGTATGCTGTTAGCCTATTGGGATTGCATATAATCTGTAAGGTTGCTAATAACCCATAGTTGTTTATTATGTTGTGTTGTATGGATATTTTGGGAAGGACTCGCTAAGATTTGTGCTTACAGTTGTGGATTAAATGTGTTTTAGGTACTTCTAATGATCGTGAAAAGGCGAGGCTTGACTGTACACTCTGCTTGCAGATTTTATGATTTTACATTTTGATACTCTGATTTGGGGTGATTGTACTTGATATACCTACGATTTTATTGTTTTTTTTATAACACTTGAGGTTTTTCTATATTAAAAATGAAAAATTTTGTGGTAAAAAATGAATGTTTCAAATTCCTTTCCAGTTTCCTCAGTTTGGAAAATTTTGTGGTAAAAAATGGATGTTTCAAATTCCATTCCAGTTTTCTCCATATTATTCATGCGATAAATCAAGTAAAAATTATCATAATAACTAATGAAAGATGCAATCACAAGATCTATTGCAAGACTCTTGTCAAGGGTAACATTGAGATTCTTGATTTTGTCTATGTAGCATACAAATTTCTTTTCTTCAACTCGAATGTAATTAGGAACTTTTAATGATTTTCAAATCAACCTTGCATTTCCTTCCGCTGAAACATTTCACTCGATTTTAAATTCATTTCATATTTTCACATGCTCACAAAAATCATTTTGGAACATCGAGGACATAGACATAACAATGCAAGAGACCCTTTTGACAAATCTGTATGATTATGGGAATAAAAACTTCTTCAAAATTGACGCATTATTGATTTAAGGGAGATACTCATCATGGACATCTTTCCCAATATCAAAATTAAGGAAGATTCCATAGCAAATGAGCTATTCATGATTGAGAACAAGGAGAAGCTAGAATTAGAAAATATGCGAGGAGGTAGGAGAGGATTTCCATCTAACCTATGAGAAAAAATTTAAATAAGTCGATTCAATCCTTAATTATTAACCCAATTTTAAATTAAGGTTAGGATCCAAAAATACTATTCGTAATATGAAGAGAGATGTCGTAGTCACATCACAAAACCGTTTAGGTAGGTAAAGCACTTTAACAATTTTAATCACAATGAAACTCCTGGATCTCTTAAGATTCATTGAACAATAAATGGTGTGTTAATCTTGGATTATCCACTTCGATTTGTGATTGGGATGCCGAGGATCACAAACAAGATGTGAATAACCATACAAACCCGTGTGACACCCTCGATGTCGTTTATGATCTCATATCGACATGCCGGTTAACCATACACACTCCATCAACAACCATATATTTCTAGCATGTACCATCATTTCAACTTTGAAGTCTCGTATCAGTGAATCAGTTAACCACGCACACCCCACTAACAACTCACAAATAAATAATGTGTGTTTTCATTGATTAGCATACAATTTCACATTTTTCCTAAAGTAACTGGAGTGAGATTTTTATAAAATGTTCTATAGTACTTTTACATTATACTTTTAATGTGATTATTTTCCTATCAAACAATTTCGGATAACGACCCTAGACCACACAAAGAAACGGTGGGTGAAAAGCACACCCATTCAAATGTCATTTTATATGTCGTTTTCTTATACATCTCTTATAGTGTGGCTTCGTGAATGAGTCATACCCTTTATTTGAATGATTTTATGTTATACATATAGTATTATAAGTCTTACATATGTATAGGGTGCATTTTAAAACATTTTAAAAATACAAGGTTTAAATTTAATTATCTTAATTAACCTTTAATTAATTAATATTTTAAACCATTTTGATTTAATATTTATCTTTTAATTAAACAATTAATTATTTTTTTATTAAATCTATTAAAAGATAATTTCATTATCTTAGTATCTTAAACTGGATAATTACCTTTTATAACTTCCTCAATTTTCAAATTTGGATTTCTTAATTATCTAATTTTAATGTTCAAATTTTAACCATTTAAAATAATTCTAAATAACCAATAATTATCCTACAATTTGAAAAACGCAAGAAAATCCCGAAACTAAAATTCAGGAAGTTACCATAATGTGGCAGAGGATTGACCACTTTGTGGTCATAATAGATTTCGATTTCCAGGTTTTTATTTTTAATCTCAACTTTATGCACTTATAACTGAAAAGAATACTCCCTGGTACCACTGATGAGTTTTCTAGGTTATAAAAACAATATACTTGTGGCATTCACATAAACACTTATGGGTACATGCAACCTAAAAGGATCTATGGCATTTTCACTATTATAGCAACATACTTTATGAAACAAAACTAAACCTTATGATAATCGAAAATCATTGACTAGAATTCATTTAACAAAATAAAATATTTCATGCTCCTTTGATCTTCAAAGTCCATGGAAAGCAAGCACTAATAATGTGAACGCCTCTAATGACTCACAGCTAGTAACACTTGAAATCAACAAGGAGAGCGGAGACAATGATGAAATTCAGATTTCATCATTCCATGAAGGTTATAAACGAAATTTTTTGCTTTAAGACTACCCATATTAGGGAGTTTTTGCAAGCCACTTGTTGAGAAAAAAAAGTATTAAAAATAAAATAAAATGAGACAATCCTTAGTGAACTTGCTTGTGACGGCGCCCTCAACTCGTCTTAGAGCAATCGGTATGGGCCAAACGAGATGTAACGCCGCTTACGTGGCGCTTG
Organism: Lactuca virosa; assembly: GCF_052849685.1. NCBI lineage: Eukaryota > Viridiplantae > Streptophyta > Magnoliopsida > Asterales > Asteraceae > Lactuca > Lactuca virosa. Next base: position 148,909,438 of record NC_136426.1, read on the forward strand.
GTGACGGCGGCTTAACAGGGGGAACACCGCCCCCCTGCTCATTGCAACTCGTCGAGGGTGGATCTCGTTGGCGTCACGACGGGATGAAACGAATGAATTGTTACCGTTTGAAACCTTTTAATTGCAACGGTTTGAAAAAAAATTTAATTATTAAAAAAAAACAATTCACCCTATAAATACCTACCATTTTATAAAAAAATTCACACACTTTCTCTTCTCCTCTCTACATACTTTCAATTATCTTCAAAAAAAAATATGGATCCTTTCGACTCGTCCGATGATTCAGATGACGATATTTTCTTTAGGATGATGTATCATTATTACACTATCGACCTGCTACAACCAGACCCAGTGTAACGACCCGTCTCCGGTATGATAATTTCTTGGTATTTATTTTGAAGTTTTGCAAGAGGGACTCGGCGAGTTCATAGCCTGACTCGCCGAGTAGGGTCGGGATTTCGAGCACGTGATTAGCTGGCGACTCGGCGAGTCCATATTCTGGACTCGGCGAGTGTGTCCGTCTGGGAGAAACCCTAAATCCCCGGGTTGCCCACTATTTAAGCCACCTTATAGCCCCCAATCTCGCCTCCTTCACCCTCTGAAGCTGTGAGAAAACCCTAATTCGATCTTGAGTGTTTGTTTTAGTGATCTTGTGTGCATTTGTGAAGGCTTGAAGAAGGAGAAGAAGAAAGGAGCAAGGAGAAGGATTTCCAGAACAGAGATTCAAGGGAAAGCAAGAGCTCTTTGAGGTATTCTTCAGTTTTCCCTCCCTTTTATGCCTTAAAACCCTTTCTAGATCTTGTTAATGCCTCTCTCAAAGCTTTATGTTGATATGGAAGCTCTCTTAGGCCGAGATAACCTTAGATCTGTTCCTTTAGGAGTTGTAGAGCCCAGATCTATTGCCTTTATGGAGCTATTTTGCATATTAACCCTAGATCTACCCCTTTTAAACATCTTTTAGCCTTCATTCCCTTGTTCATGCATTTGTACACGTAAAGTTGGAAACTTTACGTGGTAAATCAGCTTATTGGACTCAGATCTATCATTTGGATGTATTGGATTCGAGCAGAATCGAGTGTAGAATAGTTGCATGGCGGTGACTCGGCGAGTCGGAAGAACGACTCGGCGAGTCTAGTCGCGAGTCCCCGATTTCTTCCTTTTGAGCGGTGTCGAGTGGGTCCAGTGAGTAGTGGAGTGGACTCAGCGAGTTTGAGGGTAGACTCAGTAATGGAGGGACTCGGCGAGTTGTTCATACAACTCGGCGAGTCCAAGGCAATCTTCTTAAGCTCAAGAACAAATCATCGAGTTGTTCATAGGACTCGGCGAGTCGGATGAAGATTGTCTGAATTCTTGGATCAGGAGAGTACTCGTCGAGTCGATGCCATACTCGACGAGTAGCAGCGAGTAGAGTCGAGGAGTGAGAATAAGGACTCAGCGAGTTGGCGGCCCAACTCGGCGAGTCAGGTCAACTGTGGGTTGACTTTGACTGAGAGTTGACCTTGACTGACAGTTGACTTTGACCAAGGGTAAAAGAGTCATTTTACCCAGTGTAGTGTTTAGTATCTGATTGAGTGTATTTATGGACTTGCAGCCGGGGAGATACCGGAGCAGCAGCAGTTAGCCCTCAGAGCTATTCACTCAGCAGCCAGTTCACGAAGTGAGTTTCCCTTCAGTAGGAACGGGTCTACGGCCACAATGCCGGCCCGTGTAATTATCAGTAGTTCCGGTCTTTAGTCTGATGCAGTAGCTAGAGTGCTTGATGTCTTTGTGATTCAACCATATTCGTGTATGTGTTCCGGACTTCGGTCCGAAGCAGTATGCAGTATGTGTGATTATAATAGTTGTTATGTGTTATGCTATGTCATGATCAGTCAGTTCCGGACTTCGGTCCGATGCAGTTAGTTTCGGACTTCGGTCTGATGCAGTCAGTTCCGGATTTCGGTCCGATGCAGTTAGTTCCGGACTTCGGTCCGATGCAGTTAGTTCCGGACTTCGATCTGATGCAGTCAGTTCCGGATTTCGGTCCGATGCAGTTAGTTCCGGACTTCGGTCCGATGCAGTTAGTTCCGGACTCTGGTCCGATGCAGGGGACAAGGTCCCAGTCAGTTCTGGACTTCGGTCCGATGCAGCTAGTTCCAGACCTCGGTCTGATGCAGTGGGCAAGGCCCAGTATGTGCTTTATATGTATTGTATGGTATGTGGTAGTTTGGGGGAGCTCACTAAGCTTCGTGCTTACAGTTTCAGTTTTGGTTTCAGGTACTTCCGCATGTAGAGGGAAGAGCTCGGGATGATGACATCGCACACACCACAGCTTCAACTTTTATCCTGGGAGTTGATTTGGTTCTTGATTTTTATATGACATGGATATGATACAGTTTTCCGCACAGTGTTTTATTATTATTTTGAGATACATCATGTATGGTTTATGATATGACACTCAGATTATGGTTTTTGGTTATGTTGAAAAACGAAATTTTTGGGTCGTATTTTTGGGTCGTTTCAAGTTGGTATCAGAGCCCTGGTTTGAGGGATTCGGATGCACTTTCGGGTGTATCTGAACTCAAACTAAGGGAAGTAAAAAGATTTTCTAAAAAGGAAATGTTTTCTAAAAGAATTTTGAAAGCACTTAGAAAGAAAGAATTTTTTTTTTTTAAAAACAAGATAAGGGTGTGGTGCATGCGATCAGCCGAGCTCAAGTAAGTACTCCCAAATTACCAATACGAGTTTTATTATTATTAATTGTTCCAGCTTCAGTAGAACAGCATGCTAGTATAGGACTAAGGATCTAGGAGGATGCCTTATGTACCTGCTTTATGTGTTACAGCTTTATGAGTATTGCATGCTAGTATTGACCAGACAGCAGTAGGATAGCATGTTTAGGTTATACCTGATAGTATGAGCTTAGCACTGTATGCTAGTACAGTTTCGCGTTATGAGGGTAGTTTTGCCTGAGTATGTTTCCCTTATTCGAATGCTGCTTGCTTTGTGCTTTGTGGGACTCTGAATGATGGAAGTTAGCCATTAGGTGAACACGTCACACCACATGTGATCAGGGTTGAATAATCCCAGAGTGCTGGAACTGGCCCTATTGCGCAGCTCTTGTTTGAGTCCAACCGTTATAGGGACGGGTCTTTTACTTGAAGGATTATCTGATCCTCGTCACATGTGATGGTGTTCAGGTGGTGGCTAATTAGCATTATAAGGAGACCTTCAGTAGCTGAGGACTAGTTGAGTTGAGTTTGAGGTTTTCCTAGGGCAAGCCTAGGATGAGAGTAGCAGAGATTAGCAGTAGTAGAAGTGACTTGGTGGAGTCAAGGCGGTTGTTGAGGAAAGTACGGATAGATGTGGAAGGTAGTGTGGGCCCGTACTACTGAAAGCAGAGGATCCGTACTCGAATCAAGGAAGGCCGAGACAAGGCCGGGAAGCTAGTAGTAGTATCAATGATCCCTTGAGATATTTCAGTTTTCTGATATTGTTATGATGTGTTTCAGTATGGTGGTTTTGCGTCCGAGGACAGCAGCCGGCAGTGGTGGTGCCGGGGAGGGATCAGGATCAGGCTCGGGGAGCGAGCATATGGATGAGCAGACCAGAGAGTTTCTTTCTTCAGAGATTACTCGTATCATTTTAGAGCAGACTCCTGTGATCTTCGGTTCGATCAAGGAGGGGATTCTAGAGCTGGTGGATGAGAGATTGGGCACCTTCTGTGCCGAGGTGGCGGCCATGATGGGGTCGCGCACCCTTACTTTCAGGGAGTTCAGGGCATGTGGAGCTCCGGACTATCATGGGGCGCGAGACCCCATAGCGAGCACCAGATGGTTGGCGGATGTGGCCAACGCTTTCCGCACTAGCAGATATCCCGAGGGGGACAAGGTCAGATTGGCGTCCTGTCTTCTGAAGGACAGGGCACGGGATTGATGGGAGGAGGTCGGACATGCCATTGGGGATGATGCAGCATTGGACGCCATGACCTGGGCTGATTTCTCTACCAGGTTCAGGGCGGAGATTGCACCGGTCATTGAGGTGCAGCAGTTAGCTAGGGAGTTTCAGGACCTCACCCAGACTACAGAGTCAGTGGCGGAGATCACCGCCAAGTTCAGGGAGAGGGCTCTTCTCGTTCCTCAGTACGTGGCTGATGAGGAAATGAAGAAGGCCCGTTATCATGAGATGTTGCGGAGCGATATCCGTCAGTTTGTGAGCCGGTCCAGCTGTAAAACGCTGGAAGATATGATTGCTAGGGCTCGGGAGAGGGAGATTGATCTCGAGATGGAAAAGAAGAGGAAACCGGAGGCGGTTTCAGGTTCAGGCGGTTCGGGCAAAAAGCCCAGGGTTTCGGATCACAGATCTAGGAGTCAGCAGAGCCACGGTCGATGTGGCAAGTGTGGGAGATTGCACGAGGGAGCGTGCAAGGCAGGGAGTTCCGGCTGCTACAAGTGCGGTCGGATTGGGCATTTGAGTAGGGATTGCACGGCCCCTGCTACTGCCGTCGCAGCATCAGATCTGATTTGCTTTCAGTGCAATCAGAGGGGACATAAAAAGTCCTAGTGTCCGAGTTTAGCTACAGCAGGGAAGGTGGTTGCACCTGCCCCTGCTACCTTGAGGATTACAGATGGCCGGCAGGGCCGAGCCGAGATGCCAGTGGCGAAGAGCAGGGCGTTTCAGATGACAGCAGAGGAGGCACGAGCGACTCCTGATGTGGTGGCGGGTATGTATCTTCCTTCATCTCTTTATTATTATTATCGTTTGAGTATTGCTTATGATTGTATGTTTTATTCAGGGTCGTTCTCTGTGAACGGCATTTCTGCTTTGGTATTATTCGATTCGGGGGCTACCCGATCATTCGTATCACTTGCGCTTAGCAAGAGATTTAGTAGAGCTCCAGGGGAGCTGGATTGTCCATTAGAGGTTGAGATAGCAGATGATAGGACCGTGAGAGTCGACAGAGTGCATAGAGGGTGTTCTCTTCAGTTATTTGACGAGCAGTTTTCAGTGGATCTGGTACCTATTCCTCTGCGAGGGAATAAGGTTATTGTGGGCATGGATTGGCTAAGCCCCAATGGGGCGGTGATTGATTGTGAGCTTCAGCTAGTGAGGGTCCGCACTCCCAGTGGGGGAGAGTTAGTGATTCAGGGCGAGAGGCCACAGCGGGGACCGACCTTTTGTTCCGCCGCAAGGGCGAGGCGCTATGTTCAGCAGGGATGCGCCGGTTTTGTAGCTTACGTTTTGGATGCCCGGGAGAAGGGCAAGGCGACAGTTGATGATGTTTCCATTGTTCGAGACTACCCGAACGTGTTTCCCGAGGATTTGCCGGGGATACCTCCTGAGAGACAGGTTGAGTTCAGGATCGACCTAATTCCTGGTGCGGCTCCGATAGCCAAAGCACCGTATCGACTAGCTCCCCCTGAGATGCAGGAGTTATCTATACAGCTACAGGAGCTACTAGACAAGGGTTTCATTCGGCCGAGCAGTTCGCCTTGGGGAGCACCGATCCTGTTTGTGAGGAAGAAGGATGGGTCGCACCGTATGTGTATAGATTATCGGGAGTTGAATAAGGTAACGGTGAAGAACCGTTACCCACTTCCGATGATAGATGATTTGTTTGATCAGCTTCAGGGAGCGTCTTGGTTCTCCAAGATTGATCTACGCTCCGGGTATCATCAGATGAGAGTTAGAGATGAGGATGTACAGAAGACTGCTTTCAGGACCAGGTATGGTCATTATGAGTTTGTGGTGATGCCATTTGGGCTCACCAATGCTCCAGCCGCGTTCATGGATCTCATGAATCGCGTGTGTAGACCGATGCTGGATCGGTCAGTGATAGTGTTCATAGATGATATCTTGGTATATTCCAAGACGCAGGAGCAGCACGAGGAGCACCTGCGGGAGGTGCTGGAGGTTTTGAGGAGGGAGAGACTTTTCGCAAAGTTCTCCAAATGTGAGTTCTGGTTGCGCGAGGTGCAGTTCCTTGGTCACCTCGTCAACCAGAAGGGTATTTTGGTAGATCCGGTCAAGATAGAGGCCGTGATGCAGTGGGAGGTCCTGAAGTCTCCATCTGAGATTCGGAGCTTCCTAGGGTTGGCAGGGTATTATCGGAGATTTATTCAGGATTTCTCCAAGATAGCAGTGCCGCTCACCCGACTGACCAGGAAGTCAGTGGTATTTCGTTGGGGTACTGAGCAGCAGTCAGCGTTTGAGACCCTCAGGCAGAGATTGTGCGAGGCTCCGATCCTTACCTTGCCAGAGGGAGTAGAGGACTTCGTAGTCTATTGTGATGCCTCGATCACAGGTATGGGAGCAGTTTTGATGCAGCGAGGCCATGTGATAGCTTATGCCTCGAGACAGTTGAAGCCTCACGAGGCTAATTATCCTACCCATGATTTGGAGCTGGGGGCAGTTGTGTTTGCCCTCAAGATTTGGAGGCATTACCTCTATGGGGTCCGTTGTACTATTTACACGGATCACAAGAGTTTGAGGTACCTTATGGATCAGCCGAGTCTGAACATGAGGCAGAGGAGGTGGTTGGATGTGCTAAAGGATTACGATTGTGAGATCCTTTACCATCCAGGGAAGGCCAATTCCCTGAGCCGCAAGGTGTCGGCGGCCCCTATCAGGAATCTATGTTTGAGGATGACAGTGATCACTCCGTTGTTGGAGCGGATCAAGGAGGCTCAGGTAGAGGGTCTCAAGGAGGAGAGACAGAAGTGTGAGAGGATCGTGGGCCGAGTAGCCTCGTTTGATTATGATAGTCGTGGTTTGCTGACGCTTCACGGGAGAGTGTGGGTACCGTACTGGGGTGGAGTACGGCAGGTGTTGATGGATGAGGCTCATAAGTCTCGGTTTTCTATCCACCCAGGGGCGACGAAGATGTATCGAGATCTTCGATCTGATTATTGGTGGCCCTGCATGAAGCGGGACGTCGCCTGGTATGTTGAGAGATGCCTGACCTGCCGGAAGGTCAAGGCGGAGCACCAGAGGCCTCACGGCAAGATGCAGCCGCTAGACATTCCCGTGTGGAAATGGGAGGACATCACCATGGATTTTGTCACCAAGCTTCCCAGGACCGCACGAGGAGTGGATTCGATATGGGTAGTAGTGGATCGGTTGACGAAGAGTGCCCATTTTATCCCGATCCAGGAGAGTATATCGGCGGAGAAGTTAGCCGATATCTATGTACGAGAGATTGTCGCACGTCATGGAGTGCCGGTATCGGTGGTGTCAGACCGAGATGTCCGCTTCACATCCAGATTTTGGAAGCGGTTTCACGACGAGATGGGTACTCGTCTCCATTTCAGCACCGCTTTCCACCCTCAGACAGACGGGCAGAGCGAGAGGACGATTCAGACTCTCGAGGACATGCTTAGGGCATGTGTTCTTGATTTCGTTGGCAGTTGGGATACGTATCTTCCGCTGGCGGAATTTTCGTATAACAACAGTTATCATGCGAGCATTGATCGACCTCCCTTTGAGATGCTGTATGGGAGGAAGTGTAGGACCCCGATTTGTTGGGGCGAGGTCGGTCAGCGGGTCATCGGGAGCACGGAGGTGGTGCTCAAGACGACTGAGTTGATCCTGCAAGTCCGTAGTAGACTGCAGACTGCTCAGAGTCGGCAGAAAAGCTACGCCGATAGGAGGCGTTCGGACTTGGAGTTCCAGGTGGGGGATATGGTCCTTCTGAAGGTCTCACCTTGGAAGGGTGTCATCAGGTTCCGGAAGAGGGGCAAGTTGGGCCCCAGATTTATTGGTCCTTTCAGGGTTTTGGCCCGGGTGGGTCGGGCTGCTTATCGGTTAGATCTTCCTGAGGAGCTTAGTCAGATCCACAACACCTTCCATGTGTCTCAGTTGAGGAAGTGTTTGGTGGATGAGTCAGCAGTCGTTCCCCTAGAGGATATTCAGGTTGATAGCAGCCTGAATTATATTGAGAGACCGGTCGCGATTCTAGACCGGAAGACCAAGACCTTGAGGAACAAGGAAATCCAGTTAGTAAAGGTGCAGTGGCAGCACCGGAAGGGGTCTGAGTGGACGTGGGAGGCTGAGGAGGAGATGAGGGAGCACTACCCAGAGATATTTGCAGATTCAGCCGTAGCAGACTTCGAGGACGAAGTCTGAGATAAGTGGGGGAGAATTGTAACGACCCGTCTCCGGTATGATAATTTCTTGGTATTTATTTTGAAGTTTTGCAAGAGGGACTCGCCGAGTTCATAGCCTGACTCGCCGAGTAGGGTCGGGATTTCGAGCACGTGATTAGCTGGCGACTCGGCGAGTCCATATTCTGGACTCGGCGAGTGTGTCCGTCTGGGAGAAACCCTAAATCCCCGGGTTGCCCACTATTTAAGCCACCTTATAGCCCCCAATCTCGCCTCCTTCACCCTCTGAAGCTGTGAGAAAACCCTAATTCGATCTTGAGTGTTTGTTTTAGTGATCTTGTGTGCATTTGTGAAGGCTTGAAGAAGGAGAAGAAGAAAGGAGCAAGGAGAAGGATTTCCAGAACAGAGATTCAAGGGAAAGCAAGAGCTCTTTGAGGTATTCTTCAGTTTTCCCTCCCTTTTATGCCTTAAAACCCTTTCTAGATCTTGTTAATGCCTCTCTCAAAGCTTTATGTTGATATGGAAGCTCTCTTAGGCCGAGATAACCTTAGATCTGTTCCTTTAGGAGTTGTAGAGCCCAGATCTATTGCCTTTATGGAGCTATTTTGCATATTAACCCTAGATCTACCCCTTTTAAACATCTTTTAGCCTTCATTCCCTTGTTCATGCATTTGTACACGTAAAGTTGGAAACTTTACGTGGTAAATCAGCTTATTGGACTCAGATCTATCATTTGGATGTATTGGATTCGAGCAGAATCGAGTGTAGAATAGTTGCATGGCGGTGACTCGGCGAGTCGGAAGAACGACTCGGCGAGTCTAGTCGCGAGTCCCCGATTTCTTCCTTTTGAGCGGTGTCGAGTGGGTCCAGTGAGTAGTGGAGTTGACTCAGCGAGTTTGAGGGTAGACTCAGTAATGGAGGGACTCGGCGAGTTGTTCATACAACTCGGCGAGTCCAAGGCAATCTTCTTAAGCTCAAGAACAAATCATCGAGTTGTTCATAGGACTCGGCGAGTCGGATGAAGATTGTCTGAATTCTTGGATCAGGAGAGTACTCGTCGAGTCGATGCCATACTCGACGAGTAGCAGCGAGTAGAGTCGAGGAGTGAGAATAAGGACTCAGCGAGTTGGCGGCCCAACTCGGCGAGTCAGGTCAACTGTGGGTTGACTTTGATTGAGAGTTGACCTTGACCGACAGTTGACTTTGACCAAGGGTAAAAGAGTCATTTTACCCAGTGCAGTGTTTAGTATCTGATTGAGTGTATTTATGGACTTGCAGCCGGGGAGATACCGGAGCAGCAGCAGTTAGCCCTCAGAGCTATTCACTCAGCAGCCAGTTCACGAAGTGAGTTTCCCTTCAGTAGGAACGGGTCTACGGCCACAATGCCGGCCCGTGTAATTATCAGTAGTTCCGGTCTTTAGTCTGATGCAGTAACTAGAGTGCTTGATGTCTTTGTGATTCAACCATATTCGTGTATGTGTTCCGGACTTCGGTCCGAAGCAGTATGCAGTATGTGTGATTATAATAGTTGTTATGTGTTATGCTATGTCATGATCAGTCAGTTCCGGACTTCGGTCCGATGCAGTTAGTTCCGGACTTCGGTCTGATGCAGTCAGTTCCGGATTTCGGTCCGATGCAGTTAGTTCCGGACTTCGGTCCGATGCAGTTAGTTCCGGACTTCGGTCCGATGCAGTCAGTTCCGGATTTCGGTCCGATGCAGTCAGTTCCGGACTTCGGTCCGATGCAGTCAGTTCCGGACTTCGGTCCGATGCAGTTAGTTCCGGACTCTGGTCCGATGCAGGGGACAAGGTCCCAGTCAGTTCCGGACTTCGGTCCGATGCAGCTAGTTCTAGACCTCGGTCTGATGTAGTGGGCAAGGCCCAGTATGTGCTTTATATGTATTGTATGGTATGTGGTAGTTTGGGGGAGCTCACTAAGCTTCGTGCTTACAGTTTCAGTTTTGGTTTCAGGTACTTCCGCATGTAGAGGGAAGAGCTCGGGATGATGACATCGCACACACCACAGCTTCAGCTTTTATCCTGGGAGGTTATTTGGTTCTTGATTTTTATATGACATGGATATGATATAGTTTTCCGCACAGTGTTTTATTATTATTTTGAGATACATCATGTATGGTTTATGATATGACACTCAGATTATGGTTTTTGGTTATGTTGAAAAACGAAATTTTTGGGTCGTATTTTTGGGTCGTTTCACCCAGCCTCGCTACTAACAAGATGTGCGATGTTAAACAGAAATCGCGCGGAAGGACACGAACATCTATATCGCGATTACTTTGCGGATAATTGTGTATACGGGGCGAAGGACTTCAAAAGAAGATTTCGTTTGAGTTGGGATGTGTTCTTACGAATCGCCAACGCCTTGGAAAGCCGGTATCGTTTGTTTACTATATTTTTATACAAAATAAATAAAAATGTACTACATGTTTCTTTAATTTTACAACATATGCAATATATTTTTAAAATGTAGTTAATTTATGTTTAGGTACGAATTTTTTCAATTAAGATATGATGCTAGAGGTAGACGAGGGTTTACAACGTTGCAGAAATGTGTTGCGTCCATTCGTTTGATGACTTTGGGGGAGTCACCTGATACCATGGACGACTATATGAGAATGTCCGAAAGAATCGCAAGAGAGAGTTTGTATACATTGTCAAGGGGTGTTGTTGAAACTTTTGGAGACGTGTATTTGCGGAAACCTTCGTTGCATGATTTGCAAGAATTGTATGCGGCGCATGAAGAACGCCATGGGTTTCCCGGAATGATCGGAAGCATTGATTGCACACACTGGAAATGGAAAAATTGTCCGGTAGCATGGAAAGGGCAATACGCAAGTGGTCATCACGGATCACCTTCGTTGGTGTTAGAGGCTGTCGCTTCTCAAGATTTATGGATTTGGCATGCATTTTTTGGGGTTGCGGGTTCTAACAACGATGTCAACGTTCTTGATCAGTCGCCAATATTCGACGATCTTTTGAATGGAAAAGCCTCAGATGCTCCTTTCACGGTGAATGGAAACGAATACAAATATGGGTATTACCTTACAGATGGAATATATCCTCAGTATTCCACATTCGTGAAGGCATTCCGCCACCCAGTTGAAGAACGAGACAAATTTTTTAAGAGAAGACAAGAAGGAGCACGTAAGGATGTGGAACATGCTTTTGGAGTGCTGAAGGCGAAGTGGCATATAGTCGAACATGCAGCACGACCATTGGATTTAGAAACTCTACGATATATCATGTATGCATGTATCATAATGCATAACATGGTAGTAGAAGATAAAGGGCGAAATATTGCACACTATATCCCAACGGAGCCTAGACACGTTCAGTTTCAACCAGGAACAACAGATTATTTGCATCGCGTTGTTGACATTCAGGACGCAAATAAACACAGACAACTTCGAGAGGACTTGGCGGATTATATCTTCTATGGTAACAATAACGATAACGAATAGCGTTGTATTTTTTTTTTGAATTTGGATGTTATTTCTTTTTTTGTTTTTGGATATTATGTGTAATTTAGTCTTTATGTTAATTTTAATCTTTAAAAATTTTTAATTGTTATTTATAATTTTTAAAAATTATGTTTTATTTATTATTTATATTTAAAAAATATTTGTCTAAATTTAAAAAAAAAATCGAAATAAATAAAAAATAAATTATAAAATGAAAAAAAAGTTGGTGTCATAACAAGATACAACATGTTGCCCATTTCCCCACTTGGTGTTATAACACCATTGATGATGTGGCACCAAAATGGTGTTACATCTAGTTGTCCACACCTTATGGTCTTAGATTGTATTGGAAATGCATGTCACGTGTCCAAATTGGTTAGAAGAAACCAATTAATTTTTATACCAAAGACTAAATTTTGTTTATAAGTAAACTTTATCTTTAATAAAAAATTAAAATAAAATATATCAAAATACCTAATTTATTTTTCTCTACAAAATAAGACAAATATTGATATAGTTTTATAAATATAAAATTTTAATGTAAATAAGGTTGGGTTGGGTTGCTGATGAGTGTAAATAATTTGATTGGATTGGATTGTCTATGTGGAAGAGAAATAAATTAGTTTTTTTATAGAAAAATTGGATTCGGTTGGATTGCTAATGGAGATAGCCTAGGGTCCTATTTATAGTTTATGTAACTTGCAGATAAATCTAGAAATTAAATATTTGATTTAATCCTCAATTTAAATCCTTTCCTTATCAGCTACCAAAATAATTCTAAAAACCCTAAAATACTCCTTAAAACTGTCCCCACTAGGGGATGTTCTAGAATTACTTCTTTTGTTCAACTATTGAACAATTACAATTCAACTCTTGCACCTTTAATTAGTTCCAATTAATCCCTAATTAATTTCAGATTAATTTTGATTAATAATTAAATAATTTCGACTATTTTTAATTAATTCATATTTAATTATTAACTATTTCTGATTAATATATTAATCATATAATATAATAACAAATTATTTTATCTCTCTCCGAAAGTCATTTCTAGTTATTTCTACTTATGAGGGCAACCCAAAAAGGACTTTACTTTTATTCCACAAGGTTATATCAATTTAGTCATTACCTTGACCAATTTAGTTATGACATTGGACACTTATTCCAACAATATGATGAAAACATCACTTGGTGGTGTGAATCTATGTTGGAATTAGTTCACACTAACAAATCATTTAGATTAACCATGATACATGGTAAGACCAATTTCATATGAGCATGTTTATCTGAATAAACATAAGTCTGGAGCCTTCCAAGTGTCAAAGCTCTCATAAGGTGAAGTTAGGAATCGAATGGGCAAAAGGATTAAATACTCAGATCCAATAAGGATCATTAGCATCCTAGTTAAAACTTCATCTGGAATCTAAGGAATTGTGAAAGAGTTTCACACAGTGATGGGAATTGGGAAGCAATAGGGCGTGGTTAACCATCCCTTTCCCGATACCTGAGTACCTAACCTCATCCTTATCCCCATGCTCATCCCCGACGGATACACAAAATCAAATCCACCCCCCTCCCCCTCCCTTTTTGCATTTTGGGCTTTTCCCCGGCCCATCCCGATTTATCAACATAATAAACTCTAACTTATGCAAAAAAAAAGTTTAATAAGTGATCAAAACCAAAGACCATATTCAGATTGTGTTTACATAAATCATAAAATTTAACAAGCATTAAAACAACAAGTGACGATTTGTTATATAGATCGCCAATGAACTCTTGGAATTAAGAACGTAATTTGGTATACGGACACTATCTTTGACGTTTTAATACATATCAATTCATACTTAGTGGACTTAATTCAAATTCAATAATTTATATATATATATATATATATATATATATATATATATATATATATATAGGGAAGGGTTATATAGAAAACAAAAAAACCCTAAAAATCATAAAAATGCATAAAAAAATACTTAGAGATCTCAAATCTTTTTTTTTTGACTTTATATTCTTAAAAATCACAGCTTTTTTTATAAATTCGCTGAAAAAAAATTTTAAAAATCGATTATTTATTTATTTATTTTTATTTTTTTGGTTCTTTTTCAAAAAAAAATCAGCGAATTTATACAAAAATGTGCGGTTTTAAAGAATATAAAGTCAAAAAAAAGATTTATGATCTCTAAATATTTTTTTATGCATTTTTATGATTTTTAGGGTTTTTTGTTTTCCATAGAACCTAAACCTATATATATATATATATATATATATATATATATATATATATATATATATATATAAACACACACATGAATTACATTCCATTTCTCCCCGGGCACAAAGAAGCAAAAATACCTGTCATCAACCTCAATTAGATTTGACAAAACAAACTTTTTCCCATTTCATGCGTGTGACCTAAAACAAGCAAAAAACCCCATGAAGAAAGTAAGGAATAAAGAAAGACATATCCATACCAATCACTGAATCTTGGAACCAATCCATGCAAAAGATGATAAGATTCTTCCATGAGTTGTGCCTCAGTGCTAAGCCATTCTCTGTTTAAATTAACAATAAAAAATATTAACATAAAAAAAGGGTTATATTCTTTGTTACATTAGTCAATTAGTTGTTGATGTTGATTGTTTCTAATTAAAATGTTAATAGTCTCGTTGCTAATTAATTGGCAATGGTTAACAAATATTATGGTTAGTTGATATCTTCCAAATAAGAGGCTTTTGCAAATGATAAATGATCTCCCAGCTGTATTTCAAGTTGTCTCTTGAGTAGTTAAGAACCCTAAAGATTAGGCCGAAGATATAAACAATAACACTAAGAGCAAGTCAACTGGAAGAATTGTAAGGACTTTAGACACTGTTTGTTACACAACACATGACAATAAAAAAAAAAGTTGTATTCTATTATGTTTGGCATGTACTAAACTCGAAAACCTTAATCGATCAATAACCTGAATCTATTCAGCCATTCACAATTCATTTACTTATGAACGGGTCAAATGGAAAAAAATCAAAATATTTAACTGAAAAAGAAAAAGGTCAAATAGGTAAAAGCTTGTCCAAAATATATCTTTAATAAATTGGATTTTCTAATATGTGCCCTAAGGGCACATATAAGAAGTATTAATTATGCAAAATATTATCATAATTAAATTCAAAATACATTTATTATGGAGATTATTAATATACTTCGCATTTAATTATGGTAATATTCCTTGTAATGAATGTATTTTACATTTAATTATTATAATATTTGTCATTAATTAATGTTTCTTATATGTGCCGGCACACATTAGAAAATCCATTAAAAAATACATTTTCCTAAATTGCTTCATAATAAATACATTTTCCTAAATTGCTTCATAATAAAAGTCACATTAATATTACTTTCTGTGATACTATTAAAAAAATTATTAACTGGGTAATTAATTATAAGATTTTTTTCTGTTGTTTGAGTCAACCCGACACATTTTGCCACGTACAAAAGATTACCTTTTTTTGGTTGTTTGGGTCAACCGGATGATTCCAAACATACAGTAAGAGTATTTAATTACCCTGCCAATTTCCTCGCATAGTCGTGTTATCAAAAATATATATTAGGGTCTTGTACGTAGGGGTGTAAACGAGCCGAGCTGAGCCCGAGCCTGATCAAGCTCGAGCTCGGCTCGTTTAATTTGAGGAAGCTCGAGCTCGATTCGAGTCTTAAAATGAAGCTCGAGCTCGGCTCATGAACAATTTAGTGGGCTTGCGAGCCTAATCGAGCCTAAACGAGCCTATATATATATATATATATATATATATATATATATATATATATATATTTAAGCTCGCGAGCCTATTAATTGAAGTTCGTCTTGAGCTCGTTTAATAAGCGAGCCTCATATTTAGGCTCGAGCTCAGCTCAGGCTCGTTTAATTCGATCTCGAGTCGATCCCGAGTAGCTCACGAGTAGCTCGGCTCACTTACAAGTTGTACGTTGTTCCTGTTTATATATTTCCAAACAATTTATATAAAAAGAGACATATACCTAACTCTCATATCACGTGCAAAACAGAGATCAACCGTGTACATGCTTAACTCCTAAAAAATTAACAATATAAAAACATCAAAAAATGTTATGCAAAATGCTAACTGTATCACTATGAAAATGTATGAATTTAATTTGGAAGTAATTCGGAATTTATTTAATTAAAACCTTCATAGATGTTGAATTCCTCATTAACTTGAAGATTGTTGATCCCAATTTAAGTTCAAGTTCTTAGTGATTCAATCACAAGCAGTGGCTCAATGAAGATAGTTATTACATAATCAATTTCAAATGACAAGTTCATTGGAATAAATTATATAAAGATTATATATATATATATATATATATATATATATATATATATATATATATAAACCAATATTAAGGGCAAAAAAACATACCTAAGAATGTTGAGGGTTCCAATTAGTAAGGAGGACCTGCATATCCATTTTGTGGCAATATTTTGCCATCAGTCAACAGGAACCATGAAAAAGTCAAAACCAAAATATGAAAATTCTTAGGTTTAAATCACACACCTAGTGGACAGAATTGCAAATCATTCACGTGTTACAATGCATTAAACACCTCAACCACTGAAAAGTATTGATGCATATGAAGAACATGGTTCCAATTACACCTCCGTTGCTGTATAGATTCAATAACCCCATCGTACTCCCCTGGTTTACCAACATCTACCTAACCATAGTTTTTTTAGGAAAAATCAAACAATGTGTTATGACATAAAAACATACAATAATATTGTAGGTTCAATTGAGTTGGAGGGCAAAGAATGCGAGGGCAAAAAAAAGGAAAGCCGAAGTCCCCAAAACCCTATGCCTTCACAGTGACAAAAACATAAAGCATGGAACAGTTAGAAGGAGATAGAAGTAGTCTCTCTATGCACGTCGTGATGAATGATTTGGTTTTACAAAGAAGTAAGGATACTTGTAGTCTGTTCCTTTGTACAATATGATAATGCTTCCAGATCTATAGAAAACTAAACCCCCAAGTCTTTCTCTGAGAAAAAATCCCTAATGTTGATCATTATAACAACAAAGAAAGATTTAAGGTCAAGAAAAACTAAAGCATTTGAGATGATTATGAATTTTAAAGATCAGATGTTAAACAATGCAACCCTAAACGGAGGGAGGAAGTAAGAGATAAACATGAAGAAAGTTGATTATTGTACAGAGAGGGATGATGCAAAAGCCAGTAAGCAAAAGCCGACATGATGAGGTTAGTGGATGAAATCAGGAAGGAGGCGGAGCAGGAAGGTCGTAAAAGAGGAGTGACGATGATGGTGGAGAGGATGAATATGTCGATGTTGACTTAGCTTACGAAAGCTCTAAACCCGAAAAATCAATGAAAGGGAAGGCTGAGGTTGATGATACGATGATATAGCGGTGAAACGTCTCATTGGATGATAGGGGCGGTGGAAGCGGTGAGAGAAAAATGAAAAAATATAAAAAGCAACACGTATATGATGTATATGATGGCTCTGGCTATGTGGAAACCACTGTCTTGAAGAAGGAAAAGGAAAAAAAATATAAAAAGCAACCCCACAAAAAAAAGAGAAAACAAAAAATAAAATACTAACCAATCACAAAAAAACAACTATTCACTTCTAATCATTTCATTATCATATCATACCGTATCATATCATATCATACTATATTATAAATGAAACATTTTTCCTTTCACCACATTCATTTGAAACTCCCATGCATTTTTCCTTTCACCACATTTATTTGAAACTCTCATTACTTTTCAATTTCTTTCTAATAATAATTATAAGTTGGTTAATAAGGTTGAATATATATCAAACCTAAAGTGTAGTCATATATAAACTAAATTTCAATATTAAAAATATTATAAATGAAGCATTTTTCCTTTCACCACATTCATTTGAAACTCTCATGCATTTTTCCTTTCACTACATTCATTTGAAACTCTCATGCATATTTCCTTTCACCACATTCATTTGAAACTCTCATGACTTTTCAATTTCTTTCTAATAATAATTATAAGTTGGTTAATAAGGTTAAATATATATCAAACCTAAAGTGTAGTCATATATAAACTAAATTTCAATATTAAAATAATATCTTTAGTTCTACTTACAAAGTTATGTTTTTTAACTTTTACATATTATACTTAATTCATTATTATTAATATATTGTTGGATGTAAACCGTTATCATTTTAAAGATATAATTTTGGACAATTTGTATAAAATACTTAAATTATTAATTAAAATATAACATTATAGGGTCAAGTTAAATATAAATTTAAATTTAACTTAAACAACCTAGAAAATATTTTGTAAATACTTAAAAGTGATAAATTGTTGTTTCTTTCTAATAATGATTATAAGTTGGTTAATAAGGTTAAATAAATATCAAACCTAAAGTGTAATATATATAATAATAACAACAACTATAAGTAAAATTAAAACATATATTATATTTAATTTTATTCATGTGTATCTTGCGGGTAGAAGTCATTCAAACGATTGAGATTATGTAATTATAATAGATGTATATATTATCATATAAGTTAAAATAATCAATATATTATATCAATTTAGTATACGAATTATTATATCAAATTTAACAACAACGTTATTGTTATATTAAAATAAACATATATTTGTAAAGATTTCAACTATATATGTGTTTATGTGCAACGCACGGACGTTCGCCTAGTCATACTATATTATAATGGAAACATCTTTCCTTTCACCATATTCATTTGAAACTCCCATGTATTTTTCCTTTCACCACATTCATTTGAAACTCCCATGTATTTTTCCTTTCACCACATTCATTTGAAACTCCCATGTATTTTTCCTTTCACCATATTCATTTGAAACTCCCATGTATTTTTCCTTTCACCATATTCATTTGAAACTCCCATGTATTTTTCCTTTCACCACATTCATTTGAAACTCCCATGTATTTTTCCTTTCACCACATTCATTTGAAACTCCCATGTATTTTTCCTTTCACCATATTCATTTGAAACTCTCATGTATTTTTCCTTTCACTACATTCATTTGAAACTCCCATGACTTTTCAATTTCTTTCTAATAATAATTATAATTTGGTTTATTAGGTTAAATAAATATCAAACCTAAAGTGTAAGGAAGCATTTTTTCTTTCACCACATTCATTTGAAACTCCCATGCATTTTTTCTTTTACCACATTCATTTGAAACTCCTATGACTTTTCAATTTCTTTCTAATAATGATTATAAGTTGTGAAACATCCCAAAATATGACCCGAAAATTTTTGTTTTAATATTACTAAAAATCACATCATCGCATGTCATACATACTAAAAACCATAAAATGAGTAACTCAAAAGTTGAGTAACTGTGTCAAAACAAATACTGTATCAATCATATTAAAATATCTGAGTAAAACTCCCAGGATAAAACTAAAACTGTGGTGTGTGCCACGCCATCAACCCGAGCTCTTCCCTTTACTTGCGGAAGTACCTGAAACCAAAAACTGAAATTGTAAGCACAAAGCTTAGTGAGCTCCCCCAAACTACCACATACCATACAATAACATATGAAGCAACTACTGAGCCTTGCCCACTGCATCTGACTGAAGTCCGGAAACTGCATCGGATCGAAATCCGGAACTAACCAGGGCCTTGCCCTCTGCATCGGACCGAAGCCCGGAAACCGATCGAAGTCCGGAACTAACCAGGGCATTGCCCTCTGCATCGGACCGAAGTCCGGAAACTGCATCGGACCAAAGTCCGGAACTGACTGAACATAGCATAGCATAATCACAACTACTGGCATAAACACATACACTGCATACTGCATCGGACCGAAGTCCGGAACACATAGCACAAAGACATGCTTGAATCACAAAGACATCAAGCACACTGAACTACTGCATCAGACCGAAGTCTAGAACTACTGCTAACTAAACGGGCCGGCATTGTGGCCGTAGACCCGTTCCTATTGGAAGGAAACTCACCTCGTAATGTTGGCTACTGAGGTGCTAAATCTGAGGTGTAACGACGTAATTTTTCAAACAATTTTTCACATTTTTAAAACATACATTCATTCATAAAACATCACAGTAATCCAATGTATCACATGTTATCATAATAAACAAATCCCAGAATCTCAAAAACATAATCTCCACGAGTGTGTACGGATCATGCCGGCGCCTTCCCGCGATCCTCGCTAGTACCTAAAACACATCACACAACAACTGTAAGCATAAATGCTTAGTGAGATTCCCCAAAATACCACATACAACACATACGCCACTCGAGGCTAAAGTACGACCCTCCGGTCGATGTGTCTCAGCGGGACCCTCCAGTCCCGTAGCTCGTTGTACCCTCTGGTCCGGTCATAGCTCGTTGGACCCTTCGGTCCGGTCTGTATCGTTGGACCCTTCGGTCCGGTCTATATCGTTGGACCCTCCGGTCCGGTCTATACAACACATAGCATACATATAACACAATGCACATAATCTCATATATACACATAGCATACAAGGCTCTCTGGCATACACATAAATACCACTCTAGGTAATGTATAGTGAGAAGACTCACCTCGGGTAACTCGGTAATCTCGAACTCGGTAATATCTGCTCTAGCCTCCGCCTAATCACATGGAATAAGCACTCTAATCAATACAACTCTCAAGGCTAGACTGATCCCTCTCTTAGCACTCTCAGAATGGTAAAAGACCATTTTACCCCTCTCATGGCTCAAAGACCCTAAAGTTGACAAAACCCTAAAGTCAACAAAAGTCAACTCTCCGGGTTACGCTGCGTGTACCAAACATGTACGCTGGGCATACCCAGTGTCCTCACAGAAACGGGGTGCGTGACCCCTTACGTCGCGCGTACTGGGATTACGCCCCGCGTAACTCCCAGTTTCAGACTCTAAGCTCTTGAGGTCTTAAACAGTTAAGACCCATGTCCAACTTCTAGATCTGACCATTTCTAAGCCTCTTAATCCATAAAGTTGGTGACTTTAAGCCTTTCCATGGCTGGACAAGTCACTAACACCCATAACATTCCATTTCCCAACTCTAGGAAGCTCATAATTCAAGCATGACCTCATAACAATGACCAAGATGGAATTTTTATGGATCTATAACACAAATATCACTGAAATGGGACAAATCTAGGTCCATGGAGTACATTACACTCATAAAGTCTCCACCTTTGGGACTTTTAACCCTAGAAATGGTCCATGCAACATTAAACCAAATAAAGAGGAAAGTTTTGAACTTTATACCTCTAGATGAAGCTCCTTTCTCTGAAGATCTCAGATCCAAACTTGCACTTCAAGCCCTAGCCTCCACAAGCTCTTCTCCTTCTTCTTCACTAACACACCAAGACACGTTTAGCTCCAAAACACACACACTCAAGCTAAGGACGATGGAAGGCTCTCTCTTAGGGTTTCACTCTCTGATATGGAGGCTGAGAAATGAGCCTTAGCATCCTTTAAATAGTGCATAAGCCAAACATTTAGGGTTTGCATCTAGACCCATTACGCCCAGCGTAACCCTAGGTACGCCCAGCGTACCTGGGTGAGTCCGCGTCCAAAATAAGCGCATGAGTACGCGCAGCGTACTCCCCAGTACGCCCAACGTACTCATTTGCTACAAGAATTCTCTTAAGGGACCAATCTTGACAACTTGACAAAATGAAAGGGTTAAATAGCTTTACCTGAATTTTGGGATGTTATAATTCTCCCCCACTAGAACCAGACTTCTCCCTCGAAGTCTCATGCCGAAAACAACTCCGGATGCTGCTCCCGCATCTCTGACTCCGTCTACCAAGTCAGCTCGGTCCCCCTCCGATGTTGCCACTGGACCTGAACCAGGGGCACCTCCTTGTTCCTCAGAACCTTGATCTTTCGATCCCGAATCGTGATTGGCCTCTCCGCATAATTCAGGCTCGCATCTACCTGAATATCCTCCAGTGGTACCACCGCCGACTCATCGGCTATACACTTCCTCAACTGAGACACGTGGAAGGTATCATGAATCTTGCTCAACTCCGCAGGTAGCTCCAACCGATATGCTACCTTGCCCACCCTCGCGGACACTCTGAATGGACCGATGTACCGGGATCCCAACTTGCCCCTCTTCCTGAATCGGATCACTCCTTTCCAAGGAGACACCTTCAGGAGTACAAAATCTCCGACCTGAAACTCAAGCTCGGATCGTCGTCTATCTGCGTAACTCTTCTGGCGACTCTGAGCCGTCAACAACCTCTGTCTAACCTGCTGAATCTGCTCTGTCGTCTGAAGCACTATCTCAATGATGCCCATCACTCGTTGCCCTACCTCTCCCCAACAAATGGGAGTCCGAAACCTCCTCACATATAACAACTCGTAGGGAGGCATCCCAATACTCGAATGATGGCTGTTGTTATTGTTGGATTAGTGTCTAAGTCCATAACTATTTTGGTATGTACTTGACCCGATGGTGCATGGTCCTTTTGGGTTGCCTTCACCAAAGCAACTTGATTGGAGAAATAAATAAAGAGAGAGGTTATTATGATTTATTAATATGTTATAAGAATAATATATTAAAGGAGAAATCATATTTGTTTAATTAATATTGGTCAATAATTAATTGAGAATTAATTTTGTGATCAGATGTAATTAATTAAACTAGAGGGGCTGAATTGTAATTATGTGATAGTTGCAAAATAGGGCAATGGTTATCCTTGTTAAAGGATGGAAGAATTCAAGGATAAGGATATCCTTGAAATCGTTCAAGGCCTAAGAGATAAGGGTTTTTCAAGACTTATCTTATGGTTGCTTGATGGGCAAGTAACTAGATAAGGATAAGGACTGAAACCCTAATCCCAACCCTATATAAAGACCCCTAAGGCTCATGAATTCGTCCAAGCCTTCCCAAGAAGTCCTAGGGACGAATTCTAACACCTCTCCTCTCTCTTTATACCTTCTCCATTTGCTCTTGGTGTTTGTAAGCCATTAGAGGAGTGACACTTGTGACTCTAAGCCTTCCAAAGTCAATTCAAGGAGGAATTGGGATTGTTATTACTACATAACAATCAAGGTAATATCTTAAACCTAATTATATGTTAATATTGATTTCCATATGCTAGAATTAGGGTTTATAGTCTTGGATTCAAAGCATGTACAATAGAGAAACCTAGATCCAAGCATTAGGGTTTGTATGAGCACATAGGGTGTCTTATGACCAAAACCCATCAGTGGTATCAGAGCCTTGATTGGTTTCTATTGTATTGATGCTTGATATATCTAAAAAATTCATTTTTTGGTGTTTTGGAGGCTGGACTCGCCGAGTCCATAGCTGAACTCGCCGAGTCCAAGGTGACTCAACGAGTCCAGGCTTTACTCGACGAGTCAACTCGTCAGATAGAGCTTATCTCGGGATTTCTTGCTGTTTTTGCATTGGGATAGTTACCTTATCATGTTAGATCAATATTAATCCGATTATATGATATATTTGACTATATTTTTGATCTAATTGAGGATATTTATCAATCAATAAGATAATTGTTTCCTTATAAGATAATTGATTAATTATTTTGAGTAAATTGATAAATTGTTTTGCAAGAAATCATTAAACAAATCAAATATGGATAATTATGTAATTAAATGTTAGTTTAGATTATTTGTTATTTGATCCTTGTTGTTATGAAAAGTTTCATATTTTTCCCTTTAGGTTTTATAGTTTAAATTTGAACCCAATAGTTTTGTAGTTTTGAAATTTAAATAGTTGAAACCCTAATGTTTTGAAAAAAAGGTTTCAAAACTTGCCCTCAAGTTTTGGAATTTAAAAGTTGATTAAAAGTTTAATTAGGAATGTTAAATTCTAAAACCCTAACATAGTTTTGAAAAAAGTTCAAATCACACCCTTATGGTTTTATTAATTAATTAAGGTGTATAATTAAAAGAGGTTTAATAAATCTATAAAAGTTTAGGTTTACAATTTAATTGAATTAAAAGTATAATTGTTAAATTAGACCACTTAGTATTTTGAAAGTATAAAATACACCCTAAACTATATATAATATTAAAAGTCTAACATTATATATGTGTATGAGTAAAAGTCAGTCTTACCGTTAGTAGGCCTCATTCACGAAGCTGGTCTATAAGGGGTGTTTAAGGAAATTGCCTATAAAATGGCGATTGAATGGGTATCCACTCTTACCCACCGCACTCTTGACTAGTGGAGGGTCGTTAGCCGAATGGGTAGGATAGGACAAAACCTTCCATTATAAGTATAATGAAATATAAAAGTAACTAAATGTTTTCATAAAATTCCCAATCTTAGTTACTTAGGCAAAAGTGAATTGATGCAATTCCATGAAATTACACTTTGTGCCCTTGCGAAGACGTTAGTGGAGCGTGTGTGGTTTACCGGCACACTAAATGGTTCTAAGCAAAGGTAGCAAAGGGTGACTCAATGTTTGTCATAGTTTTGTGGAGCGTGTGTGGTTTACCGGCACATCGAATAGGTGACTGTAACATGTGAGGGCACCATGTAAGTTTGCATGGTTATTCATACCCGCTTTGTGATCCTCGGCATCCCAGTCACAAACAAGAAGGGCATATCGAGATTTAAACATGCCATTGAAAGTTCAATGAATCTCAAAGGATCTAGGAGTTTTCATAGATTTAAAACTTAAATTTCTTTTTCGTTTTTCATGGTGGAAATTAGTGAATCGTCATTCACTTACCTTCAAATATTCTGCAATTAGGGTTACGGCATCCCTCTCCCGAGTTGTAGAATATTGTGTTGGGTCCTACCCTTAGTATTTCATTTGGGTGATTTACTAAGGACTCAATCAATCAACTAACTTGAATTTGTTTTTCTCCCATTTTGTAGATATCAAAGTTCAAAAACTATGGTCTTCCCAAATCCCGTGGAACAAGCATTCCACATGAAGATGGTATTCCACGATTCATCGAGGAACAAGAAATCATGCTTCACTTCCTCCTCCTCCTCCTATTGTTCTCCTCAACCCACAAGATCGAAGAATTGAAAGGTTCAATATCACTAAAGCCCTATTGGAAATGAAACATGAAGATGGTAAACCCGTGTGTGCCCACGTTCTAGGAATGAAATCACACATTGATAGGTTGATAATGTTGGGTGTGTCATTCCCAGATGAGTTGGCTGTGAATTGGGTTTTGCAGTCACTTCCTGAATCATATAATGAGTTCAAAAGAAAGTATTATATGATGAATCATGACGACAACCTCATTGACCTAACTTACATGCTCATTGCTGCTGAATCAGAAATGATTTGGCGAAGCAATGGAACGTATTTGTTGGAAAAGTCAACCGACCATGCTTCCAAGGACGTTCTAGGAGAACCGACCTGTGTTTACTGCCAAAAGAAAGGGCGTTGGATACAAGTCTGCCCAAAGAGCCTGAAGAGTCCAGAAGATGGGAGAGTCAAAGAGTATGGTTGAACTTCAGGTAAAATCCACTATCTAACTCCATTAAGTTCCTATTCATTAATTCTTAATACATAATGTAATAAGATTGCATTTGAATGTTTTACAGGATCGGTGAAAAGAAAGGAAGCTTGGTGAAAGAGCAAGATGAATCTAATCACAAGGAATGGATCTTGATCGCATGGACTTGAAGATTAGATTTTGATCTTAGATAGTTATGATAGAGTTGTTACAAAATTTTCTTTTTAAATACATAGTTTTCAATGGATTTTGCATTGTAAGGACAAATGTTTTCTGCTGCTTTTATAAATAAAATAAATTTTCGTTTGACTTATTTATTTATTTGTTTATTTCCTTGCAATGAAATCGTTATGAAAATTGGTGTTTGCATATTTCTACAACAAATGGATATGATTCTTATTTATGGTGTTTATGGAAAAGTCGAGAATTTACCAAATAGGGAGAGTTTCTCATCGCCTAAGTTTCAATTGGACAGAAACTTGGAATCATGCAACGTTGATGCACGATGAATGAAAAATTTCGTATTTGGAAATTAGACTAATTCATTGACAAAGTGTCAAGTGAAGGACTAGGAGATCGAGTACACAAAGTTGTGTGTTGATCAAAGTCCACCATAAGAGTAACAAAATATTCGTCATGATTTACTAAAGGTTTAGTAAATATGATTATACTTATAAAATTAAGTGTAATTCTGAATTGATTGAAAAAGTTTAAATCAATAGTAGAACGAATAACAAGAATCAAGTAGGCAGAAAGATAAAAGTTTCTCCATTCTAAGAAGACGGGAGAGTACCTTTTATGCTTTATGATAAGTCTTAATGATTAAGAACCATATCTCAATTGATCCTCTAAGTGAGTCTTAGTACAATTGTATGTCTAAGAAGAGAAATCAAGAATTGAAGAAATGGTTAAATCAAAAGGTCAATCATACTTCGTTCCAAATCAAGTCTTAGAGTTAAGATTATGACATTGAGTGAAAAGTATTAAGAAGGTTTATAACATTCATCAATTGTGGAAAGTTGTGATGTCTTGGTTAAGACAAAGAACAACTAAGACCAAAATTATGAAGTGTTTTGATAAAAACTACACTAACTCTTGAATATTTGTTTGTCAAGAAATGTTTTGACAAGAGAATCGTATATGTCAAGGAGTCAGTGGGAGTCTTTATAGTCTTGAAAAGTTTGAAGAACAAATCAAATAAACCTTATCGATCATCACTAGCACACGAGTTGAGGTTTACAACCTATCGTGATGACATTATTTGGTTTCTGTGCCAATCCAATCGAGTTAGTTATGCATGTAAGTTCTATGAGTTCTCATTTTGAACGCATAAAAGGCAAAGCATCTTAATCAATGAAAGGTACATTGATAGGAAAGGGTGAGCTGCTTAACTACTTGGAAGACGTGGTGGGTAGCTGTGCTACCATGAGGCAAAAAATCAAGATTAAGAAAGTTCGGTCCATATGAGTTTGAATTTGTCGTAAACCTTGGTTTTAACAAATTCACATGGATAGGAACACATACGCCATTTAAATCTATGTGTCATAAGATTTCCTCCTTCATGAAAATGATTGTGAGGAAATGCTTTCACTAAGAAAGATTTTAAGAAGATAGTGATTGTAAAATTGCATTCTCGAAATCAATTATGGTTATGGTATCCCTTTCCATAATTTGAATTGTGAGGTTTGGCAATTAGTCTTAAGTGTTTAGACACACATATGAACTATCGAAGGCAAAGGTGTATAAGTTCAAGAAGCCTTGATAAAAGATTATCAAAGCACTAAGTATTAGAAACATGAACTTAAGAAATTCAATAAGCATTGTTTTTCTGAAAGTTAAGATGTTTATGAATACATGTCGAAGCTAGTGGGAACATAAGTGTTATGTTTTATAATAATCATCATGATAGTGGGAGCATAAATGTTATGATTGTATGATTATTAAGGCACGTATTGCAAGCTGGCAACATTAATTATAGAAAGCAAGAGTTATACCTTGCAAAGTCGTAAGGGTTGTAAAGTTGTTTTGCTATAATTAAGGGAGAGAATATTATGCTTCATTTCAAATCTAAAGGTTTAGGTTGAGAAATGTTAATAAATTTAGTCAAGGGTACATAGTGTGTTCTTAAAATTTCGATTATGATTACGTCATTCCTCTTCACAATTCGATTTTGAGAACATAGCCAAATAAAACATTATGCGCCGTGTCCCATACGCTTCGGGTATAGGATCGATTGCAAATGCTTTAATGATTGACCATTCTAAATTTTTCCAAATGTCTAGCGCATTTAGAGGGAAAAAGGACTAGAATCGGTTTTGACTAGAATAATTAAACAACTATCAAAGGACAATCCAAAGTTCGATGAGGATTAGTCGCTTGTGAGTAGTTGGAAGCATGGTATTGGATGGACCATATCGACATTATTATGAATAGAAACGATTCTATTAAGAATGAGTTGTCATATGGAAAATATGGAAATGTGTCCATATTGGATGGACCATATCGACATCATTATGAATAGATAAGATTCTATTAAGAATGAGTTGTCATATGGAAAATATGGAAATGTATCCATATTGGGAATTGAATATTAAAAAATCTATGACTAGATTAGAAACTTTTATGCAAAAGGATGTTCAAAGGAATGTACTTTGAGTGAGAGACATCATATCTAAGGAATTGTCTTGTAACAATCTCCGATACAAGACTTTGTAATATCATTGTCAATAGTCTTTGTGACTTTGGTGCATTGGCATTACGAAAGGGTAAGTTGCATAAAATGTTAGAATCTAGCATATTCTATAAGTGGCAAGAATTTGAAATTCTTAAACTTATGAAAAATGGATTTGAAGTTCTGAAATGAGAATGATTGGAAATGTGTTCAATGTGATCTATTTCACAAAGTAAGAACCATAGGTAAACATTGTATGCATGCTAGGAGCATGGGACAAGTGTAATAATTCAAGTACGAAGTTGATTACCCGAAACGACAAATAATGAGTAATCAATATGGTGATAAATAAAATGTGTTTTATTTATACTCAAAGGCTTGAGGCCATATGGGATTAGTATTATTCTTGTGTTTCACATTTGCATGTTTTGACTTCCAGAATAATTGAGTTTATTAAGAATAATCGAATTATTCAAACGGGCCACAGTCGTTCATATGTTGGAAGTAGATATGAATGAAGACTGTCATGAATTGGTGTGTGGATTGTTTGAAGAGCATTAGACATAAGCAAATGTTTGCTGCAACGTTCATGAGTGCTTATGAATATGAATTTGAGCATTGGATTAAACCCACGCTCACTTGGAT
This sequence comes from Lactuca virosa, assembly GCF_052849685.1. Taxonomy (NCBI): domain Eukaryota; kingdom Viridiplantae; phylum Streptophyta; class Magnoliopsida; order Asterales; family Asteraceae; genus Lactuca; species Lactuca virosa. Next base: position 148,937,830 of record NC_136426.1, read on the forward strand.
CACTCCATGAATTGTATCACGAGTAATTAGTGAGACGATAACATCTTATATTCTTGAAACCGAGATGTGTGAGTTGTATCTTGCGAATCGGTTGCACATTGATAATATGTGAACGCACTAGTAACTTGGTGTTATAAAACATATTGTTGTGTGTGATTTGGTTAGTGAGTGCAAGCGAGCATTGTATCAAAGTTTATCCATTCCTTTTATTCAAAGTAGGATAAAAGCGATATCTTTGGGCCCCTCGATGGTTTAGTGATGACAAACGTAAATGCTCGGCCGGGCTGGGGCTAATTTGATTTGTTCAATTAGTCTGTCGTCATAAATCAGAAATCGAGAAGTAGTACAAAGAGAATGATTTGAAATCATATCTCATAAGATATCTAGAATGGAGGAATATATGATCCCTTATCTAAGGACACGCGTATTTGATATGATCAGAGTTGACAGCGTCTTTGGAAAGCTACGATTGCAAATCGGGATCCGAAGTCATACGCAGAATAGTTGTTAGACTTATCTAAGTGGGAGACTGTTGGATTAGTGTCTAAGTCCATAACTATTTTGGTATGTACTTGACCCGATGGTGCATGGTCCTTTTGGGTTGCCTTCACCAAAGCAACTTGGTTGGAGAAATAAATAAAGAGAGAGGTTATTATGATTTATTAATATGTTATAAGAATAATATATTAAAGGAGGAATCATATTTGTTTAATTAATATTGGTCAATAATTAATTGAGAATTAATTTTGTGATCAGATGTAATTAATTAAACTAGAGGGGCTGAATTGTAATTATGTGATAGTTGCAAAATAGGGCAATGGTTATCCTTGTGAAAGGATGGACGAATTCAAGGATAAGGATATCCTTGAAATCGTTCAAGGCCTAAGAGATAAGGGTTTTTCAAGGATTATCTTATGGTTGCTTGATGGGCAAGGAACTAGATAAGGATAAGGACTGAAACCCTAATCCCAACCCTATATAAAGACCCCTAAGGCTCATGAATTCGTCCAAGCCTTCCCAAGAAGTCCTAGGGACGAATTCTAACACCTCTCCTCTCTCTTTATACCTTCTCCATTTGCTCTTGGTGTTTGTAAGCCATTAGAGGAGTGACACTTGTGACTCTAAGCCTTCCAAAGTCAATTCAAGGAGGAATTGGGATTGTTATTACTACATAACAATCAAGGTAATATCTTAAACCTAATTATATGTTAATATTGATTTCCATATGCTAGAATTAGGGTTTATAGTCTTGGATTCAAAGCATGTACAATAGAGAAACCTAGATCCAAGCATTAGGGTTTGTATGAGCACATAGGGTGTCTTATGACCAAAACCCATCAGTTATAAGAGAACTCAACCAATGGCAGATACGTGTCCCAACTCCCTTCGAAGTCCAACATACATGCTCGGAGCATGTCCTCAAGCGTCTGGATCGTCCGCTCGCTCTGTCCGTCTGTCTGGGGGTGGTAAGCGGTACTGAAGTGCAACCTCGTGCCCAACTCCTCGTGAAACTTCTTCCAGAACCTGGAAGTGAAACGTACATCTCGATCTGACACAATCGAGATTGGCACCCCATGTCGCGATACCACCTCCCTCACATACAACTCTGCCAGCCTCTCTGCAGAAGAGCTCTCACTGATAGCAAGAAAATGTACGCTCTTCGTCAGCCGGTCGACGATCACCCAAATTGCATCGACACCCCTCACGGTCCTCGGCAATTTGGTGATGAAATCCATGGAAATATGTTCCCACTTCCACTGGGGAACCTCAAGTGGCTGCAACTGGCCATGCGGACGCTGGTGCTCGGCCTTAACCTTGCGACAGGTCAAGCACCTCTTAACAACCCATGCTACATCCCTCTTCATACAGGGCCACCAGTAATCTTTCTTCAGGTCTAAATACATCTTAGTGGCCCCGGGATGGATCGAGAACCTCGATCTGTGCGCCTCCTCCATCAAAGTGATGCGCGCTCCGCCCGTATACGGTACCCAAATTCGACCCTGAAAGGTCATAAGCCCACGGCTATCGGTAACGAACTCAGGTGCCTGCCCAATCACCCGCTCCCTCTTGCTGTTCTCCGGTCTCACGGCCTCTGCCTGGGCCTCCCGAATGGTGTCCAACACCGGAGTCATCACTGTCAATCTCAAACAAACATCTCGCATCGGGGCACTCTCCGCCCTACGGCTCAGGGCATCAGCTACAACATTAGCTTTGTCCGGGTGGTACAGGATCTCACAGTCGTAATCCTTTACCATGTCCAACCATCTCCTCTGGCGCATATTCAGGTTGGGCTGATCCATCAAATATTTCAAACTCTTGTGGTCCGTGTATATGGTACACCGAACCCCATACAGATAGTGATGCCAGATCTTGAGGGCGAACACCACTGCCCCCAGCTCCAGGTCGTGAGTAGGATATCTCGTCTCATGAGGGTTCAGCTGCCTCGATGTGTATGCTATCACGTGTCCCCTCTACATTAGCACCGCACCCAACCTCGATATCGATGCGTCACAATACACCACAAAATCCTCCATTCCTTCCGGAAGGGCTAACACTGGGGCTTCGCATAATCTCCGGCGAAGTGTCTCGAATGAGATCTGCTGCTCCGGACCCCATGAAAAAGCAACACCCTTCCAGGTCAACCTAGTGAGAGGCACGATGATCTTGGAGAAATCTCTGATAAATCTACGATAGTAGCCGGCCAATCCTAGAAAACTCTGATCTCGGTGGGGGATCTCGGCACCTCCCAACTCATCACTGCCTCAATCTTGGCCGGGTCGACCAATATCCCATTCTGGTTAACGAGATATCCCAGGAACTAGACCTCTCGTAACCAGAAATCACACTTGGAGAATTTGGCGTAAAGCCTCTCCGATCTCAAAACTCCGAGGATCTCCCTCAAGTGCCCCTCATGCTGCTCTCTGGATCTTGAATACACCAGTATATCATCGATGAACACAATCACCGAACGATCCAACATCGGTCTGCATACTCTATTCATGAGATCCATGAACGCCGCCGGTGCATTGGTGAGCCCAAAGGGCATCACCACGAACTCGTAGTGCCCATAACGAGTCTTGAACGCCGTCTTCTGGATATCCTCATCACGTACTCTCATCTGATGATATCCCGACCTCAGATCAATCTTGAAGAACCAAGACGCTCCCTGCAACTGATCGAACAAATCATCGATCCTCGGTAAGGGGTAACGGTTCTTGACCGTTAGCTTGTTCAACTCCCGGTAATCAATGCACATCCGGTGTGAACCATCCTTTTTCTTGACAAAAAGGATCGGCGCTCCCCAAGGCGAGCTACTCGGTCTGATAAACCCCTTCCCCAACAACACCTGAAGCTGTGAGGATAACTCCTGCATCTCTGGTGGCGCAAGGCGATAGGGCGCCTTGGCGATAGGCGCCGCTCCCGGAATCAAATCGATGCGAAACTCCACCTGCCTCTCGGGAGGCACACCCGGCAACTCCTCGGGAAAAACGTCCGGGAACTCACGCACTATCGGCACATCATCAACAGAACTCGGTCTCCCTGCTGCTACTCGTGTGTCCATCACATAGGCCACAAACCCACTACAGCCCTGATGTAGACTCTGTCTCGCTCTAGCAGCCGAACAGAATGCTGACCCTGAACGGGTACCCTCTCCGTACACCGTAAGAACTCCCTCACTGGGGTCTCGTATCGTCACCAACTGTTGCTCGCAGTCTATAATTGCTCCAAAACGGCTCAACCAATCCATAACCACTATAACACACACGTCCCCCATCGCAATCGGGACCAGATCAATCGGAAACTCAACACTGAAGATCTCGAGTACACATCCCCGAATCACATCCGTAGCATATACCGCTCGCTCGTCAGCTATGGAAACTCGTAGAGGTCGACTCAACGCCTCCCGATGGATACTGATGTGCTGACTAAATGCTAACGACACAAAAGACCGACTCGCACCCGAGTCAAATAACACCAAAGCAGGTACAGAACTCATAAGAAAAGTACATATGCATAACATTATATAAGCACAATATCTCAAACTCAGCATAAATAAATGAAAGATTACATACCAGCCACGACATCAGGCGCTGCGCGGACCTCCTCCGCTGTCAACTAGAAGGCTCTCCCGCGAGCCTTCGGTGTCTCGGCCTTTGTTGGCCGGGTCTCAGTAGCTCGAGCAGCAAGTGCAGATCCCTGCGCTGATCCCTGCAGCAGTTGTGGGCACTCGGCCTTCCAATGGCCGGTCTGGTTACAATGAAAGCAAACCGAGAATCCATTGGGGTAATCCCTCGCGTAATGCCCCTCCTTCCCACACTTGTAACACACCCCAGCTCTGCACACTCCCTCGTGGCTCTTGCCGTACTTTCCGCAAGTGCTGCCCTTCGGACCCCCAAATCTCGAATCAACGGGCTTTGCCCGCTTGGATGCCGACTGCGTGTGTCGGTCGCCTGTCCCTCCTTTGAGACTCGGCCTCCTCCCTGACCTGAGTCTCCAACTCAATCTCTCTCTTCCGGGCATTTGCCTGAAGCTCGGCAAATGTCCGGTATGACGAGTTCGCCACGAACTCACAGATGTCCCTCCTCAGTATGCTCAAGTACCGGCTCATACGTGCCTGCTCAGTCGACACGTGCTCAGGGCAAAACAACGCCCTCTCATGAAACATCCTTGTAATCACTGTCACAGACCCAGTTCCCTACTTGAGGGACAAGAACTCCTGGGCTAGACGTTCCCTCTCCACAGGGGAACATACTCATCTCGAAACATCGTGGTGAACCTCTCCCAAGTCACCGCAGTAAGCTCTGCCATAGTGAAGTCTGCCGTCACAAACTTCCACCAGTCCTTCGCTCCCAAGCGAAGCTGGTTCAGCGCAAACCTAACCCTCAGATGCTCCGGACACGAGCAGGTGTAGAAGCATCCCTCGATATTAGAAATCCACCTCATCGCAGCAATCGGGTCCTGCGTCCCATCAAACTCTGGTGGCTTCGTGTTGCTGAACTCTCGATACAGCAACGAGTCACCCCCCTGCGGCCTGGCAGCAGCGACGGTTGCGGTGGCCACAGCAACAGCTGCATCAGTAAGAGCAGCGTACCGCTCATCAAAAGTCTCGATCAACATGGTCTTGATAAACCCGAACATCTCTGGTATCTCAGCTCGAATGGCAGCAGCCACCTCCTCATGAATCAACCTACGGATCTCCTCATCACTGGTACCACTGGTACCACTGCCTCCTGGGTGGTGGCGCGTCCCAACCATGATGTCTCTGAAATACAACACAAAAGAAATCAGAGATCTACTTGAGTATACTTTCACTCGATAACTCAACCCTACTTTTCCTCTGGTACCCAAAGGATTCTTACTTAGAGTGTGCACTGCTCCGGTGTCTTCAGTAGTACGGGCCCTATACTACCGTCCACACCGCATCAGTATTCACCCTAAGTCCTCCTCCTTGGATCCCAGATCACAAGTACTCTATATCTCACTGGCATAGGCTACCCTTCGGTAGACCTCTCATCAGCTCCTCACTGCTACCTACTGGCTCTCAAGCATCACATAGTAGCAAAAATCCATCCTAGGCTAAGGCATCACAAAATCAGGCCAATCTAGTCCTAATATGAATACCTAGCCAACTCTAGCATGCATATCATATCATAACATATCTCATAACACATAACGTAAGGGTATTTTGGGAAATCACCGTTCAGGCGATGGCTGACCGTACACACTGCTCTGTTCTGCTCGTTTCAAAACCTTTTACTCTTTTAGAAAAAAAATTGTTTTATTTCGAAAAATTTCTCAATTCCTCAGTTTGAGTTCAGAAACGCCCGAAGGTGCGTCCGAATCCCTCAAACCAAGGCTCTGATACCAACTTGTAACGACGTAATTTTTCAAACAATTTTTCACATTTTTAAAACATACATTCATTCATAAAATATCATAGTAATCCAATGTATCTCATGTTATCATAATAAACAAATCCCAGAATCTCAAAAACATAATCTCCACGAGTGTGTACGGATCATGTCGGCGCCTTCCCGCGATCCTCGCTAGTACCTGAAACACATCACACAACTGTAAGCATAAATGCTTAGTGAGCTTCCCCAAAATACCACATACAACACATATGCCACTCGAGGCTACAGTACGACCCTCCGGTCGATGTGTCTCAGCGGGACCCTCCAGTCCCGTAGCTCGTTGGACCCTCTGGTCCGGTCATAGCTCGTTGGACCCTTCGGTCTGGTCTGTATCGTTGGACCCTTCGGTCCGGTCTATATCGTTGGACCCTCCGGTCCGGTCTATACAACACATAGCATACATATAACACAATGCACATAATCTCATATATACACATAGCATACAACGCTCTCTGGCATACACATAAATACCACTCTAGGTAATGTATAGTGAGAAGACTCACCTCGGGTAACTCGGTAATCTCGAACTCGGTAATATTTGCTCTAGCCTCCGCCTAATCGCATGGAATAAGCACTCTAATCAATACAACTCTCAAGGCTAGACTGATCCCTCTCTTAGCACTCTCAGAAGGGTAAAAGACCATTTTACCCCTCTCATGGCTCAAAGACCCTAAAGTTGACAAAACCCTAAAGTCAACAAAAGTCAACTCTCCGGGTTACGCTGCGTGTACCCGGTGTCCTCACAGAAACGGGGTGCGCGACCCCTTACGTCGCGCGTACTGGGATTACGCCCCGCGTAACTCCCAGTTTCAGACTCTAAGCTCTTGAGGTCTTAAACAGTTAAGACCCACGTCCAACTTCTAGATCTGACCATTTCTAAGCCTCTTAATCCATAAAGTTGGTGACTTTAAGCCTTTGCATGGCTGGACAAGTCACTAACACCCATAACATTCCATTTCCCAACTCTAGGAAGCTCATAATTCAAGCATGACCTCATAACAACGACCAAGATGGAATTTTTATGGATCTATAACACAAATATCACTGAAATGGGACAAATCTAGGTCCATGGAGTACATTACACTCATAAAGTCTCCACCTTTGGGACTTTTAACCCTAGAAATGGTCCATGCAACATTAAACCAAATAAAGAGGAAAGTTTTGAACTTTATACCTCTAGATGAAGCTCCTTTCTCTGAAGATCTCAGATCCAAACTTGCACTTCAAGCCCTAGCCTCCACAAGCTCTTCTCCTTCTTCTTCACTAACACACCAAGACACGTTTAGCTCCAAAACACACACACTCAAGCTAAGGACGATGGAAGGCTCTCTCTTAGGGTTTCACTCTCTGATATGGAGGCTGAGAAATGAGCCTTAGCATCCTTTAAATAGTGCATAAGCCAAACATTTAGGGTTTGCATCTGGACCCATTACGCCCAGCGTAACCCTAGGTACGCCCAGCGTACCTGGGTGAGTCCGCGTCCAAAATAAGCGCATGAGTACGTGCAGCGTACTCCCCAGTACGCCTAGCGTACTCATTTGCTACAAGAATTCTATCAAGGGACCAATCTTGACAACTTGACAAAATGAAAGGGTTAAATAGCTTTACCTGAATTTTGGGATGTTACATGAGGCTGTCTGACTGCTGCTCCGGAACTCCCCGACTACAAATCCCATAAACACTAAATCAAATACAGATAACTAATCTCAGGGTTAAATGACTATTTTACCCCTGGTCAAAGTCAACTTCCTGATCAAAGTCAACTTCCTGGTCAATATCAGCTTCCTGATTGACCGGACTCGCCGAGTTGGGCCGCCAACTCACCGAGTCCCTACCATCCATTTTAGTCCTCTACCCGCTTCTACTCGTCGAGCTTGGCGAAGACTCGACAAGTCCTTCTTCGATACTAACATCGAGCCTATCTTCATCCGACTCGCCGAGTTGTATGAACAAGTCGTCGAGTCCTCCTCCTTCATATGAACACGTCCAGTCTGCGACTCGCCGAGTCGTAAGAACAACTCGTCGAGCCTGAAGAACAACTCGTCGAGTCCAAGGCATGCTATTACTATACAGTCGATTCTAATCGATTTCAGTTCTTCCAAATCATAGATCTGAGCTTCTAGGACTGGTTTTACACGTAAAGTTTCCAACTTTACGTGCATGCATGAAGAAATGAGGCTAGAACATCAAAATAAGCTAAGAATGGGGTCCTAGGGTTTGGAACTCGACTTTGGGTGCATAAAGGCAGCTACATTACAGCTTAAATATACTCAGATCTACGATCCATTTCCTTATAGGAGTCCAAATCTCGAGTTTGGATCCAAAAAGTCCCAAAGAGAAGCACATCTAAGCATACAAGACTATCAAATGAAAATAACAAGAAAGGTACAAGCTTTAGTACCAGAATGTGAGGCTAATGATCAAGAGACTCTGGATCTTCTTCTTCTCATTTGGATCTTCCTTCTTTATTTCTCTTTGAACTCTCAAAAATGGCACAAAATACTCAACTTAGAAATGGAGGATTAGGGTTTACAGATAAGATGATCTAAAAGTGTTGGAGGCTGGGGTGGGAGGCTATAATGATGTTTAAATAGGGTGCAAACCCTTAAAATTAGGGTTTCATCCAGACTGGCAGACTCGCCGAGTCCCAGTATATGGACTCGCCGAGTAGCCAACTTAAATCGCGTGATCATCCCGTCTCTACTCGACGAGTCGGTCTACAGACTCGTAGAGTACCCCTTAAGAAAATGAAAATTACTTTATCAAATCACATACCAGAAATGGGGCGTTACAATTCTCCCCCACTTATCTTAGACTTTGTCCTCGAAGTCTGCTGCTGCTGAATCTATGAATATCTCTGGATAATGCTCCCTCATCTCCTCCTCAGTCTCCCACGTCCACTCTGAACCCTTTCGGTGCTGCCACTGCACCTTCACTAACTGAGCCACCTTGTTCCTCAAGGTCTTCGCCTTCCGATCCAAGATCGCAACTGGTCTCTCGATATAATTCAGACTGTTATCAACCTGAATATCCTCCAAGGATACAACCAATGACTCGTCCACCAAACACTTCCTCAACTGGGAAACATGGAAAGTGTTGTGGATCTGGCTTAGCTCTGCTGGAAGATCCAACCGATAAGCAACCCGACCTACCCGGGCCAAAACCCTAAATGGACCAATGAACATGGGGCCCAACTTGCCCCTCTTCCGGAACCTGATAACCCCCTTCCAGGGTGATACCTTCAGGAGGACCATATCGCCCACCTGAAACTCCAAATCCGAACGCCTCCTGTCGGCGTAACTCTTATGCCGACTCTACGCAGTCTGCAGTCTGCTACGGACCTGCTGGATTAACTCTGTGGTCTTGAGTACCACCTCTGTACTCCCCATGACTCGCTGACCGACCTCACCCCAACAGATTGGGGTCCTGCACTTCCTCCCGTAGAGCATCTCAAAGGGAGGTCGGTCTATACTGGAGTGATAGTTGTTGTTATACGAAAATTCCGCTAACGGAAGATACGTATCCCAACTGCCACCGAAATCTAGCACACATGCCCGAAGCATGTCCTCGAGAGTCTGAATCGTCCTCTCGCTCTGTCCATCCGTTTGTGGGTGAAAAGCAGTGTTGAAATGGAGACGAGTCCCCATTTCGTCATGAAATCGCTTCCAAAACCTGGAAGTGAACCGAACGTCTCGATCTGATACTACTGATACAGGCACTCCATGTCGTGCCACTACCTTGCGCACATAAATATCGGCTAGCTTCTCGGCCGATACGCTCTCCTGAATCGGTATGAAATGCGCGCTCTTGGTCAGTCGATCCACTATGACCCAAATCGAGTCAACCCCACGTGCGGTCCTGGGAAGCTTAGTGATGAAATCCACGGTGATATCCTCCCATTTCCACATAGGAATCTCTAATGGCTGCATCTTGCCGTGGGGCCTCTGATGTTCCGCCTTGACCTTCCTGCAGGTCAGGCACCTCTCCACGTACCAAGCTACGTCCCGCTTCATGCAGGGCCACCAATAATCGGGTCGAAGATCTCTGTACATCTTCGTCGCCCCTGGATGGATGGAGAACCGAGACTTGTGAGCCTCATCCATCAATACCTGCCGTACTCCTCCCCAGTACGGTACCCAAACTCTCCCATGAAGGGTCAACAACCCTCGACTGTCATAGTCAAAGGAAGCTACTCGGCCCATAATCCTCTCACACTTTTGCTTCTCCTCCTTCAGGCCCTCAACCTGTGCCTCTCTGATCTGCTCCAACAATGGAGTAATCACTGTCATCCTCAAACAAATATCCCTGATCGGGGCGGCTACCGCCTTGCGGCTCAGGGCGTCGGCCACTACGTTGGCCTTGCCCAGATGATAAAGGATCTCATAGTCATAATCCTTTACCACATCTAACCATCAGCGCTGCCTCATGTTCAGATTCGGCTGATCCATGAGGTACCTCAAACTCTTGTGATCCGTGTAGATGATACAGCGGACCCCATAGAGGTAATGTCTCCAAATCTTGAGAGCAAACACTATTGCCCCCAACTCCAAGTCATGCTTCGGATAGTTAGCCTCGTGAGGCTTCAACTGTCTAGAGGCGTAAGCTATCACATGGCCTCGCTGCATTAACACCGCTCCCATACCTGTGATCGAGGCATCACAGTAGACTACAAAATCCTTTACTCCCTCTGGCAGGGTAAGAATCGGCGCCTCGCACAATCTCTATCTGAGGGTCTCAAATGTTGCCTGCTGCTCAGGCCCCCAGCAAAACACCACCGACTTCTTGGTCAGTCGGGTGAGCGGAACTGCTATCTTGGAGAAATCCTGAATGAATCTCCTGTAGTACCCTGCTAATCCTAGGAAGCTCCGAATCTCAATTGGAGACCTCAGAACCTCCCACTGCATCACGGCCTCTACCTTGGCCGGATCCACTAGTATACCCTTTTGGTTGACGAGGTGTCCAAGGAACTGCACCTCGCGCAACCAGAACTCGCACTTGGAGAACTTCGCGTAAAGTCTCTCCCTCCTCAGCGTCTCTAGCACCTCTCTCAGGTGTTCCTCATGCTGCTCCTGAGTCTTGGAATAAACCAAGATGTCATCAATGAACACTATCATAGACCGATCCAACATCGGTCTGCATACGCAGTTCATGAGGTCCACGAACGCGGCTGGAGTGTTGGTGAGCCCGAACGGCATCACCACTAACTCATAATGCCCATAGCGGGTCCTAAAAGCGGTCTTCTGCACATCCTCATCCCTGACCCGCATCTGGTGATATCCTGACCATAGATCAATCATGGAGAACCAAGATGCTCCCTGTAGCTGGTCAAACAAATCGTCTATCCTCGGGACTGGGTAGCGGTTCTTCACCGTTACCTTGTTCAGCTCCCGGTAATCTATGCACATACAGTGCGACTCATCCTTCTTCCTCACGAATAGGATCAGGGCTCCCCATGGTGAACTACTCGGTCTGATGAAACCGATGTCTAGAAGCTCCTGTAGCTGCATAGACAACTCCTGCATCTCTGAGGGAGCCAGCCGATATGGTGTCGTGGCTATCGGAGCCGTACCCGGAACCAAGTCAATTCGAAACTCGACCTGTCTGTCCAGAGGTATCCCAGGCAAGTCCTCAGGGAATACATCCGGATACTCTCGCACTACTGGTACATCGTCAACTGTCACCTTACCCTTCTCCCAGGCGTCTATAACGTAGGCGATGTACCCTGTGCAACCCTGCTGAACGTAGCGTCTAGCTCTCGCTGCTGAACAAAGAACTGGTCCGCGCTGTGGCCTCACGCCCTGAATCACTAACTCTCCCCCACTGGGAGTGCGAACCCTCACTAACTGCAGTTCACAATCAATCACTGCCCCATTGGGGCTCAGCCAATCCATACCCACTATAACCTTATTCCCTCGCAGGGGAATGGGAACCAAGTCCACTGAAAACTGCTCATCAAATAACTACAGCGAACACGCCCTATGAACTCTCGCAACCCTGACGGTCCTGTCATCACCTATCTCAACCTCTAATGGGCAATCCAGCCCCCCCCCCCCCGGAGCTCTGCAAAAACCTCTTGCTAAGCGCAAGAGACACAAATGATCGGGTAGCCCCCGAGTCAAACAATACTGTAGCTGAAATGCCGTTCACTAAGAACGACCCTATACGAAAACATATAACCATGAGGAACAATCAATATCAATAAGGAGATAAGAGGAAAAATATGTATCTGTCACCACATCAGGAGTCGCTCGCGCCTCCTCTGCTATCATCTGGAAAGCTCTACTCTTCGCCACTGGCGTCTCACCCCGGCCCTGACGGCCGTCTGTAATCCTCAAAGTAGCAGGGGCAGGTGCTGCCACCTTCCCTGCTGCTGCTAAACTCGGGCACTGGGACTTTTTATGTCCCCTCTGATTGCAATGAAAGTAAATCAGATCAACTGTTGCGGTGACGGTAGTAGTAGCTGTACAATCTCTACTCATATGCCCGGTCCGGCCGCACTTATAGCAATCGACACTACCTGCCTTGCACGCCCCATCGTGCAATCTCCCACACTTGCCACACTGACTGTGGATCTGCTGTCCCCTAGATCTGTGATCTGACACCTTGGGATTTTTGCCCGAACTCCCTGTACCAGAGGCCACCTCTGGCTTCCTCTTCCTCTCCATCTCCAGATCTATCTCCCTCTCTCGAGCCCTCGTAATCATATCATCCAGCGTTTTACAGCTGGACCGACTCATAAACTGGCGGATATCACTCCGCAACATCTCATGATAACGGGCCTTCTTCATTTCCTCATCAACTGCGTACTGAGGAACAAGAAGAGCCCTCTCCCTGAACTTGGCGGTAATCTTCGCCACTGTCTCTGTAGTCTGAGTGAGATCCTGGAACTCCCTGGCTAACTGCTGCACCTCAATAACCGGTGCAAACTCGACTCGGAACCTAGTAGTAAAATCAACCCAAGTCATGGCATCAAGCGCTGCGTCATCCCTGATGACATGTCCGACCTCCTCCCACCAATCTCGTGCCCTGTCCTTCAAAAGACAGGATGCTAGTCTGACCTTGTCCCCCTCAGGACATCTGCTGGTGCGGAACGCATTGGCGACATCTGCCAACCACCTGGTACTCGCAATGGGATCCCGCGCCCCATGGTAATCTGGAGCTCCACAAGCCCGGAACTCCCTGAAGGTGAGTGTGCGCGACCCCATCATAGCCGCCACCTCGACACGGAAGGTGCCCAACCTCTCGTCCGTCAGCTCTAAAATACCCTCCTTGATCGAACCGAAGATCACAGGAGTCTGATCCAGTATGATGTGAGTAACCTTTGAAAAGAGGAACTCCCTAGTCTGCTAGTCCAACTGCCCGGCCCCCAAGCCTGATCCTGATCCCTCCCCGACACCTGAACTACCGACTGCTGGTCTAGGGCGTACAACCACCATTCTGAAAACATACCACGATAAAACGTCAGAAACACGGATATATCTCGAGGGATCGTTACTACTACGAGTTCCCTAGTCTCATCTTAGCATTACTCAATTCAAGTACGGATCCTTTGCTTTCAGTAGTACGGGCCCATACTACCTTCCACATCTATCCGTACTTTCCTCAAGCACTGCTTCGACTCCACCAAGTCACTTCTACTGCTGCTGATCTCTGATACTCTCATCCTAGGCTTGCCCTAGGGAAATATCTGACTCCACCAAATCCAGTCCTCAGCTGCTGAAGGCCTCCTTGTAATGCCAATTAGTCATCGCCTGAATACCATCACATGTGACGAGGCTTGGATAATCCTTCGAGTAAAAGACTCGTCCCTACAACGGTTAGACTCAAACAAGAGCTACGCAATAGGGACAAATCCAGCACTCTGAGATTATTCAACCCTGATCACATGAGACGTGACGTATTCACCCATTGGCTAACTCCCATCACTCCGAGTCCTACAAAGCACGAAGCACGCAACATTCGGACACAGGAAAATACTCAAGCAATCCTATCTTAATATCAAGAAATTGTACTAGCATACAATGCGAAGCTCATACTACCAGGCATAACCTAAATAGGCTATCCTACTACTATCTACTGAATACTAACATGCAATTCTCATAAAGCTGAGACACATATAACAGGCACATAAGGCATCCTCCTAGATCCTTAGTCCTATTCTAGCATGCTGTTCTACTGAAACTGAAACTGATCATCATAACATAAACTTGTACGGGTAATTTGGGAGTACTTACTTGAGCTTGACTGATCGCATGCACCACACTCTTTTCCTTTTCTCAAAACTCTTTTCTTTTTAGGTTTTCTTTTCCAAAAATCCCTTTGAAAACATTTTTCTTTTGAAAATCTTTCTACCATTTCCTTAGTTTAAGTCCAGTCACACCCGAGAGTGTGCCTGAATCCCTCAAACCAAGGCTCTGATACCAACTTGAAACATCCCAAAATACGACCCGAAAATTTTTGTTTTAATATTACTAAAAATCACATCATCGCATGTCATACATACTAAAAACCATAAAATGAGTAACTCAAAAGTCGAGTAATTGTGTCAAAACAAATACTGTATCAATCATATCAAAATATCTGAGTAAAACTCCCAAGATAAAACTGAAACTGTGGTATGTGCCATGCCATCAACCCGAGCTCTTCCTGTTACTTGCGGAAGTGCCTGAAACCAAAAACTGAAACTGTAAGCACAAAGCTTAGTGAGTTCCCCCAAACTACCACATACCATACAGTAACATATGAAGCAACTACTGGGCCTTGCCCCACTGCATTGGACCGAAATCCGGAACTAACCAGGGCCTTGCCCTCTGCATCGGACCGAAGCCCGGAAACTGCATCGGACCGAAGTCCGGAACTAACCAGGGCCTTGCCCTCTGCATCGGACCGAAGTCCGGAAACTGCATCGAACCGAAGTCCAGAACTGACTGAACATAGCATAACATAATCACAACTACTGGCATAAACACATACACCGCATACTGCATCAGACAAAAGTCCGGAACACATAGCACAAAGACATGCTTGAATCACAAAGACATCAAGCACACTGAACTACTGCATCAGACCGAAGTCTGGAACTACTGCTAACTAAACGGGCCGGCATTGTGGCCGTAGACCCGTTCCTACTGGAAGGAAACTCACTTCGTAATGCTGGCTGCTGAGGTGCTAAATCTGAGGCTGTCTGACTGCTGCTCCGAAACTCCCCGGCTACAAATCCCATAAACACTAAATCAAATACAAATAACTAATCTCAGGTTAAAATGACTATTTTACCCCCTGGTCAAAGTCAACTTCCTGATCAAAGTCAACTTCCTGGTCAAGGTCAGCTTCATGATTGACCGGACTCGCCGAGTAGGGCCGCCAACTCGCCGAGTCCCTACCATCCATTCTAGTCCTCTACCCGCTTCTACTCGTCGAGCTTGGCGAAGACTCGACAAGTCCTTCTTTGATACTAACATCGAGCCTATCTTCATCCGACTCGCCGAGTTGTATGAACAACTCGTCGAGTCCTCCTCCTTCATATGAACACGTCCAGTCTGCGACTCGCCAAGTCGTAAGAACAACTCGTCGAGCCTGAAGAACAACTCGTCGAGTCCAAGGCATGCTATTACTATACAGTCGATTCTAATCGATTTCAGTTCTTCCAAATCATAGATCTGAGCTTCTAGGACTGGTTTTACACGTAAAGTTTCCAACTTTACGTGCATGCATGAAGAAATGAGGCTAGAACATCAAAATAAGCTAAGAATGGGGTCCTAGGGTTTGGAACTCGACTTTGGGTGCATAAAGGCAACTACATTATAGCTCAAATATACTCAGATCTACGATCCATTTCCTTATAGGAGTCCAAATCTCGAGATTGGATCCAAAAAGTCCCAAAGAGAAGCACATCTAAGCATACAAGACTATCAAATGGAAATAACAAGCAAGGTACAAGCTTTAGTACCAGAATGTGAGGCTAATGATCAAGAGACTCTGGATCTTCTTCTTCTCCTTTGGATCTTCCTTCTTTCTTTCTCTTCTAACTCTCAAAAATGGCACAAAATACTCAACTTAGAAATGGAGGATTAGGTCTTACAGATAAGATGATCTAAAAGTGCTGGAGGCTGGGGTGGGAGGCTATAATGATGTTTAAATAGGGTGCAAACCCTTAAAATTAGGGTTTCATCCAGACTGGCAGACTCGCCGAGTCCTAGCATATGGACTCGCCGAGTAGCCAACTTAAATCACGTGATCATCCCGTCTCTACTCGACAAGTCAGGCTACAGACTCGTCGAGTACCCCTTAAGAAAATGAAAATTACTTTATCAAATCACATACCATAAATGGGGCGTTACAAGTTGGTTAATAAGATTAAATAAATATCAAACCTAAAGTGTAATCATATACAAACTAAATTTCAATATTAAAAGAATATCTTTACTTCTACTTATAAAGTTATGTTTTTTAACTTTTTACATATTATACTTAATTTATTAGTTTTAATATATTGTTTGATGTAAACCATTATCATTTTAAAGCTAAAACTTTTGAACAATTTATATAAAATATTCAAATTATAAACTTAAATATAACATTACAGGACCAACATAAATATAAATTTTAGTTTAACTTAAACAACCCAAATAATATTTTGTAAATAGTTAAAAGTGATAAATTGCAGTGTCTTTCTAATAATGATTATAATTTGGTTAATAAGGTTAAATAAATATCAAACCTAAAGTGTAATCATAAATAAACTAAATTTCAAAATTAAAATAATATCTTTACTTCTACTTATAAAATTATGTCTTTAGCTTTTAACATATTATACTTAATTTATTAGATTTAATATGTTGTTGTATGTAAACCATTATCAATTTAAAGCTACAATTTTAGAACAGTTTGCACAAGATACTTAAACTGTTAATTTAAATATAACATTACAATGTCAACTATTATATAAATTTCATTTCCACTTAAAAAACCCAATGAATATTTTGTGAATAGTTAAAAGTGATAAATTATACTGTTAAATTCAAAAACTAAATTATAATATCAATTTAACTAAAACAATTTCTAAAGTTAATTGTATAATCGTTAAAAGTTTTCAAATAAGTAGTTTAAAATAACTTACAATAACAACAGTTAAAAATAACTCTGTATAAATGATTATATTGTTACCTTTAAAATAAAAAAAAAACAATGTCTGATGTTTTAAATAATTATAATGATAGAAATTAAAACGTTAAGAAAATAACTTTTAAAAAATTAATTAACAATAACAAAAACTATAAATAACATTAAGCCATATATTATATTTAATTTTATTCATGAGTAACTCGCATGTAGAAGTCATTCAAACGGTTGAGATTATACAGTTATAATAGATGTATATATTATCAAATAATTCAAAATAATCAATATATTATATCAGTTTAGTATACAAATTATTATATCAAATTTAACAACAACATTATTGTTATAATTAAAAAAACATATATTTGTAAAGATTTCAACTATATAGGTGTTTCTGCGCAACACGCGGGTATTCGCCTAGTATACTTATAAAACTAGCATTTTTTCTTTCACCACATTCATTTGAAACTCCCATGCATTTTTCCTTTCACCACATTCATTTGAAACTCCCATGACTTTTCAATTTCTTTCTAATAATAATTATAATTTGGTTAATTATGTTAAATAAATATCAAACATAAAGTGTAATCATATATAAACTAAATTTCAATATTAAAATAATATATTCACTTCTACTTATAAAGTTATGTATATATGTTTGTATGTTTGTGTTGCTTTAAAGCAATAATTAATTAAAAATAATGGATATGTCATATTATCCATATAAGTCTCTTTAAAAATTCAAATTGTCTATCTTATCACTTTATATTTTAGTATATGTTTAATATTTTAATTATATTAATAAGTGTTTTTTAAAAGTTTTCTTTCACTTATTAATAATAATAAGTGGTCTTAAAATTAACGAACATTAGTTAAAATAATAAAAAAAAATTATAAAAATCATGGATATGTTATATTATCCATGCAAGACTCTCTTGAAATGCAAATTGTCAATCTTATCACTTTATTACTTAGTATATGCTTCATATTTGAGTCTTCTTTAACTTATTAATAATAATAAGTGGTTTAAAATTAATAAAAAATAATTTTAAATGATAATAACATCACATTATAAATTACATAACGTTAGCTACAAATAAATTGTATTTAAATGAACATCATTATTGAAATTAGAAAATAAATGCATAAGTAAAAAAATTAAAATTAATCAATCATAACAATTGTTAAAAATAATACTAGATAGATAATTATATTTAATTCTATTAATTAGTGTCAATAACACAACCATTATAAACATATATTTTTCAATATTCTAACAATATATTTTTTAATCTGCGTCGCGCAACGAACGAGAATTCGTCTAGTATACTTATAAAGGAAGCATTTTTCCTTTCATCATATTCATTTGAAACTCCCATGTATTTTTCCTTTCACCACATTTATTTGAAACTCCCATTACTTTTCAATTTCTTTATAATAATAATTATAATTTGGTTAATTAGGTTAAATAAATATCAAACCTAAAGTGTAATTATATATAAACTAAATTTCAATATTAAAATAGTATGTTTACTTCTACTTATAAAGTTATGTTTTTTACTTTTAACATATTATTCTTAATTTATTAGTTTTAATTAGAGGTGTAAGTGAGCCGAGCTACTCGCGAGCTACTCGAGATCGACTCGTTAAAAGCTCGACTCGAGATCGAATTAAACGAGCCCGAGCCGAGCTCGAGCCCAAATATGAGGCTCGTTTATTAAACGAGCTCGAGCCGAGCTTCAACTAGTGGGCTCGCGAGCCTAAATGAGCCTAAACGAGCCTATATATATACATACATATATATATATATATATATATATATATATATATATATATATGTGTGTGTGTGTGTGTGTGTGTGAGAGAGAGAGAGAGTGTGTGTGTGTGTATATATATATATATATATATATATATATATATATATATATATATATATATAGATATATAGGCTCGTTTAAGCTCGTTTAGGCTCGTGAGCTCACTAAATTGTTCACGAGCCGAGCTCGAGCTTCATTTTAAGGCTTGAATCGAGCTCGAGCTCGAGCTCGAGCTTCTTCAAATTAAACGAGCCGAGCTCGAGCTTGGTTAGGCTCGGGCTCGGCTCAGCTCGTTTACACCCCTAGTTTTAATATATTATCGGATGTAAACCATTATCATTTTAAAGATATAATTTTTGATCAATTTGTATAAAATACTTAAACTATTAATTTAAATATAACATTACATGGTCAACTTAAATATAAATTTTAGTGTAACTTAAACAACTCAAATAATATTTTGTAAATAGTTAAAAGTGATAAATTGTAGTGTCTTTCTAAGAATGATTATAAGTTGTATAATAAGGTTAAATAAATATCAACCTAAAGTATAATCATAAATAAACTAAATTTCAATTTTAAAATAATATTTTTACTTCTACTTATAAAGTTATGTCTTTAACTTTTAACATATTATACTTAATTTATTAGATTTAATATGTTGTTATATGTAAACCATTATCAGTTTAAAGCTACAACTTTTGAACAATTTGGACAAAATACTTAAATTGTTAACTTAAATATAATATTACAATGTCAACTTAAATATAAATTTTAGTTCCACTTAAAAACCAAAGAATATTTTGTAAATAGTTAAAAGTGATAAATTGTAGTGATAAATGCAAAAACTAAATTGTAATCTCAATTTAACTTAAATATTTCCTAAAGATATTTTTATAATCGTTAAAAGTTTTCAAATATGTAGCTTAAAATAACTTGCAATAACAATAGTTAAAAATAACTCTATATAAATGATTATATTGTTACCTTTAAAATCAAAAAATAATGTTTGATGTTTTAAATAATTATAATGATAGTAACTAAAACATTAAGCAAATAAATTTTAAAAAATTAGTTAACAATAACAACAACTAAAAATAACATTAAACCATATATTATATTTAATTTTATTCATGTGTAAGTCGCAGGTAAAAGTCATTCAAACGATTGAGATTATGAAGTTATAATAGATGTATAAGTTATCATATAATTCAAAATAATCAATATATTATATAAAATTTAACAACAACGTTATTGTTATATATATATATATATATATATATATATATATATATATATATATATATATATTTAAAGTCTTCAACTATATAGGTGTTTATGCGCATTACAATGTCAAGTTCAATATAAATTTCAGTTCCACTTAAAAAACCAAAGAATATTTTGTAAATAGTTAAAAGTGATAAATTGTAGTGATAAATAACTCTATATAAACGATTATATTGTTACCTTTAAAGTTAAAAAATAATGTTTGATGTTTTAAATAGTTATAATGATAGAAATTAAAACACTAAGCAAATAAATTTTAAAAAATTAATTAACAATAACAACAACTATAAATAATATTAAATCATATATTATATTTAATTTTATTCATGTGTAACTCGCGGTTAGAAGTTATTCAAACGATTGAGTTTATGAAGTTATAATAGATGTATATATTATCATATAATTCAAAATGTTCAATATATTATATCAATTTAGTATACAAATTATTATATCAAATTTAACAACAACGTTATTGTTATATTAAAAAGAAACATATATTTATAAAGACTTCAATTATATAGATGTTTCTGCGCAACGCGCAGGTATTCACCTAGTTTAATATTATATATACTGGGTGTATATAGATTTACCCCAAAACAATAAGTCAAACATTTTGGTGTGCTCGATTACCATGCATAACTGGCTAATTGATTGAAACTTTTATTATTAATTTTATTAATACTTAAATGATATAGTTTGTTTAATTTTCTTTTTCAAAAATATCATATCATATCATCATATCATGCTATATTATAAAGGAAACATTTTTCCTTTCACTACATTCGTTTGAAACTCCAATGCATTTTTTCTTTCACCACATTCATTTGAAACTCCCATGACTTTTCAATTTCGTTCTAATAATAATTATAATTTGGTTAATAAGGTTAAAAAAATATCAAATTTAAATTGTAATCATATCCTTTCTAATAAATGAAAGTTTTTTTTGTCACTTGTTAAATTCTCAAGAGTTTTGTCACATGTAATTTTGTGGGAATTTTAGAACTATTATTTTCCACTTGTCATTTTTTGGGAATTTCCATTTTTTTTTAAAATAAAATTACACAAAATTCTAATGAGTTTTATAAGGAAAGAGAATCATTCTATTAATTTGATAATAAAGTGTTATAAATGTTCTAAAGAATAATTAATTTCTTTTATAAATGTTCCAAAAGATTACATTATGTTATGGAAAAATATTACTTTATAAAATATTTAATGTTTAATTATTGATATTAAATTTTTATTTTTAATAAACATGTGTAATACACGGGTCTCACACCTAGTATAAACTAAATTTCAATATTAAAATAATATATTTACTTCTACTTATAAAGTTATGTTTTTTTAACTTCCAAAACCAAGTCGTGTACCGTCCGGTTTGCAACCCCCTTCCATCTTTCCTTCCTTCCATGTAGGCCTCTTGCTATCCATATTGAAAAAAGAGAAGAAAGGGAAATGAAGACTTTTTAACATATTATACTTAACTTATTAGTTTTAATATATTATTGGATGTAAACCATTATCATTTTAAAAATACAATTTTGGAACAATTTGTATAAAATATTAAAATTATTAATTTGAATATAACATTACAGGATCAACTTAAATATAAATTTTAATTTAACTTAAACAGCCTAAATAATTTTTGTAAATAGTTAAAAGTGATTAATTGTGGTATCTTTCTAATAATGATTATAAGTTGGTTAATAATGTTAAATAAATATCAAACCTAATGTGTAATCATAAATATATTAAATTTCAATTTTAAAACAACATCTTTACTTCTACTTATAAAGTTATGTCTTTAACTTTTAACATATTATACTTAATTTATTAGATTTAATATGTTGTTGTATGTAAACCATTATCAGTTTAAAGCTACAACTTTTGAACAGTTTGGACAAAATATTTAATTGTTAATTTAAATATAACATTATCATGTCAACTTAAATATAATTTTCATTTTCCACTTAAAAACCAAAGAATATTTTGTAAATAGTTAAAAGTGATAAATGCAAAAACTAAATTGTAATCTCAATTTAACTAAAATATTTCCTAAAGATATTTTTATAATCAATAAAAATTTTCAAATAAGTAGCTTAAAATAATTTACAATAACAATAGTTAAAAATAACTCTATATAAATGATTATATTGTTACCTTTAAAATAAAAAAAAACAATGTTTGGTGTTTTAAATAATTATAATGATAGAAATTAAAACATTAAGCAAATAAATTTTAAAAAATTAATGAAGAATAACAACAACTATAACATTAAACTATATATTATATCTAATTTTATTCATGTGTAACTCACGGATAGAAGTCATTCAAACGATTGAGATTATACAGTTATAATAGATGTATATATTTTTCATATAATTCAAAATAATCAATATATTATATCAATTTAGTACACGAATTATTATATCAAATTTAACAACGTTATTGCTATATTTAAAAAAAAACATATATTTGTAAAGAATTCAAGTATATAGGTGTTTCTGAGCAACGCGCGCGCATTCACCTAGTTATTAAAAGAATTGGCAAGTTGCTAGCACAAAACATATTACAAAAGACACTTAAATAAATGGGGAGCAATACCATTCCGACCAATCTAACACATTAAATTTCGACCTATGCTTAATCCAATTCAAAGCCAAAGATTGGATGTATCTGTGACATCCCCAATTTCACGGCCAGAAAAGACCGATTTCGTTTATGCTTTTTAAAATAAAATCAGAGTAATCATTTGATTAAAAGTGTTGTGGAATTTGTTCCCAAAACCAAACATGATAAAAATTTATCAAAACCTTTCTTTAAGAAATATATATATTTTTATTTCATAACAAAACATCGGGATGTCATGTTCCGATACAGATCAAAAGCATAAACAAGACATTATAAGCCTTACACAGTTATTTACAACTACTGGCCTATAATCCAAAATCACTCATCGTCATCATCCGACTATGCTCGGGGTCCACTACTTGTAATATAAAAAGTTGAGTGGGTCAGGCTTGGAAGCCTGGTGAGCATATAGGGTTTTCAACCTACAATACATAAATTTATTATGCTTAAACATCAATCAATCAACCAAATTAACCCTAATTACCCATTCCCGTTATCCTCACCTTACGTCCCTAAAACAACTATCACAAGGGACCTAGCCTAAGGATTTTCATTAGGGGTGACAACATTGCTTCGGGGGTTCCTCAGCAATTTATGTCAAATAAGACAACCAACGGGGTGACAACATTGCTTTCCTCAGCAATTTATGTCAAACCAGACATCCTAACATAAAACAACCAATAAGGTGACAACATTGCTTTCCTCAGCAATTTATGTCAAATAAGACCACCAACGGGGTGACAACATTGCTTTCTTCAGCAATTTATGTCAAAGGGTGACAACATTGCTTTCTCAGCAATTTATGTCAAAGGGTGACAACATTGCTTTCTCAGCAATTTATGTCAAATAAAACAAACACTGGGGTGACAACATTGTTTTCCTTCAACAATTTATGTCAAATAGGCACGAAGTCACATCGTCGCCAAGGTTTATACAACAGGCACTAACAATATCGATCCCCACATACTAATCCTATACAGTGATCTTACTAGATCTAGTCTAAATGATCGATATGAACAACCAACTAACGAAACTGCTTCAGAAATCCCCTAGCAGCAAACAGGGATCGATAAAGATATCGAATGAATGGAATAAGTTTAACCACGAACCTTTGTTCGTAAAAGAAAGAACCACAAGACAATTAAGTCAGGGGTAGTTATCAATGCCTAGGTTGTGGTCTGAATATCGTGAGGTATATAACCCCCAGACGCACCCTATCCGGCAATGGAAACGCTGACTAATGCCTAGGTTGTGGTCTGAATATTGTGAGGTATATAACCCCCAGACTCTCCCCTATCCGACATCGGAAATGAAAACACTGACTAATGCCTAGGCTGTGGTCTGAACCCCCAGACTCACCCCTATCCGGCATCGGAAATGAAAACACTGACTCATGAAGCTCGTCCGATCACTTCACAAAAGAAACGAAGACTCCAAAGCTCTTCAAAATAAAAGCATAGGGAAAAATACTAATAAAGTACTCCCATACGCTCCCGTACCTCGACACGTAATAGTGTCAAAAAGAAGAACTAACGGATGAACACATAGTTCAAAAACACCTAAGGAACATATAGTTCAAGAACACTTTATGAACATATAGTTCAAACATACGTACCGATTACAAGTCTACTAACGTTCCACTGGACTATCTAAAATAGTCTGTGGCCGTTGTCTATACTCTGCTAGATGACTAGATCATCTTAAACATCGATACCTCTCATCACTTTTATTTCATCTCACATCATCTAGTTCATCTACCCATGTTTTACCCAACATATTTGTAGATAAAAATATATATACAGTTTAAAACTTGTATAAAACATCAATTCAACAGTCACCTCAAATAAACAATTAATATATTTACACATAACACGTATTTTAAGGTAAATACTTCATATCTATGTGTAAGGTGAAAGTGACTATACACTCACCTGATTTAATGAAAATTGGGCAGCAATTCGTTTCCTAAAACGATCGTTTCTAATAAAACCAGGAGTTTTATTGAGAAACCGGGCTCTGCGAAAGGTCGGGCTTCGAAACCGAAAAGATAAATTTTCCAGGCTTCTCGGGCACTTCGTGGCGTATTCCAGGGGTTAGAGTCGATACTGGGGCTTCGGGGAAGGTTAAGGTGAAGAAAATATGGAAAAAGGGGTTAAAAGTGGCAAAATCCCAAAAGTACCCGGGAGGGTTCGCATACCCCTTGTATTTATAGGGTCCGAAGTCGGTTCTGGTGGTGGGGTCCGCAGACGAGGGTCCGCAGGTGGCTGCACGTGCGAAGGCCTCGGTGGCAGTTGCTGATTGGACCGAGGTCTACTGGTCCATGTGTGAGGCTCGGAGGCTAGGCGGTGCGAGGCTCGGTCCAGCTGCGAGCTTCGGATTGGGCCTCCCTTCGGTCGAATCAGAATCCGACACGCGGCTACTGTTCATGCGAGGGAAGGCGACATGTGGCTTCGCATGACTCACCAATTTCGGACACGTGACACTCTTTCAGCGAAGGTGCCGTGGCAAAACGTGACTATGCGAATTTTCTCGATTTTCGCGCCAAAACTTCTAAAATCCATAACTTTCGCATACGAGCTCCGTTTTTGACGTTCTTTATACGCACGAGTAGGTAAAATTACGCTCTACAACTTTCGTTTAGACTTCGTCGGCTAATTTTGACTTTAATTTTTATATTATTATTTTTAACAGACCGGGACAGGAAATCCGTTAAAAATTCATAACTTCTTCATCCGACTACCGTTGTGCTACTAATGACGAGACATTCGATTCTAGTTTAGGTTGTGTCGGCTAAAAATCACTCGATCTAAAATTCGAGTTTTTAGCTGTCTACTGCTAAGCTGAAACTTCGAAAAATCATAACTTCCTCATACGAAGTCAGATTTGGGCGTTCTTTTTATCGAACTTCTCGGTTTAACGAACACTACGAGTTTCATTTAGATCACCAAGGCTAAAAAGTATTTTATCAAAAACTCACTTTTTACGACATTCGGCACCGTGTCAGTTTTGTCGCGAAACTTCGACAGGTCATAACTTCTTTGTTATAACTCGGATTTCAGCGTTCTTTATATTTTCGGAAACCTTGAGACATATACTACAACTTGATTAAGATTAATCCTTATAATTAATCTTCCATCAAAAAGTCATTTTTCGATGCTTATCGTCTCTAAATTGACTAGTCTGGATCTACGGGCGTTACAGTATCCGTCGTCTTGAGAGAGCTAATGCTTAGAACTTGGAGACCAACGAGCTTATGCCTCTCCAAAATAAGCCACATGGTAGAATAAATAAGGGAATTCCTCAAGAAAACAAGAGCCTTGAACACCGTAAGCAATTCTGAGACCTTACTCGGGATCAAAGACAGCAAGGCCGACCACGGCTCCAACCAACTCCAAACATTTTTCGCATAACCGCACCCAAAAAAACATGATCCACAGATTCTTCATCTTCATTACAAAGGCTACACCTAGTAGAGGTGATCAACACTCCTTTCCGACTCAGAATTACAACAACCAAGAATTTGTTTGTTGAGAAGTCTCCAAACGAAACAATTGATTTTAAGAGGAACCCACCTAACCCAAGTAAAGTTGAAATCAGCCCCATCAAAAGCCATGACTGCCATCAATGTCTATGCGATTTGACAGAAAACTTCCCTGAGCCATCCCCCAACCGACATTTTTTAGGAGGACCAGTTACTAGTTACTGGAAAGCAGCAACATCACTCAATAACTCCTCTAGCTGTCTCAATTCTCAACCCCTCCTTAGTGCCCTCAGCCAATCCCATTGAAAGTTAACAACCGAAACATCTCATTGCACGATTCTAACCTTCATCAAATAGTTTTTGTTAGAATCAACAACAAAGAGGTTAGGAAATTTGCCTTTTAAAGGCATCAGCCAGACCACGCCAAACATCTTTCTAAAACATGTTGTCACCTAACCCCAAGACCGTTTTAAAAATACCATCCAAAGAGACACTAACGACCTAACAACTCTTCCTTAATATTGGAAATACTCAACCACCCACACATAATGGATTTTTTAGCAACAACTTTTCCATCGATGTGAGTGAGATTATGGAAGGCTTTAACACAATCAAACCAAAGATGCTTTCTATTAACACAATCACTAAAACAAAAGTAAACAAGCAAAAAATAAAGTATTAGCAACAAAATCCAATTTATTTCGACTCATAAAATTCTGAATGTTTCATTACAATGTATATCAATCTATTGAATCCAACTGTATAAATAAATAATAATAACAATAATAAAGTTAGGTTGAAAAAGGAAACATTCTATTTTTTTTCAAAGAGCCATTACATCCGGTCGGTCATATAATCGAATTTGTTTGAACAATCCGACCTGTACATAAAAAGTTTTTTCCACTTAAATTTTTGGGAAAATGACTTGTCAGGGTAATTACTTTTTCATCCTGTTCACATTTAGTCAACTTTTTGTTTTGTATACATTTAATCATTTAACATGTTAAATATGTTCACATATTATCATTGTCATCTGTTATTTCAAGTGAGAATGGTAACATGTCAACACATTTAACAAGTTAAATGGTCAAATGTGTACAAAGAAAAAAAAATTCCTAAATGTGAACAATTTTTTTTTATAAATTTCTTAAGACTTTTATGATTTCTTACAATATTTTTATGATATTTTTTCCCTATAGGTTTTTCTAATACAATGTTTTAAACTTTGCTTATAATTTTTTTTAACTTTTTTTTATACTTTCATATAATTTTAATACAAGTGCTTTTAAACTAAATATTTTCCAGATATTTTAATTTTTTCTTATAAGTATTTAATTTTTTTTTCATACAAATTTTTTATAAATTTCGTATAATTATTTCTAAACTTTATTTTACAATATTTTTAAAAAGTTTCATAGAATTTGTATGACAATTTAATACTTTTTTATAACATTTTAAAATACTTTCGTTAAATACTAGTTTAAAACGTTGTATTAAAAAAAGTTTATAAACTTTTACTTAAAAAGTATAAAAAGTTGTAATATTTTTAAAACATTTATATTATATAGACTTTTTTTTTTATTTGCTGTGATATATATATATATATATATATATATATATATATATATATATATATATATATATATATATATATATATATATATATATATATTAAAGACCCTCCATACTTATTATTACATATTTAATTTATTTAATTTTATTGTTAGATACTATTTACTTTAAAAATATTGTATATGTTTAAAAACAAAAGAAAAAAAAAATAAGAGGCTATATAAAATATTTCAAAAAAAAAAACATAATCATTAAGTAAAAAGTAATTTTTAGAATTTATCAATATTTAATTAATATTTAGGATATTATGAAAGTAAGTTTTTGCTAAAAATAAATTAGTAGAAAATTGATTTGTCAAATTAAAAGATTATAAATAGGATAAATAATCAATCATTATGGATACTTAAAAAATATTGTTTGAAAAAAAATAAAACAATCAAATATAAATAATAAAATCGCCATTAAAAGTGGGAAAAATGACTTACTAGAGTAATTAATTTTCCGTTTTGTTCACATTTAGGCAAATTTTTTTTTTACACATTTGACTTTTTAACTTGTTAAATATGTTCGCATATAACAAGTCAAATGGTCAAATGTATATAAAAAAAATTGCCTAAATGTAAACAAAACCAAAAGTTAATTATCCTAGTAAGTTATTTTCCCTAATTTTTTCTTCGAACATAATCTTGAATATGTTGATTAACCTAGACCAAAAAACTAGGTTACCTAAATTAGGAAAATAATAAAAGTTGGGTGTCATACCATGTTATTCCCCTCATTATATAATTAAATGCAATTCTGTATGGTACAAAAAATATTTGTTTTCTAGTTGTGTCCGAGTATTTTTTTGATTTCTCGGTTAATGGTCAAGATTTAGCATAATAATTCTGAGTGGTTATATAACCAACCATTTGACATTAGTCCATCTTGTAGTTATCACTTATCAAGAAACATAACAATCATATGAAAGGGATGAGAATGCTTGAGCATTTAGTAACAACAGATACAACATATTTCGTGAACAAAAAGTAAAGCAGAAATAGATCACGGTTCCTAAAGCATGAACACATCGAACCCAAATAAGCCAAAATGAATTAAGTCCAATCATGAATCTGCACACAAAGATATAAACTGAATTCAGAGCCCAAATAAAGCCCAAAAAGAACCTAGGACACAAAATGTAGGTTCCATCCCTTACACTCATGTAGCTAATTATGAACTGCTTTGGGTACAATAACTAAAAGAAAAGGATGTTAACTAAATTAAGAATAAAAAATAAAAAAGAAATCCTATGCCATAATAAATTATTCCCTTTTATGCAATTTCCATTGAAAAAAGAAGAAGAAGAAGAAGTTAATAAATCACTAGGCTACAGACTCGTGTATTACACGAGTTGACAACCGATATTGCAACAGATGGTACGAACCGGGATAAGAGACGTCGCAAAAGAACACGATGCACACACCAGATGCACTATGCACACTTGGAAAAATCACCTATAAATAGTTCATGTCGTATAACCTCCTCACCCGTTACCCCC
This sequence comes from Lactuca virosa, assembly GCF_052849685.1. Classification (NCBI taxonomy): domain Eukaryota; kingdom Viridiplantae; phylum Streptophyta; class Magnoliopsida; order Asterales; family Asteraceae; genus Lactuca; species Lactuca virosa. Next base: position 148,967,194 of record NC_136426.1, read on the forward strand.
TAGAGCCTCTCTCTCGATAGTTCTTCGGTTTTAGCTCTTTTTCCTTTGTTTTTATCATGAAGCGACACCCCTAAGCACTCATTTGAGTAGTAGCCTTCGAGTAGGAAATCCCGAGTCAGTATTTTGCCCGCTTAGATCCCAGTTTTCATCTAGGATACTCTGTAAGTGGACTAGACTTACTCTGCTTCCGTATAATTTATGATTATAATTATAGTCATCATTAGGAACCTATAAATGTTAGATCCGTCAGTAAATCCAGTCATAATACCGATTGATCTACTTACGGGAGAGGTGTCTAGAATGGTCATGTTGGCTTGGTTGTTGGATTTCAGAAAGGCTATACGTTGAAATGCTTCTGCATCCCAACTGTCTGGTCTGACTAATCCTTATTTGATAGAACTTTCGGTATTCATTGGGATTAGTGAAAGATCTAGTTTTCATTACTAGATCGTTAGATCGTCATAGGAATTAATAGGTTAAAGTATTATAGGTTAATACTTGTTCGGTGCGTTATCCGCCAGTTGAATCGCCAGTAGAATCGCCTAGATAGTTGTCAATCTTCCGAGTCACTGTCAAGGTGAGTTCATCTCACTATATTATGTATTCCAGTATATATCCATATATGTTATGAGCCAGTAGAGTAGATCACATAGTGTAGTTTTTATGTGCCTGTATCGGTAGACTTGTTAGGTTGTTGCTTGTAATGTTAATTGTATATGTGATCGGTTAAGGGCTGAGGCATTCCCGCTTCGTGCGGAAGGCTAAGATGTGGGCAAATTAACTTTATTCTAAAGGCCAAGGGTGAGTTGATGGCAATAACAACTTAAGCGGTTGTAAGCCTAAATAATGGCAATAGAAACTTAAGCGATTGTGAGCCTAGATACTCAGGTGACGACAATAGCAACTTAAGTGATTATGAGCCGGATAACGATAATAACAACTTAAGTGATTATGAGCCTAGATACTCGATGTATGAATGCATATGTTTTGTAATATATGATATTTTAGAGACCTCGCTAAGTCTAGCGTTTACCCAGTTGTTATAAATGTTTTTAGGCACGTCATCGGTTCATGAGAAGGGCAAGACTCGACTATACATACATGCATTCGCAATCATGTTTCTGCATAATGTAATTATACTCTGATGTAATCGAATTTTTTGAATAAATAAAAAATATAAATTTTGGATTGAAAATTGGGACGTAACAGATATTTTCACAAAATGGCTTCTATCTTCTCTATTTAGATCCAGTTTGAGCGTTCTTATTATTTTAGTGGCTATTATGTGAAAAGTCCAAAATTTTAGCCTAGCTTTTACAAAATTTGTTAATACTTGATTTTATTTATATTTTAACGAAATTTCACACTTGAGATAACCTAAAACAAAAGTGAAAATGTGAAAAATGACACTCGGTTTCTATAATTACTTCTTATGTATTTTAATAAATATGTCATCTCTCTTAAATTACACAAGTAATCGTTTTATTCAATAAAAAAAATATATGATTAATAAACTCGCTACAACAAGCGTTGGCCATCACAAGTGGTTATATTTAAATGCAGTTTCTTGTAACTATAAGAAAAGTATTTGTTATTCTAGTTTTGTGTCTGATATTTTTGATTTCTCGGTTAAAGACCAGGATTTAGCTTAACAATTTTGAATGGTTATATTACCAACCATTTGACATTAGTCCATCTTGTAGTTATCACTCATCAAGAAACATAAATCATGATTTTGATCAAAACAAACATATGAAGTGATGAGAATGCTTGAGCATTTAGTAGCATCAGATACCACACATTTCGTGAACAAAAAGTAAATCAAAAAATAGATTGTGGTTCCTAAAGCATGAACACATCGAACCTAGTGTCTTTCAACAAATGAAGTCCACAAATCACTTTGATCAATCAACCTCTTGAATCTACACACACACATATCATATCAGAAACCATAGCAAGATATGATAGAGGTAGGTAGAGTCAAAAACTACAATGAAAGATGACAATGAAGATGTTTGACAACTTATAGTACACATTTACACAACCTTGTTGATGAGATTGAATGTAGCACACAGTAATTTAAAGAAATCCGCAAATAATTGAGAGAAGTTAGGTAGCTTGACCAAAGAAAGAATATTGTTGATTGTGTTGCTCATATTTAGATTTGTCAACTCGTACATTTGTTCTTTGAGTACAATAACTAAAAGACAAAAAAATGTTAACTAAATGAAGAATAAAAAATTAAAAAGAAATCCTATGCCGTAATAATTTATTCCATTCTATGAAATTTCCATAAAAAAGTTAGTTTTTTTTTTTTTTTTTTTTTTTTAATAAAGAAGCATAAGTGATGGCAAGACTTGATAACCCAGGAATTTCCCTTTTTATTTTTTAATATGATAACATATTTGGTTGTGTCATGTATGTGCATTTTATTGATACTACATACCTCCCGAGTTTAATCAAGTATGTGAGACTTCCTTTGGGATAAAGCTCTAAACCACACGATTCGTTCTGATGAAAACAGATAAAAAGGAATACATTAATTATCATTCACATACATCAATTTGGACAAAGTAGTTGTAGTTAGGTCCCTCATTGAGTTAGGTTTTGATCTAGATCCATATTCCATTCTGATATATTTTTGTGACTCACAATATCGATTAACAAAAACAATACTTGGGTCTTGGATTGATCCATGTTTCATGTGGGATCGATCCATTTAGAAATTTAAAATATAACTTTTAACTTTTATAGCCTAAAAAAACTCTTAACTCAGAGGCCAATAAGATCAATTTGTGCTATAGTCCATTTATTACAAATAACTTGTTAATTATGATCCATCGATTGAAAATGAATGGCTCATGATCCACTTATATAAAACAAATGACCCAGTATCCATCTACTTAAAGAAGTTTACCTAACTATGTAAGACAAGAATATCCCCATCTAAGGCTATTATTACACAACACTAAAGAGGTCAACTAGCAAGTCAAACATATAGTCAACCCATTTCTTCTTACTAGGAACTGGAACAAGGTTAGATTACAATTCATTAGTTAATGGGTCGGATCATTATGCATATAGTTGGATTATACTTCATGACAATAAAAATACTTGATAAAAATGATATCTACCTTTAAAGCTGGAGTCTTCTCCAACAAATTGATGATCATAATTCACTTCATCTGCATGCATCATAAATCGCCTGGTGTTTAAGATGTATTCTCCCTTTGTTGTTTCAAAAGGAGAAAGATCTCCACCAATGATATGATTCCATGACTTGTAATAACCCAACACATTTTCTTCTTCTTCATCAGTCTTTCCATTATCATACACAAAACTCACCCCACACTCCACCCTAGTTTGTCCAGGTTCCTCTGTTACAGTAACAGTAACCTCATCACCATCTTCCATCTCATTCTTTCCAAACATCCAATGGCTTAATAGTATTAAAAACTCCCCACCTACACTCACTTTGTCAATGTAATGTTGATACATCCAGGTGTAGGACTTTGTTTTATTAGTAATTATCATCATTGGCAAATAGAAGAAATCGTCTTCTTGAAATAGAAACATGTGTTGTAAACAGCAAAAATTTAATCCCGTGAGGTTTTTAGAAGATGATGGGATTGTAAATGATATTGATTGCCCTTGGCTTATATCCGTAATCCAACTCGGCATATCTTCAGCTCCATAAATTGTGCTGAATATTCCAAATTGATGATACATCTACCATATACAAATACAAATTACAACCACCTTAATTAATTAATTATCATAAATCATATATAGATACATATAGTTAACTAGATTTCTAGATCAAACCTGAATTTCAGATTTCCCTGATTCTCTATTCAAGTTAGGAGTTTCAATGCACTGTTTGTTAAGGAATTCTAGCTTAGTCCAGCCCAAACTACTTAACAACTTTTCCTCAACAGCTACAATTGGTTGGACTTTGATCATGCCTTCAAATTCAAAAGATGAAGGTGCAAATGATTTCCACTCAATTAGTAACCGGAGTGGGGACATTTCTGGAAGAAATACAACTTTTCTTAGAGAAGGTTTATAAATCGAATACAGTGTCAACTCTCTTAGCGTATGTGGAAGATGCTCAACTGACATCAGCCTTTTACAGTTACTTATACCAAGTCTCTTAAGCACAGGAAGGCTTCTCACACAATTGGGGAGGGAAACGATAGGATTATCATCTAAATATAATTCTTCCAACTTAGATAACCAACTGAAGTCCATGGGAAAAGATTCGGTGGACAAATTATTATTTGCAAGTGACAATTTTACTAAAGATTTCGGTATAGAAATCGCTGTGAAATCCAAATTAATTGGTATAGGTGTAGCCTCAGGAATGGTGGAGGAAGAGGTTATTGTGTTTATGCCAGTGTTGTTAGCCTTGAGCATTTCTAGTGAATCCATATTCCCAGTCTCGATTCTAGATCCACTAAGACTACAACCATCAAGCAATAGTGTTTTAACCTTTTTTAACATGTCTATAGCTGTTGGAAGTTTTTCAAGCTTTTCACAATAACTTAAATCAATGAGGACAAGTTCGATACATGTCTTGATTGATTCACAAACTTCCAGCAAACTGGTGCAATTTGTAGCTATTAATCTCTCAAGCGATGGTAGTTCATCAAAGCTACCCAGACATTGAAGCTCTTTACAGAAACTTAATTTTAAAATCTTTAATGATCCAAGCAACCTTTTGTCTTTTGAGGATGATTCAGTCAACTGGTGAAATGGAGATAAGTTAGAAAATAGTAGTGATTAGTGAGTAATGAGTTTTATCAACTTAAACATGAATGAAGGGTAAATTTAGATATGTTACCTTTTGTGTACTCTCAAATTGTTGTTGATTACTGCAAATACCAAATGATTTCATTTTGCTATGTGACATGTCGAGAGCAACCAGATTCTCCATGTTTAAATCTTGAGGTATAGAGTTTGAAGGAAACCCATGCATACACAACCATCTTAATTTTCCAGGAAAGTCCTTGTAAGACCCATTGATTTGCACATAATTGAGTTTTAGTAGCTTCATCTTATGCATCTTACTCAATGCATCTGTCTTTAACACAAATGTCTCACGAAACTTTTGCTGCTCTAGCACTTTCATGTCAAGAGCAAGACCTATAACCTTTTCCTTAGCCTAAGAAGAAAGGAAGTGCCAAAAAAAAATTAATTGTTATACATACATCTACATAGACAATACAAAATACTCTAAACAAGTATATATGGTATCTTATTCTTACCTTTTTTTCTTTCAACACTTCCAATGACTCCTCATGACACCATAATCGGCTTTGTTTCCATGGTTTCTTAGGTGATTCTTCACGTACTTCGAATCTTCCCATCTTTTGAAGCAACTGATGCATCACCAATTCATTATTCCACCCAATACTAATAAGGCATCTATCGATGAGATCCTTGAATGCAATATCTGTGTTTATACCACATGCATTTACTATTGTTTCAGTAACATATCTATCCATTCCAACAAAAAAACAAGCAATATGCTTAAACAATTCCCTATCATCATCGTATGGCAAAGACTTGAAACTCATTCTCAATACATTATTTAAAGGATAATCCTTTTCTTTCATTAGCCCTTGTATGCGCCCCTTCCAATAAGCTACATTTTGTTCATGTAGAGACTTGCCCAAAACTTTAAGAGCCATTGGATTTCCTTGACAATAATTCACAATCGTTTCTGAAACCTTTTCATAACCTTCCTTGGGATTGTAGGACATGAATGCATGATAACACAAAATTTGTTGTGATGCAGTCTCATGTAAGCCTTGAAGCAAGAGTGTTTTATGCTTGGAGTTGACATTCATCTTGAATAGTGCACAACTCTTTGTCAGCCATTTGTACTCTGTTGTTACTATAATTTTGCTTCCTAGATGAAAAGCTTTGCTTCCAAGTAATGCATCCAACTGGTCAAGATGATCAATGTTATCAAGAACTAGAAACACCTTTTTACAGGCTACTGCTTTCTCTATCTGTGAGGTATATCTTGAAGCATCATGAACTTGAATTGAATTTGGTTTTGAAATGTCATCACAAAGTTGTTTTTGTAAATTAAGCAACCCATTATATTGGTTATGACATTTGCTACTGATATCTTCAATAAAGCTGCTTGAGTCAAATTCATGAGAATGTAATGCATGGACATATTTGGCCAAAGTCGTCTTCCCAATCCCAGCCATACCTGAAATAGTGAGTATGTCTGCTGTATGTGAAGATGCAACATCTTTCAACCATGAAGTGACAAATTTCTTGGAATTGTCCCTTCCAATAAGCTGTGGAAGAACACTCCTTGAGGTTATGCGTAATCTACTGGAGATGTCCTTTATAAGTTCTTCAATAAACTCCGTCTCTCCCCTGAAATTTGCTTTTATTAAGAACCACAAAACACAATCTACAAAACTAATATACCAGATTTGGAGATTTAACTTTCAGTTTTTCACATCATATGAGACAGAGAGAGTGGTTACCGGCTGCCGTTTAAATGCTCCCCCTTTAATCCAGCAACTTGTGTAAGCGCTTCCTTCCACAGGTTGATCTTTTGAGCCAATTCACTTCTTTTAGTTGGATCGGTCTCTGCCTCCATCTTCTGTTTATGCTTAGCCATTGCAACTCCGAAGCTTTCTTCTTGCTTCTTGATATATGTGGGCGCAACATGATAAAAGATGGGGAAAACGATATGTCTGGATGTCTTACGTTGCTGAAGAATCAATACCAATTCATTAAGGCACCATGTGGAAGTGGCGTAATTCTTGGACAACACGATAACAGAAGCCCTAGATGCTTTAATCGCCGTCTCCAATTCCGGCTTCAGATCTTCCCCGGTTTCAATTTTTTCATCGTCCAAGAAGGTTTCGATTAAGTTAGCTTTGAGGGCCTTATGAAGGTGATCGGTGAAACTATGACGAGTGCCTCACCTCTAAAACTTAAAAATACGTCATATGTATGACCAGGAGTTGATGAAGTAGATGAAGGTCCTTCTAGAAGTTCCGAGGAAGATGAAGATCCTTCTTCAAATTCAAAAGAAGATGAAGATCTTTGTGCGAATTTAGAGTGAACAGTCATTTTGATTTATGAGAAGCTATGCGTGATTTGAGACCAGATTTATGGATGTACCAAGATGGTTTGAAACATGGGACCAATTTTGTTTGGACAGTTGACGTTGACCCCAATGTTCCGTTATCATCATTTTTATAATTTTATATTTTGCAATAGATTATTTTTCATTAAAATTTAATAGTGATAATACCCGCACTAGTATATAGTAATTTTTTTTTTGAGAAATTAAATATCCTCCTACAATTTCTTTGTAATTATCTTTCTATCCATGTTAAATGATGACAAGTAGATTAAAATATTATTAAAGAAAATTAAATATGATACATGTCATCATATGACATTTGACATGGATATGATGATGGTAGGAAGATATTTAATTATTTTTTTTGGATCGACTATGTAATAGATAGATTTGATTAAGTGCTTGTATGAATGTGTGATTCGATTACCACATATAATATTGTATTTTTGTATCTTACAAACATACTCTTGTTAAATCTGAATGAAATTTGATTGTTTACATATCCATTGTTATATTATATTGGTAAAAAAAAAAAAAAAAAAAAACAAAGTAGGTTGTTATATTCTGTGACCTTTACTAAGCAAAAAATTTTAAACAAATATTCAAACTGAATATCCCTAAACACCTCTTGTTATAATAAGTTATAAGATACAACATTTCATTTTTATTCCATTTTTTCATCTATACAAATGGTACAAAATGAATTGGAAAAGGCCTTCAAAATTTATGTAAAATAGAGTGCTATTTTGAGAAAAATCGAAATTTTTAAGTGACCTGCCAGAAAAGCACAGGCATGCATTTTCCAAGGCTTAAAAAACACAACTGTGTTTCCTTATGAGAAACGATTAGGTTGCCACTCATTTGTCTAACTTGAGTTTGATTCATCCGTTTGACCTAATTCCAATTGCATTAGTTAGAAATGATTGAAAAATTATGTTAGAAGAGTTTATAACTTTTATGACTGTAACATCTCATTTTCACAACCAAAAATTTTCACTTTAATTAAGGTAAAACTTCACAATTATATAATCCATGTTAAGAAAATAATTTGTTCCAGATTACATTAGTTGAAAATCAGAGTAATATAATGAACGTGGAATCCTCAATGTTGCTAATGAGTATGTATAGTCACGCCTTCACCTTCCACAATCATCGATGGTACTTGAAAACATAAATAACTGGGTAAGCACGAAACTTAGTGAGTTTCACCACAATATCATACACCTCAAAACATATACAAGCATGCATAATGGGCCCACAGTCACTAGACTGGATTGTCCCGGATATGTTGGCTCCTTCTCTCTCATGAACCTACTGGCTCAAATCCTACTGGCTCCTTCTCAAACTTGCCCTCAAGTTTTGGAACATGTAAAGTCATCTTATTAACTTTAGTTCCAACCCCTAGAATTTTAAAAGTTAAAATTCAACCCTTATACTTTATAATATTATAAGTTTTATAATATATATATATATATATATATATATATATATATATATATATATAAGATCAAGTCGTTTTACCGTTAGTAGGCCTCATTCACGAAGCCGGTCTATAAGGGGGGTATAAGGTTGTTGCCTATAAAATGGCAGATTAATGGGTGTCCACTCTCACCCACCGCTTCCTTGACTGGTGGAGGGTCGTTAGCCGAACGGGTAGGACAGTGACTTAAAATTCTCATTAAAAAGTATAATGATTATTATAAAGTAACTAAATGTTTTATAAAATTCCCAATCTTAGTTACTTTAGGAAAATGTGAATAAGGTGCTAACCCATGAAATTACACTTTGCACTTTGATTAAGTCGTTGGTGGAGCATGTGTGGTTAACCGGCACACTAACTTGGACTTAACAAGGTAGGCAAATGGTGACTTACGGTTTTTCATAGGTCGGTGGAGCGCGTGTGGTTAACCGGCACATTGATTGAGTGAAAAAGATTAAGGGCACCAAGTGATTTGCATGGTTACTTCACACCTTGTTTTGTGATCCTCGGTATCCCAGTCACAAAACATGAAGGGCACACTCGAGATTGAAACATGTCATTTAAAAGTTCAATGAATCTCAAAAGAATCTAGGAATTTCTAAAAATCCAAATAAAACCTAATAATTTATGTTTCGTTTTCATGGTGGAAATTGGTGAATCGTCATTCACCTACCTTTCAAATATGTTATAGCTTGGATTACGGCATCCCTCTTCTAAGTTATAATATATTGTGATTGGATCCTAGCCTTAATATTACATTTGGGTGTTTTATTAAGGACTATCTCAATATCTAAACTAAACTTGTTTTCTTCTTTTCAGATGTCTTCCAACAGTGCTACTCCTGGCTCAAATCCTACTGGCTCCTTCTCTCTCATGAACCTTTGTGGGAGAGTCATCTTTGATGGATCCAACTTTATTGATTGGATCAGAAACATCAGGATGGTCACTCGATACGAGAACAAGGAATATGTTCTCGACAAGGAGCTTAAGGTACCTGAGCCAACTGCTACTCCTGAGGAGTTTGCTGAATATGAGGCACATGTAAGAGATGCTACAAAAGTGGCATGCATCATGATGGCCACTATGACAACCGAGCTCCAAAAGTCCTATGAGGACTACTATCCTTTTGAGATGCACCAGGATTTGATGGACCGCTACCATCAGAGTGCTCGTCAAGAGCAATATGAAATCATCTCCTCTATGATCACAACCCGAATGAAAGATGGTGAACCCATCACGGGCCACATGCAGAAAATGCAAAGGTTTGTGGACAGATTGATGAAGTTGAATGTGAACTTCCCAGAGGAGTTAGCAATAGATATTATTTTGCACTCCTTACCTTCGTGTTATGATCAATTCCGCATGACATACCACATGAACAAGGAGGAAGTTACACTTAGCAAACTTCAAGGACTCCTTAAGACCACATAATCAGGTCTCAAAGGCAAGTCGGTTGTGACCACTCCTACTACTACTCCAAACTCAACACCTGTCCTGGCAATCGGGAAAGGTAGAGGGAAGAAGAGGAAGAACCCTTCGAAGGGTACCAAGGGTAAGACCCTTGATGGATCCTCTTCTGGCGGAACCAAGAAAGGTTTCGTTACACCTTCTTCTGATCCCAAAGAGGGTGAATGCTTCTATTGCCACGAAAAGGCACACTGGAAGCGGAACTGCCCAAAGTACCAACAAGATTTGAAGGATGGGAAAGTGAAACCCAACCATGCAGGTATTTACACTATCTTATCTAATAACTCACCCTATTCTAACTCTTGGGTCCTTGATACCGGTTGCGGTATTCATATTTGTTCTGATTTGCAGGGACTAAGAAGAAGTGAGAATGTGGAGCATGGAAAGATAAACTTGATCATGGGAAATAGGAAAGTTTCACCTATCACCAAGATTGGAGTTTATACTTTGTTGCTAAGTAGTGGGTTTACTTTAGATTTGAATAAATGTTGTTATTCGCCAGAAATGGCAAGAAATGTTATTTCCTTTCATGCTTTGTACAAACAAAGTTTTACCTTTTCTTTTGATAATGAAATTGGTGGAATAAATGCTTTCTTTAATAATGTGTTTTATTTTAAAGCATTACCTTGTGATGGTGTGTATGAAGCTGTGTCTGTTGTAGATGATTTAGGAAATAATGTGTTGTGTATTGATTCTACTAATGATAATAACTTGGATAAGGCATCATTATGGCATTGTCGTCTTGGACATGTAAGCAAGAAACGCATAGGCCAACTCCAAATGGATGGAGTTTTGGAATCATTTGACCTAAAGTCAGATGATAGTTGTGAATCATGCTCACTTAGAAAAATGACAAAGTCACCCTTCATAGCTTCTTGTGCTAGGGGTGAAGGTTTGTTGGATCTAGTGCACACGGATGTGTGTGGACCCTTCAAAACTGCCACAAGGGATGCTAATCGTTATTATGTGACTTTTACAGATGATTATAGTAGATATGGATATGTCTACTTAATCAAGCATAAGTCAGAGACTTTCGAAAGGTTTAAAGAGTTTAAACAGGAAGTTGAGAATCAATTGGGCATGAACATTAAGATGTTTCGATCCGATCGCGGTGGTGAGTATCTTAGTACTGAGTTCATTGACTATCTAAGGGAATGTGGGGTTGTCTCACAATTAACACCTCCCAGGACACCACAGTTGAATGGTGTAGCTGAGAGGCATAATCGAACCTTGTTGGACATGGTTCGTTCCATGATGAGTCGAGCTATGCTACCAATCTCATTCTGGGGGTATGCCTTAGAGACTGCCGCCCATATCCTGAATCTGGTCCCTACAAAGAAGGTTGCCAAAACACCTCACGAGATGTGGACTGGAAAAGTTCCCAATCTAGCCCACATTAAAGTTTGGGGGTTGCGAGGCTTTCGTGAGACGCGAGACTCACGACAAGCTCGAACCTCGAAGTGAGAGGTGTATTTTCATCGGCTACCCATAGAAATCCTTTGGTTACCTCTTCTACAGACCTAGTGAGAATGTGGTCTTTGTAGCAAGGAGGGGTGTCTTTCGAGAAAGAGAGTTCATAAGCCAAGGAAACAGTGGGAGGCAAATTGACCTTGAAGAAATTCAAGAGTCAAGTGGTGAAGGAACCTCAAACCATAGCAGTCAACTTGAGGAGGAAACTCCTATTGATCCAATTGACGAATCCGTACCTCTGAGGCGTTCCACAAGGGTTAGGAATGCACCTGAGCACTACTATGGTTTCCATATTACTGCGGAAGATGAGACACTTATCAGTGATGAGACATTGGTAAGTCTGGATGAACCTAACAGCTACGCGGAAGCCATGGCAGGCCCTGAGTCTGCTAAATGGAAAGAGGCAATGGACAGCGAGATACAGTCCATGTATGACAATCAGGTCTGGGACTTGGTTGACAATGTACCAGGTCGTAAGACAGTAGGGTGCAAATGGATCTTCAAGAAGAAGACCGACATGGATGGTAATGTACACACTTATAAGGCAAGACTGGTGGCAAAAGGTTTTTCTCAAACTCCAGGAGTTGATTATGATGAGACCTTTTCACCAGTGGCCAAGATTAAGTCTATTAGAGTATTGTTAGCCATAGCTGCATTTCATGACTATGAAATATGGCAAATGGATGTCAAAACCGCTTTCCTCAATGGAAAGTTGGCTGAGGATGTTTACATGAACCAGCCAGAGGGTTTTGTAAGTACAGAATACCCTAATAGAGTGTGTAAGCTTGAGAAATCCATTTATGGATTAAAGCAAGCACCTCGCAGATGGAATCTTTGCTTTGATGAGAAAGTCAAAGAGTTTGGCTTTTCGAGGAGTGAAGATGAATCTTGTGTATATGTCAAGGCTAGTGGGAGTATAGTTAGCTTTGTGGTACTGTATGTGGATGACATACTACTCATCGGAAATGATATCCCGACCTTGCAGGAGGTGAAGTCCTGGCTCGGGAAGTGTTTCGCTATGAAAGACCTAGGAGAAGCTGCCTATATTCTAGGGATAAGGATTCTGAGAGATCGGAGTAAAAGACTAATTGGGCTTAGTCAGAGTACATACTTGGATAAGGTGCTGAAGAGGTTCAGCATGCAAGATTCCAAGAAAGGAGAGTTACCTATCCAGAGTAACGCTAGACTGAGTAAGACTCAGAGCCCGAGTACCGAGGTTGAGATAGCAGAAATGAGTCGAGTACCTTATGCTTCTGCAGTAGGCTCAATCATGTATGCTATGACCTGCACTTGTCCTGATGTAGCCTTTGCTTTAAGCATGGTTAGCAGGTATCAGGGGAACCCTGGTAAGGCTCACTGGACAGCGGTAAAGAATATTCTCAAGTATCTGCGAAGGACTAAGGACTGGGTCCTTACCCTTGGTGGGAGTGATGACTTGAGAGTTGTAGGGTATAGTGATGCTAGCTTCCAGACTGATAGGGATAATTTCTGCTCTCAGTCGGGCTGGGTCTTTACCTTAAACGGAGGAGCTATCTCTTGGAAAAGTTCCAAGCAGGAGACAGTGGCTGATTCAACTTGCGAATCAGAGTATATAGCGGCAAGCGAGACAGCAAAGGAGGCGATATGGCTAAAGAACTTCATTGGAGATCTTGGAGTTGTACCAACTATTAAGGAGCCTATGGAAATCTTCTGTGATAGTGAAAGTGTTGTTGCCTTAGCAAAGGAACCAAGGGATCACGGGAGATCCAGACACATTGACAGAAAATACCATTTCATCAGACATCGTATAGAAGAAGGACTCCTCGTGGCAAAGAGGGTATCATCGGATGAGAACCCGACAGATCCCCTCACAAAGGGACTGGGTAGGGTTAAGCATCTCCAGCATGCAAGGAGCATAGGGCTGAAGGATGATATTAGTTTTAGTAGTTAGATAATTTTGAAATATGTAAAGTGTAATTGACATTTGATGATGAATAAAAGTTGTGTTTATTTATGAGTAAAGTGTTGTTATCTTTTGTCAATCGTTTACTATTATTTCTTTTGCATGTTTTGACTTCCAGAATATTTATGTTGTGTTTACATATTATTCAAATTATCCACAGTCAGTCATATGTTGGAAGTAGATATGAAGTAAGACTGTCATGGGTTGGTTGTAGAGGTCTAAGATGTTGGACATGGCCTCAACACTCATGAGTGCTCATAAGTTCTGAGTATTGGATTCAACCCACGCTCATTGGTATCACTTCATGGAATTTATCTCGAGTGATCGCGAGACGGTAATATCATATAAGTCTTCAAACCTAGAGATATGACTTGTTGACTATGAGTTAGTTATGCATTGATCGTGCGAAAATGCATTGGTAACTCGATGTTATAAAACGTGCGTTTGTGTGTGATTTAACAAGTAGTAGAACAAGCATATGAGTCGAAGTTTATCTGTTTCTTCTTGGATTAGAAGCGATATCTGGGCCACTCGATGATTTTGTTTTGACCCATGTACCGGGCCCGGTCAGAATTAAGTTGATGTGTTCAATTAAGTTCTATGTCAAACAAATCGGAAATCGGGAAACAAACTGCTGGACAAAAAGTAAGACACTGTTCCATGTATTTGTCCGGCTGATATCTAGAACAGAGGATTATATGATCACTTATCTGAAATGGCGTACCATCATCTTCTCAGTTCAGAGAAACCTTGAAAAGAGCTACGATTGCTGATCGGTTCCTGAAGTCATACTTGCAGTTATAGTTATTAGACTTATCCAAGTGGGAGACTGTTGGATAAGGTGTCTAAGTCCATAACTATTTCTGGTATGTACTTGACCCGACCCGGCATGGTCCATTTGGGTTGCATGGCATCATGAATTTGGATAGACTAAATGAGAAAAATAACACTTGTGGTTTATTAATATATTATAAGTTCTAATATATTAATAGTATTATTATTTAATTAGTATTGATCAAGAATTAATCTAGGATTAATTAAGTGATCAAAAGATGACTAATTAAATATATGGGTTGATTATGTAAATCATCCATAACTTGTATAGTGGGCTAAAAGGCTTCATGGATAATCAAGTTGGGTTAAACCTATTGGATGCTCCATGGAGGCTCCATGGGAGTTACAAACCCATGGGTCATGGAAATGAAGAGTCATGCCACATTAGGGTTTACATGGTGTAACCCTAGATGTGACACACTATATAAGCAACATGTTCTCCACCAAAATCGGCTACACAGAGTTACAAGAGGGCTTGGCCGATTTTTGCAAGTGTTACACTTCTCTCAAGTTTACTCCAAAAGCATTTGGTGTTGTGTGAAGCATTTGAGGCATCATACTTGGGGTGCTAGGCTCTCAAGGTTTCAAGGAATCATAACAACTACAAGGTATGTATTTCTAGCTATCTTTTATATTATAAAGTTCCCCATGTATGCTAGATAGGTTTATGAACCTTGGAAAAGTATTTTGCATGTATTTTAGACAAACATAGATCCAAGGGTTTCTAGGGTTGCATGTACACTTAGGAGTGTTAGAATTGCTCAAAACCCTTCACCTTCCTCTTCTTACCCTTCCCTTGCCCAATAGCCAAAACAGGGGCAGCGGTTGGAGCGGGAGTTGATGCAACATAATTATCCTTGAGATTGCTCTCATCAGTCCTAAGCAAGCCTTGAAGCTTGCTCAAGGTGACCTCTTCCTTATTCATATGGTAGGTCATGCGGAACTGGTTGTAGCAGGGAGGCAATGAGTGAAGGATGATATCAATCGCCAACTCTTCATCAAAGTTAACGTTCAACTTTAGAAGGCGATCAACATATCTCTGCATCTTTTGCAGATGAGCGGTAAGGGACTCTCCACTACCCAGTCGGGTAGTGATCATCGAAGTGATGATCTCATATCTCTCTTGCCTCGCACTTTGGTGGTACCGGTCTAGCAAGTCTTGATGCATCTCATAGGGATACATGTCCTCATAGGACTTTTGGAGTTCGGAAGTCATTGTCGCTAGCATGATGCAATGGACTTTCGTGGCATCATGCTCATGGGCCTCGAAGGCAGCGATCTCTTCGGGAGTGGCAGTGTTCATGTCAATCTCCTTCAGCTCCTTGTCAAGGATATACTCTTTGTCCTCGTAACGGGTGACCATTCTTATGTTACGGATCCAATCATTGAAATTGTTTCCATCGAATATCACCCTCCCACACAAGTTCATGAGTGAGAAAGAGCCGGAGGAACTCGAGCCAGAAGCATTGTTGTTGTTCATGTTCGACATCTGAAAAGGAAAAAGAACAAAGTTTGATTAGAAATGAATCCCTAATTAAACAACCAAATGAGAAATTAGGGCTAGGATCCAACAACATTATTTACAAATTAGAAAAGGGATGCCGTAATCTAACAAGTAAATAATTTGAAGGTAAGTGAATGACGATTCACTAATTCTCCACCATGAAAAACGAAAAAGATTAAGTTTTAAATGTATTGAAAACTCCTAGATTTTTTGAGATTCATTGAACTTTTCAATGGCATGTTTAAATCTCGATATGCCCCTCTAGTTTGTGACTGGGATGCCGAGGATCACAAAGCGGGTGTGAATAACCATGTAAATATACATGGTGCCCTCATTGTTACAGTCACCTATTCGATGTGCCGGTTAACCACACACGCTCCATCGAACTATGACAAACAATGAGTCACCCTTTGCCACCTTTGCTTAGAACCCAATTAGTGTGTCGGTTAACCACATACGCTCCACTAACGTCTTAGCAAGGGTACAAAGTGTAATTTCATGGAATTGCATCAATTCACTTTTGCCTAAAGTAACTAAGATTGGGAATTTTGTAAAAACATTTAGTTACTTTATATAGATTCATTATACTTTTAATGAGGAAAGGTTTGCCCTATCCTACCCGTTCGGCTAACGAACCTCCACCAATCAAGGAAGCGGTGGGTGAGAGTGGACACCCATTAAACGACCATTTTATAGGCCATAACCTTATACCCCCCTTATAGATCGGCTTCGTGAATGAAGCCTACTAACGGTAAGACTAGCATTTTAGGTTATACATATATATATTAATCTTATAATATTATATAGCATAAGGTTGAATTTTAAACTTGTAAAATTCTAGGGTTTGAAATTTAAATAGTTCAAATTAAACATTTCAATCATAAAATTTAAATTTCAAAACTTGAGGACAAGTTTTGAACTTTTCAAAACACAAAGGATCTAATATAAACTTTTCAAAACACAAAGGATCAAATAGCAAATAATTTAAATTAAACAATTAATTTAATGATTATCTAAATTTGATCTAATCCATTTTATTTACAAGATAATTTACCAAATAATTTAAATAATCAACTTTTATCATATAAGGAAGTTATTATTCAAATAATTAGAAATTATCTTTTGTTTTGGGAAGGATAATTACATAAAAACAATAAAATACGGATTTTATAATATGAAAACGATTTTAGTAATTATCATTCAGGAAAACAGCAATAAATCCCGAAATATCTTCTTTATGACGTTCCGACTCGCCGAGTCCCCTTATGGACTCGTCGAGTTCATCCTACTCGTCGAGTCCACAATGGGACTCGTCGATTCAGTCAAGCAGATTGCACAAAAAACGATTTTTTCAAGCAAGATGAAAACATATAGCATCATATACAATTGAAACCAGACAAAGCTCTGATACCACTGATGGGTTTGAGCCATAAGAACATTCCTATGTGCACATGCAAACCCTAATACCTGGATCTAGGTTTCTCTATTGTACATGCAATCTATCCAAGATTTATAGCCCTAGATCTAGCATACATATTACAAAAAAAATGTAACTAATGAGATCTAGATGATTACCTCTTTAAGAACTCTTGATATTTCTTCTTCCTTGAGCTTAGAGTCACAAGTGTAACTCCTCTAATGGCTTACAAACACCAACTAGCAAGAGGGTAGTATATGAGAGAGGGAGGAGGCTTCTTGAAATTGGCTCTATGGCTCTTAGGAATAGGGTTCGCCGATTTCTGTAGCCTAGGAGTCATATTTATACTATGAGCAGCTGGGGTTTCAATCAAAACCCTAATGGACAGCTTAAACCCTAAGCAGCCCATGGAACCTTCTGGAATACAGGCCATTGACGAAAATATGACGGGCTCCCATCATAATTTTGTTCACCCCTTAATCCATTAGGTTTCCCAGCCCAAAATTCAACTATCACACATTTGACAGTTTCAGTCCCCTTTTCCAATTAATCTCTTTTAGTCACCAAATTAATTCCTAATTAATCTATGACGAATATTAATCAAATAATATGATTTCTCTTTTAATATATTATTCTTATAATATATTAATAAACCATAATATCTTCTCTCTCTCCATAAATTACCCTGTCAAGTTGCTATGGTGAAGGCAACCCAAAAGGACCATGCACAACCGGGTCAAGTACTTACCAAATATAGTTACGGGCTTAGACACTAATCTAACAGATATGTGTTATACTGGTAGATCTGTAGAACCACCTATGATTACTGGTTGTATAATTATCTATCTGCTAAATATGTTTGTTATCTGTTATATGTCGGCATGTTATGTTGGGGTTGAGATTATACTGCTTTGTGCTGCCAGTCAACAAACCCAGGGCAATCCAACTGGGAGGTTGTGGATCCAGTATGTAGTATGTATGACAATCCAACCAGGAGTTTGTGGGCCATTGTACTCCAATCGGGAGGTTGCAAGCCAGGGTAATCCAACCGGGAGGTTGTGGACCCATCATGTATGATTGTATATGTTATTCGTTTGTGTGGTGGTACTTTGGGGGAACTCACTAAGCTTCGTGTTTATTGTTTCAGGTACTTCATATGATCGTTACAAGGCAAAGGTGTGATCGTACACATCCTCTTGGTTTTGATGATACTGATTTGGGGACACCATGATATATGATTTCTATTTTAAAGAACAATGTTTTGTAAACGAATGGTTTTGATTTGGATGGTATCTAAAAACAATGATTTTACTTGATATTAAAATGAAAATTTTACTCGGATTTTTAGGATGTCTCAAGTTAGTATCAGAGCCCTGGTTTGAGTGAATTGGATGAACATTCATGTGAATCCAGACTCAAACTAAGGATCTCTGAAAGTTTTCAAATTATTTTCAAGTTTTTTTAAATTATTTTTGTAACACCCTGTTTGCAGATCAAATCGACTTAGGGCTTCAAGGAGTCAAAGACATGGTTTTTGGGTAAAATCAGGGCTCACGACGTGACCGTTGAAGGGTCACGACATGAGAAGATATTTAATGAAGATTTTGATTTAACTAAGCTCACGACTTGAGCATTAAGAGCTCAAGACGTGAGGTACGCTGCAGCCCAAGCCCACGATCTTTTAGGGTTTCGATCGTATTTAAACCCTATAAACTTCATTTTAGGGTTCCAAACCAGCCTCCTTCATCCCTAAACTAATTAAATCCCTAACCCTAGCCTATCCTTGTGTTTCTTGAGCTTTTGCTGGAGTTTTGGAGGTTTGAAGAAGAAGAGATCACCATGGAAGCATAGTTGCAGCTTGGAAGCTTCATTTGCAACCTTTAGCCACACTTCTGGACCAATATGAGTAATCAAGATCCAAGATTTATGTTTCCTTATTGCTAGATCTAAGGTTTTATGCATATGTATCCAAGATCTTAAGAGTTAGAGTGTTGGGACTCCATAAAGTTGGCAACTTTATGGGTCCTTAGGGTCCCTAGATGCTTATACGTCATGGATCTGAAGTTTGAATGATGTTGGAGTTCATACATGAGAATTTATCTTCTTTTTTTTCTCCATGAATGACCTAATTTGAGCCCAAGTATTGTATGGGACACACAAAACCTTAAAGCATCGATTTTTATGATCCTTGGAGTGTTGGGAAGCCTCCTGGAACATATGGATTAACGACTTAATGGATTAAGAGGTTTTTGAATCAATATGGAATTCAGATGGACCTCACGACGTGAGGATACGCATGTCACGTTGTGAGGGTGGTCAGACTCGAGTATTTTGTCCTGTAGTGGCTCACGACGTGAGCCATAGCTGGTCACATCGTGAGGGTCTACTGACCGTTAACTTTCGTTGACCATTGACTTTTTGACCAAGTTTGACTTTGGGTCAAAGCTGAGGATTTTGGGCTATTGATTGAGATTCTATCTAGTTCTAGTGTTAGTGGATTCAGGAGCAAGCAGTGCTAAAAAGGGTCGTATCACAGTGTTCAGAGTTCTTTGATTCAGGTGAGTTTCACCTCATTGTATCGTGGATCGAAGGCACCAATGTCGGCCCACTAATTTTGGTTATATGTAAGTAGAAGGATGCCTTAGGGACTGTATATAGTCATGTAGGATAGAATGAGGACTCTTGGTCTAGGCTCTCTTACCTGTTCCTTGTTTGGTTGTGGTTCTAGAGTAGGACCACCCACTACTGCAAAAGACCCTTTAATGACACGCATTACGTGTCATAAAAGCCACAGATGACACGAAAATGCGTGTGAAGGAAGGCCCTGCCATAAAGGAAGACGGCACACATTTGCGTGTCGTAACCTTACGACGCGCTCTGTGATAACCCGTTATTTTCTACGTTGTAAAAGTCAACTCTAGTCAAACTCCTCAACTAAAAGTCAAACTTGTGCTTAAAAGTAATCTTAAGGTTAGATTAATAACCTTTACATGATAAACACTTAGAATAAATGTTTTAGGAGTTAGAAGGAAAAGCAATCGAGAACCTCGTTCTCGGCTGTGAACTCGCTTCTGACCGTAAACGGTTTATAGCCGTAAACCACTCCTCGGACCGCAAACCTTCAGATATTATCACCTCGGGAAGTGTTCTCAGCCACAAACTCGCACCTATATATTTAAGAAGTCCGAAATTTTCTCTCATTCTTCACATATCAGCCGAAAACACACATTTTCCTCTTAAGATCTTCAACTGAAAACACCTTTTCTCTTTCAACTATCATCCCAAATCCTTTGAATATTCTTAGGATCTTGTTTGGATCTTCAAGTGTTCTTCATTTCATCAAGAACACTCAACCGTAAACCATTGAATCTCCTTCATTTCATCAAGAACACTCAACCGTAAACCCTTGAATCTCCTTCATTTCATCAAGAACACTCAACCGTAAACTCAAGAACACCAAGATCTTCTTGGGCCGTGAACACTTGGGGATGGCCGTAAACTCCTAGCAGCCTTCCATTTAGCTTCTAACACTCTTATTTGTAAGTTAAACTTACAAATTAGTCAAATTCCTTATCATTCTTATGTTTATATACACTAGTTGTTTGCATATATATTACATATAATGCTAATTAGGACTCGGTTTTGCTACGGGACTTCACTCGTGGAAATAACATCCTATATCGAACCTTCAAACGAATCACTCACAAAAAGTGAGTTCATACCCCTACATTTTCACTATTATTACAATTTTTAAGGGGGGGGGGGGATACAAGTCTAACACAAGGAAATTGTGTTGCAACCAAATGGTTTCAAATTATTTTAAAATGACATCAAGTCACCAAACATCTTTTATAATTGTTAAACTCTTTAAAATGTTTTACAAACTATTTTTAAACTTATATTTTGCCAAAAATCATATATATATATATATATATATATATATATATATATATATATATAAGATTTAAAGGGCTTAGGACTAATAACTCGATTTATTTCCTTTTCCTTGTTTGGATGTGAGCTTAGGGTATAATTATTTGTCTGAATGTCATTTAAATTTTAATTATATATATTTATATATGTATATAAATATAAAAGTGTTTCCAATCAGTTTCATTACCCTTTGTAACATGTCGAGCAAAGGGTTGCATTCATGAACAGTTATTACCAATACAGAACGTACATATAAATTATAATAGGTATAATTTATGATTCAAGAACACTATTTCACTAGTCAAATATACAAGGTTACACTATTTTACAAGAACAAGGATTTGATTCAAAACTAACCATGTGTGTATAACCTACATTAATTACATTTCAAGTATATTAAACAAGGAACATACTATCAATCATTTATTTCAGAATGATTGGGTTTTCATTATTATACACGTAAACGTCAGTATGGTTTCTGTGAGTCATTCGTTCACTAGCTTATTTACCCAGTAAGTAAGCAAACACTATTAAAGTCCTGATGATTATAACCAGATTCTCCCAACAGAGAACGAGACAGATGTGTATAGATCTATACGGGAAATACTATTAAAGTCCTGATGATTATAACCAGAATCTCCCAACAGAGAACGAGACAGATGTGTATACATCTATACGGGATTGACAATCCTGCACCCAACTGCTAGCTACAGTTAGGCCTACAAGCCATAGGGTGACAAATGTCGTTACAGTTCCGGTGCCCGTAAGCATCGTATCAGGCCCTCGAGTCATTAGTATGGTTATAATAACTCACTAAAAGATATTAACAATACGGTTAGTGTATAATTAACTAAACAAGAGTACATTTTCAAAGTACCAGTTTTACAAAGATACAATTTACAGTATTACACTACAGTTTACAATAACAGCTGGTGGAGCCAGGCACTCTCACATTTACAGGGTTTACAAAGGAATACAAACACAAAATACTAATTTATGAACAAAGAAGCATACAATACAACAAACATTCATATTATAGTTTCATTCTGAACTAAAACTATGTCATACTATTTTATACAAGTACAACAATACTTACACAGAACGATTTTGTGGGATTAAAACTACTTTTCAGTTACATCAGGAAATATAGGATTTTCTGGAACAGCAAACATACTCAAAGAACAGAAAACAAGCTTTTAAACATAAATACTTATGAACTCACTCAACTTTTATGTTGATACTCTCTTTTTCAAAATACTTGTATTCTCAGGGAATCAGTAGACATGTATCTCCCCGAGCTTTTAAGAAGACGGAACAGTTTTGAGTTGCGTCTTTCAGTTTTTACTACATTTTTGGTGTCAATATGCTTTGATTGAACACACATGTAAAAACTATTACTTATTTAATGCGATGGTTATTGTACTTTGATTACTATGACACATGTGTTGTGATACTTAAACATGAAGTCATCCACCCCCGGACGTTTCCGCCGTCCGGTTTGGGGGTGTGACAGATTGGTATCAGAGCATTGTTTATAGTGAACTCAGTAAATCAGTCCATAAAAGATATACAACTATAAATACATTGGGGCTAAAGAGCTCTGACTACAAGTATACTTTTTGTTGGGTTAAATAAGTGTTGCGTCATGGGCTCGGTCCTTAGCCCAGTTTTGATATCCGGTTTGGGCCTGTCCAACCGTGATTTGTTTTATTTAGGGTTTAGTATTTAAGGTGCATGCATGCAGCCTTTATTGTTAACGCTTGGATAATTATCATTGTTCTGTAACTACCAAAACCCTAGCTCGCCTCTACAATGGAAGTTCTTTGTCGAGCTCTGCTGAGGCGTGACTACGTTTGAATCATTCAGCATTATTTGATTATATATTGTGTTCTCTGTGTTCATTTGATTTTATTGTTTAATCTGTTGAAGATCTAATCGATCTAAGAGTTTTTCAACTCAACAATTGGTATCAGAGCAGGAGACTGTGTAATTTATACACATCTCTTCTGTTGAAGAAGATCTTAGGGTTTTCCGCTTAGATTAATATTTATAGAGCCGTCATCTGCTATTGACGTGATTCTTTGAATATTTGATCTTACCCTAACGTAATTTACAAGTCTGATCTTAAGCAGGTTTAAACAAGCATCAACACATCGATGGACGATTCTCAGTCAAACCCAATCAACATCTCAAACAGCATAGGATCAACAACAAGGATTCCTATCTTATACACTCAAGATTATGAGGTCTGGGCGAATCACTTTGAAGACTACGTGATTGGTTCAGAATATAATGGATACTTAATCTGGGAGGCAATTACTGTTGGTCCGTTCGTACATGCAAGTACCTCAAGAGTTGTCAAAATTCAAAAGGAATATAATCAACTCATCGGTGACGTGAAAGATATACCTCAGGACGAGAAAGAAAAGTTTCAGTTCAACATCAAAGCTTTAAGGATGATAAGGTTTGCATTACAGTCAGACACACTTCGGCTAGTAAGCTCATGCACGATAGCAAAGGAAATATGGGTCAGGTTGAAGGAATTGTACTCTACAGATGAAGATCTTGAGCACTCTATCCAAACACTACTGCTCTCAGAATTTGGTGATTTTAAGCAGAAGCCTGAAGAGAAGCTCATTCAATCCTTCGATCGCTTCAATCATCTCTTGAGCAAGATGATTAAGCATGGAATCGAGAGGAAGGTCATTGAACAAAAGGTAACATTCATGAATGGGCTTAGATCGGAATGGATGGCTGTGGTGTCTACAGTAAAGGCACATGAACAATTCAAAAGTTATTCTCTTGCAAAATTGGTGGGAATACTTAAGTCACATGAGAGTGCCTTGACTAAAGAGTCTAATGTGGTATCTGGCATGGGATCGTTGGCTCTAATCTCCAAAGGTAAGAATGCTGTTGAGGAAGAGGAGGATTTAGATCTCTCTGAATATGATCTAACAAGCGAAGAGTATTCTTTGATGGTGTCAAATCCCAAGAAATTCATCAAGAGAAGATTTCCAACAAACAAAAACCGAAACTGGCAAGGCGGTTACAGCACCGAGAAAGCAAAGGAGGAACCGAAAAGTGTTTCTCAGTCGGAAGAACCAAAGAAGGAAACGAAACTTGGAGGTGACTCGGGCTTCACCTGTCACTACTGTGGAGGAAAAAATCACTTCGCAAAAGACTGCATGCTTAGAAAGATGTCTGGGAAGAACGAAGATGAGGACGAAGAAGCGAACCTCACAAGGCGTTTGGAGGAAATCAGGAAGAAGAAAGCAGGATCTAACAACAACATGAATGCTCTTATTGTGCAGGGAAATGTTGTCGATGATGAATTTGGAGGCGTTGAAATTTGGTCGACTGATTCAGAGGATGAAGAAGTGAGGAAGCCGACTCATGGCAAGGCTCTGTTGGTGAAGGAAGAAGATAATACAGGAAGGTGTTTGATGGTGACGTCTGGAGTGTCACATATGTGAGGCTATACCACTGATGGAGGAAATGATGGAGAGAAGGAGAGAGAAGACCGTTGTTTCGTAGCTAAGCCTGTTAGTCAACCAATCAACGATTGCGACGAGTTGATCCAGAAGGTACAATCTATTCTTATCTCTCTGAAAATTCCAATAACTGACTACGAAAATGAACTCAATAGATTAAAATCTAAATTTTCTAGTTTAAGTGGAAGTTTAACTCAAACTCGCGTCACAAACTCTAACCTAACTGATCAAATCAGCAGGGTGTCATCGAAGAGTGAGGAGAGGCGAATGTGGATTGAGCAGAAGGAGAAGGAGTTGATTAGGTCTAGGGATGAAACAATTTATTTGCAAAGAGATAATTTGAAGCTTTTAAAACAACAAAATGTGTTTTGTTTTATTGCTAAGCGGTTATATTCCAATATTACTCAATTGCATCTTCATTGTGAAATAGGGAAGAAGATACATCATATGATTTTACCCTTCCTTGAGTTAAAGGAGGATGAAATCGATGCCGACGCATATGGCTGTGAAAACGTTGTTTCTTCTGAGGATATTTCTCCTGCCTACAGAATTGGTCTTGACAAAATAGAGTCCTTTATAAATTCCAAAGACCATAAGGACATGCTCAAAAATTTGTTGGATGAAAATGACAAATTGAAAATCCAAACTGAAACCGTACAGAAATTTGACTTGTTGAATGCTAAGTTGAGTTCAGAAAATAAAAGTGTTGTTGAAAATACTTCTGAATTCGATGAGGATGATGATATGAGTGACATTTCTGTAGATGATGTGGTTGATTGTTCAGAATTTGTTAAGAGCGAACCCGAAACTAACAAAAATCTTATTTTTGAAAATTCGGTTGAGTTTGCTCGTTTATCCAAAGACAAGACCAACATCCTTAAAGAAAAGGCCGTTGTGTATCAAAAGGTCCAAACTACTCCGAATCAGGTATACAAAGTTAATGGAGTCACTCTGCAACAAACCGCCGAACTGACATCAATTGTTGCAGAAGACAATGTTGAAGGCTGTGATGAATTTTTCTGGTCAGCACCCATTGATAACGCTGATGAAACAGTAGGTTTGTCACAGAAAACTTCGTGGAGAGTGAAAGGAAGATATGTAGCCGAACCACTTAATGATCCTACTCGTTTTGACGAGCCTAGCACAAGTGGTACCAAAAGTCCTTCAGCTGAACAAGTCGCAGTCTCAAGCAAAACCTCTTCACTTAAAAGCGAAACTTATGCTCAAAAATCTGAGAAAAAGGATAACATTCACAGAAATTCGAAACAGGTGAAAGATCGAAAGCATCAAAGGAATGTGAGGTACAAGAAAAACCTCACTGAAAGGAAGCAGTTCTGGCGTTCTCAAAATCCCAACTATGTTCGCTATGAAAAACCTTCTAAGCAAAAGGAGGTAGGAAAAGAAAATTCTAGCACTCACACTCATGGCGGAAACAACCGAAAACAGAGTTTCGGTCCACAATATCAAACCAACCGAAAGAAGAGTTTCGATCCTCAGAACAATCTCGACCAAAAGCAGTATAACGCTTCTTATCATTACTCCAACCGAAAACAGAGTTTCGGTCCACTAAAGAATCTCAACCGAACACAAGACTTCGGTTCTCGAAATGAGAAGAACCGAAAGGGTGGTTTCGGTTCCAGACTAAGCAGTGAGCAGAAACGAAAGGATGGCAATTTTCATTCTAAATCACAAAAGAGCCCTATCCAAAAGGCTAACTCCGTTTCCAAATCTAATTTTCCTAGCTCTAACCTTCTCTCACAAAATGATCAAAAGGGAAAAGAAAAGCTTTGTCCAGCAAATTCAAAGGATTCGTCAACTAAGCCTAATGTTGATCGAAAGTATGCTAACGTAAATTACACATATTCGGCAACTCCATCTAAAGACAAAATTAAAGTTTTCACCTTAAAAAGAAAAGATGAAACGACGTTAATAAAAAGAACCTTTTTAGTTGATATTTCACTTACAAATCCTTGTTCTGTAAAAAGCTCACGAGGGCCCAAGACACTTTAGGTTCCTAAATCTGCTTAATTTTGCAGGTTATACGTGACGAGCAGTTTGATGATGAATGGTACATAGACAGTGGCTGCTTGCGTCACATGACAGGAAGAAGGGAAGAACTGAGGGAATTTCGGTCTCTTACAAATGGTGGACGTGTCAAGTATAGTAACAACTCCTATGACACGATCAAAGGTTATGGTATGATTACCAATGGCGAGTTCTCAATAAGAAAAGTGGCATATGTTGAGGGTTTGCAACACAACCTTATCAGTGTTTCTCAACTGGTGGTTGGAACGGGACTAAAGGTGTCTTTCGATGACGAGGGATCAGAGATTACTGAAAAGAAGTCTAACAATGTTCTGCTGAAATCAAAGCGAAAAGGAGAGATGTACCCTTTGAATCTCAATCCCATACGGGGAAAACCAGCTATCTGCTTGTTATCAAAGGCTCAATCAAACGAAAGCTGGCTTTAGCACCGAAGACTCTCCCATCTGAATTTTAAAGACATCAACAAATTGGTTCTTGGGGATCATGTTCGGGGTCTTCCTGTTCTGAAATTCGATAAAGAACACCTATGTGCGGCATGTGAAATGGGGAAGCAAAGTCGACAGAGTCATCCTTCTCGCATCAACACAAAAATAATTGAACCACTTGAATTACTTCATATTGATTTATGTGGTCCATCTTCAATCGAAAGTGTTGGGGGAAACAAGTATATACTTGTCATTGTAGATGACTTCTCTCGATTTACTTGGGTATTCTTCTTAAAACGGAAATCAGAGGTCACTCCTAAACTAAAGCTCTTCATCCAGCAGGTCGAAGTTCAGCTGAGAAAGATTGTTCGTAATATAAGAAGTGACAACGGGTTGGAGTTTAAGAACAAAGACTTTGAAGATTTTCTTGCAGATAAAGGAACAACTCACAATTTCTCGGCTCCATACACTCCACAACAGAATGGCATTGTCGAAAGGCGAAACCGTTCTCTGAGTGAAGCAGCCCGAACCATGCTAAGCTTCGCTTCACTACCTCTGTATTTCTGGGCTGATGCCATTGCTGCTTCTTGATTTACATAGAACAGATCTTATCTCAACAAACGCTTTTTGATCACTCCATATGAGATCTTAAACAACCGAAAGCCAAATGTCAAGTTTTTCCATGTGTTCGGTTCAAGGTGCTTCATCTTTAATTCTAAGGAGCACCGAAATAAGTTTGATGTAAAAGCAGACGAAGGAATCTTTCTGGGTTATTCCTTAACCTCCAAAGCATATAGGGTTCTCAACAAACGTTCAAAGAAAATCGAAGAGACCTATTATGTTACCTTCGACGATAACTACGTCAAGAGGCTCAAAACCACCAAAGGCTCTGTGGAGGATATATTTCCAACTTCTGGTCAAGTTACTATTCCTATTTCAAACCTTTTTGAACAATACATGTTGTTGTTTGATGAGCCCGAAAAGGCTATTCTCTCTGAATCCAAAGCAGCAGACAACAAAGTAGATAACTTGAAGAAGATAATCGATGAAGTTGCAGCAAATATGGAAGAAAACCAACCTGTTGAAACCAACAAGCCAGGCACTAGTGAACCTCAAAAATATTTCTCTCATGCTCAGGGGGAGGGTTCGTCTGATATTCCAAACCCTGTTTCAACATTCCAGGGGGAGAGCTCTGCAACCGAAAGTCCAGTCCAAATGGAAAATTCTGAGCCCGAATTTGAGGTGTTATCACCTTTCGAAGGGAAGGATTCTAATCCTGCAACAGAAAACGCATCATCGCTCGAGGGGGAGAATGTGACCATTAACGATGATGACACTCAGTCGGAGGTTGAAGTAGAAGTGAACGCTGAACTGGATCCTTCATTCGATCATAATTATCCTCCACTCATCAAATGGACCAAAGATCATCCCCAATCACAAGTCATTGGCGATTCCACAGAAAAGGTTCTCACACGATCTCAATTAAAAGAGAAACGAACAACACTCTTCTCCAAAGTAGAATTTTGCATGTTTAATTCATTCGTCTCAAAAGTCAAACCAAAAACCGTCAAGACTGCACTTGATCATTCCGATTGGGTACAGACGATGCAGGACGAACTACATGAATTCGAACGAAATAAAGTGTGGAGACTGATTCCAACACCAAAGGATGCTTCTGTAGTAGGATTAAAATGGGTGTTCAGGAATAAGATGGATAAGGAAGGCAATGTCATACGCAACAAGGCGAGGTTGGTTGTGAAAGGCTACTGTCAAGAAGAAGGCATAGATTATGAAGAGACCTTCGCTCCAGTAGCAAGGCTAGAACCGGTTCGTATATTTCTCGCCTATGCTGCACACAAAAACTTTGAAGTCTTTCAAATGGATGTAAAGTGTGCTTTCTTAAACGGAGAACTGGAAGAAACTGTGTATGTAGAGCAACCACCAGGCTTTGTGAACGAAAAATATCCAGATCACTGCTACATCCTGGATAAGGCGGTCTATGGTTTCAAGCAAGCTCCACGTGCCTGGTATGAAACTCTAACTAGATTTTTGAAAATGTCCAAATTTAAACAAGGATCGGTTGACCCAACCTTCTTTCGTAAGAAAGAGGGTAACCACCTTATGATCGTTCAAATTTATGTTGATGACATCATCTTCGGCTCCACAAATCCGAGCTTAACTGCTGAGTTCAGGAAGCTGATGGAAACTAAATTTGAAATGAGTTCAATGGGTCCTATTAACTTTTTCCTTGGTCTGAATATAAGACAGGGTCCAGAAGGCATTTTCATTAATCAAGAGGCCTACACAAAGACATTGCTTGCTAAGTTTGGTATGATGGGAGATTCAAAAGTAAAGGTTCCTATGGCGTTCGGCACAAAGCTCACCCCTTCACTGGACAAACCGGCCGTAGACATGACTCTTTATCGTCAGATGATTGGGTCTCTAATGTATCTCACTGCTAGTCGGCCAGATATAATGTTCTCTGTTTGTTATTGTGCCTGGTTTCAAGCAAATCCATGTGAACCTCATCTGTTATCTGTAAAGAACATCTTTCGGTATCTAAAACGAACTACGTCTCTCGGCCTGTGGTACCCAGCCAAATCAGGTTTTTTTGTCCAAGCATTTTCAGATGATGATCTTGGGGGATGTGGTCTAGACCGGAAGAGTACCACTGGAGGATGTCAATTTCTGGATGGCAAACTCGTAAGCTGGCAATCGAAGAAACAAACATGTGTATCTCTCTCTACTGCCGAAGTACATCGCCGTAGCATCATGCACATCTCAGGTCATCTGGATACAAAGTCAACTTCGTGACTTCGGCCTGAATATGAAGAAAATCCCACTATATTGTGATTCTGAAAGCGCAATTAGGATTTATCACAACCCAGTGCAACACTCAAAGACAAAACACATAGCACTGAGGTATCATTTTATTAAAGATCATGTGGAAGATGGTAATGTTGAAATTCATTTTGTAAGAACCACTGATCAATTGGCTGACATCTTCACTAAGGCCTTGCCCGAAGCAAGTTTTCATAAAATCCTGCAAGGCTTAGGAATGATGGAAGCTGAATCCGTACCAAAATCTCAATAAAAGTTAGAACCGAAATAAAGCGAACGCTTGGTCCATTTCGGGTTCAGTTCTTCTGGGAACCGAAACGCACCGAACGCTCGGTCCATTTCGGGTTCAGTTTCATCGGGCTAGATTCGCCTCTAACTTCTATCTTATGGTTTCGGTTGTATAGTATGTCCACTCTTTTATTTGCAACTTTCTTTACGCATTTCTTGATTATTTCATATAATCCAAAAATATTTCTTTCTGTTTTTAATTCTTTTTCAGAAAATTTCATAAAATCCAAAAATATTTCTTTCTGTTTTTAATTCTTTCTCAGAATATTTCATAAAATCCAAAAATATTTTTCTTTTCATTTTTGTTTCATGCTTACTTTCTGTACAAGCATTTCTCTCACTGGTGGAGGTGGGGCAGGTATCAATCTCACTCTATGTATTAGCTAAGTGTCCCTAGAAGCATGCTGCTGTATGTTGACCAAAGCCTCGAACGATTTTGAATAAAGCCTTAATGACTTGATATATACAAATCTTGTCTCACCAATCAGGCTGTCAAATTTACTCTAATCTTGAGCTGCCTTACTCTTCTCAAATTGAGTAAGAAGTGTTTTTCTGCTTTGTCAATCTTTTATGGCAGAGGCACATTCGGTTCTCTTACCCACCTCATTTTTCTCCATCACGGTTCGTGTCATATTTTGTAACCCTTGAGACTCTCAAAAATAACCACTGAGGTTTATGGTTACACAATTTCTGCGTTGATGATCTTTGATTCGTCCACCACGAATTAAGTGAAACCCAAGATCCAACTCCCATAATGAATTAACGGTGAACTCTTCAAAGTTCTAGTTTTTATTTGTCACCTTAGGATATCTCAAATTTTCTTTTTGCGAGATCTTTATGAAATTGTTTTTCGCCAAGACTATTTCTTCCAAAAGGATCCAGTTTTAATTTTTCTTGAGATTTCCTGTCTAAAATTGTCAAACAAGTCACTGAATATGTTTCCTAGCTATTTGTTTAACAGGCCACATTGGTCTCACAAGTACTTCGTTCTGTTTCGGTCTTATATCAAGTATCGAAATCATGAATTGAAGCGAAAGCCACCCTTAATAGCTTTAATTCAAAAGATGCCTTTCAATGCTTCTTAACAAGTACTTGATCGTTATTCAACGGGAATCCACACAAGCACTTTGAAGTCTCTCTTGACTTTGAAGGAAGAGATTCGTGCCCGGGATCAATCGCTTTATGTTTTAACAAGACATCACAGATTTCCACAAAATGTTTGCTTTATTTCTTTATCATTTACATTACCACGCACACACTTTCTAAATTCCAAAAAGGTTTACTTTGGTTCTTTGCAAGTTCATGCCAACGGTTTCAAAATTAAAACCGATGGTCTGGTGTAACGTCTTTGCGTTATTATGGAAATCGCAATTTTCTTAAAGATTCATCTGATGACTCAGCCGGAAGTTTAAACGCTTGATGATTTGAATTATGGATAAGTTTCGAAGGCCCCAGAATTTACATTGGTCAGCATGCATCATCTCTACTTTATCGGGGTAGCAAGCTGTCAAAATCACGCCTTTTCAGCAGTTGTTTCCAAGATTTCAGCAATCATAACCGACGATTTTTCTCTCTCCAAGATCGTATATAAGGGCTACCTTCAGTGCGACTGTTCCTTACCACACTTCAATTCTCTAGAGCAAAAACAGACGATTAATCTCTCACTATTCATCATCTTCCTCGACACGCTTCATCAATGGCAGAATCATCTTCTGTTCAGGAAACCACAGCACGCTCCACTCTTCTTGCAATCAAGCCAAATCAGAACCTGCTGATCGATCTCTCACCCTTCCTCTACGATACGTACATGTATCAAGTGGTGGAATGTCTGAAGTATTCCCCACTCGCTAAAGCCCTAACCACAGTCGAAGTTGTTCCAATGTCCTGTCTCTCTCAAATCTACTCCACTGCAACGTATGACAAAGGGGCGGATAAAATTTTCTTCGATATTCTTAACCAAAAAGCCTCAATCTCCATGAATCGTTTTTGCTCTCTTCTAGGGCTTGCATATGAAGACTCCATGGTTAATCCCGATTCTATTGTCACAGGTCAACTTTTCTCAATGTTCTACAACATGGGTTATACTGAAACCCTAACCACTGTGACAAGGTTCAAGAAGTCCTGCCTTCCTCCTCAATGGAATGGCCTCTTCACTCTACTCTTCAAAGGGCTTTCAGAACGTAGTGCTGGTTCTGAAGGAGCAAGTAAATCCTTCATGACTTTACTTTATGGTGTGTACCATGGTCTTAATCTAGATTATGGAATGGTTTTATGGCTTCAACTGATTCAAAGTTTATCATCTTCTTCACGCCACACCGAAATCTCTTGTGCTCGCTTCTGGACTGTTATCACTCAATGGACAATGGATCGTTTTCATGTTCCTATCATGGCAGACTCCATGATCTCTTCCATTGCTACTTTTCACACCACCAACATCATTGTTACTCATCCTTCAAAATTTTCTTTTGTTGGATCCATTCCTGAGTCGATGTCTGTCTTTGTGCCTCCTTCAAGCAAGATTATACAGGAATACAAGACGCTTCCCTCCTCTGGTCCAAGGGAACTTACTGTTGAGATGGTGAAATCAATCGACAAAGCAGATAAACCGGCCAAAAGAGGCAAAAAGCCAGAAGTTAAAAAGGGGGATAAAGGGGGCCAAGTCTCAAAAGTTCAAACCCCTAGGAAGCGAAAGTCGGAAAAGGCTGCACCGGCTCAACCGAAGCCGAAGAAAGGAAAGAAACCTGCTCGCCGGCTTATTCTTCAATCCTCGAGTGATTCTAATTCTAAGTATGTGCCTCCTAATCAACCAACGAATACTCCAAGTGAATCTGGCAGCGAAAGCTCAGAGGATGAAGGTTCGGTTCGTGGTGCTACACCTCCTCGCTCGCCTACACCTGAGGTACCTGTTCGGTCCCAAGCTCCTTCTCCTCCACCAGTTTATGTTCCTGTCTCCATCCCTCTGATTTCTCCTATCATTACATCTCAACCATCCTCAACTATTCCCATTTCTGCACCCATCTTCACTGAGGCTACTACTACCACCACGACTGGAGTTCGAACCAACGTATCTGATACGGGGGCCCGTTCTTCAGCACCCGAACCCTCGGTCACTACGGAACCCCCTGTCACTAACGAACCTCCAGTAACTACCGAAACCACATCACCTACCCCATCTACCGAAACCAACACTGTCCTTGGAGGCGAGGACTTGGAGTTTGATTCCACTTACTTCAGTCCCTACCGCGTTCAAAGTGATGATGATGACGATGCTCCTGTTACCAAGCGCCATCTAAAGACGGTTACTGACAAACTCGATCAACTACTTTCTTCCTCATCTACTGGTGCTTACTCTGACGCTGCTCTAAAGGCGTTATTTTCTTCTGTCGTCAAAGAGCATGATGCCTATCTCTCCGCCGCAGCAAAGGCCATTGATGCCTCAACTTCCCAATGTCAGAAGGCCTCGCTTGCTGTTGAGGCCTCATCGAAAGAATGCAAAGATGCGACCGCAAAAGTCGAAAAACTAGTCTCTGAGGCTCAGTTATTCCTCGATTCATTGCAAGCTGCTGCTCAAAAGAATGCTCAGACAGTGAATGCTTCCGTTGAAAATCTTCAGCGCTCTCTTGAAACCGAAAGGTCTAATCTTGAAGCCGCTTGACAGGCCATTGGAGCTGCCAATGAAAATCTTCATGATAATGTCAAGGAGTGTCTGACTCAGCTGGAAGCCGAACTGGCTGTTGAAAATCGCATTATGGATGAGCTTGACAAACGTACTTCTCAGCTCAAAATTCAAAATATTAAGCTTCGCTCTGCCACAACTGAGCTTAATGATTTAAAGTCTGAAAGAGAAGTAATTCGAAGCTCCGTGGGTAACGTTCATTCTATTTTGTTACATCTTCTTGACGCCCATGACTCTATTCTGACTATATCCATCAGACGTCATTTAGCTGAAAAACTCAGACCTGCGTTAGAAATCCTTAGTCGGATAGAGGGTGTTTCGGTGACTTCTGTCCAGCCGAAACAAGGGGGAGAAAAGGAAAAGGAAAAGGTCAATACTCAACCTCCTCCCAAACCTATATCAACAGCTGCACCGAAGAATAATGTAGCTTCGGGCAGCAAAAGGGATAAGAAGAAGAAGAAGATCGGAGAAGATGATGAAGATGATGATGATTTTGAAGATATCTTGGGTGAAAATCCCTCTAAGCCCTTTCAGAAATCAAAACCAACTAACAAGGAGCTTGCTGAAAAGGTTAAAAAGGAATCAGTTGAGTTGGAGAAGAAGCTAAAAGAAAAGGAGATCTTAGACAAAAAGAAGTCCATTTTTCCATAATGGACCATCGATTCGCTCCTGAGTAGATGAACCGAGTATTCATTGGCTCGAACCTGTTATGTCGTTCGGCCTTGAAAACTCGAAGGACGCTCAATTTGATATGCCAATCACTCGAAAGGCATTTATCTTTCATTGCTTCAACTCAACTGCTGTTATTCCCTCTCCGGACCCGAAGGTGGATCGGGATCTGTTGGAGTTTTATCTGGAATTCGCTCAGCCACAGTACTTGACCTGGAGCTTACAGAAAATTACCACAGTCAAGGTACTGAAGCCTTATTCAGCTGGGAAATTTGTCAACGTCAAATTTAAAGTGACCCGAGGCTCTGAAGGCTCGGTTCATAATTTTTCCCTGGCTGATCTACCGAACCTTAACCCTCACGACTGGATACTTCTCAACAACATTCTGCTGTCCAATCCTCAGGAGTATCAGCCGATAATAGACCATATCAAGCGAATGCTTGTTTGCTACATTCATGAAGTAGCGAAAATGGATCAAGAAATTGCATCTGCCATTCACAAGCGACCAACGATCAAACCAACTGGAAAAACTGGCAATGTGAATGTAATGGTCAAAGGCAAAATCAACCCCAAATCTCATACAGTGATGTTCATCAGGGGTGAAAATCAAAAATGTATCTTTGCTCTTTGTGATAAGCACCTGTTCTCTACTGCTTGCTTGGAGCATATTCTGGAGATCATTCACAGGTGTAATCAGAATTCTGCAGCTGACAAGAAGTTGTTTACGGACATGCTACGTTGGTATATTCAATTTCGGCAGACACTTCTTGCTATCATTCCTCGGCTGTTCAAAGTTGTGAAGACAGTGAAGGCTACTCAACAGAAATAATCTCTCGCCTCATTTGACGCAAAGGGGGAGATTGTTGGGTTAAATAAGTGTTGCGTCATGGGCTCGGTCCTTAGCCCGGTTTTGATATCCGGTTTGGGCCTGTCCAACCGTGATTTGTTTTGTTTAGGCTTTAGTATTTAAGGTGCATGCATGCAGCCTTTATTGTTAACGCTTGGATAATTATCATTGTTCTGTAACTACCAAAACCCTAGCTCGCCTCTACAGTGGAAGTTCTTTGTCGAGCTCTGCTGAGGCGTGACTACGTTTGAATCACTCAGCATTATTTGATTCTATATTGTGTTCTCTGTGTTCATTTGATTTTATTGTTTAATCTGTTGAAGATCTAATCGATCTAAGAGTTTTTCAACTCAACACTTTTAAAAATTTAAGTATTTTTACAAGAAGTATACTAACACTCATACATACAAGGTCAGTATCACAGTCATAACAACACAAAAGTATTTGGATGTTGGACACTGCAGTCAAACCTGGACAGTTATGTAATCATATCTGGGATAAATATAACATGATCAACTATATTTATTTGAGATACGACGAACATGTGTTTGGGAGTGATGGTAGTGTTGCGACAGGTCTAAAACTTATCAACTACATATACAGAACTCTAGAACAGAACATAAAGTTAAAATACTATAGGAGTATTTTAGGCACTATTATACTAAGAACAAACTACATGAAAACAAAGGACTATTGCTGATAGTTCTATAAGTACTAAGTGCATGCATTACAGTTATATATGATTAAGGTTTTATAGACTTTGAATGAATGGTCTAGCTTTACTTCCTTTTCCTTGTTTGGATGTGGATATAAAGTAGAATCGTTTATTCGAAGGTCTATTCAACCCGCGTTGTATATAATTAGTATACACTATGTGCTCATAGAAGGACCCAGTAGGAGTCATACCGTACAGAATACATTACCTGTTAACTGTAAGTTTCTCTTAAAGAGACTTGAAATTGTTTACTTGCTTTTATTAAATTATTAGAAATTTCTTATATCCCTATTCTCGCTTAGATAACAATGGTTGGATTCCATCTACCCGGAGACTCGTACTTTCCCAATCAAGGGAACAGAGGATGGCTCGACGCAGAACCAGAAGAAGATCTTGTAGTCCCCATAGAAGAGGACTTTGAGAAAGATTTTCCAAAAGATGCTGATTCAGGATCAGAAGCCTA
Source organism: Lactuca virosa (assembly GCF_052849685.1). Lineage (NCBI taxonomy): Eukaryota > Viridiplantae > Streptophyta > Magnoliopsida > Asterales > Asteraceae > Lactuca > Lactuca virosa. The sequence continues at coordinate 149,003,825 of NC_136426.1, forward strand.
TAATCCACCTCAAGTTGCCCAGAACCCCAATCCTCGACAAAATTTCCAAGGCCCGACGCCTCTGTAGGCAGTGAACTTGGATAGTTGGAGTAACGAGTAGGGTCAGAACCATCCTTACCAGGGAGACCGAAGCTTCTACAATCTTAACACAGGAGGATCAACAGATAGAGCCCTCCCCGTGTTAGTTTTTCGTGTTGTGTGTAACGATGAACAAGGAAGAGCTGTTATCGACCGAGTCATGCAGGTTGGTGCTGCTACTCGAGTTAACACAGTTCTCCTTCGCAACCTAGAAGACAACCATGAGGCAACAAGGAATCGTACTAATGTCCTGCAAATGGAACTAGCTGCATCCCAAGCTGAAGTTAGAGAACTTCGAGAACGACAAGCTACACTAGAAAGGCGTATGTTCGAAACAAAACGCCAGTTGGCCAAATTCAGGGTCGGATCTAGTAGAAAGTAGATCATATTCTACTCACTCTCTACTTACTCTTTTGGTTATAGTTTAAGTCTACGGAGATACTCTAGCGTTATTTTTCACGTTTTCAGTTCGACCGCGAAAATTTCATTTTCGGTAGGTCGGTATGATGTTGATGTTTTTCCTAGTATTGTGGTATATTGTAGACCTACTTTAAGGTTAAATTTTCCGAACTCTATGTATTTAATATACCAATACAATCGACATGCATTTTCATAGTTTTTGAAAAATAGCCACTCAATTTCATATTATCCTGTTACAAGTTGTTACTTGTAGTAGACTTCTATTACCAACCCCTTAAAAAATTCATGTTGAACTAAATGTTTTTAGTTTAGAGATATCAAATTCATATTCATTCTTGATATCTTACTATCTTTTCATCTTTTAATTCTTAAAGTAAAAGATGCCTCCACGGAGAAACCCAAGGCATGTCAATGTTAATGCTACGCCAACACCACCTCCGCCACCACCTCCCCAATTTGACGCTGCTATGTTTCAGGCAACGGTCACTGCAGCTGTAGCAGCTGCTATGTCTCATATAAATACCTCGGGTGCTAGTGGGTCAGGGAGTGGGGCGCATCTCTCTAATCATGGTGAAAGTCATGGACACCCTCGGGAGTGTTCTTATAAAGACTTTACAAATGGTAAACCTAGGACCTTTAATGGGACTGGGGGAGTCATGGATTTAAGCCAATGGATAGAGAAAAATGAGGCAGACTTTGAGATCTGCTAATGTCTGGAAGGTAGCAATGCTAAATTCGCTTCCTGTACCTTTGCTGATAGAGCCCTAACATGGTGGAACGACCATGTTAAGTCACTAACTCTCATTGTGGCTAACTCAATGAGTTGGGAAAACCTGAAGTCAATGTTGATGCAGGAGTATTGCCCGCGGGGTGAAGTACAGAAGCTCGAACAATAGCTTTGGGGTCTTACAATGGTTCGTTCAGACATAACAACCTACACTAATTGGTTCAGTAACTTAGCGATCCTATGTCCTGGAATGGTTGCTATGGAGAGCAAAAAGATCGAAAGGTACATCTGGGGACCGTCACCTTAGATACAAGGAAGTGTGATAGCTTCCAAGCCAGTTACTTTCGATAGTGCCAAGCAACTGGCACAGTCACTTGTTGACCATGGAGTCCGTCAAGGCTTCATGACTGTTATTCCAGAACAACCCAGGGGAAACAACAACAACAATAACAATAACAACAACAACAACAACAGCAACAAGAAGCCCTGGAACAAAAGGAAGGGTCAATCTTCTCAGGAGCCTTTGAAGAAGCAACAGTTGGTGGCAGTCCATGTTGCTACTGTACCTACTGCTATTCCTGCTAATCTTACACCAGCAAAGCCATATGTTGGTAATCTCCCAAAATGCAACAAGTGTAATTTCCACCACAATGGAAATTTTTATGAAATGCAGTGTAGGAACTGCAACAGAAAAGGGCACACTGCCCGATTCTATAAATCACCACCTCAACTAATCAACCAAGTACCTGTCGCTGGAGTAGGTCAGGCATGTTATGGATGCGGGGAAGCTGGACATTTCAAAAGAGATTTTCCAAAAGCTAGGAATGACGGTGGAGTAGGAAGGATACTGGAAATTGGTCATGAAGAAGCTGTGGCAGACCCTACGGTGGTCATGGGTACGTTTCTACTCAACAATACTTATTCATGCATTTTATTTGATAGTGGTGCTGAGAAAAGCTTCGTGAGCCATAAATTCGAACACCTACTAAAACAAATTTCCCAACCACTAAATGAAACCTTCACACTAGAAATGGCCAACGGGAAAACCAAATACACTAACGATATATACATAGGATGTACCCTTACCCTAAATAACTTTTCTTTCCCAATAGACCTTATGCCGGTCTCTATAAAAAGTTTCGATGTCATTATAGGCATGGATTGGTTAAGTTCTAATCATGCCGACATCCTATGTTACGAAAGAGCCATTCGCCTTAGCTTGCCTAGTAGCGAAACGCTTATCATTTATGGCGACAAATCCGGTACGAACCTATAGATCATTTCTTGTATCAAGGCACAAAAGTATCTTCGCAAGGAGTACTGTGCTTTCATAGCTCACGTGGTAGACAAAAAGCAAGTGGTGAAAGACATCGCAAGCATTCTTGAGGTCTGCAACTTCCCTGATATATTCCCTGATGATCTCCTAGGAGTGACACCCGAACGACAAGTCGAATTCAGAATCGACTTAATCCTTGGAGCTACCCCTGTAGCCAAATCCCCATATCGTCTTGCACCATCAGAAATGCAGGAAATATCCAGCCAGCTGAATGAACTCCTTAGCAAAGGCTTCATTAGGCCAAGCTTCTCACCATGGGGAGCACTGGTCTCGTTCGTGAAGAAGAAGGATGGATCATTCCGTATGTGCATAGACTACCGCGAGCTGAATAAACTTACCATTAAGAACCAATACCCTCTACCTCGCATTGACGATCTGTTCGACCAACTTTAAGGTGCAAGCTACTTTTCGAAGATAGACTTAAGATCTGGGTATCACCAATTGCGAATTCTTGAAGAGGATGTTCCCAAAACAGCTTTCAGAACTCGTTATAGTCATTACGAGTTTATAGTGATGCCTTTCGGATTGACAAATGCACATGCTGTGTTCATGGACATGATGAACAGAGTGTGTCGTCCGTACCTGGACAAATTCGTCATAGTCTTCATTGACGACATTCTTATCTACTCAAGAATCAAGGAGGAACATAGCCAATATCTCCGTCAAGTCTTACAAACACTGAGAACAGAGAAACTTTATGCGAAGTTCTCAAAGTGCGAATTTTGGATCAGGAAAGTAGATTTCCTGGGTCACGTGGTCAGCAAGGAGGGAATACACATGGACCCTTCCAAAATAAAGGCAATCGAGAACTGGTCAGCACCTAAAAAACCTACAGAAATCCGACAATTCTTAGGTCTTGCTGGCTACTATCACAGATTCATCCAGAATTTCTCCCACGTTGCTAAGCCACTTACCACCCTGACACAAAAGGGTGTAACTTTTAGCTGGGAAGAGAAACAAGAAACAATGTTCCAAACGCTGAAACGAGCCCTGTGCAGTGCACCTATCTTGTCTCTAGCTGAAGGGACAGAAGACTTCGTAGTGTACTACGACACGTCTAATCAAGGGTTGGGATGTGTTCTTATGCAACGAGGAAAGGTTATATCCTATGTCTCGAGACAGCTAAAGACACATGAGGTCAACTATACAACACACGACATGGAATTCGGAGCAGTGATATTTGCTCTGAAGATCTGGAGACATTACTTATATGGCACGAAATGCACAATATTTACGGACCATAAAAGTCTTCAGCATATCTTCGACCAGAAGGAACTGAACATGAGACAACGACGCTAGGTGGAGCTATTGAACGATTACGAATGCAAAATTTGTTATCACCCCGGTAAAGCCAATGTGGTAGTTGACGCCCTCAGCAGGAAAGAATACTCGGGACGCCGAGTAAAGTCATTGACCATGAAAATCCATTCACATCTGTCTACACAGATCAAAGAGGCTCAACTCGAGGCCTTGAAACCCGAAAATGTGACAGGTGAAACCTTAAGAGGAATGGATAAGAACTTTGAAATCAAAGGTGATGGAGTCTATTATTTCATGGACCGGATCTGGACACCAAAGCTCGGTGGTTACAGAGACGTGGTTATGAATGAAGCACACAAAACTCGATACTCCATTCATCCAGGTTCAGACAAGATGTATCTGGACCTTAAGAAACTTTATTGGTGGCCTAACATGAAGGCTGAGATTGCTACCTATGTGGGCAACTGCCTTACTTGTGCCAAAGTCAAGGTAGAGTACCAAAAGCCTTCGGGCCTACTGCAACAACCGGATATCCCTGAATGGAAGTGGGAGCGGATTACAATGGATTTCATAACTAAGTTACCCAAGACAACGGGTGGTCATGACACCATTTGGGTAATCGTCGATAGATTGACCAAATCCGCACACTTCTTGCCAACAAAGGAAACCGACAAGATGGAGAAACTAACAAGAACCTACATCAGAGAAATATTTGGACTGCACGGTGTGCCAATATCTATTATCTCTGACCGAGACAGTAGATTCACCTCTCGGTTCTGGCAGTCTTTACAAAAATCTGTAGGAACTAGGCTAGATATGAGTACAACCTACTATCCACAAACAGACGGACAAAGTGAGAGAACGATTCAAACGTTGGAAGACACGTTGCGAGCATGTGTGATCGACTTTGGTAAAGCCTGGGATACCCAATTTCCATTATTCGAGTTCTCTTACAACAACAGTTACCATACTAGCATTAAGGTTGCTCCATTTGAAGCCCTATATGGTCGTAAGTGCAGATCACCTCTATGTTGGGCTGAAGTGGGTGACACGCAACTAGCTAGAGGTCAAGTTCCAGACAGCACTCTCACTGGTCCAGAAATCATTAGAGAAACTACTGAGAAGATAGTACAAATTCGAGAGCGACTTAAGGCTTCCAGAGATAGACAGAAAAGCTACGCTGACAAAAGGAGAAACCCCTTGGAATTCCAGGTCGGTGACCGCGTCATGTTGAGGGTCTCACCCTGGAAGGGCATGATACGCTTCGGAAAGCGTGGAAAACTAAATCCAATGTACATAGGACCATTCGAGATTCTTGCTAGAATCGGTCTGGTAGCTTACAAACTTTGATTACCTCAAGAACTCAGTAACATACACCCTACCTTCCACGTCTCTAACTTGAAAAGGTGCTTATCCGACGAGACTCTTATTATCCCCCTCGACGAGATCGAGATAAACGAGAGCCTCAACTTCGTGGAAGAACCAGTAGAAATCCTAGACAGGGAAGTCAAGAGGACTAAACAAAGTCGTATCCCAATAGTGAAGATTCGCTGGAATGCAAAACGGGGACCTGAATTCACTTGGGAGCAGGAGGATCAAATGCAACAGAAGTATCGACATCTCTTTCCCTAGTCTTACTGTATCGTTATAGTCCTAATTTCGGGACGAAATTCTATTTAACGGGGGGATAATGTGACAACCCATTATTTTCTACGTTGTAAAAGTCAACTCTAGTCAAACTCCTCAACTAAAAGTCAAACTTGTGCTTAAAAGTAATCTTAAGGTTAGATTAATAACCTTTACATGATAAACACTTAGAATAAATGTTTTAGGAGTTAGAAGGAAAAGCAATCAAGCAAACGTGAACCCTCACTTGGCTTAAAGGCTTCGGACCGCAAATTCCATTCGAACCGTAAAACGCCTGGCACCCTAGAACCTCGTTCTTGGCTGTGAACTTGCTTCTGACCGTAAACGGTTTATAGCCATAAACCACTCCTCGGATGGCAAACCTTCATATCTTATCACCTCGGGAAGTGTTCTCGGTCGCTAACTCGCACCTATATATTTAAGAAGTCTGAAATTTTCTCTCATTCTTCACATATCAGCCGAAAACACACATTTTCCTTTCAAGATCCTCAACCGAAAACACCTTTTCTCTCTCAACTATCATCCAAAATCCTTTGAATCTTCTTAGGATCTTGCTTGGATCTTCAAGTGTTCTTCATTTCATCAAGAACACTCAACCGTAAACCATTGAATCTCGTTCATTTCATCAAGAACACTCAAACATAAACTCAAGAACACCAAGATCTTCTTGGGTCGTGAACTCTTGGGGCTGGCCGTAAACTCCTAGCAGCCTTCCATTTAGCTTCTAACACTCTTACTTGTAAGTTAAATTTACAAATTAGTCCAATTCCTTATCATTCTTATGTTTATACACACTAGTTGTTTACATATATATTACATATAATGCTAATTAAGACACAGTTTTGCTACGGGACTTCACTCGTGGAAATAACATCCTATATCGAACCTTCAAACGAATCACTCACAAAAAGTGAGTTCATACCCCTACATTTTCACTATTTTTACAGTTTTTAAGGGGGGAATACAAGTCTAACACAAGGAAATTGTGTTACAAACAAATGGTTTCAAATTATCTTACAAACAAATGGTTTCAAATTATTTTAAAATGACATCAAGTCACCAAACATCTTTTATAATTGTTAAACTCTTTAAAATGTTTTACAAACTCTTTTTAAACTTATATTTTGCCAAAAATCACACACACACACACACACACACACACACACACACACATATATATATATATATATATATATATATATATATATATATATATATATATATATATATATATATATATATATATATATATATATAAGATTTAAAGGGCTTAGGACTAATAACTCGCTTTATTTCCTTTTCCATGTTTGGATGTGGGCTTAGGGTATAGTTATTTGTCCGAATGTCGTTTAAATTTTAATTATATATATATATATATATATATATATATATATATATATATATATATATATATAATCTATATAAATATAAAAGTGTTTCCAATCAGTTTCATTACCCTTTCTATCATGTCGAGCAAAGGGTTGCATTCATGAACAGTTATTACCAATACAGAACGTACATATAAATTATAATAGGTATAATTTATGATTCAAAAACACTATTTCACAAGTCAAGTATACAAGGTTACACTATTTTACAAGAACAAGGATTTGATTCAAAACTAACCAAGTGTGTATAACCTACTTTACGTTTCAAGTATACTAAACAAGGAACATACTATCAATCATTTATTTCAGAATGATTAGGTTTTCATTATTATACACGTAAACATCAATATGGTTTCTGTGAGTTATTCGTTCACTAGCTTATTTACCCAGTAAGTAAGCAAACACTATTAAAGTCCTGATGATTATAACCATAATCTCCCAATAGAGAACGAGACAGATGTGTATAGATCTATATGGGATTGACAATCGCGCACCCAACTGCTAGCTATAGTTAGGCCTACGAGCCATAGGGTAACAAATGTCGTTACAGTTCCGATGTCCGTAAGCATCATATCAGGCCCTCGAGTCATTAGTATGGTTATAATAACTCACAAAAAGATATTAGCAATACGGTTAGTGTATAATTAACTAAACAAGAGTACATTTTCAAAGTACCAGTTTTACAAAGATACAATTTACAGTATTACACTACAGTTTACAATAACAGCTGGTGGAGCCAGGCACTCTCACATTTACAGGTTTTACAAAGGAATACAAGCACAAAACACTAGTTTACAAACAGAGAAGGATACAATACAGAAAACATTCATTTTATAGTTTTATTGTGAACTAAAACTATGTTAGACTATTTTATACAAGTACAACAAAACTTACACAGAACGGTTTTGTGGGATTAAAACTACTTTTCAGTTACATCAGGAAATATAGGATTTTCTGGAACAGCAAACATACTCAAAGAACATAAAAGAAGCTTTCAAACATAAATACTTATGCACTCACTCAACTTTTATATTGATACTCCCCCTTTTTCAAAATACTTGTATTCTCAGGGAATCAATAGACAGGTATCTCCCCGAGCTTTTGAGAAGACGAAGCAGTTTTGAGTTGCGTCTTTCAGTTTTTACTATATTTTTGGTGTCAATATGCTTTGATTGAACACACATGTATAAACTATTACTTATTTAATGCAATGATTGTTGTACTTTGATTACTATGACGCATGTGTTGTGATACTTAAACATGAAGTCATCCACCCCCGGACGTTTTCAACAGCATCCATCACAGTATCACTATCTCTACAAAACAACAAACAATATCAACTTATTGAATAAAACAAATTACTTCAACTAGTATTAGTATTACCCTTCATATTCAGAGCTAATGTCTGGGAGCTTATCTCTACTGATTTGAGCAAGGTAACTCTTACGGAAGAATCCAAATATGGGATGCTGGACCCCAGGACACATTTCAACAAGGTCTTTAAGAACATCTTTAGCAAGAGCTTCTTTTGATTTTATGTAAACAGACCCTACTGTACATAGGAGATACCTGTAAATCAGAGAGATGAATTAGTGTAACCAATAAGAATGTAGGATTTAAATAACTTATAGTTGTATATTCACTTACAGTCTAGGTAAAATTTTTGCAGCATGTTGGACAAGTTCATACAGGTCCGGTACTGAACAACCATGTCTCTTTTCTTCCTTAAAGAACACTTCCAACTTTCTCAACTCATCAAATGCTCTCATACCTGAATATGAGAGCATATAAATTTCTCAACTCATCAAATGCTCTCATATCTGAATATGAGAGCATATAAATTTCTCAACTCATCAAATGCTCTACTTAAAGAAATTTGACAATGAATGCCATATAAATGCACAAGCATCACCTATGCAAGTAAATCCACCTAAAACAAAAATCATTTCTAGGGTAAAGCTATGTGAAGCCTCCACATAAAAAAAAGAAAAACATGTAATACATTAAAAATAGACAAACACTCGTAACTTTTAATATATTATGGAGCTTCCAGTTTAAGTTCAATTTTATTCTTTTTGCTAGTGCACTAAAAACATAAAAAAGCAACCATCTGTTATGTGTAAACAAGCTTATTGGCATGAGTCACCTTCCAAATGCTCAAAAAATGTATTTAATCAAATCCTTTGCAGATACATTGTAACCCAGGGCAACTATGAACCTGACAGTAGCAACAAATCGACTATTTTTCATAAGACCATATTCTCAATGTTCTCAATGATCAAAACTGCATCACAACTACACTTGTGGATGCTTAGTCAAGCTTGGAAAAACTTGATGATCGTTGACATGATAAAGACCAAACAAAGCATAGAACTTGACATAAACTCTAAACTTGTTTCTAAGGCATTACTCATATCAACAATTTAATTATGTTGAGAATTGAGATGATAGAAGATGGTTTCATGTTAGACTCAAACTAGACAGTTCAAAGCCATAATTCCATGCAATCACAACCATAAACTAAGTTTCCAAATAACATATAGGCGAGTGTTTGGCATTCCAACATGTTTAGTGTTTCAATCATGCCTATAGTTGAATAAGGGTCAGGAAAGATGGAATCAAGTAGTACTATGATTCTGTCATAAACAAGAATTACATATTTACAGTCTAAATGGGTTTATTATATTACTGGATACCAGTATTGGTTAAGACAATAACTTTCTTGATAATGATATTTCTTCCCAAATTCCGTGAATCAAAAATTGTAGTTCATAGTTTATACCTTGAAGGAGAAAAGAGATGTTGAAGAAGAAGGTATAAGTCCTACGAGAAGAATTCGAGGAGAGGTTTCATGTAGGGAACTAGGGTTTCCGTAAACACATCGGTTGACGGAGGGAACGAACTAGCGAACACACCGACAGAATGTGGGCTTGAAACCTCAACATCATTGGCTAGGTGGAGGAGGTCGAGAGCGGTGTGGATATTTTTCACCGCCGATAGCAGGACCTCCCAGAGTTCCTGATCGTCGCCGCCTAGAACCTCGTTTCCGACTGCAATTCAACGGATACGGGTCTCGGGGACGAAGGGTTCAGCGTTATTTTTCACCCACCCATGGCTCGATCCTGGCTTGTGCTTATATCTCTTAAGAATTCGTTTCCTAGCCCGATAATGATCTCGATTCCGGATCCTTTGAACGCTTTGAGAACTTCATGATCGGCGTTGTAAATTCTTGTTGTGCGAGAAAAGAGGAGTGGTGATGATATTAGGGCTTTTTGGGGTATTGATCAGTGAGAGAGAAGAACGATGGAAATAAGGTAGAGGATAAAATGGTGGCCTTTCAAACTTTTGGGATTTTCATTTCCCCAAGCCGCGAAAGAAGAAAACGCACGTTTCATTAAATAAAATACAAAGCGACATCTCTACACGACACTCATTTTAACATAGGTGCCATAAGTGTTTTTAGTTTTTTTATTGGACACTAATTTTAGGGAACGCAAAATGCGTGTCCTCTATCCTTCATTTTTTTTAAAAACGGACGTTATTTTTAGGATACACAAAAAATGTGTATCGTAAATCACTATGTGTCATTGTTTGTGTGTCATTAAAGGGTGGTCTTATAGTAGTGCCCTGTACGGGTGGCTATCTCACCTCTGAATATATACAGTCATGCATTACTTGGAGTGTTGATACCTAATATGTTGCTATGTTGTAGTGATCTGTTAGATCAGTATCTTGTTATGTAGGATGTTGTTATACAGTAGTGATCTGTTAGATCGGTATCTTGGTATATAGGATGTTGATATGCTATAGTGCACTATTGGATCTGTATGTTATATGTACTTGCTAGTTATCCTCTAGTGGAGTGCCCTAGGGACTGCCTATAATCAAGTATGATAGCCTGAGAAATCTTGATCTAGGCTTTCTTGCATGTTCCTTGTTTGGTTGTGGCTCTAGAGTAGGATCATCTGTTCGGGTGGCTATCTCACCTCTGGCTACTTATGGTTATGCGTTTCATGGAGATTAGCTAGTTGTGGGATTGTATGCTGTGAGAGTACTAGTAGGCGGTAGTGAGTTATATGATTGATGTTTGCATGTGTTATGTCCCTACTTGATCCTTGATTATTTATATGTCGACATATGGTAGTGGTGGGTTGAGGCGGTCTTGCTTTGTGTTATAGGCCAAGATACCCTATGCGGGCCGGCTGTAAGCCGAAGGCACGGAGGCTCGAGAAGAGCGGTTGGGTTGAGGCGACATGCCAACAAACCCTGGGTATTCCATCCCGATGGCTGATTGGACCCGGTGCATGTTGGCATTCTAATCCAAGGACTGATTGGGCTTGGGCATTCCAACCGGGAGGTTATGGGCCGTTACACATGCTTATATGTTTATCGTATGGGGTATTTTGGGGGAAAATCACTAAGCTTTGTGCTTACCTAGTTGTTTTATTGTTTCAGGTATCATCGATCATCATAGGAAGGAGAAGGTGTGACTGTACACATTCATCGGCAACAATGAAGATTCTCGTGCTTTACTATGACTCTGATTTTTAATAAATGTGTCTGAAATAAACATTTTCTCAATATTGGATTTATAATTGGGAGGATTTACTTAAATAAAAATGAAAATTTTTGGTTGTGAAAAATGGGAGGTTACAAGTTGGTATCAGAGCCCTGGTTTGAGCGAATTAGAGGAATACTTGTGTGAATCCAGCCTCAAACTAGGATTCGAGAGTTTTGTAAAATGTTTTCTTTTTTAAAGAAGAAATTATAAAAAAAGAGTTGGGTTAGGCACATGGTCTCGGTCTCATGTCATGTTCTTGTTTGATTGTTGGCTTGGGATCGGGAATGTGGACCTTGACTTAACTTTGGTTTTACATGAAGATGCAGTGTGTACAATCAGCTGGAGCCCAAACAGGAGAGTGGTTTCCAAAATACCCATACTTTTTATGTTTGCTGATATATGGATTGTTAGAAAAGTATACTAGTGGATAATGTTCTTTAGAAACTGTTGTATAGAAATGCCTGATTTATGTGGTGCCTTATGATATAGGGAGTTGCTTGCCTGATATATATTACTTGATTTGTGATTGTTGAGTGTATGTTGATTATTTTTATATGGTCAGGATTGAATAGCCTTAGAATGATCGACTTAGCCTTACTTCATGTTCCTTGTTTGGTTGTGGACTTGGGGCAGAGTCAATTATTCGACAATCTATCTGATCTCGTATTGTGTACAACAAGCATGCACAAAAGTAACCGGTGGTGCGGGAGTGAGGGTAATCCTAGGAGGAGTGCCTAAGAAGTTAATTATAGCTCGCAGGATAAGTGGGTGTTATCACACCTAGGGGTGGTCTAGTGCAGTAACTTAGGACCGTGGCATGAATTCTGAATCGACTATGGATAGGTGTGGAAGGTAGTATGGGCCTGTATTACTGAAAGCAAAGGATCTATATAAGATTCGGGAGGAATTTCAAGGCTACTAAGGAACTAATATGAGTAGGGCCTGGTGTGTCGATCACTGTATTATGGATGTCTGATCTTTCCTTGATGTATTTTCAGTCTGACGGCTATTAGGGGTTCAGGATTAGGAGCGGGCATCACCGAGAGAGCAGGTCTAAGTGAGGAGGAGGTTTGTGGAATCATTATTGCAGAAGTGGCTGAGGCGATCAGGGAGGCTACTCCAGAACTGTTTGGGATGGTCAAGGCCGCCATGATTGAGTTATTCGATGATCGTTATGCTACACTTTCTGATGTTGATGTTGCTGCATCTACCACGGCTGTTGTTGTTGTTGGGGATCGAGGAGAGAGAGCTTTCCAGTATTAGGACTTCGATAATACGAAGCCCCTATAGTTTGATGGGGTCTCGGACCCGATTGTGGCGATGAGATGGCTGTCTGATGTGGAGGGTTATTTCTTCACGTGTTCTTGTCAGGATGACCAGAAGGTCAAGTGTGCCCTAAACCTTCTCAGGTTGGGAACGAAGGATTGGTGACTGGTGTGTACACTCTTGAGCAGAGCGTTGCGGTGTCTTAGAAGCAGTTCTCGGAGATGTTCCGTGCGAGATATGTTCCCCTGATGGAGAGGGAGAGGTTGGCTCGGGAGTATTTGGATTTGAGGCAGACGATCAAGTCGGTGACAGAGATCACCAAGATGTTCGCTGAGAGGGATTTGTTCAGTCCTGATTTTGCTGCTTCGTAGCAGGCTCAGATGACTGGGTATTTGTGGATGCTCAATATGGATATTTGGTAGTTCGTGTCCATCCAGCGCTAGGGTTCTCTCGCTGATCTTCAGGATGCCGCAAGGAGGCGAGAGATTGAGATAGAGACTCAGGCGAGGGAGCAGTGTCAGGCTTCAGATCTGCCCCAGCCTGTACCAAAGCGGTTCATGTCCATCGACCAGAGTTTGGGAACAGTTAGAGGGAGGCACAAATCTTTTGTATGTCACAGGTGTGACGAGGAGGGCCAATTTGGTAAAGACTGCAGGCAGAGTACGCGGGTTTGTTTCCATTGCGGCCAGAAAGGCCACATCCGAGCTTGTTCTTCTTTTCTCGTTTTCGGTGAGGTGTTGGACCCCACACCCCTAGCTTGGCAGTTACCCAACGGTCGACTTGGAACGACCGGAGTCCCGAGGACCGAAGGTTGAGTTGGCAATGCTCCTATTTAGCAGTTGTGGTGGTATTGGCTGCCATCTGTAATTTTTGTTTGTGTTTCAAGTTCAGTTGTAATATGGGATGCTCAGTTGAATGGAATTATTTGATTTAGCTTTGTTTAAGTTGATTTCTTGTGATGAATGGATTCATCATTTTGCCCTTGAATGTAGGAGCATTGAAATTTATGAATGTAGTGAGGATTTAGATCCTCTTATGTATCAGGACATTAGTGGTTAGGATCAAGTGGTGGAGTTCAAGTTACTCTATGTATCGAAGGATTGTGACGTTGTCAGACTCTAGCATATCCCAAGTGGGGGAGAGTGGTACCTCGTAACAAGAAATCCTTGTGCCAGGGTTCGGTTCCTAAGTTGAATCTCTCTAGGACCAAGACTTCCGCACAGCTTCTGAATCTTTCGGTTTCGTGTCAAGATCATTGTCAGTTGTTGGATTCCCTTCAAGTCGTATTAGTTTTAGTTGTGGCAGCATATGTAAGGCGTGTTTGTGCTTTAGACTCTAGGGTGATAGGAGCCCATGTTAAGGGTTGTGATGAGGGCTTCCTTGTTTGTTCTTGTCTGATTGGGGCTTGGAGGTCAGAGTCACAGCCCGAAGACCTGGTAGGATCAGTTAAGTCTTGTTGAGCCCGAGTGTTGTTGATTGGTTATTGGATCAGGGTTAGGCATGAGTGTTGATGTTGGTTATTGGATCGGGGGTAGGTCTGAGTGTTGCTGTTAGTTAATGGATCGGGGGTAAACCCGATTACTGTTGTCGATTAGTGGATCAAGGGTGAACCTGAGTATTGTCAGTAGATAATTGAGTAGGGATGTTAGAGCCGAGTAGGAGCTCGATCCAGTCTTGTATGGGATTTTTGGGTTCCTTTATGTTGGTGCATTTCATGTAGGGTTAGTATAGCGCCAGTTGGCCGAGTAGATTTAGGACCGATCAAATATGTAGATGTCGGTCAGCATGATTGATAGGAAGTATGGGTTAGCCTTGCTTGTCGGGTTTTGTTAGGATTCCTCTCTGATGCGTCAGTATGTGTAAGTGGCAACTATGATGTAGGATGAATTTCTTATTTCGGATGTTGTCGAGCGATGCAGGGCTGGGAGACCTTAGTCTTAATGCCTTAAGAGCTTACGTCCAAATTTCAGATATGGGCTTGCTAAGACCTCTAAGGCCATAAAGTTTCAAACTTTATGCCTTTGCATGGCTACAAAGAGCCCAACACCAAAAACCTAACTTGTTCAATCCATTCTAACTCCATAACTCTTGCATGGAACAAACCAAGGTCCAAGCTTGCATTTTTATGACTTAAGATGCCATGAAATGCCTAAAAGGACACCTTAAAGGCTTTGGAGTACCTTCTACTCACCAAGCTCTTGTATTTGGGACAAAAAGATGAAAATCAAGACTTAACTAAGATCTTGTGAAACATAAACCAATTTTGGAGCTTCATACCTCCAAATGGTGCACAATGAAGAGGAGATGTTGTATCCAAAGTCTTGAGAGCAAAGCTTACTTCTTAAGGGTCCTTCTGGAAAAATAGATGATACAACGAAACATCGGCTTGCACATGATCCCACATCGGCTTGGAAGGAGAACAAAACATTTCCTTATAAGGGGTGTGGATACCTTCCTTGTCACAACGCGTTTTGAAGCTGTGAGGGCAACATATCCCAAAAGAATTCTGCAGTTAAGCGTGCCCGGGCCAGAGCAATCCACGGATGGGTGATCCCCTGTGAAGTTTTCGTGCCGGGAGCCCAAAGCGGACAATATTATGATACATGCCAGAGGGGGATGTTACAAAATGTATTAGAGCCAGGGCACGGGTCGTTGTGTTCGATGGGGACGCCGAATCCTATAATGGGGGGTGAAGGTGGGTTGCACCTGATCCCACATTGGCTTGGAAGGAGAACGAAACATTTCCTTATAAGGGGTGTGGATACCTTCCTTGTCACAACGTGTTTTAAAGCCGTAAGGGCAGCAGATCCCATAAGAACTTCACAGTTAGGCGTGCCCGAGCGAGAGCAATCCATGGATGGGTGACCCCTTGGGAAGTTTTCGTGTCGGGATATATACTTCTAAGGCTTAAGAGCACAAGTGAAGACTAGCATCTATGGTGGTTTACTCTTGCTTGATGGTTACTTCTAGAGAAGCTCTCTTTTGAGTAGTTTCCCATCTTCATCAACTTCCTAATTGCCAAAAGGAACCAGAGACTTCAAAGGTTGTAACTCTTTCATTTTCTATGGTTGTTGTTTTATTTCCAAACTTTGCAAGTAGACTATTTGGTGGTTATAAAAACTAGTTTTATGTTGTTCAAAATTAAAGTCTTCTGTTGCTATCTTTGTGTTTTTGAAAATTTTTTGAATAAAATCCTAATACCCAGCACATATATCACACACAAACAGTGACATACAACATAACATAGCTAGTTTAGACCAACTGATACGTTCTAAGGCATGCGAATTCTCAGCTATTTACTAGATTTGCAACAAAGATTGACTCACCTTAACCTTAACAAATGCCTTTGACCGCTTCAAGTATTGTACTCATTTGAAGTTTTCAAGATTTTCCCTAATAGTACACAAATAAAAACCAATTATCAAGTAAGTACTAATTGCACAACCTTGACTACATTTCATGTTACTTAGTTGAGTTTAAATATTTTTCCAGCCCAATCCATGTTCAGTGTTTTGAGCATAAAATAGAATCTACAAATCTAAATGGGATGATATCGTACTTTCTGGAAACTAGACGCAATTTACCACAACTTTGTTACTGTAATTATTTTTTTCAATTCGATCCAGATTAGCCTCTGCATCCCTTGCAAGACAAGTCAGCAATTATGTCCAGATTTCTAACTTTTGCCAAAATCACCATATTTGTGCATAAACTCAACCAATACACATCATACCAATTCCATGACTTCCATATATAAATGAGGTTGAAAATAGATTACTAAACTCTATAAATATTGAGTAATTTTAGGAGAGCTTGAATGAGGAGGATCCAACACCAATTTCACTATAAAAGCTTCAAAAATACACTTCTTCACTTGAATCAACTACAAACTCCAAAGACTCCCATAAATACTCTTTAACTTGAGTTATTGGCTGGAAATAGGGTTACAAACCCATATTTTAGGGTTAGCCTCTTTAAATAGTCCATAAGGTTCATATTTGGCCCTCAAAGTATCATAAAATGATTCATTAACCCATTTACATGATAAGAATCATTTTATTACACTTTGGCCCCATAAATTAACTTTAAACCAAGGAAAATGTTAGTTTAATAAATAAACTTCGACAAAATACTATTCTCGTTAATAGTAGGGGAAATTTGGGTCGTTACACTTCCCACCACTGTAATTCTAGTTTTTAGGGCAAATAAATTGATCGGCTATGTTAACCTATGTTACTTACCCATCCACCATAAACATAACCTATGTTAACTTCTGTTGGCATGCACATGTAAAAGATTCCCAACCAAGGTGTTCTCTGTAATATATATATATATATATATATATATATATATATATATATATATATATATATATATATATATATATATGTTATTTGAATACATGGGATTTCCATCATATGTATAAATAATAGGTGATAAGCCTGGTCCATAACCTTAAATTTAAACTCTTCTAAACCTTGTCCAGAATGGCTTGACAACCTCGTCACTGAAATTTCTTAAACTTTGGGAAGGTTACCCTGCTAAGATTCTCAAGTTACTACGGCTTATAACTAAATTATATATAAAGGTACTAAATAACTGAAAGTAATTTCTATATGGCATACCTTGTACACAGGCCTAAACTGACTTTGACAACTCCATGAATGAATTCTGTCTTTTGCAAATTATTGAACCAAGAGTGTTGAGAGAAGGGAGTGTTGAACGGTTATAGGTAGTAACTGAGCCTGCATAGAGATGTGTTGACTTAGCTAGAGAAAATATACCTACTATGAGAGAGGTGACAATGGAGCTAGAGATCCTTATGTTTAACAACGAATGACTGAAGAATGTGGAAGGTTGATGTTGATGGGTTTTGAGCATTCTAACACTCCTAAGGTGTACATGCAACCCTAGATACCTTGGATTTATATTTTCTCTATTATACATGCAAACTTTCAATTTTCAATGCATCATCCTAACTAGCATACTATGAGGTATATACACTACAAAAAACTAGTTAGATGACTTACCTTTGTTGTAGCTTGTTAACTTGGAGCTTTAAGAGCCTAGCACCAATAATGTGAATGCCTCAAATGGAACCACAAATCACCACCAACAATTAGCGGACTTGAGAGAATGTTTCTTGCACACAAAATCGGATATGCTCTTCCAAAGACTCACTAGTGCCAATTTCATGAGCTAGAGGGTTTCTTATATCGTGTTTCATGATTAGGGTTACACCATACAAACCCTAATGTGCATGACTTTCCACATTCCTTAGGCTCCATGGGTTTTAACCTCCATGGAGTATCCATGGGTCACCACATAGGTTTAGCCCAACATAAAGAACTATGGATCATAAGCCCACTTTATAAGAATGAATGATTTACACAATCAATCCCCATATATATAATTAGTCTCTTTTGATCACAAAATTAAATCCAAATTAATTCTTGATCAATACTAATTAAATAATATGATTTCATATTAATATATTAGAACTTATAATATATTAATAAATCATAAATAACCTCTTCTCAAAAGTCCATCCTTACAAATTGTTCTGGTGAAATGCAACCCAAATGGACCATGCTACTCTCGGGTCAAGTACATACCAAATATAGTTATGGACTTAGACACCTTATCCAACAAATGTAACATCCATAAAGTTTCAGTAAAATTTAAAACTTTTTCAAACATCCAAAAGCCATTAGTTATTACAAAATGTTTTTAAAATAGTTTCATATCAGAGTATCCCAGAAACCATAAGTCCAAAACGCGAGGGTGTGTACGGTCAAGCCTTCGCCTTGCTAAAACATCTGAAGCACCTGAAACAATAAACTGAAATCGTAAGCATAAAGCTTAGTGAGTTCCCCCAAAGTACCAACACACAAATAGATAACATATACCAACGAACAGCATACTATGGGTCTAATCAACCATCATGTTGGAATACCCCAGGCCCTCAACCATCAGGTTGGAATGTCAACAAACTATGGGTCCAATCATCCATCGGGATGGAATACCCTAGGCCCTCAACCATCGGGTTGGAATGCCCACATACTATGAGTCCAATCATCCTCGGGATAGAATACTCTCATCTTACAACCATAGGGTTGGAATGCCCACATACTATGAGTCCAATCATCCTCGGGATGGAATACTCTCGGCCCACAACCATCGGGTTGGAATGCCCACATACTATGAGTCCAATCATCTTCGGGATGGAATACTCTCGGCCCACAACCATCGGGTTGGAATGCCTCGGTCTGTTGGCTTACGCACAAAGCAGTAAAGCCTCAACCACCAATCACACATATGCATATATACCAGATAATCACATAACAGTCTACAAACAGTCAAACCGATGTACATATCACTAAGCATAGCAACATCCTATCTACCAGGATACCCATCTAACAGATCATAACAACATAGAAACATCCTATAACCAGGATACCGACCTAACTGGTCACTAACATAGCATTATGCAATAACCAGGATAACAATCCAAAAAGGGTCGGCATTGGTGCCTTTGACCATGTCAGTATAGTGAGGAAAACTCACCTCGGATGCTGAAGCTCACTGCACGAAGTCCTTAGCTGCAGCCCTGCCGACTCCCCGAGCTATCAATACCAAAATGTCACCCAATTAGCAATTAGTTTCCAAACCATGTTCCATAACCCTTACGTGGGGGTAAATTGACCATTTTACCCCTGGTCCAACAAGACTCATAACTAAGGCCCAAAACTATCAAATCCATAAAAACCCATCAATGACCCAATTTTCCAAATTGAGCCTAAACCCTTACATAGGCCTTCCCCTAAAGCCCATTTATTTTTCTGAACCAATGATTTTCCGATGGCCCAAAGGTCCAAGCCCATTGGGCCCAATCAAGGCCTAACTATATTGGGCCCATTAAGGACCAATTCATCATCCAAGGCCCATTAGGGCAAGCCCAGCAAGGCAAGCCCAACCAGAAGTCCATTACTCTAAAATTCTTAGTCCATTATGAGCCCAAACCAAAGGATAAGTCCAATACCAAGCTAGCCAACAATCAAAGAGTCCAAAACTTGCACAGGTGATGCTCACGTCGTGAGCACCTTAGGCTCACGTCGTGAGGTCATGATTTCTACCCAGAAACTTCCTCGGATATGCTCTCACGTCGTGAGGTCTTATCCCTCACGTCGTGAGTCCAGATCTGACCAAAAATAAGCATTAAGCTCCTAATCCATTAAGCCTTGACATGGGACAGTCTAAAGGGTCTTCCTTGACCCAAAGGACCATTAAAATCGAAGCTTTTTGGACATGCATATCCAATACATGTCCCAACATCAACTAGGGCACAAAATGAAGGAAAAAGGTCCAAGACTCAAATTTGGAGTCCAAAACCATGATCAAAATTCAGATCTAGAACTTATATGACTTAAGATACCATCATAATCCATAAAGCTACCAACTTTATGGATTCCATGCATGCTAACAAACATTACAAGCCATAAAATGCATGGAAACTTAGATCTAGCAAGCAAGGAAAAGAAAGGCATGAGCTTGATGACTTACAAAGGTCCAAAAGCTCCAGGACTAGCTGATGAAGCAACCAAGAAGCTAACAAATGCACCACCAATGATCTTCTTCTTCCTCAAAGGGCTTCAAAGCTTCAAAATCTCATGAATAACACCAAGAATGACCAAGGACTTCAATAGGGGCTGAGATTAAGGTTTCTAGAGGTCTTGGGAGTAAAAGAGGCTGAGGAGAAGCAACCCTAATCATCTTATAACTTTAAATACCTGAAAATTAGGGTTTTGGTGCATCAGGTGCTCCTCACTTCGTGAGCACTTCATGCTCACGTCGTGAGCCTTAAATGAGCTTGGTCAACAAGTCAATGATCACTCACCCGAACTACTCCAACTTCAAACGGTCATAACTTCTTCATTTCAACTCCGTTTTTGACGTTCTTTATATCCACGTAAAGGTGGTGAGAAGCTCTACACATCTATCAACTTAACCTCACCTCAAAACCTTCCAAACGAAAATCCAAAATTCATAAAGAGCTCAAACTGCCACTTTACCGATATACCCCTTGGCTCCAAGACACGACCCAAACTCCCGGATCACCTCAAATATATTATGTGTACCTAAATGGGTCTAGGTCTCTCTCTTTTCCAAAAGCCCTAAGTCTTATGATAACCTATCTTCAGGCCACAGTCCCGAATTAGGAAAGCGATTCAGAACAGGGCGTTACAGTTAATTCCAGAAATTGAGAAATTTGATCCTACCTCTTTCATCGCATATAGAACAAATGTATAGGGATCTTCCATGCTTATTCTTTGGTGAAAACTCTTCTGCACCAAGTTATCCTTTCCAACTTTTGGGCTGCACCTCTCTGCAGTGCTTGTTTTCTGTCTTATCATATGATACAATAATGTTTGGAATGAAAAGATATAATCAGAATTGTACAAAACTTTGAAGGAAAAAAGTGTTTATATATCTGCAGTATCTATAATAATTTAGTTAGTCTATTGACCAAATTTTTGTAATAAATATAGGTAAGGGCCACACAATGATCGATAAAAAAAATTTAAAATGTATTTGATAAAATGAAAGAATATATATATATATATATATATATATATATATATATATATATATATATATATATATATATATTGGATTAGGTGTCTAAGTTCATAACTATTTCTGGTATGTACTGACCCGGTTGGCATGGTCCATTTGGGTTGCATGGCATCATGACACTTGGATAGACAAAATGAGAAAAGGACACTTATGGTTTATTAATATATTATAAGTTCTAATATATTAATAATATATTTAATTAGTATTGATCAAGAATTAATTTGGAATTAATTTTGTGATCAAAATTGAGACTAATTAAATATATGGCGTTGATTGTGTAAATCATCCATTCTTATATAGTGGGCTAATGATCCATGGTTTATTGAATTGGGCTAAAACCCATATGGTGCTCCATGGATGGTCCATGGAGGTTAAAACCCATGGATCATGGAGGAAATGAAAAGCCATGTCAATTAGGGTTTAAATGGTGTAACCCTACTTGTGACACAACTATAAAAGGACCCCATGGGCTATCAAAATTAGCACTAATTGAAGAACAAGAGGGCTAGCCGATTTTGAGTGATAATGTACTTCTCTCAAAGTTACTACAAGAGTTGTGTTGTTGTGTGAAACACTTTAGGCATCACATTTGGGGTGCTAGGCTCACAAAGTTCTCAAGGAATCCAAGCAACAAGAAAGGTGTAACACACCGAAATTTCTTCCGTTATTTCTAACCAATCTCCGTTAATAGAATTTGTATTTTATTGATTTTCCCGTCAACTTCTTGGGTTAGAAAATCAACGAGTGTTATAGCTAAAATTCTATAAGAGTCGGAAACCAAAAATCGCGCGAAAAACCTGCATTTTTCTCGAAAAATGACGTGTGTGCGGCCGGAACGAGTTTACGGTCGTAAACTCGTGTACGGTCGTAAACCCGTTTGCGGTCGGTGCCAGGTGGACCCCACCACCGACCATACCCTCCAGCCTATAAATACAGGACCCCCACCTTCATTTGAACCTTCTTGGCCGAAAACACTCTCTTTCTCTCTCTAACTCTCTTGACCGTAAACACCTAAAACCCCTCCTTTCTTCCGAAAAACACCAAAAATCGTCATTTGGGGCCGTTTGGGAGCGTATGGAACACGTTTTCGTCGAAATCAGGCACCCTTGTTCTTGAGTTTACGGCCGTAAACTCTTCAAATCTTCAATGGTCGTAAACCCTTTAAAGGATAGTTCACGGCCATAAACCCTGTTCACGGCCGCAAACCAAGTTCACGGCCGTAAACCTCCATTCACGGCTGTAAAAAGCCCTTAAGTGGTGAAAAACCTATTCCCTCGATTCAACCAAGTCCCGGTAACATTCCTTAACCGAAAACGAGTGTTTTTCTAACACTTTATCTAACAAAATCGCTAATTTAGATACATATATGTATTTATTGATATTAGGATTCCGTTAAGTGCCACGTACATCGACTCGAGGATCTTCCAGTTTAATCCTTTGCATCCAACAAACAGTGAGTTCATACCCCTATGCTTTTAAGGTTTTTAAATGTTTTCAGGGGAGGAATACAAGCCAAACACAAAGGATTTTGTGAATTAAAACAGAAATGGTTTCAACAAGTTAAAACTTATGCAATTAATACAACCCAACGCGTTTCATAAAACAAATAGACATTTATTCCCTTTTGTATTATGCGGAGCATAAGGGACGTTTTTCTAAACATAATTGCATAGTTTTCAGAATAGTACATGAACATAGCTTTCCAGTCAAACTATATTAGGTATAGTTTGGGGAACTCTTTACCAGTTTTACTGATACAAACTATTTACATGGTTAAACGTATAAACTATGACAGATTTAGTTTATAACATACATTACTGCAAGAGTACAACACCTAATAATTATTTAAGTATAATTATTTTTACTCTACAAAACATACATCGGTTTTACATACGAAAGAACAGTACGCTTACATATTATTACTCGTAAAGTCGTTAACCTAATTGGGAGACACATCCTTGAGCGCTTACAACATTAACTAAGTGGGAGACAACATTAACTAAGTGGGAGACACGTCCTTGGGCGCTTACAACATTAACTAAGTGGAGGACTACCCTTATGGACCAGAATTTCCTGGAGGGAAAGTGTGGCTTTTGTGTATAGATCTATACGGGACTGACTATCCCGCACCTGGCTGCTAGCTATAGTCGGAACGGCAGGTCTACGGGTGAAAAATGTCATAAAGGATATCGGCGTCTGTTTCACGTCGTATCAAGTTTAAGTATGGTCATAAAACTCGCCAATCGTACGACTCTTTTACGTAATAATATACCTCTCATAAACAATTGCTTTACTAACATAAGTGTGATACTTATGCCTTACGATTTTGGAACCATTAAAGCAACAAACGCACGCATACCAGGGAAAATAAGGGATTTTCCCAGACAAACAGAACATACTTTACATATTGGTGGTAGCCAGGGTTTTCAAACGGAATACTTTACATACTGGTGATAGTCAGGGTTCTCAAACAGAATACATTTTACATACTGGTGGTAACCAGGGTTTCGATACAAACGATGTTTTACATATAATGAAAATAAATCATTTATACAAATTCAGTAACTAGTTTTCATTACAAAAACATGCTTATGAACTTACCAGCTTTATGCTGATACGTTTTCAAAACCACTTGTATTCTCAGGACAACAATAGACAGGTACCCATGTTAGCTTTTGGAGAAGATGAAGTATTTTGGAGTCTCGTCTTTTACTTTTGTCTCTTTTTGGTGTATATAAACTATGTTTTCAAACAGATGTAAATGTTCATATTATAATGTAATGGTTATGTTTACTTTGATTACTATGATGCAATTGTTGTGATAGTATGTATGACGTCATCCACCCCCGGACGTTTCCGCCGTTTGTCTTACGGTTCGGGGGTGTGGCAGATTGGTATCAAAGCTATTGTTTATAGTGAACTAAGTATACCGAACCTTACATGGTATACAACTATAAACACTAAGGGGCCGAAGCGCTCTGAACTAAAAGTATACTTAAAAATATAAGTATTTTACAAGAAGTATACAAGTATACATACGTACCAGAAACAATATCATGAGTAGAACAAAACAAAAGTATTTGGATGTTGGAAACTGCGGTTAAACTTGGACAGTTATGTAATCATGTCTAGGGTCAATATAGCCTGATCAACTATATTTATTCGATACATGACCAACATGTGTCTGGGAGTGACTGTGGTGTTGCAGCAGGCCTAAAACTTACCAAAGTATTCATACCACGAGACATCAATAGAACAAAACATGCAACTTAAAATACTATAGGAGTATTTTTACTAGAGTCAAATACATTGCAGAGATTCACTTCCAAGTGTTGCTACTCGTTCCTTTTAGCGATAATTTACTTGCATTAGTAGCTTTTCCTTGTTTATCGCTTAGTAGAACACTCTGTCTATCAGGCTGAGATATATCTTGCTTCATATCTCTTGATATAATCCCGGAGGACTTATCATCCTCTTCTTCCTGATTATTTTTAGAACAATATGCCTCCAAAGAAAAGACCCAGCACAAAGAGCAACAATTTCTCATCAGATCCGACACCACCACCTCCTAATTTCGATCCTGCCATGTTCCAGGCAGCTGTTACTGCCGTTGTGGCTGTAGCGATGTCACAGATAAATCATGGTGGCTCTAGTGGGTCGGGAAGTGGTGCCCAACCCCTCAATCTTGATGGAAGCCAAGGACACCAGAAGGAGTGCTCCTATAAAGACTTCATGAACGCAAAACCCACATCTTTCGACGGCAATGGAGGTGTTATTGCTCTGACTCGATGGTTCGAGAAGATCGAATCCATCTTCGAAATTTGTTCCCAACAAAGTGAAATTCGCCGCTTGCACTTTCACCAACAGAGCATTGACCTGGTGGAATGGTTGAGTTAAATCCCTAACCCTACCAGTGGCAAATGCCATGGGTTGGGAAAGTCTAAAGGAAATCATGCTTGCTGAATACTGCCCAAGGGGCGAGATGCAGAAACTGGAGCACGAATTATGGAACTTGAAGATGAAGGGTTCCGACATTGCCTCCTACACGGCTATATTCTGTGATCTAGCTCTCCTCTGTCCGGGAATGGTCACCCTGGAAAGCAAGAAAATAGAAAGATACATTTGGGGATTGATGCCCCTAACGCAAGGAAATGTCTTGGCCGCTAGGCCAACCACTTTTGACAGCGCCAAATGCCTGGCGCAGACTCTCATAGATCACGGAGTTGATATTGATAAAGTGACAGCCGCTCCCGAACCAGCAAAGGTGAGTGGTGGGAAAAGAAAGTTCTGGAAGCAGTGAAAGGGCCAGCCTTCGCAGGAGCCCTCACCAAACGGTGGCAGTTCACGCTGCTACTACTCCTCCCGCTGCTCCTGCCACTCAAGCACCTACCAATAGATATGCTGGTACCCTTCCTCGGCGCGACAAGTGTAACTACCATCATAACCCCGGCCCATGCTGGGAAATGCTCTGCAACAACTGTGGCAAGAAGGGCCACACAGCTCGAGGTTGTAAGACACAAGTCCAACCAACTAACCAGGCCCCTGGAGCAGGCATTGGTCAAGCCTGTTATGGGTATGGAGAAATCGGGCACTATAAGAGAAATTGCCCCAAGGCAACAACAGCTGGCAACATTGGGAGGGTTCTAGCAATGGGTCAGGAGGAAGCAGTTGTAGATCCCACCATTGTTTCGGGTACGTTCCTCCTCGACAACTCTTATGCATGTATTCTTTTCGATTCTGGTGCGGAGAGAAGTTTTGTTAGTCATGCATTCAAGCATCTTCTCAAACATAAACCCCAACCTTTAACCGAAACATTTACTATCGAGATGGCTAACGGAAAGAAAGAGAGCACTAACGACATATTCATCGACTGTACTCTTACCTTAAACGACCATTCCTTTCCCATCGACCTTATGACTGTTTCCATAAAGAGTTTCGATGTGATCATCGGCATGGATTGGTTGAGCCCCAATCATGCTGATATCCTTTGCTATGAAAAAAGTGATTCATCTCAATCTTCCCTCTTGTGAAACCCTCATGATATATGGTGATAAACTTAGCTCGAACCTCCGTATCATTTCGTGCATCAAAGCCTAAAAATTTCTGCGAAAGGAGTGTCATGCATTCCTAGCCCATGTGGTTAACGAGAAACATGAAGTTAAGGACCTCGAGAGCATCCCCAAAGTCTGTAATTTTCTTCATGTCTTTCCTGAAGAGCTTCCGGGAATTCCTCCCGAACGCCAAGTCGAGTTCCGAATCGACCTAATTCCCGGAGCTACCCCCGTAGCTAAATCCTCATACCGCCTAGCGGCAATAGAAATGCAAGAGTTATCCAGCCTACTCAATGAACTCCTCAACAAAGGATTCATCAGACCGAGTTCCTCACCCTGGGGAGCCCCAATTTTATTTGTGAAAAAGAAGGATGGATCTTTTCGGATGTGCATTGATTATCGCGAACTGAACAAGCTCACCGTCAAAAATCGTTATCCCCTTCCCCGAATCGACGACCTTTTCGACCAACTTCAAGGAGCCAGCTACTTCTCAAAAATAGACCTTAGATCAGGGTACCATCAGCTGCGAGTTCACGAGAGTGATGTTCCTAAGACAACATTTTGGACTCGATATGGTCACTACGAGTTTGTAGTAATGCCCTTCTGTCTAACCAACACACCGGCGGTATTCATGGACCTGATGAATCGGGTGTGTCCTTCTTTTCTGGATAAGTTCGTGATCGTGTTCATTGACGATATACTTGTCTATTCTAGAAGTGAGGAAGATCACCGACAGCACTTGAGATTAGTGCTGGAAACTCTAAGAACGGAGAAACTGTTCGCGAAATTCTCTAAGTGCGAATTCTGGATTCGAAAAGTAACTTTATTAGGTCACGTGCTAAGCGAGGAATTCATACACGTGGACCCTTCCAAGATCCAGGCGATTGAGAACTGGTCAGCACCGATGCCCACGGAAATCCGTCAATTCTTGGGCCTCGCTGACTATTATCGCGGGTTTATCCAAAATTTCTCCAGGATTGCCAAACCCCTAACCACTTTGACTCAGAAAGGTGTACCCTTTTGTTGGAGTGAAAAGCAAGACACTGCGTTCAACATTGAAGCAGGCCCTATTCAGTGCACCTATCCTGTCTCTGCCC
This sequence comes from Lactuca virosa, assembly GCF_052849685.1. Classification (NCBI taxonomy): domain Eukaryota; kingdom Viridiplantae; phylum Streptophyta; class Magnoliopsida; order Asterales; family Asteraceae; genus Lactuca; species Lactuca virosa. The sequence goes on from NC_136426.1 coordinate 149,031,293, forward strand.
GAAGCGACGGAGGATTTTGTCGTCTACTGTGATGCATCCAATCAGGGCTTGGGCTGTGTGCTCATGCAACGGGGAAAGGTTATCGCCTATGTCTCAAGACAGCTGAAAGCACACGAAGTCAACTACACAACTCACGATTTAGAGTTGGGAGCAGTGGTCTTCGCATTAAAGATATGGAGACATTATCTCTATGTAACCAAGTGCACTGCCTTCACTGACCATAAAAGCCTGCAGCACATCTTCGACCAGAAGGAGTTGAACATGAGACAACAGCGATGAGTAGAGCTACTCAGCGATTACGAGTGTGAAATACGCTACAATCCCGGCAAGGCCAATGTGGTGGCAGATGCCCTTAGCCAGAAGGAATGCTCAGGTCGCAATGTGAAAGCACTAACCATGACCATCCATTCCCACTTATCCGCGCAAATCAGAGAGGCTCAGCTGGAAGCCTTGAAACCAGAGAGCATGTCGGGTGAAGCCTTGAGAGGAATGGAAAAGAACTTAGAGATCAAGGGAGACGGAGTCTATTATTTCATGGACTGGATCTGGACCCCAAAGTTCGGGGGATACAGGGAGGTTGTCATGAACAAAGCTCACAAAACTAGGTACTCAGTTCACCCAGGTTCGGATAAGATGTACCTAGATCTCAAGAAGTTGTATTGGTGGCCAAACATGAAAGCAGAGATTGCTACCTTCGTGGGCAAGTGATTGACTTGTGCCAAGGTGAAGGTTGAATATCAGAAGCCCTCGGGACTACTCCAGCAGTCGGAGATACCCGAATGGAAGTGGAAGAGAATTACTATGGATTTCATCACTAAATTACCCAAATCTCCGAGTGGGTACGACACCATATGGGTAATTATTGATCGATTAACCAAATCCGCCCACTTCCTGCCAATCAAAGAAACTTTCAAGATGGAAAAGCTGGTACAAATCTACATCCAAGAAATAGTTCGACTGCACGGTGTGCCCGTGTCCATTATCTCCGATCGAGATAGCAGATTCACCTCGAGATTTTGGCAGTCCCTGCAGAAAGCTCTTGGAACTAAGTTGGATATGAGCACAGTTTACCATCCTCAAACAGACGGGCAGAGTGAGAGGACCATTCAGACATTAGAAGACATGTTGAGCGCATGTGTCATAGATTTTGGTAAGTCATGGGACACCCATTTGCCCTTGGTTGAGTTCTCCTACAACAACAGTTATCACACCAGCATCAAGGCTGCGCCTTTTGAAGCCCTTTATGGCCGCAAGTGCAGATCCCCTCTGTGCTGGGCTGAGGTCGGTGACACGCAGCTAGCCAAGGGGCAAGTCCCTGACATCACTCTCACAGGCCCAGAGATTATCCGTGAAACCACTGAAAAGATCGTACAAATCCGAGAACGACTGAAAGCCTCACGAGACAGGAAAAAGAGTTACGCCGATAAACGACGAAAACCTTTGGAGTTCCAGGTTGGAGACCATGTTCTGCTGAAGGTCTCGCCCTGGAAAAGCATGATACGCTTTGGAAAGCGTGGAAAGCTGAACCCGAGATACATAGGACCATTCGAGATCCTCACTAGGATCGGTCCTGTAGTGTACAAACTTCGTCTACCTCAAGAGCTTAGCAACATTCATCCCGTCTTCCATGTCTCGAATCTTAAAAAGTGTTTATCCGACGAGACCCTTATGATCCCTCTTGATGGGATCGAAATCAACGAGAACCTCAATGGCGTGGAAGAACCAGTCGAAATCATGGATAGAGAGATCAAACAAACGAAACAAAGTCGCATCTCGATAGTGAAGGTTCGCTGGAATGCCAAGTGGGGACTTGAATTCACTTGGGAGCGCGAAGATCAGATGAAACAGAAATATCTGCATGTCTTTCCAAATCCATGATTTGTATTCTATGTTAGAATTTCGGGACGAAATTCCCTCTAACGGGGGGATGATGTGACAACCCGAAATTTCTTCCGTTATTTCTAACCAATCTTTGTTAATAAAATTTGTATTTTATTGATTTTCCCGTCAACTTCTTGGGTTAGAAAATCAACTAGTGTTATAGCTAAAATTCTATAAGATTCGGAAACCAAAAATCGCGCGAAAAACCTGCATTTTTCTCGAAAAATGACGTGTGTGCGGCCAGAACGAGTTTACGGCCGTAAACTCGTGTACGGCCGTAAACCCGTTTGCGGTCGGTGCCAGGTGGACCCCACCACCGACCATACCCTCCAGCCTATAAATACAGGACCCCCACCTTCATTTGAACCTTCTTGGCCGAAAACACTCTATTTCTCTCTCTAACTCTCTGGACCGTAAACACCTAAAACCCCTCCTTTCTTTCGAAAAACACCAAAAATCGTCATTTGGGGCCGTTTGGGAGCGTCTGGAACACGTTTTCGTCGAAATCAAGCACCCTTGTTCTTGAGTTTACGATCGTAAACTCTTCAAATCTTCAAAGGCCGTAAACCCTTCAAAGGACAGTTCACGGTCGTAAACCCTGTTCACGGCCGCAAACCAAGTTCACGGCTGTAAACCCTGTTCACGGCCGCAAACCAAGTTCACGGCCGTAAACCCCCATTCACGGCTGTAAACAGCCCTTAAGTGGTGAAAAGCTTGTTCCCTCGATTCAACCAAGTCCTGATAACATTCCTTAACCGAAAACGAGTGTTTTTCTAACACTTTATCTAACGAAATCGCTAATTTAGATACATATATGTATTTATTGATATTAGGATTCCGTTAAGTGCCACGTACATCGACTCGAGGATCTTCCAGTTCAATCCTTTGCATCCAACAAACAGTGAGTTCATACCCCTATGCTTTTAAGGTTTTTAAATGTTTTCAGGGGGGAATACAAGCCAAATACAAACGATTTTGTGAATTAAAATAGAAATGTTTTCAACAAGTTAAAACTTATGCAATTAATACAACCCAACGCGTTTCATAAAACAAATAGACATTTATTCCCTTTTGTATTATGCGGAGCATAAGGGACGTTTTTCTAAACATAATTGCATAGTTTTCAGAACAGTACATGAACATAGCTTTCCAGTCAAACTATATTAGGTATAGTTTGGGGAACTCTTTACCAGTTTTACTGATACAAACTATTTACATGGTTAAACGTATAAACTATGACAGATTTAGTTTATAACATACATTACTACAAGAGTACAACACCTAATAATTATTTAAGTATAATTATTTTTACTCTACAAAACATACATCGGTTTTACATACGAAAGAACAGTACGCTTACATATTATTACTCGTAAAGTCGTTAACCTAATTGGGAGACACGTCCTTGGGCGCTTACAACATTAACTAAGTGGAGGACTACCCTTATGGACCAGAATTTCCTGGAGGGAAAGTGTGGCTTTTGTGTATAGATCTATACGGGACTGACTATCCCGCACCTGGCTGCTAGCTATAGTCGGACTGGCAGGTCTACGGGTGACAAATGTCATAAAGGATATCGGCGTCCGTTTCATGTCGTATCAAGTTTAAGTATGGTCATAAAACTCGCCAATCGTACGACTCTTTTACGTAATAATATACCTCTCATAAACAATTGCTTTACTAACATAAGTGTGATACTTATGCCTTACGATTTCGGAACCATTAAATCAACAAACACACGTATACCAGGGAAAATAAGGGATTTTCCCAGACAAACAGAACATAAAGTACATATTGGTGGTAGCCAGGGTTTTCAAACGGAATACTTTACATACTGGTGATAGCCAGGGTTCTCAAACAGAATACATTTTACATACTGGTGATAACCAGGGTTTCGATACAAATGATGTTTTACATATAATGAAAATAAATCATTTATACAAATTCAGTGACTAGTTTTCATTACAAAAACATGCTTATGAACTCACCAACTTTATGTTGATGCGTTTTCAAAACCGCTTGTATTCTCAGAACAACAATAGACAGGTACCCATGTTAGCTTTTGGAGAAGACGGAGCATTTTGGAGTCTCGTCTTTTACTTTTGTCTCTTTTTGGTGTATATAAACTATGTTTTCAAACAGATGTAAATGTTCATATTATAATGTAATGGTTGTGTTTACTTTGATTACTATGATGCAATTGTTGTGATACTACGTATGACGTCATCCACCCCCGGACGTTTCCGCCGTTTGTCTTATGGTTCGGGGGTGTGACAAAATGTATGTTCTTCTACTAGCTTTTATGTTTCAAGTTCCCCATTCCATGCTAGTTAGGTTAAGAACCTTGGAAAAATCAAATTTGCATGTATCTTAGTAAAACATAGATCCAAGGTTTCTAGTGTTGCATGTACACCTTAGGAGTGTTAGAATGCTCAAAACCCTTCAATATATATATATATATATATATATATATATATATATATATATATATATAAAATATAAATTTGTAAAAAGTCACGACTTAATGGGGAAAGCCTCATTTGCTCCTAGTGAATTAAAAAAAATATTTAAAACTCTTATAACAAACAAATGAAAAACCAAGGAAAAATGATGGAAATTCAAAAATCTAAAATCGGTTCTTGAGATTTTGTTATGTTCTTTGACTTTTTATGGTCAACCCACTGTAGTCTTAATTTCCCAGATTTGAATTCCATACTTATTATGTAACATCTTGTTTCGAATTATTCCCATTTTGGGTTGGTGATCAAGGACTGGGTATTAACTGGCTTCGGATCCTCGAGGAGTTGGGTTTTAGACCCAGTTGGAGTTGGATAATGTATCTTGGATGCTCGGGTATTCAATTTGAGTTTTTGCGTCAAAAGGCATTTCAGTAATTTGTCATCTCGGGCTTTTATGGAAAGTAGATGTCCATTCAGTAATTCTAGACGTTCAGTTAGAAGTAGATCTAAGGTTTGGACTTATGGGATCAATCATTAAGAGCTTAATGAAGGTTTTGGCTCAATGGAGGAGTACTTTGGGCGTACACGTCTGTACGCGTAGCGTACAAGCCAAACAACATGTACGCTTAGCATACAGCTGAGTACGCCCCGCGTACTCAGTCAGGGGGAGTTTTGCTTATTGGGCTTCAGTGTGGGCCATCTATTGGGCTTATTTGTCTTCGGCCCTGTTGGGCCATTAGGTTATGGTCTGATTGTGAGTTTGAGAAGGCCCACGAAGGGCATTAGGCCCAATTTGGAAAATTGGGCCATGATTTGGGACAAGTAGTTTTTGGTATTTTATGCTTGAGTGTTTAAGTTATTAATGGGTCATCGGAATACAAAGTGTTTTGGACTAGAATGAATGGTTGGGCCTTAAGGTAAGGCCCATGTAAGGGGTTTGGGCCCAATTTGGAAAATTGGGCCATTGGTTGATTAATTGGCCTTTGGGCCTTTTAGATTATAAGTTTGGGTCTTAGATTTAGACAAGGCTAGGTTAGGGGTAAAATGGTCTTTTTACCCCAGGTATGGAGTCATGGTTATGGATTGGAACCCAGTTGTTTTACTATTGGTAGTTCGTAGATCTGCCAGCCAGCAGCCAAGAGTGTTTCTGTATGATTCAGCAATGCGAGGTGAGTCTTCTCACTATATCCATGGGTCGAAGGCACCAATTTCGGCCCATTATATGTTATGTGGTATGCTAGTTGTCTCTGTGATACTTACACGGAAGACCCACAGGGGAGCCCGTGGCATTTGGATATCAGACTATGTGGAGGAAGGGGGGGGGGGGGAGGGAACTCATGGCATTCCAGGTTTAAGACCAAGGGGGTCATGTCATCCCAGATAAAGACCAGGGGGGAGCCCATGGCAACTATATGTATGTTGCATGATATTTTGTGGTTGTATGTTGTATGGTATTTTGGGAAAACTCACTAAGCTTCGTGCTTAGGGTTTTCAGTTTATGTTTCAGTTACTCCGGTTTTCAAATGGAAGGGCTCGAGATGATTGTAGAGCACACACCACATGTTTCTATTTTTTTATGAATTACTATGATTTGTCAATGTTTTGATAAAACTTAATTACAATGGTTTTATGGGAAGGCATGTATTTGATGGGTTTTGAGCACTATAACATCCCTATGGTGCACATACAACCCTAATGCTTTGGATCTAAGTTTTCACTAGTTATACATGTAATTTTCATTTTTCCAAAGCATGAAGCCTAACTAGCATACAACATTGATATTTGAAACATAAAAACGAGTTAAATGATTACCTCTTGGTTGTCTCTTGTAGAACTTGGCCTTACAAGAGCTTAGCACCTCAAATGCGATGCCTCAAATAAGTCACAAAACACCAAAAACAAATGGAGGATTATGAGAGAGAGGTTAGGAGGCACCAAAACGGCTAGGGTTCTTCTTAGAACTTTTGTGTGTCGATTTTAGGGGCTCAGGGGTTACATATATAGTGTAGAATTCCAATGGTCACTTGTAAACCCTAATCCCTTCACTTAGGCTTTTGATCCAATAATTCATTTGGACTAACACTTCATGGACTCTCACATAATCTTAGTCCATCACTAATCCATCATGGATCATTAGCCCAAACTATATATATATATATATATATATATATATATATATATATATATATATATATATATATATATATATATCACTGGTTTACATAATCAGCCCCTGTTAATTTAATCAGTCTCTTTTGATCACTAAATTAATTTTTGATCAATACCAATTAAATAATATGATTTCTCAATTAATATATTATTCTTATAATATATTAATAAATCAAAAATAACCTCTTTCTCAAATATCCTTCCTATCGAATTGCTCCGGTGAATGCAACCCAAATGGACCATGCTACTATCGGGTCAAGTACATACCAATTATAGTTATGGGCTTAGACACCTAATCCAACAGTATTAACGATCTATTCATCTAAAAACAAAAAAAAATTATGTCATGATTTTTGGGGCATTACAAGTTGGTATCAGAGCTTTGGTTTAAGGGATTCGAACATACTCTGAGTTGTGTCTGAACTCAAGCTGTGGATTGGTAATGTTTTCAACAGAAAAATATTTTCAAGAAAAAGAGTTTTCTTAGATAAGAGAAGGGTGTGGTGCATGGCTGCATGCAATCAGCCGAGCTCAAGTATGTTTTCCCAGAATACCCATACATGTTATCTGTTATGGTTTGATTTATGAGTCTGTGAATTACCGTCGAGTCCAAGTCGGGGAGAATTAAGTGGTTGTTCAGGCTAAGGTTGAGTTAGTGGGAGTTCAGGAAACTCCCATCCGCAGGTTGGCATCTCTTCGGTTATGCATAGTACCTGGGGGATTCGAATGTGTGACCCGAACTCCTGAGGGGTTGCAGGATTCGGCTCAGGATGTGTGGTATTGTGATGGTTTGAGTGTGATGAGGCCATGGGTGGTAATCATGGTTGATTTGAAGGGTTGTAAGATTGCGATGGGATCGTAGCATTCATCAGTTCGAGGTAGACTATCAGTAGGGATGGTCGAGCGTGGAAGAAGAATGAGTTCGTGCCTTGGGTACGCCAGCCTGGATGGTCGGGGAATTATTCTCTGTCTAGGTTGAGGACCATTGAGGTCCAAGGCGGAGTCGGGCCAGTATAGCTTTAGATGAGTAGGACCCATGGGCGAGGCCCGTGTGATTATGGTAGATCAGGTGGGTCTTAGTAGAGACCGTTGGGTCAAGTTATTGGGTCTTGAGTTACAGGTCCATGTGGGGGATCAGTGTGTGGCGCAAAGGAGTTTCAGGTTGGGTAGCCTTGTTGTTTGGACTCTTGGGAACCTGGTGGTTGGACCAGGTGCGAGACGGGTAGTCTCAGAGATGGTGTGAGAGTAATTATTTATTAGTCAGGTTAGGGGTCTTCGGGAATCAGAAGGTTGTGGTGTGAAATGCAAGTGCATATTCGTGGATCTCGGGTTGTGAGTGTAGTATAGAAATGGTTTACGGTAAGATCTCGAGTTTAGTATCGCGCGTGTTGTGCTGGATTTGCGTTCCAGTAGAATAAGAATCGGGGCATCCTTATGCCAAGGGAATCAATCGCAGGGTTCAAGGGTAATGAATGTGTTTATTTTTGATAAAAATCGAGCCGTTGTGTTGTGTCTTGGGTTGGTTCTGTCTGCGAGATGGCCACACGTGTTTAGAATCAGGAGAAGGTAGGTCGTTGGAGACCGGGTATGATAGGAGACTGTAGTTTGTCTTGTGGCATTCTTTTAGCTGCATGTTTAGTGTCGAGGTGGTTTGGGGGTATTATCGTCATATAAGGTTGCTCTCGGCAGTGGGCTAATGTGTGTTTATGTGTCTTTCGATTCAGGAATCGGGTAGGAGTCTCTGGTAATTCAGATAGTTGCCAGACAAGTTAGGACCAGGGAGGTCTCGGCTACCTTTGGAAAGCGGCTAGGTGGCAGCAAGATGAGTCGGAGTGGTTTCAGTGATTTGGGATTCATGCGAAGAGTTGCTTGTATTTCGGAGTATATGTTAAGTCGCCTGCAGTTGGATTAAGTAATCTCAGAGTGGCTGATTGGACCCTGTTGCACAACTCTCGTATGAGTCTAACCATCGCAGGGAGGAATCTTCTACTCGAAGGATTATCTAAGCCTTCTGCCAGGTGTAGTGTTCTGCAGTTGTTCATGATCAGTAATTTTGTTCCTATTGAAGCATCAAGATAATCTGGGTTGGAAGTATGTTGTTTAGTCTGGTGCTCATGAGGGAATGGTATGTTAGTGGTTCATTGTGGACGGTTTGTTGGGAAAACCACAACGCAACTTGTTGTGGGTCACGATGAAAAGACGACGGCGGGTGCTTGCTGTAAGCGATGATTAGTCGATTGGCGGTGTTGACCGTGAGGTTGGTTGCGCTGATTGTTACCACTGTGGTTGGGACAAAAATAATGAGATTGAGTAGTCGAGCCGGTGTGGTATCCTTGGTGATGATGCGTGATCGGAATGGATTGGTTGGGAGGGTCAATCACGGTTGAGACGGGATTCCTCAAAAGCATGGAACGAGCTTGAAATAGAGTCGGGAATGGAGACCGGTGGTGGATAAGGGTAGCAATATTGTCAAACCTCGATGTGAGAGAGTTGAGGAGATGAGTGACAAGAGTCCTCTTTGACCAGAGAACCAATGTTTGAAAACAAGTCGGCGGTTGAGTTCTTTTTGGAACAAAAATCTATGATGGGGTGGTCGCTAAGCATCATGGATCGGAGCTCATTTGTCAAGTTGAATGGCTCGAGCTTCTTTATTATCGTGAAACAACTCTTCAAGTGTGGTCCAAATCTTGTGAGCGGTCAAACCTTCTTTGAGAACCACTATGAAGAGAGGTTGGGAAAGCGTTCCATAGATCCATATAGCAACCAAGGAGTCAAGTTTGGACCATTCTTCACTGTTGGAGGCGGTCGAAAAAGAGGTACCATCCAAGTGACCCATAACCCCATAAGCTTTGAAGTGGGTAGAGAAAAGAACACTCCAAGCATCATAATTGAGTTGGGAGAGATCAAGCACAAGAGGAACGAAGGCCTTGATGTTGGTGATTCAATAGGGTTTAAGGTTTTCGGTGTATGGGTTGGTATTATCATCACCCACCATGAGAAACGATCAAGCAAGAAGTAAGCAAGAGAAGGAAGCCAAGAAGAGGTCGATGGAAGGGGGAGAGACGGAAATTAGGGTTAGATGGTGGGGAGCTTTGCTACCATATGAGGGTAAATATTTTCCCATGAGTTGGAATGATTTCATTAACAAAAATATATAGTACAATACAACATTCGACTATACAATAATAAATATGGGCTAAGCTAATATATACTAATAGGCTCGTCCCCACCGGAGCTACCGTAGCTGCCGTCAGAGATAAACCCATTTTTGGAATCAGGCATGGCATCGTACTTGAGCCGACCGGAGCTACTCCGGTCAAGGTCATCATAAATAGATGAATTCTCCAGGGTGGCAAAGGAATCGAACTGCCTAGATCCATGAGAACCATAAAACTTATCAAATTCATGATTACTAGAAGCTTGAGCCATCTGTAAATGATTTGAAGCTGATGATATTCGAGTAGATTGAAATTTTGGATGATTATGGCTACCCTTGTAAGCAATCTTTGTAATCTGACCGTCCAAATTTGTTTCTATTCTCTTCCTCGCCGTACAATTTGGAGACACGCACATGTAATAGCTTCTAACATTTTTTCCTTTCCCCTGTTTTTTCCCGTATTTTCTCCAACGATAGCCATCATCTGTTTTTATTTGCGATGATTGATTTTCGAAATTGATGTTGCTGCCTGCATAACCCAATTGAGAGCTTTGCATCTGCGAATTTGAATCGGTTGTAATTGTGGAAATTTCTGGGGAGAAAGTTAGGAACTGAGATGGGTGTTCTGATTGCACAAATGTTTTTTCATCTTGTTCTCTGGGTTTCTGATGATTCCATAGCTGCTCCTGAAATTCGTAATAAAATTATTGTCCGTTTCTTGTTTATGAAAAACACAAGAACCCAGAATGATGAAAACTTACAGTTTGATGATTTGATGGTTGCTGAAAAGAGAAATCTGTGAAGCTTTTTTGCTCTTTTTCGATGCTCTGTTCATGGTTTTGGATGTTGCTGCTGAGATTCTTCAATGAGAAGGAACCGGTGGATGGAGATGGTAGAATCTGCAATAAATGTTTAAAAAGGTCGTTGGTGTTGAGAGTTTAAATCCAAATCGGAACTTGGTGGCGAAATAAAAAATTGAATCAAATCTGAAACCAAATCCGAACATGGTGGGGAAACCAAATCGGAACAAATGAGTAAACCAAAGTTCTAAGTAAATGATAGAAATGGTCCCTGAGGTGTATTATATAATTCAGATTCGGTCCAAGGGCATATTGGTCATATAAAAAAATAACAACTCAAAAGCTAGATTTAACGCCTGAATGGCCAACCATGCAAAATCTTTGGGCAATTTTTTGAAAACCACTCCCCCATAACGTTTCTGAAAATATCCTCAACATGCCACAGGTACCATTAGAGAAATTGTCTAAAAAAATGACAAAGGCATGTAAAATCTGTCAAACTATATTGATCTCTTTTAGCACACAATCTTTGGTATTGAAAACATTGAACAAGCAGGATAACTTGGGAGTAAATCACAAATAATTGAGAGAAGAAGAGAGGATGCTCACTTGAACAAAATGAAAGATTAAAAAAAAACATTTGCCATATCAATTCATTCCCTTTTATGAAATTTTCAGAAATAATGCTAATTGCCTTTTATTAAAAATTGTCAAACTCGTACAAGTTACGAGTCGACTCGTACGAGTTATTTCAAACCCTAAACAAACCGACTCGGTAGTTCGGGTCGAGCCAACTCGGACAAGTCAAATAACCTGTGGGTAATGTCGTTGTCCAGCGGGTAATACACATATATTAAAGTATTAATCTATTTAATTTGTAATTGTATTTGCATGTATATTATATATTGGCATAATTTAAAGAAATAAAGGTAAATATTGTTAGTGTATCCCACATCGGTGCGACACTGTAATATAAGTGACTATATATGTTGGAGTTCCCCTTCTCTCCACAAGAGCTCTTTTGGAGAGACAATCTTAGGCTCCACATATATTTACAAATATGCATTAATATTCAACAAATATTATGTCTTTATACATGTATTACATATTTACATATAATTTTTTTCAATATCATGACTCTTAGGATTAGGATTCGAGTCACAAGTAGAGAATTTATATTTCGAGTCACAATTTGACAATTATGCTTTTAATCATGTGATGAGAGAAAGGTCTGATGTCAAAAGATATACCTTCGGTGTCTGAAATTTTTTGCCAAACTTCCTTTGGGATAAAGCTCTGAAGTACACTTGCTCTTCTGATTAAAACAAATAAAAAGAAACATGTTAATTATCACTCAAATATATTTACTTGGATAAAGTACTTGTAAATAGGTCTCTCAGAGTTGGTTTTGATCTAGATGCAATCTACCAAATCAAAAAACTTTGTTCATTGACCCAACAAATCGACCCAATTAAGATTTCAATTATATATATATATATATATATATATATATATATATATATATATATATGTGACAACCGTCAAAATTCGAGTCGGTTTTAGATTTGACTATACTTAGTTGCACATATAGGCACGACACATAATAGACTTAGTAACTAGAAGCTAAGTTATAACCTACTAGAAACTTGGAAACAAGTAGGACCGAATGATAGTGTACTTAGATTTCACATTGATATGTGAATTCTACTACTACTTAACTGTAGTGACTATCCATATTTGGGTCACTCTTTGACTCGAACACCTTTTCATGAATCATATACACACATCATGCACTTGACCTAGTAGTAGAAATTAGGTCAAAGTCTCATAGAAACTTAAGTCAAAGTTGAAGAGTAGGACTAGTATACTTGATTCCTCAATTTCGCTTGAATCTCGGAATCACTACATAGAATGCTAATAAACCGCTAAAAATAAATTACAAACATTATTTATAACTATAAAAGAGTTATAATACCATAAGATAATTTGAAGTCTCAAAGATTCAATTTAATTTGATATCCAAAGATTTACAAACTCTCAAAAACCCTAAAAACCCTAAAACCAAAATTTTATAAAGTTTAACATCAAGAATTATATAAAAATAGTTATGAAACTTATAAAATTATCTTAAAATAATCAAGTTGGGAAATATAATCAAGGAAATTATAGTTTAATGTACCAACATTTATCCTTATTTTATAAGTGGAAAATCAAGGATTTTATAAAACAATGTAAAGCTTAAGCATATTTTATAAAAACTTTAGAAATTTATAAAAATTGGGGGAAATGATTTGAATGGGATTTATGAGAGAGAAATCCTCTCTCCTCCTCCCAAAAATCGGACTCATCCCCCCCCCCCCCCCCCAATACACCATTTTCCCAAGTCATTAATCAATTTCACTCACCCACTCCATCTCTTTCTCTCTCACACTCCCTCACTTCATTTTCTCTCTATTCTCTCTTCCTCTCTCCCTCAACCACGAAATTCTCCAGAAAATGGGTCATAGAACACACCATGAACTCTAAATCTTAATCATCTTGAGGTGTTCTTAAAGCTAAACCCGAAAATCATTCATTTTCATTCTCTTTTCCTTCAAGTTTTACTTGTTTTTCATGGATTTTCTCCATCTTCTACTCCATTCTAATGAAAGATCAAGAACACATAAACATACACACACACAAACTCACGGTTTTGATAATGATGGTGGTAGGATTTCACCCAAAAACAACATGCAAGTTGTTAATGGTGAAATCCAAGCACCAAAACCTAAGTCAAAATCAACATAATGCACTTTTCTACAAGTTTTGGGTAAAAATCACCACATGCACCCTAAGTTTTCTATCAAAAACGATTTTTGAACATTTCAAACTCATGAATGGTCTTCAAAACAACATGCATGTGATGATCTTCAAGCTTAGATGCTTGATGATCAAAGTTTGTTGTTAAAAGCTTTCAAATATGTTCATGAAGGATTTATTTCCAAATAAATATCTAAAACTCCTTTTCTGACCAAATCCGATTTTTCCCAGATTCCCACCAACAAAATGAGATGTTCTACAAATTTTCAGAAAATAATTCATTTTTCTCGAATTACTATAATTAATGCAATAAATTAGGGAAATAATTCATATAAAATACTTTCTGAGGTCTATAAATCCTAGGTAAATTTGTGGATGACCCCTATGCTAAATAATGACTTCTCATTACGTTTCATCGATTTTTGTTACTGTTTAGCGTGGTTTTGAATTTTCTTTTTGTTTAGCCCCAATAAATCATAAAACCACTTTAGACAATTTGAAAATGGTATCTAATAATCTTCGCAGTTTCTATTAGAGGTGTAAGACTCAGCAAAATATTTTCAGAATTTTTAATAATGCATTCCTATTTTTCCCCGATTTTTGTATTTATAATGGCCTAAAAATAGAAAAAATAGTTCTGCTCATCCAAAATACATGAAAATTTACCAGAACACCTTCTAGTACATTTGGATGCTACATACAAATTTTGATGATTTTTCTCTTCTGTATACTATTTTTCTCCTATTTTCTAAGATTAAATACACTTAAATACACAAAATCGGATTCCAGTTGATAAAAACCACCTTTGGGATTTTTCCCAGATTATCTACACTGTAAATGAACTTTACAAAAATTTTGGTAATTTACTTTAACTGTTTAATAATTATTCTCCAATTAATGATTATTTAAGAGGATAAAACAAAGAAAAATAAAAAGACTAATTGAAAAATATCTTTTATATTTTTCACAGCTTCTACATGTATAATAACAGTGTTACAAAAATTTTGGGCAATTTTGGAAACTGTTTTCTATTTATTTCAATTTCTATTCGAATAAATGCTCAAAAATCATAAATTTGGGTTAAATAGTTTGGAAATCCATTTTTATATTTTTTCCAGCTTAAGTATGTGTAATAACACTTGTAATAAAAGTTTGGTGAATTTTTTAAACTGTTATATATTTATTTCTATTTTTATAGAATAAATACACAAAAATTAGAAAAATTGTGTTAAACTTTTAAAAAACACATATTAATATTTTTCCCAGATTATGTACACTGTAAAGCAGTTACACTAAAATTATAAGACTTTCATGATAATTTACTATTTTTCCATGATTTTATGATTATTAAAGGAATTAAATGGTGAAAAATAGTTAGACAAATCAAAAATTCAAGAAAAATTATCTTAAGGTCTTTGACTTCAATTAAAACTGAAATGAAAAGTTTGGGAAAGTTTAGAACTAAATTGATTTAGTTTTTGAATATTTAATCATTGGAACACCTCTTAAAATGTTAAATATTAACATTTCAATAATGGGAATTTTCCACTTAAATTGTTATATAACAATTGATTCTTTGAAATTTAATTTTCACAGAAAAATGTTTGTAACTTATCAATATTAAATTTTGACACATTATTGGCATAATTCTATTGTAGTAATAAGTATACTAGTATTAGATTTCAATTAGAGACTCATTAGTGTGTAACATCGTTGTAGGAAAACGATAGTGGTACCAGTGGAGCGTAGATCAAGGCATCATTTGCATCATCTCAATGCATATTGTGAGTATTCACGACTCCCCTATTTTCGGTTTTTATGTTTTGGGGTGGAAAAGCATGTCCTAAACTATTTTTATTCGTTGTATTTATTTGACTCGTATAAACTTGGTTGCTATATTTTTCATATTGTGAGTATTCATGACTCCCCTATTTTCGGTTTTTATGTTTTGGGGTGGAAAAACATGTCCTAAACTATTTTTATTCGTTGTATTTATTTGACTCGTATAAACTTGGTTGCTATATTTTTCATATTGTGAGTATTCATGACTCCCCTATTTTCGGTTTTTAGGTTTTGAGGTGGAAAAGCATGTCCTAAACTATTTTTATTCGTTGTATTTATTTGACTCGTATAAACTTGGTTGCTATATTTTTCATATTGTGAGTATTCATGACTCCCCTATTTTCGGTTTTTATGTTTTGGGGTGGAAAAGAATGTCCTAAACTATTTTTATTCGTTGTATTTATTTGACTCGTATAAACTTGGTTGCTATATTTTTCATATTGTGAGTATTCATGACTCCCCTATTTTCGGTTTTTATGTTTTGGGGTGGAAAAGCATGTCCTAAACTATTTTTATTCGTTGTATTTATTTGACTCGTATAAACTTGGTTGCTATATTTTTCATATTGTGAGTATTCACGACTCCCCTATTTTCGGTTTTTATGTTTTGGGGTGGAAAAGCATGTCCTAAACTATTTTTATTCGTTGTATTTATTTGACTCGTATAAACTTGGTTGCTATATTTTTCATATTGTGAGTATTCACGCACTCCCCTATTTTCAGTTTTTATGTTTTGGGGTGGAAAAGCATGTCCCGAAAAACTATTATTTGTTCGTTGTATTTAAATTGATTTGTATCAAACATGATTGCTATTTTATTGCTATGTCTCTCTATATATGTCTATGCAACACGGAACATGAGAACTTATCGTCTTAAGGCCCTTCCCTTACACTTTTCTCTAACCATTAACTCTTTGAGCCAATGGTCATTGTGGATAGCGCTATTAGGAATTGACAACTCCTCACTCGCCCGATTGCTGGAGTGCATGATACCATATAATCTATGGAACGATAAGCATAGATCTTGATAGGGCTTCAATCATAGGCTTGGTCGAGAACTCATTGTTTGCTCATACACATACATACTTGTTACTCATTGTTTTTGGTAAAAATCATAAGAATAAAATATTTATATAAATTTCATTAAGTAAAAGGAAATATTAATTTTTTTAGGTAATTAAAATCATTATCACTAGATTTTAGGAAATCATTAATTAATATTTATATAAAGTTACTAATATACCCTTATAAAATGATTGGTCTAGAACTGTTCTCGCGTTCTCAATCTTTTAGGTGTTCTCATTTGATCCTCTCCCTATATATATATATATATATATATATATATATATATATATATATATATATATATATATATATATATATATATATATATATATATATATAATCGACCCAATTAAGATCTCAATCATCCATTAATATTTATTAATATATAATAATCCAATAAAGAAGAATTATTCCAATAAACAAAATTAACTAAATTAAATTAACAATCCAATATAATAATAATTATTAATATATAAATATTATATATTATAAATAATATTTATTCATATATAATAATCCAATTAAAATATCCAATAACAAAAAAGTAAAAAAAAATTAATTAAAAGAAATTAATAATCTAATAAAACAATATTTATTAGTATATAAATAGTATATATTAAAAATAACATTTATTAATATATAATAACTCAATAAAAATAAAAAGAAGATATGTAGAAATGGTCCTTGTAGTTTGATTGCAGAAATGGTCCCTAAGGGTAAAATAGTCATTTTAAAAAAGTTAAACACCCAAACTGTTAAAGTTAACAGATGAGGGACCAAAATCACAACAAAACTTGTTGAAAATGACCAAATCTACAATTTTTCAAAGGTTTGGACCTTGACCACATAAAGGAGAAGCCAGAAGTACCATTTTTGCAGTTTTGTCTCCATATATATATATATATATATATATATATATATATATATATATATATATATATATATATATAGGGTTAGGTTCATGTGAGACGGCCTAATTTTGTGAGACCGTGAGACGCAATCCTAGCCACTCATTTAATAGATAAAACAAAAACATTTTTAAAATGCAAAATAATTGAAAATTTTCGAAAAAAAAAATTTCCAATATTATTTTCGAAATATATATTTTCCAAAAAAATAAATAAATAAAAAAAATACATTTTTTTACATATTCTAGTAGAATATTAGAATATTCTACATATCTGGCAAATCTAGTTGAATATTCTAACATTCTAAAAATCACATTAGAATATGTACAGTGTAATATTCTATTAGAATATTTCACGTATTTTTCAAAAAAAACGGTAACTTTTATTTTATTTATTTTTAAATTTTTTTTTATTTTTTTTAGGTAAATAAAGTTACGAAAATAATAATTAAAAAAAGAATTTTTGGATTTTTCCTTTTATTTTGCATTTTAAAATTATTTTTAGATTTGGTCTCACGGTCTCACAAAATTAGCATGGTCTCAAATGAACCTGAACCTATATATATATATATATATATATATATATATATATATATATATATATATATAACTTTGGAGACACTTATGACAAGAATGTGCCCTCCCTCCCTCCATATCTCTAATACATATTTTCAAAGTTTCCTCATTACTATTTAACTTTTTCTTTTAATCAAACAATTGTAATACACGGATACCTAACCTAATGTGTGTGTATACACACATACACACACACAATAAAAACGTTAAAATATTGGTTCAGAAATACTTGATAATTGTGAAGCAATAATACATAGGACAATATATGACAAGAATGATGTGTACCTTTATAGCGGGTACTCCTTTCAATTAATCCATGATAACATGGATCCACTTCAATGACATGCCGTGTGAATCCTTCAATGTTTAGCAAGTATACTCCTGTTGTTGTTTGAAAAGCAGAGAGATCCCCACCAATGATGTGATTCCATGACTTGTAATAACCCAACGCATCTTCTTCTTCATCTTTGTTTCCATCATCATACACAAAACTCACCCCCAACTCCTCTGCAAGTTGATGTTGCTTTGTTACACTAATAGTAATTTTAACGTGGTCACCACCTTCCATCTCATTCATCCCAAACATCCAATGGCTTAACAACACAAAACACTCTCCATCTACAATAACATTACTGCCACAGGAATGATGGTACATCCATGTGCGGTTCTTTGTTATATTGCGAATTTCAATAATTGGAAAATAAAGGGACTCATTGTTTTGAATTTGGAATTGCTTCACATAGCAAAAATTCAGTCCTTTGAGGTTGTAAGATGATGATGATGATGGGATGATAAATGATATTGATGACCCGGTGCTTCTATACGTAAACCATTCGGGCAACTCTTTTCCCTGGTAGATTGTGCTGAATATTCCAAATTCATAATACATCTGCCAAATACAACCGTTCTAATTAATCACCATGAATTATGTATACATATTAACACAAAGACGTAATTAACCAGAGCAAACCTGGATTTCAGATGCCTTTGACCCTCTATAGGAAGCATCTTTCCCCTTATGCATTTTGTTGAGGAAATCTAGGTTTGTCCAGCCCAAACTATGTAATACCTTTTCTTCAACACCTGACATTGGTTGGATTTTCATAATGCCTTCAATTTCAAAGAACGAAGGCATAATCCATCTCCAATCATATGATAACTTGAGTGGGGACATTTCTAGATCAAATATAACTTTTCCTAGCAAAGGCTTAGTATCAAACAGGAGGATCAACTCTCTTAGCTTTTGTGGAGGACGCTCCACAGACTTCAGAGATTTACAGTTTCTCAGACTAAGCATCTCAAGTCTTGGAAGGCTTCTCACACAATTGGGCAGGGAAACAATAGGATTGTCATCTAAATATAAATGTTTTAACATGGGCAGGAAACTGAAGTCCATGGGAAAGGATTCGGTGGACAAATTATTATTTGCAAGTGACAACCTTACCAAAGACCTTATATGCAGAATTGCGGTCCTGGAAAGCATTAACGGTGAATCCTTAATTCTAACCGTGCTTTGAGATTCATCAAGATTACAACCATCTACAAGTAGAGAATTAACATTCTCTAAAATGCTTAGACTTGTAGGAAACTTTTGAAGCTTTTTGCAGTAGCTTAGATCAATGTGGACAAGTTCACCACAATGCGAAATTGATTCACAAACCTCAAGCAAATTAACACAATTTCTAACTATTAACCTCTCAAGTGCGGGGAGATCCTCAAAGCCACGCAAACTACTAAGCTGATCACAGAAACTTAAATTAAGAATCTTCAATGATCCAAGCAACACTTTGTCTTTTGAGGACGATCCAATTGATTTCTGATATTGAGATAAGTTAGAATTTAGTAGTGAATTTTATCAACTCAACATAGAAGAGTAACAAATAGTGGTAAGTTACCTTTAGCCTCTTATCACTTCGTTGTGGATAATTAAAAATCCCAAATGATTCAATATTGCTATAAGACATGTCGAGAGCAACCAAATTCTCCATTGGTAGGTCTGGAGGGATTGACTTCCAAGGAAACCCATGCATACACAACCATCTTAATGTTTCTGGAAAGTTCTCATAAGACCCATTGATTTGCACATAATTGAGTTGTAGTAGCATCAACTTATCCATCTTACTCAATGTATCTGTTTTCAGCTCAAATGCTTCTCGTAACTTTTTATTCTTAAGCATTTTTATGTCAAGGATGAGACCTAGCACATTTCCAGTACCCTAAGAAGAAATGGAATGCCAAATTTTTTTAAAAAAATGTTAATAAAAAGTACTTTGAACAAGTTTCAATGGCATGTTACCTTTTTTTGCAACAACACCTTGAGTGACTCCTCATGACACCACAATCGACTTCGCTCCCATGGCTTGTTAGGTGATTCTTGTTGTACTATGAATCTTCCCATGTTTTGAAGTAACTGATGCATCTTCAATTTGTTATCACGTCCAATACTAAGAAGGCATCTGTCCATGAGATTCGTGATTCCAGATATTGTTTCTATATCACATGCTTCTAATATTGTTGTAGCAACATCTCTATCCATTCCAACAAAAAAACAAGCAATATGCTTAAACAATTCCTTATCATTTTCAGATGGCAAAGAGTCAAAGCTCTTTCTCAACACACTAATTATATCGGGATCAATATCTTTCTCTAGGCAAGCTATGAACTCTTTCCAATAAACTACGTCTCGATTATATAGAGATTTGCCCAAAATTTCAAGAGCCAATGGATGTCCTTCACAATACTTCAGAAGCTCCTCTAACACCTCTTCATAACCAGCATGGGTAACATTGGACTTGAACGCATGAAAACACAGAAGTGTCCGTGATTCAGTCTTATCTAAGCCGTTAAGAAAGAATTGAGCATGCTTGGGTTTTGCGTTCTTTTGGAATAATGCAGAACTCTCAATCAACCATGTGTTCTTTGTTGTTATGATAATTTTACTTCCTGGATGAAAAGCTTTGCTTCCAAGTAATGCATCTATCTGGTCAAGACTATCAATATCATCAAGAACTAGAAACACCTTGTTACATGCTACTACATTCTCTATCTCTGAGGTGTACGTAGAAGCATCATGAACGTGAATTGAACTTTGTTCTGAAATGTCATCATACAGTTGTTTTTGTAGACTAAGCAACCCGTTAAAATTTTCAGATTTCGGACTAATATCTTCAATAAAATTGCTTCTGTTAAGCTTTTCATCACATCTCCTACTAATATCTTCAATAAAGCTGCTTGTGTCAAATTCATGAGAATGAGACCTGTAAACATATTTGGCTAAAGATGTTTTCCCGATCCCACCCATACCCAAAATGGTGAGAACATCGGTTGTATGTGAGGATGCATCTTTCAACCATGAAGTGAAATAGTTAATGGAAGATTCCATCCCAATAAGTAGTGGCAGAGCACTCCGTAAGGGTGCATGTAATCTACGGTAGATGTACTTAACAATTTCTTCAATAAACTCCGTCTCTCGCCTGAAATTTGATTTCAGTAAGAACCACAAAAGACAGTCATAATTTTTACATATAAGTATCTAATCATAATTAACCAACTGACCAGGAGATTTCTATGGCCTATACTATATGGAAATTAGGTATTGTTGCTGTGGCTCTTGTCTACAAGACTATCAAACTTAACTATGGACGTGATTTTGCTAGAATCCAAAGGACAGCAAACCTTTCAAATTTTGGTGTTTAATAGAAAGCATATAAAGATTGTTAATATGGTTTACCTAAAAATATTAAATTAGGGTAAGAGAATAAATATTCAGAATGGTTTATGTTTTTATATAATTAAATTAAAGAACTCAACATAATTCAAGCTTAGATTAAATTTTATGTATTTCTTTGTCCAATTTACATACACAAAAAACTGAAGTAGCATGGAAATATGGGTAAAAACATGGTTACCTGCCATTTACATCCCTCCCTTTTAAATTAGCAACTTCTGTAAGGGATTTCTTCCATTGGTCAATCTTTTCAGCCAATTCGCTTCTTTTATTTGCATCTATCTCAGCCTCCATCATCCGTCTGTGCTCAGCCATTGCAAGTCCAAAGGTACTTTCTTGCTTCCTGACATGGGTGGGATCAACATGATAGAAGATGGGGACAACAATTTTGTTGGATGACATACGCTGCTCAAGGATAAACATCAATTCATCAAGGCACCGGGGCGAATTAGCGTAATTCTTAGACAACACTATAATACAAGCCCTAGATTCTTTAATCGCACGCTCCAGTTCTAGGTTTAGAACTTTCCCGGTTTTAATTGCACTCTTCACTTCCGGTTTCAGATCTTCCTCTGTTTTGATCATTTCATCGTCCAAGAAGGTAGTGATATCCGCATCCATTAGGGCCTTATGCAAGTGATCGATGAAAGTATCACGAGTGTCACACCCGTTGAAACTTAAAAATACATCATATCTATGACGATCAGCTGATGAAGAAGATGAAGGTTCTTCTACAAATTCTGACAGATCAACCATTATGAGTAATGGGAAGGTATGATTGATTTGAAACTTCGATTTATGATCTGGATGCGCCAAAAAGTGGTTTATACCAAGATAGTCCAAGTCATCCCCTTTTCATAAGAGATGTCTTTGATTTGGAATTTGCTTGGAAACTTACGAGTCTATGATTGAAATAAATTTAAGAGTAAATTACACGAATAGTACCTATGGTTTGAGGTAATTTACGTTCTTGGCTTTTGACTTTTTTTTTAACTCCGACTTTTCCTATAGTATATTTTTGTTACGTGTTTGGTCTATGTCCGACCTAAAAAAACTATTATGCCTTTATTAATATCTTTTTTAATTAATTTTATTATTTATATATTTTTTTTATAAAAGAAATTAAACAACACTACCGACATACAGCCACTTTAAACTTGTGTATAACCACCTCATCTACCCCCGTTTCCCACTTTTTCGACAAGATCCCCGCTTTCCCCTCCCCCGCCGCCGTGATCTTTCCAACAAGCTTCATACCCACGACAATCAATGTTATGAAAAAGGAAAAAACCATAACTAATATTTGATGAAAATAAGATCTCAAAACCATAAAATTCAGTTAAATAGAAATAAGAAAAACACAACCCAAAATCAGATCAAACATCAATCATAACCTCCAACAAAGAATTCATTTGTTCTAAATTTTTAGTTTGACGTCATAGAAAAAATACTATTAAGTAAGGATATGAGAGGCTGGAGCTATCTCATGACAACGATGCTCCATGGATTCACCACCTCGTTTTTTCTCTTGTCTCCACCCCCAAAACTAAAATCAAACTTGGATCTTTGAAGAACAAATAAACACAAGACCATGAAAACACATGTCATACAAGTGGGTCCTAAACACGATGGTGATGAATCCACAACTGCAGGTTATGAATCGGCGAGTGGAGAGGGATGGTTGGGAATGTTGCTTCTTGGAAAATACCCTCTACAATTATAGATTGTTTTAGCTAGGTTGTATTTATTTTTATTTTTTTTAAATTGAGCACTTGTGTTTTTGGAGGGAAGACATTTATGTATGTGTGTTCTTACAGACCGTTGTTTTTTAGAAGACCGTAAATGTCAACATTTGCGTCTCCTTTTCTAAATAAAAAAAAGACATGGACCAAAGTCTGCGGTCAGAAAAACATTTCCCGCATACATCTTTTAGCTATATATATATATATATATATATATATATATATATATATATATATATATATATATATTTGATATTTCTTGTAACTTTAAGAGGTACAAGTTTATAAACACAATGTACAACTTGACAAACATACTTCTTTTAGAACGATACTATTTTATCATATTAATTACTTTCCTTCTTTATTCCCCCAGTCTCGACCCCTCCCAATTTTGCCTCTCACATTTACATTCACATATATATATATCCATATATGTTCCTCACCAAAAACCCTAAATCACGCATCCTCTGGATCTTTCTGTAAAAACCAAAAAAAGTAAATCCATCAATACATGTGTTGTCGTGCTCTGCCATCGGCACTACCTTATTATTGATATATTGTTGAAGAAAGGACTGTGTCTGTAACTATAATTGCTCAAATATATATCTTCATGTATCTTTCTATGTCTAAACAAATATCATCACTGATTATGGTGAATAGACCTCGAGTTCAAATACTCTCTGACCATTGTGATCTCTCTGTCTCTCACTAATGGGTGTATCCTTCCATTTTTGTTCATTTTCTGTTGTAATGTATGTTGCTTGTCGCTTCTCTTTATCTTGTTTCAATCGAAAGAGAACTATTTTAAACGAATTTGAACTTATGATCCATTTCTATAGTTTAATTCTACGATCTACCAACCACGAGTTCGGCTCCTTGCTCTTTTTTTTGGAGTAATTGCCACTTACTGGCTTCTCACTTCTTTGTTTATGATGTCTTAAGCATATAATTTCATTTTCACATGCTTGAAAATGCTTTTTTTAAAACCCTGAATTTTGTTTTGTTTTTCATGCATTTTTGATGATTGTAGAATGGTCATTCCCAACTCTGCTCATCTAACAATGTTTTGATATATATATATATATATATATATATATATATATATATATATATATATATATATATATATATATATATATATATATATATATATATATATATATATATATATATATATATATATATATATATATGTGTGTGTGTAATGTTTGTCCAAGAAACCTTCTAAACCCAAGGCAACCATTGATTTTTATGTGTATTACTATATTAGGGATTGGGTATAGTGTAATTGTTGGTCAGTTGTTTTCCATTTCTCTTTGTTTGCTTTTCAGACATGGAGTTTCTAATGCACGAAGTCCCTATTAGGGACCAAGTATAGTGCACATGTTAGTGCAAATGTTGATTTTTCAACCAGATTTTTCATGTTGGATAAAGTGGGAAAAACAACAATAAATCTCGTACACATAGAAAAAGTTGATCAAGCCATTTGTAGCTTTTTGGTCTTTTGGTTTATAGTAATGTAATCGGTCTTATAATGATTATTTTTTCGTGTAGGATAAAGTGGGGAATAAAAGTAAGAAGTGGAAGCTAAGGAGGACTTTCATCGGGTCAAATAGGATTTCAAAGGAAGTTTCAGGGGCACATCAAGATATAAGAAAATGAAATTTTCAAAACTCAGCTCACTTTTTTTAGGATTTGCAAATTTGATTTCTATCGATGAAATTTGGAAACATAATTGTTATATAGAACATAGATGGTATCAAGATCTATAATATATATAGCTCAAAATATGACATTAAAGGAATAGTTATGTATATACATTGGAGACTATAAAAATCGATATAGTTTGACTTTCTAAAGAAAATTAGAAGATGCGGGTTGGACCCGTTACTATCTATTTTTTTAAGTGTATTGTTCTCAAATATAGCTATTGATCAAACCAAATATATCGAAAATTGGTTAATGCAATTATAATCCTATCCTGTGTAAATAAAATAATTTGTGGTACTTTAAATAGAATTCTATTTGCTTATTAATTGAAACATTATAACAAAAATTAACCGTCTTAACTGAAATTCTTTAATTAAAAAAAAGGTCATCGGAAACCAGAACTGGCTTCAAAATCTAACATCGATTCTATGGCTAAAATATGCTTATATTACAACCCAAAACAACAATGTACTTTGTGACATCCCCATTTTCACGACCAGAAAAGACCGATTTTGTTTATGCTTTATAAAAATCAGTACCTCTTTTAGTGAAAATGTTGCAGAATTTGTTCCCAGTAAAACATGATAAATACGTTATCAAAACATTTTCGAAGAAATGTATTTTTATTCATTTTAAAACATTTGGGATGTCATCATCAATACAGAAACATAAGCATAAACAGAACTTACATTCATTTACACTAGTGATCTACATCTCTTTAATCTCTCAATGTAATGTAACTTCGTATCGACACCTGTGATACAAATAAGCTTGAGTGGGTCAGGTTGTGAAACCTAGTGAGTACACAGGGATTCCAATCCCACAATGTTATATCATATATATAATTTAGAACTCACAAAATATACAATCTCACCATATATATATAAGCAACTCTTACCCCCACCCCGTTAATCCTTACAACGAGACTATCCATAATCTCAGACCTTAAATTTTACCTCTTACTTAACCCATACTCTCGAATCTAATTCATGCTCTCGGATCAATAATTGTGCCCATTCCATACTCTCGGATTAGGGACAAGTGTCTATGTGTAAATCCATTCTCCCGGATTAACGACTAATGACTATGTCTTATCCATACTCCCGGACTGAGGACGACTGACTATGTCTTAATCCACACTCCCGGACTAAGGACAACTGACTATGTCTTAATCCATACTCCCGGATTAATGATAGTTAACTATGTCCAATCCATACTCTCGGACTAGGGACAATGACTATGTCTAATCCATGCTCCCGGATCAATGACATATACTAAAGTTTTATTCTATGAGTATAACTCACTCATACTTGTAAGAAAATACTACTCAATATTCCTCATAATTAATTTAGGTTTACTCTTTATCCTAAATCATCATATATAATTAGGTATGTTCTTTAACACATATTTCAGGCAACATCAGTTAACTCGCACATAAACATATAATTAATACTTCAATCAATACTTGTATTAAAATCATGTTCATGAAAGGGACTATGCATTCACACATAAACTCTTTAACATATATTTAATAATTTAATTAATACTTGTATTAAAATCATGTTCATGAAAGGGACTATGCACTCCCACATAAACTCTTTTAACATATATTTGATACTTTAATTAATACTTGTATTAAAATCATGTTCATGAAAGGGACTATGCACTCACACATAAACTCTTTAACATATATTTAATACTTTAATTAATACTTGTATTAAAATCATGTTCATGAAAGGGACTATGCACTCACCTGCAAAGGTGGTGACTCGGTACTCGGACAACACTTCGTTTACTTTAATACAAATTTCCGTTGACAAAACCTGGTATCATTTCCACTATAGTTTAGTCTAATGTTCAACGGGACTAATTAATAGTCTAGCTATTATTAGTATTATAAAGGCGTTAAACAATACTCTTCACCCACTATGTACAGACAGGGGCCAGACATGAAACACCGGAGGGCAGGATCATTTTGGCATATAGCACTTCTGTAATCCAATAACCCAGGCGGCCCTTCAAACCGGATTGCCCGTACCGCGAGTGGTTAAAAAGATATTATAACGACACTTATATAACACATAATAATAGCTCAAATAATTATTATAAGGTCCTAATAACGTTACTATATTTAAATAAAAGCTATATTAAAAATTAGGTAGGCGTATCTTACCTACAAGGGTGTTTGGCTAGAAGTCGGGCTCTGCAGGGGCAGAACTTCCGAGCCGAAAGCTCTTCTTCTCGGAGCCGTCGAGCTCTCCGGGGCTATCGTGATGGGCTCAGGAGTGGCTGCCACAATAGGTATTTGCTCAATCACTGGAGGTTAATTCCTGTTTCCGTTCGTGTTCCTGACTCCACTTCGGGTTCTTGCCATTTTGATCAATACACCAATTCAGACGTTCGGTGTGTAATGACGAGAAGTAAGATAGGAAATATTTTATTTACGATCGACATGTAAATCTCCATGTCACTCCGAAAAGTTATATGCCAGTTCTAATACCGTAATTAAACGTTTAGAAACCTGAACACATAAAGTTTCCATATCCGGTCGGCAACAAACCATAGATCCGATCATATAATGCATATCATAAATCAATTAGCACATAAAAGCATGTTAGGTATTTTCCCTAAATAAGCTAGTGCTTGTGTCTATTCAGGTGTCTTACCTAAAATTATTAGACACACTCCTCACCATCATTTCCTATCATTCTAAGTTTAAGTCTAAAAATAAATTCTTATTCCTAGTTCGGTTAAACTAATGCTCTGATACCAACTGTGACATCCCCATTTTCACGGCCAGAAAAGACCGATTTTGTTTATGCTTTATAAAAATCAGAGTACCTCTTTTAGTGAAAATGTTGCGGAATTTGTTCCCAGTAAGACATGATAAATACGTTATCAAAACATTTCCGAAGAAATGTATTTTATTCATTTTAAAACATTTGGGATGTCATTGTCAATACCGAAACATAAGCATAAACATAACTTACATTCATTTACACTAGTGATCTACATCTCTTTAATCTCTCAGTGTAATGTAACTTTGTATCGACACCTGTGATACAAATAAGCTTGAGTGGGTCAGGTTGGGAAACCTGGTGAGTAAACAGGGATTTCAATCACAGAATGTTATATCATATATATAATTTAGAACTCACAAAATATACAATTTCACCATATATATATATATATATATATATATATATATATATATATATATATATATATATAAGTAACTCTTACCCCATCCCGTTAATCCTCACAACGAGACTATCCATACTCTTGGACCTTAAATGTTACCTCTTACTTAACCCATACTCTCGGATATAATTCATCCTCTCGGATCAATAATTGTGCCCATTCCATACTCTCGGATTAGGGACAAGTGTCTATGTGTAAATCCATTCTCCCGGATTAACGACTAATGACTATGTCCTATCCATACTCTCGGACTGAGGACGACTGACTATGTCTTAATCCATACTCCCGTACCAAGGACAACTGACTATGTCTTAATCCATACTCCCAGATTAATGACAGTTGACTATGTCCAATCCATACTCTCGGACTAGGGACAATGACTATGTCTAATCCATGCTCCCGGATCAATGACATATACTAAAGTTCTATTCTACGAGTATAACTCACTCATACTTGTAAGAAAATACTACTCAATATTCCTCATAATTAATTTAGGTTTACTCTTTATCCTAAATCATTATATATAATCAAGTATGTTATTTAACACGTATTTCAGGCAACATCAATTAACTCGCACATAAACATATAATTAATACTTTAATCAATACTTGTATTAAAATCATGTTCATGAAAGAGACTATGCACTCACACATAAACTCTTTAACATATATTTAATACTTTAATTAATACTTGTATTAAAATCATATTCATGAAAGGGACTATGCACTCACACATAAACTCTTTAACATATATTTAATACTTTAATTAATACTTGTATTAAAATCATGTTCATGAAAGGGACTATGCACTCACACATAAACTCTTTAACATATATTTAATACTTTAATTAATACTTGTATTAAAATCATGTTCATGAAAGGGACTATGCACTCACACATAAACTCTTTAACCTATATTTAATACTTTAATTAATACTTGTATTAAAATCATGTTCATGAAAGGGACTATGCACTCAGACATAAACTCTTTAACATATATTTAATACTTTAATTAATACTTGTATTAAAATCATGTTCATGAAAGGGACTATGCACTCACACATAAACTCTTTAACATATATTTAATACTTTAATTAATACTTGTATTAAAATCATGTTCATGAAAGGGACTATGCACTCACACATAAACTCTTTAACATATATTTAATACTTTAATTAATACTTGTATTAAAATCATGTTCATGAAAGGGACTATGAATTCACACATAAACTCTTTAACATATATTTAATACTTTAATTAATATTTGTATTAAAATCATGTTCATGAAAGGGACTATGCACTCACACATAAACTCTTTTAACATATATTTGATACTTTAATTAATGCTTGTATTAAAATCATGTTCATGAAAGGGACTCACACATAAACTCTTTAAAATATATTTAATACTTTAATTAATACTTGTATTAAAATCATGTTCATGAAAGGGACTATGCACTCACCTGCAAAGGTGGTGACTCGGTACTCGGACAACACTTCGTTTACTTTAATACAAATTTCCGTTGACAAAACCTGGTATCATTTCCACTAGAGTTTAGTCTAATGTTCAACGGGACTAATTAATAGTCTAGCTATTATTAGTATTATAAAGGCGTTAAACAATACTCTTCACCCACTATGTACAGACAGGGGCCAGACATGAAACACCGGAGGGCAGAATCATTTTGGCATATAGCACTTTTGTAATCCAATAACCGAGGCGGCCCTTCAAACCGGATTCCCCGTACCGCGAGTGGTTAAAAAGATATTATAACGACACTTATATAACACATAATAATAGCTAAAATAATTATTATAAGGTCCTAATAACGTTACTATATTTAAATAAAAGCTATATTAAAAATTAGGTAGGCGTATCTTACCTACAAGGGGGTTTGGCTAGAAGCCGGGCTCTGCAGGGGCAAAACTTCCAAGCCGAAAGCTCTTCTTCTCGGAGCCGTCGAGCTCTCCGGGGCTTTCTTCTAGCGTTAGGGGAGTTTTGGGAGGTTTATAGAGAGTGTAGAGAAAAGAAAGAATGGGAAAGGTGTGAAGAAAATGAGGGTGAGAGAGGCTCTATTTATGGGATGAAATATGGCTGAACTTGGTGCCACATGTCACCAT
The DNA here is from genome assembly GCF_052849685.1 of Lactuca virosa. Taxonomy (NCBI): domain Eukaryota; kingdom Viridiplantae; phylum Streptophyta; class Magnoliopsida; order Asterales; family Asteraceae; genus Lactuca; species Lactuca virosa. Next base: position 149,061,447 of record NC_136426.1, read on the forward strand.
CTGGTGGCAAGACTTGGGGAGAAAGCAATGACCAAGATTGTGTCACGTCACCCATTTTCGCACAACACACTTCCGATTTCTAAAATCCTTAACTTTCGCATACGAGCTCCGTTTTTGACGTTCTTTATATCCACGCGTAGGTAAAAATAAGATCTACAACTTTCATTTTGACTTCGTCGGCTAATTCTCGACCGATCTTAAATTTAATAGTAGGAGGAGATTATATTGTTAAATGACCGCGAAAAATTCGTAACTCTTTCATACGGACTCCGTTTTCGTCTGTATTTTTATCGTTGACTTCCTATTAATGAGATCTTCAATTCTCATTTAGTTCACATAGGCCAAAAAATCGCTCGATCTAAAATTCGAGTTTCGGGTCGTGCACTGTCATGCCAAATCTTAGAAAATTCATAACTTCCTCATACGAACTCAGATTTGGGCGTTCTTTTTTTCGGTTTAACGTATACTACAACTTTTGTTTAGATCACTAAGGCCAAAAAGTCCTCTATCGTAAATTCACTATTTACGTCTCCCGGTGTCGTGCAGGTTTTGCCGTAAAACTTCGACGGGCCATAACTTTTTCGTTATAACTCGGATTTCAGCGTTCTTTATATGTACGAAACCCTTGTAACATATACTACCACTTGGTTAAGATTACTCCTTTTAAATAATATTCCATCAATAACTCATTTTTGATGCTTATTGTCTCTAAATTGACTATCCCGAATTTGCGGGCGTTACAATTATCTCCCCCCTTAGGATGATTACGTCTCGGAATCATCAACGAAACAGGGCTGTATAATGACTCCATTCGTTATCTCTTCATCCTAGGTAATAATCGTAACTTTTATGTTTCTTCGAATGCGTATCTAACTCGTGGTCTTCTTGACTGCAAACGGTGCTTGATCTTGCACCCGTTCTTTATGTCTTGTTACACTTTCAATCATGACCTTCATGTCACAAACTCGCTCTTTATCAGAGACTCCTTCTTCTTCTTAACAAACTTAAGATAAGTTTATTTGATTTCCACGATAGACCGATGGGTCACGTTCTAATGAACTCTCATCGTATGTTGCAACGCTCAGACTCAGGTCTCTTAGAGTCAAATTCTGCAATGGAATATACTTTCCTTCATGTTCTAATGTGATATAATCACATTTTAACATGTAGCATTTCTAGCTGCCAACTTCTTTAACTAGCGCGATACTTCTATTGACCGCTTCGATTATCTTTCACTTCAATCTTCTGGCTTAACTTAGATGTTACATCGAACTTGGTTCTCTGAACCATGTAACATACTCATCTTAGCCGGACTCAATTTGAGACCACTAGGGTCGAAACAACAATCATCTTCTTAATCATTACCGAAACGATGGTAACGACATACTTGAATAAAACGAAATCAATTACTAGCTTCTTGGTAACCTTATGACTTCCCCTGATCCAAGTGCGAGTCCTGTGCTTCCGGTAGTATAGGCCTCTACTACCATTCACACCTACACATACTCGTCCCAAGTATTGTCTTGCAGTTTTCCAAGTCATCATACAAGAAAATCACACAACAGCTTAACACATCAGATAGTAAAACAACAGTTTTATATTATTCCTTGAAACGATTACATGGTTGTTCAAGTTCACCCTAGACTATGCCTCTAATAGGCTGCACCTTAAGATACTATAACTTGATCTTCAGATATCCATCCTCACTCCTGATTCCTTGCATTGTCAGCTGCTTCGTCTAGGATCATATGGAATGCTCTTGCCTTCGGTTTTGGCGGCACATTTGGCTTTGCAGCTTCTTCTCTCCTTGGGCAGTTTTGCTTGTAGTGTCCTTCTTTACCACACCTAAAGCAAACTTCTCTCTTGGTTGTGCATTCGCTGGCATAATGACCTATCTTCCCGCATTTGAAGCAGGTCATCTCTTTATAGCATCTCCCAATGTGCTTCCTTCTGCACTTGTCACACCATTGTGCTCATTCTCCAGACTTTGAGAATTTTCTCTTCTCTTCGGACCTTGTGGATCCTTCAAACTTTCTCTTATCGCCAACTTCAACCTTGATGGTGGTTCTTCCCTTGATCATATCTTCAACAAACTTGGCAGCCCAGATAGCTGCCTCTAGAGTAGGTGCCTGACGTACCGACACCACATACTCCCAGGGAAGTCCCTTTGCGTACTTATCGACTTTTGTCAGCTCGTCTGGGACAAGGCGCAAAGCAAACTCCATTTTGTCCGTGAAGTTTTTGGTGTATTCATCGATGGACATGCTCCCTTTCTTCAAAGTTAGGAATTAGTTCTCTAGCTCGAGCAGGTTTTGGGCTAAGTAATACTTGCGCTTGAAATGCACCAAAAACTCTGTCCAAGTCAGTTGCAGGGGCTCATTGGGGCTTAGAGTCTTCCCCAGGGTGTTCCACCAGCGCACAACACCTCCTCGGAACTGACGTACTGCAAATGTTGTCTGTAACTTGCCTCTGCATCCACACATCATGAAGGCCAACTCCACCTCCGATATCCAATCCATAACTCCGATCAGATCTTCCTTTCCAGTGAAAGTCGATGGCTTGCAAGTCAGAAAATCCTTGTACTTGCATCTGTTCCTCTGGTCTCCGTCATCTTGGTTGTTTCGTCGAACTATTGGTGGGTTGGCTTGACCAACGGTCCCACTGTAGTTCCCTCCTTCCGACTGCCCATCATCCAGTTCAGGTTGTTCGATTGGTATTGTAGCTTCCTCTCGATTCTGTTGAAGCAAATGTCTGGTTTCCTCCATTTGACGATCCAACATCATTTGGATCATCGCCTGTACTCTGGCTATCGTGATGGGCTCAGGAGTGGCTACCACAATAGGTATTTGCTCAATAACTGGAGGTTAATTCCTGTTTCTGTTCGTGTTCTTGACTCCACTTCGGGTTCTTGCCATTTTGATCAATACACCAATTCAGACGTTCGGTGTGTAATGACAAGAAGTAAGATAGGAAATATTTTATTTACGATCGACATGTAAATCTCCCTGTCACTCCGAAAAGTTATATGCCAGTTCTAATACCGTAATTAAACGTTTAGAAACCTGAACACATAAAGTTTCGAGATCCGGTCGGCAACAAACCATAGATCCGATCATATAATGCATATCATAAATCAATTAGCACATAAAAGCATGTTAGGTATTTTCCCTAAATAAGCTAGTGCTTGTGTCTATTCAGGTGTCTTACCTAAAATTATTAGACACACTCCTCACCATCATTTCCTATCATTCTAAGTTTAAGTCTAGAAATAAATTCTTATTCCTAGTTCGGTTAAACTAATGCTCTGATACCAACTGTGACATCCCCATTTTCACGGCCAGAAAAGACCGATTTTGTTTATGCTTTATAAAAATCAGAGTACCTCTTTTAGTGAAAATGTTGCGGAATTTGTTCCCAGTAAGACATGATAAATACGTTATCAAAACATTTATGAAGAAATGTATTTTTATTCATTTTAAAACATTTGGGATGTCATTGTCAATACCGAAACATAAGCATAAACATAACTTACATTCATTTACACTAGTGATCTACATCTCTTTAATCTCTCAGTGTAATGTAACTTTGTATCGGCACCTGTGATACAAATAAGCTTGAGTGGGTCAGGTTGGGAAACCTGGTGAGTAAACAGGGATTTCAATCACAGAATGTTATATCACATATATAATTTAGAACTCACAAAATATACAATTTCACCATATATATATATATATATATATATATATATATATATATATATATATATATATATATATATATATAAGCAACTCTTACCCCACCCTGTTAATCCTCACAACGAGACTATCCATACTCTTGGACCTTAAATTTTACCTCTTACTTAACCCATACTCTCGGATATAATTCATCCTCTCGGATCAATAATTGTGCCCATTCCATACTCTCGGATTAGGGACAAGTGTCTATGTATAAATCCATTCTCCCGGATTAACGACTAATGACTATGTCCTATCCATACTCTCGGACTGAGGACGACTGACTATGTCTTAATCCATACTCCCGTACTAAGGACAACTGACTATGTCTTAATCCATACTCCCAGATTAATGACAGTTGACTATGTCCAATCCATACTCTCGGACTAGGGACAATGACTATGTCTAATCCATGCTCCCGGATCAATGACATATACTAAAGTTCTATTCTATGAGTATAACTCACTCATACTTGTAAGAAAATACTACTCAATATTCCTCATAGTTAATTTAGGTTTACTCTTTATCCTAAATCATCATATATAATCAAGTATGTTTTTTAACACGTATTTCAGGCAACATCAATTAACTCGCACATAAACATATAATTAATACTTCAATCAATACTTGTATTAAAATCATGTTCATGAAAGAGACTATGCACTCACACATAAACTCTTTAACATATATTTAATACTTTAATTAATACTTGTATTAAAATCTTGTTCATGAAAGGGACTATGCACTCACACATAAACTCTTTAACATATATTTAATACTTTAATTAATACTTGTATTAAAATCATGTTCATGAAAGGGACTATGCACTCACACATAAACTCTTTAACCTATATTTAATACTTTAATTAATACTTGTATTAAAATCATGTTAATGAAAAGGACAATGCACTCACACATAAACTCTTTAACATATATTTAATACTTTAATTAATACTTGTACTAAAATCATGTTAATGAAAGGGACTATGCACTCACACATAAACTCTTTAACATATATTTAATACTTTAATTAATACTTGTATTAAAATCATGTTCATGAAAGGGACTATCCACTCACACATAAACTCTTTAACATATATTTAATACTTTAATTAATACTTGTATTAAAATCATGTTTATGAAATGGACTATGCACTCACACATAAACTCTTTAACATATATTTAATACTTTAATTAATACTTGTATTAAAATCATGTTCATGAAAGAGACTATACACTCACACATAAACTCTTTAACATATATTTAATACTTTAATTAATACTTGTATTAAAATCATGTTCATGAAAGGGACTCACACATAAACTCTTTAAAATATATTTAATACTTTAATTAATACTTGTATTAAAATCATGTTCATGAAAGGGACTATGCACTCACACATAAACTCTTTAACATATATTTAATACTTTAATTAATACTTGTATTAAAATCATGTTCATGAAAGGGACTATGCACTCACACATAAACTCTTTAACATATATTTAATACTTTAATTAATACTTGTATTAAAATCATGTTCATGAAAGGGACTATGCATTCACACATAAACTCTTTAACATATATTTAATACTTTAATTAATACTTGTATTAAAATCATGTTCATGAAAGGGACTATGCACTCACACATAAACTCTTTTAACATATATTTGATACTTTAATTAATGCTTGTATTAAAATCATGTTCATGAAAGGGACTTACACATAAACTCTTTAAAATATATTTAATACTTTAATTAATACTTGTATTAAAATCATGTTCATGAAAGGGACTATGCACTCACCTGCAAAGGTGGTGACTCGGTACTCGGACAACACTTCGTTTACTTTAATACAAATTTCCGTTGACAAAACCTGGTATCATTTCCACTAGAGTTTAGTCTAATATTCAACCGGACTAATTAATAGTCTAGCTATTATTAGTATTATAAAGGCGTTAAACAATACTCTTCACCCACTATGTACAGACAGGGGCCAGACATGAAACACCGGAGGGCAGAATCATTTCGGCATATAGCACTTCTGTAATCCAATAACCCAGGCGGCCCTTCAAACCGGATTCCCCGTACCGCGAGTGGTTAAAAAGATATTATAACGACACTTATATAACACATAATAATAGCTAAAATAATTATTATAAGGTCCTAATAACGTTACTATATTTAAAAAAAGTTATATTAAAAATTAGGTAGGCGTATCTTACCTTCGAGGGTGCAGGGGCAGAACTTCCAAGCCGAAAGCTCTACTTCTCGGAGCCATCGAGCGCTTCGGGGCTTTCTTCTAGCGCAAGGGGAGGTTTAGGAAGTTTAGAGAGAGAGTAGAGAGAAGAAACAATGGGAAATGTGTGAAGAAAATGAGGGTGGGAGAGGTTCTATTTAAAGGGTGAAATATGGCCGAACATGGTGTCACATGTCACCATCTGGTGGCAAGACTTGGGGAGAAAGCAATGACCAAGATTGTGTCACGTCACCCATTTTCGCACAACACACTTCCGACTTCTAAAATCCATAACTTTCGCATACGAGCTCCGTTTTTGACGTTCTTTATATCTACACGTAGGTAAAAATAAGATCTACAACTTTCATTTTGATGCAATCGGCTAATTCTCGAGCGATCTTAAATTTAACAGTAGGAGGAGATTATAGTGTTAAATGACCGCGAAAAATTCATAACTCTTTCATACGGATTCTGTTTTCGTCTGAATTTTTATCGTTGACTTCCTATTAATGAGATATTCAACTCTCATTTAGGTCACGTAGGCCAAAAACCGCTCGATCTAAAATTCGAGTTTCGGGTCGTGCACCGCCTTGCCAAATCTTAGAAAATTCATAACTTCCTCATACAAAGTCAGATTTGGGCGTTCTTTTTATGCACGCTCTCAGTTTAACGTATAGTACAACTTTTATTTAGATCACTAAGGCCAAAAAGTCCTCTATCGTAAATTCACTATTTACGTCTCCCGGTGTGGTGCCGGTTTTGCCGTAAAACTTCGACGAGCCATAACTTCTTCGTTATAACTCGGATTTTGGCGTTCTTTATATGTACGAAACCCTTGTAACATATAATACCACTTGGTTAAGATTAATCCTTCTAAATAATATTCCATCAATAACTCATTTTTTATGTTTTTTTGTCTCTAAATTGACTAGCCCGAATCTGCGGGCGTTACATACTTTAAGTGTTAACACAAAATGGCAATGTACTTATATATTGTGACAACTAGTATTTTAAGGCTAGGAAATTATGTCCATGTGTAATTAACTTTTGATGTATCATGTAACCTAAGTATGATGTTATACATGTTATTCATTCAACAACAACAATTCGAATCAAAATTCACTCCTGAAGACATAAACCTAATTCAATGCACTACATTCATTCAACTTTGGGCTTGTAACCCTGACTTCCCAGTTTAAACCTACTAATGGATCAAGATTCTTTTATTGGGCCGAATGGGCCCATAAACCCTCAACTTGATTCTTTTGGGCCGAAAACACATATCCTTGTTCTTTTTGGGCCATAAGCTCATATGTGGGCCCACATGGATCGAAAATCCCAAATGGGCCAATGTTATATCAAGCCCAAGATGCATGTTCTTCTATTCTTTCTCCTATTTCCGATGTTAATAAAAAAAGGAAAAGAGGGTGATTATTTAGAGTGATACCTCATTAAAAACCACCAAATAACAAAGTAATTGTCTAACAAATTTCCATGCACCCAACATATGACCCCCATGCAAAGACCAACCTACTCTCTCTCTCTCTCTCTCTCTCTCTCTCTCTCTCTCTCCTTATTTTGGCCAAAGACCATTCTCTCCCTCACCAAAATCATTCAAACTTCATTCCACTTTTAAATCCCTCGCTACACCCTCAAGAACTCCTCCATTTTCTTTCATGAACCCGTGAGGTGGTGTGTGTTTACAACAAGTTTTTATCAAGTTCATCCTTTTTGGTAAGTTATGATCACACTCAAGATGTTGTATTCCATTTTGTGTTAAGGATTTACTCTCATAACTACCTTCATTTCGTGTTTAAGCTTCTTAGAACTTCCTAAGTTCGAAACTCTTCCTAAAGGAGCTTGTTAGGCCGAAAACTCCTTCAAACTTCTCTTCAAGACCCAACTAACACTAAGGTGAGCTTCATACCCCCTTGTTTTCGGTTTTACTATGTTTTTTTATTTTGGGGGGGGGGGGGAGAATACAAGTTGGTTTTGTGTTAAATCTAAGTGTTTATGCATGCTTGTGTGTATTTTCATGATATGTTGTGCAAATATTTTATGAATATGTGTAAAACCCTCATAAACTCAATATATCCTTCAAGACTTGAAAATATTAGCAAAACAAGTTACTTTATGTAACTCATCATGATTGTTGAAAGGATAAAACATGTTAAGGGATACTTGAAAACTAAATAAAACCTTATAAGGGGCCAAATATGACAAATAGGCAAAAAGTGAGTCTTATTATGAGACTCACGGTTTTAAAGGGGCCAAAAGAGTCATTTTTGGATAAAATGGGTTTTTATGACATTCACGGTTTTGTAGGGGTCAAAAGTGTTATTTTTGACAAAATGGGCTTCTTTTGGGCCTTCACGGTTTTAATGGGCTAAAATGGACATTTTTCATAAAAATGAGCCTTATTTAGAATTCACGGCTTCATGGGCCTAAAATATAATTTTTGGTCTTTATGAACTTAAATTGTCCTTTTGAATAAAGATGGACCTAAAATGTAAATTCTCGGTTTAATGGGCCGAAAATGTCATTTTATCAAAAATGGGCCGAAAATGTCATTTTTATCAAAATAGGCCTCAAATGCGTATTTACATGTTTATTGGGCCTTAAATACCTATTTACATGTTTATTGGGCCTCAACTACCCATTTACATGCTTATTGGGCCTTGTATATTCACTTCATGTTTATTAGGCCTTAAACATCTATTTACATGCTTATTGGGCCTTGTATACTCATTTCATGTTTCTTAGGCCTCAATTACCCATTTACATGCTTATTGGGCCTTGTATATTCATTTCATGTTTATTGGGCCTCAATTACCCATTTATATGCTTATTGGGCTTTACGACACATTTTATACTAATCGGGTTAATAACATTAAATACTTGACATTTTGATAAAAACAAATGGTATTTTATCTCCAATGTTTGGTAATCAAATACATACTCGAAACATTATTTTAAAGCGGTAAATAATGTGATACACTGTTCATGTAAATTTAGTTAAGGCTCCTATGAGACGCGTTTTCACCCGTACCTACCTAGTAGACAACCTTAACTCTTGTAGTTATAACTAAAGTCTCTTGGAGGGAGAGCGAGAGTTTGTGTTTAGATCTATACGGGGTTGACAACCCCACACATGAGCTGTTCGCTACAGTTAGACTAGTCCAGTCTAGGGTGACAAATGTCTTACCTTAAACAAGTGACGTCTGAAGAACGTCATGACAGACAGATCAGTCATATCAAGCATGGTTATAACGACTCACACGGAGATTAACAAACACTGTAAAAATTTACGGAATATGTATGTTATACTTTTGTAACACGTACGAGCTATTCATTTCTACAACACTTGAGTCTTATAGTTTAAAGACTATATATTACATTTTATTTACAACAGAAAATATTGGATTTTCTAGAACTCTCTCTTTATACATTTTCAAGAAGATGATCACACATGCTATAATACATGATTTGAAACAAAACTCTCAAATCATTTTTACGGAAAATATCGGATTTTCTGGTGTTCACAAAAGATACAAAACTTTTCATATAAACATGCTTATGAACCCACCAACATTATATATGTTGACGTTTTCAAAATAATTTGTATTCTCAGGAAATCGTTAAGCAAGTTGGTCATCAAGAACACGTGGATTTTTGTTGTATTTTGTTATCATCATACATTTAACATTTGGAATGTAATTTGTAAGCCAACACACTTATGTAAACTATGATGGTTGTTATATTTCATGTGTGATGACGATGTTGTCTTTGATTCAATTATATATACTGTGATGATATTACAAGATGAAGTGAACGTTTACGCCGTTCTGATTCGGGAGTGTGACATATATCAAGTTCTGAAAATATATGTTAATGGTTGGATATATTAAAACTTGGATATATTATTAGATCTTATTATATCGGAATTGGCCAGTTGATGTGATTTAACCTCTTTAAAAGGTTTGTATTAAAGTGAGAAAATGAATTTTGTGTGAAAACTTAAGTAAGGTGTAAGTGATCCAAGTAATTGCAAGAATTCATCAATGCATATTATATTTGATTAAATACTGGAAACCGAGACATCCACAATCGTTTTGTATCCCACTTTTAGTTAACAAACAAATTTATTAATCTGATGTATTTGTGTAGATTCCTTACTATTGTTTCTTTTTCACAATAATTTTTTGTTGTTAAAAAAAATCAAAGATATTGGACCGGTTGTAATTATATTTGTGGTAGGATTGAAGATTTTTATGTTGGTTTATGACCATTTTAAGGCACATGGAATTAGTTATATTTGACTTTGCTTTCCTTACTATGTAGATATTTAACTATTAATTACCATTTCAATTAAAGATTATAAAAAGATGATAGTTAATTACATTTTTGGTCCTTTGAGTATGGCCGATTTTTCTTATTTTTTTGTCCAAAAAGTCTTTTGTTTAGTTTTAGTGCTAGATTATCTATTGTTTTAATTTTTGTCTTTATTGAGGTATGTATTTATAGTCCCAATGTTGACTATGATTACCGTATTGCGACATTTATGTTTTTTATAAATATTTATTGTTGAATTTATATTTAAAGGTAGCTGCTAAATAAACAACCCATATACACCTCATTTTAAAAGTCAAACTATTTTTTCTAAAAAAACACCCTATTTACTAGGTATATTGAAGACCTAAAAAAATTCAAACTTAGTAACCTGTGTCTCAAACTTAGTAACCTGTGTCTGACATCTTGTAAATTGTATATATAATAAAACCACATTAATATCGATATAACTAATAACAACTTATATTTTATTATAAAAAGATAGATCAACATTAATCTAACCATGTAATCCAGTTTAGGTAAAATTTCTAACTTTGTCTATTATTTCAAAATTTAAAATATAATTTTGGTTATTTCAGTCCAACCACCGTCATCATCGCCGACGGCTAGCGGCACTGCCGCCGGAAAAGTATAAAACGTCGATCGAGAGAGAGAGAGAGAGATAGAGAGAGAGAGAGTTATGGTAATCATCGCCGACGTAAGCATCGCCTAGATCTTCGCTGCCGGAAAAGAGAAACCGTTTAATGAGACAGATCGATGGATGGTGTATTTTGTGTTGGCGACGCTCTGGTGTGCTCCGGTGGCATCGATCTTCGGCGGTTGCTGTGCTCCGGCAGATGAGGCGACGTTGTTGCTCATTCAGATGGGGGCGACGTTGTTGCTCTTTCACAGCAAACTGCAAATGAAAGTGAAAATGTTTTAACGTTTTTAGGGTTTTAATTGGGTAAATGGACTGGACATTAACTGGTGGGCTAACCTTTTAAAATAAATTAGTTTTGTAAGTGGACATTTCAAGCTATGCGTCGGTTACTGGAAAAACTCAAATACATATTTATGTTTAATTATTGCCTTTTGGTTGCTATATATATATATATATATATATATATATATATATATATATATATATATATATATATATATATATATATATATATATATATATATAGATATATATATATATATATATATATATATATATATATTATTTTATTTTTTTTAACAATTCTTTTTTGTTATGTTCATAGTTTTACGAAAAGATGGCGAATTTTTACGAGGAAAACTCACTGTTTTTCACCGAACGGGTATGATACTTATCATGATATTAGATTTTTTTAATCATTGTAATGTTCACTAGTTATTAACATAGATTATTTGAATTTTTAGGTGTTCTATTCTCTAAATGAGTTGATGGGATGGGTACAAAACAAAGCATTTTCTCTTGGTTATGTCATCGTGAGAAGAAGATCAAAGACAAATGAAAATGGTGTGGTGTCTTATGTCACACTTATTTGTGATCGTGGTGGTGAATACAAAATTAAAGCAACAAGTAAAAATTCCGACAAAAAAAAAATCAATTGTCCATTTAAATTGGTTGGTTCGTATATAAAACAATTTGATGGTTGGACGTTGAGAGTGAAATGTGATCAACATAACCATCCACCAGCACAACATATGGAAGGACATGCTTATGCTAGACGGTTGAAAGAAAACGAAAAAAAGTTGGTGGCTGACTTGACAAGTGAGAATGTTGAACCACGCAACATACTCTCGATACTAAAAGAGCATGATGAGAATAATGTTTCTATACTCAAAACCATATACAATGCACAATACAAGCTTCGCTCGTCCCAGAACGATGGAAAAACTCCGATGCAGGTATAATATTTCAACAAGTATATTTTACAAGTATATCAGCGTACTTGAACTCCAGTGGGTACATTTGACAATTATTTTTTAAATTTAAGTTATATATTGGTTGTTTATATATTAATGATATTTCAATGCAGGTGAGTGTATTCCATTGGAATCGATAGATGTATTCTGGAGAAAGCTTAAAATTTCACCGTCAATTCCTATGGAAAATGAAGATATATGTGGTGATGGTAAATTTGAAATGTTTAAAGAAACCTACAATAAGCAACCGGAAGCTGTGAAAAAAAGCATGATGAGAAAGCTACTAGATATATTCCAGCCTAGTAAAACACACATTAGAGAACCCGCAATTCAAAAAAATACACGTGGACGACCAAGTTTGAAGAAACAAAAACAAAAACAAACTGATTCTATCAATCAAGCTCCTAGAAGACGCAGCTTTTCAACCATGCCAAAATTTGTTGAGTTGAACAATAGGGAACCGGCAAGACATAGTTCATACATAACCACAATTCCAGACTTGAATGAAATTCCAGACTTGAAAGAAGAGCCAGACTTGAACGAAATTCCAGACTTGAAGGAAGAGCCTCAATCATGCTACAATCATCGACTAATAGATGAAATTCAAGTGATGTTTCATCCTTACATCACACATATACAAGATGTAGAGGGGGATGGAAACTGTGGATTTCGAGCAATATCTGTTTGTCTTGGGTATGGCGAGAATGATTGGCTCTATGTTCGACGTCAACTACTAGACGAGTTATTGAGTTCATACGATGCATATGCTAGAGTTTTCACTGATGGAATCGGTGAACTATATACTTCGTTGAATTTCTTAGAATCGCCGGCACCTAAAAGATACTGGTTACTTATGCCTGAAACAGGTATCCTCATTGCCAACAGATTTGGTGTAGTCCTTACTTTTTTAACCAACCAAGGCTCTCTCACGTTCTTTCCTCTTTGGAAAGGCCCGGAAGAATTTTTGTACCATCGCGTTATTACGATTTCACTTGTATATGGTAATCATTATGTGATGGTACAATTAGAAGAATATTGCCCGCTGCCTACCATTTCAGCTTTCTGGATCCGCCACAAAGCCCCATGTGCAGCTGGATGGGAAACTATGTTCATGTCACGTCTAGAACTTTATAGACAACTGAAACCTTACAATCCTGAAACACCTTTTATAACTATAGAGGATTGTTAGAGGGTATTAATTTTCTCTCGAATTATGCATTTATGTATTCATGAAGGATTGCTAATGCTATTGTTTTTTGCATCATATTTTTGTTTTTATATATTCATTTATATTTAATTATTAAACAATATACAAATATATATACGTTATTAATCTATATTAATTAAAAATAAATAATTAATCATTTATATATATATATATATATATATATATATATATATATTTATGTTTTAAATACTCCAAAAAAATATTAATATTCAAGCATAAAATAAAAAAGAAAATATAAATAAAAAGTAAAGAAAATAAAAATAAAAAGAATGCACGTGAATTAAAAAAAAAACAAAAAGTAGGGTATACAAACTTCGATGTAAAATGGCATTGTTGACTTTTTTTTATTAGGGTGTTTTTTTAGCATAAGTTGTGTTTCTAGTAAATGGGGGTGTTTATTTAGTCATTCCCATATTTAAATTATAGTTATAATAATTTAATCCCATTAACCATAACCCCACTCTCCCGTCATCTCTTAAGACCCTTATTTTTTCACGATACACACCAAAACCGTGAATCACTCCCTCTCTTACTCCTCATCCATTTCCTTTATTTGATTATCTCTTGCCATACTCCAACTAGATCTCTAATAGAAGACAACCCAAGTGAGGAGCCGAGCTAGGCCAAATCTCCGATAAAAGACAATCAAACCTCCAACAAGTGAGGAGTCATGGTTTACATATACAACCGAACTTAAGACAACAACATATTTATTTATTTAAACCAAAACCATAACATACTGTTATTTTTAATATAAAATAACAACAAAATTATATTTAAAACTAAGAAAAACGTATTTTTAAACAAAAATAACAAGACACATAACTTTATCCAAAAATAACTTAATACCTTCATTTTTAACCGAAATCAACAACGTACTTATATGTTTAAACCAAAACACCATTATAGATTTATTTTTAACCAAACCCGCAACATACTTCTATTTTTAACCAAAACAACATACCAAGTGCCACATGTCGCATGTTGTGTTACGTTAGTACGTAACCATTCGCCGAGAAGAAATATATCCACCGCCTCCAATCCTCGACCGCTGCATTGCACGGGTACCCCACTAGTGTGTGTGTGTATATATATATATATATATATATATATATATATATATATATATATATATATGGTTGAGTTATTGTGCGAACCAAAAGATTTGTGAGAACCTGTGAACTCATAATTTACTCATCATTTTTCAACATCAAAAACATTAATCTTCTCCAAATGGTGCATCTAAGTCATATCTAGACTAAATTTTTTTTTTTGACAATTATTTTATTTATTTTTGAAATTTGCATTTATGGACAATCAGCAGTTGTACGGACTACTAACGAGCACAATCAGCAATCCGTACAACTGCTGATTGTGCTCACCAGTAGTCATACAAAAAAACCAAAAAAATTAAAAATAAAAACATTCGCCAAATCTTTTTTTTAGCCTAGATATGACTTAGACGTACCATTTGAAAAATATTAGTGTTTTTTGTATTGAAAAATGATGGGTTGATTATGAGTTCGCAAGTTCTCACAAATTTTTTGGTTCACAAAAGAACCTAACTCTCTCTCTCTCTCTCTCTCTCTCTAACAACTAATAAGAACCAATCAGAATAAAATAAAAATAGGTTCAATAATAAATCATAAAAGGGTATAATAGTAATCTTGGCTATACCTAATTATGGTAAAATATTTAAAACATTTAATATCCTTTAAATTGGGTGAATTTGTTAGTTAATTTAGACGTCTCGTTCATTAGCATCACCAAAAAAACGCCAACTTCGACCACAACCCTACATCCTTTAATTGCTGACCATAAAACCTCAGTGACAATCTTTACCGCCAGTCCTCCGCTATTCATTGCCATCACTCACCTCCATCATGTTCGATTTTCTGTCTAATGAACAGGGAGATTGTTGCAAACACCAGTGACCTCGCAAAGCAAAAAAACTGAGGAACCTACCCCTCTTCTTTAACTCGATGCAAGAATGAAGGCACAAAGAACTAAAGACGAGGTATAGAGGCGTATTTGTGTGCGTATGAATATATATCAAGATCATCAAGAAGGATTTGTAATCGATCTTGAGCATCGACCAGCATAAGTTGATTAATTCCACAGATCTGTTCCTTTCCCAGTTAGTTTAAGGATTGTTAATGCTTCTTAATTGGCGAAGTCTTATTCGGTTATAGTCCCAAAACTCGACTTTCTAATATTTCTTTTTAAAAGACTGGATTAACATAAAACTTGGATTTTATTGTTCCCTAAACTAGCATCTAGCTTCAGACTAAATCGACATCTGATTTTGCCCACCAACTGTTTGTTAAAATGCTTGAACCAAATATTTCATCCATTCATTTACACATGATGTCCACCGATAAGTCTTTATATCCATTTGAAAATTAGCAAATGTTGTTTTGTTAATATGGTTTGTGTTGGTCTAATGAGGTCTTTATTTTCTCTATTTTAGCTTTGCTTATGGTTAGTTATTCCATAAACATGATGATTTAGTTTTATTTCTTTGAATTAATTTCATACTCTTCAAGAATAATCAAAACCATTCTGGGAGAATATTTACGATATCATTCTTGCAGAATAAACATATATTTGATAACTATTAGACTCTAAGTAATATCATGTTAAAATAAAGTATATGTATTCTTATAGAATATTCTGTATTGTATTCTGTCAGAATTTATTTGTATAAATACATTCTATTAGAATGACTTTATGAATGTTTGTTAATAACAAGGATATTTGCTTAATTGGTAATACTAACAAGTAATGTATGTTATTCTTTCAGAATGGCATGAAGAAAGAACCAAATATTAATCATACAAGAGAAAGACTTGGAATCAAATTCAACAGCAAGTATATTTGCGAAAAATTACATTCTTACGATAATACATCACATTTCGTAAGAATAGTTGGAATCAAGTGGATTATTTGGACCATTGAAGAATATCAAGTGATTTTGTTCAATAATTGTATATCTAAGAACTTTATTTCTTAAGAAATTTACTCATTTTTGACGATATTCTATTAGAATCTATGTAACTATATTAAATTGTATAAGACTATTAGTCTATAAGAATATGTATGAATTTGTATTTAAGTTCGAATATATGAAGAATATGTAGAACTCTTAAGTATGGTTAATTATCAAAAATATCTGAATTGGAACTATATTTTGTAAGAATAAAATCAGAAATATCGTTACTAGTTTATGGCTGACATTCTATCAGAATAAATTCGGTTTATTTAAAAAAATCATGTTAGAATAAAAATTGAATTAATTTAAAAAATCCAGATTTTTAAAATTAAGAAAATTAATTATCCCTAAAAATCTTAAATTTTCCAGTTTTAATATAGGTTGATTGACTAAAATATTGTTACGTTGGAATTTGTATGATTATATGGTACATGTTACCCTATTGTAATATCATACACCCTCAAATCATTACCATTGATTTATTCCATTCGTTGGTCCAGATTTGTGCGTACGAGCACACAATTGATGCTAGAAACACTTAAACCTAGCCCTATATATATATATATATATATATATATATATATATATATATATATATATATATATATATATATATATATATATACACTAGCCGTTTACTCGCGCAAAGCGATGGGTGCGGATCAACAAAATGACATACAAAATTTGTTAAACAAAATGACGAATAGATAGAGATTTCTTATATCTGGGCTAGGATTAAACGTAAGACATTTTTGGCTCATTCAATTTTAGTAGAAAGAAAAACCAAAGGAGGAAACAGCGAGCATGAGAGAGAACCAAGGTTTTACGGTCAATGGCTAGACATTCATGATAGACGAATGCTAGATCAATGTGCCTCTTCCAGTTTATATGAAATGCTTTATAACGTGTACATTGTATTAGACCGATTCAAATGGATATGAAGAACACTTGGTCAAACTTTGACCCATTCAAAATCTTATCATCAACTTATTTGACTTTTTCATTAATGTTGACCGGATAAGATTCAGTATTTACCGATTCAATTGGATATGAGGAACACTTGGTCAATGTTTGACCCATTCAAAATCTTATCATCATCTTATTTGACTTTTTCATAAATGTTGACCGGATAAGATTTAGTATTTACCGATTCAATTGGATATGAGGAACACTTGGTCAAACTTTGACCAATTCAAAATCTTATCATCATCTTATTTGACTTTTTTATAAATGTTGACCAGATAAGATTCAGTATTCTTTTAATGCATAAAGTCATTGTACATGATGTACTAATAGTTTGTACCTCTTAATTTTCAGCATTTGACCAAATTTGCATAATAAGTAATATATATATATATATATATATATATATATATATATATATATATATATATATATATATATACAAAACCATACCATTTTCCCTTTTTATTTAATATATTAAAAATAATAAAGAACCTTATTTATTTTTATGATAAAACCTAGGCTTTTATATTTCTAATCATTTAAATAACCGACTAAATTACTCAAAGCCTATATACACATTGATTCTTTGATATTTAGCCTATATTCTTATTTATTTAACTCTTTGATACGAATAAATAAGTTCAATTAAATTCATTGAAACACTTACTAGTTTAAAGGACACGATAATATAGTAGACCGCGAATACATAGCCGAGTTACGAAATGAAATTGATTAGAGATTACTATAATTTATGGAATGGTTTTTTTTTTTTTTTTAAATGTTATTGTAGTTGCATGCATTATCTTTTAGTGTTGTGAAACTATTATTAGTGAAATTTCAGTGTTGAAAACATATTTTTAAGTTTAAAAAGTTAGTATATTTGTTTCTCAATTTATTTTAACAGCTTGCAGACTTTAGAAAACAAAAAATATTTTTGTCGTAAGTTGCAAACATTTGGTTCACCTCTTCTTATACAAATATTTGCAGATGTGACCCGCATACTGCATACTTTTTACTTCTTAAAAATAAACAACATCTAAATTTCATGAAAATCCCAATATCATTAATTTCATGATGGCATGGTTTTGGCATTACATAATGGGTACTTCATATTTAAGACATAAATTTCATATCAAGCTCTATTTTGTAATGTTTTAAAAACCAGTTTTTTAGTTGAACCGTGTAACACCGGGTTCATGGTATGATTTTATTTAAGTTTTTATCCTAATTTTGCCACGAACTCGGCGAGTCTGCGTCCCGACTCGCCGAGTAGCAGCATGGTAGACACGGGATTTGAGCGGTGAACTCGGCGAGTCGATGCATGGACTCGGCGAGTCCACCTGTCTAATGAAACTCTATTTTCAGACATTGCACCCTATTTTACCCATTCTAAAACACCCATTTCGTCCCATTCTCTTCCAGAAGAACTGTAGAGCGAAACCCTAGCCCATTTTGATCCTTGTGAGTGATTTTGGCTTGGTGAAGGAAGTTTGAAGCTTAAGAGAAGAAGGAGGAAGTTGGAGGGTGCAAGGAAGTGTGGTAGATCCGAAATCTACCCTGGGAGAAGCTCCTAACCAGGTAAGAAAGCTCCTTCTTAATCTTTAGTATAATAGATTCCCTTTTTGTCCCTTATATGTGGATTTCAAGACTTTAAACCTCCCAAACTCCGTGTGTTTATGCCCTAGGAGCTTAGATTGATGGTTTGGAACCATTGCATGTCTCAGAATTGGCCAGAATGGGTGAAGAGTCGATGGGTACTCGGCGAGTGCCAAAGTGCACTCGGCGAGTTCCATGAAGATGGCCTTAGACTCGGCGAGTTGGATAAACAACTCGGCGAGTCCTATGAAGATTTCCTGGTACTCGGCGAGTCGTTCTTCAAACTCGGCGAGTCCCTTGAATATAGCCTTGAACTCGACGAGTTGTTCTTCCAACTCGGCGAGTCATATGATCAGTCACTAGGATAAGAAGGGTTTAAGTGTAGGAGGTCCAACCCTCCGTAGTCGCACGTGGAATTAGAAATTTAACGTGTAACTATAGTCCCAGAATCTCCAAATCTCCAAGGTTGATGTTCTGATGGAAGATTGGAGCGATTTGTGAGATCTGTTCGTCGGACTCGGTGAGTCACCCCCTTGGACTCGGCGAGTCCAGTCGCGGGTTTGTTAGTTGTCCCCGTCTAGCGAGTCAGGCTGACTCAGTGAGTGGGAACAGGGACCCGATGAGTCAGAGTCGGGCTAGACATAGAAGGACTCGGCGAGTAGCCATATGGACTCGGCGAGTCCAGTCAATCAGAAGGTTGACTTTGACCAAGTAGTTGACTTTGACCAGTCATTTGACCTTAGGGGTATTTATGAGTACCGAATCCATGTTTACGGATTTATAGCCGGAGGGATTACCGGTGCGGCAGCCAGGCGTAGTCTGAGCAGGTTTTCGGCAGCTACTCTCGAGGTGAGTTTCCTTCCAATAGGGACGGGTCTAAGGCACCAAGGCCGGCCCGTATAGACGATATGTTAGTATCAGAGTGTGGGCGGAGCCCGTATCTCATAGCTGAGTTTGATTGTGATATATGCCAGTATGATAGAGTTGCTTATACTTGTTGTCTGTGTGATACTTGTATGTTATGGTTTAGTAGCGGAGTGTGGGCGAGGCCCGTATCTCCATGAATAGTAGAGTGTGGGCGAGGCCCGTATCTCTATGGGTGTGGGCGAGGCCCGTATCCCTTAGTTACTCATTATATGATTGCATGGTATGTGGCATTATGGGGGAACTCACTAAGCTTCGTGCTTACGTTTTATAGTTTTGTTTTCAGGTATCTCTTCAGCTAGGGACAAGGAGCCGGCGCGGTAGCGGCATATCACACACACTCTTGTTTCCGCACTATGGATTTCTGGGATGTACTCTGAATATTTTACTATGATGTTACCGGTTTTCAGACATGAATTTATATTATGAATGTTTTATAACGATGTTTTTATGTATTAACCTAATCTAAAAATGAAATTTTTAGTTGATATTTTCGGGATGTTACAAGTTGGTATCAGAGCCCTGGTTTGAGGGATTCGGACACACCTTCGGGGGTGTCTGGACTCAAATCGAGGGATTAAAAGATTTTTATAAAGAAATGATTTTCTAAAGACTAAGTAAAAGGGGTTTCTAAAAAGAAAAATGTGTGTGATGTGCGCGACCGGCCGAGCTCAAGTAAGTTTTCCCCAAAGTGCCCATACAAGTTTACGTTATGATTATCAATTTCAGATTCAGTAGAACAGCATGCTAGGATAGGACTAAGGATCTAGGAATGATGCCTTATGTGCCTGCTTTATGTGTTTCGGCTTTTTGAGAATTGCATGCTAGTACAGATCAGTCAGTATGATAGCCAGAGTAGTATATACTCGATTATGTGTACTCAATGCCCGAATGCTGCTTGCTTTGTGCTATTAGGAGTTCTAGTCGTCTTTCACTAACTAGTGAACGGATATGCTAAGTTACATATTGCAAGGATTAAATAATTTCAGAAGGTTGGGTCTAGCCCTATTTCGTAGCTCTTGTTTGAGTCCAACCGTTGTAGGGTAGGACCTCTTATTCGAAGAATTATCTAGTCTGAGTAATATGTAATAGTGTTCGTGAGCTAGTTAGGGAAAGAAAGCAGGGACTTCTTGTGCAGCTGATGGCGGAGAGTGGGATGGCGATTACTTAGGGCAAGCCTAGGGCGAGAGTAGCACGAGAACCGCAGTATTAGTAGAAAGGACTTGGTCGAGTTGAGGCAATTCTTGAGGAAAGTACGGATAGACGTGGAAGGTAGTATGGGCCCGTACTACTGAAAGCGGAGGATCCGTACTCGATTCAAAAAGGGCCGAGACGAGACCGGGGACTTGTGATATGAATGTGAGCCTCGTTAGTGGAATATAGTATGATGGTGGTTATGCTATGTTTTGCAGTATGGTGACCACACGACAGGGAGCGGGAGGCTCAGGATCAGGATCGGGTTCGGGTTCAGGGTCCGAACCAGTTGATGAGGGTCTACGCGAGTTTATTGCGTCGGAGATTACCAGGGGCATCCTTGAGTCGACTCCCATCATCTTCGGGTCGATCAAGGAGGGTATTGTAGAGTTGATGGAGGATCGTCTCAGGGCGTTTAGGCGTGATATGGCGGCTAGCCAGTCAGGACCACGCACACTGTCCTTTAAGGACTTCAGGGGCAGTGGTGCATCGGATTTCCATGGGGCGAAGGACCCCATTGCTGCCAGACGATGGATTGCAGACCTTGAGTCTGCACAGCTGATCAGCTTCTGCCCCGAGGGGTCGAAGGTACGATTTGCAGCAGGGTGTCTACGCGACAGAGCTAGAGATTGGTGGGAGTCGGTTTGTGACTCTTTGGGAGCCGCGGCCATTGAGGCTATGACATGGCCGGACTTTGTGACACGATTCAGGGCGGAGTTCGCGCCTGCGGTGGAGCTCCAACAGTTGGCACGGGAGTTCTTGGATATGAGGCAGACGACAGAGACAGTGGCGGAGATCACTGCCAAGTTCCGGGAGAGGGCGTTACTGGTGCCCCAGTATGCAGGTGATGAGGATATGAGGAGGACCCGCTACCATGACATGCTGCGAGCCGACATTCGGGAGCATGTCAGTTTTTCAGCTTGCCCTACCCTGGATTCTATGATTGATAGGGCGAGGGAGAGGGAGATAGATCTGGAGCACATCCGGAAGAGGAAGGCAGAGGAGGGACAGACGATAGGGGCTTCGGGAAAGAAGCCTAAGGGATCAGATGGTAGGCCGAAAGGCCATTCAGGACCGGGCCGCTGCAGGAAGTGCGGCAGGTCGCACGAGGGAGCGTGTAGATTAGGATCGACAGGCTGCTACAGGTGCGGCAAGACGGGACACTTCAACAGGGATTGTACTGCCCCTGCTCCGGTTATTCAGACATCTGAGTTGCTGTGTTTCCACTGCAACCAGAGGGGCCACAAGAGGGCCAACTGCCCCCAGTTGACAGCAGCAGCGCCAATACAGGCGCCAGCTCCAGCGACCCTGCGGATTACAGATGGCCAGCAGGGCAAGGCAGAGGCTCCGGTGGTGAGGAGCCGGGCATTTCAGCTGACAGCCGAGGAGGCACGCGCTGCACCCGATGTGGTGACGGGTATGATTTTTCCTCTGACCTATTTATATGAGATTTATGATATTGATATGTGCTCTGTGTATTTACGTTTAGGATCGTTCCATGTGAACGGTATTCCAGTCCAGGTGTTGTTTGATTCGGGGGCTACCCGATCCTTTGTTTCTCTTGCACTTAGCAAGAAGTTTCCTGAGTCCTCAGGCATGTTGGATTGCCCTTTAGAGGTCGAGATTGCGGACGACCGGTCGGTGCGAGCATCAGAAGTCTTCCGAGATTGTGTGTTAAGGTTGTTCGAAGAGCGGTATTTGGTTGACCTAGTTCCCATTCCATTGCGGGGAAACAAGGTCATTATTGGTATGGATTGGCTGAGTCCCAATGGGGCAGTGATAGATTGCGCGCATCAGTTAGTACGAGTCAGAGCCCCAAGTGGGGGAGAGTTAGTAATTCAGGGTGAGAGATCACAGCGAGGGCCAGCCTTCTGTTCGGCAGCGAGGGCAAGGCGTTACCTTCAGCAGGGTTGCGCAGGATATGTCGCATATGTCATGGACACCCGGGAGGCGGGTAAGGCGACGGTGGGCGATGTGCCCGTAGTATGAGAGTTCGCGGATGTATTCCCCGAGGAGCTGCCTGGGATACCTCCGGAGCGACAGGTGGAGTTCAGGATCGACCTAGTCCCTGGTGCGGCTCCGATAGCCAAGGCACCGTATCGGTTGGCTCCTCCTGAGATGCAGGAGTTGTCTACACAGCTTCAGGAGCTGTTAGACAAGGGTTTCATTAGACCGAGCAGTTCACCCTGGGGAGCCCCAATTCTGTTTGTGAAGAAGAAGGACAGGTCGCGTCGGATGTGTATCGATTATAGGGAGCTGAATAAGGTAACGGTGAAGAATCGCTACCCACTCCTGAGGATTGACGACCTCTTTGACCAGCTTCAGGGAGCATCTTGGTTCTCCAAGATAGATTTGCGTTCATGGTATCACCAGGTGAGGGTCAGAGAGGAGGATGTGTAGAAGACGGCATTTCGGACACGTTATGGCCACTATGAGTTCGTGGTGATGCCTTTCGGGCTCACCAATGCTCCTGCCGCGTTCATGGACCTCATGAACCGCGTGTGTAGACCGATGTTAGACCGGTCGGTGATAGTATTTATTGATGATATCCTGGTTTACTCCAAGACGCGAGAGCAGCATGAGGAGCATTTGCAAGAGGTTCTAGAGACCTTGAGGAGGGGAGAACTTGTATGCCAAGTTCTCCAAGTGTGAGTTCTGGTTGCGCGAGGTGCAGTTTCTTGGGCACCTTGTCAACCAGAACGGGATTTCGGTGGATCCGGCCAAGGTGGAGGCCGTAATGAGATGGGAGGTTCTGGAATCCCCATCTGAGATTCGGAGTTTCCTGGGATTGGCTGGCTACTATCGGTGATTCATCCAGTATTTCTCCAATATAGCATTACCCCTGACCAGGTTAACGAGGAAGGCCGTGGTCTTTCGTTGGGGGCCTGAGCAGCAGGCAGCGTTCGAGACACTGAGACAGAGATTGTGCGAGGCGCCAATCTTAGCCTTGCCAGAGGGCATGGAGGATTTTTTTGTATACTACGACGCGTCCATCTCAGGTTTGGGCGCGGTATTGATGCAGAGAGGGCATGTCATCGCCTACGCGTCGAGGCAGCTGAAGCCTCACGAGGCGAACTACCCGACGCATGATTTGGAGTTGGGGGCCGTTGTGTTCGCCCTCAAGATTTGGCATCATTACCTCTATGGGGTTCGCTGTACGATTTACACGGACCACAAGAGTTTGAGGTACCTCATGGACCAGCCAAATCTGAATATGAGGCAGCGTCGGTGGCTTGATGTGGTAAAGGATTACGAATGTGAGATCCTCTACCACCCAGGGAAGGCTAATGTCGTGGCCGATGCACTTAGCCGCAAGGCGGAACCAATCAGGGATATTTGCATGCGGATGACAGTGGTGACTCCGCTTTTGGAGTGAATCCGGGAGGCTCAGCAGGAGGCTATGAAGGAGGAACATCGGAAGAGTGAGCGGATTGTGGGACAGGTTTTCTCCTTCGACTATGACAGCAGAGGATTATTGACATTACACCGCAGGGTGTAGGTTCCATATCTCGGAGGCGTGCGCCAGGTTCTGATGGAGGAGGCACACAAATCCCGATTCTCCATTCATCCAGGGGCAACGAAGATGTATAGGGATCTTCGTCTGAACTATTGGTGGCCCTGCATGAAGCGGGATGTAGCATGGTACGTTGAGCGGTGTCTGACCTGCAGGAAGGTCAAGGCCGAACACCAGAGACCGCACGGCAAGATGCAGCCGTTGGATATCCCGCTGTGGAAATGGGAAGACATCGCGATGGATTTCATCACCAAGCTTCCTAGGACCGCGCGGTGAGTGGATTCGATATGGGTCATTGTCGATCGATTGACCAAGAGCGCCCACTTTATCCCGATTCAGGAGAGCATCTCGGCCGAGAAATTGGCCGATATCTACGTCAGAGAGGTGGTGGCACGACACGGGGTGCCAGTTTCAGTGATTTCGGATAGGGATGTGCAGTTCACTTCCAGGTTCTGGAAGAAGTTTCATGACGAGCTGGGTACTCGTCTGCATTTTAGTACAGCCTTTCACCCGCAGACGGATGGCCAGAGCGAGCGGACCATCCAGACTCTGGAGGATATGCTGCGGGCGTGTGTTTTAGACTTCGGTGGTAGCTGGGATGCCTATCTTCCTTTAGCCGAGTTTTCATACAATAACAGCTATCACGCGAGTATTGACTGTCCTCCCTTCGAGATGTTGTACGGGAGGAAGTGCAGGACCCCGATATGTTGGGGCGAGGTTGGACAGAGAGTCATGGGGAGCACCGAAGTAGTGCTCAAGACGACAGAGAAGATTCAGTAGGTCCGGAGCAGGCTTCAGACTGCTCAGAGTCGGCAGAAGAGTTATGCCGATAAGCGCCGATCAGACCTGGAGTTCCAGGTCGGGGATATGGTTCTCCTGAAAGTGTCGCCGTGGAAGGGCGTCATCCGATTCAGGAAACGGGGCAAGTTGGGTCCCAGGTATATCGGACCGTTTAGAGTTGCAGCCCGAGTGGGCAAGGTGGCATATCGGCTGGACCTGCCAACCGAACTCAGTCAGATCCACAACACTTTCCACGTCTCCCAGCTGCGGAAGTGCTTGGTGGACGATTCAGCAGTGGTACCTTTGAAGGACATCCAGATTGATGACAGCCTGAATTATATCGAGCGGCCTGTGGCTATCCTAGACCGGAAGTCGAAGGAACTGAGGAACAAAAGGGTGGAGCTGGTGAAGGTGCAATGGCAGCATCGGAAGGGCTCGGAATGGACTTGGGAGCCCGCGGATGAGATGATGGAGCACTATCCGGAGCTGTTCCGGAAGGGAGCGGCAGACTTCGAGGACGAAGTCTAAAATAAGTGGGGGAGATTTGTAACACCGGGTTCATGGTATGATTTTATTTAAGTTTTTATCCTAATTTTGCCACGAACTCGGCGAGTCTGCGTCCCGACTCGCCGAGTAGCAGCAGGGTAGACACGGGATTTGAGCGGTGAACTCGGCGAGTCGATGCATGGACTCGGCGAGTCCACCTGTCTAATGAAACTCTATTTTCAGACATTGCACCCTATTTTACCCATTCTAAAACACCCATTTCGTCCCATTCTCTTCCAGAAGAACTGTAGAGCGAAACCCTAGACCATTTTGATCCTTGTGAGTGATTTTGGCTTGGTGAAGGAAGTTTGAAGCTTAAGAGAAAAAGGAGGAAGTTGGAGGGTGCAAGGAAGTGTGGTAGATCCGAAATCTACCCTGGGAGAAGCTCCTAACCATGTAAGAAAGCTCCTTCTTAATCTTTAGTATAATAGATTCCCTTTTTGTCCCTTATATATGGATTTCAAGACTTTAAACCTCCCAAACTCCGTGTGTTTATGCCCTAGGAGCTTAGATTGATGGTTTGGAACCATTGCATGTCTCAGAATTGGCCAGAATGGGTGAAGAGTCGATGGGTACTCGGCGAGTGCCAAAGTGCACTCGGCGAGTTCCATGAAGATGGCCTTAGACTCGGCGAGTTGGATAAACAACTCGGCGAGTCCTATGAAGATTTCCTGGTACTCGGCGAGTCGTTCTTCAAACTCGGCGAGTCCCTTGAATATAGCCTTGAACTCGACGAGTTGTTCTTCCAACTCGGCAAGTCATATGATCAGTCACTAGGATAGGAAGGGTTTAAGTGTAGGAGGTCCAACCCTCCGTAGTCGCATGTGGAATTAGCAATTTAACGTGTAACTATAGTCCCAGAATCTCCAAATCTCCAAGGTTGATGTTCTGATGGAAGATTGGAGCGATTTGTGAGATCTGTTCGTCGGACTCGGCGAGTCACCCCCTTGGACTCGGCGAGTCCAGTCGCGGGTTTGTTAGTTGTCCCCGTCTAGCGAGTCAGGCTGACTCAGTGAGTGGGAACAGGGACCCGATGAGTCAGAGTCGGGCTAGACATAGAAGGACTCGACGAGTAGCCATATGGACTCGGCGAGTCCAGTCAATCAGAAGGTTGACTTTGACCAAGGAGTTGACTTTGACCAGTCATTTGACCTTAGGGGTATTTATGAGTACCTAATCCATGTTTACGGATTTATAGCCGGAGGGATTACCGGTGCGGCAGCGAGGCGTAGTCTGAGCAGGTTTTCGGCAGCTACTCTCGAGGTGAGTTTCCTTCCAGTAGGGACGAGTCTAAGGCACCAAGGCCGGCCCGTATAGACGATATGTTAGTATCAGAGTGTGGGCGGAGCCCGTATCTCATAGCTGAGTTTGATTGTGATATATGCCAGTATGATAGAGTTGCTTATACTTGTTGTCTGTGTGATACTTGTATGTTATGGTTTAGTAGCGGAGTGTGGGCGAGGCCCGTATCTCCATGAATAGTAGAGTGTGGGCGAGGCCCGTATCTCTATGGGTGTGGGCGAGGCCCATATCCCTTAGTTACTCATTATATGATTGCATGGTATGTGGCATTGTGGGGGAGCTTAGTATGGGGGAACTCACTAAGCTTCGTGCTTACGTTTTATAGTTTTGTTTTCAGGTATCTCTTCAGCTAGGGACAAGGAGCCGGCGCAGTAGCGGCATATCACACACACTCTTGTTTCCGCACTATGGATTTCTGGGATGTACTCTGAATATTTTACTATGATGTTACCGGTTTTCAGACATGAATTTATATTATGAATGTTTTATAACGATGTTTTTATGTATTAACCTAATCTAAAAATGAAATTTTTAGTTGATATTTTCGGGATGTTACAAACCGGTTTCGTAACAGGTTTTTGGTTCAACCGGTACGACCATTGGTTCAACTCGATTTTCATAATTTTTATGTATTATTTATTTTTCTACGTGTGTGTGTATATAATATATATATATATATATATATATATATATATATATATATATATGTGTGTGTGTGTGTGTGTGTGTGTGTGTGTGTGTTCAGGTGTTTAAAGTAATTATTGTGTTATTGTATGCATAAATGTGGGCTAATCAAAATTTAAAAAATAAATAAATAATCAAACAAATAAATAAGGGTAATTTAGTAATTTGATAAATAATTTCTACAAATACACTCCTATAATTATGGTAATTACTTTGACCTACCATTATCCCTTTTTAAAACAATCAAACAATACTGTATTTTATCCCCTTCGATCCTCCCTAACCCCAGCTCCTAAACAAAATATCGCCACCACCGTCATTTCCAGGTTCGTTCCAAGGCCGTCGATTATACCCCAAACCCAAGCATAGGTTCGCTTGTGAATCACAGTCAACGAATGTTCGTAGGTCAGAGTGCGAGCCTGGTTTCGTTCGTTCGCAGTTTGGCATCAACAATTCATCAATTTTGACTTTTCTTTTGACCTGCAAGAACAACTGCTCAATCATTCCGACCCAACCCAAATTAACCATTTGAAGTGCCCAGAATCCCAATCACGATTCCAGTGCCCTGAACATCACACTTCCAAACACATGCTCGATTCCGATTACAGGTATGAGTTATGATTTCGAGACCTTTTCAATTTCTTTTGACGTGCCTTAGAATTAGATGATATTAGTAAAATGAATTTGTATTTTTAGCTGATGATGATGGTTTGAGTTTATAGTTTAGTAAGCAGGCACGACGTGTTGTGGAAGATTGCAAATTGAAAGTGATATATCTTCCTCCCCCCAACCACCTTCACCTGTTCCTGAGGAACCTGATGAAGGGGCGTTTTCACCAAAGGTGTCCTTCACAGATGGTGGGATTAATATTAATACAAAAACTTCTGATCAGGTTGATTACACCTTAATTAATTAATTTCTTTTTCAAATACGTACTTATTTTCATCCATCTGTAACATCACATGATGATTCTTGTTCATGCTTGCAGGTTTCAAGACAATATGTGGATTCTGATGATAACTCCTCAGAGGTGAGTTTTCACAATCTCATGTTCATAATCATTTTTTTTAAACTATGGTAATATATAAACATTGGTGAATTATTTGCAGGCAAGATCTCTCATCTCACAGTTGACTGATGAGAAGAATGTTGTTGTTCAACAAAGCAACACAATTCGACAAGAAATGGCGAGACGACATTTATCCCTCATTCGAGCTTTTGAAGCCTTTTCTTTTTTACTTCATTAAACCTTTTTATGTTCATAATTTTTGCATCCTACTTGGTAAAACACACAGCACCTATTGACGCGTGGAGGAAACAACAAAAGCCAAAGGGATGGTGGTGTTTCATTTTGATTGGGTATGTTTCTTTTGATTGGGTTTTACAAGTTAAATAGATAAAAAAATCAAATATCTTGATGATTTTATTGTATAGTTGTGAATTTTGATAGATATGGAGTACATTGTGATCTAAGGGAAAGAAAACATAAACGTGTGGTACAATTCTTGAGATTCACATGAAGAAGATAAAAAGAATCATGAATTCCAATTCTGTTGGAATGGAATCATGAATTCCAATTCTATTGGAATCTAAACTACAATTTGGTTTTGTTTTGACAGAAGTTGATGCTTGAAGAACGGACGACAAATTTGAAAGTGATTCTAAGCATTCTTAGAGAATATTATTCTTACATGATTTGATTCATGGCAGTTATTTTCGTTAAATGTCTATTTTCATGGATGATCAAGGAAAGAGTTATTCTTCTGATAGAATAATCTACAATAGAATGATAGGAGTATATGTA
The DNA here is from genome assembly GCF_052849685.1 of Lactuca virosa. Classification (NCBI taxonomy): domain Eukaryota; kingdom Viridiplantae; phylum Streptophyta; class Magnoliopsida; order Asterales; family Asteraceae; genus Lactuca; species Lactuca virosa. The sequence continues at coordinate 149,091,190 of NC_136426.1, forward strand.
ATAATATATTCTGCTATAATATTCAGGTTGAATAATATATATATTTTTATTTGTTATTAGTGAGTATTTCATTGTCATAGACTATTATATAAAGTTTTTACTTTTTTAGGAATGTAATGAAAAATTTGAAGTTGTATCCAAAAATGTGTTATTAGTCGGTGTTGGCATTCTCATAGAATATCATTCTAATAGAAATATGTATCCTGAAATTCGTAGAGAATATGATTCTAACATAATAAAATCGAGTTTAATTATAAAAATTACGTTATAATTAAAATTAAAGTAATTTAAAAAGTTAGAATTTTAAAATCAAGAGAGTTAATTATCCCAAAAAATATGGAATTTTCCTTTTTAAATTTATCTCAATTGTCTAAAATACCCTTAGAATGAAATTAGATGGTATTTTTCAATTATCTTTAATTTAATAATATATATTAATCACTTTCTTAAATTAAGTAAAATGATTAGCCAACATTTATGCATTCAATAACACAATAATTAGTTTAAATAGAATAACCTAAGCCTATATATATATATATATATATATATATATATATATATATATATATATATATATATATATATATAACCAAGAATTTGACATCCACAAACATAAATCTTTATCATGATGAACTATATTATAAAATCATATACATAACAATTAAGAAGTCTCAGTCTTCAAATATCGTCGTCGGACCAATTTTTTGGTGTGTGTTAAAGTCATGTTCGGTAGTCGGTGTGTGTCATTAGCCTTCGAGTTTTGTAACTCCAGATAACTTGATCAATCGAGGTGCAATTTGCTTTAAAAATGAGTTGTATTGTAACAGACCGAATGCAATCCAACTATTAAAGTTGAATAAACCGGTTCAAATGACTTTTTACTAGTTTTATCACAACGGTTCAGACCGTGTTTTGAAGAAACCTTTTAGTTCTACTGTCACACCCCCAAACCGAAACGGCGGAAACGTTCGGGGGTGGATGACTTCATGTACAGTATCATAACAATATAAAGTAGTAAACAAGCAACAACATCATCCATTGCATTAATAGTATAGTTTAATACATATGGGTTCTTTCATAGTAATATGACATAAACAGGATAATCAAAATAAAACACGAGTCTTGACATAAGCTTCGTCTTCTCAAAACCTGGCATCGGTATCTGTCTACTGACGACCTGAGAATACAAGTTATTTTAAAAGCGTAGGTCAGCATTTAAGCTGGTGAGTTCATAAGTATTTAATGTCATTGTTTGTATAAGTATGAAGAAAACGTTTGAAATTGTTCAATGTAATTTGTTTGTATAAAACTGAATAGAATGGTTTGGATATATTTGAAAGTTCCTAGAAAATCCCATATTTCTAGTAGTATAAAAGTAGCTTTCTATCAAGACCCGACTGATTTGAATGTTTACTTCTAGAAATCCGATGTTTTTTCGTAAGTGGGTGGCAGTTTAAAAGTTCCAAAACTATAACACAATGATGTTTTTGTAAGTCCCTAAATTGCCCGTGTATCAATCAGATCCGTTTGATGGTGCGGAATCCCAATCAAACGGATGATGTCAGATCAAATAGAAGAGAAGAAGAAGAAGAATATGATGAATCTTGTATGTATTGATATGAATGAAGATCCGGATACAAGATTCACACACACTAACACACACTCTCTTCTCTCTCTCTTTCTCTCTCTAGAACACCTTCAAATGCACACACTTAAGCTCCTCTTTTGTTCATCCATCATCAATCCATTCCTCACACCCCTCACCCCTATATATACTCGACTGGACCGGCCTTGGGTTTACGGCCGTAAACGGAGTTTACGGTCGTAAACACCCATTGGGCCGTAAACAGAGTTTACGGTCGTAAACCTGTTTACGGCCGTAAACACTACTTGGCCGTAAACCTGACCGTAAACACATTTAATATTACAGAAAATTACAATCAACTAGAAAAGCAAAGTATAAACCATATTTTTGACCCAACAATCTCCCCCTTGGTTTATAGCTTTCTTTTCTTTTCTTAATTGACCCAACAAGCTCCCCCTAAAAATTAGCTGGCTTTTCTTCATAATCTTCATTGGGAGCTTGGCTTCAGCTTTAATCTTCAAATTCTTCACGACTTCAAGATGAACTTGATGAATCTTCAATGAATGACTTCATCTTGAGCAGTTGGACTTTTCTTCAGAATTTGGCATTGAACGCACATTGGGTGAGGAGGCTTCTTGATAAGATTCTTGAAAGATAGCGCTTTCAGCTTGAGAATCTTCAGAGAGAACATCAGAGAGAACTAATCTTCTGGATCACTTCAGCAGGTACAAGATAGCAGCAGACTGATTGAGGAGGCTTCAATGCAATCCGACACATTATCTTCAAGTGCAGCTTCACCTTGCTTCTGGAGTTGAAAGATTGAATGTCGAAAGAATAATCTTCATTTCTTGCTCCTTCGAATGAGAATTCTTCGATGATCACGGATGAAGCCTTGGCTCAGAAATCTTCGACGCAAACTCCATGAGTTTCATCTTCACCTGAATTCACTTTTCAAGACAAAACAAAACTAAAAGAAAATTTAGCACACAATATTTTTGGATTTTTCATATTTTCTGAAAAAGAAATAAAACTGAAATAACACTATTTTTGGCTTTTTAATTTTTTGATTTTTGTTTGGTTTTCAAAATTCTTAATTCTCCCCTAATATTTAAATTAGAAGAAACTTTGAACAAATTTAACAAAAATAAAATGATATCTAACTTTAAGAATGATTTGGGATCAAAGTTTTTAGACAGCCTTTATCCACTTTTCGGTACCTTTTATCTTCACGTCTTTGTCTGGTCGATCGCCGATATTGTGGTCCACTTAAACACGAAAAATTGTGACAGATTTAGGACATACTATTTGTTATAAGACAAGGTGAACCTAAGTTCCAAGATACTATATCTGATCCTAAGTTCCTAGAAATTACATCTTAAGGACCATTCAGCTGACGACGACCAGGGATATTGTTGTCCACCTAAATTGAGCAGCGAGATCTATAGACAATCTGTGAGTGTTCAATTGTTAATTGTACTGGAACATGTTTCCCGCTTCCTGATATGCCCCAGTAATCAAGAACTTCCAGAGTACTCCTTACATCGGGTGAGCAGACAATCATTAAGAGAGAGAATGGATTCAGATTATTATTAATTATAGTTCTTAGAGGGATTGAGAAGTAGAATGGTGCATATACTGTGTACCAGGTCGGATTATGAGTCACGCAAAGGAGACAGTATATGGCTAACAGATAGGAAGAATTTCATAGATATAATATGCAGAGAAATAGATTTGCATATGTTGCAGTCCAGGTCGGATCTCTTCCAATCACGCAAAGGATGCAACATATGACTGACAGATAAGAAGAGAAAGAAAACAATTTTCTACAGACCTAACTCATCGGAATTTACCAGTCGCCCCGTCAATACCGGAATTAAGGACAGAATCCGCACATCGAGGAAAAGTTAATCCATAGTTCCAGATACAAGTTCTTTAATATGACCAGTAGATTCCCATATATATCTCCCTGCTCAACCTATCCGAGCGTCGTACAGTCAGGCTAAACGGATTTAACTAGGTTAAGATTTGTCAAGTCTAAGAATTTCTTAAGTTCAACTCTGCCTAGTCAAGTCCATTTAGAATCTTTCAAGTCTAAAAAGGTCATCGGAAACCAGAACTGGCTTCAAAATCTAACATCGATTCTATGGCTAAAATATGCTTATATTACAACCCAAAACAACAATGTACTTTGTGACATCCCCATTTTCACGGCCAGAAAAGACCGATTTTGTTTATGCTTTATAAAAATCAGTACCTCTTTTAGTGAAAATGTTGCAGAATTTGTTCCTAGTAAAACATGATAAATACGTTATCAAAACATTTTCGAAGAAATGTATTTTTATTCATTTTAAAACATTTGGGATGTCATCATCAATACAGAAACATAAGCATAAACAGAACTTACATTCATTTACACTAGTGATCTACATCTCTTTAATCTCTCAATGTAATGTAACTTCGTATCGACACCTGTGATACAAATAAGCTTGAGTGGGTCAGGTTGTGAAACCTAGTGAGTACACAGGGATTCCAATCCCACAATGTTATATCATATATATAATTTAGAACTCACAAAATATACAATCTCACCATATATATATAAGCAACTCTTACCCCCACCCCGTTAATCCTTACAACGAGACTATCCATAATCTCAGACCTTAAATTTTACCTCTTACTTAACCCATACTCTCGAATCTAATTCATGCTCTCGGATCAATAATTGTGCCCATTCCATACTCTCGGATTAGGGACAAGTGTCTATGTGTAAATCCATTCTCCCGGATTAACGACTAATGACTATGTCCTATCCATACTCTCGGACTGAGGACGACTGACTATGTCTTAATCCACACTCCCGGACTAAGGACAACTGACTATGTCTTAATCCATACTCCCGGATTAATGATAGTTAACTATGTCCAATCCATACTCTCGGACTAGGGACAATGACTATGTCTAATCCATGCTCCCGGATCAATGACATATACTAAAGTTTTATTCTATGAGTATAACTCACTCATACTTGTAAGAAAATACTACTCAATATTCCTCATAATTAATTTAGGTTTACTCTTTATCCTAAATCATCATATATAATTAGGTATGTTCTTTAACACATATTTCAGGCAACATCAGTTAACTCGCACATAAACATATAATTAATACTTCAATCAATACTTGTATTAAAATCATGTTCATGAAAGGGACTATGCATTCACACATAAACTCTTTAACATATATTTAATAATTTAATTAATACTTGTATTAAAATCATGTTCATGAAAGGGACTATGCACTCACACATAAACTCTTTTAACATATATTTGATACTTTAATTAATACTTGTATTAAAATCATGTTCATGAAAGGGACTATGCACTCACACATAAACTCTTTAACATATATTTAATACTTTAATTAATACTTGTATTAAAATCATGTTCATGAAAGGGACTATGCACTCACCTGCAAAGGTGGTGACTCGGTACTCGGACAACACTTCGTTTACTTTAATACAAATTTCCGTTGACAAAACCTGGTATCATTTCCACTATAGTTTAGTCTAATGTTCAACGGGACTAATTAATAGTCTAGCTATTATTAGTATTATAAAGGCGTTAAACAATACTCTTCACCCACTATGTATAGACAGGGGCCAGACATGAAACACCGGAGGGCAGGATCATTTTGGCATATAGCTCTTCTGTAATCCAATAACCCAGGCGGCCCTTCAAACCGGATTCCCCGTACCGCGAGTGGTTAAAAAGATATTATAACGACACTTATATAACACACAATAATAGCTCAAATAATTATTATAAGGTCCTAATAACGTTACTATATTTAAATAAAAGCTATATTAAAAATTAGGTAGGCGTATCTTACCTACAAGGGGGTTTGGCTAGAAGTCGGGCTCTGCAGGGGCAGAACTTCCGAGCCGAAAGCTCTTCTTCTCGGAGCCGTCGAGCTCTCCGGGGCTATCGTGATGGGCTCAGGAGTGGCTGCCACAATAGGTATTTGCTCAATCACTGGAGGTTAATTCCTGTTTCCGTTCGTGTTCCTGACTCCACTTCGGGTTCTTGCCATTTTGATCAATACACCAATTCAGACGTTCGGTGTGTAATGACGAGAAGTAAGATAGGAAATATTTTATTTACGATCGACATGTAAATCTCCATGTCACTCCGAAAAGTTATATGCCAGTTCTAATACCGTAATTAAACGTTTAGAAACCTGAACACATAAAGTTTCCATATCCGGTCGGCAACAAACCATAGATCCGATCATATAATGCATATCATAAATCAATTAGCACATAAAAGCATGTTAGGTATTTTCCCTAAATAAGCTAGTGCTTGTGTCTATTCAGGTGTCTTACCTAAAATTATTAGACACACTCCTCACCATCATTTCCTATCATTCTAAGTTTAAGTCTAGAAATAAATTCTTATTCCTAGTTCGGTTAAACTAATGCTCTGATACCAACTGTGACATCCTCATTTTCACGGCCAGAAAAGACCGATTTTGTTTATGCTTTATAAAAATCAGAGTACCTCTTTTAGTGAAAATGTTGCGGAATTTGTTCCCAGTAAGACATGATAAATACGTTATCAAAACATTTCTGAAGAAATGTATTTTATTCATTTTAAAACATTTGGGATGTCATTGTCAATACCGAAACATAAGCATAAACATAACTTACATTCATTTACACTAGTGATCTACATCTCTTTAATCTCTCAGTGTAATGTAACTTTGTATCGACACCTGTGATACAAATAAGCTTGAGTGGGTCAGGTTGGGAAACCTGGTGAGTAAACAGGGATTTCAATCACAGAATGTTATATCATATATATAATTTAGAACTCACAAAATATACAATTTCACCATATATATATATATATATATATATATATATATATATATATATATATATATATATATATATATATATATATAAGTAACTCTTACCCCATCCCGTTAATCCTCACAACGAGACTATCCATACTCTTGGACCTTAAATTTTACCTCTTACTTAACCCATACTCTCGGATATAATTCATCCTCTCGGATCAATAATTGTGCCCATTCCATACTCTCGGATTAGGGACAAGTGTCTATGTGTAAATCCATTCTCCCGGATTAACGACTAATGACTATGTCCTATCCATACTCTCGGACTGAGGACGACTGACTATGTCTTAATCCATACTCCCGTACTAAGGACAACTGACTATGTCTTAATCCATACTCCCAGATTAATGATAGTTGACTATGTCCAATCCATACTCTCGGACTAGGGACAATGACTATGTCTAATCCATGCTCCCGGATCAATGACATATACTAAAGTTCTATTCTACGAGTATAACTCACTCATACTTGTAAGAAAATACTACTCAATATTCCTCATAATTAATTTAGGTTTACTCTTTATCCTAAATCATTATATATAATCAAGTATGTTATTTAACACGTATTTCAGGCAACATCAATTAACTCGCACATAAACATATAATTAATACTTCAATCAATACTTGTATTAAAATCATGTTCATGAAAGAGACTATGCACTCACACATAAACTCTTTAACATATATTTAATACTTTAATTAATACTTGTATTAAAATCATATTCATGAAAGGGACTATGCACTCACACATAAACTCTTTAACATATATTTAATACTTTAATTAATACTTGTATTAAAATCATGTTCATGAAAGGGACTATGCACTCACACACAAACTCTTTAACATATATTTAATACTTTAATTAATACTTGTATTAAAATCATGTTCATGAAAGGGACTATGCACTCACACATAAACTCTTTAACCTATATTTAATACTTTAATTAATACTTGTATTAAAATCATGTTCATGAAAGGGACTATGCACTCAGACATAAACTCTTTAACATATATTTAATACTTTAATTAATACTTGTATTAAAATCATGTTCATGAAAGGGACTATGCACTCACACATAAACTCTTTAACATATATTTAATACTTTAATTAATACTTGTATTAAAATTATGTTCATGAAAGGGACTATGCACTCACACATAAACTCTTTAACATATATTTAATACTTTAATTAATACTTGTATTAAAATCATGTTCATGAAAGGGACTATGAATTCACACATAAACTCTTTAACATATATTTAATACTTTAATTAATATTTGTATTAAAATCATGTTCATGAAAGGGACTATGCACTCACACATAAACTCTTTTAACATATATTTGATACTTTAATTAATGCTTGTATTAAAATCATGTTCATGAAAGGGACTCACACATAAACTCTTTAAAATATATTTAATACTTTAATTAATACTTGTATTAAAATCATGTTCATGAAAGGGACTATGCACTCACCTGCAAAGGTGGTGACTCGGTACTCGGACAACACTTCGTTTACTTTAATACAAATTTCCGTTGACAAAACCTGGTATCATTTCCACTAGAGTTTAGTCTAATGTTCAACGGGACTAATTAATAGTCTAGCTATTATTAGTATTATAAAGGCGTTAAACAATACTCTTCACCCACTATGTACAGACAGGGGCCAGACATGAAACACCGGAGGGCAGAATCATTTTGGCATATAGCACTTTTGTAATCCAATAACCGAGGCGGCCCTTCAAACCGGATTCCCCGTACCGCGAGTGGTTAAAAAGATATTATAACGACACTTATATAACACATAATAATAGCTAAAATAATTATTATAAGGTCCTAATAACGTTACTATATTTAAATAAAAGCTATATTAAAAATTAGGTAGGCGTATCTTACCTACAAGGGGGTTTGGCTAGAAGCCGGGCTCTGCAGGGGCAAAACTTCCAAGCCGAAAGCTCTTCTTCTCGGAGTCGTCGAGCTCTCCGGGGCTTTCTTCTAGCGTTAGGGGAGTTTTGGGAGGTTTATAGAGAGTGTAGAGAGAAGAAAGAATGGGAAAGGTGTGAAGAAACTGAGGGTGAGAGAGGCTCTATTTATGGGATGAAATATGGCTGAACTTGGTGCCACATGTCACCATCTGGTGGCAAGACTTGGGGAGAAAGCAATGACCAAGATTGTGTCACGTCACCCATTTTCGCACAACACACTTCCGATTTCTAAAATCCTTAACTTTCGCATACGAGGTCCGTTTTTGACGTTATTTATATCCACGCGTAGGTAAAAATAAGATCTACAACTTTCATTTTGACTCCGTCGGCTAATTCTCGACCGATCTTAAATTTAATAGTAGGAGGAGATTATATTGTTAAATGACCGCGAAAAATTCGTAACTCTTTCATACGGACTCCGTTTTCGTCTGTATTTTTATCGTTGACTTCCTATTAATGAGATCTTCAATTCTCATTTAGTTCACATAGGCCAAAAAATCGCTCGATCTAAAATTCGAGTTTCGGGCCGTGCACTACCATGCCAAATCTTAGAAAATTCATAACTTCCTCATACGAACTCAGATTTGGGCGTTCTTTTTTTCGGTTTAACGTATACTACAACTTTTGTTTAGATCACTAAGGCCAAAAAGTCCTCTATCGTAAATTCACTATTTACGTCTCCCGGTGTCGTGCAGGTTTTGCCGTAAAACTTCGACGGGCCATAACTTTTTCGTTATAACTCGGATTTCAGCGTTCTTTATATGTACGAAACCCTTGTAACATATACTACCACTTGGTTAAGATTACTCCTTTTAAATAATATTCCATCAATAACTCATTTTTGATGCTTATTGTCTCTAAATTGACTATCCCGAATTTGCGGGCGTTACAATTATCTCCCCCCTTAGGATGATTACGTCCCGGAATCATCAACGAAACAGGGCTGTATAATGACTCCATTCGTTATCTCTTCATCCTAGGTAATAATCGTAACTTTTATGTTTCTTCGAATGCGTATCTAACTCGTGGTCTTCTTGACTGCAAACGGTGCTTGATCTTGCACCCGTTCTTTATGTCTTGTTACACTTTCAATCATGACCTTCATGTCACAAACTCGCTCTTTATCAGAGACTCCTTCTTCTTCTTAACAAACTTAAGATAAGTTTATTTGATTTCCACGATAGACCGATGGGTCACGTTCTAATGAACTCTCATCGTATGTTGCAACGCTCAGACTCAGGTCTCTTAGAGTCAAATTCTGCAATGGAATATACTTTCCTTCATGTTCTAATGTGATATAATCACATTTTAACATGTAGCATTTCTAGCTGCCAACTTCTTTAACTAGCGCGATACTTCTATTGACCGCTTCGATTATCTTTCACTTCAATCTTCTGGCTTAACTTAGATGTTACATCGAACTTGGTTCTCTGAACCATGTAACATACTCATCTTAGCCGGACTCAATTTGAGACCACTAGGGTCGAAACAACAATCATCTTCTTAATCATTACCGAAACGATGGTAACGACATACTTGAATAAAACGAAATCAATTACTAGCTTCTTGGTAACCTTATGACTTCCCCTGATCCAAGTGCGAGTCCTGTGCTTCCGGTAGTATAGGCCTCTACTACCATTCACACCTACACATACTCGTCCCAAGTATTGTCTTGCAGTTTTCCAAGTCATCATACAAGAAAATCACACAACAGCTTAACACATCAGATAGTAAAACGACAGTTTTATATTATTCCTTGAAACGATTACATTGTTGTTCAAGTTCACCCTAGACTATGCCTCTAATAGGCTGCACCTTAAGATACTATAACTTGATCTTCAGATATCCATCCTCACTCCTGATTCCTTGCATTGTCAGCTGCTTCGTCTAGGATCATATGGAATGCTCTTGCCTTTGGTTTTGGCGGCACATTTGGCTTTGCAGCTTCTTCTCTCCTTGGGCAGTTTTGCTTGTAGTGTCCTTCTTTACCACACCTAAAGCAAACTTCTCTCTTGGTTGTGCATTCGCTGGCATAATGACCTATCTTCCCGTATTTGAAGCAGGTCATCTCTTTAGAGCATCTCCCAATGTGCTTCCTTCTGCACTTGTCACACCATTGTGCTCCTTCTCCAGACTTTGAGAATTTTCTCTTCTCTTCGGACCTTGTGGATCCTTCAAACTTTCTCTTATCGCCAACTTCAACCTTGATGGTGGTTCTTCCCTTGATCATATCTTCAACAAACTTGGCAGCCCAGATAGCTGCCTCTAGAGTAGGTGCCTGACGTACCGACACCACATACTCCCAGGGAAGTCCCTTTGCGTACTTATCGACTTTTGTCAGCTCGTCTGGGACAAGGCGCAAAGCAAACTCCATTTTGTCCGTGAAGTTTTTGGTGTATTCATCGATGGACATGCTCCCTTTCTTCAAAGTTAGGAATTAGTTCTCTAGCTCGAGCAGGTTTTGGGCTAAGTAATACTTGCGCTTGAAATGCACCAAAAACTCTGTCCAAGTCAGTTGCAGGGGCTCATTGGGGCTTAGAGTCTTCCCCAGGGTGTTCCACCAGCGCACAACACCTCCTCGGAACTGACGTACTGCAAATGTTGTCTGTAACTTGCCTCTGCATCCACACATCATGAAGGCCAACTCCACCTCCGATATCTAATCCATAACTCCGATCAGATCTTCCTTTCCAGTGAAAGTCGATGGCTTGCAAGTCAGAAAATCCTTGTACTTGCATCTGTTCCTCTGGTCTCCGTCATCTTGGTTGTTTCGTCGAACTATTGGTGGGTTGGCTTGACCAACGGTCCCACTGTAGTTCCCTCCTTCCGACTGCCCATCATCCAGTTCAGGTTGTTCGATTGGTATTGTAGCTTCCTCTCGATTCTGTTGAAGCAAATGTCTGGTTTCCTCCATTTGACGATCCAACATCATTTGGATCATCGCCTGTACTCTGGCTATCGTGATGGGCTCAGGAGTGGCTACCACAATAGGTATTTGCTCAATAACTGGAGGTTAATTCCTGTTTCCGTTCGTGTTCTTGACTCCACTTCGGGTTCTTGCCATTTTGATCAATACACCAATTCAGACGTTCGGTGTGTAATGACGAGAAGTAAGATAGGAAATATTTTATTTACGATCGACATGTAAATCTCCCTGTCACTCCGAAAAGTTATATGCCAGTTCTAATACCGTAATTAAACGTTTAGAAACCTGAACACATAAAGTTTCCAGATCCGGTCGGCAACAAACCATAGATCCGATCATATAATGCATATCATAAATCAATTAGCACATAAAAGCATGTTAGGTATTTTCCCTAAATAAGCTAGTGCTTGTGTCTATTCAGGTGTCTTACCTAAAATTATTAGACACACTCCTCACCATCATTTCCTATCATTCTAAGTTTAAGTCTAGAAATAAATTCTTATTCCTAGTTCGGTTAAACTAATGCTCTGATACCAACTGTGACATCCCCATTTTCACGGCCAGAAAAGACCGATTTTGTTTATGCTTTATAAAAATCAGAGTACCTCTTTTAGTGAAAATGTTGCGGAATTTGTTCCCAGTAAGACATGATAAATACGTTATCAAAACATTTCCGAAGAAATGTATTTTTATTCATTTTAAAACATTTGGGATGTCATTGTCAATACCGAAACATAAGCATAAACATAACTTACATTCATTTACACTAGTGATCTACATCTCTTTAATTTCTCAGTGTAATGTAACTTTGTATCGGCACCTGTGATACAAATAAGCTTGAGTGGGTCAGGTTGGGAAACCTGGTGAGTAAACAGGGATTTCAATCACAGAATGTTATATCACATATATAATTTAGAACTCACAAAATACACAATTTCACCATATATATATATATATATATATATATATATATATATATATATATAAGCAACTCTTACCCCACCCTGTTAATCCTCACAACGAGACTATCCATACTCTTGGACCTTAGATTTTACCTCTTACTTAACCCATACTCTCGGATATAATTCATCCTCTCGGATCAATAATTGTGCCCATTCCATACTCTCGGATTAGGGACAAGTGTCTATGTATAAATCCATTCTCCCGGATTAACGACTAATGACTATGTCCTATCCATACTCTCGGACTGAGGACGACTGACTATGTCTTAATCCATACTCCCGTACTAAGGACAACTGACTATGTCTTAATCCATACTCCCAGATTAATGACAGTTTACTATGTCCAATCCATACTCTCGGACTAGGGACAATGACTATGTCTAATCCATGCTCCCGGATCAATGACATATACTAAAGTTCTATTCTATGAGTATAACTCACTCATACTTGTAAGAAAATACTACTCAATATTCCTCATAATTAATTTAGGTTTACTCTTTATCCTAAATCATCATATATAATCAAGTATGTTTTTTAACACGTATTTCAGGCAACATCAATTAACTCGCACATAAACATATAATTAATACTTCAATCAATACTTGTATTAAAATCATGTTCATGAAAGAGACTATGCACTCACACATAAACTCTTTAACATATATTTAATACTTTAATTAATACTTGTATTAAAATCATATTCATGAAAGGGACTATGCACTCACACATAAACTCTTTAACATATATTTAATACTTTAATTAATACTTGTATTAAAATCATGTTCATGAAAGGGACTATGCACTCACACATAAACTCTCTAACCTATATTTAATACTTTAATTAATACTTGTATTAAAATCATGTTAATGAAAGGGACAATGCACTCACACATAAACTCTTTAACATATATTTAATACTTTAATTAATACTTGTATTAAAATCATGTTCATGAAAGGGACTATGCACTCACACATAAACTCTTTAACATATATTTAATACTTTAATTAATACTTGTATTAAAATCATGTTCATGAAAGGGACTATCCACTCACACATAAACTCTTTAACATATATTTAATACTTTAATTAATACTTGTATTAAAATCATGTTTATGAAAGGGACTATGCACTCACACATAAACTCTTTAACATATATTTAATACTTTAATTAATACTTGTATTAAAATCATGTTCATGAAAGAGACTATACACTCACATATAAACTCTTTAACATATATTTAATACTTTAATTAATACTTGTATTAAAATCATGTTCATGAAAGGGACTCACACATAAACTCTTTAAAATATATTTAATACTTTAATTAATACTTGTATTAAAATCATGTTCATGAAAGGGACTATGCACTCACACATAAACTCTTTAACATATATTTAATACTTTAATTAATACTTGTATTAAAATCATGTTCATGAAAGGGACTATGCACTCACACATAAACTCTTTAACATATATTTAATACTTTAATTAATACTTGTATTAAAATCATGTTCATGAAAGGGACTATGCATTCACACATAAACTCTTTAACATATATTTAATACTTTAATTAATACTTGTATTAAAATCATGTTCATGAAAGGGACTATGCACTCACACATAAACTCTTTTAACATATATTTGATACTTTAATTAATGCTTGTATTAAAATCATGTTCATGAAAGGGACTTACACATAAACTCTTTAAAATATATTTAATACTTTAATTAATACTTGTATTAAAATCATGTTCATGAAATGGACTATGCACTCACCTGCAAAGGTGGTGACTCGGTACTCGGACAACACTTCGTTTACTTTAATACAAATTTCCGTTGACAAAACCTGGTATCATTTCCACTAGAGTTTAGTCTAATATTCAACGGGACTAATTAATAGTCTAACTATTATTAGTATTATAAAGGCGTTAAACAATACTCTTCACCCACTATGTACAGACAGGGGCCAGACATGAAACACCGGAGGGCAGAATCATTTCGGCATATAGCACTTCTGTAATCCAATAACCCAGGCGGCCCTTCAAACCGGATTCCCCGTACCGCGAGTGGTTAAAAAGATATTATAACGACACTTATATAACACATAATAATAGCTAAACTAATTATTATAAGGTCCTAATAACGTTACTATATTTAAAAAAAGTTATATTAAAAATTAGGTAGGCGTATCTTACCTTCGAGGGTGCAGGGGCAGAACTTCCAAGCCGAAAGCTCTACTTCTCGGAGCCATCGAGCGCTTCGGGGCTTTCTTCTAGCGCAAGGGGAGGTTTAGGAAGTTTAGAGAGAGAGTAGAGAGAAGAAACAATGGGAAATGTGTGAAGAAAATGAGGGTGGGAGAGGTTCTATTTAAAGGGTGAAATATGGCCGAACATGGTGTCACATGTCACCATCTGGTGGCAAGACTTGGGGAGAAAGCAATGACCAAGATTGTGTCACGTCACCCATTTTCGCACAACACACTTCCGACTTCTAAAATCCATAACTTTCGCATACGAGCTCCGTTTTTAACGTTCTTTATATCTACACGTAGGTAAAAATAAGATCTACAACTTTCATTTTGATGCCGTCGGCTAATTCTCGACCGATCTTAAATTTAACAGTAGGAGGAGATTATAGTGTTAAATGACCGCGAAAAATTCATAACTCTTTCATACGGATTCTGTTTTCGTCTGAATTTTTATCGTTGACTTCCTATTAATGAGATATTCAACTCTCATTTAGGTCACGTAGGCCAAAAACCGCTCGATCTAAAATTCGAGTTTCGGGTCGTGCACCGCCTTGCCAAATCTTAGAAAATTCATAACTTCCTCATACGAAGTCAGATTTGGGCGTTCTTTTTATGCACGCTCTCAGTTTAACGTATAGTACAACTTTTATTTAGATCACTAAGGCCAAAAAGTCCTCTATCGTAAATTCACTATTTACGTCTCCCGGTGTGGTGCCGGTTTTGCCGTAAAACTTCGACGAGCCATAACTTCTTCGTTATAACTCGGATTTTGGCGTTCTTTATATGTACGAAACCCTTGTAACATATAATACCACTTGGTTAAGATTAATCCTTCTAAATAATATTCCATCAATAACTCATTTTTTATGTTTTTTTGTCTCTAAATTGACTAGCCCGAATCTGCGGGCGTTACATACTTTAAGTGTTAACACAAAATGGCAATGTACTTATATATTGTGACAACTAGTATTTTAAGGCTAGGAAATTATGTCCATGTGTAATTAACTTTTGATGTATCATGTAACCTAAGTATGATGTTATACATGTTATTCATTCAACAACAACAATTCGAATCAAAATTCACTCATGAAGACATAAACCTAATTCAATGCACTACATTCATTCAACTTTGGGCTTGTAACCCTGACTTCCCAGTTCAAACCTACTAATGGATCAAGATTCTTTTATTGGGCCGAATGGGCCCAATATCCCTCAACTTGATTCTTTTGGGCCGAAAACACATATCCTTGTTCTTTTTGGGCCATAAGCTCATATGTGGGCCCACATGGATCGAAAATCCCAAATGGGCCAATGTTATATCAAGCCCAAGATGCATGTTCTTCTATTCTTTCTCCTATTTCCGATGTTAATAAAAAAAGGAAAAGAGGGTGATTATTTAGAGCGATACCTCATTAAAAACCACCAAATAACAAAGTAATTGTCTAACAAATTTCCATGCACCCAACATATGACCCCCATGCAAAGACCAACCTACTCTCTCTCTCTCTCTCTCTCTCTCTCTCTCTCTCTCCCTCTCCTTATTTTGGCCAAAGACCATTCTCTCCCTCACCAAAATCATTCAAACTTCATTCCACTTTTAAATCCCTCGCTACACCCTCAAGAACTCCTCCATTTTCTTTCATGAACCCGTGAGGTGGTGTGTGTTTACAACAAGTTTTTATCAAGTTCATCCTTTTTGGTAAGTTATGATCATACTCAAGATGTTGTATTCCATTTTGTGTTAAGGATTTACTCTCATAACTACCTTCATTTCGTGTTTAAGCTTCTTAGATCTTCCTAAGTTCGAAACTCTTCCTAAAGGAGCTTGTTAGGCCGAAAACTCCTTCAAACTTCTCTTCAAGACCCAACTAACACTAAGGTGAGCTTCATACCCCCTTGTTTTCGGTTTTACTATGTTTTTTTATTTTGGGGGGGGGGGGGGGGGGAGAATACAAGTTGGTTTTGTGTTAAATCTAAGTGTTTATGCATGCTTGTGTGTATTTTCATGATATGTTGTGCAAATATTTTATGAATATGTGTAAAACCCTCATAAACTCAATATATCCTTCAAGACTTGAAAATATTAGCAAAACAAGTTACTTTATGTAACTCATCATGATTGTTGAAAGGATAAAACATGTTAAGGGATACTTGAAAACTAAATAAAACCTTATAAGGGGCCAAATATGACAAATAGGCAAAAAGTGAGTCTTATTATGAGACTCACGGTTTTAAAGGGGCCAAAAGAGTCATTTTTGGATAAAATGGGTTTTTATGACATTCACGGTTTTGTAGGGGTCAAAAGTGTTATTTTTGACAAAATGGGCTTCTTTTGGGCCTTCACGGTTTTAATGGGCTAAAATGGACATTTTTCATAAAAATGAGCCTTATTTAGAATTCACGGCTTCATGGGCCTAAAATATAATTTTTGGTCTTTATGAACTTAAATTGTCCTTTTGAATAAAGATGGACCTAAAATGTAAATTCTCGGTTTAATGGGCCGAAAATGTCATTTTATCAAAAATGGGCCGAAAATGTCATTTTTATCAAAATAGGCCTCAAATGCGTATTTACATGTTTATTGGGCCTTAAATACCTATTTACATGTTTATTGGGCCTCAACTACCCATTTACATGCTTATTGGGCCTTGTATATTCACTTCATGTTTATTAGGCCTTAAACATCTATTTACATGCTTATTGGGCCTTGTATACTCATTTCATGTTTCGTAGGCCTCAATTACCCATTTACATGCTTATTGGGCCTTGTATATTCATTTCATGTTTATTGGGCCTCAATTACCCATTTATATGCTTATTGGGCTTTACGACACATTTTATACTAATCGGGTTAATAACATTAAATACTTGACATTTTGATAAAAACAAATGGTATTTTATCTCCAATGTTTGGTAATCAAATACATACTCGAAACATTATTTTAAAGCGGTAAATAATGTGATACACTGTTCATGTAAATTTAGTTAAGGCTCCTATGAGACGCGTTTTCACCCGTACCTACCTAGTAGACAACCTTAACTCTTGAAGTTATAACTAAAGTCTCTTGGAGGGAGAGCGAGAGTTTGTGTTTAGATCTATACGGGGTTGACAACCCCATACATGAGCTGTTCGCTACAGTTAGACTAGTCCAGTCTAGGGTGACAAATGTCTTACCTTAAACAAGTGACGTCTGAAGAACGTCATGACAGACAGATCAGTCATATCAAGCATGGTTATAACGACTCACACGGAGATTAACAAACACTGTAAAAATTTACGGAATACGTATGTTATACTTTTGTAACACGTACGAGCTATTCATTTCTACAACACTTGAGTCTTATAGTTTAAAGACTATATATTACGTTTTATTTACAACAGAAAATATTGGATTTTCTAGAACTCTCTCTTTATACATTTTCAAGAAGATGATCACACATGCTATAATACATGATTTGAAACAAAACTCTCAAATCATTTTTACGGAAAATATCGGATTTTCTGGTGTTCACAAAAGATACAAAACTTTTCATATAAACATGCTTATGAACCCACCAACATTATATATGTTGACGTTTTCAAAATAATATATATATATATATATATATATATTATTTTATTTTTTTTAACAATTTTTTTTTGTTATGTTCATAGTTTTACGAAAAGATGGCGAATTTTTACGAGGAAAACTCACTGTTTTTCACCGAACGGGTATGATACTTATCATGATATTAGATTTTTTTAATCATTGTAATGTTCACTAGTTATTAACATAGATTATTTGAATTTTTAGGTGTTCTATTCTCTAAATGAGTTGATGGGATGGGTACAAAACAAAGCATTTTCTCTTGGTTATGTCATCGTGAGAAGAAGATCAAAGACAAATGAAAATGGTGTGGTGTCTTATGTCACACTTATTTGTGATCGTGGTGGTGAATACAAAATTAAAGCAACAAGTAAAAATTCCGACAAAAAAAAAATCAATTGTCCATTTAAATTGGTTGGTTCGTATATAAAACAATTTGATGGTTGGACGTTGAGAGTGAATTGTGATCAACATAACCATCCACCAGCACAACATATGGAAGGACATGCTTATGCTAGACGGTTGAAAGAAAACGAAAAAAAGTTGGTGGCTGACTTGACAAGTGAGAATGTTGAACCACGCAACATACTCTCGATACTAAAAGAGCATGATGAGAATAATGTTTCTATACTCAAAACCATATACAATGCACAATACAAGCTTCGCTCGTCCCAGAACGATGGAAAAACTCCGATGCAGGTATAATATTTCAACAAGTATATTTTACAAGTATATCAGCGTACTTGAACTCCAGTGGGTACATTTGACAATTATTTTTTAAATTTAAGTTATATATTGGTTGTTTATATATTAATGATATTTCAATGCAGGTGAGTGTATTCCATTGGAATCGATAGATGTATTCTGGAGAAAGCTTAAAATTTCACCGTCAATTCCTATGGAAAATGAAGATATATGTGGTGATGGTAAATTTGAAATGTTTAAAGAAACCTACAATAAGCAACCGGAAGCTGTGAAAAAAAGCATGATGAGAAAGCTACTAGATATATTCCAGCCTAGTAAAACACACATTAGAGAACCCGCAATTCAAAAAAATACACGTGGACGACCAAGTTTGAAGAAACAAAAACAAAAACAAACTGATTCTATCAATCAAGCTCCTAGAAGACGCAGCTTTTCAACCATGCCAAAATTTGTTGAGTTGAACAATAGGGAACCGGCAAGACATAGTTCATACATAACCACAATTCCAGACTTGAATGAAATTCCAGACTTGAATGAAATTCCAGACTTGAAAGAAGAGCCAGACTTGAATGAAATTCCAGACTTGAAGGAAGAGCCTCAATCATGCTACAATCATCGACTAATAGATGAAATTCAAGTGATGTTTCATCCTTACATCACACATATACAAGATGTAGAGGGGGATGGAAACTGTGGATTTCGAGCAATATCTGTTTGTCTTGGGTATGGCGAGAATGATTGGCTCTATGTTCGACGTCAACTACTAGACGAGTTATTGAGTTCATACGATGCATATGCTAGAGTTTTCACTGATGGAATCGGTGAACTATATACTTCGTTGAATTTCTTAGAATCGCCGGCACCTAAAAGATACTGGTTACTTATGCCTGAAACAGGTATCCTCATTGCCAACAGATTTGGTGTAGTCCTTACTTTTTTAACCAACCAAGGCTCTCTCACGTTCTTTCCTCTTTGTAAAGGCCCGGAAGAATTTTTGTACCATCGCGTTATTACGATTTCACTTGTATATGGTAATCATTATGTGATGGTACAATTAGAAGAATATTGCCCGCTGCCTACCATTTCAGCTTTCTGGATCCGCCACAAAGCCCCATGTGCAGCTGGATGGGAAACTATGTTCATGTCACGTCTAGAACTTTATACACAACTGAAACCTTACAATCCTGAAACACCTTTTATAACTATAGAGGATTGTTAGAGGGTATTAATTTTCTCTCGAATTATGCATTTATGTATTCATGAAGGATTGCTAATGCTATTGTTTTTTGCATCATATTTTTGTTTTTATATATTCATTTATATTTAATTATTAAATAATATACAAATATATATACGTTATTAATCTATATTAATTAAAAATAAATAATTAATCATTTATATATATATATATATATATATATATATATATATATATATATATATATATATATATATATATATATATATATATTTATGTTTTAAATACTCCAAAAAAAATATTAATATTCAAGCATAAAATAAAAAAGAAAATATAAATAAAAAGTAAAGAAAATAAAAATAAAAAGAATGCACGTGAATTAAAAAAAAAACAAAAAGTAGGGTATACAAACTTCGATGTAAAATGGCATTGTTGACTTTTTTTTATTAGGGTGTTTTTTTAGCATAGGTTGTGTTTCTAGTAAATGGGGGTGTTTATTTAGCCATTCCCATATTTAAATTATAGTTATAATAATTTAATCCCATTAACCATAACCCCACTCTCCCGTCATCTCTTAAGACCCTTATTTTTCACGATACACACCAAAACCGTGAATCACTCCCTCTCTTACTCCTCATCCATTTCCTTTATTTGATTATCTCTTGCCATACTCCAACTAGATCTCTAATAGAAGACAACCCAAGTGAGGAGCCGAGCTAGGCCAAATCTCCGATAAAAGACAATCAAACCTCCAACAAGTGAGGAGTCATGGTTTACATATACAACCGAACTTAAGACAACAACATATTTATTTATTTAAACCAAAACCATAACATACTGTTATTTTTAATATAAAATAACAACAAAATTATATTTAAAACTAAGAAAAACGTATTTTTAAACAAAAATAACAAGACACATAACTTTATCCAAAAATAACTTAATACCTTCATTTTTAACCGAAATCAACAACATACTTATATGTTTAAACCAAAACACCATTATAGATTTATTTTTAACCAAACCCGCAACATACTTCTATTTTTAACCAAAACAACATACCAAGTGCCACATGTCGCATGTTGTGTTACGTTAGTACGTAACCATTCGCCGAGAAGAAATATATCCACCGCCTCCAATCCTCGACCGTTGCATTGCGCGGGTACCCCACTAGTGTGTGTGTGTATATATATATATATATATATATATATATATATATATATATATATATATATATATATATGGTTGAGTTATTGTGCGAACCAAAAGATTTGTGAGAACCTGTGAACTCATAATTTACTCATCATTTTTCAACATCAAAAACATTAATCTTCTCCAAATGGTGCATCTAAGTCATATCTAGACTAAATTTTTTTTTGACAATTATTTTATTTATTTTTGAAATTTGCATTTATGGACAATCAGCAGTTGTACGGACTACTAACGAGCACAATCAGCAATCCGTACAACTGCTGATTGTGCTCACCAGTAGTCATACAAAAAAACCAAAAAAATTAAAAATAAAAACATTCGCCAAATCTTTTTTTTAGCCTAGATATGACTTAGACGTACCATTTGAAAAATATTAGTGTTTTTTGTATTGAAAAATGATGGGTTGATTATGAGTTCGCAAGTTCTCACAAATTTTTTGGTTCACAAAAGAACCTAACTCTCTCTCTCTCTCTCTCTCTAACAACTAATAAGAACCAATCAGAATAAAATAAAAATAGGTTCAATAATAAATCATAAAAGGGTATAATAGTAATCTTGGCTGTACCTAATTATGGTAAAATATTTAAAACATTTAATATCCTTTAAATTGGGTGAATTTGTTAGTTAATTTAGACGTCTCGTTCATTAGCATCACCAAAAAAACGCCAACTTCGACCACAACCCTACATCCTTTAATTGCTGACCATAAAACCTCAGTGACAATCTTTACCGCCAGTCCTCCGCTATTCATTGCCATCACTCACCTCCATCATGTTCGATTTTCTGTCTAATGAACAGGGAGATTGTTGCAAACACCAGTGACCTCGCAAAGCGAAAAAACCGAGGAACCTACCCCTCTTCTTTAACTCGATGCAAGAATGAAGGCACAAAGAACTAAAGACGAGGTATAGAGGCGTATTTGTGTGCGTATGAATATATATCAAGATCATCAAGAAGGATTTGTAATCGATCTTGAGCATCGACCGGCATAAGTTGATTAATTCCACATATCTGTTCCTTTCCCAGTTAGTTTAAGGATTGTTAATGCTTCTTAATTGGCGAAGTCTTATTCGGTTATAGTCCCAAAACTCGACTTTCTAATATTTCTTTTTAAAAGACTGGATTAACATAAAACTTGGATTTTATTGTTCCTTAAACTAGCATCTAGCTTCAGACTAAATCGACATCTGATTTTGCCCACCAACTGTTTGTTAAAATGCTTGAACCAAATATTTCATCCATTCATTTACACATGATGTCCACCGATAAGTCTTTATATCCATTTGAAAATTAGCAAATGTTGTTTTGTTAATATGGTTTGTGTTGGTCTAATGAGGTCTTTATTTTCTCTATTTTAGCTTTGCTTATGGTTAGTTATTCCATAAACATGATGATTTAGTTTTATTTCTTTGAATTAATTTCATACTCTTCAAGAATAATCAAAACCATTCTGGGAGAATATTTACGATATCATTCTTGCAGAATAAACATATATTTGATAACTATTAGACTCTAAGTAATATCATGTTAAAATAAAGTATATGTATTCTTATAGAATATTCTGTATTGTATTCTGTCAGAATTTATTTGTATAAATACATTCTATTAGAATGACTTTATGAATGTTTGTTAATAACAAGGATATTTGCTTAATTGGTAATACTAACAAGTAATGTATGTTATTCTTTCAGAATGGCATGAAGAAAGAACCAAATATTAATCATACAAGAGAAAGACTTGGAATCAAATTCAACAGCAAGTATATTTGCGAAAAATTACATTCTTACGATAATACATCACATTTCGTAAGAATAGTTGAAATCAAGTGGATTATTTGGACCATTGAAGAATATCAAGTGATTTTGTTCAATAATTGTATATCTAAGAACTTTATTTCTTAAGCAATTTACTCATTTTTGACGATATTCTATTAGAATCTATGTAACTATATTAAATTGTATAAGACTATTAGTCTATAAGAATATGTATGAATTTGTATTTAAGTTCGAATATATGAAGAATATGTAGAACTCTTAAGTATGGTTAATTATCAAAAATATCTGAATTGGAACTATATTTTGTAAGAATAAAATCAGAAATATCGTTACTAGTTTATGGCTGACATTCTATCAGAATAAATTCGGTTTATTTAAAAAAATCATGTTAGAATAAAAATTGAATTAATTTAAAAAATCCAGATTTTTAAAATTAAGAAAATTAATTATCCCTAAAAATCTTAAATTTTCCAGTTTTAATATAGGTTGATTGACTAAAATATTGTTACGTTGGAATTTGTATGATTATATGGTACATGTTACCCTATTGTAATATCATACACCCTCAAATCATTACCATTGATTTATTCCATTCGTTGGTCCAGATTTGTGCGTACGAGCACACAATTGATGCTAGAAACACTTAAACCTAGCCCTATATATATATATATATATATATATATATATATATATATATATATATATATATATATATATATATATATATATATACACTAGCCGTTTACTCGCGCAAAGCGATGGGTGCGGATCAACAAAATGACATACAAAATTTGTTAAACAAAATGACGAATAGATAGAGATTTCTTATATCTGGGCTAGGATTAAACGTAAGACATTTTTGGCTCATTCAATTTTAGTAGAAAGAAAAACCAAAGGAGGAAACAGCGAGCATGAGAGAGAACCAAGGTTTTACGGTCAATGGCTAGACATTCATGATAGACGAATGCTAGATCAATGTGCCTCTTCCAGTTTATATGAAATGCTTTATAACGTGTACATTGTATTAGACCGATTCAAATGGATATGAAGAACACTTGGTCAAACTTTGACCCATTCAAAATCTTATCATCAACTTATTTGACTTTTTCATTAATGTTGACCGGATAAGATTCAGTATTTACCGATTCAATTGGATATGAGGAACACTTGGTCAATGTTTGACCCATTCAAAATCTTATCATCATCTTATTTGACTTTTTCATAAATGTTGACCGGATAAGATTTAGTATTTACCGATTCAATTGGATATGAGGAACACTTGGTCAAACTTTGACCAATTCAAAATCTTATCATCATCTTATTTGACTTTTTTATAAATGTTGACCAGATAAGATTCAGTATTCTTTTAATGCATAAAGTCATTGTACATGATGTACTAATAGTTTGTACCTCTTAATTTTCAGCATTTGACCAAATTTGCATAATAAGTAATATATATATATATATATATATATATATATATATATATATATATATATATATATATATATATATACAAAACCATACCATTTTCCCTTTTTATTTAATATATTAAAAATAATAAAGAACCTTATTTATTTTTATGATAAAACCTAGGCTTTTATATTTCTAATCATTTAAATAACCGACTAAATTACTCAAAGCCTATATACACATTGATTCTTTGATATTTAGCCTATATTCTTATTTATTTAACTCTTTGATACGAATAAATAAGTTCAATTAAATTCATTGAAACACTTACTAGTTTAAAGGACACGATAATATAGTAGACCGCGAATACATAGCCGAGTTACGAAATGAAATTGATTAGAGATTACTATAATTTATGGAATGGTTTTTTTTTTTTTTTAAAAATGTTATTGTAGTTGCATGCATTATCTTTTAGTGTTGTGAAACTATTATTAGTGAAATTTCAGTGTTGAAAACATATTTTTAAGTTTAAAAAGTTAGTATATTTGTTTCTCAATTTATTTTAACAGCTTGCAGACTTTAGAAAACAAAAAATATTTTTGTCGTAAGTTGCAAACATTTGGTTCACCTCTTCTTATACAAATGTTTGCAGATGTGACCCGCATACTGCATACTTTTTACTTCTTAAAAATAAACAACATCTAAATTTCATGAAAATCCCAATATCATTAATTTCATGATGGCATGGTTTTGGCATTACATAATGGGTACTTCATATTTAAGACATAAATTTCATATCAAGCTCTATTTTGTAATGTTTTAAAAACCAGTTTTTTAGTTGAACCGTGTAACACCGGGTTCATGGTATGATTTTATTTAAGTTTTTATCCTAATTTTGCCACGAACTCGGCGAGTCTGCGTCCCGACTCGCCGAGTAGCAGCAGGGTAGACACGGGATTTGAGCGGTGAACTCGGCGAGTCGATGCATGGACTCGGCGAGTCCACCTGTCTAATGAAACTCTATTTTCAGACATTGCACCCTATTTTACCCATTCTAAAACACCCATTTCGTCCCATTCTCTTCCAGAAGAACTGTAGAGCGAAACCCTAGCCCATTTTGATCCTTGTGAGTGATTTTGGCTTGGTGAAGGAAGTTTGAAGCTTAAGAGAAGAAGGAGGAAGTTGGAGGGTGCAAGGAAGTGTGGTAGATCCGAAATCTACCCTGGGAGAAGCACCTAACCAGGTAAGAAAGCTCCTTCTTAATCTTTAGTATAATAGATTCCCTTTTTGTCCCTTATATGTGGATTTCAAGACTTTAAACCTCCCAAACTCCGTGTGTTTATGCCCTAGGAGCTTAGATTGATGGTTTGGAACCATTGCATGTCTCAGAATTGGCCAGAATGGGTGAAGAGTCGATGGGTACTCGGCGAGTGCCAAAGTGCACTCGGCGAGTTCCATGAAGATGGCCTTAGACTCGGCGAGTTGGATAAACAACTCGGCGAGTCCTATGAAGATTTCCTGGTACTCGGCGAGTCGTTCTTCAAACTCGGCGAGTCCCTTGAATATAGCCTTGAACTCGACGAGTTGTTCTTCCAACTCGGCGAGTCATATGATCAGTCACTAGGATAAGAAGGGTTTAAGTGTAGGAGGTCCAACCCTCCGTAGTCGCACGTGGAATTAGAAATTTAACGTGTAACTATAGTCCCAGAATCTCCAAATCTCCAAGGTTGATGTTCTGATGGAAGATTGGAGCGATTTGTGAGATCTGTTCGTCGGACTCGGCGAGTCACCCCCTTGGACTCGGCGAGTCCAGTCGCGGGTTTGTTAGTTGTCCCCGTCTAGCGAGTCAGGCTGACTCAGTGAGTGGGAACAGGGACCCGATGAGTCAGAGTCGGGCTAGACATAGAAGGACTCGGCGAGTAGCCATATGGACTCGGCGAGTCCAGTCAATCAGAAGGTTGACTTTGACCAAGGAGTTGACTTTGACCAGTCATTTGACCTTAGGGGTATTTATGAGTACCGAATCCATGTTTACGGATTTATAGCCGGAGGGATTACCGGTGCGGCAGCCAGGCGTAGTCTGAGCAGGTTTTCGGTAGCTACTCTCGAGGTGAGTTTCCTTCCAATAGGGACGGGTCTAAGGCACCAAGGCCGGCCCGTATAGACGATATGTTAGTATCAGAGTGTGGGCGGAGCCCGTATCTCATAGCTGAGTTTGATTGTGATATATGCCAGTATGATAGAGTTGCTTATACTTGTTGTCTGTGTGATACTTGTATGTTATGGTTTAGTAGCGGAGTGTGGGCGAGGCCCGTATCTCCATGAATAGTAGAGTGTGGGCGAGGCCCGTATCTCTATGGGTGTGGGCGAGGCCCGTATCCCTTAGTTACTCATTATATGATTGCATGGTATGTGGCATTATGGGGGAACTCACTAAGCTTCGTGCTTACGTTTTATAGTTTTCTTTTCAGGTATCTCTTCAGCTAGGGACAAGGAGCCGGCGCGGTAGCGGCATATCACACACACTCTTGTTTCCGCACTATGGATTTCTGGGATGTACTCTGAATATTTTACTATGATGTTACCGGTTTTCAGACATGAATTTATATTATGAATGTTTTATAACGATGTTTTTATGTATTAACCTAATCTAAAAATGAAATTTTTAGTTGATATTTTCGGGATGTTACAAGTTGGTATCAGAGCCCTGGTTTGAGGGATTCGGACACACCTTCGGGGGTGTCTGGACTCAAATCGAGGGATTAAAAGATTTTTATAAAGAAATGATTTTCTAAAGACTAAGTAAAAGGGGTTTCTAAAAAGAAAAATGTGTGTGATGTGCGCGACCGGCCGAGCTCAAGTAAGTTTTCCCCAAAGTGCCCATACAAGTTTACGTTATGATTATCAATTTCAGATTCAGTAGAACAGCATGCTAGGATAGGACTAAGGATCTAGGAATGATGCCTTATGTGCCTGCTTTATGTGTTTCGGCTTTTTGAGAATTGCATGCTAGTACAGATCAGTCAGTATGATAGCCAGAGTAGTATATACTCGATTATGTGTACTCAATGCCCGAATGCTGCTTGCTTTGTGCTATTAGGAGTTCTAGTCGTCTTTCACTAACTAGTGAACGAATATGCTAAGTTACATATTGCAAGGATTAAATAATTTCAGAAGGTTGGGTCTAGCCCTATTTCGTAGCTCTTGTTTGAGTCCAACCGTTGTAGGGTAGGACCTCTCATTCGAAGAATTATCTAGTCTGAGTAATATGTAATAGTGTTCGTGAGCTAGTTAGGGAAAGAAAGCAGGGACTTCTTGTGCAGCTGATGGCGGAGAGTGGGATGGCGATTACTTAGGGCAAGCCTAGGGCGAGAGTAGCACGAGAACCGCAGTATTAGTAGAAAGGACTTGGTCGAGTTGAGGCAATTCTTGAGGAAAGTACGGATAGACGTGGAAGGTAGTATGGGCCCGTACTACTGAAAGCGGAGGATCCGTACTCGATTCAAAAAGGGCCGAGACGAGATCGGGGACTTGTGATATGAATGTGAGCCTCGTTAGTGGAATATAGTATGATGGTGGTTATGCTATGTTTTGCAGTATGGTGACCACACGACAGGGAGCGGGAGGCTCATGATCAGGACCGGGTTCGGGTTCAGGGTCCGAACCAGTTGATGAGGGTCTACGCGAGTTCATTGCGTCGGAGATTACCAGGGGCATCCTTGAGTCGACTCCCATCATCTTCGGGTCGATCAAGGAGGGTATTGTAGAGTTGATGGAGGATCGTCTCAGGGCGTTTAGGAGTGATATGGCGGCTAGCCAGTCAGGACCACGCACACTGTCCTTTAAGGACTTCAGGGGCAGTGGTGCATCGGATTTCCATGGGGCGAAGGACCCCATTGCTGCCAGACGATGGATTGCAGACCTTGAGTCTGCACAGCTGATCAGCTTCTGCCCCGAGGGGTCGAAGGTACGATTTGCGGCAGGGTGTCTATGCGACAGAGCTAGAGATTGGTGGGAGTCGGTTTGTGACTCTTTGGGAGCCGCGGCCATTGAGGCTATGACATGGCCGAACTTTGTGACACGATTCAGGGCGGAGTTCGCGCCTGCGGTGGAGCTCCAACAGTTGGCACGGGAGTTCTTGGATATGAGGCAGACGACAGAGACAGTGGCGGAGATCACTGCCAAGTTCCGGGAGAGGGCGTTACTGGTGCCCCAGTATGCAGGTGATGAGGATATGAGGAGGACCCGCTACCATGACATGCTGCGAGCCGACATTCAGGAGCATGTCAGTTTTTCAGCTTGCCCTACCCTGGATTCTATGATTGATAGGGCGAGGGAGAGGGAGATAGATCTGGAGCACATCCGGAAGAGGAAGGCAGAGGAGGGACAGACGATAGGGGCTTCGGGAAAGAAGCCCAAGGGATCAGATGGTAGGCCGAAAGGCCATTCAGGACCGGGCCGCTGCAGGAAGTGCGGCAGGTCGCACGAGGGAGCGTGTAGATTAGGATCGACAGGCTGCTACAGGTGCGGCAAGACGGGACACTTCAACAGGGATTGTACTGCCCCTGCTCCGGTTATTCAGACATCTGAGTTGCTGTGTTTCCACTGCAACCAGAAGGGGCCACAAGAGGGCCAACTGCCCCCAGTTGACAGCAGCAACGCCAGTACAGGCGCCAGCTCCAGCGACCCTGCGGATTACAGATGGCCGGCAGGGCAAGGCAGAGGCTCCGGTGGTGAGGAGCCGGGCATTTCAGCTGACAGTCGAGGAGGCACGCGCTGCACCCGATGTGGTGACGGGTATGATTTTTCCTCTGACCTATTTATATGAGATTTATGATATTGATATGTGCTCTGTGTATATACGTTTAGGATCGTTCCATGTGAACGGTATTCCAGTCCAGGTGTTGTTTGATTCGGGGGCTACCCGATCCTTTGTTTCTCTTGCACTTAGCAAGAAGTTTCCTGAGTCCTCAGGCATGTTGGATTGCCCTTTAGAGGTCGAGATTGCGGACGACCGGTCGGTGCGAGCATCAGAAGTCTTCCGAGATTGTGTGTTAAGGTTGTTCGAAGAGCGGTATTTGGTTGACCTAGTTCCCATTCCATTGCGGGGAAACAAGGTCATTATTGGTATGGATTGGCTGAGTCCCAATGGGGCAGTGATAGATTGCGCGCATCAGTTAGTACGAGTCAGAGCCCCAAGTGGGGGAGAGTTAGTAATTCAGGGTGAGAGATCACAGCGAGGGCCAACCTTCTGTTCGGCAGCAAGGGCAAGGCGTTACCTTCAGCAGGGTTGCGCAGGATATGTCGCATATGTTATGGACACCCGGGAGGCGGGTAAGGCGACGGTGGGCGATGTGCCCGTAGTATGAGAGTTCGCGGATGTATTCCCCGAGGAGCTGCCTGGGATACCTCCGGAGCGACAGGTGGAGTTCAGGATCGACCTAGTCCCTGGTGCGGCTCCGATAGCCAAGGCACCGTATCGGTTGGCTCCTCCTGAGATGCAGGAGTTGTCTACACAGCTTCAGGAGCTGTTAGACAAGGGTTTCATTAGACCGAGCAGTTCACCCTGGGGAGCCCCAATTCTGTTTGTGAAGAAGAAGGACGGGTCGCGTTGGATGTGTATCGATTATAGGGAGCTGAATAAGGTAACGGTGAAGAACCGCTACCCACTCCCGAGGATTGACGACCTCTTTGACCAGCTTCAGGGAGCATCTTGGTTCTCCAAGATAGATTTGCGTTCAGGGTATCACCAGGTGAGGGTCAGAGAGGAGGATGTGCAGAAGACGGCATTTCGGACACGTTATGGCCACTATGAGTTCGTGGTGATGCCTTTCGGGCTCACCAATGCTCCTGCCGCGTTCATGGACCTCATGAACCGCGTGTGTAGACCGATGTTAGACCGGTCGGTGATAGTATTTATTGATGATATCCTGGTTTACTCCAAGACGCGAGAGCAGCATGAGGAGCATTTGCAAGAGGTTCTAGAGACCTTGAGGAGGGGAGAACTTGTATGCCAAGTTCTCCAAGTGTGAGTTCTGGTTGCGCGAGGTGCAGTTTCTTGGGCACCTTGTCAACCAGAACGGGATTTCGGTGGATCCGGCCAAGGTGGAGGCCGTAATGAGATGGGAGGTTCCGGAATCCCCATCTGAGATTCGGAGTTTCCTGGGATTGGCTGGCTACTATCGGTGATTCATCCAGTATTTCTCCAAGATAGCATTACCCCTGACCAGGTTAACGAGGAAGGCCGTGGTCTTTCGTTGGGGGCCTGAGCAGCAGGCAGCGTTCGAGACACTGAGACAGAGATTGTGCGAGGCGCCAATCTTAGCCTTGCCAGAGGGCATGGAGGATTTTTTTGTATACTACGACGCGTCCATCTCAGGTTTGGGCGCGGTATTGATGCAGAGAGGGCATGTCATCGCCTACGCGTCGAGGCAGCTGAAGCCTCACGAGGCGAACTACCCGACGCATGATTTGGAGTTGGGGGCCGTTGTGTTCGCCCTCAAGATTTGGCGTCATTACCTCTATGGGGTTCGCTGTACGATTTACACGGACCACAAGAGTTTGAGGTACCTCATGGACCAGCCAAATCTGAATATGAGGCAGCGTCGGTGGCTTGATGTGGTAAAGGATTACGAATGTGAGATCCTCTACCACCCAGGGAAGGCTAATGTCGTGGCCGATGCGCTTAGCCGCAAGGCGGAACCAATCAGGGATATTTGCATGCGGATGACAGTGGTGACTCCGCTTTTGGAGTGAATCCGGGAGGCTCAGCAGGAGGCTATGAAGGAGGAACATCGGAAGAGTGAGCGGATTGTGGGACAGGTTTTCTCCTTCGACTATGACAGCAGAGGATTATTGACATTACACCGCAGGGTGTGGGTTCCATATCTCGGAGGCGTGCGCCAGGTTCTGATGGAGGAGGCGCACAAATCCCGATTCTCCATTCATCCAGGGGCAACGAAGATGTATAGGGATCTTCGTCTGAACTATTGGTGGTCCTGCATGAAGCGGGATGTAGCATGGTACGTTGAGCGGTGTCTGACCTGCAGGAAGGTCAAGGCCGAACACCAGAGACCGCACGACAAGATGCAGCCGTTGGATATCCCGCTGTGGAAATGGGAAGACATCGCGATGGATTTCATCACCAAGCTTCCTAGGACCGCGCGGTGAGTGGATTCGATATGGGTCATTGTCGATCGATTGACCAAGAGCGCCCACTTTATCCCGATTCAGGAGAGCATCTCGGCCGAGAAATTGGCCGATATCTACGTCAGAGAGGTGGTGGCACGACACGGGGTGCCAATTTCAGTGATTTCGGATAGGGATGTGCGGTTCACTTCCAGGTTCTGGAAGAAGTTTCATGACGAGCTGGGTACTCGTCTGCATTTTAGTACAACCTTTCACCCGCAGACGGATGGCCAGAGCGAGCGGACCATCCAGACTCTGGAGGATATGCTGCGGGCGTGTGTTTTAGACTTCGGTGGTAGCTGGGATGCCTATCTTCCTTTAGCCGAGTTTTCATACAATAACAGCTATCACGCGAGTATTGACTGTCCTCCCTTCGAGATGTTGTACGGGAGGAAGTGCAGGACCCCGATATGTTGGGGCGAGGTTGGACAGAGAGTCATGGGGAGCACCGAAGTAGTGCTCAAGACGACAGAGAAGATTCAGCAGGTCCGGAGCAGGCTTCAGACTGCTCAGAGTCGGCAGAAGAGTTATGCCGATAAGCGCCGATCAGACCTGGAGTTCCAGGTCGGGGATATGGTTCTCCTGAAAGTGTCGCTGTGGAAGGGCGTCATCCGATTAAGGAAACGGGGCAAGTTGGGTCCCAGGTATATCGGACCGTTTAGAGTTGCAGCCCGAGTGGGCAAGGTGGCATATCGGCTGGACCTGCCAACCGAACTCAGTCAGATCCACATCACTTTCCACGTCTCCCAGCTGCGGAAGTGCTTGGTGGACGATTCAGCAGTGGTACCTTTGAAGGACATCCAGATTGATGACAGCCTGAATTATATCGAGCGGCCTGTGGCTATCCTAGATCGGAAGTCGAAGGAACTGAGGAACAAAAGGGTGGAGCTGGTGAAGGTGCAATGGCAGCATCGGAAGGGCTCGGAATGGACTTGGGAGCCCGCGGATGAGATGATGGAGCACTATCCGGAGCTGTTCCGGAAGGGAGCGGCAGACTTCGAGGACGAAGTCTAAAATAAGTGGGGGAGATTTGTAACACCGGGTTCATGGTATGATTTTATTTAAGTTTTTATCCTAATTTTGCCACGAACTCGGCGAGTCTGCGTCCCGACTCGCCGAGTAGCAGCAGGGTAGACACGGGATTTGAGCGGTGAACTCGGCGAGTCGATGCATGGACTCGGCGAGTCCACCTGTCTAATGAAACTCTATTTTCAGACATTGCACCCTATTTTACCCATTCTAAAACACCCATTTCGTCCCATTCTCTTCCAGAAGAACTGTAGAGCGAAACCCTAGCCCATTTTGATCCTTGTGAGTGATTTTGGCTTGGTGAAGGAAGTTTGAAGCTTAAGAGAAAAAGGAGGAAGTTGGAGGGTGCAAGGAAGTGTGGTAGATCCGAAATCTACCCTGGGAGAAGCTCCTAACCATGTAAGAAAGCTCCTTCTTAATCTTTAGTATAATAGATTCCCTTTTTGTCCATTATATGTGGATTTCAAGACTTTAAACCTCCCAAACTCCGTGTGTTTATGCCCTAGGAGCTTAGATTGATGGTTTGGAACCATTGCATGTCTCAGAATTCGCCAGAATGGGTGAAGAGTCGATGGGTACTCGGCGAGTGCCAAAGTGCACTCGGCGAGTTCCATGAAGATGGCCTTAGACTCGGCGAGTCCTATGAAGATTTCCTGAATATAGCCTGGTACTCGGCGAGTCGTTCTTCAAACTCGGCGAGTCCTATGAAGATTTCCTGGTACTCGGCGAGTCGTTCTTCAAACTCGGCGAGTCCCTTGAATATAGCCTTGAACTCGACGAGTTGTTCTTCCAACTCGGCAAGTCATATGATCAGTCACTAGGATAGGAAGGGTTTAAGTGTAGGAGGTCCAACCCTCCGTAGTCGCACGTGGAATTAGCAATTTAACGTGTAACTATAGTCCCAGAATCTCCAAATCTCCAAGGTTGATGTTCTGATGGAAGATTGGAGCGATTTGTGAGATCTGTTCGTCGGACTCGGCGAGTCACCCCCTTGGACTCGGCGAGTCCAGTCGCGGGTTTGTTAGTTGTCCCCGTCTAGCAAGTCAGGCTGACTCAGTGAGTGGGAACAGGGACCCGATGAGTCAGAGTCGGGCTAGACATAGAAGGACTCGGCGAGTAGCCATATGGACTCGGCGAGTCCAGTCAATCAGAAGGTT
The DNA here is from genome assembly GCF_052849685.1 of Lactuca virosa. NCBI lineage: Eukaryota > Viridiplantae > Streptophyta > Magnoliopsida > Asterales > Asteraceae > Lactuca > Lactuca virosa. Next base: position 149,125,081 of record NC_136426.1, read on the forward strand.
GACTTTGACCAAGGAGTTGACTTTGACCAGTCATTTGACCTTAGGGGTATTTATGAGTACCTAATCCATGTTTACGGATTTATAGCCGGAGGGATTACCGGTGCGGCAGCGTGGCGTAGTCTGAGCAGGTTTTCGGCAGCTACTCTCGAGGTGAGTTTCCTTCCAGTAGGGACGAGTCTAAGGCACCAAGGCCGGCCCGTATAGACGATATGTTAGTATCAGAGTGTGGGCGGAGCCCGTATCTCATAGCTGAGTTTGATTGTGATATATGCCAGTATGATAGAGTTGCTTATACTTGTTGTCTGTGTGATACTTGTATGTTATGGTTTAGTAGCGGAGTGTGGGCGAGGCCCGTATCTCCATGAATAGTAGAGTGTGGGCGAGGCCCGTATCTCTATGGGTGTGGGCGAGGCCCATATCCCTTAGTTACTCATTATATGATTGCATGGTATGTGGCATTGTGGGGGAGCTTAGTATGGGGGAACTCACTAAGCTTCGTGCTTACGTTTTATAGTTTTGTTTTCAGGTATCTCTTCAGCTAGGGACAAGGAGCCGGCGCAGTAGCGGCATATCACACACACTCTTGTTTCCGCACTATGGATTTCTGGGATGTACTCTGAATATTTTACTATGATGTTACCGGTTTTCAGACATGAATTTATATTATGAATGTTTTATAACGATGTTTTTATGTATTAACCTAATCTAAAAATGAAATTTTTAGTTGATATTTTCGGGATGTTACAAACCGGTTTCGTAACAGGTTTTTGGTTCAACCGGTACGACCATTGGTTCAACTCGATTTTCATAATTTTTATGTATTATTTATTTTTCTACGTGTGTGTGTATATAAATATATATATATATATATATATATATATATATATATATATATATATATGTGTGTGTGTGTGTGTGTGTGTGTGTGTTCAGGTGTTTAAAGTAATTATTGTGTTATTGTATGCATAAATGTGGGCTAATCAAAATTTAAAAAATAAATAAATAATCAAACAAATAAATAAGGGTAATTTAGTAATTTGATAAATAATTTCTACAAATACACTCCTATAATTATGGTAATTACTTTGACCTACCATTATCCCTTTTTAAAACAATCAAACAATACTGTATTTTATCCCCTTCGATCCTCCCTAACCCCAGCTCCTAAACAAAATATCGCCACCACCGTCATTTCCAGGTTCGTTCCAAGGCCGTCGATTATACCCCAAACCCAAGCATAGGTTCGCTTGTGAATCACAGTCAACGAATGTTCGTAGGTCAGAGTGCGAGCCTGGTTTCGTTCGTTCGCAGTTTGGCATCAACAATTCATCAATTTTGACTTTTCTTTTGACCTGCAAGAACAACTGCTCAATCATTCCGACCCAACCCAAATTAACCATTTGAAGTGCCCAGAATCCCAATCACGATTCCAGTGCCCTGAACATCACACTTCCAAACACATGCTCGATTCCGATTACAGGTATGAGTTATGATTTCGAGACCTTTTCAATTTCTTTTGACGTGCCTTAGAATTAGATGATATTAGTAAAATGAATTTGTATTTTTAGCTGATGATGATGGTTTGAGTTTACAGTTTAGTAAGCAGGCAGGACGTGTTGTGGAAGATTGCAAATTGAAAGTGATATATCTTCCTCCCCCCAACCACCTTCACCTGTTCCTGAGGAACCTGATGAAGGGGCGTTTTCACCAAAGGTGTCCTTCACAGATGGTGGGATTAATATTAATACAAAAACTTCTGATCAGGTTGATTACACCTTAATTAATTAATTTCTTTTTCAAATACGTACTTATTTTCATCCATCTGTAACATCACATGATGATTCTTGTTCATGCTTGCAGGTTTCAAGACAATATGTGGATTCTGATGATAACTCCTCAGAGGTGAGTTTTCACAATCTCATGTTCATAATCATTTTTTTAAACTATGGTAATATATAAACATTGGTGAATTATTTGCAGGCAAGATCTCTCATCTCACAGTTGACTGATGAGAAGAATGTTGTTGTTCAACAAAGCAACACAATTCGACAAGAAATGGCGAGACGACATTTATCCCTCATTCGAGCTTTTGAAGCCTTTTCTTTTTTACTTCATTAAACCTTTTTATGTTCATAATTTTTGCATCCTACTTGGTAAAACACACAGCACCTATTGACGCGTGGAGGAAACAACAAAAGCCAAAGGGATGGTGGTGTTTCATTTTGATTGGGTATGTTTCTTTTGATTGGTTTTTACAAGTTAAATAGATAAAAAAAATCAAATATCTTGATGATTTTATTGTATAGTTGTGAATTTTGATAGATATGGAGTACATTGTGATCTAAGGGAAAGAAAACATAAACGTGTGGTACAATTCTTGAGATTCACATGAAGAAGATAAAAAGAATCATGAATTCCAATTCTGTTGGAATGAAATCATGAATTCCAATTATATTGGAATCTAAACTACAATTTGGTTTTGTTTTGACAGAAGTTGATGCTTGAAGAACGGACGACAAATTTGAAAGTGATTCTAAGCATTCTTAGAGAATATTATTCTTACATGATTTGATTCATGGCAGTTATTTTTGTTAAATGTCTATTTTCATGGATGATCAAGGAAAGAGTTATTCTTCTGATAGAATAATCTACAATAGAATGATAGGAGTATATGTAATAATATATTCTGCTATAATATTCAGGTTGAATAATATATATATTTTTATTTGTTATTAGTGAGTATTTCATTGTCATAGACTATTATATAAAGTTTTTACTTTTTTAAGAATGTAATGAAAAATTTGAAGTTGTATCCAAAAATGTGTTATTAGTCGGTGTTGACATTCTCATAGAATATCATTCTAATAGAAATATGTATCCTGAAATTCGTAGAGAATATGATTCTAACATAATAAAATCGAGTTTAATTATAAAAATTACGTTATAATTAAAATTAAAGTAATTTAAAAAGTTAGAATTTTAAAATCAAGAGAGTTAATTATCCCAAAAAATATGGAATTTTCCTTTTTAAATTTATCTCAATTGTCTAAAATACCCTTAGAATGAAATTAGATGGTATTTTTCAATTATCTTTAATTTAATAATATATATTAATCACTTTCTTAAATTAAGTAAAATGATTAGCCAACATTTATGCATACAATAACACAATAATTAGTTTAAATAGAATAACCTAAGCCTATATATATATATATATATATATATATATATATATATATATATATATATATATATATATATATATATATATATATATATATATATATATAACCAAGAATTTGACATCCACAAACATAAATCTTTATCATGATGAACTATATTATAAAATCATATACATAACAATTAAGAAGTCTCAGTCTTCAAATATCGTCGTCGGACCAATTTTTTGGTGTGTGTTAAAGTCATGTTCGGTAGTCGGTGTGTGTCATTAGCCTTCGAGTTTTGTAACTCCAGATAACTTGATCAATCGAGGTGCAATTTGCTTTAAAAATGAGTTGTATTGTAACAGACCGAATGAAATCCAACTATTAAAGTTGAATAAACCGGTTCAAATGACTTTTTACTAGTTTTATCACAACGGTTCAGACCGTGTTTTGAAGAAACCTTTTAGTTCTACTGTCACACCCCCAAACCGAAACGGCGGAAACGTTCGGGGGTGGATGACTTCATGTATAGTATCATAACAATATAAAGTAGTAAACAAGCAACAACATCATCCATTGCATTAATAGTATAGTTTAATACATATGGGTTCTTTCATAGTAATATGACATAAACAGGATAATCAAAATAAAACACGAGTCTTGACATAAGCTTCGTCTTCTCAAAACCTGGCATCGGTATCTGTCTACTGACGACCTGAGAATACAAGTTATTTTGAAAGCGTAGGTCAGCATTTAAGCTGGTGAGTTCATAAGTATTTAATGTCATTGTTTGTATAAGTATGAAGAAAACGTTTGAAATTGTTCAATGTAATTTGTTTGTATAAAACTGAATAGAATGGTTTGTATATATTTGAAAGTTCCTAGAAAATCCCATATTTCTAGTAGTATAAAAGTAGCTTTCTATCAAGACCCGACTGATTTGAATGTTTACTTCTAGAAATCCGATGTTTTTTCGTAAGTGGGTGGCAGTTTAAAAGTTCCAAAACTATAACACAATGATGTTTTTGTAAGTCCCTAAATTGCCTGTGTATCAATCAGATCCGTTTGATGGTGCGGAATCCCAATCAAACGGATGATGTCAGATCAAATAGAAGAGAAGAAGAAGAAGAATATGATGAATCTTGTATGTATTGATATGAATGAAGATCCGGATACAAGATTCACACACACTAACACACACTCTCTTCTCTCTCTCTTTCTCTCTCTAGAACACCTTCAAATGCACACACTTAAGCTCCTCTTTTGTTCATCCATCATCAATCCATTCCTCACACCCCTCACCCCTATATATACTCGACTGGACCGGCCTTGGGTTTACGGCCGTAAACGGAGTTTACGGTCGTAAACACCCATTGGGCCGTAAATAGAGTTTACGGTCGTAAACCTGTTTACGGCCGTAAACACTACTTGGCCGTAAACCTGACCGTAAACACATTTAATATTACAGAAAATTACAATCAACTAGAAAAGCAAAGTATAAACCATATTTTTGACCCAACAATCTCCCCCTTGGTTTATAGCTTTCTTTTCTTTTCTTAATTGACCCAACAAGCTCCCCCTAAAAATTAGCTGGCTTTTCTTCATAATCTTCATTGGGAGCTTGGCTTCAGCTTTAATCTTCAAATTCTTCACGACTTCAAGATGAACTTGATGAATCTTCAATGAATGACTTCATCTTGAGCAGTTGGACTTTTCTTCAGAATTTGGCATTGAACGCACATTGGGTGAGGAGGCTTCTTGATAAGATTCTTGAAAGATAGCGCTTTCAGCTTGAGAATCTTCAGAGAGAACATCAGAGAGAACTAATCTTCTGGATCACTTCAGCAGGTACAAGATAGCAGCAGACTGATTGAGGAGGCTTCAATGCAATCCGACACATTATCTTAAAGTGCAGCTTCACCTTGCTTCTGGAGTTGAAAGATTGAATGTCGAAAGAATAATCTTCATTTCTTGCTCCTTCGAATGAGAATTCTTCGATGATCACGGATGAAGCCTTGGCTCAGAAATCTTCGACGCAAACTCCATGAGTTTCATCTTCACCTGAATTCACTTTTCAAGACAAAACAAAACTAAAAGAAAATTTAGCACACAATATTTTTGGATTTTTCATATTTTCTGAAAAAGAAATAAAACTGAAATAACACTATTTTTGGCTTTTTAATTTTTTGATTTTTGTTTGGTTTTCAAAATTCTTAATTCTCCCCTAATATTTAAATTAGAAGAAACTTTGAACAAATTTAACAAAAATAAAATGATATCTAACTTTAAGAATGATTTGGGATCAAAGTTTTTAGACAACCTTTATCCACTTTTCGGTACCTTTTATCTTCACGTCTTTCTCTGGTCGATCGCCGGTATTGTGGTCCACTTAAACACGAAAAATTGTGACAGATTTAGGACATACTATTTGTTATAAGACAAGGTGAACCTAAGTTCCAAGATACTATATCTGATCCTAAGTTCCTAGATATTACATCTTCAGGACCATTCAGCTGACGACGACCAGGGATATTGTTGTCCACCTAAATTGAGCAGCGAGATCTATAGACAATCTGTGAGTGTTCAATTGTTAATTGTACTGGAACATGTTTCCCGCTTCCTGATATGCCCCAGTAATCAAGAACTTCCAGAGTACTCCTTACATCGGGTGAGCAGACAATCATTAAGAGAGAGAATGGATTCAGATTATTATTAATTATAGTTCTTAGAGGGATTGAGAAGTAGAATGGTGCATATACTGTGTACCAGGTCGGATTATGAGTCACGCAAAGGAGACAGTATATGGCTAACAGATAGGAAGAATTTCATAGATATAATATGCAGAGAAATAGATTTGCATATGTTGCAGTCCAGGTCGGATCTCTTCCAATCACGCAAAGGATGCAACATATGACTGACAGATAAGAAGAGAAAGAAAACAATTTTCTACAGACCTAACTCATCGGAATTTACCAGTCGCCCCGTCAATACCGGAATTAAGGACAGAATCCGCACATCGAGGAAAAGTTAATCCATAGTTCCAGATACAAGTTCTTTAATATGACCGGTAGATTCCCATATATATCTCCCTGCTCAACCTATCCGAGCGTCGTACTGTCAGGCTAAACGGATTTAACTAGGTTAAGATTTGTCAAGTCTAAGAATTTCTTAAGTTCAACTCTGCCTAGTCAAGTCCATTTAGAATCTTTCATGCCTACCAGCGCATCAAACCCAGAGCATAGACCCTTCAACTTTGGGTACGTTACGCAGACTCAGATTGCCTGTTATCACTTGATAATATCACTTCCCAAAACATCTCACTCAAACTCATTTCATTAACCAACATATTTTTGATTTTCTGAGTTTCTAATGTTTTTGGATTTTTTTTTTTAAAAATTTTAAAATTTTTGTTTTGTTTTTATTTCTCCCCCTAAATTTGTGCATAGGAGAGAAACGAGCGTAAATGCACAAATTTAAACTATCCTAAAACAAAAATTAGTCTTTAAAGCGAATCAGCTTACGAAAAACTCAGGAGTATAGAGAAGAAAACTTAAACCGTAAGTCACCGATTGAATTTGCATCCAGAAGGTCTGAGAACAACACGTGTAATCTCAGAACAGATCCAAAAATTCTTCACATCGTTAAGCACTAACCCCATGAGTGATCCCTTCCTTTCTTCCCTTCCCACAAAAGACACATACTCTCAAACAATGTTCTGAGTGTTGTACAATTGAGAAATGTCTCCTATCATGTGCCTGGAACAGCCACTACCAACAAACCAAAGTCTGATGATATGCCTCCATAGCTGCTCCGACACAGAGCGGGATCAGTTGGTCTTTGGAACCCAGTCCATTTTGAAACTGGGTCGAACTTTGTCATCCTTGCAGGGTACTCTCTCCCATGACATATCCTGTTTATCACAAACAAAAGATGAAGAAATATTAGAGTCATTAGTTGATTTGAGAGAGTGAGCCTTTGGAACCCATTTGTAGTTGGGTTTAACCCATTTCTTTTTCGATCTGATGGGTGGCTCAGTACTTGATTTGGAACTTGAAGCCGATCTTCGAGATGACTTTGATTTTGGCTTCACGGGAGCATCTCTTGGATTTGGCTTCTTGGCCGGTATTCCCTTCTTGTCCTTTGGATTCGGATTCTTGGCCTTCTGCGCGTTCCAGTCATCATGGTCTGAACGTGACCTTGAGGGGTTTCTTTTGAAGTATCTCCCTCTTGGCGCGTTCTGCCAACCTTGTGCGTAGTAAGGAACGTATGCGCGATTTGGACAGTTTCTGGCAATGTGTCCAGGTGTTCCACAGTGAAAACATGTCTTTTTCTTCACTGTGAAGTTGTTTCTTCCTGCCCCTGGTGGCGTATCCATGCCTTGTCTCTTGCTTTTCCCACACGCACAACTACAGCAGGCACTCTGTTTCACTGGAATTGGTGGCCTGTATTTCTCAACAGCAGGTTGATCAGAAACAGCTGAGTTCGAAGCAACAGATTCAGAGTTCAAGGAGATGTTGGTTTGTTCAATGGTGTTCTCCTTGTTCTCATCCTCTACTACTTTACCTGCACATGTAACAGAAACATCAGGAGCATCAGGATTATCAACATTAATAATGCCTCCTGATACAAAACCAGCTGGTTTGCCATATTGAAGATGTGCCTCCCTGTCAATTTCTTCCTGTGTCGAAAGGATGGATGTGTAGTTATGATTGAAAGGTGGAGGAACACTATCATACCCTAGACCCTTGTTTTGATTATCTTTGAATTTTAATTGGGTTTCAAATAAGGAGTCGACTGTCTTACTTGACGCAGTATAATTTTTGAAACTAACATCAGTTTTTCCACACTTAATTTTCAAGGCGTCAAGTTCTTCGGTTACAGCATCAAGTTGTCTCTTAATATAGTCATAATTTTCACACTTGTTGCTGAATTCTTCCTGAAGCTTCCTAAAGTCCTTTATTTTTGTTTCTAACTGGGCCTTTAGAGGTTTCTGTCCTTTCCTGAGTTGATAACCTTCATATCTCAGGTCCTCAACTTCTCTTTTTAATAAATCATTATGTTCACGAAGAAGTTTAATCGTGGCTTCACATGATTGAGAACATGAAACTTCACATGATTGAGAACAAGAAACTTCATTGACCGGAAGGTTTGTGGAACTCATTGTTTTTCGACAATTCAAAGCGTCAAGTTCTTCAATTACAGCAGCAAGACTAAGACGATTGAGATCTTTTGTCTTCTTGATGTCAGCCACGTTCATATCCCATGATTTCGGAAGTGCATTCAATAGCTTTTTGTTTATCTCAGATTTGGTCAAGAAGATCCCAGCTATATTCATCTCAGTAGTGAGTGTGGTAAAACGCTGCAACTGAGCTTCCAGGGTTTCTCCAGGGATATAATCGAACATGTTGAAATTTTGTCTTAACATCTCCTGACGACTCTCTTTCATGTCTTCAATTCCCTTGTAAACTTCAAAAACTATTAAATGCACAACTAGAACTTAAAAGTCAAACTTAAATTTAAAAATGCCCTTTGACTATAAACCTCAAAAGTCAACCTTAAAAGTCAAATTTAAAAAGTCAAACTCAAAAGCTAAATTTGAAAATTTAAAAGTCAAACAAGAAGGTCAAAGTTTAAAGTCAAAGGTCAAACTTTAAAGTCAAAGTCGATTTAGAAATTTAAAGAAAAAAAATTAAAAGCTAATTAATAATAATAATAATTTTTTTAGCCAAAAATATAGCCTTAGAACTGAAAACGGGGTTTTTGGCCGAAAACAGGGTTTTATGGTCGAAAACGGGGTTTACGGCCGGAAACGGGGTTTACAGCCGGAAACGGGGTTTACGGTCGGAAACGGGGTTTACTGTTTACGAAGGAAAAACACGATTTTTCACCTTTTTTGCTCCAAAACTCGATCAAAAACTCGTTTTTATCAAAAACGCGAAGAACAAACCCCCCTTATTTTGCCACGATCTATCCAAAAACGCAAAAAACTCTTCAAAATAAGATCAAATAAGCTCCAGATCTGAAAAAATTGACTGATACAATCCAAGCTCTGATACCAATTGTAAGTCCCTAAATTGCCTGTGTATCAATCAGATCCGTTTGATGGTGTGAAATCCCAATCAAACGGATGATGTCAGATCAAATAGAAGAGAAGAAGAAGAAGAATATGATGAATCTTGTATGTATTGATATGAATGAAGATCCGGATACAAGATTCACACACACTAACACACACTCTCTTCTCTCTCTCTTTCTCTCTCTAGAACACCTTCAAATGCACACACTTAAGCTCCTCTTTTGTTCATCCATCATCAATCCATTCCTCACACCCCTCACCCCTATATATACTCGACTGGACCGGCCTTGGGTTTACGGCCGTAAACGGAGTTTACGGTCGTAAACACCCATTGGGCCGTAAACAGAGTTTACGGTCGTAAACCTGTTTACGGCCGTAAACACTACTTGGCCGTAAACCTGACCGTAAACACATTTAATATTACAGAAAATTACAATCAACTAGAAAAGCAAAGTATAAACCATATTTTTGACCCAACAGTTTTTCATTCCTAAATAGTAGATTTATGTATGTATAAAATTACTAAAGCATTTGATGACCCCGTAAATCAACGTGTGTTTTTGATACTCCATGTGAGTTTTATAACCATACTAATGACTCAGGTTGCCTGTCACAACGTTCTTCAGACGTTGGAATGTTATGACATTTGTCACCCCAGACCTACCGGGCTAGCTGTAGCTATAATCTTAGGTGCGAGATTGTCAATCCCGTATAGATCTATACACAAGTATCACGCTCTCCCTACAAGAGATTATGGTATATAATACAGGACTTTAACTGCATACTTGAAAGTACGTGAAGTTGAATGTCTCACAAAACTTAGTATCAAATAGATTTACGTATGAAAAGTCCATTTGTTCTAGTATATGAAAGTATTTCCTTGATGTAGTACTTATAGTATGTAAAATCTCATGATTACCTTGTAAACTATACCTATTATAGTTTTTCCAAAAGTGTGTTTCATTTGAATAGTAAACCCTAGTGTAGTGTCGACTTTGTATGTATAGTATAACATTTGTAATAACATTATCGAACATTTATACTCAAAATATAAATAAAGTGTTTGATATTTATATAAAACATGTTTTACTCCTAAAAAGGGGCAAGACATTATCGTGACATGTTTTGCATTCTGTTATAGTATTCTCTGTTATAGTATTTGTATATGATAGTATTTCTCCTAAACTATACCTATAATAGCTTACTAGTAATTTGTGTAATTTGAATGAAAGTATACCTTTGCTACCCAAAGGTATTGAACTGATTGAATAGTACTTTTATATCTGCATATGTACACATAATACATAAGTTTAAAAGGAAGTTTTGTAAAACATATTAAAGAGTTTAATAATAAATATTGATGACCTGATGTCAATGTATAAAATGATTTAAAAAAAGTAGTTTGTTTGATAAGACAGTGTAAAGTAAAATAGACCTTTGCTCTAAACGCAGTTATAAAGTATATGAAATCATTTACTTGAAACACAGTTATAAATCACATATGATTGATTATATAACAAAAAGTATAACAAAAGATTTATGTCTTTCACACGAGGATAACCGTGTGTTTACTTGTATTCCCCCCCCCCTTGGTTGGATGCATCGCATTATACCACGAAATCTTCTATCCCTTTTGGGAGGGATAATATCGGTGTGGTGCACCAGGCTTACTTTAGCGTTTGGAACGCTCTTTCTTGTTTACAGACAAGTCCGGTGCTCCCCAAGGTGATAAGCTTGGCATAAAGAATCCCCTTCTGAGGAGTTCGTTAAGCTCAATAGGGAGTTCCTGCATTCCAGTTGGAGCTAGACGATAAGGTGATTTGGCTACTGGGGTATCCCCTGGAACTAATTCGATTCTGAATTCGACTTGACGCTTTGGTGGTAATCCCGGTAGTCCTTCAGGAAAGGTGTCGGGAAAGTCGCGTACTTCTGGGATATTCTGAATGTCCTTCACTTCTCGGCTCGTCTCGACGATGTGTGCAAGGAATGCATGATATTCCTTTCGTAAGTACTTCTGAGTTTGAATACACGAACTGATGCGAAGGTTCGTACTTGAATTGTCGTCGTAAATAACTAGAGATTCTTCGATAGAGAGGTTAAGACGAACTGCTTTCTCAAGGCGCTTGATGTCGGCTTGATGTAGACTCAACTAATTCATACTGATTTTGACGTCAAAATCTTGTGGTTGATTAGATGTTGTGAAGATCCAAAAGAAAGTATGATTACTCATGAATTAAGGAAAAAGGATAGGTACTTTTGTTCCATCTGTCTCTCTTGTCCCGATCGGCGGGAAGGGCATGTGTTTGGCTTCTAAGTTTATTCGCATGGCAGCACGATCACTCGTAGTCTTAAGCAGTCTCCATCCTGAAGTTCATATTAGAACTCATGCTTGGTTCATCAATCACCGTTTCGCGTATACGAGTCGTATATAATTAAGATTGAAAAGGCAGTCGAATAAATGATTCTTCCTTAAGCTCACATCCAAACAAGGAAAATAAGTTAAAGCGGAATCATCAATTCTAAGCTTGTAGAACCTTGATTACGTACCACCCTTGCGTATACATTCCTCAGTGATCGATTAACCGTATGGGTCTTTGGATTTGAACTTGACGTACTGTACGAGTGGTATTCCAGGGAGGTTTACTGTGGTTACTTTGGGAAGTATACGAAACATATGGCACTCTACGCGTGAGTACTTCGGAGCTCTAGAATGACGGTTCGGCTAGAAAGTTGATTACAGGGAAAAGAATTTTCGCACGAAATGGGCACTGTGAGGGTCGGATCAACTCAAGTCACACGACAATGTCGGGCTTAGTCGGAACGACTAGCGTTAGACTATTTCAGAACGGTATTACAAAACACAATGGTGCAACTTACGAAAGAGTTTTAGTACATTATTTCATCTATGATACTACAGCTGCGAACAAAGTATACCGCCAACAAGTAAGTATAAGCAGCACGAGCGTCCCTAATGCTGATGGGATCTCGCAAAAGATATGACTCTAGCCGCACTAGTTTTTAAAAGTTTATAAGTCTAACATTTACGCTACGGAACGTACTAGAATTTCAACGTGAATCTGGAGTAGTCTCTCCAGCGGCGGTGATCCTTAGAATTTTCCCGTCTGTGCCCGAGTTCTTTGTTATTGGACAATTCTTCTTGAGGTGTCCTATCTCACCGTATATATGACATATATGGCTTGCACCAACATCGGTGGTTGAAGTGGTGTGCAGGGTCGGAGTGATGTAGACTCGAGTGCTTTCGTTGTTCCTTCTTCTGGGGCAATCCCATTTAAAGTGTCCGATTTCACCGCAACCATAGCAAGCTTGGTTGACTCTGGTGCCAGGGACCTGGGAGATGGGTCGTGCCGGTGCTCCACAGCCACGAGCAAGGTGCCCTATTCTGTTGCAATTGCCGCATTGCATTTCACGGCAAGCTCCATTATGATGAAAGCTACACTTGTTACACTTCGGGAATTTTCCTTCATATTGTTTGACCGGTGCTGAAGTGGCAGAGGTCGCCATTTGTTGCTGTTGCATGGCAAGTATTTGGGATCGTTTGCGCTCCTTTTGGGCTTGACGCTTTCGTTTCTTATTCTCAGCTTTACGGTTTTGTACGCCTGTGATTTTTATCATTTGTTGATTTCCCGGATTGATTCAACAATCTGAACTGTCAACCCCTTTACCGGCCTTGTTTGCGCTGCCAGAGCTGAGGTGTGCCAGGATAGCTTTCACGGCAGCTGTTACCGCGGCTTGGAAGGTAGCGACGTCTATATGAAGGATCGGGGCTTGGAAGGCTCGCAATAACATTACTTAAATGATTTCATCGAGCCAAAGCCCATTTTGCAGTGCTCACTATGAAACTGGTGGTTCTTTAGGAAATTTTTTTAAAGTTTGGGTAATTTTTGGAAAACGTTCTTACAATTGCGTACAACCTACAACTTGATGAGATGATGGACGCCACTATTATTATCATCAACTTTCACCACATCAAAACTCGAACATCGAGTACATAATCAGTCAAATACACACAAGGGTTTCTTAAAAAATATTAATAAAACCCCCAATGTTGGGAAAATAGCCTTAATAGACAAAAATAACAAGACATAGAATATACATGGAAACTCCAAAACCGGAAAAAAATCACGGACCTCCAGAGAGAAAAATATCCACTATATAATAAATTGCTCCAATCAAATAGACTAATCTCTTATGCCTCCCCAAAATCAATTACACTCTCATAAAGTGTTAACTAACAATTTTCTACACTCAATACATAAGAAATAAAGAAAGAACCCAAATTTCAAGTGCATTTTGGCGTGATGTTATGAATCCAAAGCCTAGAACTTCTTCTATAAGCTCGGAGCCCACCAAAAATTTCATCATTGTAGCAAGGTGATGGAAAACTCGACCCCACCCATCATTTCATTCACATCAAAACCTTTAATCATTAACTTTTTCTTATTTTAATAAAATTAATATTGATTATTTATAAAACTATTGTTTTAAAAATCAATTATATAAATTGATGTGCTTTATTTATGCACTGATTTTTATTTATAAAGTCCTATAAAATCTTAACTAGTCTTAAACATAAATAGACAATGTACCTAGTCGTGAAATAATATAATTTAAGGTAAGAAAGAGCGTCGAACATAGGGGAACGAGAATGGTTTAGATCAAATAATTCAAATGTTAATTAAGTTAATAACAGAAAAATAAAAATGGAGATTTTTGTTATTAAAATAATTAACTTGTTTTAACGCTCTATTAATCAAACGAAACTAAATAACTAAATTGAAATAATAGATAAGAAGTACTTCCACTAGAATACAAATCCCCAGGTTTTTTTGCTTGATTTATTAGACGTGCAATGGATTAATGAGTTGATTACTGAGTTGTAATGTGACTAGTTATCTTGGTTGGATTCCCTAGTACTAGTAATTAATGAACAACTAACACAATGATCATGCAATTAGTGAACACATAATTAATTAAATATAATCGAACTATGAATGATATGATCTAGTGATTTCTTGTCAATGATCATGGCAATCAATCCAAGCATAACATGGATATCTAATGCTCTCTAACACAGTTAAAGTCACTGCTTAATATTACCTAACCCTAAGCTTATTATCAAAGTCTCATTCATACAAACCTAATGATCATAGTGTTCATATGAATCAAGTAATCAAGATAGAATGATCATCTAATCTTAATAATACTCAGCAAGTAAAAACCAAACTTAATTAATCCTACTAACGAAATCAAAGCATATCAATGAGGAGTCATAAAGATGTAGTGAAAGTAAAGGTTCTTACACCATATTCAGTAAACTAAAGCAGAAAAACATCAACAAAAGATTACAAGACACGACCATCAAGCAAACCCAAAGTGAAATCTCGATACAATAACACTTGAATCTTTAAATCCTTGCTCCAATCGAATCTCTAGCTTCAAAATCGACCCCTAGAGGGTTTCTGGTGTGGAAATGGTTTTCCATGGCATAGAAGTGGGTTTCCTAGCCGCACACGAACACATAGACCGATATGGGGAGTTTTCGGGATTTTTTTTATTCGCCACGCCATGTTAATACATTTGTCACGACGTGGGAACTAGAAATTTGCATTTGGCATGAAAACGAAAGTCATCTAAAATTTTGTCTAGTTTTCAAAACATCTTGAATATCGTCAATCGGAGTTTTCAAAATCCTTTTTGTTATTACATTGTCTTTTTCAACCCCATTCTCCTCCTTTTGCATCCCAACTCCTATTAAACATTTCAAAACATATTAAGTATCATATATCTAAAAATATATCATTTTAATCAAATATATTAAGATAATGGCCTATGATATTGTTTTGGTGAAAATCGATAAGATATCAACGAAATTGCATGAGAGGTTGTGGTGATGTCATTAATGTGAATATGTAATTGAGATCAAAATGACAAAAATGATTTACAAGGAAAGCCTTGATCCTTGCTAGGATCTACGACACAAGACCTTGGAAGGTGATAATAATCACCTACCTTGTTTAATTTTATTGATTGAAAAACAAGTTACATAGATGAGATCGAAAGTAGGAGTATAAGTGTATCAGTGAGTCTAAGTTACCAAAAAAATTATGCCCGTTGTGTGAATGTTACAAGTGTATATATAGTCTACGTTAAGTAACTAAAAGTCTGATATTCTGGGGATCCTGTTGAACTAGTATTTGCACGTTGCCTTGACTTGGTATTTTCGGGTCTTAAGCCTGATTAAAACGCTTCTTCAGAGTTGATGAGTCTTTTTTTTTGACTAAATCTGCACACATGAAGAATAAATAAGAAATATATCCGTTAATTTTTTTAGGAAAAAATAATAACAGTGATGTTCAGGATCTTGATGTATATTTCGGGATCTCGAGACTCTTTTAAGATCAGAAATCCTGGATTGGTTTGAGGATCATGACCCCTAACAATTGCCCCCAAATTATGCCTGCAAAATAATTGACTTAATTTCAAGTATTTAAAGAGTATTATTTAAATAAATTGAAATAATGAATTTGAAATTAAAATTTTAATGGTTAGAATTATATCCGTTTAAAGGATACAATTATGTTGTCAAATCAGTTCTCTCTCCTCCGCCATTTATATAAATAAGGGTTAGTGGTTATCAATCCTCTATTACTTTTTCTAGCTCTCTTTCAAAAGTTACCAGTTATCTTGAAGGTAAATTCCTTGCTCCTTTCTTCTTATTTTTTATGTCGTTAATCATGGGTAAAAAGTGTTGGGTTTTATTTCATAATGAGTTTCACAAACTAGAAAATTTGGCAAACGGAAGACTTGAGATTTCAAAATAACATAAGAAAATTTATAACCCACCAATGATCTTCTTGCAAAGTTTGGAAAGAAAACAACCAAAAAGAGGAAGAAGAGTACAACAACCTTTGTAGACTTTGAATCCTCAAGTGGAGGCTTGGAGTTAATGAAGAATGTATGAACCTTTGAGACACCAATAATAATCCAACTTGATGATGATGCTAGTCTTTAAACTCTTAAGATCTTAAGCTTTAAGTTCATAACCAAAGTATGAACTTAAATAGAGCACAATGCAAGTGTTCTTTCAAATGTAAAAGCAAAAACAAGAGAGAGTGAGTATGCCAAGCATACTCATGGTTTTGGCTAGTAAAAAAGTCAAAAATGAAAGCTTGTCATGCACTTTATTAAAGCTAAAACAATACACATGAGTCCTTAACCAATTAAGCACTCATTTCATAAAAGGAACTTGTCCCCCATGCATTTAAGAGCTAGCCATGCTTTTGATTAAACAAATCAAAAGGACATGGTTCTTTGTTTTTTCTTATAAGGATAAAAAAGAAGAAAAAAATTTATAAATTTTGTAAACTTCTTTTATAAATATAAACTTTGGCTTTTGGTTAAAAGACAAAAGTCTTTGTAGCCCAAAATAATGTATATGACTTAATAAATCATATCATATGATATATTATGTTACTTGCCATTGAAAATTAATGTTTCCATGAAATAAATAATTCTCAGTTAATTATAAGAGTTTACTGAATATTTATTAAAATCAATTTCTAATAAATAATCAACAATATCAAGTTGTTGTTAGTGTGACCCATTAGTATCATATGTTAATTAGTAATATCACTTTAATATGACTCTTGAGCATACTAGATCTCTCAATCTCCCACTTGCATAAGATTCTTATTAGACTGATATAGACAGCGGTGAACATCTAGCAACATTTCACTACCCCCATCAACATACGACTTTGTGCCATTCTATCAATGCACAATTCCTAAAAAGCTCAAAGCTACAATTGGTGTATACGGTAAGTTTATCAGTTATCCTTCCAATTTTCCCTCTTCAAGCCCTCTACCTGATCTTTCTTGATTAAATCAAATAGTGGTTAAACAATAACCATCCTCAAACATAGATATCAGATGGGTGCACTCACTATGTTGCGACTCAAGGCATCGGCTACAATATTTGGCCTTCCCATGATGGTACAAAATCTCGCAGTCATAGTTCTTCACGACATCCAACCATATGCATTTCCTCATGTTCAAGTTCGGTCGATCCATCAAATGCCTCAAAATCTTGTGATCAGTATAACTAGTGCACATGACCCCATATAGGTAATGACTCCAAATGTTGAAGGCAAAAGCCACAACCCCCAACTCCAAATCATGCGTACGTTAGTTTGCCTTGTGAGGCTTCAACTACTTCTATGCGTACGTGGTCATATATCCCGTTTACAAAATATTTGCACCTAATCCTAAAATCAACACATCACAATAACCAAAAAATCATTCATACCCTCTGGGAGTGTCTGAATCGGAGCCTCGCACAGCCTCTGCCTCAAACTCTTAAAAGTTGCCTACTGATCAGGCCCCTACTAGAAAGTAACATTCTTTTATGTTAGACGAGTCAAATGAATCTCTTATATTACCTTGATAACCCAAGGAAACTCCGAACGTCAAATAGTGTCATTGGAACCTCCTATTGCATCAAAACCTCGATCTTGTTGGTGATTTTATATCACTAATGTTATTTAAGTGTAATGGGGTTAATTTGTTGATCAATGTCACTTTGACAATTATTGAACAAATTGGTATGGTGTGGAGTGCATATTTGTTTAATTTTGTCTTTGTTGAAAGTATACTGCTATTTAGGGGCGAAGCCCCTAAACCGACGGGGGTCCGGGGGCAGCGGCCCTAGGAGCGGGGTCCAAGCGGCGGCAGCCGCTGGCGGGGTCCAAGGGGCAGAGCCCGTGGCTGGGATCGAGCTGCCAGGTCAGTGCAAATTTATATATATATATTATGTTACTATATTAAAATTGCATCAGAAATTCGGATTTTTGATAAATGTACCCGGATTTGTGATCCATATGCTAGACCCGGATTTAAGTTCGTTTATGACCGTTTGTGGACAGTCTTAGGACATAAACCTGTCATGTGGCAGTTTTAAGACATGAAGTTTTTTCTGTTATATGATCATATCCGAATCTGTTGTTGGTACACTTCTTATTCATAACATCAAAACATTCTCTCTTCTTTTTTCTCTCAGTTCTGAGTCTTATCCGATTAAAGATTGGGAGTACCACCCAAATACTTTAATCTGAAAGTGAAAACCATAATTCTCAGAATTTCCAAGCTTTTTCTATACCCCAATTCTTACAAAGATTAAATTATTTCTATGATCATGGCAAGTGGTGATTCTATGAAGGAAATGACAAGTAAGTTTGAAAAACTGAACAAGTTTGAAGGGCAAGATTTTCGTAGATGGCAGAAGAAGATGAAGTTTCTCCTTACCACTCTAAAAGTGGTGTATGTTTTGAGTACACCCATGCTAGTCTTACCAGAATCTGTTGAAGATGAACCTTTGGAGGCAACTAGAAGAAGATCAAAGTGGGAAAATGATGATTACATATGTCGTGGTTATATTCTCAATGGTATGTCTGACTCTCTTTTTGATATCTATCAAAATTTCGAATCTGCAAAAGAACTGTGGGATTCTATTGAATCCAAGTACATGACTGAAGATGCTTATTGTAAGAAGTTTCTTGTTAGTAACTTTATGGGTTACAAGATAATTGACTCCAGGCCTGTTATGGAACAATTCCATGAAATGTTAAGGATTTTGGGACAGTTTGCTCAACACAATCTGAAAATGGATGAAGCCATTTATGTGGCTGTGATCATTGACAAACTGCCCCCCTTCCTAGAAGGATTTTAAACACAATCTGAAACATAACAAAGAGGAATTGACTTTGACTCAACTTGGAAGCCATTTAAGGATTGAAGAGTCCATAAGGACTCAAGAACTTGATAACAATCCTAAAGGAAATAACCAAGTTGGTTCCTCTTCTCTGAACATGGTGGAGAGAGAAAGTTCAAAGAATCCCAAGAAGTCTAATGGAAAAAGGAAGTTTAAAGGAAAGGATGACAAGTCTTCAAACAAGAAGGCTAAGTTGGTTTGTTGGAATTGTAACAAACCGGGTCACTTCAAGAAATATTGTCGTCTTCGCAAAGTGAACAAGGATGGTGTTGGACCAAGTGGATCCAAGGATCCAGAAAAGCAACAAGATCAGATTTCTGTTTTCATGCAGATATCTAAATATATTCAGAATTATATTTCTATGATTTCTGAAGCATTTTATGTGCAGGATGATAATGTTGCATGGTGGTTTGATTCGGGAGCAACAAGTCATGTTTGCAAAGATCTATATTGGTTCAAGGACTTTCAACCAATTGAAGACGGATCTGTTGTGAAGATGGGAAATGTTGCAACTGAACCAATCAAGGGCATATGATCTGTTTTACTTACCTTTACTTCTGGGAAATGTTTGTGTTTGAACAATGTTTTATATGTTCCAGGGATTCGTAAGAATCTCGTGTCTGAAATTGTATTAAATAATTGTGGTTACAAACAAGTGTTAGAAAGTGACAAGTATATCTTGTCAAGACATGGTTCTTTTATGGGAATTGGCTATATATGTAATGGAATGATTAGGCTTAATATTAATTATCCTTCTAGTGATAATTCGGTTTGCATGGCTTCTAGTAGTACTAGCAATAATTTTCATAAATCTGAATTATGGCATGCTAGACTAGGACACATTCATTATAAGAGATTAAAAGACATGTCTAAAATGAGTTTAATTCCTTCTTTTCATATGCAAAATAATGAAAAATGTAAAACATGCATGCTAACTAAAATCACTAGACAACCTTTCAAAGATGTTGTTAAGGAAAGCAAGGTGTTGGATCTTATACATAGTGATTTATGTGATTTCCATGCAACACCTTCCCTTGGAAACAAGAAGTATGTTGTTACTTTTATTGATGATGCATCTAGATATTGTTATATCTATTTGTTACATTCTAAGGATGAAGCACTTGATAAATTTAAAATTTATAAACACTAAGTTGAGCTTCATAAAAATGAATTAATAAAAGTATTGCGTACTGATATAGGTGGTGAGTATTATGATCCAGTTTATTTCGAATCAACTGGAATAATACATCAAACCATAGCTCCATATACACCACAACAAAATGGTTTAGCTTAAAGGAAGAATAGGACTTTGAAAGAAATGGTAAATTCCATGTTGTCTTATTCTGGATTAAGTGAAGGATTTTGGGGTGAGGCAATGTTAACTGCATGTTACATCTTGAATAGAACTCCAAATAAGAGGAGTAAGAATACTCCTTATGAACTTTGGTGTAAAAAGGTACCAAATTTGAGTTATCTCAAAGTTTGGGGTTGTAGAGCAGTTGTAAGGCTTACTGAACCCAAAGGAAAACATTGGGTGAAAGAGGTATAGATTGTATCTTTATTGGATATGCTGAGCATTCCAAAGCTTATAGATTCTATGTTTTAGAATCTAATGACTATGTTTCTGTAAACACTGTTATAGAGTCAAGAGATGCTATCTTTGATGAAGAAAGATTTACATCTATACCAAGACCAAGGGACATAATTCAACAATCTTTCAGCAAGAACACAACTCAAGCTGGAGATGATTCTGGTGGTACAAGTTATGTGCCTGAACTTAGAAAGAGTACTAGAGCTAGAAAAGCTAAATCTTTTGGATCTGATTTTCAACTATATTTAGTTGAAGGAACAAGGAATGAGACTATTTCTCAACATCAATATTGTTTTAATATTAAAGAGGATCCAAAGACTTTCAGTGAAGCTATGGCTTCTAGGGATGTTCATTTCTGGAAAGAGGCAATTCATGATGAGATTGATTCGTTCATGCATAACAATACTTGGGTATTGGCTGATTTTCCTCCTGGTTGCAAGACATTAGGATGTAAATGGATCCTCAAAAGAAAAATGAAGGTGGATGACACTATTGATAAGTATAAAGCCAGGTTGGTTATCCAAGGCTTTAGACAAAAAGAAGGCATTGATTTCTTTGATACTTATGCTCCTGTTGCCAAAATTTCTACTATTAGATTATTATCAGCTCTTGCAGCTATACATAATCTTGTGTTTCACCAAATGGATGTGAAAACTATATTCTTGAATGGTGACTTGGATGAGGAAATATACATGAAACAACCTGAAGGGTTTGTGATGCCTGGAAATGAACACAAAGTGTGCAAGTTGAAGAAATCATTATATGGTTTGAAACAAGCACCAAAACAATGGCATCAAAAGTTTGATGATGTTGTCTTGTCTAATGGTTTTGCATTAAACCAAGCTGACAAGTGTGTATATAGCAAATTTGATACTTCTGGTAAAGGAGTCATGATTTGCTTATATGTAGATGATATGTTGATCTTTGGTACTGATTTAGAAGAAGTTGATAAAACCAAGAAATTCTTATCATCTAGTTTTGATATGAAAGACATGGGGGAGGCTGAGGTAATTCTTGGTATAAGAATTAGAAAAGGAAACAATGGGATTTCGATTTCTCAATCTCATTATATTGAGAAGATATTGAAAAAGTTTAACTTTGAGAATTGTTCTCCTGTTAGCACTTCTATAGATCCTAGTCTTAAGCTTCTACCTAATAAAGGATCTCTAGTGTCTCAACTTGAATACTCACGGGCTATTGGTTGTCTAATGTATGCCATGATTAGTACTAGGCCTGATATATCATATGTTGTGGGAAGGCTTAGTAGATATACTAGTAATCCTAGTTCACATCATTGGCAAGATGTGAGTAGAGTATTCAAGTACTTGAAAGGGACCATGAATTATGGTTTAACTTATAGTGGATATCCTTCTGTTTTGGAAGGTTATTCAGATGCCAACTGGATTAATAACTTACAGGATCACTCCTCTACAAGTGGTTGGGTGTTTCTTCTTGGAGGAGGTGCCATTTCTTGGGCATCTAAGAAACAGACTTGTATTACTAACTCAACCATGGAGTCTGAGTTTGTTGCATTATCTGCTGCTGGTAAAGAAGTTGAGTAGCTAATGAATTTGATTTATGAAATTCCATTATGGCCCAAACCAATATCTACCATTTCTATCAGATGTGATAGTGCTGCAACATTGGCTAAGGCTTATAGTCAAGTGTACAATGGAAAGTCTAGACATTTAGGTGTTATACATAACATGATTCGTGAGCTCATCATGACTGGTGTGATATCTGTGGAGTTTGTAAGAACTTAGTTGAATTTAGCCGATCATCTAACCAAAGGGTTAGCAAGAGATCTTGTGCACAAGGCGGCTGTAGGGATGGGTTTAAAGTCCACTTAAAATATTTTATATTGAGATACCCAATTCCCATCTAATGTAATATTAGATGTTGAATTCAATGTGGAAAGCTTGATATTTGAAGATTGGAACACATTATTATTATCATCCCAAGGTATGTGTCCAGTACTGCAAGTTAAGGAGGTTGAATTTATATTCTTAATAGTTCTTTTGAAAAATTGCATTTGCAGGTGCAAGAATAAAAGGACTACCTATATAAGCATGAAGTTTAGCTGCTTCAAGAAGTTAGGACTTGGCTTTGATATGCTTATTGAAGGATGGGACACAAGCTAGTAAAATATAGTGTCAAGTTAGAACTTTGAGAATGTAAACTGTTGTGTATACTATCTTCATGTATTCACTTAGAATAGAAAGGGTTCAATCCTTAGTGACACCCTGATATTCGAATATTTGGAATGAGTAATATACTAATGTGAATTTCAATCGTCACGATATTTCATTTATGCATCAGTTTGTTGTTGTTATGATTTTAATGTTAAGTTAATCAAGATTACACTTAAATGAGGGAGGTTTGTTGGTGATTTTATATCACTAATGTTATTTAAGTGTAATGAGGTTAATTTGTTGATCAATGTCACTTTGACAATTATTGAACAAATCGGTATGGTGTGGAGTGCACATTTTTTTAATTTTGTCTTTGTTGAAAGTATATTGATATTTAGGGGAGAAGCCCCTAAACCGACGGGGGTCCGGGGGCAGCGCCCCTGGGAGCGGGGTCCAAGGGGCGGCAGTCCCTGGCGGGGTCCAAGGGGCAGAGCCCCTGGCTGGGATCGAGCTGCCAGGTCAGCGCAAATTTTTTATATATATTATGTTACTATATTAAAATTGCATCAGAAATCCGGATTTTTGATAAATGTACCGGTTTTGTGATCCATATTCTAGACTCGTAATTAAGCTGGTTTATGACCGTTTGTGGACAGTTTTAGGACATAAAATTGTCATGTGGCAGTTTTAAGACAGGAAGTTTTTTCTGTTATATGATCATATCCGAATCTGTGGTTGGTACACTTCTTCTTCATAACATCAAAACATTCTCACTTCTGTTTTCTCTCAATTCTGAGTCTTATCCGATTAAAGATTGGGAGTACCACCCAAATACTTGAATCTGAAAGTGAAAACCACAACTCTTAGAATTTCCAAGCTTTTTCTATACCCCAATTCTTACAGATCTTGGCCGAGTCGACCAATATATACTTTTGGTTGAATATGTGTCCTAAAAACTGCACCTCACGCAACTAGAACTCATATTTGGAGAAGTTGGCATAAAGCCCATCCTACTCAAGATCTCCAAACCCTCTTGAAGATGATCCTTATGTTGTTCCTTAGTCTTAGAATAGACCAAGATATCATCAATGGACATTATCATTGATCGATCTAGCATCGGTCTGCACACTCGGTTCATGAGATCCATGAACGCTATCGGTGTGTTGGTAAGCCCGAATGGCATTACCACAAACTCGTAATGACCAAAACGAGTTCTGAAGGTTGTCTTTTACATATCCTCATCCCTGACGCTCATCTGATGATAACCCGATCTCAAATCACTCTTGGAGAACCAAGATGCACCCTAAAGCTAATCTAACAAATCATCTATCCTTGGAAGTGGATAACGGCTCTTCATCGTCAGCTTGTTCAACTCTCGGTAGTCAATACACATTCCGTGTGAACCATCCTTCTTTTTCACAAATAGGATCGGTGCTCCCCATGGTGAACTGCTTGGTCTAATGAATCACTTGTCTGACAGCTCCTACAACTGTATAGACAACTCCTGCATCTCCAGAGGTGCTAAGCGATAGGGTGCCTTGGCTATCGGTGCTACACTCGGAATCAAATTAATCTAAAACTCAAACTATCTCTTAGGAGGCACTCCAAGAAAATCCTCAGAAAATACATCAGGTAATTCCCGAACAATAGGTACATCATCTACAATCTTATTACCCTCCTCTCATGTATCCATCACATAAACATGGAATCCGCAATAAATCATAGTCCCATTGGGGCCCATACAGTCCATACCCACAATAACCTTTGACCATTGCAGAAGATTCGGAACCAGATCAATCGAATACCTCTCGCTAAACATATTTAGAATACATCCCCGATAAAACTCTCGAAACACTCACCAAACGATAATCAACACTATCCACCTCTAACAGATAATCCAAAACTCCTAGGACGTCGCTAAAGTTCTTTCTAAGCATAAGAGACACAAACGATCGGGTAGCACCTTAATCGAACAGAAGATAAGCAATCATGCCATTGAGTAAAAACGTCCCTATACATGATCAGATAAAACATGAGCATAAACAAGGAAAGCAGTAAAAGACATGATAAAGATACATATCGATAACTGTTGGATTAGGTATTTAAGCCCATAACTATAATTGGTATGTACTTGACCTGAGAGTATCATGGTCTATTTGGGTTGCATTCACCAGAACAATCTGATAGGGTGGATATTCGAGAAAGAGGTTATTTGTGATTTATTAATATATTATAAGTATGATATATTAATTGTGAAATCATATTATTTAATTAGTATTGATCAATAATTAATTTGGAATTAATTTAGTGATCAAAAGAGACTAATTAAATTAACGGGGACTGATTATGTAAATCAGTGATACATATGGTTTGGGCTATTGATCCATGATGGGCTAAGTTTATGTGAGGGTCCATGAAGAGTTAGTCCATATGATTTATGGATCATAATCCTAAGTGTATGGATTAGGGTTTACAAGTGACCCTTGGAATCCTACACTATATATATGTTACCCCTTGGCCTAAAATCATATACACTAGTGTTCTTAGAGAACCTATAGCCAATTTTGAGTGCCTCCAACCTCTCTCTCAAGTCCCCAAATGTTGGTGGTGTTTTTTGAAGCATTTGAGGCATCACACTTGAGGTGCTAAGCTCTTAAAGGCCAAATACAAACAAGCTACAACAAGAGGTAATCTTCTAACTAGTTTTTATGATTTATATATCAAGTTGTATGCTAGTTTAGGCTTCATGCTTTGGAAAAAGAAATTTTCATGTATAACTTGAGAAAACTTAGATCCAAAGCATTAGGGTTGCATGTGCACCATAAGGTTGTTATAGTGCTCAAAACCCATCAGTGGTATCAGAGACTAGAGTAGTTTTCTGTTATATTGATGCATGGTTGATTGTTCAAAGTTATAGCAAACTGAAAAATGCTTTCTGCCAGACTGAACTCAACGAGTCCATTGGGGAACTCAACGAGTTCATGATGAACTCGACGAGTCAATAGCCTAGCTCAACGAGTTGCATTGTCTGGTGGCAGTTTTTCAGGTTTTTTTGGCCTAAATTGGATTAGGATCATTACAACAAACTTTTTTATATCATAAAATCCGTTTTTTTCCTGATATGGAAGTGATTATCCTCATCCAATTAAAAGATAATTGTCAAAATTTCAAGATTATTGTTAGTTTATATGATAAGCTAATTGTTTGTAAATTTTTGATTTGATATGATCTTGCCTTGTAAGATCAAATTGGTAAATGAAAATTATATGATAATTTAATTAGTTAATTTTGATCTAAATGTTTTTTTTGAAGAGTTTCATAACTTGTCCTCAAGTTATGGAACATGAAAAGTCTCATTCAACATTAAACTCATAAGTTATGGAAACCAAAAGTTTTGAAGAGTTACAAAAGTTGCCCTCAAGTTTTGTAATTTGTAAAGTCTCACTTATGAAACACTTAATTCCAAACCCTACAATTTTAAAAGTTTAACATTCAACCCTTATACTATTATAATATTAAAAGTTAATAATTATATATATGTATAAGACAAATCAGTCTTACCGTTAGTAGGCCTGATTCACGAAGCTGATCTATAAGGGGGTATAAGGAAACTACCTATAAAATGGTGGTTGAATAGGTGTCCACTCTCACCCACCACTTCCTTGATTGGTGGAGGGTCGTTAGCCGAACGGGTAGGATAGGACATTAATTATCATTAAAAGTATAATGATAATTATAAAGTAACTAAATGTTTTTTTATAAATTCCCAAACTTAGCTACTTTAGGAAAATGTAAAAATGATGCTATTGCATGAAATTGCACTTTGCACCTTGCCAAGTCGTTAGTGGAGCGAGTGTGGTTAACTGGCACACTAACTTGGACTAGTAAGGGTGGCAAAGGGTAGCTCGATATTTATCATGGATAAATGGAGCATGTGTGGTTAAACGACACATTGATTAGGTGATAAATGACATCTACCAAACACATTTGCATGTTTATTCACACCTTATTGTGATCCTCGGTATCGCATTCACAAACTTGAAGGGCATAATCGAGATTTAAACATGACATTGAAAAGTTCAATGAATATCAAAAGAATCTAGGAATTTCAATTCATTTAAAACTTAATATTCAATTTCGTTTTTCATGGTGGAAATTGGTAAATCTCCATTTACCTACCTTCAAATATTTCGAAATTGGATTACGGCATCCTCTTCCGAATTGTGAAATATTGTGTTGGGTCCTAGCCTTTATATTTCATTTGGGTGTTATATTAAAGATTATTATCTAATCTAAACTTTGTCTTTCTTTTCAGATGTCTTCCAACACCGCTTCTGGCTCAAACCTTTCTGGCTCTTTCTCCCTCATGAACTTGTCTGGGAGGGTCATCTTTGATGGTTCGAATTTCAATGACTAGATTCAAAACATTAGGATGGTCACTCGCTACGAGGACAAGGAATATGTCCTTGATAAATATCTTAAGGAAGTGGATGAAGCAACTGCTACTCCTAAAGAGGTTGCTGAATATAGGGCACATGAGAAGGACGCCACAAAGGTGTCATGCATCATGCTTGCCACTATGAAAGCTGAACTTCAAAAGTCCTATGAGGACTACTACCCTTTCGAGATGCACCAAGACTTGATGGAAAGATACCATCAAAGTGCTCGACAGGAAAGGTATGAAATCATTGCCTCCATGATTACAACAAAAATGAAGGATGGAGAGTCCATCACGACCCACTTGCAAAAGATGTAAAGGTTTGTGGACCGCTTGCTTTAGTTGAATGTCAACTTTGATGAAGAATTGGCCATTGACATTATCCTACACTCTTTTCCTCCTTGTTATGATCAGTTTCATATGACCTATCATATGAACAAGGAAGAGGTCACTCTAAGCAAGCTTCAAGGCCTTTTGAGAACTATTGAAAGTAGTTTGAAAGGCAAATCTGTTGTACCTACTCCTACTACTACTGCCCCTATTCTGGTAATTGGACATTCGAAAGGGAAGAAGAGGAAGGCTCCTTCTAAGAGCCACAAGGGAAAGTCGCATGATGGATCCTCTTCTAGTGGAACCAAAGGTGGTTCTGCTACTCTCTCTACCAATCCAAAACAAGTTGAGTGCTTCTATTGTCATGACAAAGGGCACTGGAAGCGAAGCTACCCCAAATACTTGCAGGATGTCAAGTATGAGAAGATAAAGCCTAACCATGCAGGTATTTACACTATTCTATCTAATGACTCATCACATTCTAATTCTTGGGTCCTTGATACGGGATGTGGTTTTCACATTTGTTCTAAATTGCAAGGTCTATAAAGAAGTAGGGATGTGGATCACGGGAAGATGAACTTGATCATGGGGAATAGGAAAGAATCGACTGTCACCAAGATTGGAGTTTATTCTTTATTGCTTAGTAATGGGTTAGAGTTAGATTTGAATAATTGTTGCTACTCATCAGATATGGTGAGAAACATTTTTTCTTTTCATGGTTTGTATAAACAAAGTTTTAGATTTTCATTTAACAATGAAATTGGTTCTATTAATTCTTTTTATAGTGATAAATTTTATTTTGAAGCATTTCCTTGTAATGGTATATATGAAATTGTGATGGTTGTAGACAACTTAGGAAATAATGTATTGCATATTGATTCGTCCAATGGTTTGGACAAGGCATGCTTGTGGCATTTTACTCTTGGACATGTCAACAAGAAGCGCATAGCCCAAATCCAAAAGGATGGAGTGTTGGAGTCATTTGACTTAAAGTCGGATGACACGTGCGGATCTTGTTTGCTTGGAAAGATGACCAAGTCACCTTTAACTGGTACTTGTTAAAGAGGTAAGGGTTTGTTGGATCTTATATACACCGATGTGTGTGGGCCCTTCAGATCCCCCACAAGGGATGCTAACCGTTTCTATGTTACCTTTACCGATGATTATAGCAGATATGGATATATCTAATTAATCAAGCACAAGTCAGAAACCTTTGAAAAGTTCAAAGAGTTTGAACAAGAAGTGGAGAACCAGTTGGGCAGGAAGATAAAGATGCTCCGATCCGATCGAGGTGGTGAGTATTGTTGGATTAGTGTCTAAGCCCGTAACTATATTTGGTATGTACTTGACCCGGTTGTGCATGGTCCTTTTGGGTTGCCTTCACCAAAGCACCTTGATAGGATGATTTATGAAGAGAGAGGTTATTATGGTTTATTAATATATTATATGAATAATATATTAAAAGAGAAATCATATAGTTTAATTAATATTAGACAAGAATTAATTAAGAATTAATTCAATGGCTAAAAGACATTAATTAAATAAAGGGGACTAGAACTGCCAATTGTGTGATAGTTGAATATTGGGCTAAGAATCCATAAGGATTAGGGCATGGACGAAATTAAGAGGAGTCCATCTTAATTTCGGCCATAGAGGCCTTATTCCAGAAGGTTCTCAGATTACTTAGGGCCTAAGTCATCCAATTAGGGTTTTGACTGAAACCCTAGAAGCTCAAGTATATAAGGACCCCTAAGGCTTAGAAAATCGGCCACTTGATCCCTTGGAACCCTAGAGCCGATTTTTGCCTCTCATCCTCTCTTCTCTACATCATTATCTTGCTTGTGGTGTTCGTGAACCATTAGAGGTGTTACACTTGTGACACTAAGCTTCTTGAAGACCAAAGGATTCTTGCAACCATTGAAAGGTACTATCTAAACTAGTTTAATATAGATTTCGAGTTCTATGTATGCTAGATTAGGGTTTTAAGTCTTGGATGAATTGCATGTACAATAGAGAAACCTAGATCCAAGCATTTAGGGTTTTGCATGAGCACATAGGATTGTTCTTTTGTATAAAATCCATCAGTGGTATTAGAGCCTTGATTGATTTCTATTGTATTGATGCTTTGTGTTTCATTCAGGCTTGAAAAAATCATTTTTTGGCCATCTGACTGATGGACTCGTCGAGTCCCAATGTGGGCTTGACGAGTAAGATGAACTCGACGAGTCCATATGGGGGCTCGGCGAGTCGGGCTGTCAGACAGAGGGTATTTCAGGATTTCATGCCTATTTTGCTATGGGATAATTACCAAATCATTTTGGATTAATAAAATACGAATTTTATTGATATTGTATGATTATCCTTGCGAAAATGAAAGATAATTTCATATTAATTGAATAATTACTTCCTTATATGATAAATGTTGATTATTTGGATTATTTGGTCATTATCTTGCATGAAATTGGATTAGATCAAAATTAGATAACCACCATAATTAATTGTTTAATTATTTATTTGAATTTTGATCTAGTTAGTTTTGAAATGCTTCAAAAACTTGCCCTCAAGTTTTAGAAATTAATTTTTGGATTAAAAGTTTAATTTTGAAATTATTAAATTCCAAACCCAAGAATTTTACAAGTTTAAAATTTACCCTATACTATTATAATATTATAAGAATAATTACTATATATGTATAACTTAAATGCTAGTGTTGTCGTTAGTAGGCTTCATTCATGAAGCCGATCTATAAGGAGGGTATAAGGTTATGGCCTATAAAATGGCCGTTTAATGGGTGTCCACTCTCACCCACCGCTTCTATGATTGGTGGAGGGTCGTTAGGAGAACGGGTAGGATAGGGCAACCCTTTCCTCATTAAAAGTATAATGAATTATAAAGTAACTAAATGTTTTACGAAATTCCCAATCTTAGTTACTTTAGGCAAAAGTGAATTTGATGCAATTCCATGAAATTACACTTTGGACCCTTGCTAAGACGTTAGTGTAGCGTGTGTGGTTAACCGGCACACTAATTAGGCTCTAAGCAAAGGTGGCAAAGGGTGACTCGATATTTGTCATAGATCGATGGAGCGTGTGTGGTTAACCGGCACGTCGATTAGGTGACTGTAACATTGGGGGCACCATGTATATTTGCATGGTTATTCACACCCTGTTTTGTGATCCTCGACATCCCAGTCACAAACTCGAGGGGCATATCGAGATTTAAACATGCCATTGAAAAGTTCAATGAATCTCAAAAGATCTAGGAGTTTTCAATACATTTAAAACTTAATTCTCTTTTGTTTTTCATGGTGGAAATTAGTGAATCGCCATTCACTTACCTTCAAATTATTTGTTGTTTAGATTACGACATCCCTCTTCTAAATTGCAAATAATGTTGTTGGATCCTAGCCCTAATTTCTCATTTTGGGTGTCTAATTAGGGATTCTTATCTAATCAAATTTTGTCTCTTTTCCTTTTCAGATGTCGAACTTGAACAACAACGCTTCCGGCTCATTCTCACTCATGAACTTGAGTGGGAGGGTGATCTTTGACAGAAACAATTTCAATGATTGGATCTGTAACATAAGAATGGTCACCCGCTACAAGGACAAGGAATATGTCCTCGACAAGGAGCTGAAAGATGTGGACATGAACAATGCCACTCTCGAAGAGATCGCTGCCTTTGAGGCCCATGAGTGTGATGCCACGAAAGTCCATTGCATCATGCTGGCGACGATGACTGCTGAACTGCAAAAGTCCTATGAGGACTTCTATCCCTACGAAATGCATCAGGACGTGGTTGAAAGGTATCACCAAAGTGCGATGCAAGAGAGGTACGAGATCATCACTTTGATGATCACGACCAAGATGAGAGACGGAGAGTCTGTCATTGCTCATCTACAAAAGATGCAAAGGTATGTTGACCGGCTGCTGAAGTTAAATGTTAACTTCGATGAAGAGCTGGTGATTGACATCATCCTTCATTCACTGCCACCCTACTTCAACCAGTTTTGCATGACCTACCACATGAACAAAGAGGAGGTCACGTTAAGCAAGTTGCAAGGTCTATTGAGGACTGCCGAGAGTAACCTCAAGGACAAGTCTGTTGCACAAACTCCTGCTCCTACTGCTGCCACAGTCTTGGAAATTGGGCAAGGAAAGGGTAAGAAGAGGAAGGCTCCCTCAAAGGGCCACCATAAGGGAAAGTCCCATGATGGTACCTCTTCTAATGGAACCAAGGCTGGTTCTGCTAAACCCAACTCCAACCCCAAGGATGCAAAGTGTCACTACTGCCATGAAATAGGGCATTGGAAACGAAGCTGCCTAAAGTATCTACAAGATATCAAGGATGGAAAGATCAAGCCGTCTTTCGCAGGTATTTACACTATTAAATCTAATGATTCATCACATGTTATTTCTTGGGTTCTTGATACACGATGTGGTTTTCACATTAGTTCTGATTTGCAGGGCCTAAGAAGAAATAGGTATGTGGAGCATGGGAAGATAAACTTGATCATGGGGAACAGAAGATCATCGCCTGTCACCAAGATTGGATTTTACTCTTTAGTGCTTAGTAATAGATTAGGACTAGATTTAAACAATTGCTGCTATTCGCCAGATATGACAAGAAACATCATTTCCTTTCATGGTTTGTATAGACAAGGATTTAGCTACTCATTTGATAATGAAAAGGGTTATATTAATTCTTATCTTAATGGTGTTTTCTATTTTGAAGCATTGCCTTGTAATGGAATATATGAAACTGTGATAGTTGTAGATAACTTAGGAAATAATGTAATGTGTATCGATTCTTCCAATAGTTTGGATAAAGCATGCTTGTGGCATTGTCGTCTTGGACATGTCAACAAGAAACGCATAGCCCAACTCCAAAAGGATGGAGTGTTGGAGTCATTCGACCTTAAGGACGATGACATATGAGAATCTTGTTTGCTTGGAAAGATGACCAAGTCACCCTTCACTGGTTCTTGTGAAAAGGGTGAGGGTTTATTGGATCTCATACATACCGATGTGTGTGGGCCCTTTAGATCCACCACAAGGGATGCGAACCACTTCTATGTGACTTTCACCAATGATTATAGCAGATATGGGTATATCTACTTAATCAAGCACAAGTCAGAAATATTTGAAAAGTTCAAAGAGTTTAAACAAGAAGTGGAGAATTTGTTGGGCAGGAAAATCAAGATGCTTCGATCCGATCGAGGTGGAGAGTACATAAGTCTTGAATTCCACGACTACCTCAAGGAATGCGGAATCGTTTCGCAATTGACGCCGCCTAGGACACCGCAGTTGAATGGTGTAGCTGAGAGGCGTAATCGAACCTTGCTAGACATGGTTCGTTCTATGATGAGTCGTGCTTCGCTACCTAACTCATTTTGGGGGTATGACTTAGAGATTGCTGCCCATATCTTTAACTTAGTCCCTACCAAGAAGGTTGCCAAAACACCTCACAAGATGTAGACAGGGAAAGCTCCCTCGTTGGCACATATCAAGGTTTGCAGTTGTGAGGCTTTCATAAGAAGAGAGACTCACGACAAGCTCGAACCTCGTAGTGAGCGATGTATTTTCATCGGCTATCCACATAAGTCCTTTGGATATCTCATCTGTAGACTGAGTGACAATGTTGTCTTCGTTGCAAGGAGAGGGGTTTTCCGAGAGCGAGAAATCATAAGCCAAGGGGACAGCGGGAGGCAAATCGAGCTTGAAGAGCTTCAAGAATCGAGCGATGAAGGAACCTCTAACGCTAGCGCTCAACTCGAGGAGGAAACTTCGATTGAACCGATTGACGAATCCTTACCTCTTAGACGTTCCGGTAGAGTTAGTGTTCCACCTGTGTTTTATGGTTTTCATATAACGAGTGAGGGTGATACATTTATTAGTGATAGTACACTATTAAATTTGGATGAACCTAATAGCTACAAAGAAGCCATGGCAGGCCCGGAGTCTACGAAATGGAAAGAGGCTATGGACAACGAGATTCAATCCATGTATGACAACCAAGTTTGGAATTTGGTTGACAATGTGCCAGGTCGTAAGACGGTCGGGTGCAAGTGGATCTTCAAGAAGAAGACCGACATGGATGGGAAGGTACACACTTATAAGGCGCGATTGGTTGCGAAGGGCTTTACTCAAACTCTCGGAGTTGACAATGATGAGACTTCTCACCAGTTGCAAAGATAAAGTCTATTAGGGTGATGCTAGCCATTGCTGCATTTCATGATTATGAAATATGGCAGATGGATGTCAAAACTGCTTTCCTTAACGGAAAATTGGCTGAGGATGTTTACATGAATCAGCCAGAGGGTTTTGTCGATGCGAAGCACCCCAATAGAGTTTGTTTGCTTGAGAAGTCCATTTATGGACTAAAACAAGCATCTCGCAGATGGAATCTTTGTTTCGATGAAAAAGTCAAAGAGTTTGGTTTTCTGCGAAACGAGGATGAATCATGTGTATATGTCAAAGCCAGTGGGAGTATAGTAAGCTTCCTCGTATTGTATGTCGATGACATACTACTCATAGGAAACGACATCCCGACGCTGCAGGAAGTCAAGTCCTCACTTGGGAAGTGTTTCGCTATGAAGGACCTCAGAGAGGCTGCCTATATTCTGGGAATAAGGATAGTGAGAAACAGGAGTAAAAGACTAATAGGACTTAGTCAGAATACTTACTTGGACAAGGTACTAAAACGTTTAGTATGGAGAATTCCAAGAAAGGGGATTAACCAATCCAAAGTAATGCCAAGTTGAGTAAGACTCAAAGCCCGAGTACCGAAGTCGAGATAGCAGAGATGAGCTGAGTACCTTACACTTCCGCAGTTGGCTCGATCATGTATGCGATGACTTGTACTCGCCCTGATGTGGCCTTCGCTTTGAGCATGGTCAGCAGATATCAAGGGAACCTTGGCAAAGCACATTGGACCACAGTCAAGAATATTCTTAAGTACCTTCGGAGGACCAAGGAATGGTTTCTTGTCCTCGGTGGGAGTGATGACTTAAAGGTGCGAGGGTATAGCGACGCCAGCTTTTAGACCGACTGAGACAACTTTCGTTCTTAGTCAGGCTGGGTCTTTACCCTGAATGGAGGAGCAGTGACTTGGAAACGTTCCAAGCAGGAGACCGTAGCTTATTCAACGTGCAAATCAGAGTACATAGCAGTGAGCAAAGCGTCAAAGGAGGCAATATGGTTAAAGAACTTCATCGGAGACCTTAGAGTTATGCCAACCATAAAGGAGCCTATGGAGATTTTCTGCGATAATGAAGGTGCGGTTGCCTTGACCAAGGAACCGAGGGATCACGGTAGATCTCGACATATCGACAGGAAATATCATTTTATTTGACATCGGGTGGAAGAGGGACTCCTCGTAGTAAAGAGTGTATCGTCGGAGGATAATGATGGGTTTTAGGTAAAACAAATAAACCAAGAAACAATTCCTAAGTTCACATGCAACCTACTTTGGATCTATGTTTTAACTATTGAACATACAACTTTGAATTGCAAAACAAGAACCCTAGAGGAGGAGGCTATTTTCAAAAATAGTAAACTAGGGTTTATCGCTTTTCCGGTTAGGCCCAACACATAAGTCAACACCAAATCATCGAGGGGCCCACATATATCGCTTTTCCGGTTAGGGCAAAAGGAACGAATAAACGTTGACTCATATGCTTGTATCTTTTACTCATCAAATTATACATGACAATACGTTTTATAACACCAAGTTACTGATGCTTTTTCGTATCACCAATGCATGACCGACTTATAAATCACAACTCATATATCTTCGTTTCAAAATTATAAGATATTATCGTCTCAGTATTACTCGTGATGAATTCCATGAAGTGATACTCTGAGCGAGGGTTTATCTAATACTCAAATCTCAATTTCTGAGTACTCATGAATGTTGCAGCAATTCTATTGCCATGTCTATCCTTTAGACAATCTACTATCCAG
Organism: Lactuca virosa; assembly: GCF_052849685.1. Lineage (NCBI taxonomy): Eukaryota > Viridiplantae > Streptophyta > Magnoliopsida > Asterales > Asteraceae > Lactuca > Lactuca virosa. Next base: position 149,160,562 of record NC_136426.1, read on the forward strand.
TTCATGACAGTCTTGATTCACTACTCACTTCCAAAAGTACGAGCGACTGTGGAGTTTGAATAATCTTATTATTCGGGAAGTAAAACATGCAAAAATGAAATACAATAATAAACAATTGACAAAAGGCAGAAACCAAACTTATAAATAATACTTTATTATTTAATCACCAAAAGTCAATTACATTTACTTTGTTACAAGTTTCAGAACAAAACTAATCTAACTACTAAAACTAATATCATCTTTCAGTCCTATGCTCCGAGCATGCTGAATATGCTTAGCCCTACTCAGACCCTTTGTGAGGGGATCTGCTGGGTTATCTTCAGATGACACCCTCTTTACTATAATATGGCCTTCTTCTACTCTATGTCTGATGAAATGGTACTTTCTGTCGATATGTCTGGTTTTACCATGATCTCTCGGTTCCTTTGTCAAGGCAACCGCTCCTTCATTATCGCAGAACAGTTCCATAGGCTCCTGGATGGTTGGAACAACTCCGAGATCTCCGATGAAGTTCCTCAACCAAGCTGCTTCTTTCGACGCTTCACTCGCTGCTATGTACTCTGACACCGTATCTTGCTTGGAACTCTTCCAAGTAACTGCTTCTCCATTCAGTTAAAATACCCAGCCTGACTGAGAACGAAAGTTATCTCTATCCGTCTGAAAGCTGGCATCACTGTAACCATCTACTCTCAAAGTATCATTGCCACCAAGTACAAGGACCCAGTCCTTTGTCCTTCGCAAATACTTGAGTATATTCTTTACTGCTATCCAATGAGCTCTACCTGGGTTTCCCTAATAGCGACTGACCATGCTTAAAGCAAAAGCCACATCAGGGCGAGTACATGTCATAGCGTACATGATCGATCCGACAGTGGAAGCATAAGGTACACGACTAATGTCATCTATTTCCTCATCTGTACTCGGGCATTGAGTCTTACTCAATTTGGTATTGCTCTGGATAGGTAGCTCTCCCTTCTTGGAATTTTCCATACTAAACCTCTTTAGTACCTTATCCAAGTATGTGCTCTGACTAAGTCCAATTAGTCTCTTCTTTCTATCTCTCAATATTCTAATCCCAAGAATATAGGCAGCTTCTCCAAGGTCTTCATGGCAAAACACTTTCCAAGCCAAGACTTAACTTCTTTCAAGGTTGGAACGTCGTTACCAATGAGTAATATGTCATCGACATATAACACCAGAAAAGTTACTATACTCCCACTAGCCTTGATATACACACAAAACTCATCTTCACTTCTAGAGAAACCAAACTCTTTGACTTTCTCATGGAAGCAAAGATTCCAGCTGCGAGATGCTTGTTTCAATCCATAAATGGATTTCTCAAGCTTGCACACTCTATTGGGAAACTTTGCATCAACAAAACCCTCTGGCTGATTCATGTAAACATCCTCAGCCAACTTCCCGTTAAGGAAAGCAGTCTTGATATCCATCTGCCAGATTTCATAGTCATGAAAGGCAGCTATGGCGAGCAATATCCTAATAGATTTAATCTTAGCTACTGGCGAAAAGGTCTCATCATAGTCAACCCCTGGGGTTTGAGTGAAACCTTTTGCAACCAGTCGAGCCTTGAATGTATGCACATTCCCATCCATGTCTGTCTTCTTCTTAAAGATCCATTTGCACCCAACTGTCTTACGACCTGGTGCACTATCAACCAAATTCCAAACTTGGTTGTCATGCATGGACTTAATCTCGCTGTCCATTGCCTCTTTCCACTTGGAAGCCTCTGGGCCTGCCATTGCTTCCTTATAAGTGACTGGTTCATCTAAGTTTACCAGTGTTCTGTCACTTATGAATGTGTCACCATCTGAAGTAATATGAAAACCATACAACTCAGGTGGCACACTCACCCTAGTGGACCTTCGAAGAGGTAATGAGTTATCAACTGGTTCAACAGGAACTGTTTCCTCTGGTTGTGTGCTAGTGTCATCTAAGGTTCCTTCATTGGCTAACTCTTGAATTTCTTCAAGTTCAATGGTGCTCCCACTGTCCTCTTTGAATATGAGCTCCCTTTCTAGAAAGACTCCTCTTCGTGCTACAAAGACCATGTTTTCACTAGGCCTGTAGAACAAATATCCAAAAGACTGCTTTGGGTAACCAATGAAAACACATTTCTCACTTCTAGCTGCTAGCTTGTCGTGAGTCTCTCGTCTTACGAAAGCTTCACAACCCCAGACTTTAATATGTGCCAACGAGGGAACTTTCCCCGTCCACATTTCGTGAGGTGTTTTGGCAACCTTCTTTGTAGGGACAAGATTAAGGATGTGGGCGGCTGTCTCTAAGGCATACCCCCAGAAGTGAATAGGAAGCGAAGCACGACTCATCATAGAACGAACCATGTCTAACAAGGTCCGATTACGCCTCTCAGCTACACCATTTAATTGTGGTGTCCTAGGAGGAGTCAATTGTGAGACTATCCCACATTCTTTCAGATAGTCGTTAAACTCGATACTAAGATACTCCCCGCCTCTATCGGATCTAAGTATCTTTATCTTCCTGCCCAATTGATTTTCGACCTCATGCTTAAACTCTTTGAACTTTTCAAAGGTTTCTGACTTATGCTTGATCAAGTAGATATAACCATATCTGCTATAATCGTCAGTGAAAGTCACATAGAATCGATTAGCATCTCTTGTAGTTGATCTGAAGGGCCCACACACATCTGTGTGTATGAGATCCAACAGACCTTCACCTCTTTCACAAGACCCTGTGAATGGTGATTTTGTCATCTTTCCCAAAAGACAAGATTCACACATATCATCTGATTTTAGGTCAAATGATTCCAACACTCCATCCTTTTGGAGTTGGGCTATGCGTTTCTTGTTAATGTGTCCAAGACGACAATGCCACAAGCATGCCTTGTCTATACTATTAGACAAGTCAATATTAAGTACACTATTTCCTAAGCTATCAACACAAGTCACTGTTTCATACACACCATCACAAGGTAAAGCTTCAAACATAAAAACACCATTCTTATAAACAGAAATTGAACCATTCAAATCATTAAAAGAATATTTAAAACCTTTTCTGAACAATGCATGAAATGAAATAATGTTTCTCGTCATCTCAGACGAATAGCAACAATTTATCAAATCTAATCTAACATCATTACTAAGCAAAAGCTGATAAACTCCGATCTTGGTTACTGGTGAAGACTTTCTGTTTCCCATGATCAAGTTTATCCTTCCTCGCTCTATCTCCTCACTTTCCTTTAGCCCCTGCATATCAGAACAGATATGAAAACCACATCCTGTATCAAGGACCCATGAACGAGAAGATAATGAGTTATTAGTAGAAATAGTGTAAATACCTGCCGAAGATGGCTTTACTTTGCCATCCTTGATATCCTGCAGATATTGTGGGCAAGATCTCTTCCAATTCCCCTTTTGATTGCAGTAAAAGCAAACAGCCTCTTTTAGATCAGAAACATGGGGAGTGGAACCATTGGGCTTAGCCTTTGGGCAATTGCTAGATGACCCAGCTTGAGCCTTGCTTTTCTAGTTTTGCTTGGGAGGACCTTTCCTCTTTTTCCCCTTCCCCTATCCAATAGCCAAGACAGGGGCACTTGCAGGTGTGGAGGGTATACTTTTACCCTTCATCCCTGCTTCAGCTGTCTGCAACAAGTTGTGCAATTGGGCCAGAGTCTGCTCAGTGTTGTTCAAATGGTAAGTTAGAATAAACTGACCATAACAATCAGGAAGTGAGTTCAAGACCATGTCAATGGCCAATTCCTCATCAAAGTGAATGTTGAGCTTGACCAAACGCTCTATGTAGCGTTGCATTCTTTGCACATGTGACACAACCGACTCCCCTTCTTTCATCTTGCAAGCCATGGGTGACTTGACTACTTCAAACTTTTCTTGACGAGCTCGCTTATGGTACTTTTCCATAAGGTCCTTGTTCATCTCAAAAAGGCCAGTAGTCCTCATAGTACCTCTGCAATTCTGGGGACATAGTTGCCACCATGATGCATGCCACTTTGGTAGCATCATCGTAATGTTTCTTGTAGGCAGCATATTCTTCAGGAGTGGCTTCAGACTCATCAAGCTCTTTGAGCTCCTTTTCAAGAACATATTCTTTGTTCTCAAAACGAAGCGCCATCTTGATGTTACGCATCCAATCGTTATAGTTAGAGCCATCCATAACGACTTTGGAGCAGATATTGAGCAAAGAGAAGTTTTGGTTGGAGGAGGATGAAGCAGAAGTGTTTCCAGGAGTAGACATCTGAAAAGAAAGAAAGTTTTAGTTAGATTTCAAGATACCTCAATATAATAACCCAAAGATAAAATATCAAGGTTAGGATCCAACTATGAAGATTCACAACTTAGAAATGGGATGCCGAGATCCAAGTGTAAATTTCATAAAGGTAGGTGAATGACGATTCACCAATTCCACCATTAGACGAAACAAATGAAGTGAAATTCCTAATTCTTTTGAGATACATTGAAACTATTCAATGGCATGTTTTAATCTCAGATTATGCTCTTCTATTTGTGACTGGGATGCCGAGGATCACAAACAAGATGTGAATAACCATGCAAATGTGCTTGGTAACCTCATTGTCTTTATCATTAACTATTGATGTGCTGGTAAACCACACACGCTCCATCAAAATGACAATTATGAGATACCCATTACTACTCTTTATTAGTGCCTTTTAGTGTGCTGGTTAACCACACACGCTCCACTAACGACCAATAAAGCATAATGTGCAATTTCATGGATTAGCATACTTTTCACATTTTTCCTAAAGTAACTAGAGTTGGGATTTTGAAAAATAATGTTCTAGTACTTTCTTTAATAGCATTATACTTTTAATGAGAAGTAGTTGTCCTATCAAATCCGTTCTGCTAACGACCCTCCACTAATCAAGGGAGCGGTGGGTGAGAGTGGACACCCATTCAACTACCATTTTATAGGCAGTTTCCTTATACCCCCCTTATAGACGAGCTTCGTGAATGAGGCATACTAGCGATTTGACTGACCATATTCTTATACATATATAAGGTGTGTTTTAAACTTTTTAAAACTTCAAGGTTTATATAAATTTCGAAATTTAAACTATTAAATTAAATTTAAATAAACCAATTAACTAGATTTAATATTTATCTATTAATTAACTTTTAATCAATTTATTAAATCTTGTAAGGATTATCTAATCAAATTAATTAATTAATTTAATCCTAATCCTTATCCCTCTAAATTTCGAAAATTAGGGTAAGGATAATTATCCAATTAATCTAATCAAGTAACAATTATCCAAAACAAAGAAACCCTAAAAACTTCTAGCATATTTCGAAATTTACAAGGGAGGAGGCTAGGGTTTTTCAAAACCCTAACCCTAATTTCGATTAGGGTTCTTTGGAGGCTAGGGTTTTCGAAAACCCTTTTATCCAAAACCCTAATTTCGAAAATTTGGCCTTTAGGGTTTAATAGCTATAAACCCTAATTTGCAATTCAACAATTATAGCAATTCAATTTTAAACAAACAATGGCTCTGATACCACTGATGGGTTTTAGGTAAAACAAATAAACCAAGAAACAATTCCTAAGTTTACATGCAACCTACTTTAGATCTATGTTTTAACTATTGAGCATACAACTTTGAATTGCAAAAGAAGAACCCTAGAGGAGGAGGCTATTTTCGAAAATAGTAAACTAGGGTTTAGGAGTTACATACCTTTCAATTGTTATAGCAAACAATTGATAATTCCCTTGATCTTGATCTTGATCTTCTTGGAAGCTTAGCACCACAAGTGTAATGCCTCTAATGGAATCACACCCAAGAACTAGCAAGAAGGAAAGTAGAAGAGGAGAGAGGGGAGGGAGTATGCAATTTCGGCCAGGGTTTCTTCCAAAGAACAAGTCACCTAAAATGTGAGCCAGGAGGCTCCTTAAATAGCTGAGGATTTAGGGTTTAGGGAAAACCCTAGTTATCCTTTGCTTAGGGCCTAAGCTAACCCAAAGGCCTTATCCAAAGCCCCTTGGACGAAATCCTTAGGGTTTCCCCTATAGATTTCGTCCACCTCCTTCCAAGGAGGTTCTGGAGCCTTCCACTCAACTATTAGATAATTGCAAACTAGTCCCTGCACTTTATAATTAATACTTTTAACCCCAAAATTAATTCTGATTAATTTCTGGCTAACTATTAATTAAACATAATGATTTCTAATTAATATATTAATCTATTAACATATTAATAAATCATTTATATATATATATATATATATATATATATATATATATATATATATATATATATATATATATATATATATATATATATATATTAATTTATTAATCTTATAAATTAATATCTCTCCTTTCATAATTTCCTTGTCCAGTTGCTAGGTTGAGGGCAACCCAAAAGGACTGTGCTGCTATCAATTCAAGTACATACCAATTATAGTTATGGGCTTAGACACCAAATCCAACAGATAACCCAATAGATCCCCTTATGAAGGGACTGAGTAGGGTTAAGCACTTGCAGCACGCTAAGAGCATCGGGCTGAAGGACGATATTAGTTTAGATTAGATAGTTTCGAAACGTGTAATCGATAAATGTAATTGACAATTGATGATTAAATAAATTAGTATTATTTATAAGTAAAGTTACTGTCTTTTGTTAATTATTTACCTATTGTTTCACTTTGGATGTTTTGACTTCCTGAATAATAAGATTATTCAAACGTTCCACATTCGCTCTCACTTTGGGAGTAGGTATGAAAGAAAATTGTCATGAATTGGTTTGTAGAATGTCTAAAGTGTATTAAACATAGCAAAAGTTTGCTGCAACGTTCATGAGTGCTTATGAATTAGATTTGAGCATTGGATTAGACCCGCGCTTGTTGGTATCACTTCATGGAATTTATCTCGAGTGATCGCAAGATGATAATATCATATGGTCCTAAAACCTAGATATATGGTTTTTGTTTGCAAGTTGGTTGTGCATTGATAATGCGTAAATGCATCAATAACTTGATGTTATAAAACACATTGTTGTGTATGATTTGATGAGTGAATGGTAAATACATATAAGTCAAAGTTTATCTGTTCCTTTTATCCTAAGAGGGTAAAAGCGATATCGGGGCCCCTCGATGATTTGGTTTGACTTATGTGCCTGGCCCGGTCAGGACTGAGTTGATGTGTTCATTTAAGTTCTATGTCAGACAAATCAGAGATCGAGAAACAAACTGCTGGATAATAAGTATGACTATATTCCATGTAATTGTCCGCACGATATCTAGAACGGAGGACTATACGATCCCTTATCTAAAGGACAGGTAACTGATAAGATCAGAGTTCGACAGCGTCTTTGAGAGCTACGATTGCTAATCGGATTGTACTTGCACTATAGTTACTAGACTTATCCAAGTGGGAGACTGTTGTATTAGTGTCTAAGCCTGTAACTATATTTGGTATGTACTTGACCCGGTTGTGCATGGTCCTTTTGGGTTGCCTTCACCAAAGCAACTTGATATGATGATTTATGAAGAGAGAGGTTATTATGGTTTATTAATATATTATATGAATAATATATTAAAAGAGAAATCATATAGTTTAATTAATATTAGACAGGAATTAATTAGGAATTAATTTCGTGGCTAAAAGACATTAATTAAATAAAGGGGACTAGAACTGTCAATTGTGTGATAGTTGAATATTGGGCTAAGAATCCATAAGGATTAGGGCATGGATGAAATTAAGAGAAGTCCATCTTAATTTCAACCATAGAGGCGTTATTCTAGAAGGTTCTTAGATTACTTAGGGCCTAAGTCATCAAATTAGGGTTTTGACTAAAACCCTAGAAGCTTAAGTATATAAGGACCCCTAAGGCTTAGAAAATCGGCCACTTAATCCCTTGGAACCCTAGAGCCGATTTTTGCCTCTCATCCTCTCTTCTCTACATCATTCTCTTCCTTGTGGTGTTTGTGAACCATTACATGTGTTACACTTGTGACACTAAGCTTCTTGAAGACCAAAGGATTCTTGCAACCACTGAAAGGTACTATCTAAACTAGTTTAATATATATTTTGATTTCTATGTATGCTATATTAGGGTTTTAAGTCTTGGATGAATTGCATATACAATAGAGAAACCTAGATCCAAGCATTTAGGGTTTTGCCTGAGCACATAGGATTGTTCTTTTGTATAAAAACCATCAAGTATCTTAATATCGAGTTCCACAACTATCTTAAGGAATGTGGAATTGTTTCACAATTGACGTTACATAGGACACCAAAACTTAATGGTGTGGCTGAGAGGTGAAATCGAACCTTGTTGGACATGGTTCGTTCCATGATGAGTCGAGCTTTGTTACTTTTCTCATTTTGGGGGTATGCCTTAGAGACTGCCGCCCATATCCTTAATCTAGTCCTAACTAAGAAGGTTTCCAAAACACCTCACGAGATGTGGACAGGGAAGGTTCCCTCGTTAGCACACATCAATGTTTGGGGTTGCGAGGCTTTCGTGAGAATAGAGACTCACGACAAGCTCGAACCTCGTAGTGAGCATTGTATTTTCATCGGCTACCCATAGAAGTCCTTTGGATATCTCTTCTACAGACCGAGTGACAATGTTGTATTTGTTGTGAGGAGAGGGGTTTTCAATGAGAGAGAACTCATATGCCAAGAGGACAGTGGGAGGCAAATTGACCTTGAAGAGCTTCAAGAGTTAAGGGATGAAGGAATGTCAAACACTAGCGCTCAACCCGATGAGGAAACTCCTGTTGAACCAATTGACGAGTCCTTACCTCTGAGGCATTCCATTAGAGTTAGAATGGCACCTGAGTTTTATGGTTTCCATATTACTACAGATGGTAATACATTTATCAGTGATAACACACTGGTAAATTTAGATGAGCATAACAACTACAAGGAAGCCATGGCAGGCCCTGAGTTTGCAAAATGGAAAGAGGCTATGGACAGCGAGATTCAGTCCATGTATGACAATCAAGTTTGGAACTTGGTTGACAATGTACCAGATCGTAAGATAGTTGGGTGAAAATGGATCTTCAAGAAGAAGACCGACATGGATGGGAAAGTACACACATATAAGGTGCAATTGGTTACGAAGGGCTTTACTCAAACTCATGGAGTTGACTATGATGATACCTTCTCATCAGTAGCGAAGATTAAATCTATAAGGGTTATGCTAGCCATAGCTTCATTTCATGATTATGAAATATGGAAAATGGATATCAAAACTGCTATCCTTAATGGGAAGTTAGCTGAAGATGTTTACATCAGTCAGCCAGAGGGTTTTGTCAATGCAAAGTACCCTAATAGAGTGTGTAAGCTTGAAAAATCTATTTATGGATTGAAACAAGCATCTTGTAGATGGAATCTTTGTTTTAATGAGAAAGTCAAAGAGTTTGGATTTTAGAGAAGCGAGGATGAGTCCTGTGTATATGTCAAAGCTAGTGGGAGTATAGTTAGCTTTCTGGTGTTGTATGTGGATGACATACTTCTCATAGGAAATGACATTCCATCCTTGCAGGAGGTTAAGTCCTGGCTTGGAAAGTGTTTCGCTCTGAAGGACCTTGGGGAAGCTACTTACATCCTAGGGATAAGGATATTGAGAAACATGAGTAAAAGACTAATAGGACTTAGTTAAAGTACCTACTTGGACAAGGTGTTGAAATGTTTCAACATGGAGAATTCCAAGAAAGGTGACTTACCTATCCAGAGCAATACTAAACTGAGTAAAACTCAGAGTCCGAGTACAGATGCCGAGAGAGCAGAGATGAGTCGAGTACCATATGCTTCCGCAGTTGGCTCGATCATGTATGCTATGAAATAGACTCGCCCTGATGTGGCCTTTTCTTTGAGCATGGTCAACAGTTATCAAGGGAATACTGGTAAAGCTCATTGGGCTATGGTAAAGAATATTTTTAAGTACTTGCGGAGGACTAAGGACTGAGTCCTTACCCTCGGTGGGAGTGATGACTTGAGAGTGATAGAGTATAGTGACGCCAGCTTTCAGACCGACATAGATAATTTCCGCACTCAATCGGGCTGGGTATTTACCTTGAATGGAGGAGCAATAACTTGGAAAAGTTCCAAACAGGAGACTGTAGCTGATTCAACGTGTGAATCAGAGTACATAGCAACAAGCGAAGTATCGAAGGAGGCGATATGGCTGAAGAACTTCATTGGAGACCTTGGAGTTGTACCAGCTGTAAAGGAGCCTATGGAGATTTTCTGTGACAGCGAGAGTGCGGTCGCCTTAACCAAGGAACCAAGGGATCATGGTAGATCTAGGCACATCGACATAAAATATCACTTCATAAGACATCAAATAGAAGAAGGTCTCATTGTAGTAAAGAGGGTATCGTCAGAGGAAAACCCAGCAGATCCCCTTACGAAGGGACTGAGTAGGGTAAGCACGTACAGCATGCGAGGAGAATTGTGCTGAAGGACGATATTAGTTTTAGTAATTAGATAGCTGTTTAGAAACTTGTAATAGATAAAATGTAATTGACATTTAATGATTAAATAAAAGGAGTTTTATTTATGAGTAAAGTTACTATCTTGTGTCAGTTGTTTACTATTGTTTCAGTTTGCATGTTTTGACTTCCAAAATAATAAGATTATTCCAACTATCCACAGTCGATCATATTTTGGAAGTAGGTATTGAGGCAAGAATGTCATGAATTTGGCTTGTAGATTGTCTAAAATGGTTAGACATAGCAATAGTTTGCTACAACATTCATGAATGCTCATAAGGTCTGAGTATTGGATTAAACCCATGCTCACATGAATCACTTCATGGAATTTATCACGAGTGATTGTGACACAATAATATCATATAGTCTTCAAATCGAGATGTATGAGTTGTTGACTATGAGTTGGTTGTACATTGATAGTGCGAAAATACATCAGTAACTTGATGTTATAAAATGTGTTGTTGTGTATGATTTAACGAGTAGTTAGTACAAGCATATAAGTCGAAGTTTATCTGTTCCTTTTAATCCTTGGAGGAATAAAAGCGATATCTTGGGCCCCTCGATGAATTTGTTTTGACTTATGTGTCAGGCCCGGTCAGGACTCAATTGATGTGTTCAGTTAAGTTCTATGTCAAACAAATCAGAAATCGGGAAACAAACTGCTGGACAATAAGTATGACTATGTTCCATATATTTTCCCGCATGATATCTTGAAGAACAGAGGATTATATGATCCCTTATCTAAATGGCGCGTTAGAGTTCGACAACAGCTTTTAATAGCTACGATTGCCAGTCGGTTTTTAAGTCGTACTAGCAGTTATAGTTATTAGACTTATGCAAGTGGGAGACTGTTGGATTAGGTGTCTAAGCCCATAACTATAATTGGTATGTACTTGACCCGAGAGTAGCATGGTCCATTTGGGTTGCATTCACCAGAACAATCTGATATGATGGATATAGAGGTTATTTGTGATTTATTAATATATTATAAGTATGATATATTAATTGTGAAATCATATTATTTAATTAGTATTGATCAAGAATTAATTTGGAATTAATTTAGTGATCAAAAGAGACTAATTAAATTAACGGGGACTGATTATGTAAGTCAATGATACATATGGTTTGGGCTATTGATCCATGATGGGCTAAGTTTATGTAAGAGTCCATGAAGAGTTAGTCCATATGAGTTATGGATCATAAGCCTAACTGTATGGATTAGGGTTTACAAGTGACCCTTGGAGTCCTACAATATATATATGTGACCCTTTAGCCTAAAATCGTATACACTAGTGTTCTTAGAGAACCTATAGCTGATTTTGAGTGCCTCCAACCTCTCTCTCAAGTCCTCCAAATGTTGGTGGTGTTTTTTGAAGCATTTGAGGCATCACACTTGAGGTGCTAAGCTCTTAAAGGCCAAATACAAACAAGCTACAACAAGAGGTAATCTTCTAACTAGTTTTTACGATTCACATATCAAGTTGTATGCTAGTTTAGGCTTCATGCTTTGGAAAAAGAAATTTGCATGTATAACTAGAGAAAACTTAGATCCAAAGCATTAGGGTTGTATGTGCACCATAAAGTTGTTATAGTGCTCAAAACCCATCAATAACTACATCTAGTGCCACTCGAGCCTCCTCGCTGTCAACTGAAATGACCCCTCTTCACCATCAGAGCCTCCGCATTGACCTGGAGGCCATCAGTAATCCTGAAGGTGGATGGTGTGGGTGTCAACATTACTCCTCCTGCCAATCTTGGTAACTTGGCCTTCTTGTGGCCTGTCTGATTGCAATGGAAGCATATGATTTCTCCCCGAGTGTAATCCCTGCTAAAGTGACTAGTCTAGCCGCACTTGAAGCAACCCCCTATCTTTTCATGATATCTCCCCTCGTGATCCCCCCATACTTGGCACAAAGGCTCCGACCCTGAGGCCCTCTCGATCGCAAATCAAAAGTCTTGGGCCTCTTTGCCTGGCCCACTGCTATCTGCGTATGCTCTGGCTTCGGCTTCGTCTGAAGCTGTAACTCAATCTCCTGTTCTCGGGACCTAGCTATCATGTTATCTAAAATCTTTTAGTTTGACATACTCACAAACTCCCATATATCATCCCTGAGCATGTCATTGTACCTCATCTTCCTCATCTCTTTTTTTGTGACATATTGCGGAACCAACAAAGCTCTCTCCTAGAACTTAGCAGTGATCTCCACCACAGTGTCCTTAGTCCGGCGAAGGTCCTGAAACTCTCTCGCCAGCTATTGCACCTTAATAGCCAGTGCAAACTCAACCCTGAACCTCACCACAAAATCATCCCAAGTCATGATTGCCACGCCCGCCACTCCAAAATAGTGTCCAACCTCCTCCCACCAATCATGGGCTCCATCCCTTAGAAGGCAAAATGCAAATCCTACCTTCAACCCCTTAAGGAAGAAACACATATGCTGAGCATTCTTCATGATATCGATCCATCTTCGGCTAGCAATTGGATCCTTCTCCCGAAGAAGTCTAGGGCTCCACAAGCATTAAACTCCCTAAAATAGAGAGTTCACGCCCCCAACTGACCGACTATAATCTCGAAATGAAAAGTCCCCAAATGATCATCAAAAAGCTCATGATCCCCCCTTAATGGTACTGAAAATCATAGGAGTATCCTCCGTAATAATGTGAGTGATCTCATACATGATGAACTCACATATCCTCTCATCAATTGGTTTGACATCAGAGCTAAAACCATAACCTGGTCCACAACCTCTTCCTCAAGTGCTTACCAACATACTGAAATACAAATAGACAAATGATCAGAATAAACTTGAGGGAACTCACACACTACAAGTTCCTTAGGATCTTCGAGATTTTCCTTGATTCGAGCACAAGTCCTATGCTTCTAGTAATACAGACCCAATACTACCTTCCACACCTATCCGTACTTGGTTCAAGAACCATCCTAAATCCTCTAAGTCACTCTACCAAAGAAACTCACATAAGCCTTATGCTAAACAACAAACATGTCTCACTATTGCACTCCTAGACTCTCTTAGGAATCCTCGACTCACTTGCTTCTGTGATGCTAGAAACTTCTATCGACACTGCCGGCTACCTTATTCACGCAAATTATACACAATACGTGATTAAATAGACATTTGAATAAATGATTCAACCCTAAGCCAACAACCAGACAAGGAACATGAAATAAGGCTAAATCAGTCATTCTTGGGGTATATAGTCCTAATCGTATACAATTTTTAAACATGCACTTAGCAATTCACTTCACCAATAAAGATTCTAAATAACACATAGTATTCAATTCCTTCTAGGCTATAAGGCATCACAAATAAGCAATTCTATCATGCAATTCATGAAGGTATCCTTAGCCTTATCCTAGCATGCAATTCACATAAACATATAATACTCATGTATGGGTATTTTGGGAATCACTTACTTGAGCTCAGCTAATTGCACGATTCACAACCCTTTCTTTGTAAAATCTTTTTAGAAAAATTATTTTATTTCACAAAGATTACAAATTCCTCAGTTTGAATCCAAATACACCCAAGAGTGTGCCCGAATCCCTCAGACCAAGGCTTTGATATAACTTGTAACGTCTCCAAAAATACTGATAATTTTTTTTCATTTTAAGCCATCAAATTCATACATCAATTATTTCAAAAGCCAATAATGATAAAAATGTGTCTCACGCATCAGAGTAAAAGAATAGTCATCAATGCAGAAAAATTATAGGAGAATGTTGTTCAGTCAAGTCAGACCCATTTATTTAGAAATAAAAGTACCTGGAAATGTTAAACCACAATACTGTAAGCATAAAGCTTAGTGAGTTCCCCAAAATACCACATATCCTACATAACATCGGGCCCCACCCACATATTGAGCCCTGCCCAATGTAACAGGCCCAACCCAACATACAAACGAGCCTAGCCCAACATACAAATAGGCCTAATCCAACATAAAAATTGGAACACTGTAAATTTCCAAACACAATTTTCATTTTCAAAACCACATAATTCTCAATATCACGTTTCCAATACCACAATTGTCAAATTGTCAAAAACAGAAATTCATAAATTGTTTTAAAACATCCAGGATCCTCCAAAGAAAAACATAAACTCCATCTCGTGTGTACAATCATGTCGGTGCCTTCCCGTGATCCTGAGAAGTACCTGAAACACATAACACATAACACAGTAAGCACAAAGCTTAGTGAGTTCCCCAAAATAACACACACATCACATTAGCCTCTCATAGCTATATCTCGAATAAGACCCTCCAGTCAATGTGTCTCAGTGGAACCCTCCGGTCCCACACTCGGGTGGACCCTCCGATCCTAACTCAGTAAGCTCAGAATAATACACAACATAAATCACAAAGACATAATGCATGATATCACAATACTCAATAATAGCATACAAGACCCTCCGGTCACACAAAATTACCACTCATGGTAAGTATAATGAGAAGACTCACCTCGTAAGCAAGTAAATGAACCTCGTACATGAATCACCGGTCTAGCCTCTGCCTAACACATACAATAATTATCCCTAATTAATAATTGACCCTCAAGGAAGCTAGGCTAACCCTCTACTAACTCATAGAAGGATAAAAGACCATTTTACCCTTCCATTGCCTCTATAGTCCAAAAGTTGACCAAACCCTAAAAGTCAACAAAAGTCAACTACAGCACATATGCTGGGTGTACAATCCCTTTACACTGGGCGTACTGCCTCGCCATGCAGTCATTGGGAATTCTCGACTCTACGCTACACGTACTGGGATTACGCTCGACGTACGTCCCAGACTTGTTCTTTCCACCCTCTTGGTCTTAACCCGTTAAGACCATGGCTCTATTCTCAGATCTGGACTTCCTAAAGGCTCATACTCCATAAAGTTCGTGACTTTAAGCCTTTGCATGGCGTATAAAGTCCCAAACACCAAAACTCTCACTCTTTACTCTCAATGTAGCTCATATCCCATGCATGGGGTGGTTTCAACATCCAAGACTCCATTTTTATGAATCCACTCCATTAAGGACACTTAAAGGGACAGATGTTAGGCTCTGGAATTCAACAACTCATAAAGCTTCAAGCTTTGGGACCAAAAAGGATGAGAATGCTTTGAGCTTTATACCTCCAACTAGTGCTCCAACCACAAAAAAGCTCAGATCCAAAGCCTGGACTTCAACTCTTTCTTCCTCAATTCTCATTATTCACTCCATGGATACCATAAGTACACTTAGAAGCTCACAAATGGACACTCAAACTTAAGGAACAAAAATTAGGGTTTTGAGAGGGTTGAGGGCTGGAAATGGTGGCTAGAAATCAGGCCATCATGTTCCTTAAATAGGGACACATCCCTCAATTTGGGTTTTCACCCTAAGCCTAGTACGCCCAGCGTACCCTCTGGTACGCCTAGCGTACTAGGTGGCTCTGCGTCCAAATCACACACATGAGTATGCCGAGCGTACACATGCATACGCCCTGCATACTCATTTACCAACTTTTCTCAAATAAAGGGCCAAACTTGACAATTACAAAAGAACAAGGGTTAATGAGGCATACCTTGTCTTGGGATGATATAATTCTCCCCCACTAGAATCAGACTTCACCCACGAAGTCATCCTCCGGAAATAACTCTAGGTAATGCTTGCGCATCTCGGACTCCGGCTTCCAAGTCCACTCGGACCCCTTCCGATGTTGCCACTGGACCTAAACCAAGGGTACCTCTTGTAACACCATAAAAATCAAGCCAATTTAAAACTTTTTAAAACATTTAAAACCATTAAGTTATTACAATTTGCTTTCAAAATAGTTTAAGCATCCGAGTATCCCCAGAAGCAAATCATGAAAATATAAGGAGGTGCACGATCACGCATTTGCCTTCCCACGATCCTCAGAAGTACCTGAAATAATAATCGATAGATGTAAGCTCGAAGGCTTAGTGAGTTACTCCCAAAATACTAACCTCATATAACCATAATCATATCATATAAACAAACACATAACAACATGCATAATGAGCCTTCAGCTTGACTGGACCGCCTCGCATGCCTTCAGTCTTTCTGGACCGCTCTACGAGCCTTCGACGCGTTTGGACCGCCTCGCAGGGCCTTCAACCTATCTGGACCGCTCGACAGACCTTTGGTCTGACTATCATACCCTCTTGGGTTTGTAGTCTATCTGGTCCGCCCTGGGTATGTTGGCCTTCAACACAAAGCAAGACCACCTCAACCCATCCCCAACAAGCATGTGCACATAACTATCATACACTAGGATATATATAATAGTCAAACTGATCTAACAGATCAAATAGCATAGCAACATCCTATAACCAGGATACCAACCTAACTAGTCACTAACATAACATCATCCTATAACCAGGATACCGACCAAAGCGGTCACTAACATAGCATCATCCTATAACCAGGATACCGACCTAACCAGGTCACTAAGCATAACATTATTGTAACGCTCCGATACTCAGGTATTGTTTTAAATAAGATGAATAGGGTTAAGCTCTACTCGACGAGTTGATTGCCCTACTCGTCGAGTAGCAGCGGGGTGGGATTGCGTGTTAAGTGACCTACTCGACGAGTCCATATTGGGACTCAGCGAGTAGGAGCTGGAAGATGAAACCCTAAATCCCGGGGTTTCGTACCCCTATTTAAAGGGACCTTAGCCTCCCTTGGACCTATTTACAGTTCTAAAGAGTCCTTGAGAGCCCTTATTCATGTGTATGTGCCTTGTGTATGTGTTGAAGCTTGAAAAGAGGATTTTTGGAAGGAGAAGACTTGGAGGAGAAGGAGATTGGAGCAATTAGAGTGTGGAAATCAACATTCATCTCAGATATCATCTTCCAGAGGTACCTAAACCGTCATTTTCCTTATAGATCTCCTCTATTGGTTGAGTTTTAGTGTTTTCTTGGAATATCAAGTTGGTATGATGAGCTATGGGCTAGATCTGAAGTTGTAACTTCAGATCTGGACCCTCTTCGGATTCTAGAAGCATAAAGTTACAGTTTTGGTCGTGATTGAGGTCCCTCTTGGGCATGAAGCCCCATTAAGAGCTTAGAATTTGCATTTGGAGCATTTAAAGCTATGCATGCACGTAAAGTTTTCAAATTTACGTGATAAGCATGCCCTAAAAGCTTGGATCTATGAGTTGGAGCCGCTGCATGGCTCAAAATAGGTCTGTATGGGAAAAAGGACCGAATGGACTCAACGAGTCGCAAGGTTGACTCGGCGAGTCACATGAAGATGACCGGGAACTCGACGAGTTAGATGAACAACTCGGCGAGTCCGATGATGATTGCCATAGACTCGACGAGTTGAAGAACAACTCGGCGAGTCGGATGAGTTTTCTCCTGGATATGTATGCGTGTGTATCCGTCGAGTTGCAAGGAGGGAACTCAACGGGTGGCCTTAAAGTTTGATCGAGAATCGAAGGAACTCGACGACTCACCCTAATGACTCGGCGAGTTGGAATGAGCTTCAAGGAACTCGGCGAGTAGCCGAGGGAACTTGTCGAGTCCAGGTCAACATGGATTGTTGACCTTGACTGAGGACTTTGACTTTGATCAGGGGTTGACTAGTGGGTTATAGAGTACCTTATAAGGTTAAGGATTTACGAGCATATTGTGCTATAGGTGGTGGAGCCTGTGTCAAGTGATCCGAGAGTTGGAGCTTACCTTCTGAGTTGACATCTACGAGGTGAGTTATCCTCACTATATCGATAGGGTCTACGGCACCAAGGCCGGCCCTTTAGTTGTTATTGTTATGATATGCTATATGTGGTTCTGATCTGTTAGATCAGAATCAGGGTAGACAGTATGCTATGCTCTTATGACCCGTAGGGATTGGTTTCTTAGTGACCTGCTAGGTCGATACTCTAGTTACGAGAGAATTCTATGATTGATGACCAGTGGTAGATATGCTTGATGTTATATATGCCAGTATATGATAGTTATGCGCACATAGTATTTGCTTGTTGGTTGGGTTGAGCCGGTCCTGCTTTGTGCTGTAGGCCAACACACCCTATGAGCGGTCCGGGGAGATTGTAGGCCCACGTGGCGGACCAGTCATGCCGAAGGCTCGGGATAGATCCAGATATACTGTAGGCCCTGTAGGGCGGTCCAGTCAGGCCGATGGCCCAGTATGCATGTTGATTGATTGATTATTACTGATATGGTATTGTCAGTGTGGTATTGGTATTTTGGGGGTAGCTCACTAAGCCATCGGGCTTACAGTTTTCAGTTTATTGTCTCAGGTACTTCAGGAGATCATGGAAAGGCGAAGGCGTGACCGTACCACTCCTCATCCTTATGTTATGATTTTTGGGACACTCTGATGATAATGATTTGAAAACATTTTGTAAACAATGCTATTTGGTTTTTATTTATGATTGAAAAGTTTAAATTTGGCGTAAAATTTATAGATGTTACAAGTTGGTATCAGAGCCTTGGTTTGAGTGAATTGGAGGAACACTCGTGTGAATCCAATCTCAAATCAAGGAGATTTTCGGAAAGTAATTTTAAAAATGGTTTTCAAAGTAAAGGATGGAAGATGCAGAGGGTACGATCAGTCGGAGCTTGTAAGTAAACCCCAAAATACCATGCAGTTATTTGATATTCAAATATGTTAGAACAATATGCTAGTGATAGGATAGGGATCTTCAGGAATCGCATGATAGATTTGCCTGATTACATGATGCCTATTAGCCTAGGGTTTCTTGTGCATGGAATTGACATCATAACTGTAGATGTTTAGTGTATGCATCACGGCTGTGCATAATAAAGACCTTATAATGTTGATTCGGCCTTCGGGTAGGATTGGATATTCGAAAGTCTATTGGGTCCAGCGTTATGTGCAGCTAGCATGCACTGGCGCTGCAGGGGATGATGGAAGTTTCATGGATGTGCGAGTCGTGATAAGTTGTGAGACTAGATGCGAGATATTTGGTATTCCCCTAGAAGTGAGGGTTGAGCGCATTCCCTATCTTGATGTCTTGATTTTAAATCTTGAAAAGTCTTGAATCTTTGATGGCTTGAATTCTTTGGAAAAAGAAAAGAATTTGGAAGACTAAAATTCTTCCAAAAAAATATAGAAATTTCCTAAAGAAAGTGGTGGTATGAAAATAGGTTGGTATAAGACGTATATGAAGTATGTAGGAGTGTATGAGTGTGTAAGAGAGTGTGTAAGAATGTAAGAGGTGTGTTTGAAATGGTGATTTTGAGGTGGTATTTATAGTGAATTTTTGGAAAATTAAATACCAAAAAGAATGAAATAAAGCTAGGAATATTAAGCTTTTAGATTGGATCTAAGATCCAATCTAAATCTTATGAAAAAGAATTCAAAAGAATTAAAAAGATGGAATTATTTGGATCTAGGAATATTAAGCTTTTAGATTGGCTCGGCTGGCTCCGGCTGAGCTCGGCTTCGGCTTGGCCTGGCTGGGGCCTTTTCTTTTCTTTTTCATTTTTTTTAAAATTAATTTAAATTAAATAAATTCAATTTAATTACTATAAATTAATTAGAAAATAATTAATTATTTCCCACTAATTTATTTTAATTAAACCTCATTAATTAATTTAAATTATTTTTATTTTTATTTTTAAAAACATGATTTTTATATATTATTTTTATTTTGATTTTATTAAAAATACATTTAATTAAATTAAATTATTTAGAAAATAATAAAATTATTATTTCCTAAATAAATCATTTTAATTAAATTATAATTATATTAAAAATACAATTTTTCATTTTTTTATTTTGTTTTCTCGTCTTTCCAAACCCGAACATCTTCAATTCTTTTGTTTTCAATCTTGATTTCTCTTCGTGTAATTCCTTGAACTTCTTTTTGCATCTTTTTGTACCATTTTCATCATATTTACCACCTACAAACATAATTCAAATAAATGTCAAAGTAGCACCATTCTTAGATAAAATTGGTTATTTTACATAAATTATAGTATATTAAGCGTGATGTAAAATATACCGATCAAACCTCCCCAACTTATCTCTTTCTCGTCCCGAGAAAGATCCAAATGTAATTGATTAGCGTGCTAGAAAACTTCTTTGATGTTTTTGAAAACTAAAGATATGAATTATAAACTAGTTTTCACATGGAACCATAACAGAATTAAATAACACCAATCAATACCACCTGATCAAGATATAGCAACAAGTGTTAGGATGAGGTCACATTTCTTTCTTTGAAGTGGGGACGTGTTTACACTCAAGGTCGATTTAAAGATATCGCTTTACCATAGGCTTGATCTACCTATACTTAGAGACTACATAAATATCAATCAAAAGGACTTTCAGGTTGTAATGTTCGGCTAAGGGTAGGGTATGGGTGTTTTTGGATTGGTAACTTGGGTCTTTTAGACTTTAAGAGCACAACAAAGATAATTATTACAACTCGATAAATACAATACAACTATATACAAACATTAATAACATCTACAACTTATCTAACACGACTCAAAACGTTTAGATAAGACAAAAATCTTTTTGGATTATGTTCAGCTTAAAAATCATGACATTATTTGAATATGTCATTTCAAATTAAAATTGTATTATTAACAAAAACACAAAAGTTATTCAAACTAAAATGCTTGGTTCTGGTTTTCTTTTCTTTCTTTTTTTTTTCAATTTCTTTTTTTCAATCTTTTTTTTTTTTTTTTTTGCACAGCAAAACCCCAAAGTGTATATATATGGACTCAACTTGAAACAAAAATTGCAAACGTTTACAAACATATAAAATATTTCTAACTAACCTTCACTAACGCTATACTTTTATTTTTAACATTTTTTTTTAACACAACAGATATATATCAAAATATGGAAGCTCAAACTTTAGATTTGTTTCTAAACTTTGATTTTCTAAAAATAACAAATAACACATAAAAAATCTCACATCATACAACTTTAAACTTAGGCTTAGATTTTCTAAAAATGTCGAAAATTTGTGTAAAATGTTTCGAACAACGTTAATTTCTTGATATCTAACCTTAAGTTTATAAAACTATAAGTACTTACACAAACAAAAAGAGAACATTCAAATAAAGGGGTAGCTGTCTTCTTTTTCAATTTATATATATATATATATTAAACCAATTTTTTAGAACCAAGCAAGAGAAATTTTCTGAAATTTCACAATTTATTTGACTCGCTAAAATATGAACAATATATATAACAAATACATACACGGAAATGATAAAACTTTGCTTATAAAGTCGAAAGACATGGTAGGAAAGTGTTTGGGATATGGCTTAAATCTGCTTAAGAAACGAACAGGCTAAGGCTCAAAGTGGTTAACAACAGGGATTTTAAATACAAATGGGTAGGCTTAAGGGTTAATTGGCTAAAAATAAAAATAAATGAATTGCCTTTATCATTTTGATATTCAGTATTCTTAAAATAGAGTTAAAACAAGTTCTAGAAAGCTGATCTACTGCATGAAATGTATCAGTCTGTTACGGTCCACTTTCTCACTGTTATGCATCCTATTGTTTGTTTCTATATCCATACAAGTAATAGTAATTGGTGCTTCAAAATGTTTTTTTTTATGTTTCCTGCTATAATTTGGTAAAAGCACACTAACATACTAACACAATTACATTCTTTCCTTTTTGGGATAATTTCTTATTTATATTAAAAAAAATCACACAAAACAAACAAAAAATCGAGATCACCTGATAGTTCTTGGTAGATGAGGCTTTTATATCTTCAAAAATAGGAGAAAAATGTTGAATTTTTTTTTTCTTGTTGGGCTCCATCAAAACCAAAAATTGTAGCATATTTGGTTTGTCGCCTTTTTCTCATTTAAGTATACCTCCCCAACTTTAAACTTTGCATCGTCCTCGATGTAAAACACAAAAGAAAACCATAAAACAATAAAATGAAATAAACCACAAACACACCAAATAAAATAAATCCATCATTTTCGCTGAGGATCGCGATTTCACTTGGCATGTGCAACAAGCCTTTTAAACCCCTAGGTTACCCTAATGGACGAGTGAAGTCTCGTGAGGGTTTGCAGTGAACATACCCACAAAGTTCTCGGGTTGCCTCCCGAAGTAGCGCTAAGTTTAACGTCTTCAGCCAGACATGTTACCTCGAAGCAAAAACTAGATGACGTAAGTGGGTTGTTCTTGTAAAAAGTCAACCCGTTCTACTTGTACCTCATGTCGTGTGGCGGATGAAATATAGGGCTTGAGACGATGCTCGTTTACTTTGAATGACTCACCGCCTTTTTCATCTTTGATCTCAATCGCTCCGTGAGGTGTGACATCAACTACTTCATATGGTCCTGACCATTTGCTTTTCAATTTCCCGGGAAAAAGCTTTAACCGTGAATTAAATAGCCACACTTTTTGTCCTTTTTCAAAAGTTTTGATCTTTAATTTTGCATCGTGGAATGCTTTCATCTTGGACTTATATGTGACAGCATTATTGTATGCCTCATCCCGGAGTTCTTCCAGTTCACTCAATTGTAGTTTTCGTTCCTTTCCTGCTTGATCATACTCCAAATTTACTTCTTTGATGGCCCACAATGCTCGATGTGCTAACTCAACCGGTAAGTGACATCCTTTTCCATAAACAAGTCTATAAGGTGTTGTGCCAATCAGTGTTTTGAAAGCAGTCCGATAGGCCCAAAGCGCATCGTCTAGTCGAAGTGACCAGTCTTTGCGGTCAGGTCTAACGGTTTTTTGTAAAATTTCTTTGATCTGTCGATTAGACACTTCCACTTGACCACTTGTTTGAGGGTGGTAAGGTGTGGCAATTCTATGATTCACACCATATTGTTTGAGTAGTTTGCCAAATTTAAAGTTTTTAAAATGTGACCCCCCATCACTGATGATCTCACGAGGGATACCATGTCTCACAAAAATATTTTTCTTGACAAACTTACAAACAACATGGTGATCATTTGTTTTGGTGGCCTCGGCTTCAATCCACTTTGAGACATAATCGACAGCCACCAAAATATAAATATTGCCGAAAGAAGTTGGAAAAGGACCCATAAAGTCAATTCCACACACATCAAATATTTCAACAACCAAGATGGGGTTTAATGGCATTTGGTCTCTTTTTGAGATCCCCCCAACTTGTTGGCATTTCAAACAGGATTTAACAAACACATGCGCATCACGAAAAATTGTTGGCCAGAAGAAACCCGTGTCTAGAACTCTGTGACCCGTCTTTTGAGCACTGAAATGTCCTCCACATGCGTATGAGTCACAATGAGCCAATAAATCTTGAATTTCATGGTCAGGGACACATCTCCGAATTATTTGATCTGGTCCAATCTTGAATAAGTCTGGATTGTCCCAAATAAACCGTTTTGCTTGTGCCATGAAATGTTTCATCTTTTGCTTTGTCCAATACTCTGGTATTTTTCCTGTAGCCAAATAATTCACAATATTAGCAAACCAAGGTAATCCATTGATGTTCAATAATTGTTCATCGGGAAAGGTATCCCGAATTTCTTCCTTGAAAGTGCTTGATACATCAATGGGGAGTCTGGACAAGTGATCAGCTACTACATTATCACTTCCTTTCTTATCCTGAATTTCTAAGTCAAATTCTTGTAGTAGCAATATCCATCTAATAAGCCTCGGTTTTGCATCTTTCTTTTGCATGAGATGACGCAAAGCACTATGGTCCGTAAAAACAACAACTTTTGACCCCCAAACATATGAGCGAAATTTGTCTAAAGCAAAGACAACTGCTAACAACTCTTTTTCCGTTGTTGTGTAATTCAATTGTATATCGGAAAAAG
Organism: Lactuca virosa; assembly: GCF_052849685.1. Lineage (NCBI taxonomy): Eukaryota > Viridiplantae > Streptophyta > Magnoliopsida > Asterales > Asteraceae > Lactuca > Lactuca virosa. The sequence continues at coordinate 149,184,824 of NC_136426.1, forward strand.
TTTTGCTAGCATAAGAGATTACAACGGGCTTTTTATTCACCCGTTGCCCCAATACAGCACCAACCGCATAATCACTTGCGTCACACATGATTTCAAAAGGTTGTGACCAATCAGGTGATCGCAATATTGGTGCTTGGGAAAGTTGTCCCTTTAGATTTTGAAAGGATTTCATACACGGTTCATCAAAAGAAAATGGTGCGTCTTTAGAGAGCAAATTGCATAAAGGTTTTGAAATCACACTAAAATTTTTGATGAATCGTCTATAAAAACCTGCATGTCCAAGAAAAGATCTCACGCCTTTGACATTTGTGGGAGGTGGTAGTAAGGAAATGAGTTGTACTTTGGCATGGTCAACTTCAAATCCTCTTTCAGAAACAACATGCCCAAGTACAACTCCTTCTTTAACCATGAAATGACTTTTCTCCCAACTTAAAACCAAGTTTGTCTCCGTGCAACGTTTCAAAACTTTTACCAATTGTTGGAGACATGTGTCAAATGTTGATCCAAAAATAGAGAAATCATCCATAAAAATTTCCAAGGACTCCCCGACCATGTCTGAAAAAATACTAGTCATTAATCTTTGAAAAGTGGCAGGGGCATTACATAATCCGAATGGCATTCGTCGGAATGCGAAAGTACCATAGAGACATGTAAAAGTAGTCTTGGCTTGGTCTTCAGGATGTATAGGTATTTGATTGTATCCAGAATACCCATCCAGAAAACAATAAAACTTTTGACCTGATAATTTCTCTATTATTTGGTCAATGAAAGGTAAAGGAAAATGGTCTTTTAAAGTGGCAGTATTTAATTTGCGATAATCAATACAAACCCGCCACCCGGTTACCGGCCGAGTGGTTATCTTTTCACCACTTGAAGTTTCTACGATCGTGACGCCAGCTTTCTTTGGAACGGTTTGCGTTGGGCTAACCCATACACTGTCAGAGATTGGGTAGATGATTCCGGCATCTAACCACTTTAACACTTCTTTCTTCACGACTTCCCTCATATTAGGGTTCGATCTTCTTTGCGTCTCTCTTGATGGTTTTGTCGACGGTTCGGTAATGATTCTATGCATGCAAACTGCTGGGCTTATTCCCTTAAGATCGGCAATTGTCCATCCAACTGCGACTTTGTATGTGTTAAGCACCTTCAGTAATGCTTGTTCTTGTTCCTCTATCAAATCTGATGCAATGATCACCGGAAGCGTTTGATTTTTTCCCAAAAAGGCATATTTCAAATGCTTCGGTAACAACTTCAATTCCAATGCTGGTGGTTCTTCCAATGATGGCTTTATCTTTGAATCAATTGAATCTGAGAGATCATCAAAATTATTTGACCAAGTTGACGTGCGACCATGGATAGCATTCAGAAACTCTTTTTGATCTTCAATTGATTGAGATCTGTCACTGTCACAAAAAACATCCTCCAAATCATTGGTTATGTCCAGGAGCATATTTGCGGTATGCTCGTGAACACAATCCCCGATGGTGTCTATCATAAAGCAATCATTATGATCTGGAGAGTTAGCGTTCGGTCCAAAGGCTTGTAGTCTCAACTTGCGGTTGCCAAAAGTCACGTCAATTGCACCATCTCGACAACTAATTTGAGCATTTATAGTTGCTAAAAAGGGACGACCGAGAATGACATTTTGTTGTTTGTCCTTGAAGTGTTTTTCAGAGTCCATAACTATGAAGTCAACTGGGTAATAAAAATCTTCCACCTTGACTATGACATCAGGCAACATCCCCCGTGGTAATTTAAGTGACAAATCGGCCATGGACACAGTAATGTTAGTTGGTTGCAATGGGCCAAGGTCATATTTATCATATAAACTACCAGGAAGGACATTGATACTTGCTCCAAGATCAAGAAGTGCCTTTTTGATTTTTATGTTTCCAATTTCAATTGTAATTAAAGGTGCTCCAGGATCTTTTAATTTGGGTGGAAGTATTCCTGTCAAAGCGGCACTAACATGTGCTGTACCGTTAGATTTTGTTGGAATTCGGTGACGTCTCTTTTGAGTACATAAATCTTTGAAGAATTTAGCATAAGCCGAAATTTGCTTAATGGCATCGATAAGTGGGATGTTAATTTTGACTTGTCGAAAAGTTTCCCAAATATCATCATTTTTTTTAAAAACTTGTTTTTCTGGGTTTTTCAAAGCTGTTGGGTAAGGGGTGGTATTTGTCTCCACATGTCCTTACCCAACTTTAGACAGTTCCGACTCATGCAATTTTCCATTCAATTTATGTTCTTGTTCAATTGGTGTTTTAAGAGTCTTTTCACTTTCATTATCAGAAGATACATAATCCTCCACTAAAAGCTCATCAGGGTTTTTTAACGAGTTTGGTGTATGCTTATGCACTTGATTATCATATGATTTACCACTACGTAGAATAGTTACCTCATTTAGATGTGCGCTGTTGTTGGTGTTGGTGGTGGTGGTGTTGCTAGTTGAAGCTCTTGAGTGTTGAGGATTTACTTGCGTGGTGCCCGGAAGGTTGCCAGGTGGTCGCCGATTTATTTGCTCTGCTATTTGTCCCAATTGCTTCTCAAGTATTGAAATTGATTTGGAGTTAATTTCATTTTACTTGAGACTTTCCTTCATCATGTTCATCAATTGTTCCATTTGCTTATCATGGTATGGTTCACTTGTCTTTCCATGATTTTCTTGAGAAGAAACTGGCCCATGATGTTGATTTTGACTGGATTGGCCCGAATTGTTGTTGCTGACCTTGTTGCCTTGCCAGGGGTTGAAGTTGTTGTTGTTGTTCCGCCAATTTGAACTTGAATTGTTGTTGTTCCTCCATCGGTCATTGTTGCTTTGGTTGTTGAATTGATTGTGTTGTTGTTGTGGTCTATAGAAATTTCACCTTTCTTCATTCAAGTCAGCCTGATCACCGGAAGAATAAAAGACTTCTTCAACTTTATCATTGTTTTGAGCGAACATGTTCCCTTTTCTGCAGTCTTTAGTCTTGTGTGGTCCTTCACATAAACTGCAAACAGTTTGAACATTAGATTGAGGGTTTTGTTTAAGTTGACTGATTTCAGTTGTCAGTTTCCGCATTTGGGAAAGGACTTCAGTCAGCACTTCATCGGTTTGATGTACACTCTCAAATTTAAGTTGTTTGTTTTTGTTGCCACGATATTGGACCGAATGAGCGGGACTGCCATTCATTGCCATTTCATCTATGAGTTCATAAGTTTCTTCTGGTGTTTTGTTCCTTATGGAACCTCCGGTAGCTGCATGGAGTGATTGTTGTGTATGAATGTCCAAACTATTGAAGAATGTTTGGACCTACCTCCACATAGGTAGCTCATAATGTGGGCATCTTTGGAGTAGCTCTCGGTATCTTTCCCATGCTTCGTATAGCGATTCGCCATCTTCAGCTTGAAATGAAAGGATTTCATTGATCATCATGTTTGTCTTTGATGGTGGAAAGTACTTGGTTAGGAATTTGTCAGCCAAGTCTTCCCAAGTGGCGATGGATTCAGCGGGTAATGTTGAGAACCACCTCTTGGCACGGCCTCGTAGAGAGAAAGGAAAGAGGCGTAGTCGGATTGCATCTTCAGTTACTCCATCCATCTTGAACATGTCACAAATGTCCAAGAAACTAGTGATGTGTGTATTGGGGTCACTATCGGGTGAGCCATCGAATTGCGCACTATTTTGCACCATTTGGATCACATGCATCTTGATCTCAAAAGTTGTAGCTCCTACTTCAGGTCATTTAATGCATGATTTGGTCCCGTCAAGTGAGGGTCGTGCAAAATCTCCCATGGTTTTTCGGTCTGTCATCTTGTCGTCGGTTTTGTTGGCTTCTTCAAAAATTTTGTTTTTAATTTTTTTTTTTAAAATTTTTTTTAAATTTAAAATAAAAATCAAAATAAATAACTAAATATTAAGCGCAATAGCTCCCCGGCAACGGCGCCAAAATTTGACGAGCGGTCGTTGTCGCGTAAAAAATAAACCTTATTTCCACTAATCTAGCGAGTGGTAAGTAAGGGTCGGATCCAGAGGAGCTTATGGTTAATAGTTTAGTTACTATTTTGATTTAACGATAAAGAAATAATTATTAATTTGAGATTTATAAATATGATGACAAACAAAAAATATATGATTTTAATTCAATTAAAAAAAATGATCGCTTCCGGTTTCAGAATTAATAATTATATGAATTAGAAATGAGTGTTATTAATTTTTCATAGTCGATTCAATTAAAGTCTAAGTCCAAAATAGAAAATAAGTGTAACCGCACCCTCCGTCCTACACACCGCTATTGGATGATTTGGCACGGTGGGGAGATCACTTAAAATTATTTTAAACTTGCAATAATTAATTGATAAATGAATAAAATAAGTGTAACGATTTTATAATGTTAAAAACATAAACAAAATCCACAAATAATATTCAACAAATTCAAATGTTCACACCCAAAAATAATACAATAAGTAAGAATTAAACCTACTCCCGGTTGCGATCACGAGAGGATTTAGCCGCACATTGTAGACTTATACAAACTCATATTTGTATTCTTGAATTCTTGATGTCTTGATTTTGAATCTTGAAAAGTCTTGAATCTTTGATGGCTTGAATTCTTTGGAAAAAGAAAAGAATTTGGAAGACTAAAATTCTTCCAAAAAAATATAGAAATTTCCTAAAGAAAGTGGTGGTATGAAAATAGGTTGGTATAAGAGGTATATGAAGTATGTAAGAGTGTATGAGTGTGTAAGAGAGTGTGTAAGAATGTAAGAGGTGTGTTTGAAATGGTGATTTTGAGGTGGTATTTATAGTGAATTCTTGGAACATTAAATACCAAAAAGAATGAAATAAAGCTAGGAATATTAAGCTTTTAGATTGGATCTAAGATCCAATCTAAATCTTATGAAAAAGAATTCAAAAGAATTAAAAAGATGGAATTATTTGGATCTAGGAATATTAAGCTTTTAGATTGGCTCGACTGGCTCCGGCTGAGCTCGGCTTCGGCTTGGCTTGGCTTGGCTGGGGCCTTTTCTTTTCTTTTTCATTTTTTTTAAAATTAATTTAAATTAAATAAATTCAATTTAATTACTATAAATTAATTAGAAAATAATTAATTATTTCCCACTAATTTATTTTAATTAAACCTCATTAATTAATTTAAATTCTTTTTATTTTTATTTTTAAAAACATGATTTTTATATATTATTTTTATTCTGATTTTATTAAAAATACATTTAATTAAATTAAATTATTTAGAAAATAATAAAATTATTATTTCCTAAATAAATCATTTTAATTAAATTATAATTATATTAAAAATACAATTTTTCATTTTTTTATTTTGTTTTCTCATCTTTCCAAACCCGAACATCTTCAATTCTTTTGTTTTCAATCTTGATTTCTCTTCGTGTAATTCCTTGAACTTCTTTTTGCATCTTTTTGTACCATTTTCATCATATTTACCACCTACAAACATAATTCAAATAAATGTCAAAGTAGCACCATTCTTAGATAAAATTGGTTATTTTACATAAATTATAGTATATTAAGCGTGATGTAAAATATACCGATCAGTGTGCTGGTTATTTCGCGTATGTGGTAGATATGCGGGTTAGAGAGCAACTCTCAGTTTCTGAGGTCCCGGTGGTGAGGGAGTTTGCTGATGTGTTTCCGGAGGAGTTACCCGGAGTGCCTCCGGAGAGGCAGGTTGAGTTCAGGATTGACCTAGTGCCAGGTGCGGCCCCTATCGCCAAGGCGCCGTACCGATTGGCACCGCCTGAGATGCAGGAGCTATCATCTCAGTTGCAGGAGCTGCTGGGTAAGCAGTTTATTTGTCCAAGTAGTTCACCCTGGGGAGCACCGATCCTTTTCGTCAGGAAGAAGAACGGTTCGCACAGGATGTGCATTGACTACAGGGAGCTGAACAAATTAACGGTGAAGAATCGTTATCCGCTCCCGAGGATAGACGATCTTTTCGATCAGCTGCAGGGTGCATCTTGGTTTTCCAAGATTGACTTGTGATCAGGATATCACCAGGTAAGGGTGAGGGAGGAAGACGTGGAGCAGACCGCGTTTTATACTCGTTATGGTCATTACGAGTTCGTGGTGATGCCGTTTGGGCTCACCAATACGCCGACAGTGTTCATGGATCTGATGAACCGATTCTGCAGACCGATGCTCGATCGCCCAGTTATCGTGTTAATAAATGATATCTTGGTGTATTCCAAGACCCGAGAGCAGCATGAGGAGCATCTCAGGGAGCTGCTGGAGATTCTGCGACGAGAACGGCTGTATGCCAAGTTCTCGAAGTGTGAGTTTTGGTTGCGAGAGGTCCAGTTCCTCGGACATCTCGTTAACAAGGAGGGGATTTTGGTCGATCCGGCCAAGGTGGAGTCAGTTATGCAGTGGGAGACTCCGAAGTCTCCCTCAGACATCAGGATTTTCTTGGGTTTAGCAGGGTATTATCGGAGATTCATTCGTGATTTCTCCAAGATTGTCGTACCCCTCACTCATCTAACGAGGAAGGGGGTAGATTTCCGGTGGGGCCCTGAGCAGTAGAGGGCATTTGAGACCTTGCGGCGATGTTTGTGCGAGGCGCCGATGTTGACACTCCTCGAGGGAGTTGAGGATTTTGTGGTGTTTTGTGATGTGTCCATCACAGGTTTGGGGGTAGTCCTCATGCAGAGGGGACGAGTGATAGCTTATGCATCGACGCAGATGAAGCCGCATGAGACGAGATACCCCACACACGATCTTGAGTTGGGAGCTGTGGTCTTCGCTCTCAAGATTTGGAGGCACTATCTATACGGGGTCCATTGTACTATATACACGGATCACAAGAGTTTGAGACATATCATGGATCAGCCGAACCTGAACATGAGGCAACGCAGGTGGCTGGATGTGGTCAAGGACTATGATTGAGAGATCCTTTACCATCCTGGTAAAGTGAACGTGGTTGCGGATGCTCTAAGCCGCAAGTCAGTTGGGTCCTCTACCCCAGCCAAGTGTATGAGGATAGCGGTGGATTCCCCGCTGGTGGGTTTGGTCAGAGATGCTCAGATTGAGGGTATGAGGACGGAGAACTGGAAGTCGGAAAGGGCTAAGGGCGAAAGTTCCCGGTTTGTTCAAGATAGTCGCGGATTGTTGACCCGTTACGGTCGGGTTTGGGTTCCGATGACCGGAGGGGTCTGGCAGACAGTGATGGAGGAGGCTCATAATTCTATGTTTTCTATTCACCCGGGGGCCACCAAGATGTACCGTGATTTGAGTTTGAGTTATTGGTGGCCTGGTATGAGTTCGAGCTATTGGTGACCTGTAGGATGGTCAAGGCCTAACATCAGAGGCCGCACGATAAGCTGCAGCCTCTGGAGATTCCCATGTGGAAATGGGAACAGATCGCGATGGATTTCATCATGAAGTTGCCGAAGACGGCAAAGGGGTTCGATGCTATATTGGTCATCGTGGATCGATCGACCAAGAGTGCCCATTTCCTAGCCATACGGGAGAGTTCGTCGGCAGAGAAGTTGGCCGACCTGTACGTCCGCGAGATTGTCTCTCGCCATGGGGTCCCAGTTTCCATTGTGTCCGATCGGGATGTCAGATTTACTTCCCGTTTTTGGCAGAAGTTCCACGAGGAACTAGGTACGAGATTGCATTTTAGCACGGCGTTCCATCCGCAGACTGATGGGCAGAGTGAGCGGACCATTCAGACCCTCGAGGATATGTTGAGGGCGTGCGTCATTGATTTTGGTGGGAGTTGGGATTCCCACCTACCACTTGCAGAGTTCGACTACAACAACAGCTATCATTCTAGTTACGAGAGAATTCTATGATTGATGACCAGTGGTAGATATGCTTGATGTTATATATGCCAGTATATGATAGTTATGCGCACATAGTATTCGCTTGTTGGTTGGGTTGAGGCGGTCCTGCTTTGTGCTGTAGGCCAACACACCCTATGAGCGGTCCGGGGAGACTATAGGCCCACGTGGCGGACCAGTCATGCCGAAGGCTCGGGATAGATCCAGATAGACTGTAGGCCCTGTAGGGCGGTCCAGTCAGGCCGATGGCCCAGTATGCATGTTGATTGATTGATTATTACTGATATGGTATTGTCAGTGTGGTATTGGTATTTTGGGGGTAGCTCACTAAGCCCTCGGGCTTACAGTTTTCAGTTTATTGTCTCAGGTACTTCAGGAGATCATGGAAAGGCGAAGGCGTGACCGTACCGCTCCTCATCCTTATGTTATGATTTTTGGGACACTCTGATGATAATGATTTGAAAACATTTTGTAAACAATGTTATTTGGTTTTTATTTATGATTGAAAAGTTTAAATTTGGCGTAAAATTTATAGATGTTACAAGTTGGTATCAGAGCCTTGGTTTGAGTGAATTGGAGGAACACTCGTGTGAATCCAATATCAAATCAAGGAGATTTTCGGAAAGTAATTTTAAAAATGGTTTTCAAAGTAAAGGATGGAAGATGCAGAGGGTACGATCAGTCGGAGCTTGTAAGTAAACCCCAAAATACCATGCAGTTATTTGATATTCTGATATGTTAGAACAATACGCTAGTGATAGGCTAGGGATCTTCAGGAATCACATGACAGATTTGCCTGATTACATGATGCCTATTAGCCTAGGGTTTCTTGTGCGTTGAATTGACATCATAACTGTAGATGTTTAGTGTATGCATCACGGCTGTGCATAATAAAGACCTTATAATGTTGATTCGGCCTTCGGGTAGGATTGGATATTCGAAAGTCTATTGGGTCCAGCGTTATGTGCAGCTAGCATTCACTGGCGCTGCAGGGGATGATGGAAGTTTCATGGATGTGCGAGTCGTGATAAGTTGTGAGACTAGATGCGAGATATTTGGTATTCCCCTAGAAGTGAGGGTTGAGCGCATTCCCTATGTTGATGATATTGTTAGGGCGTTGTGGTGATACTTGAGACAAATATGGGTAGGTGTGGAAGGTAGTATGGGCCCGTACTACTGAAAGCACAGGACCCATACGCGTAGGAAGGAAATCACAACCCCTAGGGTTTATGGGTTTTGGTCTCCCAACATTATGTTATTTATCTGATGACTGGTATATATATTTCAGTATGGTGGTGACGAGACGTGTTGCTTCGGGATCCGGATCAGGATCAGGATCAGGATCGGGGTCGGGAGATGGAGGGTTGGAGGTGATGGTAGCACCTGAGCCCGTGGTTCAGATAGGGACTGGGGAGTTGGATGCCAGGATCCGGGAACTCAAATCCGCCCACGGAAAGTCATAAGCCCTCAACTATCCGCCTCAAACTCGGAAACCTGTCTGATCACTCGCTCCCTCTTGCGGTTCTCCGGTCTCACGGCCTCCACCTGGGCATCTCGGATGGTATCTAAGACTGGAGTCATCACTGTCATCCTCATACACACATCTCGGATCGGAGCACTCGCTGCTTTACGGCTCAAGGCACTGGCTACCACGTTAGACTTGCCTGAATGATACAAGATCTCGCAGTCATAATCTTTCACTACATCCAACCATCTCCTCTGACTTATATTCAGGTTGGCTTGGTCCATGAGGTACTTCAAGCTCTTGTGGTCTGTATATATGGTACACTGGACCCCATACAAATAGTGGCGCCAGATCTTGAGGGCGAACACCACCGCCCCCAACTCTAAATCGTGGGTGGGATACGTCGTCTCATGAGGCTTCAACTGTCTCGATGCATATGCTATCACATGCCCCCTCTGCATCAACAGCATACTCATCCCTGATGTAGATGCATCACAATAAACTACAAAGTCCTCCACTCGCTCGGGGAGGGCTAACACTGGAGCTTCGCACAATCTCTGGCAAAGATTCTCAAATGAGGCCTGCTGCTCGGGCCCCCAGGTAAATGTAACACCCTTCCGGGTCAATCTGGTGAGAGTAACGACAATCTTGGAGAAATCTCTGATAAACGTTCGATAGTAGCCGGCTAAACCCAGAAAACTCTTAATCTCGATCGGGGATTTCGATACCTCCCATTTCATAGCTGCCTCAATCTTGGCCGGATCGACCAATATCCCATTCTGGTTTACGAGGTGTCGCAAGAACTGGACCTCTCGTAACTAGAAATCACACTTGGAGAATTTGGCATAAAGCCTCTCCTCCCTCAGTACTCCATGAATTTCTCTAAGATGCTCCTCGTGCTGCTCTCTTGATATCGAGTACACCAGAATATTTTCGATGAACACGATCACCGATCGATCCAACATAGGCCTGCACAGCCGGTTCATGAGGTCCATGAACGCTGCTGGTGTGTTGGTGAGCCCGAAAGCCATCACCACAAACTCGTAGTGCCCATAACGAGTCCTAAAAGTCGTCTTCTGGATATCCTCCTCGCAGACTCGCATCTGATGATATCCAAACCTCAGATCAATCTTGGAAAACCAAGATGCCCCCTGCAACTGATTGAATAAATCATCGATCCTCGGTAGTGGGTAACGGTTCTTGACCGTCAGCTTGTTCAAGTCCTGGTAATCAATGCACATCCAGTGTGAACCATCATTTTTCTTGACAAAAAGGATCGGTGCTCCCCACGGTGAGCTACTCAGTTTGATAAAACCCTTCCCCAGCAGCTCCTGGAGCTGTGAGGATAACTCCTGCATCTCCGGTGGCATAAGGCGATAAGGTGCCTTGGCAATAGGCGCCGCACCCGGAACCAAATCAATCCAGAAGTCCACCTGCCTCTCGGGAGGCACACCCGGCAACCTCGGGAAAAACATCCGGAAACTCGCACACTATTGGAACCTCGGAGATAGAACTCAGCCTCTCTGTAGCAACCCGCGTATCCATCACGTATGCCAAAAAGCCCATATAACCCTGCTGTAAGCTCTGTCTTGCCCTGGCAGCAGAGCATAAAGTTGACCTAGATCTGGTACCGTCACCATACACCGTACGAACTCCCCCACTAGGGTCTCGTATGGTCACCATCTGACGCTCACAATTGATCACAACTCCAAACCGACTTAACCAATCCATGCCTACTATGACACATAAATCACCCATCGCGATCGGTACCAGGTCTATCGGGAACTCAACACCAAAAATCTCTAGTACACATCCTCAGAATACATCAGTAGTGAAAACCGCATGCTCGTCGGCTATAGAAACCCTCAGAGGTCGACTCAACGCCTCACGTCGAATACTGATGTGACAACTAAAAGCTAAAGACACAAAAGATCGACTCACACCTGAGTCAAATAACACCAAAGCAGGTACAGAAATCACAAGAAAAGTACCTATATATAGAATAATATAAGCGCAATGAATCTCAAAATAGTATAAATAAGGGAATACGTACCAGCCACGACATCAGGCGCTGTGTGGACCTCCTCTGTTGTCAGCAGAAAAGCTCTCCCATGAGCCCTCAGTGTCTCGACCTTCGCTAGTCGACTATCAGTAGCATGTAAAGCAGCAGGAGTAGAACCCTGAGCTAATCCCTGAATGAACTGAGGGCACTCGGCCTTCCGATGGTCGGTCTAGTTGCAGTGAAAGCAAACTACAAAACCCTTGGGACAATCCTTCTCCATATGACCCTCTCTGCCATATTTGTAGCAAATCCCTGCCCGACACGATCCCTCGTGACTATTGACGCACTTGCCACAAGTGCGGCCCTTCTGGCCCCCAACTCTCGTATCAGTGGGCTTAGCCCGCTTCGTCGTCGGTTGCGACTGCACTGGTCTCCTATCCCTACCCTGAGACTCCTCCTCCTCTCTGGTCTGTAGCTCTAGCTCAATCTACCTGCGCCAGGCATTGGTCTGAAGCTCACCCAATGTCCGGTATGACGAGTTCGCCACGAACTCCCATATATACCTCCTCAGTATGCTCAGATAATGACTCATACGTTCCCGATCAATAGACACATGCTCAGGGCAGAACAACACCCTCTCGTGAAACATCCTCGTAATCTCAGTCACCGAGTCTGTCTCCACTGGGGGAACATACTCGTCTCGGAACAACTGTGTGAACCTCTCCCATGTCACTGCAGCATGGTCTGTAGTAGTAAAACTGGCAGTCACAAACTTCCACCAGTCCTTCGCTCCCAAGAGAAGCTGGTTCAGCGCAAACCGAACTCTCAAGTGATCTAGGCATGAACATGTGTAAAAACATCCCTCAATGTCAGAGATCCATCTCATGGCAACAATCAGATCCTGTGTCTCATCAAACTTTGCTGGCTTCGTGTTGTTGAGCTCCCGGAGCAACAACGAGTTACCTTCCTGTGGCCTGGCAGCGGTGACAGCTGCGGTAGCTGCAGTAACAATAGCATACCGCTCATCAATTCTCTCAATTAGGGTGGTCTTAGTAGACCCAAACATCTTTGGTATCGCCTCTTGAATGGCTGCGGCCACCTCTGTAACATCCGAGATTTACCATGTGTTAATATTATTTATCTTATTGAATAATGGGTTGTTTTGGTTTGGGCCAGGATAGTTTGGCTTCAAGAATTGGGCTGAGAAGGGTATTACGCAGGGTGTACCATGCCAGGTACGCTCAGCGTACTCAAGAGAATTGGGCGGCGAGGCCACGCACGTACGCCCAGCGGACCAAAGGGTACGGGCGGCGTACGCGCACAGGTCCTAAACCCTACATTTTAGGGTTTGATCCCTATTTAAAGGACCTTATGTCCTTGGACCAGCCTCCCTATCACCCTTAAGCAGCCACCTCGAAAACCCTAACCCACTTGTGTGTATTTTTGCCATTTGAGAGCTTCTTTGTGTGATTTTGGTGTCTTAGAAGAGAAGGAGGTTGAAGAAGGAGCAAGGATTCAAAAGGAGCCTATAGATCTAGAAGATTAGCACCATTTATGACTCATTTGAGGTATCAAGCTTCAAACTTGATCATTCCATGTTTAGATTTGATGTTGGGGTGTTTTATGCCACTTTTGGACTCCATTGTTGAGGATTCTTGCATCTTGATGAATTCAGACCATAAGAGCTGTCCTTTTGGGATCTTAGAGGCACTAAGAGTCATAAAAATCGGACCTTGATGGTTAAGCCACAACCATGCAAGTGTTTGATGGCCATAAAGCTTGTTAAAGGACCAAAATCATGTTTTGACCCCCAAATATGCATGCAAGCACATAAAGTTTGTGACTTTATGGATTAGGAGGTCTTAAAGGACCTGGAACTACATTTTGGATGTGAGGACTTAATGGATTAAGTCACAAATGAAGTCCCAAGAAAGCTGGCAAGTACGTTAAGCATACACCCTGGTACGCTGCGCGTACTAGGTCAACTTCCTGTTTGCGGTCAAGGCCAGCATACACTGGGCGTACGTGCCAAGTACGCCGCGCATACACATGTAGAGTGGCTACATCGGGCTTTTGGGCCTTAGGGGACTGGGCCTGGACTATTGGGCCTCGTGGCCCACTGTAGAATATAGTTTTGGGCCTGGGAATCTGGAAGTAGAGCAGTGGGCCTATTGGGCCATGTAGGGTCTTTTGAAATTATTATATTTGGACTTAGAACTTTTGGACTTGTAATGGGCCCATTTGGAGAATGCGGTCCAGTTCAAAAAATTAGGCCATTAGTAGGCCCTTAGGGAGTCTTTGATGAGCCACAGTTAGGCTGGTTTAATAAGTTAGAATTGGGCCATATGAAAGGTTCAAATTAGGCCAAGGGGGGTAAATGGTCATTTTACCCTAAGTAGTGTTATAGATTCTGATTGAGTGTTATTGTGATTATGATAGCCGGGAGTCATCGGAGCAGCTGTTAGAGATTACTTTCCGTGAGATTCGACACGCAACTTTACGAGGTGAGTTACCTTCCAGTAGAGGTGGGTCTAAGGTACCAATGTCGGCCCGCCCGTAGGTGATTATGTTTGAGATGATTGTCTTTGTGATAATGATCTGGTTTGCCACTATTTGATATGCTTTATGTTATAGGATGCTATGATATATGTGTTAGTAGTAGTAGGGGTGAAATAGTCTCTGATTACCGGTTGAAAGATACCGAAGGGGTCGTCAGAACCCATGCATGCCTAGCAGTATGTTTATGATATGTTATTATGTGGTAGTGGTAGGGGTGAAATAGACCTTGTTTACCGGTTGAAAGATACCGAAGGGGAGGCTAGCTCCCGATTACCGGTTGAAAGATTCTGAAGGGGAGGTTAGCTCCCGATTACCAGTTGGAAGATACCGAAGGTGAGGTTAGCTCCTGGTTACTGGTTGAAAGATACCGAAGGGGAGGATAGTTCCCGATACCAGTTTGAAAGATATCGAAGGGGAGTCCAGCTCCCAATTAAGCCAGACAAATACCTGTTGAAAGATACCGAGGGATAGCCATTATATGGTATGTGGCATGATGGGGGAACTCACTACGCTTTGTACTTACAGTTTTTAGTTTTGGTTTCAGGTACCTCTTCACGAAGGGGAAGGAGCTGACACGATAGCAATGCATCGTACACACATGATTTCTGCATTTTGAGATCCATGGGATTATAGTCTTACATTATTACTATTTTGATGATATGATTTTTGAGACATGTGACTATTGTATTATGAATTGAAGTAACTCAATGATGACTTCTTATAAACTGTTTTTATAAATCGTTATGCCAAAAATAAAATTTTTGGTCTTGAAAATTAAGATGTTACAACCTCCTCATGAATCATCCTGCAGATCTCCTCGACACTGGTCCCACTACTCCCGGGGTTGTGGCGCGTACCCATCATGATGTCTCTGAAACACCACACGAAAATCATCAGAGACTAACTCGAGTATACTCACACTCGACTACCCGCCCCTACTTACTCCTTAGCATCCTAAGGATTCCTACTTGGGCTGCTTATAGATCCGGTGCTTTCAGTAGTGTTGGCCCAATACTACCTTCCACACCAACATGTAGTCACCCCAAGTCCTCCTCCTAGGATTCCAATTGACAAGCACTCTATCTCTCACGAACATAAGACTACTCTCTCAATAGACCCCTCATATACTCATCTAGATATCTCTCTAAGATTATCCCTCGTCTCAGAACTCTTTCTAAGTGATTCCTGCTAGATACCCCTACTCAGCACATACTCAAGACAAACAACAGATAGCAGCAACTCCTAGGCTAAGGCATCACAAATCAGGCAGCTCTAGCCCTAAAATATGAAATACCTAGCCTATCCTCTAGCATGCATCCCTAACATCTCATAACACAATAAGTAAGGGTATTTTGGAAAATTACCGTTCGGGCTCTGGCTGATTGTACACACTGCTCCAACTCGTTTTCTCTTAAAATTCTTTCTCATTTTTTGAAAAATCATGTCTTTTAATTTGAAAATTTTCTCAAATCCTCAGTTTGAGTCCAGACATACCCGAAAGTACATCCGAATCCTTCAAACCAAGGCTCTGATACCAACTTTTAACACCATAAATTTCCAAACAATTTTTCCATTTTCAAAACCACATAATTCTCAATATCATGTTTCCAAAACAACAATTTTCACATTGTCAAAAAAACAAATTCATAAATTGTTTTATAACATCCAGGATCCTCCAAAGAAAAACATCAACTCCATCTCATGCGTACAATCATGCTGGCGCCTTCCCGTAATCCTGAGAAGTACCTGAAACACATAACACATAACACGGTAAGCACAAAGCTAACAAGTTCCCAAAAATACCACAGATATCACATTAGCCTCTTATGGATATTTCTCGAATAAGACCCTCCGGTTAATGTCTCTTAGTGGAACCCTCCGGTCCCACACTCGGGTGGACCCTCCGGTCCTAACTCAGTAAGCTCAGAATAATACACATCATAAATCACAAAGACATAATGCAGGATATCACAATACTCAATAATAGCATACAAGACCCTCCGGTCACACAAAATTACCACTCATGGTAAGTATACTGAGAAGACTCACCTTGTAAGCAAGCAAATGAACCTTGTACACGAATCACCGGTCTAGCCTCTGCCTAACACATACAATAATTATTCCTAATTAATAATCGACCCTCAAGGAAGCTAGGCTAACCCTCTACTAACTCACAGAAAGATAAAAGACCATTTTACCCTTCCATGGCCTCTATAGTCCAAAAATTGACCAAACCCTAAAAGTCAACAAAAGTGAACTGCAGCGCGTACGCTGGGTGTACAGTCCCTTTACGTTGGGCGTACTGCCTCGCCATGCAGGCATCAGAAATTCTCGACCCTACGCTGCGTGTACTGGGATTACACTCGACGTACATCCCAGACTTGTTCTTTCCACCCTCTTGGTCTTAACCCGTTAAGACCATGGCTCTACTCTCAGATCTGGACTTCCTAAAGTCTCATACTCTATAAAGTTCGTGACTTTAAGCCTTTGCATGGCTGATAAAGTCCCAAACACCAAAACTCTCACTCTTTACTCTCAAAGTAGCTCATATCTCATGCATGGGGTGGTTTTAACGTCCAAGACTCCATTTTAATGAATCCACTCCGTTAAGGACACTCAAAGGGACAAATATTAGGCTCTGAAGTTCGACAACTCATAAAGCTTCAGGCTTTGGGACCAAAAACCCTAAAATGGACCATTTTATGCACAAATTGAAAAGGATGAGAAAGCTTTGAGCTTTATACCTCCAACTAGTGCTCCGACCACAGAAAAGCTCAGACCCAAAGCCTGGACTCCAAATCCTTCTTCCTCAATGCTCCTTCTTCACTCCAAGGATAGCACAAGAACACTTAGAAGCTCACAAATGGACACTCAAACTCAAGGAACGAAAATTAGGGTTTTGAGAGGGTTTAGGACTGGAAATGGATGCCAGAAATCAGGCCATCATGCTCCTTAAATAGGGATACATCCCTCAATTAGGGTTTTCACCTTGAGCCTTGTACGCCCAACGTACTAGGTGGCTCTATGTCGAAATCACGCACATGAGTACGCCGATCGTACACACGCATACACCCTGCGTACTCATTTACCACCTTTTCTCAAAAGAAGGGCCAAACTTGACAATTACAAAAGAACAAGGGTTAATGAGGCATACATGGTCTTGGGATGTTACAAAAATGCAAGAGTCACCAAGACAGCTAGCATCCTGCATAGTATATTGAGAAGACTCACATGTCTCACGAAGTCAGGTAAACCACAACTAACTGTTAGGCAACCGGTGCAACAACGCACCTATCAATCAAACAATGTCCAACCTTAGTCTATACTCTAGAACTAACACTTTGACCAAAATTCAACCCATGTCAAAAATTCAAAAGTCAAAGTCAATTGCCCAAGTCAACATCAGAGCGTCGCCACATCATGACCTCTTATTGGCCATATCGTCACAAGATGAGGAAAAAATAGATGCACCCCCTGGTCGCCACGTCATGACAACCAAGACGTCACGTCATGAAATCTGGGTCTCAACAACTTAATGGATTAAGCCATTTTCCATCCATCTCATGAGCTTCAAAGCTCAGGTCTGATTCTTCCTAAGGTCTTGATGGATAAATTTTACAAATTTATCCATTAAGACAACCTAATAAACGAAGATCTCTAACTCTAGGTCCTTAATGGCAACATAAGGAATGGAGTCAACCATTAAGCACTCAATCCTTAAAGTCTCAATTCCAAAACTTCCAGAAGGGTTTTGGGGACCCTAATGACCCCTAAAAATACAAGCTTTATGGACATGCTTGCCCCATGCATGTCCTTTCGTAAATCTAGGTCAAAAGATGAAATATGACCTAGAGTTTCATGTAATGCCCCTAAATCACAACCACATCCTAGATCTATGAGATATAATGTTCTTGGGACTCAGTGAAATCATAAAATTGCAAACTTTATCTCCTCTACTCATTTTATCTTCAAAAATGAGGCAGCATATGGCATAAAATCTAGATCCAAGAAGCATACAACAAAAAGGTGAAAGTTTGAGGACTTACAAGAAGTTCTGAAGTAAACACAAGGATGATGAGGAATTTCTTGGAGAAACTAAGCACCAAAACTTTTTCTTCTTCCTTCGAAACCACCAAAAGCTTGCGAAAGTGAGCTCAAAAGCTTGAAGAGGGCTAGGGTATTGCCAAAGGATCATTTGGAGGTGATGAGGTCCGAGGGTGAAGGAAACCCTAGCCCCTCATGTCCTGCGAATAGTTTCCAAGTTCGAAATTAGGGCTTTGCATCTGATCAGGTGTCACTTCGTGACGTACGTAGTGTCATGTCATGAAACATAAATGATCCATGCCAATAAACAGTGCTTCCCTCACGTTGTGACCCTCCCAAAACTCATATTTTACTTCACATTTTCATACCTCAAGGATCCAAATGTTACACAAGAAAAAAATCAAATCTTTGGTACAGTTGCCCTGGAGACTATCACAAAACCATAAAGAGATTTCTTCAGCAAACATACATGATCTTTATCTGGATCACTGAACCCTTCTTGTTGGTTCATGTAAATCTTCTCAAAGCTCATCTAGACAACGAAGCATAAATGTTTTCTTTGACACCAATCTGATTAAACTGCATATTAATTGCACTCACCATGGCTAATAATATCCAAATCATTTTATGCTTCACGATAGGTGAGAAAACCCCATGATAATTTGAAACATCCAAAAAATTATGACCAAAAATTGCTTTTTAAAACATTAATAAAACCATAAGTATCAAATCGTTTCAACCATAGCTAAAGGTTTATATATCAAAACAGCGTATCGTTTCAAAACATGTTCTATTTGTCAGAGTAAAAACATCCCAAGCTAAAACTTCTTGGTGTGTGCCGTGCGATCATCCCGAGCTCTTCCTCTTGCTACCGGTAGTACCTGAAACCAAAACTAAAACTGTAAGCACGAAGCTTAGTGAGTCTCCCCAATCTAGCACATACCATACACGTAACATATTGCACATAAAACAACTATGCGACACCACCCAACTGCATCGGGACAAACCCGACATCGGACTCCTGTCCGACATCGGGCTCACCCCGGCATCCGACCGCATCGGGCATCGGGCTCACCCCGGCATCGGGCTTACCACAGCACATACACAGTATAACATACATCATAAACACATAACGTAATTACATAACCTGTATCAGGCTTACCCCGACATCGGACTGAAGCCTTGAACATATAACATCTAACATACAAACTAGCATACATCGGGCTTGCCCCGGCATCGGGCTTGCCTCGGAACACATAACACAAAACATATAACATAATCACATATATTGCATCGAGCTTGCCCGTCATCGGACCGGAGTCCAGAACATATAACACATAACATAACATGCATGAATCACAAAGACATCAAGCATTCATAACTACTTCTCGGGACCGCCCCGACATCAGACCGAAGTCCAGAAACATATAAACTGCATCGGGCTAACCCAGACATCGGGCTTACCCCAACATACTATAACTACTTAAACAGGCCGACATTGGTGCTTTAGAACCGTTCCTACTGGAGGAAAACTCACCTTGAACTACTGAAGACTGGCTGAAACACTTCTAACTGCTAATTGACAACTCCTGACTGCTGATCCTTCAACTCCCCGAACTATCAATATCAGAACAACACTTAGACCACAATACCCTCAAAAGTCAAACCAGGTCAAAGTCAACGATCCGAGTTGACTTCAACTCGCTGGGTTGCCCATTAACTCGCCGAGTTCCAGCAATCAGAATCCTGAAATCGCGATCCAACTCGTCCAGTCACCCTCTGACTTGCCGAGTTCCCTGGCTACTCATGGTCGCGGTTCATCAATTCAACTCGTCAAGTCAACCCTCAGACTCGTCGAGTTCTAGCTTGAATAGAAACGGGACAACACACTTCGACTCGTCAAGTCCCTCCTTGGACTCGCTGAGTCCCCCAGTCTGATTGGGCCATCTTAACAGATTAAGCCCCTAAACTTCGTATCCAAACCCCAAACTTCGTCTACATGCTGGAAATGACCTCATGAGGGTAATGTTTTCAACTTTACCCACTCCTAATCCTTCTTAATGGGTTAGACAAAACCCTAGCCCCTTATGACATAATTCTATGTCCCATAAACCCTCATTACTCCAATCCAAAGCATAACAATATAGATCTAGGCCTTATACACCAGAAGAACACGCAAAGTCTCTGCCTTTCTCTCATGCATGGCCTTTCGAGCCTTAAAAGGCCATAAAAACTCTTTAAAGCTTGCATGGGGGTTTCTAATGGCATAAAGCTTGCACCTTTATGCCTTAACCACTCTTAGGGACTCCAGATCTGAAAGGATCTTTGCTTGGGACTTCCTTGTCCCATAGATCCAGCTCCATGGGCCAAAACTCTCATAAAATGGACACAAAGAGATCTAAGAAACTACAAGCCAAGATGAGGACTTTATTACCAGAAAATGATGGAAATGAGATGTTGTTGCTGGATCTACAAACTTCTTCTTGAACCCTTAAACTCCTTCTTCTTCTTCTAGACTCCAAGAACACATAAGACACTCAAGAATGACTCTCACACTCAAAAAAGGCTCTAGGGTTTCGTGGGTTAAGTTCTGGACAATGGAGGCTGGGAATGGAACCAAGAGGCGGAGAATAAGATGCTTAAATAGGGTGCCAAGTCCTGAATTTAGGGTTTCCCCAACCCAGACCAACTCGCCGAGTCAGTCCACCGACTCGTTGAGTAGGTTACTTAACCCGCGACGTATGAATCCGCTGCTACTTGTCGAGTTCCTCCCTGGACTCGACGAGTAGACCTCTTGACTTGGGGTTTTTTTCTTTCCTTTCTAGGTCTTCTGAATTCAGGGTGTTACAACTCTCTCCCACTTAAACTAGACTTCGTCCTCGAAGTCCACTTCAACTCACAACCCCACAACCTTTCACGACATTTCAAAACGTCGCACACCTTGCCTGCTCGATCCAATCCTTGAAAATATCATTCTGAGAACAATCCACTCACTATAACCTTTGAGTACAACACTCTTACTCAAACGGTAATCCTTCCGGTACTACCCCAGCACTTACACTTGACATCCAAGGGGTTCACCCTTTACCTTGCGTTGTCACTGGCCTTCCGAACACAACTTTCCATAAAGAACAACCCTTACCTATCTTCGACAAGAATAAATCTTTTGCTGAAACTGCAATCCCGGCCACTCCCAGTGTCGGCCATCACACCAATATTCACTGCATAGTTCCACTTACTATGCTCCAAAGCTAAGACCCCATCCGGCGTGTGAATAAGATAATCCTTCGAGTAAAAGATTCATTCCTGCAACGGTTAGACTCATATGAGAGCTGCACAACAGGGTCAAATTAACAACTCTGAGAGATTTTTTTCCCCTGCGAGTGACTTGTCACTTTCCAATCTATCAGTTACTCCATCTGCACCTGCAAACCTGAAACACTAATATTTTACGAGACACTAAACTGTCTGAAACACTGAACTGCCACATGGCTACTTCCCCAAGGTCTACCGAGAACTCCCTGGTTCCAGCTTATGTGGAATGCTGACGTCCTGTCCGATTGCTGAACCAAGAGCATTCTCACAGTTGCCCCACGTGACTTCCATACAAAATCCTTGGTGTCATTAATAGCTGCCACTAATTATCTTGCCACTGTGGCTCTAACGACCATCTGACCTAACTGATCGGGTTCATACGTCAAATCCTGCCGTCACCAAATCCAAAGCTAAGAGTGTTGGCTACCTGACCAAGGGTAGCCTTATATCACAACTACCTTAAGCAGTCCTTTGCTTTCCTGATCTCATAACTCTAGTGGCATCCCTACAGTCTTATCACTGGCTCAACCAGATCTATTTCCTCTGGGTAATCCTAAAATCTAATATGCGGTTTTCCATATCCCCGCTGCTGCACCCAAACCAGTGGGTACTACTGTTCTCCTTGTGATCTGTCATCACTCCTATACTACCTGCCAACCTAATGAAGTCTATGCTATCCATCGTAGTCTTACAACACTCTAATGCTATCTGACAACTTGGTGAATGCTACGGCTACACCATCAGACTTACAACACCCTAACACTATTTGGCTGCTAGTGAATGCTACGACTACACCCGCAGACTTACAACACTTTCTCACACTATCTGGCTGCTAGTGAATGCTACGGCTACACTCGTAGACTTACAACACTTTATCACACTATCTGGCTGCTAGTGAGTGCTACGGATGCACTTGCAGACTTACAACACTTTCTCACACTATCTGGCTCCTAGTGAATGCTATGACTACACTCATAGACTTACAACACTTTCTCACACTATTTGGCTGCTAGTGAGTGCTACGGCTGCACTCGCATACTTACATCACTTTCTCACACTATTAGCCAACTAGTGAATGCTACGGGCCACCCCGCAGTCTGACAACACTTCGATACTGTATCGAACACGCACTCGACCTATCACTCAACTGCACTTGAGTCTTAAATGGGGCTCTAACCTGGTTCCTGAAACCTGCTTTTCAATGCCAAGGAAAGGCGTAAACCATATGTTGGAAAGTTTTCTAAACTCCCAACTCATCTAATCCTCAATGAAGACGACCACTCTACCGTCTTCCGTCATGACGGAAAAGAAAGCTCCAGCCTGGTTTCCCAACCAGTCATCAGCTAATCGTGCATACACGAACTCAATGTCGGGAAGTTTTCCCCAACTCCCCACTCACGTGCTCCTCTATCCAAATAGCCACTTAGGCTATTTTCCTTCTCAACAATGATGCAAACCCATTCGAGTCTCGCACTTACTTCTGCTTCTGACCACTCGGGTAGTTCTCCCCCACTTCGATCCTGCTAATTTCTTATAGCTCACAGCTTGAGGAAAGTATTCCCAATCCGACGCTCACCACCGCTAGGGATCTAACTGACCAATACCAATCAATACCTTTCTTGAAAACTTGCGAAACACATCCCGAGTTCCAATCACGCTTACTACAGTTACTACATCTTGAGAACCTACTCTATCAGGGGTCGTCCTCGAACTATTACTCTATATTCCATGGTATGCAGATGACATATAACTTAATCATAAGCAGGAAGCATAATATTTTGGAATACACTTACTAACATCGATGCAGTACCATAGCAAATAAATCAAAAATAAAAGCTGATAGGAAAGTGAAAGATACGCACCTGCCACATCAGGGGCTGCTCGCGTCTCCTCTGAAATCAACTGGAATGCCCTGCTCCTCACCGTGGGTGCCTCTGCTCGGCCCTGACGGCCGTTGGTGATCCTGAAAGTCAAAGGGACAGGTGCTATCAACTGTCTTGATGTAACCAAACTCAGGCATTGGGCCTTCTTGTGGTCCCTCTAACTGCAATGGAAGCAGATCCGGCTTGATTCCTAAGTGGTGGTAGCAGTATAATCCCTGCTATAATGACTGAACTGGCCGCACTTGAAACAGCCAAAATTGCCACCACTACCACTCCTACACGCCCCCACGTGTGTCCTGCCACACTTGCCACAACGGCTACGGTCCTGATGTCCTCTAGAACTAGAATCTGATGTCTTAGGTCTCTTACTGGGACCCTCCAAAGCATGCTCCTGATCTGACCTCCTCTTCTCAATGTGCTCCCAAATCAATATCTCGTTCTCGGGCTCTAGAAGTCATATCATTCAGGGTCTTTCACCTCGAGATACTTACGATCTCCCTGTTATCATTCTATAGTATGTTCTGATACCATACCTTCTTCATTTCCTCATCTGCTTCATATTGTGGTACCATATAAGCTCTTTCCTGAGACTTGGCAGTGATCTCTGCCACGGTCTCAGTCGTCTGGTGGAGATCTAACAACTCTTGCGCCAACTGTTGCGCCTCAATCGCCTGGGCACACTTTGCCCATAATCTGGTCTAGAAGTCATCCCATGACATAATATCAACTGCATCATCACTTAACCTTCTACCAACCTCTTTCCATTAATAACGTGACCTGTCCTTCAGGAGGCTGGAAGCAAGTCGATCCTCGTTCCCTTTCGAGACTACGGTTGGTACGTAAATATTGGCGACATCTGCCAATCACCTGCTGCTAGTAATGGGGTCCCTAGCCCCATGATAATCTGGAGCTTTTCAAGCTCTGAACTCCCAAATCATCAGCGTACGCATCCCTATCATGGCTACTATCTCAGTACTGAATGCACTCATCCTCTTATCACAAACCTCTAAAATGCCCTCCTTGATCATACTGAGGATCACAGGAGTCTGGTTAATGATAATGCTCGTACTCTCAAATGGAATGAACTCCCTCATCTGACCATCAAGCCGCCGGCTCCAGAGTCCGAGCCTGATCCCTCACCAACACCAGAACTGCCATATGGTCTGCCACGTAGCGTCACTATTCCCAGCAATATACCATCACTGACATCATAACTCGAGGGATCTCACACACTACAAGTTTCCTGGATTCATCTCAGCTTTCCTTGAATCGATTACAGATCATGTGCTTTTAGTAGTACGGGCCCATACTACCTTCCACATTTATCCGTACTTTCCTCAAGAACTGGCTCGACTCCACCAAGTCCCTTCTGCTTCTACTATTGATCTCATGCTAAACTCGTCCTAAGCTTGCCCTAGGGTAATCACCAACCCACTCTCCGCTATTAGCGGCATAAAAAGTCCCTGCTACCTCCCCCTAACTAGCTCGTGAATACTATTACATATCACTACGACTAGATAATTCTTCGAATGAGAGATCGTACCCTACAACGGTTGGACTCAAACAAGAGCTGCACAATAAAGCTAGACCTAACCTTCTGAAATTATTAATCCTCGCAATATGTAACGTAACATATTCATTTACTAGTTAGTAAAATATAACTAAGAATCCTAAAAGCACAAAGTAAGCAACATTCGAGCACCAAGTACACATAATCAAGCATATACTACTCTGGCTATCATGCTGACTAATCTATACTAGCATGCAGTTCTCATAAATCTGAACACATATAACAAGCACTTAAGGCATCCTTCCTAGATCTTTAGTCCTAATCTAGCATGCTGTTCTCATAAAGTTGATAATCATAACATAACATAAACTTGTATGGGTAATTTGGGAGTACTTACTTGAGCTCGGTTGATTGCATGCACCACACCCTTTTCTCTTTTCAAAGTTCTTTTCTTTCTAAAATTTCTTTTCGATTTTTCAAAAACTCTTTTCTTTCCTCAAAATACTTCTTACAAAAATTGATTTTCCTTTTGAAAATTTCTATACCAATTCCTTAGTTTGAGTTCAGACACACCCGAAAGTGTGCCCGAATCCCTCAAACCAAGGCTCTGATACCAACTTGAAACATCCCAAAAATCATGACCAAAAATTTCTTTTTAAAACATTAATAAAACCATAAGTATCAAATCGTTTCAACCATAACTAAAGGTTTATATATCAAAACAACGTATCGTTTCAAAACATGTTCTATTTACCAGAGTAGAAACATCTCAGGCTAAAACTTCTTGGTGTATGTCGTGCGATCATCTCGAGCTCTTCCCCTTGCTACCGATAGTACCTGAAACCAAATTAAAACTGTAAGAACGAAGCTTAGTGAGTCTCCCCAATATACCATATACCATACACGTAACATATTACACATAAAACAACTATGGGACACCGCCCAACTCCATTGGGACGAACCTGGCATCGGACTGCTGTCCGGCATCGGGCTCACCCCGGCATCCAACCGCATCGAGCATCGGGCTCACCCCGGCATCGGGCTTACCCCGAAACATACACAGCATAACATACATCATAGACACATAACGTAATTATATAACCTACATCAGGCTTGCCCCGATATCGGACCGAAACCCAGAACATATAACATATAACATACAAACTAGCATACGTCAGGCTTGCCCCGGAACACATAACACAAAACATATAACATAATCACATATACTGCACCGGGCTTGCCCGACATCGGACCGGAGTCCGAAACATATAGCACATAACATAACATGCATGAATCACAAAGACATCAAGCATTCATAACTACTTCTCGTGACCGCCCCGGCATCGGACCGAAGTCCGGAAACACATAAACTGCATCGGGCTTACCCCAACATACTATAACTACTTAAACGGGTCGGCATTGGTGCCTTAGACCTGTTCCTACTGGATGAAAACTCACCTCGCACTACTGAAGACTGGCTGAAACACTTCTGACTACTAACCGACAACTCCTGACTACTGATCCTTTGGCTCCCCGAACTATCAATATCAGAACAACACTTAGCCCACAATAACCTTAAAAGTCAAACCAGGTCAAATTCAACGCTCCAAGTTGACTTCAACTCGCCAGGTTGCCTATCAACTTGCCGAGTTCCAACAATCAGAATCCGGAAATCGCAATCCAACTCGTCGTGTCACCCCCTGACTTGCCGAGTTCCCTGGCTTCTCATGGCCGCGGTTCATTAATTCAACTCGTCGAGTCCACCCTCAGACTCGCCGAGTTCTAGCTTGAACAGAAATGGGACAACACACTTCGACTCGTCAAGTCCCTCCTTGGACTCGTCGAGCCCCTCAGTCTGATTTGGCCATCTTAATAGATTAAGCCCCTACACTTCAGATCCGAACCCCAAACTTCATCTACATGCTGGAAATGACCTCATGAGGGTAAGGTTTCCAACTTAACCCACTCCTAATCCTTCTTAATGGGTTAGATAAACCCTAGCCCCTTAAGACATAACTCTATGTCCCATAAACCCTCATTACTCCAATCCAAAGCATAACAATATAGATCTAGGCCTTATATACCAGAAGAACACGCAAAGTCTCTGCCTTTCTCTCATGCATGGCCTTTCGAGGCTTAAATGGCCATAAAAACTCCTTAAAGCTTGCATGGGAGTTTCTAATGGCATAAAGCTTGCACCTTTATGCCTTAACCACTCTTAGGGACTCTAGATCTGAAAGGATCTTTGCTTAGGACATCCTTGTCCCATAGATCCAGCTCCATGGGCCAAAACTCTCATAAAATGGATATAAAGAGATCTAAGAAACTATAAGCCAAGATGAGGACTTTATTAATAGAAAATGATGGAAATGAGATGTTGTTGCTGGATCTACAAACTTCTTCCTTAACCCTCAAACTCCTTCTTCTTCTTCTAGACTCCAAGAACACATAAGACACTCAAGAATGGCTCTCAGACTCTAAAAAGGCTCTTGGGTTTTGTGGGTTAAGTTCTGGACAATGGAGGCTGGGAATGGAACCAATAGGATGAGAATAAGATGCTTAAATACTGTACCGAGTCCCGAATTTAGGGTTTCCCCAACCCAGACCAACTCGTCGAGTTAGTCCACCGAGTCGTCGAGTAGGTCACTTAACCCGTGATGTATGAATCCGCTCCTACTCATCGAGTTCCTCCCTGGACTCGACGAGTAGACCTCTTGACTTGGGGTTTTTCTTTCCTTTCTAGGTCTTCTGAATTCGGGGTGTTACATAATTAATTCCTTATTCATTTGAGAACCACTTTGCTTCCAACTTTCCTTTAAACCTTGTTGGTTCAGATCTAGTAATTCCTTCCTTTCTTTTAAAGACTCGTTTGCATCCCACTAGCTTTTCTTCTATCGGTAACGAAAAAATCACATCTTTCATTCACTTTTAATGATTGCATTTCTTCATTCATTGTCAACTAATTTCCAGTGAATATTGTACAGAAACGATGCCACAAGAATTCACACATCCATCACATCTAATAGGATTTTGAATTTTCATTTTATGCCTTCTTTTTGCTATAGAATCATCCTCATTTTCTTCTCACTCGACACTAGTATCTCTATACTCTTGCTCCATGGTTTGATCTTGAGATTCATCTCGTCTAGGATGTTAAATGATGTTTTGCTATTCTTCAGTTATCACAACTTTGTTTAGGGTTTATGTTACAAACCCCACCTTCAAGTTAGCACTCTGATCATGTTTTCAGGTTTCCATACAAGTCACGTACTTTCTCCTCTCTTATTACACATAGAAAATTCATCAAAGGTAACGTCTCTGCTAATTATAAAATTTAGAGTCTTTCCTATATTTATACACCACAACCGATAACATTTTACTCCAGTTGCATATGCTAGAGATATGCACTTCAATTTATTGTCATTAATATAAGCGTAAGAAAATCATCCAAATATACGTAAACCAAAATAACCAAAGTGTTTATTAGATCACCGCTCTTGAGGAGTCTTTAAATAAATTGTAGTTGAGGGATACCTATTCATGAGATATTAAGTAACATGTACTATTTCTTCCTAGAATTGCTTTGATAAATAAGAAAAAACCACATGCATCTTGCATGTTACATCAGTGGTTCAGCCATTCTTTCACTTTGTTTTGTAGTGGTGTGTACCTTTTATTTTGAATAGGTTGTTAGTGGTGATGCCTCGCTATACCTTCTGTTTTGCAGAAGTTGTCAAACAGTGCATTGCAAAACTCTAACCCATTATCCATTCTAAATGTCTTGACTTGGTTCCTATATATTTTTTAAAACATAGTCTTACTCTCCTTGACTTTTCAAGCACTTCATCTTTTTGTTTGGACAATATAACTAAACCATCGTTGAATAGCCATCTATGAATGTCACAAAGAACTTCATCTTTTTGTTTGCACACTGTCCTTCAAGGACTTCAGGGGGAGTGGTGCGCCCGATTTCCATTGGGTGAAGGACCCCATCGTGGCCAGGAGATGGATTGCAGACATCGAGTCTGCACAGTTGACGAGCTTCTGCCTGAGGGGTCGAATGTCTGATATGTTGTAAGTTGTTTGAGAGATAGAGCTAGAGATTAGTGGGAGTCAGTTGGTGACTCACTGGGGTCCCCAGCCATTGAGGCTATGACTTGGTCGGACTTTGTGACCAGGTTTAGGGCATAGTTTGCGCCAGCTATGGAGCTTCAACAGCTGGCCAGGGAGTTCCTTGACATGTGATAGACTACTGAGACAGTGGCGGAGATTACCGCCAAGTTCCGAGAGAGGGCCTTGTTGGTGCCTCAGTATGCAGGAGATGAGGAGATGCGGAAGACCCGCTATCATGACATGTTGAGAGCTGATATTCAGGAGCATGTCAGCTACTCGGCATGCCCGACCCTGGATTATATGATTGCCAGGGAGAGGGAGATTGACTTAGAGCACATCAAGAAGAGGAAGGCGGAGGAGGGGCAGGTGACAGGGGTTTCAGGGAAGAAACACAAGGGATTCGACTCTAGGTCGAAGGGTCAGCAGGGCCGGAGCCACTGTGGGAAATACGGCAGGTCACATAAGGGAGTTTGTCGCACTGGGACGGGATCAGGCTGCTACAAGTACAGAAAGACCGGGCACTTTGGCAGGGATTGTACTGCCCCTACCCCCACCGTTCAGACATCAGACCTGATTTGCTTTCATTGCAATCAGAAGGACCATAAAAAGGCCAACTGCCCTAGATTGACATCAGCAGCAGCGCCAGTGGCGGCTCCAGCTCCAGCGACCATGCAGATTACTGATGGCCGGCAAGACAAGTCATAGGCTCCAGTGGTGAGGAGCCGAGCCTTCCAGTTGATTACCGAGGAGGCACGTGCCGCACCCGATGTGGCGGCGGGTATGATTTCTCTTCCCTAGCTTTTATTATATGTCGCTTATAATATTGATGTGCCATGTTTTATGTTTTGTTTAGGATCGTTCCATGTGAACGGTATCCCAGTTCAGGTGTTGTTCGATTCGGGTGCTACCCGATCATTTGTCTCTCTTGCACTTAGCAAGAGGTTCCCTGAGTCTTCGGGCATGTTGGATTGCCCTTTAGAGGTCGAGATTGCTGATGACCGATCAGTACGAGCATCAAAGGTTTTCAGAGATTGCGTATTGAGGCTGTACGAGGAGCTCTACTTGGTAGACTTGGTCCCCATACCATTGCGTGGGAACAAGGTCATGATTAGTATGGATTGGTTGAGCCCTAATGGGGCAGTGATAGACTGCGCGCAATAGATGGTACGTGTCAGGACCCCAAGTGGGGGAGAGCTGGTGATTCAGGGCGCAGGGACACATCGTGGACCAGCTTTATGCTCAGCAGTGAGGGCTAGGCGCTACCTTCGGCAAGGTTGCGTCGGATATGTCACCTACGTCATGGATACCCGAGAAGAGGGCAAGGAGATTGTGATGGATGTTCCAGTAGTACGATCGTACCCGGATGTGTTCCTATAGGAATTTCCTGGGATACCTCTGGAGAGACAGGTGGAGTTTAGGATCGACCTGGTCCCTGGTGCGGCTCCGATAGCCAAGGCACCATATCGGTTGGCTCCTCCCGAGATGTTGGACTTGTCTACACAGCTTTAGGAGCTGTTAGACAAGGGGTTCATCAGACCGAGCAGTTCACCCTGGGGAGCCCTGATTCTGTTCGTGAAGAAGAAGGATGGGTCGCATTGGATGTGTATAGATTATCGGGAGTTGAACAAGGTAACGGTGAAGAACCGTTACCCACTCCCGAGGATTGATGATCTATTCGACCAGCTACAGGGAACACCTTGGTTTTCCAAGATAGATTTACGTTCAGGCTACCATCAGATGAGGGTCAGAGATGAGGATGTACAGAAGACTGCTTTTCGGACTCGCTATGGCTACTATGAGTTCGTGGTGATGCCCTTCGGGCTCACCAACGCTCGTGCCGCATTCATGGACCTCATGAACCGCGTATGTAGACCGATGCTGGATTAGTCCGTGATAGTTTTCATTGATGACATTTTGGTTTACTCCAAGACGCAAGAGCAGCATAAGGAGCACTTGCGAGAGGTTTTGGATACCCTGAGGAGGGAGAGCTTGTACACCAAGTTCTCCAAGTATGAGTTCTGGTTGCGAGTGGTACAGTTTCTTGGGCACCTTGTCAACCAGAACGGTATTTTGGTCGACCCGGCCAAAGTGGAGGTCGTGATGAGATGGGAGGTTTTGAAGTCTCCATCTGAGATTCGAAGTTTCCTAGGGTTGGCAGGTTACTATTGGAGATTCATTCAGGAAATCTTTAAGATAGTCGTACCCTTGACCCGGTTGACGAAGAAAGTTGTGGTCTTCCGTTGGGGGCCCGAGCAGCAGGCAGCGTTCGAGACATTAAGGCGGAGACTATGCGAGGCGCCGATCCTCGCCCTGCCAGAGGGCGTGGAGGATTTTTTGGTATACTGCGATGCGTCCATCTCAGGGTTGGGTGCGGTATTGATGCAGAGAGGGTATGTTATTGCCTACGCCTCGAGGTAGCTGAAGCCTCACGAGGCGAACTACCCGACGTACGATTTGGAGTTGGGGACGGTTGTCTTCGCCCTCAAGATTTGGCGACACTACCTCTATGGGGTCCGATGTACCATTTACATGGACCACAAGAGTTTGAGGTACCTCATGGATCAGCCGAATCTGAACATGAGGCAGCGTCGGTGGCTTGATGTGGTGAAGGATTACGATTGTGAGATCATTTACCACCCGGGGAAGGCCAACGTTGTGGCCGATGCACTTAGTCGCAAGGCAGCCCCGATTAGAGATATTTGCTTGAGGATGACGGTGGTGACTCCACTTTTGGAGCAGATCCGAGAGGCGCATGTGACCTTGTTTGACTATGACAGCCGCGAGTTGCTGACCCTGCACAGGAGGGTCTGGGAGCCGTACTGGGGCGGAGTGTGGCAAATTTTGATGGATGAGGTTTTCGATCCATCCCGGGGCGACGAAGATGTACATAGATCTTCATCCGGATTACTGGTGGCCCTGCATGAAGTGTGACGTAGCCTGGTACGTCGAGAGATGCCTGACCTGCAGGAAGGTCAAGGCCGAGCACTAGAGGCCCCACGGCGAGACGCAACCATTGGATGTACCCATGTGGAAATGGGAAGATATTACTATGGATTTCATCACGAAGCTTCCCAGGACCGCACAGGGAGTGGATTCGATTTCGGTCATCGTGGACAGATTGGCCAAGAGCGCCCATTTCATTCTAATCCAGGAGAGCATTTCGACCGAGAAGCTGGTGTACATCTACATTCGAGAAGTAGCAGCACGAGACGGAGTACCAGTCTCCGTGATTTCTGATAAGGACGTGCAGTTTACTTCTCGATTCTAGAAGAAATTTCATGGCGAGTTGGGTACTCGTCTGCACTTTAGCACGACTTTTCACCCGCAGACGGATGGTCAGAGTGAGCGGACCATCCAGACCCTGGAGGATATGCTGCAGGCATGCGTCTTGGACTTCGATGGTAGATGGGATACCTACCTTCCCTTGGCAGAGTTTTCCTACAATAATAGCTACCACGCGAGTATTGACCATCCTCCCTTTAGATGTTATATGGGAGGAAGTGTAGAACCCCGATATGTTGGGTGAGGTTGGACAGAGGGTCATGGGGAGTACCGAAGTGGTACTCAAGATGACGGAGAGGATACAGCAGGTCAGGATCGAGCAGGCTTTAGACTACTCAGAGTCGGCAGAAGAGCTACGTCGACAGACGTCAATCAGACTTGGAGTTCCAGGTCAGGGATATGGTTCTCCTGAAGGTGTCACCTTCGAAAGGTGTCACCCGGTTCAGGAAGTGGGGTAAGTTGGGCCCCATGTACATCGGTCCTTTTAGGGTTGCAACCTGGGTGGGCAAGGTGGCGTATATGCTGGATCTGTCAGCCGAGCTTAGACAGATCCACAGTACCTTTCATATCTCCCAGGTGCGGAAATGCCTGGTAGATGACTCTGTAGTTGTACCTCTCGGAGATATTCAGGTGGATGACAGCTTGAACTACATCGAGCGACCGATAGCCATTCTAGATAGGAAGACGAAGGCCCTAAGGAACAAGGAAGTAAAGCTGGTGAAGGTGCAGTGGCAGCACCACAAGGGTTCAGAATGGACGTGGGAGCCGGAAGATGAGATAAGGGAGCACTACCCAGAGTTATTTTCAGCAGCAGCAACGGACTTCAAGGACGAAGTCTAATTCAAGTGGGGGAGATTTGTAACATCCGGGATTTACCAGGTTTTAATATTATTTATCTTATTGAATAATGGGTTGTTTCGGTTTGGGCAAGTATAGTTGGGCTTCAAGAATTGGGCTGAGAAGGGTATTATGAGGGCGTACCATGCCAGGTACACTCAGCGTATTCAAGAGAATTGGGCGGGGAGGCCATGCACGTACGCCCAGCGTACCAAAGGGTACGCACAGCGTATGCGTGCATGTCATAAGCCCTGAATTTTAGGGGTTGATCCCTATTTAAAGGACCATATGTCCTTGGACCAGCCTCCCTCTCACCCTTAAGCAGCCACCTCGAAAACCCTAACCCACTTGTGTGTATTTTTGCCATTTGAGAGCTTCTTTGTGTGATTTTGGTGTTTTAGAAGAGCAGGTTGAAGAAGGAGCAAGGATTCAAAAGGAGCATGTAGATCCAGAAGATTAGCACCATTTCTGACTCATTTGAGGTATCAAGCTTCAAACTTGATCATTGCATGTTTAGATTTGATGTTGGGGTGTTTTATGCCACTTTTGGACTCCATTGTTGAGGCTTCTTCATCTTGATGAATTCAGACCATAAGATCTATCCTTTTGGGATCTTAGAGGCACTAAGAGTCATAAAAATCGGACCTTGATGGTTAAGCCACAACCATGCAAGTGTTTGATGGCCATAAAGCTTGTTAAAGGACCAAAATCATGTTTTGACCCCCAAATATGCATGCAAGCACATAAAGTTCGTGACTTTATGGATTAGGAGGTCTTAAAGGACATGGATCTACATTTTGGATGTGAGGACTTAATGGATTAAGTCACAAATGAAGTCCCAAGAAAGCTGGCAAGTACGCTAAGCATACACCCTGGTACGCTGCGCGTACTAGGTCAACTTCTCGTTTGCGGTCAAGGCCAGCGTACACTGGGTGTACGCGCCAAGTACACCGCGTGTACGCATGTAGAGTGGCTACATTGGGCTTTTGGGCCTTAGGGGACTGGGCCTGGACTATTGGGCCTCGTGGCCCACTGTAGAATATAGTTTTGGACCTGGGAATCTGGAAGTAGAGCATTGGGCCTATTGGGCCATGTAGGGTCTTTTGAAATTATTATATTTGGACTTAGAACTTTTGGACTTGAAATGGGCCCATTTGGGGAAAGCAGCCCAATTCATAAAATTGGGCAATTAGTGGGCCCTTAGGGAGTCTTTGATGGGCCATAGGTGGGCTGGTTTAATAAGTTAGAAGTGGGCCTTATGAATGCTTCAAATTAGGCCAAGGGGGTAAATGGTCATTTTACCCTAAGTAGTGTTATAGATTCTGATTGAGTGTTATTGTGATTATGATAGCCGGGAGTCATCGGAGCAGCTGTTAGAGATTACTTTCCGTGAGATTCGACACGCAACTTTACGAGGTGAGTTACCTTCTAGTAGAGGTGGGTCTAAGGCACCAATGTCGGCCCGCCCGTAGGTGATTATGTTTGAGATGATTGTCTTTGTGATAATGATCTGGTTTGCCACTATTTGATATGCTTTATGTTATAGGATGCTATGATATATGTGTTAGTAGTAGTAGGGGTGAAATAGTCCCCGATTACCGGTTGAAAGATACCGAAGGGGTCGTCAGAACCCATGCATGCCTAGCAGTATGTTTATGAGATGTTATTATGTGGTAGTGGTAGGGGTGAAATAGACCCCGTTTACCGGTTGAAAGATACCGAAGGGGAGGCTAGCTCCCGATTACCGGTTGAAAGATACCGAAGGGGAGGTTAGCTCCCGATTACCAGTTGGAAGATACCGAAGGGGAGGTTAGCTCCTGGTTACTGGTTGAAAGATACCGAAGGGGAGGATAGTTCCCGATACCAGTTTGATAGATATCGAAGGGGAGTCCAGCTCCCAATTAAGCCAGACAAATACTGGTTGAAAGATATCGAGGGATAGCCATTATATGGTATGTGGTATGATGCGGGAACTCACTAAGCTTTGTACTTACGGTTTTCAGTTTTTGTTTCAGGTACCTCTTCACGAAGGGGAAGGAGCCGACACGGTAGCAACGCATCGTACACACATGATTTCTGCATTTTGAGATCCATGGGATTATACACTGACATTATTACTATTTTGATGATATGATTTTTGAGACATGTGACTATGGTATTATGAATTGAAGTAACTCAATGATGACTTCTTATAAACTGTTTTTATAAATCGTTATGCCAAAAATAAAATTTTTGGTCTTGAAAATTAAGATGTTACAACCTCCTCATGAATCATCCTGCAGATCTCCTCGACACTGGTCCCACTACTCCCGGGGTTGTGGCGCGTACCCATCATGATGTCTCTGAAACACCACACGAAAATCATCAGAGACTAACTCGAGTATACTCACACTCGACTACCCGTCCCTACTTGCTCCTTAGCATCCTAAGGATTCCTACTTGGGCTGCTTACAGATCCGGTGCTTTCAGTAGTGCGGGCCCAATACTACCTTCCACACCAACCTGTAGTCACCCCAAGTCCTCCTCCTAGGATTCCAATTGACAAGCACTCTATCTCTCACGAACTTAAGACTACTCTCTCAGTAGACCCCTCATATACTCATCTAGATATCTCTCCAAGATTATCCCTCGTCTCAGAACTCTTTCTAAGTGATTCCTGCTAGATACCCCTACTCAGCACATACTCAAGACAAACAACAGATAGCAGTAACTCCTAGGCTAAGGCATCACAAATCAGGCAGCTCTAGCCCTAAAATATGAAATACCTAGCCTATCCTCTAGCATGCATCCCTAACATCTCATAAATATCTCATAACACAATAAGTAAGGGTATTTTGGGAAATTACCGTTCGGGCTCTGGCTGATTGTACACACTGCTCCAACTCGTTTTCTCTTCAAACTCTTTCTCATTTTTTGAAAAATCATTTCTTTTAATTTGAAAATTTTCTCAAATCCTCAGTTTGAGTCCAGACATACCCGAAAGTACATCCGAATCCTTCAAACCAAGGCTCTGATACCAACTTGTAACACCATAAATTTCCAAACAAATTTTCCATTTTCAAAACCACATAATTCTCAATATCACGTTTCCAAAACCACAATATTCACATTGTCAAAAAAGCAAATTCATAAACTGTTTTATAACATCCAGGATCCTCCAAAGAAAAACATAAACTCCATCTCATGTGTACAATCATGCCGGCACCTTCCTGTGATCCTGAGAAGTACCTGAAACACATAACACATAACACCGTAAGCACAAAGCTAGCGAGTTCCCCAAAATACCACACATATCACATTAGCCTCTCATGAATATTTCTCGAATAAGACCCTCCGGTAAGTGTGTCTTAGTGGAACCGTCCGGTCCTAACTCACTAAGCTCAGAATAATACACAGTATAAATCACAAAGACATAATGCAGGATATCACAATACTCAATAATAGCATACAAGACCCTCAGGTCACACAAAATTACCACTCATGGTAAGTATACTGAGAAGACTCACTAGTAAGCAAGCAAATGAACCTCGTACATGAATCACCGGTCTAGCCTCCGCCTAACACATACAATAGTTATCCCTAATTAATAATCGACCCTCAAGGAAGCTAGGATAACCCTCTACTAACTCACAGAAGGATAAAAGACCAATTTACCCTTCCATGGCCTCTATAGTCCAAAAGTTGACCAAACCCTAAAAGTCAACAAAAGTGAATTGCAGCGCGTACGCTGTGTGTACAGTCCCTTTACGCCGGGTGTACTGCCTCGCCATGCAGGCATCGGGAATTGCACATACTGGGATTACGCTCGGCGTACGTCCCAGCCTTGTTCTTTCCACCCTATTAGTCTTAACCCGTTAAGACCATGGATCTACTATCAGATCTGGACTTCCTAAAGGCTCATACTCTACAAAGTTCATGACTTTAAGCCTTTGCATGGCTAATAAAGTCCCAAACACCAAAAATCTCACTCTTTACTCTCAAAGTAGCTCATATCTCATGCATGAGGTGGTTTTAACGTCCAAGACTCCATTTTTATGAATCCACTCCATTAAGGACACTCAAAGGGACATATATCAGGCTCTGGAGTTCAACAACTCATAAAGCTACAAGCTTTGGGACCAAAAACCCTAAAATGGACCATTTTATGCACAAATCAAAAAGGATGAGAAAGCTTTGAGCTTTATACCTCCAACCACAGAAAAGCTCAGATCCAAAGCCTGGACTCCAACTCTTTCTTCCTCAATGCTCCTTCTTCACTCCAAGGATACCACAAGAACACTTAGAAGCTCACAAATGGACACTCAAACTCAAGGAACAAAAATTAGGGTTTTGAGAGGGTTGAGGACTGGAAATGGCGGCAAGAAATCAGGCCATCATGTTGCTTAAATAGGGACACATCCCTCAATTAGGGTTTTCACCCTGAGCCTAGTACGCTCAACGTAGGTACGCCCAGTGTACTAGGTGGTTCCGCGTCCAAATCACGCACATGAGTACGTCGAGCGTACACACGCGTACACCCTGCGTACTCATTTACCATGTTTTCTCAAATGAAGGGCCAAACTTGACAATTACAAAAGATAAAGGGTTAGTGAGGCATAACTGGTCTTGGGATGTTACAAAAATGCAAGAGTCACCAAGACAGCTAGCATCCTGCATAGTATAGTGAGAAGACTCACCTGTCTCACGAAGTCAGATAAACCACAACTAACTGTTAGGCAACCAGTGCAACAACGCACCTATCAATCAAATAAGGTCCAACATTAGTCTATAATCTAGATATAACACTTTGACCAAAAGTCAACCCATGTCAAAAATTCAACGGTCAAAGTCAATTGCCCAAGTCAACATCAGAGCGTCGCCACATCATGACCTCCTATTCGCCACGTCGTCGCAAGACGGGGGAAAAATAGTTGCACCCCCCGGTCGCCACGTCATGACAACCAAGACGTCACATCATTAAATCTGGGTCTCAACAACTTAATGGATTAAGCCATTTTCCATCCATTTCATAAGCTTCAAAGCTCAGGTCTGATTCTTCCTAAGGTCTTGATGGATAAAGTTTACAAAGTTATCCATTAAGACAACCTAATAAACGAAGATCTCTAACTCTAGGTCCTTAATGGCAACATAAGGAATGGAGTCAACCATTAAGCACTCAATCCTTAAAGTCTCAATTCCAAAACTTCCAGAAGAGTTTTGGGGGCCCTAATGACCCCTAAAAATGCAAGCTTTCTGGACATGCATGCCACATGCATGTCCTTTCGCAAATCTAGGTCAAAAGATGAAATATGACCTAGAGTTTCATGCAATGCCCCTAAATCACAACCACATCCTAGATCTATGAGATATAATGTTCTTGGGACTCGGTGAAATCATAAAATTGCAAACTTTATCTCCTCTACTCATTTTATCTTCAAAAATGAGGCAGCATATGGCATAAAATCTAGATCCAAGAAGCATACAACAAAAAGGTGAAAGTTTGAGGACTTACAAGAAGTCCAGAAGCTAAACACAAGGATGATGAGGAATTTCTTGGAGAAACTAAGAACCAAAACTTTTTCTTCTTCCTTCGAAACCACCAAAAGCTTGCGAAAGTGAGCTCAAAAGCTTGAAGAGTGCTAGGGTATGGCCAAAGGATCATTTGGAGGTGATGAGGTCCGAGGGTGAAGGAAACACTAGCCCCTCATGTCCTGCGAATAGGTTCCAAGTTCGAAATTAGGGCTTTGCATCTGATTAGGTGTCACTTCGTGACCTACGTAGTGTCATGTCATGAAACACAAATGATCCATCCCAATAAACGCGAGCATGTCACGACGTGACGATGCTTCCCTCACGTTGTGACCCTCCCAAAACTCATATTTTACTTCACATTTTCATACCTCAAGGATCCAGATGTTACACAAGAAAAAAATCAAATCTTTGGTACATTTGCCCTGGAGACTATCACAAAACCATAAAGAGATTTCTTCAGCAAACATACATGATCTTTATTTGAATCAATGAACCCTTCTGGTTGGTTCATGTAAATCTTCTCAAAGCTCATCTAGACAATGATGCATACATATTTTCTTCGACACCAATCTGATTAAACTGCATATTAATTGCACTCACCATGGCTAATAATATCCAAATCATTTTATGCTTCACGACAGGTGAGAAAACCCCATGATAATTAATTCCTTATTTATGTGAGAACCCCTTTGCTTCCAACTGTTGTTTAAACCTTGTTGGTTAAAATCTAGTAATTCCTTCCTTTCTTTTAAAGACTCGTTTGCATCCTACTAGCTTTTATTCTTTCGGTAACGGAAAAATCAAATCTTTCATTCACTTTTAATGATTGCATTTCTTCATTCATTCTCAACTAGTTGCCAGTGAATATTTGACAGAAACGATGCCACAAGAATTCACACATCCATCACATCTAATAGGAATTTGAAATTTCATTTTCTGCCTTCTTTTTGCTATAGAATCATCCTCATTTTCTTCTCACTCGACACTAGTATCTCTATACTCTTGCTCCATGGTTTGATCTTGAGATTCATCTCGTCTAGGATGTTAAATGATGTTTTGCTATTCTTCAGTTATCACAACTTTGTTTAGGGTTTATGTTACAAACCCCACCTTCAAGTTAGCACTCTGATCATGTTTTCAGGTTTCCATACAAGTCACGTACTTTCTCCTCTCTTATTACACATAGAAAATTCATCAAAGGTAGCGTCTCTGCTAATTATAAAATTTAGAGTCTTTCCTATATTTATACACCACAACCGATAACATTTTACTCCAGTTGCATATGCTAGAGATATGCACTTCAATTTATTGTCATTAATATAAGCGTAAGAAAATCATCCAAATATACGTAAACCAAAATAACCAAAGTGTTTATTAGATCATCGCTCTTGAGGAGTCTTTAAATAAATCGTAGTTGAGGGATACCTATTCACGAGATATTAAGTAACATGTACTATTTCTTCCTAGAATTGCTTCGATAAATCAGAAAAAACTACATGCATCTTGCATGTTACATCAGTGGTTCATCCATTCTTTCACTTTGTTTCGCAGTGGTGTGTACCTTTTATTTTGTAGAAGTTGTTAGTGGTGATGCCTCGCTATACCTTCTGTTTTGCAGAAGTTGTCAAACAGTGCATTGCAAAACTCTAACCTATTATCCATTCTAAATGTCTTGACGTGGTTCCTATATATTTTTTTAAACATAGTCTCACTCTCCTTGAATTTTCAAGCACTTCATCTTTTGTCTTCGGACAATTTAACTAAACCTTCGTTGAATAGTCATCTATGAAAGTCACAAAGCATGATCATCCAACATAAGATTTCACTAGAGAGGAACCCTAAAAATCTAAGTGAATATATTCGAGGATTTCTTGCTTTTGTGTCGACCGAAATTGAACTTCATAATGTGTTGCTTTCCTTTTACTTAGCTTCTTATAATTTGACTTTTCGAGTTACTTCTCCACCAAAAAACCCCGTTTACTCAAGATTGACATGCTATAAAGTGAAATTCGTTCTAACCATTGAATTTCTCCAACTCAAATTTATGGGACATCTCTTTAATCAATAGCGAAGCTTGTAGCTCTAATACCATTTGTCATTAGGAAACAAGAATAAATTATACACACATAAAAAAAACAATATTTATGTGGTTTGGTCAAGGCCCACATCCACAAGAAAGAGCGATTATTCTTATTCACAAGCTTGAAAACAATATTCACAAGCTTGAAAACAATATTCTGAGTGCTACACAACCACGACTTACTAACAATAGGCAATAGCTATCACTCTTTACATATATAGGCAAAGTAAAATATAAATCCTAGTTAAAACTGGACAGGGTCTCCATTCTACCAGCTAATTGTCATTTAGCTAATGGTCAGTCAACCACAGGTCCACCAACTAATATGGCTCGTCACTTGTTGGTTCTCCAGCTGGTGCTAAGTCATCAATACTCTAAAATACTCAAGTCACAAATAAAGGTTGTTGCTAATCCCAACTAGTCAAACGGATGTACCTAAGGGATTCTACCCTTAGACAAGGCTTACATTGTAGAAGTCCATCATGTTTACTCCAATAAGTGTGAACTCGTAACGAGACCCCACATGCGTCTGCCCAGGTGGGAGGGATGCCCATGGAATTTGACTGGGGAAGCCAGTGGTGGGTAGACAGGTAGTGGAGGAATGTGGACGCCAGAACAAAGACCCACTTGCATTGACGTCACTGATTGATTGAAATTAAACCAAGATGAGAGTTAGTTGTGAAAAGTGATTAGAGGTCCATCTTTAATTTATTTATTTATTTAGAATAGAAAAATATTATGTACTTTTACCTTTTCTGACAACTTAACTAATATTAAAATACAGTTATTTGGGAAATAGTTTTTCAAAATACCATAACTTTGAAAAAACCTATGAACATAATCGTTTTATGTATATTCCGTAAGAATGATAGTTTCCTTTTATTAAAGAAGTCTAAGTAATGACAAGACCTGACAAATAAATTCCCTTTTGTATTCTATTTCTTAATGTAATTTTCATTATAGTTCTCATTTCCAAGCAATCCTTGCGAGGTTATAGATCTGATTTTTGTTACATCCTAGCTAGACCAATATATCAAGAACTTTGATGATAACATAGCTGGTTGTGTGTGCATGTTCTTCATTTGATGATCAAAAAGGTTTGGTGTGTAAAAAATAAAAATATACCTCACGATGAATGACAAGCATGTCGCCT
Organism: Lactuca virosa; assembly: GCF_052849685.1. Taxonomy (NCBI): domain Eukaryota; kingdom Viridiplantae; phylum Streptophyta; class Magnoliopsida; order Asterales; family Asteraceae; genus Lactuca; species Lactuca virosa. The sequence continues at coordinate 149,226,381 of NC_136426.1, forward strand.
GTCAGACTTCCTTTTGCATGAAGCTCTACAGAACACTTGCTCTTCTGATCATGAAAACAGATAAAAAGTAATACATTATTTTACAACAATCACATAGATCCACTTGAACAAAGTAGTTGTAGCTATCTTAGTGAGTTGGGTTTTAATTTCCACTATGATCTGACATGCTTATGTGATCCAGCATATCAAAAAGCCTTATCTATTGATCCAGCAAATCCACTCGTTTATAAGTGGATTAATACTTGGATCGATCCATTTAAAAGTTAGAAGTAGTTTTTATATTTTATAAAATTAAACTTTTATGGTGGAGGTCAATAAAGTCAATAAATTCTTGGCTCACAGATACTAGATAACAAGTAAAACAGAGAACACACAGAGAAGATGTCAAAATGTTTGATGAGAATGATACATGCCTTTTATAGGTGGTGCCACCTGCAATGTCGCTGCGAAGTATTTCAAGCCTAGGAAGGTTTCTCACACAATCGGGCAGGAAAACGATAGGATTGCCATCTAAATATAATTCCTCCAACATGGATAAGCAACTTAAGTCCATGGGAATCGATTCTGTTGACAAATTATTATTTTTAAGTGACAGCCTTACTAAAGATCCCGGTAAAGAAATTGTAAACAACTTCAAATCAGTTGGTATAAGCTTCATAACAGTGATGCCAGTTTTGTTAACCTTGAGCTTTTCTGGATAATCCGTATCCCTAATCTCAAGCCTAGATTGGCCGAGATTACATCCATCTAGGAATAGTGTTTCAACCTTTTTTAACATGCCTATTGTTTGTGGAAGTTTATCAAGCTTGTTGCAATTACTAAGATCGATGAAGACAAGTTCAACACATTGCTCAATTGATTCACAAACCTCAAGCAAACCACTACAGTTTGTAGCTATTAACCTCTCAAGTGCTGGTAGTCCATCAAAGCCACAAATACTATGAAGCTCTTTACAGAAACTTAAATTAAGAATCTTTAATGATCCAAGCAATATTTTGTCTTTTGAGCACGATCCACTCAACTGCAAAATGGAGATAGGATAGAATAGTTGAAATTCATCAAGTCAATATATATGGGTGAATACTAGAAGGAGAGATAAGTTACCTTTTGCCTCTTCAAGGGTCGTTCTCTATAACAAAAGCCAAATGATTCAATTTTGCTATATGACATGTCAAGAGCAACCAAATTCTCCATTGGTAGGTCTGAAGGTATAGACTTTAAAGGAAACCCATGCATACACAACCATCTTAATTCTTCTGGAAAGTTCTTGTAAGACCCATTGAATTTCACATAATTGAGTTGTAGTAGCATTAAACTATCCATATTACTCAATGCATCTAGTTCCAACTCAAAAGTTTTACATAACCTTTTATTCTTAAGCATTCTCGTGTCAAGGGTGAGTCCTTGAGTATTTTCTGTACCCTAACAAAAAAAGTGGATGTACAAAAAGTTTATATATATATATATATATATATATATATATATATATATATATATATATATATACACTTTGAACAAGTATACATGGTCTCTTACCTTTTTTTGCTTCAGCACTCTGGATGAATCCTCATGACACCACAATCGACTTTGCTCTGATGGCTTGTCAAGTGATTCTTCACGTACGATGAATCTTCCCATCTCTTGAAGCAACTGATGCATCACCAATTTGTTATTCCATCCAATACTAAGAAGGCATCTGTCAATGAGATTCGTGATTCCAGAACTTGTCTTTATATCACAAGCCTTTAATATTGTGTCGCAAAAATCTCTATCCATTCCAACAAAAAAACAAGCAATATGCTTGAACAATTCCTTATCATTTCTAGATGGCAAAGAGTCATAGCTCATCTTCAATACATCCATTATACGGGAATCGTTTTCTTTCCCTAGCCCTTCTATGCGCTCTTCCCAATAAGCTGCATCTCGTTTATGTAAAGACTTGCCCAAAACTTCAAGAGTTAATGGATGTCCTCTACAATACTTCATAAACTTCTCCAAAACAATTTCATAGCCTGGCTTGGGATCCTTGGACTTAAGTGCATGAGAACACAAAAGTTGTAGTGAATGAGCCTTATCTAAGCCTTGAAGCCAATGCTCTGCATGCCTGGGAACAACTTCCTTTTTGAATAATGCACAACTCTTTGTTAGCCATGCGTTCCTTGATGTTATTATTATCTTGCTTTGGGGATGAAAACCTTTGTTTCCAAGTAATGCATCCAACTGGTCGAGACTATTGATATCATCAAGAACTAGAAACACCTTTTTATTGGCTAATACATTTTCTATCTTTGAGGTGTATACAGAAACATCATAAACTTGGATCGGGCTTCTTTTTGAAATGTCATCACAGAGCTGCTTAGTTAGATCAAGCAACCCGTTATATTTTCCAGCACATCTCCTACCGATATCTTCAATATAGCTTCTAGTGTCAAATTCACGAAAATGTAACCCATAGACATATTTGGCTAAAGATGTCTTTCCGATCCCGCCCATACCCAAAATAGTGAGTATGTCTCCTGTGTTTGAGGATCCATCTCGCAACCATGAAGTGACAAAGTCAATGGACTCTTCCATCCCAATAAGTGGCTGAGCACTCCGTGCAGGTACATGTAATTTACGGTAGATGTCCTCGACAATTTCTGCAATGAACTTCGTCTCCCGCCTGAAATTTTGAGTTTAATCAGTAAGTGCTACAAAACACTATACGCAAAACTAACAAACTAGATTGGGGATTTAATTTATCAAAAGGTCCAAATAGAAAATGTATCATTAGATTTTTCTCATCAAAGCTATATCATATTTGCACTTCTAACAATGTAAGGGTCGGATTTAAAGAGAATGGGGGGATGCCCCCAATGAGGTATAAATTTCTACATGGAATAAATTAAAAATCTTATCAACTTTTTTTGTACGTGTGGCCCTCAACCATGTTAAAAGGCAGTGTTGCAATGTCTTCATCATTTAGGCTAAGGGCATGTTTGATTTCGTTTTGTGTTGGTCAGACGTTTTTGTTTAACTCGGTCTGGTCAGTGTGTTTGATTTGGGTAGCAAAATATCCGACTCAGTCACATTCCTCCCGTCGTCGCATCCCTTCGACGACGCCAACACCCAACTCACCAGCCTCCCCGTTGTCTTCCTTAGGAACCTCCTTTTTTTGTTCCTTCTCTGAATAGATGCAGAAACATCATTGTGTGTCTTGTTCCGCCAAGAAATACCTCAACATGTCTTCTTTTTATTAAATTCTTCTTGATTTTGAAGTTTTTTTCCTGCCATTAACCCAATTTAATTGTTCCAACTACAAGAATCTATATACATAAATTTGTTCCTACTCGGCTACTCTAAATATATTTGGCTGATTTTATTTGTTTGGTTAATTTGGCTGATTGGTGTAAAAGCTACATGAAGTATTAAACATTGTTCATTTGTGTTAGGGATATTAGAAAAGAACTTGATTTTGTTTTGGTTGATTTGTTGAAAATAACAGTACTTGAAAACTAATTGGTTTTGTCCTAGACATGACAAAAAAGAGACCATGAGTTAGTTGGAAGTTGGAATGTGTGGACAAAACTTTTCTTGAAGCATGTATATGCAAAATAACAACTACCGGTTGGGAGGGTAGTGGCTTAAAAGGAAGCTCACAGAAAGTAGTAGCCGAGAAAATAAAAAACGATTATAATTTTATAGTTGACCAAAAACAAATGAAAAATCGATATAACTAATTCAAAGGGTTGCATATTAATTAGTTAAAAGATTGACTAATTGGAATATTCCATAACCCTTAAAGGATAAAATGAATTTCGAAATCTCCATTCCACATGGGATGGGATATAAAACCTGGAAAGGGATTTAAGGCTATAAATAGGGTGCTAAGGGTTCACACTTTGGCTTGATATTTTCGCCAACTTCTTCCTTTTCTCTCTATGGGACGAATTTCTTAACCTTCCAAGGGTTTGGAGAAGTTTGACCCTCTCTCTCCTAGTTTTCTTTTGGTTCTTTCTTTCGAGTCTTGGGTGTGATTCCATTAGAGGGATTTTACTTTGGGTCCTCTCATCCAAGCAACATGGTGGGATCAAGAAGGTTCAAGAAGATCAAGGTTAAGATACACAAGAGGTTATTCCATTCTTTATTTTGTTCAAACCTAGATCTTAGGGTTCATGTACATTTAGGTAAATCTTTTATTGTTTTTGCTAGCTTAATATAATGTATTAATGCGTATAAAACCCAACACAATGGTCTAGTCACTCATTAGTGACCGTGAAAGATTACATGGCAAACACTTTTCCAAGAATGAACCAAGTTTAAATCTTATCTAAGACACATTAGAGTTGGCCTACATGTAGGGGTGCAACATGTTTCCAAACGGGTCATTTAGCTCGATCGTCAAAGGTGATCTCATCCTCTCCCATAAACTAGAAATACGGGAAAAGTCGTTATAATCGGTGGACAAACTGTATTACTATGAATTCTTATTAACAAAACAATTTGAAAGCTTATAATTCGTAAATATAATTTGCAAAACTTTTGTCTCCTTTTATTTTTAATCAAGTATTAAAATTATCCCTTTGTACCGCAAATATAAAATATAACCAAAACGAAAAATAATCAAAATTTCTACATCTACTCACTAGCTATTAGTATTTTTATTATGTTTGTAATGAAAATAAAATAAATAATGTTGTGTTTATTACTAGGATGCAATACAACTACTTATTTTTTTATTATACTTCATACATATATAAGTTGGATTTTTTATAAGTTTAAATAAGTTTATGAAGTTCATGAAAGATAAATAAGAAATAAACAAAACTAATATGCCGACATACAAAGTTAACAAAGTGTGTGCGGTTGTGGAAATATAAAAAGACCCGGGTTCGAATGGGTTTCCATTTGGATTTATAAAAAAATATTGGGATAAGGCAAATACCATAAAAGTCCCAAGTTTTTCACGCGTAGTTGGGAAAAGCCCTAACATTTTTTTATGGTTGGCCCTGGCCACAACTTTTATGCAGAGGTATCATTCTAGCCCACTTAACCAGTTTCATAGAGTTATATAGTTAACTATGTCACCTTTCTTGCAAAATCAGTCCTAAAATTGGGTTTAAAGTCCAAATTTTGTCCCTGTACTTTGCAAAAAATTACACATGTCCAAAACTCGGTTTAATGTTTTTAAACTTCTTTGTTTTCATTTATTTTTTATTTTTTTTTTTCAAAACTAAACCTAGTTTTATTTTATTTTATTTTTGTTTTTTTTCATATTTTTTTACGTTTTGTTTTTCATCAATTTGATAACTTCTTCTGACCTTTTTTCAAAAAGTGTAAAGTGTATGAATATATTAGACTACATTTCATTTTTGATGTTTGAGTTTTTCTTGTTTTCTATTTTTTTTTTTAATTTGGGTAATTTATGGTTTTTCTATCTTTTTTATTTTTTTTTATTTTGAGTCAATGTGTAATATTTACGATTTATAATTATTAAAATAGGAAAACTAGCTAAACTTATTAAATTTTAACTTGCAAATTAAATCATATTTCTATATATGATATCAATAATTTAAATTCAAGATAATATTTTTCAATCTGATAGTAAAGTAGAATAAAGAATAAAATAAATAATAAGAGTCAGACTCTAAAAATACATGTTACAAGATTTTAAATTGATTTTTTTTCATTTACTTGAATCAAAATAAATAAAAAAATATTAGAAAAATCATATATAACTAAAATTATAAAACAAATAGAAAAAAAAGTTATCAAATTGATGAAAAATAAGAAAAAAACAAAAAAGTAAAAAAAATACAAAAAATAAAAAATAAAATAACAAAAAATATAAAACCAAGTTTAGTTTTGACTTAAAAATAAAAATAAATAAAAATAAAAAAGTTAAAAAACATAAAACCGAGTTTTGGACATGTGTGTGTAATTTTTTGCAAACTACAAGGATCAAATTTGGACTTTAAACCCAATTTTAGGACTGATTTTGCAGAAAAGATAACAAAGTTAACCATGAAACTGGTTAAATGAGCTAGAGTGATAACTCTGTGTAAAAGTTGTGGCCAGAGCCAACCAAAAAAAATGTAAGGGCTTTTCCCAACTACGTGTGAAAAACATGGTGTTTTTTTTATATTTCCCCGATTGGGATATTGTGAGTCCGGACACTATTAGGTTATTAATCCCGACATCAATGCTTGTTTCGTCACTCTTGTGCCAAAAGTGAACGAACTGCTCAATCTTATGGATTATAGACCTATCTCATCGGGTGGTCAACAAAATCATTTCTAAGTTATTTGCTAAAAGATTAAATATGTGGTGACCACGGTGGTATGCAAGGTGGTATGTAAGGAGCAATCGGCCTATGTTAATGATCATAACATATTGGATGGTCCATTGGTGGTTAACGAGGTCACACATAGTCTAAGAAACAAAGAAAAAAATTGCTTATTTTTAAGGTGAACTTTAACAAAGCCTTTGATTCACTTGATTGGAGTTTTTTTGTAGGACGTAGTGAACCAAATGGGTTTTGGTCAACAAAAGTTTCGGGCGATTTTGGTTACAACAAAAGTTTCGGTTCTAGTGAACGGAGCACCTATTGAACAATTCTCCTTGGAAAGAGGGGTGCAATAACAAGGGGATCTTTTCTCTACATTCTTATTTATTTTAGCGATGGAAGGATTTAACGTGCCAATGTCTAAAGCTTTGGAAAATGGTCTTTATCATGGGGTGGGATTGCCTGATATATATAGGGCGTATGGTTTCACTTTTTCAATATGCCGATGATCTCATCTTCTTAGGGGAGTGGTCGAAGGATAATACTACCAATCTAATGCGAATCTTGAGATGTTTCCACCTTGCTTCGGGTCTCAAGGTACATGTGAGGAAGAACACAGAAAAGAAACTGGGCAGAAAACAGGAAGAATAAAAGAGGAACATGGGACAGTTTTTCCTGGAAAAATTGCTTGTTCACCAAGCTTTACTAATAAACAGGAATGGAAAACCCAAATCAAACACCTCTAATTAACCCCTTATATATACTAAAGGAACTAGACTCATAAACTAACTCAAAAAACCTTTAAAAGGAAAAAATTCCCAAAATAACCCTGGTACAAAATACACACCTTTTTTGGAGTGTTCTACTGGGTGGGAGCCTGGGAGGTTAGGGCCAAGATCCATTCATGGTGGTTGTGTGTCCCTCATTCAGCGGACTCCTCGGAAGACTGATGCGGGTTGTGCAAAGTTCTAAATTTTTGTTTAATGAAGTAAAACTCCTGGATTTTTATGGGTTTAAATGTAGATCTAAACATGATAGGGGGTTTTGTTGAGTCCCGGAGTTTGAATAAGTTTGTAATGCTTTGATCACTTGTTTCCCTTTTCCTAGCAACTCGCTAGTGGTTATAAAATTTTTTGCCACCAGCACAGAACCTATTTTTTTGGTGCGATTGGGTTTATGACTTTTCATGTATTAATTAAGCAAATTCGAATTACTGTGGAAATATGGGCGAAAAAGTGTTTACCTTCCTTTTGCGTGCATCCCTTTTAAATTAGCAACTTCAGTAAGTGCTTTAATCCATCGGTCAATCTTTTGAGCCAACTGACGTTTTTTAGATGCATTTTTTTCTGCCTCCATCTTCTCTTTGTGCTCAGCCATTGAAAGTGCAAAGTTACTTTCTTGCTTCCTAATATCGCTGGGCTCGACATGAAAAAAAATGGGGATAACAATTTGGTTGGATGTCATACGTTGCTCAAGGATGAGTACCAATTCATCAAGGCACCATGATGAATTCGCATAATTCTTGGACAAAATGATAATAGAAGCTCTAGATTCTTTAATGGCACTCTCCAATTCCGGTTTGAGATCTCCTCCGGCTTCAATTTCATCATCATCCAAAAAGGTAGAGATATTGGCATCCAGGAGGGCTTTATGGAGATGATCGGTGAAATTATTACGAGTATCAACACCTCGAAAACTTAAAAATACGTCATGTTTATGACGATTAGTAGATGAAGGAGACGAAGATCCTTCTGCAAATTTAGAGAGAACAGTCATTGCGAGTTATGGTAAGGTACGAGTAGTTTGAGACTAGATTTACAATCAAAATAAGAGTAAGCAGTGTTTTTCTACTTGAAGGAAAGTCAAGTCAACGACTACTTTTCATGAAAGATACCTTTTGTCGAAATTTCTTGGAAACTTATCAGAAATTGAAAAAGCTGATTGAAATGGGTCCAGTACTTCAATCAAGGATTTCACCAAACCTAAATGTAAAACTTTTGTAATTATCAAATCCTATTATTTTATAATAAATTAGAGAAATAGTCCTACTAAAAACACAAATTTCCAAAATTTGGTTCATTTTTTTACCCAAATGTTTTAACATGATTTCATCCACATAAATAAACTTCCTTTTTCGATGCATGAACTATATTATCATTTTTATAAGTAAGAAAACCCTAAAAAAACCCAACATATTATTATTCGGTTCGGTTCGATGCTTGAAAAAACCATTATGTTATTTTTGTATACAATCAAACCATTTTATTTGTAGATCATGCATGTAATAATGCTTTGTAAACGACAAACTTTTGAAAACCGATATGCAAGCATTCACTACAAACTAAATGATATTTAGTGTATATTTTTTTGTGCCACTATATGATGCATGCAGTAGCACATTCTAAATGTTACTATAAAAATTAATGGTTTTAATCACACTTAATTTTTTATACAACTAAAAGTCATGTTTATTAGTGGCATAATAATTTATAGCGACACTATATGTTTTTTTTCTTTTTAATTTAATTACTCTTTTTTATGACATTGAAGCTATTGAGCTATTATTTTTGTTTCCATCGTTTTCCCACCGGTTACTTTTCATTTTCATGTTCCCTCCTTACAATTTCAGTAAGTTAGGCCAGAAGAGGCACAATGCCCTCATAACTTGTAATGCTCTGATTTCGGAACTCGTAATGCTCTAAACTCCATCTATGCTCTAACGTCCATCATTGCTCCGCCAAGATGCTCATGTCGTTATTGTCGGTTATTCCTCGTCATCCTTTCCCACCTCTGTCCCGTATGTTTTTTAATTACGTAATCCATCACCATCACGCCAATTCTTCGATTTTGTTGTAATTTCATCATGTTTAGAATTTTGGTTGAATTTTGTTTATTTCATCGCTTCTAGTTTGCTACATGAACAATCAAGTTTAGCATTAAATTTGTCGGAATGAGTCAATATATCCATTTCCATTAATAAAGATATAATCAAACACTTCAATGGTGAGTGGTGATTCATTACAAGTTGCTAGTATTTAATCATACTTAAATCTTAGATTGAATCATAAAATTCAGATTTTACTCCCAAGCTAGGGTTTATGACTCTACAAAGTTCATTAATCCAAAACAACCAATAAAATGGAGATTTGATCTTAGATTAATGAACTAGTGAGTAGATAAAGATAGAAAATTAAATTAAACTACTCATTTTAAACAAAATTATTCGAATTCATTTTGGAAACCAAACCCTAGATCGGCTCAATAGCTTAAAAGAGAGATTTATATCTCGTAAAACATCAATGATCTTTTACAAGCTTCAACTCTTCAATCTCCTTCCAAATCACATATTGATCTTCACAATCTTCAAACATAGTCATTCAAACCCTTCTCATTCCTATCACTTAATCTAAATCTATCTTTTCTCTTTGAGGAGCTAATGAAAGCTTATTTCTAAACTTTGGGGTTTTGGCAACTTAAACCCTCATAAAGCTTATTTCTTCGAATTAACCATTAATTTGACAAACCTTTTATTTTAACTTTACAAAACTATGAAACAAAGTCTCTTGATATAATTATTTTTCATTTTAGTCCATTGATTAAGTTAAGACTCGACATTGCAAGTATGGCCAATTGGTCACTTCTAGCCCCTACCTCCAAAAATTATTATTCAAAGTCCTAATAATATTGAACATTTATCAACCTTCTTAACGTTTTTAATAAATATTGTCTAATAATTATAAACACTTCTAATATTATATATTTATAAATAAAATGCTAAAATTACCTAAAAATATTACATTATAAATAAACTTCGTACTCTAAAACGCTATTGTACAGCTTCTTCACTAACTAGGATTCAAATTCCCCATTTCCATGAATAGAGATGGAATCAAACACTTAAATGATGAAGAGGAGGTTTATTAGTGATTCATTCAAGTTTGTAGCATCTAATCATATACAAAACTTATATTAAATCATAAAATTTGGATTCCTTCTTAAGTTAGGGTTTATGACTCCATAAACTTCATGAATCCAAAACAACCAATAGAATGGATTCGAGCTTATATTCATGAACTAGTAAGTATATAAAGTTAGAAATCAAATTAAACTCTTCATTCTAGAAAAAATGGATAGGTTTTGGAAAACAAATACTAGATTGATCCAATAGCTTAAATGAGATAGATTTATACCTCACAAAGCTTCAATGATCCTTTCCATGCTTTAATTCTGCAATGATCCTTTCCAAGCTTAAATTCTTCAATGTCTTTCCAAATCACCCATTGGTCTTCGCACTCTCTCAAGTATCTCCACCGAAACCCTTCTTATCCCCCTTACTCTATCAATCTCTTATGTCCGAGGAGAAAATGAAAGCTTAGTTCTCAACTATAATGCATTTTTCAAACAAAATTTTCATATTTAAATAAGGATAAATCATTGATTTTCCAAAAACTAAGTCAAAGAACATAGGTATCATCACAAAATATCAGAGTATCAAAATATGTGGAATCGCGGAAACTGTAGGTGGATGTGTACAATCAAGCCATTGCCTTTCCGCGATCATCTGAAGTACCTAAAACACAATATATCAACAACCGTAAGCACAAAGCATAGTGGGTTCCCCCAAAATACCATATACAACATATATAACATGTAGTTGTATCGGGTCCGTAACAACCCCGAGTCCGTACCAACCTCGAGTCCATATTGACTCCGACCCCAGATCGGCTCCATCGGGTCCGTATCAACCCGAGTCCGTAGAGACTTCGAGCCCGGGTCGGCTCCATGCATACAAGATACAATCATACCAACAGTAGTCACAAAGACACATGCACAAACGACACCAAGTGCCCTATAGTATAGTATAGTATAGTAAGAGGACACACCTCGTAGATAGTAGCTAAGACACAATAACTCTCACACGAAGAAGAACAATAATATGAAATACATATTCAGCAATAAGGAAGTACCCACTCAGTCTACACTCTATAATCCCCAAATTGACTAAAAAGTCAACCATGGTCAAAAGTCAACAGTCAAAGTCAACTTTGACAGGTTTCCATGTTGTGGCCACCCGTAGCTACGTCGTGGGCACTCGAAGACAAATGAGTCATGTGAAAACCAGCCGCCATGCCATGGATACTGGGCACCAACAAATTAATGGATTAAGATGTTATTCCTGAATCCCAAAACCTATAAAACTCAAATATGATTTCCCTCAAGGTCTTGATGGATAAAGTTTCCAACTTTATCCATTAAGACATCTTATTAACAAAAAATCTCAATTTCTAAGTTCTTAATGACAACACCAAGGCATGGACTCACCCAATAAGCCATGTAAGTGATCTTTCCAACCAACCCCAAGGTTAAGAAGCAGGTAATGCACTCAAAGGTTTTGGAGTTCACCCAAACTCCAAGAACAAGAAGATTTGGCACCAAAAGCTCATAAAATTACCTAGAATTAGTTCTAGATAATTAATGAGCAAGGTAGAGAATTTTTACCTTTAATTAATCAGAAATGAGATGAAGATGATGGATCTAAGTTGAAACGACACTCCCAAGCAACACTAAAGGACTCCTTCTTCCTTAAACCTTTACAAGAATGGAGCTCAAAATCTCAAAACACACAAATAGAGGTTAGGGTTTGGATGGGGTTCATTCTCAGAGGGTAGAGGCTACCAAAGGAGGCAACCCTAGGAGTTAGTGCCCTTAAATAGGGTACCAATCCTGAAATTAAGGTCTTAGGCCCAAAACGGTTGACACGTCGTGGCATATATAACGTCATGTCATGGCTCTTCGTGGATGTACGTTTTTTAATTAATGAGTGCCACGCCATGGCACTACCAATGCTATGTTGTGGCCTAAGTTAAAATGATAAAAATAAATAGTTAAATTTAGAAATGAATACCTGGAAAGAGGATATTACAATTCTCCCCACTTGAATCAGATTTTGCCTCTGAAATCATCTACATTAAAATTAGTAGGTATGCATCTCTTCCTCGGGTTCCCAAGTCCACTCAGAACCCTTCTAGTGTTGTCACTGCACCTTTACTAAGGTGTTGTTTGTTTTTTTTTCTAAAAAACCACTTCTGACTACTTATTGTTGTGCCGCACAGCACACGCGCATCACTTGGTCCTTCACAGCTGTTTGTTTTTTAGAAGACTTCTTAGTTAAAAATTGTTGCGTGTGTGCTGTGTGGCGCAACACTGGACCCTCTGCTTCAAATCTCTTCACACCTTACTTTAAGGTCCGATCACTTTTCCCGAGTGTCTGTGGATGATAAGCAGTACTGAAATATAATTGAATACCTAAATCCTCATGGAACTTCTTCCAACATCTAGAAGTAAAAAGGACATCTCGATCTGAAACCATAGAACTGGGTACACTGTGACAAGCAACCACCTATTGAACATGAATCTCAGCCAGCCTCTTAGCAGAAGAGCTGTCACGAATAGCCAGAAAGTGAGCATTCTTTGTCAAATGATCCACAATCACCCAAATGGCATCATAACCCTTTGTCGTCTTCGGTAGCTTCGTAATGAAATCCATGTTGATATGTTCTTATTTACACAATGGAACCTCCAGAGGCTGCAACTTGTCGTGGGCGGGACTGATGTTCGGCATTGACATTCCGACAGGTCAAGCACCATTTGTAACGCTTAGTTCCAGTATGAATTTATTTCTTCAATTGTTGATTTTTCCTGTTGAACTCGGCGAGTTGAAAGCTTCAACTCGGCGTGTTGAGTGGAATTTGGCTGTGGGAATTAATAGACCAACTCGACGAGTTGGGGTGCCTCGACTCGACGAGTTGGCGACTGGGAAGGAAACCCTAATTGTTAGGGTGTTGCACCATATTTAAGGGCCTTAAGTCTCTTGGTTGGCCTCCATACCATCCTCATATGTCCAAAAAACCCTAAAAGAGTGTATCATCATCCTTGAGAGTGTGTGAGCTTGTGGAGGGCCTTAAGAGTTGATATTTTGCACATTTTTAGAGGATCCTTAAAGTTGAAGGTGCATAGCTTGGAGGGAAGATCTAGATCTAGAATCTCCCAACCAATTTCAGTCATTTAGAGCTATAAAGTTTATACCTTGCTTTGTTATCTTCTAGATCTCTTTGTTTGGAGTTTTCTCTTGATTTTTGGATTATACATGGATTGTCGAAGAATTTGAGGTGTCCAGGGGTTATTATGTTAGATATGTCCCTTTCATGACCTCTCTTAGCTTAAAGTGGCAAGGTTTACTAGGTTCTAGGTCCCATTCATGAAATAAGTCCTTTATTAAGCCTATGTTGAGCCCTAAAGCTTCTTTCTAGCATGCATGGACGTAAAGTTGGAAACTTTATGTGATTTCCTAGCCTTTGGATGTCAGATCTATGTTTTGGGACTATGTTTTGAGAGTTTAAGGGCTTAATGTGTTAAGCCTCACTCTTTTGGGACTAGGGTTCGGGTTTGGGCTCGTTGTGGTGGTTCATAAGGGTAAAGTTGGAAACTTGACCCTTCTAGACATCATTTTGGAGAAGATCTGAGATTTGGAGTTCCTAGATTCGATGGAAACAACTTAATGCATTAAGCTGTTGAATTTCTGGCCAACTTGGCGAGTTCATTAGTGAACTCGACGAGTTGATAGGATTTTTCCCGATCTGTACAGTGAATGGAGAAACTCGACGTGTTGAGGGACAACTCGGCGAGTTGGGTCAACTCAGGCTGTTGACTTTGACTTTTGACTTTAGTCTTTGACCAAGTTTAACCTGTAAGGGGGGTTTTAGGGAATTGTGAGTTGAATTTAAGGAATTGTTTCTATTTAGGGGTTGACCCTAAGTCAAACTGGTCAAAAAGTCAGTGGTTAATCTTGTTGGATTAGGTGTCTAAGCAATAACTAAATTGGTATATACTTGAATTAAAAAAACAGAGTCCATTTGGGTTGCCTTCTTCAAACCTAGTAGTTGAATAGAAAGACTTTTGGAGAGAGAGACTGATTTATTGATTTATTATATGATTAATAAATAGCAATAAACGATTTATTAATATATTATGAGAATAATATATTAACTATAAATAGTATTATTTACTTTAGAGAATTAGTGTTAATTTTGGGATTAATTTGATTAATTAAAAGTGCAAGGACTAAAAAGTTGTAATTGTTCAATAGCTGAGCAAAAGAGGAATTCTAGAATTTTCCTAGGTTGGTCGAATTTTTGAGAGGCTACTAGGGTTTCTGGAATATTCCATATAGATAATATGGATAATAAGAAGCTAGATACTTATAAGATTGGATATTACCGAATTTGAAATAATAGTATCATGTTCAAATTAGGGTTATCTAGGGTTTTCTTGTCAACTATAAATAGGGGTCCTAGCATTATGATTATCGGCCATCACTTCTCCTAAGTGAATATCTGAAAATTTACCTCTCATCTCCTCTCTCTTCAAGTTTCCTAGTTGCTAGGGTTTGGGTGTGAACCATCAGAAGCACGAGATTTCTGGTGCTTGCTTCCAAGAGCTATTGAAGAAGGAATTCATTTTTTTTATTTATAAGCATAATCAAAAGGCATTTCTGAAAATCAACGTACAGGTGCTTTGATTTATAATCCTGAAATTGAAAAAGAAGCAAGACGTTTGGCGAAGGAAAAGAGAATAGAACGTGGTCAAACTTCAAACCCTCACGGGGATCCGGAGGTTGACACCGCTTCATCAGTTGACACGGAACCCAATTCTAGTCCCGACCCTCGCCAAGAAATTCCCGAAACACCACCTCTACAACAAAATCCACCCATTATTGAACCAATCGCAATGGCGGACGGGGGAGAAGGTCCCGAGTTTACTTTGAGGCAAATGATGGAAACCAATGTTACACAAACCACAACCGGTATCAATTACCCGGTTTTGGAAGGAGGCTCGGAGTTGAAGTCAAGTTTAGTCCATCACCTTCCAACTTTTCATGGATTAGATAATGAAGACCCTCATAAGAACTTGAAGATGTTCCACATTATTTGCACTAGTATGAAGCCACAAGGGTCAACCGATGACCAAATCAAGCTAAGGGCATTCCCTTTTCATTGGCCGATAGAGAAAAATATTGGTTATTTTATCTTCCACCGGGGTCAATCAACTCATGGACCGACATGGTAAGAGCTTTTCTTGATAAGTTCTATCCCGCTTCAAGAGTCTCAAGTCTTAGAAATGAGATTTGTGGAATCCACCAAGGTCAAAATGAGACTTTTCATGATTATTGGGAGAGGTTCAACAACTTGTGCTATAGTTGCCCACAACACCAAATTCCGGAACAACTCCTCATTCAACACTTCTATGAGGGATTGTTGCCGATGGAAAGAAGACTAGTTGATGCCTCAAGCGGTGGTGATGTCTTTAGTAAAACTCCACAACAAACAAGACAACTCTTCAACACCATAGCCGCAAACTTCCAACATTTTGGCCCGCGCCAAGATATGAAGAGAGAGACACAACACAAAGTTAATGAATTGGGAACATCAAACCTAGAGTCTCAAATCAAAGATCTAACCTCCGTTGTCCAAAAGCTAGCCATGGGACAAACTCCACAAGTGATGGTTTGTGGAATATATGCAACAGTGGGACATCCTACAGATATGTGTCCCATTCTTCAAGAAGATGCGGAACATGTAAACGCCACGGGAGAGTTCCAAAATTACCACAACAAGCCATCCGGTTATTAAAATGCTTACAATTCAAGTTGGAAGCCCAATCCCAACATGAGCTACAACCCAAGACCATTGCCTCAAAATGCATTGGTTAGACCTTCCTATCCAACACCACAACCCCAATACCAACATCCACAACCACACTATCAACCCAAACCGCACCCTCCACATCATCACCAACAACCTCCGCAATCCCAACCGAGTAGCTCCGGAATGTCCCTTGAAGACATTGTCAAATCCTTAGCCACTAGTACCCAACAATTCCAAAAAGAGATAAGGACTAGTATCTCCAACCTTGAAGCACAAATGGGAGATATAGTTACATCTATAAGCAAGTTGGAATCCAGTGGTAAACTCCCTTCTCAAACCAAAAAGAACCCAAATGTCAATGTGGTGACCTTGAGAAGTGGCAAACAAGCCGGAGAGAGTAGTTCAAAGAAGAAGCCAAGGGATGAAGAGGAAGAAATAGAAGTCATTCCCATTGAAGAACCTATAGTCAAGAACGATGCACAATCCGGAGTTCCAAAGAATACTATTCCCCTCGTAACACCAATAGCCACTCAACCTCAATTCCCCTCCCGACTTGCAACTTCAAAGAAGAACATGGAGGAGAAAGAGATTTTGGACACCTTTCGAAAGGTGGAAGTAAACATCCCTCTACTTGATGCAATCAAGCAAATCCCTAGGTATGCAAAGTTTTTTAAAGAACTTTGTACCAACAAGAGGAAGTTGAAGGGAAATGAGAAAATTTCAATGAATGAAAACGCATCCGTGGTTTTACAAAGGAAGCTTCCACCTAAGTGAAAAGATCCGGGAATGTTTACGGTTCCTTGCAAAATTGGGGATGTAGCTTTTAGTAGTGCCATGCTTGATCTTGGTGCTTCTATTAACGTCATGCCCTATTCGGTGTATGAATCTTTGAATGTTGGGCCCTTAAGTGAAACCGGTGTCATAATCTCTCTTGTGGATAAATCGAGTGTCTTCCCTAGAGGTGTTCTAGAAGATGTTTTGGCGCAAGTGAATCAATTGGTCTTTCTGGAGGATTTCTATGTAATTGATCTAGATGAGCAAGTATCCTCCAAATCGGCTCTAATCTTACTTGGGAGACCATTTTTTAAGACGGCTATGACAAAGATCGATGTGTATGCGGGAAGTTTGACAATGGAGTTTGATGGTGAAACAATAAGTTTTAATATTTATGATGCCATGAGATATCCTAGTGATGTTTCATATTTTTACTTTGTCGATGTTGTCGAGCCAATAACCCAAAAATTGTTCGAGTTGTCTAATCGTGATGTTTTGGAAATGATCTTAAGCAAAGGGTTTGATTATGGGAAGCTAGCCGAACAATTGAAGCGTTATTCTTTAGATCCGGAGATTGAGAAGTTGGTCAATAATTTGGAGGTGAAGAAATCTACAAGATTTGATGTCAAGCAAATTGAGTTGCCCCCGACCCACACGGAGTTGTCACCATCCCTTATTCAACCACCCAAATTGGTATTGAAGGTCCTCCCCCAACACTTAAAGTATGCTTATTTAGGAAAGAATGAGACCCTTCCGGTTATTATTTCAACTCACTTAACCGATTGTGAAGAAGGGAAACTCCTTAAGGTGTTGAAGGAACATAAAGAAGCAATGGGTTGGACGATCGCGGATATCAAGGGATTGAGTCCCTCCACTTGCATGCACAAAATTTTAATGGAGGATGAATGCAAGCCAAGCCGGGACGCACAAAGGAGGTTGAACCCACCAATGATGGAAGTGGTCAAGAAACAGATTTTGAAGCTCCTTGATGCGGGAATGATCTATCCAATCTCGGATAGCAAGTGGGTGAGCGCGGTGCAAGTTGTTCCAAAGAAGACGAGAATCACGGTGGTCGAGAACAAAAAATGTATGATGGTCCCCACCCGTGTGCAAAACAGGTGGAGAGTATGTATTGACTACCGCAAACTCAATGCAAGCACACGAAAAGATCATTTTCCATTGCCTTTCATTGACCAAATGTTAGAAAGGTTGGCCAAAAAATCTCACTATTTTTGTCTTGATGGGTACTCCGGTTTTCACCAAATACCGGTGGCACCGGAAGACCAAGAAAAGACAACCTTTACATGTCCATTTGGCACTTTTGCATACCGGAGAATGCCATTCGGATTGTGTAACGCCCCGGCCACTTTCCAACGTTGTATGGTTAGTATCTTTTCGGAATATGTTGAAAATATAATTGAAGTTTTCATGGACAATTTTACGGTATATGGCAACTCCTTTCAAGAGGGTTTGACCAATCTCACCAAAATTTTGAAAAGATGCATTGAAACAAATTTGGTTTTAAACTTTGAAAAATGCCATTTTATGGTGAGTCAAGGTCTTATTTTGGGTCACATTGTATCAAAGAAAGGAATTGAGGTAGATAAGGCCAAAATTGATGTTATTCAAAGCTTACCTTACCCGACTTGTGTTCGGGAAGTTCGTTCTTTTTGGGCCATGCAGGTTTCTACCGAAGATTCATCAAGGACTTTTCGAAGATAACAAGACTAATGTGCCAACTCTTGCAAAAGGAGGTCGATTTCGAGTTCAATGACGTGTGCAAAGAAGCTTTCGACAAGCCCAAGGAATTGCTTACATTCGCCCCCATCATACAAGCACCAAATTGGGATCTCCCCTTCGAGATCATGTGTGATGCAAGCAATTATGCTATTGGCGCCGTTTTGGGTCAAAAGAATGGAAGAGCCTCCCATGTGATCTATTATGCATCATGGACACTAGAAAACGCTCAAAGCAACTACTCTACCACTGAGAATGAGATATTGGCCATAGTGTTCGCTTTGGAGAAGTTTAGGCAATACCTACTTGGTACCAAAGTCATAGTGTATTCGGATCATGCGGCTCTCAAGTACTTGATGACAAAGAAAGATGCAAAGCCAAGACTCATCCGGTGGATCTTATTGTTACAAGAATTTGACTTGGAGATTCGGGACAAGAGTGGATGCGAGAACCTTGTTGCCGACCACCTAAGCCAGATCATTTCAAATGACACTCCTCTCCCGTTGGGGGACGAGTTTCCGGATGAGAATCTATTTTCCCTTATTCAATCTACTCCTTGGTATGCTGATATCGTTAACTTTTTGGTCACAAAAAGGTATCCCCACACATTCTCACGTGCTCAAAAAGACAAATTAAAAAGTGATGCAAAGTATTATGTGTGGGGTGAACCTTATTTGTGGAAACATTGTCCCGATCAAATCATTAGGCGGTGCGTGCCCCAACAAGAGCATCAATCCATTTTGCAATTTTGTCATGAATTTGCTTGTGGGGGACACTTCGGGACTAGCCGAACTTTGAGAAAAGTTCTTGAGTGTGGACTATTTTGGCCAACCATGTCACGCGATTGTTACATATTTTGTAAATGTTGTGAACGGTGCCAAAGAACGGGAAACATTTCACAAGAGAACCAAATGCCCCAAAATCCACTCCTTGTTTCTGAAATTTTTGACGTATGGGGGATTGATTTTATGGGCTCATTTCCCGTCTCATTTGGCAACGTTTACATATTGCTCGCAGTTGACTATGTCTCTAAATGGGTTGAGGCCAAAGCCACAAGATCGGATGATGCCAAAATGGTTATCGACTTTTTAAAATCTAATGTCTTTGTGAGATTTGGTGTGCCTAGGGCTTTGATTAGTGATAGAGGGACCTATTTTTGCAATAAGATGATGGAGGCCTTGCTAAAAAAGTACAACGTGACCCATCGTGTTTCTACCGCCTACCACCCTCAAACAAACGGTCAAGCAGAGGTTTCGAATCGTGAAGTGAAGAGCATTCTTGAGAAAAGAGTGAATCCGACGAGAAAAGATTGGAGTTTGAGGCAGATGATGCCTTATGGGCCTATCGGACCGCTTACAAGACCCCGATAGGAATGTCCCCATTTAGGTTGGTTTTTGGAAAGCCATGTCATCTACCCGTCAAATTAGAGCAGCGTGCATTTTGGGCGGTCAAGCAATGTAATTACAATATTGATGAGGCGGGGAGGCATAGGAAGCTTCAACTCCAAGAGCTAGAAGAATTAAGAAACGGCTCCTATGAAAACTCAAGAATTTACAATGAGAAAACGAAGCTTTTCCATGACAAGTCCATCACTCGGAAGCATTTTGAAACGGGGCATAGGGTCTTACTTTACCATTCACGATTGAAATTATTTCCGGGCAAGCTAAGGTCAAGATGGATTGGACCTTTTGTTGTGATAAAGACCTTTGACCATGGGGCGGTGGAAGTTCAAATTGAAAAGATGGGACAAATTTTCAAAGTCAATGGGCACTGTTTGAAGCCATTCTATGAAGGTTTCAATGCTAATGCTCTTGAAATCATCCATTTTGATGTCCCGATGTGTTGAAGCAAGCAAGGAAGACGTGTCGCCAAAGACGTTAAAGAAGGGCATTTTTAGAAATCTATGCTTTAATCCTTTTCCAAATCCAAATAAATCATTTTAAAACAGTGTTTTCGGGATTTTGAAAGGTTTCACCCTTCATTCCAACTTTTGTCGAAAATTTTGAAACCGGGCCTTACGGGGATCGTTTTGAGCTAAAAATCAAGTTTAGTGGAAAATCTCATTTTTCTTAAGTGCAGGAAGGGCTCATGGCCCGCGTGAGAAACATGAAGAATGGCCCGCGGCCCCCATGGATCAAAGTTACAATTGTCGTTCAGCAAATGCGGCGAGCACGCGGTCAGAGCTATACCCGCGTGAAGGATCAGACTCATTCCAAGCAACTCGACGCAGCCAGCACGTGGCCCGCGCCCAGCCCACATGGGTGTTTCCAACACTTAGTTTTTTTCCAATCGCCTCAGTTCCCGCGGCCTCCGTGCAGCTCGAGCAGTGCCCACGTAGTGGTTCAGAACATTTTGACAAAAGTTGACGCGGCCAGCACGCGGCCCGCGCCCTGCCCGCGTATTACACATTGACTGCGATTCTTGGATTGTTGACTCGTTTGACTTTCTTTGATCAGGAGGTTTAATGAGTTGACCAAACATTGACTGGGTTTGACCTCTATTGACCAAAGATTAAACATCCCTTTCACTCTTCTTCTTCATTCTAACCCTCCACAACCTCACCATTCTCTCTCAAACTCTCAAGAACACCAAAACCCACTTCTCACAAAAATCCAATTTCCCGGAGTTCTACCGGTCGTAATATCGTCAAACCACCGACATTCTCTCCCATTTTCCAAGCTCTACAAACCCCACCCAAAATCCGGTCCTATCTGTGGCCGGAATTTTGGGCGCCACCACCACCCACCACCGCGTTCTTTCGCATTTTCCGGCTAACTCCAGCCACCATTGGAGATTTCGAGCACAGGGTTTTGTTTCTCTCATCAAGGGCTTTATAACCATACCAATTTTCCCCCAAAAACTCACCAAAAATTTTCGTCAAATTCCAGGTGCCCCCACTAGTTTGTGGAGTTGTTTTAGCGATTCAAGCATCAAATACGGAGCAACATCATAAGCTTGGGGTGTCTTGGAGAATCTCTTTGGTGGCTCTCAGTCCGCTTCCACCATTTGTCCCAGGTTTAAGCAAATTGGGTACCCTCGTTCCTTTAAATTATTTATTTGTTTGTTAAATACCCGTTTGTAGTTGGAATTGTGTAGTCACACGTGTGGTCTTTGGTGTGATTTGAAGATTATTATTGTCAACTTTTTGTCCCGAGTCAATGTCTAAGCGTGCCAAAACCGGACCTAATTCATCTAAGGGTGGGTCGAAAGGCAAATCTAGTGACCCTCCATTTCGTTTGTTGAATCGTGACGACCGCAAAACGTATGACTTTCTTATTTCCAACAAGCGCAAGGTCAAATCAACCAAGTTTCTCCATCTAGAGTCTTTCGAAAATCTTGGAGTGCTTGAGGGAGTTAAAGCACTTTTTAACAACATTGGTTGGGGTCAGTTGCTCCATAATCGTGCAGCCACCTACGTTGAGCCGACTTTGGAATTCATTTCCACATTCCGCATGGATGATGATACGAACACCATCACCTTCCAAATGTTAGGCGAGAGTAGGTCATTGCCATTTCGGATCGTCAATGCTTTAATGGGTACCCCCGTGGATCACACTTACTCCTAACAAGATCCTTGGCCCGTCACCTTTAACGAACACAATTTTTGGCAGCAAATCAATCACTCATCATCTTCCTTCAAGGCCTCCTCAATCATCCATCCATGTTTAAGCGTGACCAATCGATTCCTTACATGCACCATCTTTGCCCGCTCCGACGTGGGTCAAATTTCCAAAGCTGAATTATTCTTTCTATGGTGCATGACTCGCGAAAACGGACCCAGCCCGGATTTTGCCACCTTCTTCTTCACCAAATGCTATAATCTCACCACTATGGACACTGGGGACATTTTCATCGGCAGCTTGATCACCCTCATTGCATCTAGACCCCCACTTCAGCTCCTTCTCTCCACCCTTCCATTTGAAAAGTTGTCCAGACCCTTTAGCCTTGACATCCTTGCACTCCGACAGATGCAAATCATCCGCGAATCAGTTGATGGTCACATTTGGAACCTCGATAATCAGCCATACCTCATTCTTCCTCATGATTATATAGGGTGTTTCGAACCAACCGACCCCGAACAATGGGTCATTCCATCCGACTACCCTCCTACTGTGGATGACGAAGATGACTAGTTTCAGCCTCCACAACATTTTGCCCAGCCTCAATATCAGCCACAGCAACAGGGGGGACACAAGATCCCACCATATTTCCCCCCTAACTTCTTCTACCAATTCGCCACGATGTTCTCCACGGTTCAGCGCATCGATACTCAGACACAGGAGAACACCCGAGTTATCCAGTCCGTGGCGGCCCGTGTCGATCAACTGGAGTAGTCCTTCTAACCCACTTCTCGCCAAGTCCAAGATATGTGGAATTACCACTATCGCCACAGACTTTTCCCTCCGCCCGACCCTCTGATTTAGGTCATTTCCGCCCTTTCCTTAAGCATTGAGGACAATGCTTGTTCTTAAGCTTGGGGTGGGGCATTTCCCTTTTGGTTTTACTTTTTCATGCCTTTTTTTTAGTTAGTTTGCATTTCATTTTAGTTTTAAGCTAATTTGCATTCAATTTTTTTATTATTTTTTTTAATTCCAAAAAGATGTTATTTTCTTTTTTTCTACTTTCTATTTTTGCATAACATTTAGCTTAGGGCATTAGCATTCAAGAATTTTTGTTATCTGTTTATTCTCACCCCCCTTGGATGCCATGGAACAGGTTCACAGTTATTGTATCATTATTGGTCCAGGATCTTGTTGCTATCTCACCCATCGAACCGGGACCACTAGCTGCAGTTTGGGACTTCATACTTGGGATCAGATGCTGGAAGCTTAAAGGGGTAAGTGATCATGGCCAGATAGTTTCATGAAGAATTATGCATGCAATACTAACAACTGTAGGATATACTATAACAATGGATGTTCTTAGCCTTGCGGTCACTACCGCCGAGAGGATCACACTTGCTCATGTTTGAACCATTAGCATGAAGCACTGGTACTTGTCCCCGAGTAAAATCCATATCCAGTCTTTTTACATCACCATATTCTTTTTGCGATTTACTTAGGATTTTAGAGAGTCTTATCCCACATTTGGGCATTTTCGTTACTTTCGAAAAATTGCAAGTTTGAAAAGGAGCTTACATCTTTACGCTCCACACATGGTCATTTTCACATTTAGACCATTCGGATTATATTATTACCCCCCCCCCCCCCCATCGGTTCCACTTACATACTCTTGGGAACCAAATTTTGAGTCAAAAAGTTTTCTTGATAAAAAGCAAAAATCCAATATGTTTGTGAATTACCTTCAAGTTTACTACTTATATTTGTGTTTTAACAAAAAAAATAAAAAAAAAAAGTTGCAATTATCTTAGATAGGTGACCGGTTCAATTATTGAACAATTTTTCCTACATTTTGGTCACCTGGCGTTCGATATTCATTTATATAGGTTTGTCTTATTTTATATAGATCGGGTTGTTTCTTTTCGCAAATTGGTGATGTTAGAGAGACTGCTGAGTCGGATACTACGGGAGTTTTGGGCCAACACTAAGTGAACTGATTCCTACAATGGTGCCCGAGCGATGAAACCCAATCACATTTGAGAGTGGCCAATAGACTTGAGATCACGCAACTTTCATGATAAGAATGTGCACTTAAAGAAGAGCTCCTCACGAGCCCATCCAACTGCTTTCTCCCTACTACAGATGTTCTTCATTGTATGCATGTTCCATTGGGGCTGCGACTGACCATCCCTCCTTACTCACCTAAAGGAGTTGTCCTAGTTGTGGTTTATGGTCCCATTGTCATCGGATGAAAAAGTAATGATATAATAGCAAGATCAATTCTGACCATGTTGACTAACGGTGATTAGGTTCCGCGGCTCTATCCATTCTTTTTATTTTTCTTAGGATAGTTCATCCCGAGTTCATTTTAGTCTTGTCTTACTTGAGGACAAGTAAGGTTTAAGCTTGGGGTGATTTGATAGCTTCATTTTATTTACTTCTTTTTATAGTTTATTTTAGCACATTTCATTCGCATTTTAGTTAATTTCCATACATATTTTCCTTTTTATTATTTTATGACAATTTCGGGTACTTTCTAGTTTCTTGAGCATTATTGTAGATTTTTGGAGACTAGCGGGCGGAATTTTTGGGAGGCGATTGGACTTGGAGGACAACGAGGATTTTGGGCTTGATGGCTATGGAGGTGCGGGAGAATTTTTGAAAGTGCGGAGATTGATGATCGGGCGATTATGAGAGCTTTGGAGGATTTGGAAAAGTCAAATTGTGCTCAAATTGAAGAGGACTTGAAGAAAAATGGGCTAGAAGTTGATTAGACCCGACCTGGGCCAATTGAATAGCTGTGGGGGCCCAAAACTTGAAAAAGCCCAAAAACTCTGTCATAGTCACACGGCCCGCGTAAGAATCCACGCGGCCCGCATGGGTTCCTGCAGGGGCAATTTCAGGATTTCATTTAGAGTTCTATATTGGGAAGGTTGGTGTACCTCTTCAGCCTTATCTTTTACATCCAATTTGGAGGCATTGTCTCTGGAGTTTTGGAGCATTTTAAAGGCCAAGAACCCTCAAGAACTTCACCATTTCATCTCTTAATTCTTGCTAAATGTTTGGTACAATCTTCATTAACTTTGTTTTCTTGAGTTTAGCCATGCTTGGCTAAACAAATCTTGGTTGACTTTTGTTGAATCATTTGAACTTTTGTTGAATATTGAAGAATCCATGAATTTGTGTTTGAATCTTTATGAAAATGTTTTGTGTTTTAACATCTTATCATTGCTTGTATGTTTTTATTCATGAGTTTAAATGTGCTTGTGGTGATTAGTTGGCTAATTTCTTGATTAAGTAAAGGATCTTCAAATTAGCAAGCAACAAGTGATTCTTGTGTTAGTTTTACTTCACATAATCATTAAAACATTTTCTCCAACATGGTAGTGGAAGCTTTTGACTCCTCTTGGATTTGGTGACTTTTTGGTTCTTAATGCTAGTTGACTTTCACTAATTATATGCTTATTGGAATTAGTGACTTTAACTAAGGAAATTGTTATGAGCTTCTCTAACCATTTCAACAACTAAGAAAAGTCTAGGTAATCTCAAGCTTCTTGGATTACTATATCCAAATTGAGGATTTAAAACAAGTATTGAACCATTGGGTTCTAATGATATGTTCATCAAAAGTCAAAGTGAGGAAACCTTAATTCAACCATCATTCTCTTATTGATTTTACATCAAACTATTATTTTTGTTGAAATTGTCTATTCAAATCTTAGTTTAATGCTAGTTTATTTCACGTATTTCAAAAGACCAACCCCCCCCCCCCCACATTTTTAGTTTATTGTCATTTTACAAGTATTTTACAAAGAGATTTTTCATAGAGTTATAAAATTGAACCAATCTCCGTGGATTCAATCCCTTTACCGCTATACACTAATTTAGTGTGTAATATTTAGGGTTATTAATTTTGTTGGCCTCGACAACCACCAAAGCTCTTTGATTAATCCTAACCTTACCAATCTTATCTAAACAAGCTCTTAGAGTTTGGTTGAAAGATTTCATTAAACTTTATGTGAATGTTCCCAACAACATTTAATACTCCTCACAAGCTCGGGAGCATAAGAATGTGTGAATAAGATTTACACAAAATTCATTCAATAGAAATCAATTTAGTGCTTGTTACCTAGTCCAATTTACAAAACATTTACAGATTTTGCAATTAGATAACTTGAATGACATAACCCTAATTCAATTGGCCAATAAGAATCACAATTAGAATCAAGCATTCGATTGAAACAAAATCAAATTCACTAGATAGAAGTTGAAAGCAAACATCAAGTCACATGATTGAAATCACAACTAAGAAGTCAAGACATAGAGTTGGAGAAACTAGGGTTCTAGCCACCCATGACTAGAACAAGATCACAAATCTAGAAAATGAAATTAAAGTTCTTACAAAATGAATCAAATGTTCCCAAGTGTTAATCAACTCCAAAATCCTCAAGAAAATCACCTTCTCTACTCCAAAAATCGACAGCCCAAAGTAAAAAATCGGTTCCCCCTTTTAAGAAAGATGAAAAACTACTTTAAAACCCACGTTTACGTTTACACAGCCCGCGTAAATTAACAATGTCGTTTATGCGGCCCGCGTAAACACAAAAAGTAGAACGCTTAAACTGTATTTGTAGATTCAAATCCACGGCCCGCGTAAACTCATGCCTTACGTTTACACTGCCGTGTAAATCCCTGAATTGCCAAAATCTTCAATTCTTCAATATCTTCATCCCCGGTGCTCCGCAAGTCCCGAAATTTCGCCCACATCTCTTATTTACCTCCTCAAACAAGATCCTACCCCCAAAAGTCCCTGAAATATCACAAAAGTGTGTGAATGAAATAACCTCATGAAAAATCCCAAAAAATATGAAAAAAGCATGAGTTTAAGCCTATATGCAATGCACTTTTATGAAATAAAGCTATAAAATGGGTGCATGAACCTTTCTTGTCCCTAAGAAAGAACAAGAAAAATTTAGACCAGAGAAAATAAAAGAAAAGAAGCAAAAAAAATCCAAACTTTTGAAACTTAATGCAATAACTAAAACAAACATGAAAGGGATCCAACCCAACTAACCTCATTTTTGTAGCATAGTTGAGAATGTACCTGTCGTGCCTTGAGTCAACTTGGCATTAGTCCCACAATATTATATACAAGACTTTTGGCCATTCCCTAATGCAACTCAACAGAATCAAAAGTCACAACACTTGTTCCCTCTTATTAGTATCGAGTCAACTCATGGAAAAAATCATGGTCTTACTCTCGTGAAAATGTATGTGACAAAAATATGCTCAATTATATTTGTTTTACAAAATATGACAATGACCGATTCCAGCTATTTGTTGATTAACAACAATCTTTTTCTAAAAAATCATTTCTAGAAATTCCCTAAATTCCCAATGTCATAAGTTCAAGTCCAAGTCTAAATGAATCTTTTGGAAGCCAAGCATTTTTCCTAAGCATATTATTCAATTAACTATAAACATAAATATATACAAACTATCTAATTATGTTTTCCTACAAATAAAGCTCATGGCATTCTTTGAAATCCATGTAACGAGCTTCCAACCAACACATCCAGACCAGATGACCTTAGTGTGCTAGATTTAAAGAAATCCCTCGAGTTTACTTACCCGAACCTCAAAGGCCATAGATTAGCTCTATTTGGATACCTATACATACCTATATTTTTGTGTTATTATTATTAAGTTCATGACTTTCTATGGAACCCGTGTAGTGAACTTTCAACCCAATCAGCCCAAACAATTCAGCTTTAGGCAATTAGGAGTAGAACACCCCTCAAAGTTTTCTCATTCGAGTCCCAAACGTCATAGATTAACTTAATAATAATTTTTTTAATAATAAACAAAAGCTAAGACAACAATAATACTCTTGTCAATTTATTTGCTAGACTTATTTCTTTATATTTTCGTCCTTGACTTTTCTAGTGTGGGTCATCTCACGGTCTATTACCGTGAGGGATTCTAAGACATTTTTCGGGTGACTGAAGTCAACACGCAAAGACCCGTAAGTATAGTTGGAAACTATGTCCCCAAGCAGGGTATTTAAAAGGGAATAAGCTGAAAGGACTTTTTCGAGCGCTGGGAGGCTCGGGTCACTGAAATTTTATATTTTTTTATGATTTCTTGAATTTGGCATTTTGAGTTCAATTGAGCACGTACTACTCATAAGACCGGTCACGTGTCCCAAAGATTGAATCATACCTGTCATTATGCTCCGGTGTTGGCAACCTTTTCATTTTCTGTTTTGCATGAGTAGCTTCGGGAGGTGTGTTCATGTGTGATTAACTTGCTTTGAGATTTTCAATAAAAATAGCAACTCTAACCTCAAGACATACGACTCACTTACCAACTCAATTGTTTTAAGAAGATTCGGTTGCTTGGGATTGGATCAAAATAAACATAAAATAAATTTTTTTTGAATTTTTTATTGAAATGAATGCAATTCAAAAAAATTGAGATGCAAGATTCAAGAATATTAAAGATAGAGCAAAAAGAAAATATTTTTGATTTTTTTTTTTGAAAAAAATTGAGACGTAGAAAACGAGAGAAGAAAAATAAAATGAAAAGGTAAAAATTATGCAATATTTACAAAAGCTGCAACCTACATGCAACGAGATCTATTTGCATGGATGGATGCCCCTCCCCAAGCTTAAAATGTAGCTTCGTCCTCGATGCTTGAAAAAGGATTAACCTTCTAATTATCAGGGATTGGTAGAGGATGGTAGTCGGGTTGCGAATGGTAGGGGTGGGGAAAACTGGATACCCGAAAATTCAGATATCCGACTTTCGGATATTCGAAAATTTTTATATAAGATTTTGGTATCCGAATCTGTATCCGGATTTTGGATATCCGAAAATTCGGATATCCGAAATCCGGATATGGATTCGGATATCAAAATCATATATCCGAATTTTTTTGTCTAATCTATTAAAAAGTCAAGAAACTCAGTAAAGTAAAGATTAATAAAAAACTAATAAGCCATGCAACTTTAATATTACAAACCACAACAAATATTAGTTTTTAACTAGTTCTTACCATTAATTCAAAAGTTCAAACCGGATCAAAAATTACAAACCACATAACTTAAATATTAAAAGTTCAAAACTATCATATTCTTGACAGAAAACCAATAAATAACCAAAAAGGAGTTTAATTGCAACATCCAAAATTAGAAGTCGCCAAAAAACACTTAAATTGCAGCATCCAAAAGTCCATTGTTTTATTCCTAATTAACCAGTAGCATCACTTCATCAATCATCATTTAAATGCTTGTAGGCTGCATTTTGAAAGGATAACTATTAATAACAACTTTATACCAATCAAACACACCAGGAGCTTTGAAATATAGCACATATGAAACCAAAGCAGCAACATAAATATACACATAATTATATAAATTTCCAAAAAAAGAAACATACCTATAAGCCTTAATAAGCGTTAATACTTTACTTACTCCTCCGTTATATCACTTTCATCCACACTTTCATCAATGATAATGATTGGTTGCTCCAAAGTTAATTCCTTCAAACCTATTAGACATAAAAATTAGGACATTAAAACTATATACAATTAGAATTTAAATAATAATATTCACTAGTTACAACTAACCATTTTCTTCCAACTTCTCTATCTCAAGCAAGACATCGTCAATCACAATCGACTTACGCGAAGAACGTAACCAATCTTGTGCAAAAACGAGGGCTTCCACCATTCTTGGAGTTAAGGAAGTACGAAAAGAATCAAGCACTCGGCCCCCGGTGCTAAATGCCGACTCTGAGGCAACCATAGAAACTGGGATAACAAGAATATCTTGGGCCATCTTAGAAAGAACCGGGTATCTACATTGTTGAATTTTCCACCACAACAAAATGTCGAAATTGGTGTCCATTGGTTCACGTTCTTCCTCTAAATATTTATCTAATTCTGTATTCTTCGACATAGTGTGCGAATTTCCCATTGCCATTTCAAATTTTTTTGTCATGATAACCTCAATAACCATTACCATATCACCCCCCATGCTGAATTAGGATCAGAAGGAGAGTATGTAGATGACACCTCAACATCCTTCTCTTTTTGAGGCATAGAAGACTAATAAAAATCAAACAAAGCGCACATGTTGTAATCTAAGTTGAAAATGAAACGATTGACACTATCTTTGTGACAACCCGAAACTTTTCCCGTTATCCTTACCCAGTTTCCGTTAATAAAATTTGGGTTTTTATTTAATTCCGTCAAATTTCTTAATTTGGGAAGGACCTTAAGTTTTAAATAAATACTATGTATTTTATACGATTCGGAATAAACCGGGAATCACGCAAAAAACTTGAAACTTCCTCGAAAATCACCGAGTTCACGGTCAGGACGAGTTTATGACCGTAAACTCGTGTAGACCGTAAACACGTTTACGGTCAGGTGGACCCCTTTTTGACCGAGAACTCTACCCTATATATAGAGTATTTGGCCTTCATTTCACACTTTAAACACTTCAAAGGCTTTCTCTCACTACTCCCTCTCTACCTTCATCAAGAATCCTCAACAACACGGTTGTGTTTTGGACCGAAAACACCTTATTTGCCTTCAAAAAAACCGTAAGTATCATCTTCCCCTTCATGAATCGAGTTAAAATCCTTCATTTTGGACTTAAGATCATCGCTCTTTGCTTGAACAAAAGAGTTTACGGTCCTATGAATCTTCATAGACCGTAAACCCTTATAAAGGGTGTTCTTATAGCCTTTACCCTTCCTAAGGCTAATAATGGTCCCTAGAATCCGATGGCTTTGAATGAAGCCCTTGAAAACCATCATTTGTGCAAGATTGATGAGTTTACAGTCTAGTGTATCTCCTTAGACCGTACACCCTTCAATGACCGTATATTCATGGGCCGTAAACCCATGGAACCGTAAACCCATGGACCGTAAACCTTATGACCGTAAGGTCATTAGACTGTGAACTCCATGACCGTAAGGTCATTGGACCGTAAACATTAAAACCGTAAACACTAAAACCGTAAACACTAAGACCGTGAACACTTGGACCGTGAACTCCAATGGTCATACCTCTTTGACCGTAAACTCTATAGGGTGGCCATATACCCAAGTTATGCAATCATATGTGATTGTATCCCATAAATCTTAGAGTTTCCTAGCCATTAAGGGTGTTACCCTTATTATTTAGTCGTCTATACGCTAAATTCATACACATACATGTCTATATGTGTCTATTAGGATCGTTGTGTGCTCAAGGTTACACCTGACACTCTACACTCCTCTTCCAACCACACGTCATAACCACTCACTACAGGTGAGTTCATACCCCTATGTTTTTTCCGAGTTTTTCATGTTTTCAGGGGGGAATACAAGCAAAAGTAAAAGGAAACTTGTGCTCAAAATATATTATTTTGTTTAAGATAATTATATTTCTAGTATGCTTTTAACATGGAAAATAGTTTTTACCAAACGATTAAGAAATCAACTCGTAGAAACATTTTTCAAAACTAGAGCAATGAAGTTATGAATCACATAGTAAAATGTATCATTTTATAAAGAATTCATGTTAATCATAAAAGCATTTTTGTTTATATTATTACTTGTAAATTTGTTAGTCTAAGTTGGAGACACGTCCTTGGTAACACTCCCACAGAATCAGAGTGTAGGACTAGCACTTGTGACCAGAGTCTCTTGTAGGGGGAGCGTGACTGTTGTGTATAAATCTATACGGGACTGACAATCTCGCACATTGCTGCTAGCTACAGTCGAACCGGCAGGTCTACGGGTGACAAAGTCATTAAGGATATCGGCCGTTGCGGGCCATATCCAGTCAGTTATGGTCATGAAACTCACAATGTAGATAACAGAGATTTACTTTTGTAATAATGAATCAAGTGAACTAACCTCAAAGTAATAACCGATTTAATTACTGGAGGGTATTAATAATAATATCTTCAGGACTTAGTTCATCACGGTTTTCTTTTATTTAGTTTTTAAAGCTAATGTACCTCTCTGGGTGTAACCAGGGTTTTTAAAAGAAAACTGTTTTTTATTAATACGAGTATGGTAGATACTTGAATACCTCAGTTTAAAACGAATAACCAACCATCAACCTTTAGGGAAAATATAGGATTTTCCCGGAATAAAACCGGTTATTCAAAACGGATTTGTTTATCATGTAATCAACGGATATTCATATTCATTCCACGACACCTTGGATTGTACATATCTTGGTACGAATTTGGAAGTCATGGAAGGAACGGGTTTTCAAACATGCTTTTTATAAGAAAATATAGGATTTTCTTAAGAAACACTCTTCAAAAGAATCAAAGAACATTTTCCACCAAAACTAATTTCTTATGAACTCACCAGCTTTATGCTGATATTCTTTCAAACTGCTTGTATTCTCAGGAAATCAGTAGACAGGTACTCCTTGGATTTAGAGAAGCCGGAGCAATAATAGTCTTGTTTTTATACTTTTGATATAAACGAAATTATGTATTAAGACAAATGTAAACCTTTTTCATATATGTATTCAATGTTTGGTTGTGTTTACTATGCTTGCTATGATACAATTGTTGTGATACTGCAAATGACGTCAACCACCCCCGAACGTTTCCGCCATTCCGGTTTGGGGGTGTGGTAATCTTTCTCAAAGTTTTCTTTAAAAACCCACCGGATATATTTCCATTTACGCCTTGGGTTGAGAACTCCACCAATAAACATAAATTGATTAAGCTTTGTAACATCCCCCCAATACTTCTTGTATTTCTATTTCATTTTTTTGCCATTTCCATGATGGACTTGTCGGGATGCATCGTGAAACCATCAATCACATTACCAATACCAAATATTTCATGTACATAATCATTTGATGTTACATACTTTGAACCAGAGAACATTGATGTAGCATCAAAAAAATATCTTCAAAAACGACAACAAACTTTGCACATTCATCCAATCCATGTCGCCAATCAACCAACCATCAATCTTTTTTAGGTCCTTGACACAACTTGAATCTTTCAAAAGCAAGTTTGAGAATGCTTTCCTAAATTTAATTGCGCTCTCAAGCATCAGGTAAGTCGAATTCCATCGTGTTTCAACATCCATGGAAACCAAACTCTTGCTTTCTATTTTTTCCTCTTGAATGCACTTTTTAAATCTTTGAAGCCTTACAGGAGAATGTTGGATAAGGTGTATAAGTCCATAACTATTTCTGGGATGTACTTGACCTGACCCGGCATGGTCCATTTGGGTTGCATGGCACCATGCAATTGGATAAACTAAAATGAGAGAAATAACACTTATGGTTTATTAATATATTATAAGTTCTAATATATTAATAATATTATTTAATTAGTTTGATCAAGAATTAATTTAGAATTAATTAAGTGATCAAAAGATAACTAATTAAATATATGGGTAGATTATGTAAATCTTCCATATCTTATATAGTGGGCTAAGAGGCTCCATGGATTATCAAGTTGGGTTCCACCCATAGGATGCTCCATGGATGCTCCATGGGAGTTACAAACCCATGGGTCATGGAAATGAAGAGTCATGACACATTAGGGTTTACATGGTGTAACCCTAGATGTGTCAACACTATATAAGAAACTCATTCTCCACCAAAATAGGCTACACATAAGAAACAAGAGGCTAGAGCCGATTTTGCAAGTGTAAGATTCTCTCAAAGTTTACTTCTTTGCATTTGGTGTTGTGTGAAGCATTTGAGGCATCACACTTGGGGTGCTAGGCTCACAAGGTTTCAAGGATCATAATCAACAACAAGGTAAGTTATTCTATCTTTCATTCAAGTTAAAAATGTTCCCTATGTATGCTAGATAGGAATATAACCTTGGAATTCAACTTTGCATGATTATTAGACAAACATAGATCCAAGGTTATTAGGGTTGCATGTACACTTAGGAAGTGTTAGAATGCTCAAAACCCATCAGTGGTATCAGAGCCTAGGTTTGTTTGTTGTTTTTGTGTGTGCAAACAGCTTGAAAAAAATCGTTTTTCTGTTTTCTGCTCGTATGAAAGTTTGCACATTTGTTGCTAGAAATGGACTAGAAACATTACCCTAAACTGTTTTGATGTTTTAAAGCTTGTTTTAGATGGTGTAATGTTTATGCTAATCCATTTACAATGGCAATTATTAAAATTACAAGTTTTTTTAAGTGTAATTTTTTGATTCTTGAAAGTGTTCATATTCATGTTCTTGAACTTATGAAGATTAGATGATCATAGGAATTGTTTGTAACCTTCATGGTAGTTTAATTCATGATCATAATGTGTTTTAATGGAGTCCATAACTTGTCCTCAAGTTATGGAAAACCAAAAGTCTCACTTTTATTAAAGCCATTAAAAGAACACAAGAGTTATAAAAATGAAGAGTCTTCATTTTTATTACTCAATTAATTCATAAGTTATAAGAAATGAAAAGTTTTGGAAGTTTACAAAACTTGCCCTCAAGTTTTGGAACATGTAAAGTCTTGATTAAAACTTTAGTTCCAACCCATAGAATTTTAAAAGTTAAAATTCAACCCTTATACTTTATAATATTATAAGTTACTAATATATATATGTATAACGTCAAGTCGTCTTACCGCTAGTACGCCTCATTCACGAAGCCGGTCTATAAGGGGGGTATAAGGTTGTTGCCTATAAAATGGCAACTTAATGGGTGTCCACTCTCACCCACCGCTTCCTTGACTGGTGGAGGGTCGTTAGCCGAACGGGTAAGACAAGGACTTATAAATTCTCATTAAAAGTATGATGAATATTATAAAGCAACTAAATGCTTTTATTAAATTCCCAATCTTAGTTACTTTAGGAAAATGTGAATAAGGTGCTAATCCATGAAATTACACTTTACACTTTGTTTAAGTCGTTTGTGGAGCGTGTGTGGTAAACCGGCACACTAACTTGGACTTAACAAGGTAGGTAAAGGGTGACTTAAGGTTTACCATAGCATCGGTGGAGCGTGTGTGGTTTACCGGCACATCGATTGAGTGATAAACCTTGAGGGTACCAAGTGATTTGCATGGTTACTTCACACCTCGTTTTGTGATCCTCGGTATCCCAGTCACAAAACTTGGAGGGCACACTCGAGATTGAAACATGCCTTTGAAAAGTTCATTGAATCTCAAAAGAATCTAGGAATTTCTAAGAACCAATTAAAAACCTAATATTTATATTTCGTTTTTCATGGTGGAAATTGGTGAATCGTCATTCACCTACCTTTCAAATATGTTATAGCTTGGATTACGGCATACCTCTTCTAAGTTATAATATATTGTGATTGGATCCTAGCCTTAATATTACATTTGGGTGTTTTATTAAGGACTCTCTTAATATCTAAACTAATCTTGTTCTCTTCTTTCAGATGTCTTCAAACAATGCTGCTTCTGGCTCTAATCCTAATGGCTCCTTTACCCTTATGAACTTGTGTGGGAAAGTCACTTTTGATGGATCCAACTTCAATGAATGGATCAGAAACATCAGGATGATTACCCGCTACGAGGACAAAGAATATTTCCTTGACAAGGAGCTTAAGGAGATTGATGAGACCACTGCAACTCCCCAGGAGATCGCTGACTTCCGGGCACATGAAAGGGATGCTACAAAAGTGGCATGCATCATGTTGGCCACCATGACAGCGGAACTCCAAAAGTCCTATGAGGACTTCTACCCTTTTGAAATGCACCAAGATCTGATGGAAAGATACCATCAAAGTGCACGACAAGAGAGGTATGAAATCATATGCTCTATCATAACAACCATGATGAAGGACGGGGAATCCGTCACGAGCCACATGCAGAAAATGCAAAGGTATGTGGATCGGTTGCTGAAGCTTAATGTGAACTTCCCTGAGGAGCTTGCAATAGATATCATTTTGCACTCCTTACCATC
This sequence comes from Lactuca virosa, assembly GCF_052849685.1. NCBI lineage: Eukaryota > Viridiplantae > Streptophyta > Magnoliopsida > Asterales > Asteraceae > Lactuca > Lactuca virosa. The sequence goes on from NC_136426.1 coordinate 149,262,347, forward strand.
GTGCTATGATCAATTCCGCATGACATATCACATGAATAAGGAAGAGGTCACACTCAGCAAACTTCAGGGACTCCTCAAGACCGCAGAAACAGGTCTTAAGGGTAAGTCGGTTGTTAACACTCCTACTCCAAACTCCGCCCCGGTTTTGGCAATCGGGAAAGGTAGAGGGAAGAAGAGGAAGAGCTCTTCGAAGGGTACCAAGGCTAGGACCCTTGATGGCTCTTCTTCAAGTGGAACCAAGAAAGGTTTTGTCACTCCTTCTTCTGACCCTAAAGAGGCTGAATGCTTCTATTGCCATGAAAAGTCACATTGGAAGCGGAACTGCCCAAAGTACCAGCAAGATGTGAAGGATGGGAAAGTTAAACCCAACCATGCAGGTATTTACACTATCTTATCTAATAACTCACCCCATTCTAACTCTTGGGTCCTTGATACCGGTTGTGGTATTCATATATGTTCTGATTTGCAGGGACTAAGAAGAAGTGAGAATGTGGAGCATGGAAGAATAAACTTAATCATGGGGAATAGGAAAGCTTTACATGTCACCAAGATTGGAGTTTATACTTTATCGCTAAGTAGTGGGTTTAGTTTAGATTTGAATAAATATTGTTATTCGCCAGAAATGGCAAGAAATATTATTTCCTTTCATGCATTGTATAAACAAGGTTTCACCTTTTCATTTGATAATGAAGTTGGTTCGATTAATGCTTTCTTTAATAATGTTCTTTATTTTAAAGCATTACCTTGTGATGGTGTGTATGAAACTGTATCTGTGGTTGATAACTTAGGAAATAATGTATTGTGTATTGATTCTGTTAATGATAATAACTTGGATAAAGCATCATTATGGCATTGTCGTCTTGGACATATAAGCAAAAACGCATAGGCCAACTCCAAAAGGATGGAGTATTGGAGTCATTTGACCTAAAGTTAGATGATAGTTGCGAATCATGCTTACTTGGAAAAATGACAAAGTCACCCTTCACAGGTTCTTGTGAGAGGGGTGAAGGTTTGTTGGATCTTATACATACGGATGTGTGTGGGCCCTTCAAACATGCCACAAGGGATGTTAATCGTTATTATTTGACTTTTACTGATGATTATAGTAGATATGGATATGTCTACTTAATCAAGCATAAGTCAGAGACTTTTGAGAGGTTTAAAGAGTTTAAACAGGAAGTCGAGAATCAATTGGGCAGGAACATTAAGATGCTTCGATCCGATCGAGGTGGTGATTATCTTAGTTCAGAGTTCCTCGACTATCTTAGGGAATGTGGGATTGTCTCACAATTGGCACCTCTCAGGACACCGCAGTTGAATGGTGTAGCTGAGAGGCGTAATCGAACCTTGTTGGATATGGTTCGTTCCATGATGAGTCGAGCTTCGCTACCAATCTCATTTTGGGGGTATGCCTTAGAGATTGCCGCCCATATCCTTAATCTAGTTCCCACAAAGAAAGTTGCCAAAACTCCTCATGAGATGTGGACTGGTAAAGTACCCAAACTAGACCACATTAAGATTTGGGGTTGCGAGGCTTTCGTGAGACGCGAGACTCATGATAAGCTAGAACCTCGAAGTGAGAGGTGTATTTTCATCGGCTACCCACAGAAATCCTTTGGTTACCTCTTCTACAGACCTAGTGAGAATGTGGTCTTTGTAGCTAGGAGGGCTTTCTTGAGAGAGAGAGAGAGAGAGAGAGAGAGAGAGAGAGAGAGTTCATAAGCCAAGGAGACAGTGGGAGCCAAGTTGACCTTGAAGAAATTCAAGAGTCAAGTGGTGAAGGAACTTCAAACCCTAACACTCAACTTGAGGAGGAAACTCCTGTTGAGCCAATTGACAAGTCTGTACCTCTGAGGCGTTCCACAAGGGTTAGGAATGCACCTGAGCATTACTATGGATTCCACATTACTGCGGAAGGTGATACACTTATCAGTGATGAGACACTGATAGGTCTGGATGAACCTAACAGTTACGCGGAAGCCATGGCAGGCCCTGAGTCAGCCAAGTGGAAAGAGACAATAGACAGCGAGATACAGTCCATGTATGACAATCAAGTTTGGAACTTGGTTGAGAATGTACCAGGTCGTAAGACTATAGGGTGCAAATGGATCTTCAAGAAGAAGACCGACATGGATGGTAATGTACACACTTATAAGGCACGACTGGTTGCAAAGGGTTTCTCACAAACTCCGGGAGTTGATTATGATGAGACCTTTTCTCCAGTGGCCAAGATTAAGTCTATTAGGGTTCTGTTAGCCATAGCTGCATTTCATGACTATGAAATATGGCAAATGGATGTCAAAACCGCTTTCCTTAATGGAAAGTTGGCTGAGGATGTTTACATGAGTCAGCCAGAGGGTTTTGTCAATACAGAGTACCCTAATAGAGTGTGTAAGCTTGAGAAATCCATTTATGGGTTAAAGCAAGCACCTCGCAGATGGAATCTTTGCTTTGATGAGAAAGTCAAAGAATTTGGGTTTTCTAGGAGTGAAGGTGAATCTTGTGTATATGTCAAGGCTAGTGGGAGTATAGTTAGCTTTTTGGTATTGTATGTGGATGACATACTACTCATAGGAAATGACATCCCAACTCTGCAGGAAGTTAAGTCCTGGCTTGGGAAGTGTTTCTCTATGAAGGACCTAGGAGAAGCTGCCTATATTCTATGGGGTAAGGATCTTGAGAGACCGGAGTAAAAGACTAATTGGACTTAGTCAGAGTACCTACTTGGATAAGGTGCTGAAGAGATTCGGCATGCAGGACTCCAAGAAAGGAGAGTTACCCATCCAGAGTAACGCCAGATTGAGTAAGACACAAAGCCCTAGTACTGAGGCTGAGATAACAGAAATGAGTCGAATACCTTATGCTTCGGTTGTAGGATCGATCATGTATGCTATGACGTGTACTCGACCTGATGTAGCCTTTGCTTTGAGCATGGTTAGCAGGTATCAGGGGAACCCTGGCAAGGCACACTGGACTGCGGTAAAGAATATCCTCAAGTACCTACGGAGGACTAAGGACTGGGTCCTTACCCTCGGTGGGAGTGAAGACTTGAGAGTTGTAGGGTATAGTGATGCTAGCTTTCAGACTAATAGGGATATTTTCCGCTCTCAGTCAGGCTGGGTCTTTACCTTAAATGGAGGAGCAATTTCTTGGAAGAGTTCCAAGCAAGAGACAGTGGCTGATTCAACTTGCGAATCAGAGTATATAGCAGCTAGCGAGGCAGCAAAGGAGGCGATATGGCTGAAGAACTTCATTGGAGACCTTGGAGTTGTACCAGCTATTAAAGAGCCAATGGAAATTTTCTATGATAGTGAAAGTGCAGTTGCCTTAGCCAAGGAACCAAGGGATCACGGGAGATCCAAACACATCGACAGAAAATACCATTTCATCAGACATCGAATAGAAGAAGGACTCCTCATGGAAAAGAGGGTATCGAATCCAGCAGATCCCCTCACGAAAGGACTGACTCGGGTTAAGCATCTCCAGCATGCTCGGAGCATAGGGCTGAAGGATGATATTAGATTTAGTAGTTAGATAACCTTGAAATTTGTAAAGTGTAATTGACATTAGATGATGAATAAAAGGTGTTTTATTTATGAGTAAAGTGTTGCTATCTCTTGTCGATCGTTTACTATATTTCTTTTGCATGTTTTGACTTCCAGAATAATTATGTTTGGTATATCATATTATTCAAACCTCCACAGTCGGTCATATGTCAGAAGTAGGTATGAATCAAGACTGTCATGATTGGTTGCAGAGGTCTAAGTTGTTGGACATGGCTACAACACTCATGAGTGCTCATAAGTTCTGAGCATTGGACTCAACCCACGCTCACTAGAATCACTTCATGGAATTTATCTCGAGTGATCGTGAGACGGTAATATCATATAAGTCTTCAAACCTAGATATATGATTTGTTACTTATGAGTTGGTTATGCATTGATTGTATGAAAACGCATTGGTAACTCGATGTTATAAAACGTGCTCTTGTGTATAATTCAATGAGTGGTAGAACAAACATATGAGTCGAAGTTTATCTGTTCCTTCTTGGATTAGAAGCTGATATATGGGCCCCTCGATGATTTTGTTTTGACCTATGTACCGGGCCCGTTCAGAACTAAGTTGATGTGTTCAATTGAGTTATATGTCAAACAAATCGGAAATCGGGAAACAAACTGCTGGACACAAAGTAAGACACTGTTCCATGTATTTGTCCGGCTGATATCTAGAACAGAGGATTATATGATCACTTATCTTAAATGGCGTATCATCATCTTCTCAGTTCCGAGAGACCTTGAAAGAGCTACGATTTCCGATCGGTTCCTGAAGTATTGCAGTTATAGTTATTAGACTTATCCAAGTGGGAGACTGTTGGATAAGGTGTATAAGTCCATAACTATTTCTGGGATGTACTTGACCTGACCCGGCATGGTCCATTTGGGTTGCATGGCACCATGCAATTGGATAAACTAAAATGAGAGAAATAACACTTATGGTTTATTAATATATTATAAGTTCTAATATATTAATAATATTATTTAATTAGTTTGATCAAGAATTAATTTAGAATTAATTAAGTGATCAAAAGATAACTAATTAAATATATGGGTAGATTATGTAAATCTTCCATATCTTATATAGTGGGCTAAGAGGCTCCATGGATTATCAAGTTGGGTTCCACCCATAGGATGCTCCATGGATGCTCCATGGGAGTTACAAACCCATGGGTCATGGAAATGAAGAGTCATGACACATTAGGGTTTACATGGTGTAACCCTAGATGTGTCAACACTATATAAGAAACCCATTCTCCACCAAAATAGGCTACACATAAGAAACAAGAGGGCTAGAGCCGATTTTGCAAGTGTAAGATTCTCTCAAAGTTTACTCCTTTGCATTTGGTGTTGTGTGAAGCATTTGAGGCATCACACTTGGGGTGCTAGGCTCACAAGGTTTCAAGGATCATAATCAACAACAAGGTAAGTTATTCTATCTTTCATTCAAGTTAAAAATGTTCCCCATGTATGCTAGATAGGAATATAACCTTGGAATTCAACTTTGCATGATTATTAGACAAACATAGATCCAAGGTTATTAGGGTTGCATGTACACTTAGGAAGTGTTAGAATTCTCAATACCCATCAGAGAAGACCTCACATATTTCACAAGTGCATGGATTTTATTTATAGATAAACTAGTATCATTTAAACCATCCCTAACAACTAAATTTAGTGCATGAGCAGCACATCTCATATGTAGAAAAGATCCTTTCAACACATCGCTTTCCCAATGGTTAAACACCTTTTTCAAATGGTTAATTGCTACAACATTTGAGCTAGCATAATCAACCGTTACAGTCAAGATGTTTTTCAATCCCCATTTAATCAAGTATTGCTCAACAGATCTGCCAATTAGTACCCCTATATGACCAATGATTGGACAAAAATTGATAATTCTTTTACGTAAACGCCAATCGTTATCAATGAAATGTGCGGTCAAACACATATAACAAAATTTTTGCCCTGAAGTCCAAGTGGTTAGGCAAACTCTGGAAGACAAAATTTTAAAAAAAATCTATTAACCTTCTCCTTTCATCAATAAAACAAGTGTAGAAATCATTGGTAGAGGTCGAACGTGAAGGAACAAGAAAATGGGGATTAACTACCTTCATAAATTCACGAAAACCCTCACGTTCCATAAAAGAAAATGGCAAATCATCAACGATTAGCATTTTAGCTAAGGCTTTCCTAATTATTTCTTGGTTGAACTCCTACAGCTTATGTATTGTTACAGTTTCAACTGAACCATCATCACTTACATGTGTTTTGGACTCGAGATCGATAAGCTTTTGTTTCTTATCAACATTTGGTTGGTATTTTTTGAAACTCAAGACATGATTTTTCAGAGGGGAAGTACCATATACAGTTGCACAACCGATCCTACGTTGACAATGTATACACTCTGCAAGATCCAGAATGCCTTTATCTTGAAAGTGACCCCACCAAATAGATTTTCTTTTCCTCGCATGTATAGAAGGGGATTCACTGGCATAAGGAGCACGAGGTGGTTTTTTAACCTTTTTCGAGTTTGAGGTCTTTTTCCCTTTGTCATTAGTCGTCACCTCGTTTTCAGATACAAATTCGCATTCTGAGCTAACTTCATCAACAATTTCCATTGCGAAAAATATGAAATAATACATGTTATTGAAGTTGACAATACAAATAATAAATATGGTCTAAAATGGCAACTTTTGAAAAATGAAAATTGTTATGACTTTTTGGAATCTGTTGTTTAATAGTTGAAAGTAATACATGTAAAATTGTTAATATGTTGTGATAGCCTGATTGGTTATTAGAAAGTATCTCTAAATAATATAATGTGGGAATTGAAAGTGGAGAATCACAAATGTAAGTGTAATACTATCTAGAATCAGAAATTGAAAGTGGTAATTGAAAGTAATACGTGTGATAAACATATACACATTCCATACCACTCAAGTATAATATTATATAGAGTTTCTTTCCAATATACATTCTATAATTCTCGACAAGGCACAAATCCAAGAACTAAAGTGAAATCACAACAGTTGATGATGTAATCGAGACCAACAGACAACAGCATACTTACTAATTAGTGATTAGTAATTACCTTTAGGGTTTATCGGTTGGCACTCGGAGTCAACATTAATTAGGAACGATGACATGAAATCCTGAGGGAGTGAATGGTGAACTTAACAGTTAACGGTGGCTGTTGGACTTGGGTGGACTTGGGTGAATGTCGTCAGCCGGTGATCAAGCCTCGAATCGATTGAGCAAATTTAGAGTTAAGAAGTACAAGAACTAGATATTAGAATAGTGGATAGTTCAGACTAAACCCTAAGACGTCGATAACTTAAACTGCTTTTTGTAGAACGCTCAAACTGCCTTTGTAGATTCAAATCCGCGGCCCACGTAAACTCATTCCTAATGTTTACACTGTCGTGTAAATCCCTGAATTTCCAAAATCTTCAATTCTTCAATATCCTCATCCCCGGTGCTCCGCAAGTCCCGAAATTTCGTCCACATCTCTTATTTACCTACTCAAGCAAGATCCTACCCCCAAAAGTCCCTGAAATATCACAAAAGTGTGTGAATGAAATAGCCTCATGAAAAATCCTGAAAACATGCAAAATGCATGAGTTTAAGCCTATCTGAAATGCACTTTTATGAAATAAAGCTACAAAATGGGTGCATGAAATGCACCTAACACTCTCCATAGCTGCTTTTCATGATTATGAAATATGGAAGATGGATGTCAAAACTGCTTTCCTTAATGGAAGTTGGCTGAGGATATTTACATTAGTTAGCAGAGCGTTTTGTAGATGCAAAGTTTCCCAATAGAGTGTGTAAGCTTGAGAAATCCATTTATCGGTTAAAACATGCATATCGTAGTTGGAATCTTTGCTTCCATGAGAGAGTCAAAGAATTTGGTTTCTCTAGGAGTGAAGATGAGTCTTGTGTGTATGTCAAGGCTAGTGGAATTATAGTAACTTTCATGGTAATGTATGTTGATGACATATTCCTTATGGGAAATGACATTCCAACCTTACAAGAAGTGAACTCTTAGCTTGGGAAGTGTTTCTCCATGAAGGATCTAGGGGTAACAACCTATATTCTTGGGATAATAGTTTTAAGGGATAGAAAGAAAAAACTGATTGGTCTTAGTTAAAGTACATACTTGGATAAGGTACTAAAACCTTTTAGTATGGGAAATTCCAAGAAAGGAGAGCTACCTATTCAAAGTAATGCCAAATTGAGAAAGACTCAAAGCCCTAGTATATATGAAGAGATAGTTGACATGAGTCGAGTCCCATATGATTTGGCTGTAAGATCGATCATGTACGTTATGACATGTACTTGCCCTAATATGTCTTTTTCTTTAAGCATGGTTAGTCGATTTCAGGGAAATCCAGGTAGAGCTCATTGGATAGTAGTGAAGAAAATTCTCAAATACCTGCGAAGGACAAAGGACATGATTCTAGCTCTTGGTGGTAATGATACGTTAAGAGTGATTGGGTATAGGGACACCAACTTCCAAACAGATCGAGACAACTTTTGCTCTCAGTCGGGCTGGGTGTTTGTCTTAAATGGAGGAGCAGTAACTTGGAAAAGTTCCAAGCAAGATACGATGGCGGATTCTACTTGTGAATCAGAGTACATCGCAGCGAGTGAAGCATCAATGGAAGCGTCTTGGTTGAAGAATTTCATCAGATATCTCGAAGTATTCCCGACAATTCAGGAGCCATTGGAACTTTACTGTGATAAGGAAGGCGCGATTGCTTTGACCAAAGAGCCCAAGGATCATGGTAGATCCAAGCATATTGACAGAAAGTACCATTACATTAGACATAGAGCTGAAGAAGGTCATCTTATAGTTAAGAGAGTATCATCAGAAAATAATCCTACAAATCCTTCCACTAAGGCTCTGAGTAGGGTTTAGCATAATCAACATGCTATGAACATTGGTTTGAGAGATTATATTAGTTTTAGTAGTTAATTGATTAGTTTGAAACTTGTAACAAAATAAATGTAATTGTTCTTGGTGATTTAATAATAGATATTATTTATAATTTTGTTTACCGCCTTTGTCAATTATTTATTCTTGTGTTTCGATTTGCATGTATTATTTCCCGAATGACTTAATTATTCGAAATTCCACCGTCACTCATACTTTAGGAAAGACTGTCATGAATTGGTTTGTAGATTGTCTAAGGATACTAGACATAGAAATTGTGTTATTGCAACATTCATGAGTACTTAGAAAAGTGGAGATTTTGAGTATTGGATAAACCTACGTTCAGAGAATTACTTCATGGATTCTATCATGAGTAATTATGAGAAGATAATATCTTATTTTCTTAAAACGGAGATATATGAATTGTAATTTACAAGTCGGTTGTACATTAGTATTGCGAAACTGCATCAGTAACATGATGTTATAAAACGTAATATCATGTATGATTTGGTGAGTAAATGATACAAGCATATAAGTCAATGTTTATTTATTCATTTTGCCCTAAAGGGAAAAACGATATATTTGGGCCCCTCGGTGATTTGGTGTTGACTTATAGTGCTGGGCCTAGCCTATTGACGTGTTCAATTAAAAGTCTTATCAGGTCATCACAAATTTGGAGATCGGGAAAACAAAATTTTGGGAAAACAAAATTTTGGAAAAGACAAGAGATTGATTCTAATCAATGTCTCATGTCCAACGATATCTTGTAGAATGAAGGGATATTTGATCACTTATCTTAAGACCGATGCCTGGTCAGATAAAATACTGGAGCTGCTTTGGGATGTAACGCCCCGATTCACAGGTATTGATTAAATAACGGGTTCTTTGGTTTTAAGTCCTACTCGACGAGTTGGTTGCCCTACTCATCGAGTAGCAGCGGGGTGGGATCGCGTGTTTAGTGACCTACTCGCAGAGTCCAAGAAGGTACTCGATGAGTAGGAGCTGGCAGATAAAACCCTAAATGTCGGGGTGTTGCACCCTATTTAAGGAAGCCTCAGCCTCCTTTGGCCTCCTTACAGTCTTTGAGAGCTCATTGAAACCCTAATTCGTGTGGTGCTCCTTGTGGTGTGTTTTAGACCTTGGAAAGAAGATTTGCTTGGAGGAAAGAGCTTGAAGAGCAAAGGAGTTGAGGCAAGGAAGGTGTGGGAAACATAACTTACCTCATCTAGCATCTTTTGGAGGTATCAAGTTGCAATCTTTACTCCCCTTTTCTTCTAGATCTCTTTGTGGTTGAGTTTTAGGGTTTTATGGATTTTTGGGAGTCATATTGGTGAGCTATAGGCTAGACTTGAAGTTGTAACTTCAGATCTGGACCCTTCTCAATTTCTAGAACCACAAAGTTTCTGTTTTGGTCGTGGTTGAGGCCCTCCTTGTGCATGAAACCCCATTAAGAGCTTAGATTTGGCATTAAGAGCCTTTTTAGTCATGCATGCACGTAAAGTTTGCAAATTTACGTGAAAAGCATGTCCTAGAAGCTTGGATCTATAATTTGGAGCCATTAAATGGCTTAAATAAGTCTATATGGCTTAAGGACTGAAGGAACTCGACGAGTCGCAAGGTTGACTCGGCAAGTCTTATGAAGATGGCCATTGAACTCAACGAGTTGATGAACAACTCGGCGAGTCCGATGAAGATTTCCTTAGACTCGACGAGTTGTATGAACAACTCGGCGAGTCGGATGAGTTTTCCCCGAGTTATGAATGCGTGTGTAGCCGATGTGTTGCAAGAAGGAAACTCGACGGGTGGCCTTAGGGTTTCGATCGAAAATCGTGAGAACTCGACGAGTCACCGGATGACTCGGCGATTGGGAAAGAACTTCAAAGAACTCGGTGAGTAGCCGAGGGTACTCGGCGAGTTAAGGTCAACAGGGACTGTTGACCTTGACTGAGGACTTTGACTTTGACCTGGGGTTGACTGGTTGGTTTATGGAGTACTTGTGAGGTTGAGGATTTATGAGTATGCTCGTACTATGGTAATAGGTGGAGGAGTCTTTGGCGAGTGATCCGAGAGTTGGGATTTATCTACCGAGTCGACATGTGCGAGGTGAGTTATCCTCACTATATCAAAAGGGTCTAAGGCACCAAGGTCGGCCCTTTAGTTGTTACCGTTATGATATATATATATATATATATATATATATATATATATATATATATATATATATATATATATATATATATATATATATATATATATATATATATATATGGTTATGATCTGATAGATTGGAATCAGGATAGACAGTATGTTATGCTTCTATGATCCTTAAGGATCGGGATGTTAGTGGCCTGCTAGGTCTGTATTCTAGTCATGAGAGATTGCTATGATTGCTGATCAGTGAGTTAGCTATGTTTGATGCCTATATATGCCAGTATATGTTAGTTTTGCGCACATGATTGTTTGCTCATTGATTTGGGTTGAGGCGGTCCAGCTTTGTGCTGAAGGCCAACAGACCTTATGAGCAGTTCGGGGTCGGGAGACGGAGACGGAGGGTCGGGATTTGGGTCAGGATCTGAGCCCGGGTCAGGATTTGGGTCAGGATCGGGGTCGGGAGACGGAGGGTCGGAGGTGCCGGTAGCACCTGAGCCCGTGGTTCAGATTGGGACAGAGGAGTTGGATGTCAGGATCCGGGAGATCCTGCACGACGAGATTGATGCGGCGTTCCGAGCGCAGCTACCAGAGATGTTTGGGTCGATTAAGACCGCGATGGTTGAGTACTTTGATGAGAGATACGCAGCTCTAGCAGAGACAGCGGCCGCTGCAGCCACATCGGCTGTAACCGCGGCAGGGGTTGGAGGAGGAGCCGGCAGGGCTTTCCAGTACCTTGACTTCGATAACACGAAGCCCCCGACGTTTGATGGTACACAGGATGCGATTAGGGCTATGAGGTGGTTGTCTGACGTGGAGGGTTGTTTCTATGTTGGAGTTAGAGCTGCAGCTGAAGGAGCAGCGTCAGGCACCGGCACAGTCTCAGCCGGTGCCTAAGCGGTCTAAGACCACTGATACTCGGGCTGGGAGTCAGCAGAGCCGCACGTGTAGAAAGTGTGGCAGGGGTCATTCTGGGGTTTGTCAAGCAGGAGGTGGGTGCCACAAATGTGGCAAGGAGGGGCATTATGCCAGGGAATGTCGTCAGTCCGCCCCTCCAGCAGATATGAGGATTTGTTACCATTGTCATCAGGTTGGTCATGTGAAGACTAACTGTCTGCAGCTCGCCGCCAAGCCGGCGCAGGGTCCCGCGCCAGCTACAGTGAGGATTGGAGATGGGAGTCCAGTCAAGGTGGAGCCTCCGAAGGCTCAGGGTTGCGCCTTCCAGCTCACGGCCGAGGAGGCCAAGGCAGCACCGGATGTGGTTGCTGGTACGTTTCTGTTCTCTGTCTCAGTTATTGTATTTGTGATATGCTTATTGGTTGTACCTGTGATTAGGTACGTTTTAGTGAATTCTTTGCCTGCTTTGGTTTTATTTGACTCGGGGGCGAGTCGGTCGTTCGTATCTCGGACTTTTAGTAGAGGGTTTAGTGTGTCGGTTAATGAGCTTGAGTGCCCGTTGCGAGTTTCGATCGCCAACAAGCACGGGATTTCTGCTTCTTCGGTCTACCGGGGATGCGAGTTGGAGATTTTCGGGGTGCCCTTCCCGATAGATTTGATTCGTATTCCCATGGGGGGAGTGTGCATGATCGTAGGGATGGATTGGCTTATTCGATTTGGCGCCATGATCGACTGTGAGGGGCAGCGAGTGATAGTTCGAACCCCAAGTGGGGGAGAACTGGTGGTATATGGCGAGGGCACCAGGATGGGATCAGGGTTTTGTTCGGCGGCCAGGGCTCAACAGTATATACAACATGGGTGTGCCGGTTATTTAACGTACGTGGTGGATACGCGGGTTAGGGATCAGCCCTCAGTTTCGAAGGTCCCTGTAGTTAGAGAGTTTGCCGACGTGTTTCCGGAGGAGTTACCCGGGGTGCCTCCGGAGAGGCAGGTTGAGTTCAGGATTAATCTAGTGCCGGGTGCGGCCCCTATCGCTAGGGCGCCATACCGTCTGGCACCGCCTGAGATGCAGGAGCTATCATCTCATTTGCAAGAGCTGCTGGGTAAGCAGTTTATTCGTCCGAGTAGTTCACCATGGGGAGGACCGATCCTTTTCGTCAGGAAGAAGGACGGTTCGCACAGGATGTGCATTGACTATAGGGAGCTGAACAAGTTAACGGTGAAGAACTGTTATCCACTCCCGAGGATAGATGATCTTTTCGATCAGCTGTAGGGTGCATCTTGGTTTTCCAAGATTGATTTGAGGTCAGGATATCACCAGGTCAGGGTGAGGGAGGAAGACGTAGAGAAGACCGCTTTTCGGACTCGTTATGGTCATTCCGAGTTCGTGGTGATGCCGTTTGGGCTCACCAATGCGCCAGCAGTGTTCATGGATTTGATGAACCGAGTCTGCAGACCGATGCTCGATCGCTCGGTCATTGTGTTCATAGATGATATCTTGGTGTATTCCAAGACCCGAGAGCAGCACGAGGAGCATCTCAGGGAGCTGCTGGAGGTCCTACGGCGAGAACGGCTGTATGCCAAGTTCTCAAAGTGTAAGTTTTGGTTACGAGAGGTTCAGTTCCTCGGACATCTCGTTAACCAGGAGGGGATTTTGGTCAATCCAGCCAAGGTGGAGGCGGTTATGCAGTGGGAGACTCCAAAATCTCCCTCAGACATCAGGAGTTTCTTGGGCTTAGCAGGGTACTACCGGAGATTTATTCGAGATTTCTCCAAGATCGTAGTACCCCTCACTCTTCTTACGAGGAAGGGGGTGGATTTCCGGTGGGGCCCTGAGCAGCAGAGGGCGTTTGAGACCCTCCGGCAGTATTTATGTGAGGCGCCAGTGTTGACACTCCCCGAGGGAGTCGAGGACTTTGTAGTGATTTGTGATGCGTCCATCATGGGCTTGGGGGCAGTCCTCATGCAGAGAGGACGGGAGGTAGCCTATACATCGCGGCAGCTGAAGCCGCATGAGACGAGATACCCTACGCACGATCTGGAGTTGGGAGCGGTGGTTTTCGCTCTCAAGATTTGGAGGCATTATTTGTACGGTTTCCGTTGCACTCTATATACGGATCACAAGAGTTTGAGACACATCATGGATCAGCCGAACCTGAATATGAGGCAGCGCAGGTGGCTGGATGTGGTCAAGGACTATGATTGTGAGATCCTTTACCATCCTGGTAAAGCAAATGTGGTTGCGGATGCTTTGAGTCGCAAGTCAGCTGGGTCTTCTACCCCAGCAAGGTGTATGAGGATAGTGGTGGATTCCCCGCTTGTGAGCTTGATTAGGGATGCTCAGGTTGAGGGTATGAGACCGGAGAACTGGAAGTTGGAGAGAATTAAGGGCGAGAGCACCCGGTTTGTTCAAGATAGCCGCGGGTTATTGACCCGATACGGTCGGGTATGGGTTCCGATGTCTGGAGGGGTTCGGCAGACAGTGATGGAGGAGGCTCATAAGTCTCATTTTTCTATTCATCCGGGGGCCACCAAGATGTATCGTGATTTGAGTTTGAGTTATTGGTGGCCCGGAATGAAGCGAGAAATCGTTGGGTATGTTGAGAGGTGCTTGACCTGTAGGATGGTCAAGGCCGAGCATCAGAGGCCGCATGGCAAGCTACAGCCTCTGGAGATTCCCATGTGGAAATGGGAGCAGATCACGATGGATTTCATTACAAAGTTGCCGAGGACGGCGAAGGGGTTTGATGCTATTTGGGTCATCATGGATCGGTTGACCAAGAGTGCCCATTTCTTGGCCATACGGGAGAGTTCATCGGCAGAGAAATTGGCCGACATGTATGTCAGTGAGATTGTCTCTCGCCATGGGGTTCCAGTTTCTATCGTTTCCGATCGGGATGTCAGGTTTACTTCCCGTTTTTGGCAGAAGTTTCACGAGGAACTGGGTACGCGGCTGCATTTTAGTACAGCTTTCCATCCGCAGACAGATGGGCAGAGTGAGCGGACCATCCAGACCCTCGAGGATATGTTGAGGGCGTGCGTTATTGATTTTGGTGTGAGTTGGGATTCCCACCTACCGCTTGCAGAGTTCGCCTACAACAACATTTATCATTCAAGTATTGGCGCCCCGCCTTTCGAGTTGTTGTATGGTCAGAAGTGTAGAACCCCAGTCTGCTGGGGTGAGATTGGGCACAGGGTAATGGGGCGGACAGAGGTAGTTCTGCAGACTACCGAAAGGATACAACAGATTAGACAGCATTTGCAGACCGCTCAGAGTCGGCAGAAGAATTATGCCGAAAGACGCCGATCTGAGTTGGAATTTCAGGTGGGTGACATGGTACTTCTGAAAGTCTCACCCTGGAAGGGTGTGATCCGTTTCAGGAAGAGGGGACAATTGGGTCCCCGCTTCATTGGGTCGTTCAGGATCATTTCCACGGTTGGAAAGGTGGCTTACAGGTTGGAGCTCCTGGAGGAGCTTAGCCGGATCCATAGCACGTTCCATGTTTCATAATTGCAGAAGTGTATTATGGACCAGGAGGCAGTGGTATCACTGGATGATATGTAGGTCGATGAGCGCCTGAACTATGTGGAGAGTCCTGTGGCCATCTTGGAAAAGAAGAAGAAGATTTTGCGAAACAAAGAAATACCTTTGGTGAAAGTGCAGTGGAAACATCTGAAAGGATCCGAGTGGACATGGGAGTCGGAGGCGGAGATGGGCGAGCATTACCCGACATTGTTTATCCAAGCGGACTCCAAGGGCGAAGTCTAGTTCAAGTGGGGGAGAACTGTAACACCCCGATTCTCAGGTATTGATTAAATAAAAGGTTCTTTGGTTTTAAGTCCTACTCGACGAGTTGGTTGCCCTACTCGTCGAGTAGCAGCGAAGTGGGATCGCGTGTTTAGTGACCTACTCGCCGAGTCCAAGAAGGGACTCGATGAGTAGGAGCTGGCAGATGAAACCCTAAATCCCGGGGTGTTGCACCCTATTTAAGGAAGCCTCAGCCTCCTTTGGCTTCCTTACAGTCTTTGAGAGCTCAGTGAAACCCTGATTCGTGTGGTACTCCTTATGGTGTGTTTTAGACCATGGAAAGAAGATTTGCTTGGAGGGAAGAGCTTGAAGAGCAAAGGAGTTGAGGCAAGGAAGGTGTGGGAAACAGAACTTACCTCATCTAGCATCTTTTAGAGGTATCAAGTTGCAATCTTTACTCCCCTTTTCTTCTAGATCTCTTTGTGGTTGAGTTTTAGGGTTTTATGGATTTTTGGGAGTCATATTGGTGAGCTATGGGCTAGACCTGAAGTTGTAACTTCAGATATGGACCCTTCTCAAGTTCTACAATCACAAAGTTTCTGTTTTGGTCGTGGTTGAGGCCCTCATTGTGCATGAAACCCCATTAAGAGCTTAGATTTGGCATTAAGAGCCTTTTTAGTCATGCATGCATGTAAAGTTTGCAACTTTACGTGAAAAGCATGTCCTAGAAGCTTGGATATGTAATTTGGAGCCATTAAATGGCTTAAATAAGTCTGAATGGCTTAAGGACTGAAGGAACTCGGCGAGTCGCAAGGTTGACTCGGCAAGTCTTATGAAGATGGCCATTGAACTCGACGAGTTGATGAACAACTCGGCGAGTCCGATGAAGATTGTCTTAGACTCGACGAGTTGTATGAACAACTCGGCGAGTCGGATGAGTTTTCCCTGAGTTATGAATGCGTGTGTAGTCGACGTGTTGCAAGAAGGAAACTCGACGGGTGGCCTTAGGGTTTCGATCGAAAATCGTGAGAACTCGACGAGTCACCGGATGACTCGGCGATTGGGAAAGAACTTCAAAGAACTCGGTGAGTAGCCGAGGGTACTCGGCGAGTTAAGGTCAACAGGGACTGTTGACCTTGACTAAGGACTTTGACTTTGACCTAGGGTTGACTGGTTGGTTTATGGAGTACTTGTGAGGTTGAGGATTTATGAGTATGCTCATACTATGGTAATAGGTGGAGGAGTCTTTGGCGAGTGATCCGAGAGTTGGGATTTATCTACTGAGTCGACATCTGCGAGGTGAGTTATCCTCACTATATCAAAAGGGTCTAAGGCACCAATGCCGGCCCTTTAGTTGTTATCGTTATGATATATATATATATATATATATATATATATATATATATATATATATATATATGGTTATGATCTGATAGATTGGAATCAGGATAGATAGTATGTTATGCTTCTATGATCCTTAGGGATCGGGATGTTAGTGGCCTGCTAGGTCTGTATTCTAGTCATGAGAGATTTCTATGATTGCTGATCAGTGAGTTAGCTATGTTTGATGCCTATATATGCCAGTATATGTTAGTTTTGTGCACATGATTGTTTGCTCGTTGATTTGGGTTGAGGCGATCCTGCTTTGTGCTGAAGGACAACATACCTTATGAGCGGTTTGGGAAGACTGTAGGCCCACGTGGCGGTCCAGTCATGCCAAAGGCTCGGTGAAGATTCAGTAGATTGTAGGCCCTATAGGGCGGTCGAGTCAGGCCAACGACCCATTATGCATGCTGATAATTTATGGTTACAGATTTGGTATTTCCGTGTGGTATTGGTATTTTGGGGGTAACTCACTAAGCCCTCGGGCTTACAGTTTGCAGTTTATTGTTTCAGGTACTTCAGGAGGAGATCGTGGCAAGGCAAAGGCGTGACCGTACCGCTCCTCATCCTTATGATCTTATTTTGGGACACTCCGATGGATATTGATAGAAAATGTTTTTTAAACAGTTACTCGTTGGTTTTTAAATTATGATTGAAAAGTTTTAAATTTTGGCGTAAAAATTTATGGGTGTTACATGGGAAGCACCCCTTTGCTGTTTAATTTAGAAGTTATACTTGTAATTGTAGTTATAGACTTATCCAAGTGGAAGACTGTTGGATTAGGTGCCTAAGCGATAACTAATTTGGTATATACTTCAATTAAAAGCAAAGTCCTTTTGGGTTGCCCTCAAACCTAGTAATTGAATATAAATACTTTTGGAGAGAGAAATTGATTAATTTATTAATTATATGTATAATAAATAACAATAAATAATTTAGTAATATATTATGAGAATAATACACTGATTAGAAATAGTATTATTTAATTAAGAATTAATCAGAAATTAATTAGAATTAATTTTGGGATTAATTGGATTAATTAATAGTGCAGAGACAAAAAAGTTGTAATTGTTCAATAGTTTAGCAAAAAATGAATTCTAGAATTTTCCTAGGCTGGCCGAAATTTTGAGAGGCTACTAAGGTTTCTGGAATATTCCATATTAATAATATGGATAATAAGGAATCTGGATAATTTTAAGATTGGATAATTACCTAATTTGAAATATTAGTATTGTAATCAAATTAGGGTTATATAAGGTTTTCCTATCAACTATAAATATGGGCAGTAACATTATAATTATTGGCCATTACTTCTCCCAAGATAATAGCCGAAAATTTACCTCCAATCTAATCTCTCTTCAAGTTTCCTAGTTGCTAGGGTTTGTGTGTGAACCATCAGAGGCACGAGATTTCTGGTGCTTGCTTTCAAGAGCTATTGAAGAAATAATTCATTGGTTATTTAGAAGAATAATCAAAAGGTATGTAAATCCTAACCTTTTGTTAATTTCGAAAATACTAGGGTTTCCATAGGGTTCTTTGATGTTTATATTTTATAGCATTAAATAGTGAACACATAGATCCAATTAGGTTGCATGTGAACATAATAGTTAAGTTATTTTCCGCCACATGTTTTTTGTAACCTATGAAACCTATCAAATCGTTGTTAAAGGCAGTGCCATGCCGTAGCCCTCCTTGGCCATGTTGTGGGAATGCAAGGTCAGAGAGTGAAACAAAAGGCAAATTGCAGTCGTGATTTCTGACTTCGCCATGCTGTGGCCATTGGCAAAATGCCATATATCTCATTAAGGGATTAATTCTTTCAAATAAAATGTAACACCCTATTTTTGGTACGCAATTAATCTAATTAAGTATTTATTTTCTTAGAGCTACTAGACGAGTTGGTAGCCCTAACTCGTCAAGTAGATGCCAGATTGGATGCGGGATTTAAATGGACTACTCGGCGAGTCCATGCCTGGACTCGACGAGTAGGTCTGTCAGGTGGAAACCCTATTTTCGGGGTTTTTCACCCTATTTAAGCACCATATTCAGCCACCACTCCAGTCTTTATCACATCCCAACCCCACTCTTGAAACCCTAATAGACCTTGTGCATTCTTGAGCCAATTCCTTGCATTTTGTGTGGTTTGAAGCTAGGAGAAGGAAGGGACGAAGTGAAGACACAAGAAGGGGGCAGAAGATCTAGAGTTTTTGTGGCATCTCATACTTGTTAAAGGTATAAAGCTTATACATTGGCTTCTATCCACTCAGATCTTCATGTAGGCTTGGGTATTGTCACTTTGTGGGTCATTTCCAAGGTCATTCCAGGATTAGGACCTTGGGGGATGAAAGGACTTCAGATCTAGGCATTTCTGATCTCTAGGAGCTCAAAGTTGTCACCTTTATTCAACATAGCCCCATGCCATGGCTTAGACCTCCATTTTAGTTTGTAATGAGTGTTTTAGCCTTGCATCATCATGCATGCACGTAAAGTTAGCAACTTTATGTGTTATGGTAGCCTAAGGAGCCCAGATCTGTGATTTGGAAGCACTTAAATCGATTGGAATCGACTGTTTGGTTTTGGCATGCAAGGGACTCGACGATTCGTTCTTGTGACTCGGCGAATTGAGTCGTGATCCTTTAACCTTTTCTGGTTATGAGTGGCACCATTGAGCCTGGGAGGTGGCTCGGTGAGTTGGACGAGATTAGGACTTCAAAAATGAAGAACTCGACGAGTTAAGACACCATGTCCAGATTCTGTTCGAGGCAGAACTCGACGAGTCTGTATAGGGACTCGACGATTAGTCAATGCACGAATGCTGCCTGCTTTGTGCTTATAGGAGTTCTAGTTATCTTTAATTAAATAGTAAAACGAATACGTCAAAGTTACATATTATGAGGACTAAATAATTTGAGAAGGCTAGGTTTTGATGCTATTGCGCAGCGTTGTGGTATGAGACCTCTCATTCGAAGAATTATCTAGTCTGATTGATATGTCATTGTATTAGCGAGTTAGTTAGGGAAAGGTAGTAGGGACTTCTTATGCAGCTGATGGCGGAGAGTAGGTCGGAGATTTCCCTAGAGGAAAGCCTAGGAAGAGAGTAGCGTGTAAAGTAGTAGTAGTGGAAGGGACTGGTAGAGTCAAGGCAATTCTTGAGGAAAGTACGGATAGATGTGGAAGGTAGTATGGGCCCGTACTACTGAAAGCAGAGGATCCGTACTCGAATCAAGGAAAGCTGAGATGGATCCAGTAACCTTATTGCATGTTGGATCCCTCGAGTATTATGAGTTTTGATCATTTGTGTTTTGTTTCAGTATGGTGGTTCTACGCCCTAGACCAGCAGTAGGCAGTTCAGGTGTCGGTGAGGGATCAGGCTCGGGCTCTGGAGCCGAGCAGCTAGATGACCAGATGAGGGAGTGCATATTCTCAGAGATCACGCGCAACATCATTGATCAGACTCCTGTGATCTTCGACACGGTCAAGGAGAGGATCCTAGAGTTATTGGATGAGAGATTGAGTGCTTTCCGCAATGAGGTAGCGTCCATGATGGGGTCGCGCACCTTGACTTTTAGGGAGTTCAGGGCATGTGGAGCTCCTGACTATCATGGGGTTCGGGATCCCATAGCTAGAAGCAGGTGGTTGGCTGATGTCGCAAACGCCTTTCATACCACCAGATGTCCTGAGGGGGATAAGGTCCGAATTGCGTCCTGTCTCTTGAAGGACAGGGCACGTGATTGGTGGAAGGAGGTCGTGCGAACCATTGGTGATGATACAATATTGGATGCGATGACCTGGGGTGATTTCACGAACAGGTTCAGGGCTGAGTTCGCACCTGTTATTGTGGTACAACAGCTTTCCAGAGAGTTCCAGGATCTCCGACAGACGACAGAGATGGTGGCGTAAATTACCGCCAAGTTCAGGGAGAATGCCCTTCTCGTTCCGCAGTATGTGACGGATGAGGAGATGAAGAAGGCCCGATATCATGAGATGCTGAGGAGTGACATCAGGCAGTTTGTGAGCCGATCCAGCTGCAGGACACTGGAGGATATGTTAACGAGGGCGAGAGAGAGAGAGAGAGAGAGAGAGAGAGAGAGAGACATATTGATCTAGAGATGGAGAGGAAGAGGAAGCCATAAGTGGTGTCTGGCATTGAGATTTCGGGCAAGAAGCCCAAGACAGATTCCCGAGGGAAGGGCCAGCAGGGCTGAGGCCGATGCGGCAAGTGTGGTAGGTCGCACGAGGGGATCTGCAGGGCGGGTAGTTCGGGCTGCTTCAAGTGCGGCCGGACTGGTCATATGAGCAAGGACTGTACGGCTACCACTACTACCACGTCAACATCTAATCTGATTTGATTTCAGTGCGATCAGAGGGTCCATAAGAGGTCCTAATGTCCGATCTTGGCAGCAGCAGGACCGGTGGTGGCACCCACTCCTGCTACATTGAGGATTATTGATGGCCGGCAGGGTCGAGCTGAGATGCTGGTGGTGAAGAGCAGAGCTTTCCAGTTGACAGCAGAGGAGGCACGTGCTGCTCCGGACGTCGTCACGGGTATGTATCTTCTCCATTATCTCTCTATTATTTCTGATTATTGCTTATGTTTATGTTTTGTTTATAGGATCGTTCTTAGTGAACGACATATCAGCTATGGTACTGTTTGATTCGGGGGCTACCCGATCGTTTGTTTCGCTCGCGCTTCGCAAGCGATTTAGCAGAGCTCTAGGGGAGCTGGACTGTCCACTGGATGTTGAGATAGCAGATGATAGGACCGTCAGGGTTGTGAGGGTTCATCGCGATTGTATACTTCAGTTGTTTGATGAGCGGTTTTCAGTAGACTTGGTTCCGATTCCCTTGCGCGGGAATAAGGTCATCATGGGTATGGACTGGCTGAGTCCCAATGGAGCTGTGATTGACTGCGAGCAGCAGCTAGTGAGAGTTCGGACTCCTAGTGGGGGAGGATTGGTGATTTAGGGCGAGAGGCCGCAGAGCGGATTGACTCTATGTTCCGCAGCGAGGGCGAGGCATTACCTTCAGCAGGGGTGCTCTGGATATGTCGCTTATGTTATGGATACCCAAGATAAGGGTAAAGCGATGGTAGACGATGTGCCGTTAGTGCGAGAGTACCCACACGTATTCCCGAAGGATCTGCCTGGGGTACCTCCGGAGAGACAGGTTGAGTTCAGGATTGACCTAGTCCCTGGTGTGGCTCCGATAGCCAAGGCGCCGTATCGGTTAGCTCCTCCCGAGATGCAGGAGTTATCTACGCAGCTACAGGTGCTGCTGGACAAGGGATTTATCAGACCTAGTAGTTTGCCCTGGGGAGCCCCGATCCTGTTTGTGAAGAAGAAAGACGGGTCACACCGGATGTGCATAGATTACCGGGAGCTGAATAAGGTGACGGCGAAGAACCGTTACCCACTCCCGAGGATTGATGATTAGTTTGACCAAGTGCAAGGGGCATCCTGGTTCTCCAAGATTGATCTACGGTCAGGATACCACCAGATGCGAGTCAGTGATGATGAAGTTCAGAAGACAGATTTTAGGACTCGTTATGGTCACTATGAGTTTGTGGTTATGCCGTTTGGGCTCACCAATGCTCCAGTCGCGTTCATGGATCTCATGAACTGCGTATGCAGACCGATGTTGGACCGGTCTATGATAGTATTCATAGATGACATCTTGGTTTATTCCAAGACAACGGAGCAATATGGAGAGCACTTAAGGGAGGAGCTAGAGACCTTGAGGAAGGAGAGACTTTTCGTGAAGTTCTCCAAGTGTGAGTTCTGGTTGCGCGAGGTGCAGTTTCTGAGGCACCTTGTCAACCCGAAGGGTATTTTGGTTGATCCGGCCAAGATAGAGGTCGTGATGCAGTCGGAGATTCTGAGGTCTCCATCTGAGATTCGGATTCCATGGTTTAGCGGGTTACTATAGGAGATTCATCCAGGATTTCTCGAAGATTGTTGTTCTACTGACTCGATTGACCAAGAAGTCGGTGACATTCCGTTGGGGGCCTGAGCAGTAGGTGGCCTTCAAGACACTTAGACAGCGGTTGTACGAGGCACCGATTCTTTCTCTGCCAGAAAGTGTAGACGATTTCCTAGTATATTGTGACGCCTCGATCACAGGTTTGGGTGCAATATTGATGCAGCGGGGTCACGTGATAGCCTACGCTTCGAGATAGCTGAAGCTTCACGAGGCTAACTATCCGACACATGATTTGGAGTTGGGGGCCGTGGTTTTCGCCCTCAAGATTTGGCGGCATTACCTTTATGGGGTTCGTTGTACCATTTACACGGATTACAAGAGTTTGAGGTACCTCATGGATCAGCCAAATCTAAACATGAGGCAGCGTCCGTGGTTAGATGTGGTGAAGGATTATGATTGTGAGATCCTTTACCACCCCGGCAACGCAAACGTAGTGGCCAACGCCCTGAGCTGCAAGGCGGTATCGGCTCTGATACGAAACCATAATATACCTTGTGCATTCTTGAACCAATTCCTTGCATTTTGTGTGGTTTGAAGCTAGGAGAAGGAAGGAAAGTAGTGAAGACACAAGAAGGGGGCAGAAGATCTAGAGTTTTTGTTGCATCTCAGACTTGTTAAAGGTATAAAGCTTATACCTTGACTTCTATACACTTAGATCTTCATGTAGGCTTGGTTATTGTCACTTTTTGGGTCATTTCCAAGGTCATTCCGAGATTTGAACCTTGGGGGACGAAAGGACTTCAGATCTGGGCATTTCTAAGCTCTGGGAGCTCAAAGTTGTCACCTTTATTCATCCATAGCCCCATGCCATGGCTTAGACCTTCATTTTAGTTTGTAATGACTGTTTTAGCCTTACATCATCATGCATGCATGTAAAGTTAGCAACTTTACGTGTTATGCTAGCCTAAGGAGCCCAAATCTGTGATTTAGAAGCACTGAAATCGATTGGAATCGACTGTTTGTTTCTGACATGCAAGGGACTCGACGAGTCGTTCTTGTGACTCGGCGATTCGAATCGTGATCCCTTAACCTTTTCTGGTTTTGAGTGGCACCACTGAGCCTGGGAGGTGGCTCAGTGAGTTGGACAAGATTATGACTCGGAAAATGAAGAACTCAACGAGTCCAAGTAGGGACTCGGCGAGTTAAGACGCCATGTCCCGATTCTGTTCGAGGCAGAACTCAACGATTATGTATAGGGACTCGACGAGTTGACTTAGCTTATCACGGGACTGAATAGCTTAGAACTAGGCGAGTCCAAGGAGGGACTCAACGAGTTGGGTTGACTGGGAGTTGACCTTGACTGTATGTTGACTTTGACCAGGGGTAAAGTAGTCATTCTACCCTGGGAAGGATTTCCAGATTCTGATTAGATGTTTTATGTAGTTGATAGCCGGGGAGTCGCCGGAGCAGTAGCCAGATGTAACAACCAAAAATTTAAGCCGGTTTAAAACTTTTAAAAACATTTCAAACCATTAAAACTCATTACAACTTTGTTTTGAAAATGTATAATATCAGAGTTTTCCCAGAAACATAAATAAAACATGAGGAGCTGTACGATCACGCCTTCGCCTTGCCGCGATCCCCTGATGTACCTGAAACAATAAACTGAAACTGTAAGCCTGAGAGCTTAGTGAGTTCCCCCAAAATACCCATACCCACAACAATACACATATAATCATAAACAACATACTATGGGTCTAGTCAACCATCAGGTTGGAATACCCCAGGCCCTCAACCGTCCGGTTGGAATGCCAACATACTATGGGTCCAATCATCCTCGGGATGGAATACCCCAAGCCCACAACCAATAGGTTGGAATGCCCACAAACTATGAGTCCAGTCATCCTCGGGATGGAATACTCACGGCCCACAACCAACAGGTTGGAATGCCCAAGTCTATTGGCTTTCACACAAAGCAGATAAGCCTCAACCGCCAAACAAACATGTGCACATATAACAAATAATCACACAACAGTCTATTGACAATACTTGATCTAACGGATTGTACCACATAGCACATAACACCATCCTATCTACCAGGATGCCGATCTAACAGATCATACCACATATCATATAATATTATCCTACCCTCTAGGATACCGATCCAACAGATCATACTAGCATAACATAACCTCGTAACAATCCAAAGGGTCGTCCTTGGTGCCTTAGACCCTTGAGTATAGTGAGGATAAGTCACCTCGCAAGTAGCTCGGAAGGTAGTGTCAAACTCTTCCAAAAGTAGCTCCAACTCCCACACCTATATTCACCAATGTCCTTTGCTATCAATATTCAATTTACCAAAATACCCTTAGAAGTCAACTGGTCAACCTTTGGTCAAAGTCAAAGTCCACAGTCAAAGTCAACAGTCCATGTTGACTCGACTCGTCGAGTGCAGTTCACCGACTCGTCGAGTCCTTCCTGAACTCGAGATGTCGTGAAATCCTTGGTTGACTCTTCGAGCTTCTTCGCAACTCGCCGAATTCACGCATATCAAAGGGTTGGGGAAAAACCCTAGCCGACTCACCGAGTCATACATCTGACTCGCCGAGCCCAAGGCCATCTTCATCGGAATCGTCAAGTTGTTCATCCAACTCGTCGAGTACATGACTATCTTCATATGACTCGCCGAGTCGACCTTGCGACTCGCCGAGTCCCTTCAATCCTTTTACCATACAAATGCTTTTTAAGTCATGCAAAGGCTCCATATTGCAGATTTAGGCTCCCAAGGCATGTTTATCACGTAAAGATGCAACCTTTACGTGCATGCAATGCTCTAAAGGCTAAGAATGTCAATCTCAAGCTTACAATGGGGTTTATCTCAACATGGAGGGTTCAGGCTTGCTAAAGCTGGAGACTTTATCACTTTAGAGTCCAAGATGAGCTCAGATCTGAAGTTGCAACTTTAGATCCTATCCCATACCCGAAAATGAATATCACCCATGCTATAAAAGCCCTAATCTTTAACATGAAGAGATCTAGAAAGAACAAGGTCAAGGTAACAACTTCTTACCTTCAGACTGATGCCATTGAGCAGAGAGATCGAATCCACCAGCTCCTCTATGATCAAATCTTCTTAAACTCCAAGCCTTCTTCTTGAAAATGCTTCAAAACACACTTTCCCTCCTTCACATACTCAAAATGGGGGTTTGGATCGGTTAGGGCTGCTTCTGGACGTCAAGGGGTGATAAGGGGGCTGAGGTAAGGACTTAAGGTCCTTTAAATAGGGTGCAAACCCTAAAATTAGGGTTTTCTCTTCCCAGCACCAACTCGTCGAGTCTAGCCGCCGACTCGGCGATTTGGTCACTTAACACGTGGCCAAAACCCGCTCTGAATCGACGAGTAGGCATACCTACTCGCCGAGTAGGCTCCTAAAATTACACATAAGCCCCTAAATCATACTTTTGAAGTTTGGGATGTTACAACTCTCCCCCACTCAAATTAGGCTTCGTCCTCGAAGCCTGCTGCAGTACACGATTTTTTGGATAACACTCCTGCATTGCAGCCTCCGACCGCCCAGCCAACTTAGGTCTCTTCAGACTCTACCACCACATCTTTTCTACAGCAACTCCTTCCTGTGCAGGATCCCTGCCTAACGCTCCAAGTCAGCCACGCCTCCTCTCCTTAATATTAGCACACATCAATCTAAGTATCACCCGATGATACTGCAACCTTCATGTCATGAACACACTTTCGTGACTTTCAAAAGTTAGACACTACTATAATTCACGGGGCTCTTTCACAGAACTAATCTATCTCCCCCTTTCTAAAACTGGCGATAACCCGAGTAACTTGCAATATTGGAAACTCATCCTGTCCCCTTCCTGAATCTAGTCCCTTTCCGTGCTGACAAGATGATGCATCCTTCAGCTTCCGGGCAACTCCCATGAACAACCAGCTATATCACATAAACACTCATACCTGGCCCAATCAGCCTCGGGCTAGAGTACCAGGTATGCCTACGACGGGTACAGTCATCCCTAGGATGGTATACCCTCGTATCCTCACGCCTGTTTGGCCCAATCAACCCTCGGGTTGGAATACCAAACACATCAGGTCTAATCAATCATAAGGTCCGGTCGTCCTCATGATGGAATACCCTAGATTGGAATACCACTACATACATAACCCATGTCTACAACCATACTTGGAATCCAAGGATCTATCCTTGCGTCTCATCCAAAATCCTCTGATTCGTCACAACCGAGTGCAACTCCCCCGAATCTCACCACACATCCAATTCGAGCGCGCTCCTACCAGAGAGATAACCAACACAATCCCTACGCCCACATCCTATGACTGGAATACACTTACTCAGTCCTCAGCATAGGTCTTGATTACCTCTGAGCCCACAACATGAGTCTGGTATGCCCTCTCCGGCCCTCAGCTCATGACTGGAATGCTCCCGATAACCTATCGACGTCGCTGTAGTCGCTACGAATGTCCAACCCTCCATCCTGGAGGTACTCACCTCCGCTATTTCCCAAGAAGGCCTAATCAATGTCCTTCACAACACCAACAAGTGTCACAATGCTGAACCTCACCCTACACTATCCACTTGTAGAACAAATTGCTACCCCGTAACACATATATACTCAGAACCTGATCATGTAACTAACAAGGCCCATGTAAATTCTTCAGCATACTCCATCGGCATGTTCAATACTTGGGGACAAACCTACTGATTGTTATAGCATAGCAACATACTCAATACCCACACATAGATCTACAAACACATACAGAGTCTTCAGCATGACTGGACCGCCTCACCAGACCCTCAGTCTACCTGGACCACTCTCGGAACCTTCAGCATGTCTGGACCGCCACTCTGGGCCTTCAGCCTGTCTGGACTGTTCCCCGAGCCTTCGGCCTAACTGGTACGCCCCACCGGCCTTCAGTCTATCTGGACCGCTCTAACCTGTTAAGCATCTCCCTATAACACCCATCCTGATGATCTCTCTCATGCGGACTGTTCTCACCCACTTGGGGTTCCGAACTCCTGATCCATTCTGTGGACTCTAACCCCAACCTAACCTTAGGCCTAATGTCGATCGTCCACCCTCTCGGAAATTCATGGTCTGTTCCCTGACCCGCGCGTCTACCTCATACGCTAAATAACCCGCACTCCCATGCTGAATGCACTGCCGAGCCCTGGCAGCTAGCAAAACCCTCAATCTATTAATCCAAAAACCTTCAGAGTCGAGCACACCGTCGTCCGAATACTCAAACTGAACTCAATTCCCGACTAGAACTCCAGCCTGGTTCCCCAACTTCTGTTATCAAGCACTTAACAAGATGTGTTTCTAATGCTGGGAAGTTTTTGCCGAACCCTAAACCAACACAACCCTCAAACCAAGCAGCTACTAGGGCCTCCATTCTTCCCTTCAGGTTGTGAAACTTATCCTCGTTTCAAAACCTCTCCCGCTCTGCATCCCGGGGTAACTCTCTCCCACTTAGATTCGACTAAGCCTTCATAATACATGAAAACTGGAGGATTCTCAATCCTTCTCACTTCCCAACGATCGACCCGATGACAATTAACTCCTTCTCGCAGGTGCTCCATTACTAGCCAATCCCAGTTGACCACACACTTCTAAGAACCAGATGAACACTTCCTGAATCCCAGTGAGACTGACTGTCACTAATGCTTGGATGACCTCACACTCAACTCCTGAAGACCACAAGATATATGCTCCAACTAATACCTCGGCGACGAGCTACTTCCCTTGGTGCTTTGGTCCGCCAACCCATGACGGTTACTAAAACCACTAAATCCTGACAATGATGAATAACCATTCTATGGGATCCTATCTGCAGACCTCCCACGTAATGCCCTCTTTTTCCAAAGGTTTTCCAAACATGTTTCCCGCTCAAACGTTCACAGCTAAACTGCAGTAGCTGAAGCAAGTTCTTCCCTAAACCGGGCTGCAAATATTCCCAAGACATAGTCTATAATCCCAAAGTTGAAATAGGTCGCACTATCAATCCTTACCACCTGATACAAGAAATCCAAGGTAAACCGGACCTCACAAAATATTTATGTCACATCGACCCATCTGCGCTGAATTAAAATCGCCAATCCCTGCAACCAACTGACCCCGAGCTGGAATACAACCTGATCTTGGGGTCACAAGCCTGCTCACTCTTTTGAGCTTGAAAAACTGAAAGGGCACAACCCTTGCAATAGATGAAAAAAAAGAATTCTAATCAACCACTCTACTTCCCATCCTCTAATGAATCCCTGAACTCTAATCACCTACAATCCTTTGATAATAAATTCTTCATGACACCTCCAATGGCCTAACAACTCATGAAACTCCGCAACACATAGTTAAGACAGAACATGCAACTAACCCGAAATTACTGCTTATCCATATTCAACAATATTCCAAGAAAGAATAAACACCGATCACGGATGACTTGACCACAATATTATTACAGAATGGGGTTTTTTCCAATTACATACGAGAGACTTCTTGCGGCTCGACCTTGACCTCTTGAGGAACGATGATCGCTGGAATCTGAATTCCTTCCGTCCTCAACGTAGGACAGCTGGACTTGAAATGACCTGGCTGGTGACAGTGAAAGCATATATGATCCTTCTTGCAATCCCGTTGCACATGCCCTCTCTCCCCGCACTTATAGCACCTGAATTTGTGACAAGCAAATCTGTGGGTTCCCCCACACTTGCCACACACCTCGTGATCCTCCTGACTTCTAGTACTTAAGTTAGTTGTCTCCAACTCTTCGTCCTCTACTGAACAAACCCTCCTCCTCTTTCCTAGTTGTGACCCCACCACCGACACTTCCCCACTAGTCATCCCGATAGCAACATCTCTCACAGATTGCAACGCTGCAACTTGCTCCTCGAACTTGGCGATCACCCTGGCGGTGACCCGGTCCACGACACCGAATAATTCTTCTCGCAAAATCTGAGAAACCTCCACGGAAATCATCTCCCGTATCTGATCGACGGACAACATTGGCCTATCCTGGCCACTCGCTCCCGATCCTGATCCGGATCCCGCCTCAAATCGATTTGCCATCACTATACTGAACATTTACCAGGAAGATATCAGATAATCTGCATACATGACGGGGAACCTACTCCCACCACACCCTAGGGGTTGTGACTTCCTTGACACGCGTATGGGTCATGTGCTTTCAGTAGCACGGGCCCATACTACCTTCCACACCTACCCATATTTGTCTCAAGTATCACCACAACACCCTACCATATACATATACATAGCGACCGTTAAATCCTCACTTCTAGAGGAATGATAAATATCTCATAACTAGCCTTTCGGCTTCTCACTACCCACCCATCCACCAACTGCCACACGACCCTCCTTTGGTGCCAGTTAACTATTGCATGAATACAATCACATACCGCACGGCTTAAACAATCCTAGACTAAAAAATTTAATCCCACAACGGTTGGACTCAGACAAGAGCTGCGCAGCATGGCCAAATCCCTTACCCTAAGATCATTTAATCCATGTAGCATGTGACTTAGAATATTCACCCAATAGTTAGTTCACACACGAAAGGGTCACAAACAACCAATGAGGTACTCTACATAGGATAAGGCATCAAAGATCAGGCAATTCTATCATACGATTCCTGAGGATTCCTATATTATTACTAGCATGATATTCTAACATATCACATAATATCAAATATCTCGTATGGTATTTTGGGGTCTACTTACTAGCTCCGACTGATCGTACACTTCGCATCCTCCTTTCTCATTTTGAAAACCACTTAAATCATTTTGAAAATATTTTCCTTAGTTTGAGACTGGATTCATACGAGTGTTCCTCCAATTCACTCAAACCAAGGCTGTGATACCAACTTGTAACACCCAAAAATTTAAGCCGATTTAAAACTTTTAAAAACATTTCAAAGCATTAAAAATCATTACAACTTTGTTTTGAAAATGTATAATATCATAGTTTTCCCAGAAACATAAATAAAACATGAGGAGCTGTACGATCACGCCTTCGCCTTGCCGCGATCCCCTGATGTACCTGAAACAATAAACTGAAACTGTAAGCCTGAGAGCTTAGTGAGTTCCCCCAAAATACCCATACCCACAACAATACACATATAATCATAAACAACATACTATGGGTCTAGTCAACCATCAGGTTGGAATACCCCAGGCCCTCAACCGTCCGGTTGGAATGCCAACATACTATGGGTCCAATCATCCTCGGGATGGAATACCCCAAGCCCACAACCAACAGGTTGGAATGCCCATAAACTATGAGTCCAGTCATCCTCGGGATGGAATACTCACGACCCACAACCAACAGGTTGGAATGCCCAAGTCTATTGGCTTTCACACAAAGCAGATAAGCCTCAACCGCCAAACAAACATGTGCACATATAACAAATAATCACACAACAGTCTATTGACAATACTTGATCTAACGGATTGTACCACATAGCACATAACACCATCCTATCTACCAGGATGCCGATCTAACAGATCATACCACATATCATATAATATTATCCTACCCTCTAGGATACCGATCCAACAGATCATACTAGCATAACATAACCTCGTAACAATCCAAAGGGTCGTCCTTGGTGCCTTAGACCCTTGAGTATAGTGAGGATAAGTCACCTCGCAAGTAGCTCGGAAGGTAGTGTCAAACTCTTCCAAAAGTAGCTCCAACTCCCACACCTATATTCACCAATGTCCTTTGCTATCAATATTCAATTTACCAAAATACCCTTAGAAGTCAACTGGTCAACCCTTGGTCAAAGTCAAAGTCCACAGTCAAAGTCAACAGTCCATGTTGACTCGACTCGTCGAGTGCAGTTCACCGACTCGTCGAGTCCTTCCTGAACTCGAGATGTCGTGAAATCCTTGGTTGACTCTTCGAGCTTCTTCGCAACTCGCCGAATTCACGCATATCAAAGGGTTGGGGAAAAACCCTAGCCGACTCACCGAGTCATACATCTGACTCGCCGAGCCCAAGGCCATCTTCATCGGAATCGTCGAGTTGTTCATCCAACTCGTCGAGTACATGACTATCTTCATATGACTCGCCGAGTCGACCTTGCGACTCGCCGAGTCCCTTCAATCCTTTTACCATACAAATGCTTTTTAAGTCATGCAAAGGCTCCATATTGAAGATTTAGGCTCCCAAGGCATGTTTATCACGTAAAGTTGCAACCTTTACGTGCATGCAATGCTCTAAAGGCTAAGAATGTCAATCTCAAGCTTACAATGGGGTTTATCTCAACATGGAGGGTTCAGGCTTGCTAAAGCTAGAGACTTTATCACTTTAGAGTCCAAGATGAGCTCAGATCTGAAGTTGCAACTTTAGATCTTATCCCATACCCGAAAATGAATATCACCCATGCTATAAAAGCCCTAATCTTTAACATGAAGAGATCTAGAAAGAACAAGGTCAAGGTAACAACTTCTTACCTTCAGACTGATGCCATTGAGCAGAGAGATCGAATCCACCAGCTCCTCTATGATCAAATCTTCTTAAACTCCAAGCCTTCTTCTTGAAAATGCTTCAAAACACACTTTCCCTCCTTCACATACTCAAAATGGGGGTTTGGATCGGTTAGGGCTGCTTCTGGACGTCAAGGGGTGATAAGGGGGCTGAGGTAAGGATTTAAGGTCCTTTAAATAGGGTGCAAACCCTAAAATTAGGGTTTTCTCTTCCCAGCACCAACTCGTCGAGTCTAGCCGCCGACTCGGCGATTTGGTCACTTAACACGTGGCCAAAACCCGCTCTGAATCGACGAGTAGGCATACCTACTCGCCGAGTAGGCTCCTAAAATTACACATAAGCCCCTAAATCATACTTTTGAAGTTTGGGATGTTACAACTCTCCCCCACTCAAATTAGGCTTCGTCCTCGAAGCTTGCTGCAGTACACGGTTTTTTGGATAACACTCCTGCATTGCAACCTCCGACCGCCCAGCCAACTTAGGTCTCTTCAGACTCTACCACCACATCTTTTCTACAGCAACTCCTTCCTGTGCAGGATCCCTGCCTAACGCTCCAAGTCTGCCACGCCTCCTCTCCTTAATATTAGCACACATCAATCTAAGTATCACCCGATGATACTGCAACCTTCCTGTCATGAACACACTTTCGTGACTTTCAAAAGTTAGACACTACTATAATTCACGGGGCTGTCTCACAGAACTAATCTATCTCCCCCTTTCCAAAACTGGCGATAACCCGAGTAACTTGCAATATTGGAAACTCATCCTGTCCCCTTCCTGAATCTAGTCCCTTTCCGTGCTGACAAGATGATGCATCCTTCAGCTTCCGGGCAACTCCCATGAACAACCAGCTATATCACATAAACACTCATACCTGGCCCAATCAGCCCCGGGCTAGAATACCAGGTATGCCTACGACGGGTACAGTCATCCCTAGGATGGTATACCCTCGTATCCTCACGCCTGTTTGGCCCAATCAACCCTCGGGTTGGAATACCAAACACATCAGGTCCAATCAATCATAAGGTCCGGTCCAATCAATCATGAAATTGTTTTTAAAATGTGAAAATTTGTTTGAAATTTTACGGTGTTACAAGTTGGTATCAGAGCCTTGGTTTGAGGGATTCGGGTACACCTTCGGGCGTATCTGAACTCAAACTGAGGATTTGAGAGATAGTTTTCAAAAAAGTGAAACAAAGTTTTCTAAAAGAGTAAAAGGATTTGAAAAGAGCAGAGCAGAGTCGTGTGTACGATCAGCCAGCGCCCGAAGGGTGATTTCCCAAAATACCCTTATGTTATATGTTATGAGACGATATGATATGTTTTGCATGCTAGAGCAGGCTAGGTATTTCTATTAGGACTAGAGTGGCCTGATTTGTGATGCCTTAGCCTAGGGATTGCTGCTAGGAGATGCTTGAGAGGAGGTAGATAGCAGCGAGAGGCTTATGAGAGATCTGCTGGAGAGTAGACTATGCTTAGTGACAGTAGAGTACTTGGAATCTGGGATCCTAGGAGGAGGACTTGGGGTGTATACTGATGCGATGTGGACAGTAGTATTGGGCCCGTACTACTGAAGACACCGGAGCGGTGCACAGTCCAAGTAAGAATCCATGGAGCATCAGAGATCAAGTAGGGTAGAGTTATCGAGTGCGAGTATACTCGAACGAGTCCCTGATATTTTCTTATGTTGTATTTCAGAGACATCATGGTCAGGACATACCTTACACCAGAGAGCAGTGGTGCTAGTGATGAGGAGATTCGTAGGATCATTCACGAGGAGGTGGCTGCGGCCATCAGGGCAGAGATACTAGAGATGTTTGGGTCTATCAAGACCATGTTGATAGAGACTTTCGATGAGAGATATGCTGCTCTTTCTGATGCTGCTGTTGCTGCAGCCACTGCAGCTGTAGCTGCAGCTAGACCGCAGGGTGGTGATGCGTTGCTGTTCCGGGAGTTCAGCAACACAAAACCACCAGAGTTTGATGGGACGCAGGATCCGATTGCGGCGATGAGGTGGATTTCGGACATTGAGGGGTGTTTCTTCACATGCTCATGTCCAGAGCATTTGAGGGTTTGGTTCACGCTGAACCAGCTTCGCTTGGGAGTGAAGGACTGGTGGAAGTTTGTGACGGCGCAGTATTCGCCTGCTGAGCTTGCTGCGGTGACCTGGGAGAGGTTCACCGCTATGTTCCGTGATGAGTACGTTCCCCCGGTGGAGAGGGAGCGTTTGGCACAGGAGTTTCTGACCCTCAAGCAGGGTACTGAGTCTGTTACTGTGATCACCAGGATGTTCCACGAGAGGACGATGTTCTGCCCAGAGCACGTGTCTTCCGAGCAGGCACGTATGAGTCGGTATCTGAGTATTTTGAGGAGGGATATACGGGAGTTCGTGGCGAACTCCTCGTATCGGACATTTGCCGAGCTTCAGGCAAATGCTCGGAAGAGGGAGATAGAGTTGGAGACTCAGGCTAGGGAGGAGGCGGAGTCTCAGGGGAGGGACAGGCGACCGGCACAGTCCCAGCCGGTAGCTAAGCGGGTCAAGCCCGCCGATTTGAGGACAGGGAATCAGAAGGGTCGCACTTGTGACAAGTGCGGCAAGAGTCATGACGGGGTATGCAGAGCAGGTTCTTGCTACAAATGTGGCAAGGAGGGGCATATGGCCAAAGATTGCCCCAAGGGGTTTGCAGTCTGTTTCCATTGCAACCAGACCGGACACCGGAAGGTAGAGTGTCCGCAATTGCGAGGGTCGGTGCAGGGAGCCTCTCAGGGATCTACCCCTACTGCTATCAGAGCTACAGAGAGCCGGCCGGTGAAGGCCGAGGCACCGAAGGCACGAGGGAGAGCCTTCCAGTTGACCGCGGAGGAGGTCCGCGCTGCGCCCGATGTTGTGGCTGGTATGTATTCTTTCTCATGTTTATTTGAGTTTATGATGATATGCTTATATTATGATATGCGTAGGTACATTTCTTGTATGTTCTGTGCCTGCTTTGGTGTTATTTGACTCGGGTGCGAGTCGGTCTTTTGTATCTTTAGCCTTTAGTCAGCACATCAGTATTAGTCGAGAGGCGTTGAGTCGACCTCTGAGAGTTTCCATAGCTGATGAGAGAGCAGTGTATGCCACTGAGGTGATTCGAGGATGTGTACTTGATATCTTCGGCGTTGCGTTTCCTATTGATTTGGTCCCGATTGCGATGGGGGACGTCTGTGTTATCGTGGGCATGGATTGGTTGAGCATATTCGGAGCGGTTATTGACTGCGAGCGACAGCTGGTGACCATACGAGACCCTAGTGGGGGAGTTCTTACGGTGTACGGCGAGGGTACCCGTACTGGTTCAGCGTTTTGTTCGGCTGCTAGAGCGAGGCAGAGTCTACGGCGGGGCTGTAGTGGGTTTGTGGCTTACGTGATGGATACGAGAGTTGATTCAGAGAGACCGAGGTCAGTCGATGAGGTACCAATATTGCGCGAGTTCCCGGATGTTTTCCCCGAGGAGTTACCGGGTGTGCCTCCCGAGAGGCAGGTAGAGTTCCGCATTGATTTGATTCCGGGGGCAGCACCTATCGCCAAGGCGCCCTATCGCCTTGCGCCTCCAGAGATGCAGGAGTTATCCTCGCAGCTTCAGGAGCTGCTGGGGAAGGGGTTTATTTGGCCGAGCAACTCGCCGTGGGGAGCTCCGATCCTTTTTGTCAAGAAAAAGGATGGTTCACACCGGATGTGTATTGACTACCGGGAGTTGAACAAGTTGACGGTCAAGAACCGTTACCCCTTGCCGAGGATCGACGATTTGTTCGACCAGTTACAGGGAGCGTCTTGGTTCTCCAAGATCGATTTGAGGTCTGGATATCATCAGGTGAGAGTGCAAGATGAGGATATTCAGAAGACGGCATTCAGGACTCGTTATGGGCATTACGAGTTCGTGGTGATGCCTTTCGGGCTCACCAATGCACCAGCCGCATTCATGGATCTCATGAACAGAGTGTGTAGGACGATGTTGGATCGTTCGGTGATCGTGTTCATTGACGACATATTGGTGTACTCAAAATCCAGGGGGCAGCATGAGGAGCATTTGAGGGAGATCCTCTGAGTTCTGAGATCGGAGAGGCTTTATGCCAAATTCTCCAAGTGCGATTTCTGGTTACGAGAGGTTCAGTTCCTAGGACACCTCGTTAACCAGAATGGGATATTGGTCGATCCGGCCAAGATTGAGGTAGTGATGATTTGGGAGGTGCCGAGATCCCCCACCGAGATCAGGAGTTTCCTAGGGTTGGTCGGCTACTATAGGAGATTCATCAGGGATTTCTCCAAGATTGTTGTGCCTCTCACCAGGTTGACCCGGAAGGGTGTTGCTTTTGCATGGGGTCCGGAGCAGCAGGCCGCATTTGAGACTCTTCGCCAGAGATTATGCGAAGCGCCGGTGTTAGCCCTTCCGGAGGGGATGGAGGATTTTGTGGTGTATTGTGATGCGTCGATATCGGGATTGAGTGCGGTGCTGATGCAGAGAGAGCATGTGATCGCATACGCATCGAGGCAGCTGAAGCCTCATGAGATGAGGTATCCCACCCACGATCTAGAGTTGCGGGCTGTAGTGTTCGCCCTCAAGATCTGGCGTCACTATTTATATGGGGTCCGGTGTACTATATACACGGACCACAAGAGTTTGAAGTACTTGATGGATCAGCCCAACCTGAATATGCGCCAGAGAAGGTGGTTGGATGTGGTAAAGGATTACGATTGCGAGATCCTGTACCACCCAGGGAAGGCTAATGTTGTAGCCGATGCCCTGAGTCGTAGGGCGGAGAGTGCCCTGATATGAGACATTTACATGAGATTGACAGTAATGACGCCAGTGTTGGACACCATTCGAGAGGCCCAGGTTGAGGCCGGGAGACCAGAGAACCGCAAGAGAGAGCGAGTAGTCGGGCAGGTGGCCGAGTTTGTCGCCGACAGTCGAGGGCTCTTGACCTTTCAGGGTCGGATTTGGGTGTCGTTTGAAGGAGGGGCACGCACCATTCTGATGGAGGAAGCGCATAGGTCGCGGTTCTCGATCCATCCCGGGGCCACTAAGATGTACTTGGACCTGAAAAGAGAATATTGGTGGCCCTGTATGAAGAGGGATGTCGCATGGTTTGTAGAGAGGTGCTTAACCTGTCGCAGAGTCAAGGCTGAGCATCAGCGTCCGCATGGCAAGTTGCAGCCATTAGAGATTCCTGAGTGGAAGTGGGAACAGATTTCTATGGATTTCATCACCAAATTGTTGAGGACTGTGAGAAGCGTCGATGCAATTTGGGTGATCGTTGATCGGTTGACGAAGAGCGCTCACTTCCTTGCTATCAGTGAGAGCTCTTCTGCTGAGAGGTTGGCGGAGTTGTACGTGAGGGAGGTGGTATCGCGGCATGGCGTTCCGGTCTCGATTGTTTCAGATCGATATGTGCGCTTCACTTCCAGATTTTGGAAGAAATTCCATGAGGAGTTGGGTACGAGGCTGCATTTTACTACCGCATACCACCCACAGACGGACGGTCAGAGTGAGCGGACAATTCAGACGCTCGAGGATATGCTTCGGGCATGTGTGTTGGACTTCGGGGGAAGTTGGGACACGTATCTGCCTTTGGCTGAGTTTTCATATAACAACAGCCATCATTCAAGCATTGGTATGCCTCCCTTCGAGTTATTATATAGGAGGAGGTGTCGGACCCCTATTTGTTGGGGAGAGGTCGGGCAGCACAGAGATAGTGCTTCAGACGACTGAGCAGATTTAGTAGGTCAGGCAGAGCTTGCTGACGGCTCAGAGTCGTCAGAAGAGCTACGCGGATAGGCGTCGCTCGGAGCTCGAGTTTCAAGTTGGTGACTTCGTTCTCCTGAAGGTATCTCCTTGGAAACGAGTGATCTGATTCAGGAAGAGGGGCAAGTTAGGGCCCCGATATATTGGTCCATTCAGGGTGATCGCAAGAGTAGGCAGGATAGCATACCGGTTGGAGCTACCTGCGGAGTTAGGTCAGATTCATGACACCTTCCACGTATCGCAGTTGAGGAAGTGTGTGGCCGATGAGTCGGCGGTGGTACCGTTAGAGGATATCCAGGTGGATGCGAGCCTGAACTACGTTGAGAGACCGGTTGCAATTATGGATCGGAAGATCAAGGTTCTGAGGAACAAGGAAGTGCCCCTGGTGCAGGTCCAGTGGCAACATCGGAGAGGGTCCGAGCTGACTTGGGAGCCGGAGCGAGAGATGCGTGAGCAGCATCCAGAGCTGTTTGCAGAATGAGACTTTGAGGGCGAAGTCTGATTCTAGTGGGGGAGAATTGTAACATCCGGATTTCCAGGTATATTATTTTATTCTTTTATTTTGAGTTTGAGGAGGGACTCGGCGAGTTGATGCTTAGACTCGCCGAGTAGGACCGCGGGTTCTTATCCGGATTGGAGACCGGACTCGACGAGTCGACTCGTGGACTCGGCGAGTCCACGCTATTAAGTGAAACCCTAATTTCTCGGGTTTGGGATCTATTTAAAGGCTCTTATAGCCTTTAGTTGCGGCTACCAGACCCTTGAGAGAAACCCTAAGAGAGCTAGAACGTTTGTGAGGAGGAGAGGCCATTTTTTATCCTTGTGTTGGTGTTCTTGCAAGAAGAAGGTGACCAAGGCAAGAAGGAGCTGAAGAGGGTGCTATTTTGTAGATTTCAGAGCCCAGGGACTTCATATTTGAGGTATAGACTCGATCCTTCTTCAGTTTTGGTGATAACCTTTGGAGTTAGGGTTTTCTAGACCCTTTAGAGGCTTGATTTGATGAGCATTTGGTCCCTTCTCGGGATGAGGCTTTGGATCTGGATCCAAAGAGGTCCAGAGACCTTAACCCTTTGATCTTTATGATTGATATTAGGAGACATGAGCTTAGGATGTCATATTTGAGGTTATTTCTCCAATTAGAGCCTTTGGGCCTTTGCATGAGCATCAAGATCTGAACTTTACGTAATTATCATGCATGGGAAGGTCAGATCTATGGATTAGAGGAACAGATCTGACCTCAGGAGGTCATTTGAGTTTGAGCATGGCATGAACTCGCCGAGTCCAAGAACAGACTCGGCGAGTAGGATAGTTTTTCCACATGAATTACTCAGTTGGTGACTCGCTGAGTTGGGGAAGTGACTCGGTGAGTCATTGGGGATTTAGAGGACTTGAGTTCATGACTGAACTCGCCGAGTCACAATTGTGCACTCGGCGAGTCTGGTCAAAGGGTTGACCGTTGACTTTTGTTGACTTTTAGGGTTTGGTCAACAATTGGACTTGTGGACTGTTTGAAGGGTAAAATGGTATTTTAGCCTTCTTAGAGGATGTGTGAGGATTTAGTCTAGCCTGGAGAGCCGTTATTAATTGAGATGATCGTTTATGTGTTTAGGCAGAGGCTAGATCAGTGTTACGCGAGCGAGATATTACCGAGACATCCGAGGTGAGTCTTCTCACTATACTTTACCTTGAGTGGTAATTAGAGTTATGTGACAGAGCTATTGTATGCTATTTATGTGATGTGTTGCACTGCATTATTTCTATGTGATTTATGCCGTGTGTATATCAGAGTATATCAGAGTTAGAACCGGAAGGTTCACAGAGCTAGGACCAGAGGGTCCACAGAGTTAGGGCCCAAGGGCCCGCAGAGTTATAGCCTCGAGTGGCTAGTATGTGTTATGTGTGGTATTTTGGGGAACTCACTAAGCTTCGTGCTTACAGTGTTTTGTGTTATGTGTTTCAGGTACTAGAGAGGATCGCGGGAAGGCGCCGGCATGATCAGTACACACACACACGCGGAGTTTTATTTAGATGTTATGATCTTGGGATTTTTGACTTATGTTGAATATATGAAGCAATGTGTTTTATAATATTGTGAATTAAATTGTTTTTAAAATGTGAAAATTTGTTTGAAATTTTACGGTGTTACAATTTTCTTACTTGATATTGTTGTAGCTTTGTATATGATGTTTTGAGACACCAGACACATGATTTTCTTTATAACTATGGATGTTTTATAGTTTTAATATCAAGTTAAAAATGAAATTTTTTGGATCATATTTTGGGGATGTTTCATAAAAGCTCATACTTCCATATCTACTCTTCCATACTGACTTAATGGATAAAGTTTCCAACTTTATCCATTAGGACTTCATTTTAAGGCTAGATCTGATATTCAAGGTCCATTAAGTCCTTAATGAGGCCATAACTTGAACATGAACACAAAATACACCAAGCATGGTCCTTTTTCTCAATCATCAGAATTCCAAGAATATAGGAAAGCCACCACATGCTCTGGAGATCTTCAAAATCCAAGAACATCCAAGGAAGAGACAAAACCACTCAAATATGACCTAGAACTTGAATCTAGAAGAAAAGGTGTGAACATATGAACTTTATGCCTTCAACAACTCAGAAAACTGAAGATAATGCTGGATCCCAACTTGCTTCTTGTTCCCTTGCTTCCTTGTGAACTACCCTCTCGCAAAGCTCTACCAAAATCCCAATAACAAGGCTCAAAATTGATGAAATGAATTATCAATAATGCATGGAGGTGACATTTTCGAGATGGGGAAATGGAGGTTGAAAAGGATACCCTATGTCAAGAGGTAAGGTCCTTAAATACGAAGAAACCCTAAAATTCTTGGCTTGGGCTGCAACCATCCCCACGACATGACCATTCCCTTGTCACGTCGTGACGAGTCCTCATGGATTCGCATTTCATCTTCAACTTGGGACGCTGGAATAAACCTACCCGCGTTTCGCATCAGAACTCCTCATTCGCATCGGGACACCCCATTCGCATCAAGACACCTCATTCGCATCAAGACACCCCATTCGTGTCAAGACATCCCATTCACATTAGACACCACATTCTAGAAACTGGGTGTTACATATGATGATGCGATTCTTAACATTATGAGCAAGAATATGTAGAAACGTGTCAACTTGTTCATCAATATCTATATTCCTACTTCGTTTTAGTCTTCCAAATGTTTCAAGCATATGTCATAACTTTTTAAAGCACGTTCGAGACATCATAATTTGTGATATAGACATGGTGTCACTCTCATAAACTATTTCATGTAGTATTGGGTATCGATCTATATTTGAAGAAATTTGCTTAATACGTCGTTTATCTATATGCTTTTTAAACATCATTAACAGGAGGAGTACAACAATATGCAATACCACGTTCGAGAAATGAAAAGAAAATCATATTTTGTGTTCCCGAGTTGGAAAGAATGAAAAAAAAATTATATATATATATATATATATATATATATATATATATATATATA
The DNA here is from genome assembly GCF_052849685.1 of Lactuca virosa. Lineage (NCBI taxonomy): Eukaryota > Viridiplantae > Streptophyta > Magnoliopsida > Asterales > Asteraceae > Lactuca > Lactuca virosa. The sequence goes on from NC_136426.1 coordinate 149,303,775, forward strand.
TATATATATATATATATATTCATTTGAAAGGAAAGTTTTCTTTCCATTTCATTCCATTTCTTTCTACTTTTTCCTTTAACAAAACTAGGAAACACAATTTTCTTTTTTCACTTCCCATCAATTTTCTTCTTTTCTCTAGATAAATTAAACACAAGAGAACAAGGTATTAAGTTGTAGTAACTAAATATTTTTAATTTTAAATAATAAATACACATAAATAATTTTTAAATTACAATAAGAGTTTCAAATTAATTTAAATTTATTTATTTGTCTCTGATAACAAAATAAAAAACTCTCCGATCATTAAAGAAAAAAATGAAAAAAAAATGAAAAAACTCACATTTGAAGATGCTGTTATTCTCATCTGCAGACCATGGGCTAGCCGCTAGCGGGAACATATTCACTGTTACTCTCGTAATAATCTCGATTTTCTCTCTAACAACCCTATCATCTTCAAGTCAACGACACCAAAACCACAGCCGATGTCTACATCTCTGTCGCTCACTTCCTTCGTCGATACTCCCCAACTATATCGCTAATTTGCATTAATGTTCGAGCGTCACCCTGTCGTCGGAGGTCGTACGGCAACCGTCACCGTCCCTGGCGAAAGATTCGAAGCTGGTGCCTCGAGTCTTCATTTCAAGAACTACCCGCCTTAAACTTCGTCTCCCTCGCTGATTTGATACCATTGTTCTTCCGCTATGGCATTGCCCTCTTCAGATGACCAATTTTGTCGAGGTACGATTCTTCTTATCTCTCTGCAAGTTTATTAAATGAAGCCAGCTGATGATCCACTTGGTTTGTTTTGAAATGCAAATCAACTCATTTTAGTTTTGAAACCCTATTAATTTGCTAATGCTATAGTTAGTTAAACCTGAAGGGCATTGCAAATTGGAAACTAACAGTTGTTTAGTGACGGATCAATATATTTCCTGATTTGTAGCATATAATTATAGTAATATACATCTAAATCCTCATGGGATTGATTCTAATTAGGTTTTCACTAATTGTGTAACCTATCAGGTAAGGGATTGTTGGCTTTCTCTAACTCCTCATAACATTATGGCCATTTGGTCAAACTTTGGCCTTAATTATTACTTAACTTCACGTTTTTACTACGTTCGCAGGTTACTACCGATGTTTTCTTGAAGTATCATGAAAGGAAGGAGTCAATTAAAGCCAATTCCAAATTTACTAGTGTGGAGCAATATACTTGTGTAGATTATTTAAAAGAATTCTCATTGATAATCCAAGTTGTGAAGGTTTAATTGGAGCTTTGTGGTTTAGGGTCGAAGCCGGTGGAGTTTGGGCCTTTTGGTTTTTCTTTGGTTTGTTATGTTCTAAGAGTTTGGGCCTTTTGGTTTTTCTTTGGTTTGTTATGTTCTAATACTTTAGGCATGTGTATTGTCATTCGGATCTTTGACTCGTCTTCTTGTTCAAGTCAATGTCATCATTATGCCTTTTCCTACTATCTTTTGTCTTAAATGGAGAAGAAAGTAGGAACTCAGAGAGTACTTATGACTCATTAACACCATGAGCCTTTTTCCCATCACACTTTGAAGGAGGCATTTTGTGTCATCATGCACATCAGGAAATTTGTTCAAAATTAATGCATTAGACTGACTTAGACATTTCAAGCATCACAGCATACAACAACTAAGTTAAGTTGCTTCTAATTAAATACGTCGAATGCATTTATGTTGAAATAATTCCTTTCGTTCAGATGGCACAAGATGTATACACGAGGAGGCAGTTTTAAAGTGCCTCTCTCATTGTGTGAGGGGAAAAAGGGTTGAAGGTGTTCACGAGTCACAAGTTGGTATTGGTTGAGTTCCTTCTTCTTCTGATACAAAAGATCGTAGGAAAAGGTGTAATGATGGCATTCACATGAACAAAAAGCCAAGTGAAAGACTCCAAATGAAAAAACACATGCATAAATCATTAGATCATAACAAAGGCTCAAGCTCCACATGCTTCGACCCCGAGACATAACCTCCAAACAAGGTCTCAAGGAACACAATGAGAAAGATACAATTTACAAGTTGTTCTCTGGTCAAAGTGATCAAATCTTTAGGTAACACTTGGTCCCACTTTTAGGTAACACGTGATGGATCATGTCATAGCCGTGACGTTGTGCCTAGAAAATAAGACATGTATCAACTCATGTATATATACAGCTAGGGTTAAAAGAATGTATGAATGATGAATTAGTTGGTTTCAATGAGCTTATCGCTGTAAGTTCCTTCTATCCATAAGTTTGAATGTGTGCGTTTAATACTTATTTGGGTCACTGTGATACCATTACTCTTCCATATAGTGCTATCTGGGTCGGTTTTCTTTGGATTAGGGTGTGAGTTTGGTGTGGTTCATTTAGATGGATGCTGTTGGAGTTTTTTTAATGAGAATGCTGATGGATTTTAGTGTGAAAAATGAAAGGCAACTCAATTTGACACCCTTTTGAGTAGAGTCGGTGTAGAATTTGGATGTAAATTTAATTTTAGCTTTTGATTAGACAATTTTACCCCTGAAGGAGAGAATTTGTGACAATAGCGCACGTGGTCATGATGGTTTCTTTAATTGAATGGAGGTGGAAATTGTAATGACTGGAGTTGGTGTGGGATGTGGACTTGGTATCAATTTTCATTGGTGGTTGGACAATTTTGCCCCTGAAAGAGAAGTTTTGTGATAATAATGCAACTGGCATTAATTCTGTAATTGATTCCGTTGGTGTTTAACCTTTTGTCCGGTTAACCAAGAAGTGAGCCCCAGTCCTGTGTCTTTAACCTTTTGTCCAGTTGAGTCCCTCCAAATTTCCATAAACCAGATGAGACCTTCAACTATTAACAAAGCAAAACTTACATGCGTACAAACCTCAAAAAGTTAGAAAATTGAACCATTAACAAAATCATTGACTTTCCAAACTTAGTTTGATTGTGAAGAACATATTTTTAACATGGTCTCTAAATGCGTTTAACACTCTAACACATCCAACCTAATGTGTCTCAAATGAAGTGTGGAAGACTAATCACTTTGACCAATCATTTCCATGGCATCTGCACATAAACAAATTCAAATTGTATACAGAATCATACGAGAAAATGTGACAAAAATATGGCGAAGGCATGTAAAGGCCAAAACTGTACTATAAAAGATGTTAATAAGGATTTTTTTCTCACTTTTAGTACACAATCCTGCTATTAAGAAAAGAGAAAGGTCTTGTTGTCAAAAGATATGCATAGCGGGTGTATGTGAATGATAGTAATATGTTAATTATCTTAATTATCATTCACATACACCCTCTTTGGTAAAATATTTGTAGCTAGCTATGTCTATCAATAAATTGAGTTTTGATCTAGATGTAATCTATTATATTTATGTGATTTAACATATAAAACAAACATTATTTATTGATCCAACAAATTGACCCAGTTAAGGAGATCATCCATTTAAATATTGAAAATAGTTTTATATATTTACCTTTGGTAAACAAATACCAGATAATTAAAAAGTAATATTACATAGGACACTGACAAAAGAATGATATGTACCTCTATAGCTGGTGATGTCTCCAACGGACTCATGATACCATGATCCACAAAAATGTTTAGGATGTATTCTTCTGTTTTTTGAATCCCGGTAAGATCTCCATCAATGATGTGATTCCATGACTTGTCATCACTCAAAGTGTCTTCTTCATCCGTGTTTCCATCATTAAACAAAAAACTCACACATACTCGTTTGTAACTTCATTACCTCCAAGTTTCTCTCCTACATCAATAGCAATACAGCCACCACCTTCCATCTCATTCATCCCAAACATCTAATGGTTCAAAAATATGACACATTCTTCACCCACACCAATATCATCAATGCAATGTTTGTACATCCAGGTCTGGTTCTTTGTAATATTACTAATTATGATCACTGGCAGATGATGGAACTCACAATCTGGAGATGGTATACAGTGCACATAGCAGAAATTCAATCCTTTGAGCTAATTAGGAGATGATGGGATGGTAAATGTTATTGATGGCCCCTTGCTTGCATCCATAATCCAAATCGGCATTTCTTCTCTTCCAGAAATTGTGCTGAATATTCCAAATTCATAAAACATCTGTCAAATACAACCACCTTAATTAATCACCATAATAACAAGAAATACACACATAATCTCAACAGGATAGATGAGTTAACTAAAGCGAACCTTGATTTCAGATTCCTCTGGTCTTGTAGACCCAAAAAGAAGTTTCCACATGCCTTTCCTTAAGAAAGGCCAACTTAGTCCAACCCAAACTATGAAATATCTTATCCTCAACACCTTCCATTGGTTGGATTTCAACCAATCCTTCAAATTTAACTGAAGAAGTCCCTAACAATTTTGACTTTATTTCACAGTTTCTTATACTAAGCGACTCACGCCTAGGAAGGCTTCTCACGCCATTGGGAAGTGAAACGATAGGATTCTCATATAAACATAATTCCCTTAACATGGATAGGCAACTGAAGTCGATGGGAAAGGATTCGGTGGACAATTTACTCTTTGAAAGTGGCAGCCTTACTAAAAACCACAAAAAATAGAATGTAATGAACTTTTAAATCATGTGGTATAGCCTTCAATTATATTTGACAGTTTCTTATACTGAGCAACTTAAGCCTAGGAAGGCTTCTCATGCAATTGGGCGGTGAAACGATAGGATTCTCATCTAAACATAATTCCTTTAACATGGATAGTTAGGAAACTTAAGTCACTGGGAAAGGATTCGGTGGACAATTTACTCTTTGCAAGTGACAACCTTACTAACGACCACCAAAAATAGAGTGTAATGAACTTTGAATCGTGTGGTATATCCCCCATAATGGCGGAGGAAAAGGTTTTTGTGTTTATGCAAGTATCATAAGCCTTGGACAAAGATCCTAAGGGATTCCACGATTGTATTAATATAGGTGGGTACATTTCTGGATAAAATACAACCTCTTGTAGCAAAGGCTCATATATATAATAGATGCTTAACTCTCCTAGTGTCTGTTTAGGATGCTCCACTAGTGCCAACATTATACAGTTTTCCATATCAAGAATCTCAAGACTAAGAAGACTTCTCACATAATTGGGCAAGCAAACGATAATATTTTCATATATACACAATTCCAGCATGGGTAGGCAACCGAAGTCAATGGAAAAGGATTCATTAAAATTATTAACTGACAACCTTAAACACCTCAAAAACTGAAGTGTAATGAAATTCAGATGACGTGGTATACCCCTACTAGGTAAGGTAATTAACTTCCAATCACTTGAAGCCTCTGAATCACACCATATAGACTCCAGAGAGGTGGAGGTTTTTGTGCTTATGAGATTTTTCTTATCCTTGTACAATTTCGGTGAAACCGTATTACTACCATCTAGCAATAGTGTTGTAACCTTCTTTAACGCACTTATAGTTCTTGGAAGTTTTCCAAGCTTGTTGCAGTAGCTTAAATCAATGACGACAAGTTCAACACATTGTCCAATTGATTCAAAAATCTCAACCAAACTGATGCAATTTTTAGCTATCCACTACTAGAAAAAAGGGTGTTTTCCTACGGATAATAGCTACGGAAAATTTCCGTAGCTAATTAGCTACGGAATGGCTACGGATTAGCTACAGAATGGCTACGGAATAGCTACGGATACAATATTAAACCATTAAATGAGTAAAGGATCTCGAAGGTGCAAACGACTTTATGAACACTATTAATAACTATAAGTTGTTGAAAATAAAGATAATCATGTATAATAGAGGTGAGAAAAAAACGAAGAGAAAAAAAATGATGTTTAATGCCCGAAAAATCAAAAATAAGAAAAATTCGTAGCTACTCCGTAGCTAATTAGCTACGGATTAGCTACGGAATTTTTTTATTTTCTATTTTTCGGACACCAAACGTCGTTTTTTTTCGCTTCGTTTTTTTTACACCTCTACCATACATGATTATCTATACTTTCACCAACTTATAGATATTAATATCATTCATAAAGTCGTGTGCACCTTCGGGATCAAGTATTTGTTTCACAGTTTTAACAATGTAATTACTATACTTTTCACTCAATTGTGATGAATTTATTTTTGTATATGTGTACGTGTATGTGTGTATGTATACGTGTTTGTGCGTATTTATATGTGAATGTAGATCATAAGCGTGTTAAACCATTAAACGAGTCATGGATCCCGTATGTGTACACGACTTTATGAATGATATTAATAGCTATAAGTTGGTGAAAATATAGATAATCATGTATAATAGAGGTGTGAAAAAAACGAAGCGGAAAAAACGACGTTTGGTACCTGAAAAATCGAAAATAAGAAATATCCGTAGCTAATCCGTTCCGTAGCTAATTACCTACGGATTAGCTACGGAATATGCTTTCCGTTAGAATTCCGTAGCTAATTAGCTACGGATTAGCTACGGATTTTTCTTACTTTCGATTTTTCGGGAACCAAACGTTGTTTTTTTCGCTTCGTTTTTTTCACACTTCTACTATACATGGTTATCTATATTTTCACTAACTTATAGCTATTAATATCGTTCATAAAGTCGTGTGCACATACGAGATCCATTACTCGTTTAATGGTTTAACACTATAATTCTTATGAATACGTTCACATATATCTCACAAACACGTATACCTACATGATGATGATGATGATGATAATGATCATCATCATCACCAGCATCACCATCATCATCATCACCATCACCATCATCATCATCATCATCATCACCACCACCACCATCATCATCATCATCATCATCATCATCATCATCATGAGCATCACCATCACCATCACCATCACCATCGTCGTCATCATCATCATCACCACCACAACCACCATCATCACCACCACCACCATCATCATCATCACCATCACCATCATAAACATGATTATATCTAGAAAAATCAAAATGAAGGAACAATTGATCCAATCAAAACAAAATCAAATTCAAAATTAGAACAATAACCAATAACTCATTTAACAATAACCAAATCAATATTTGTTGTCACTTTTCAGTTTTGTTTGAAGCTGACAAGCTGTTAAGCATAACCAAATCAATAACCAAATCTATAAGTTCATAACTTATAAATCAAATTGGCAAATCGCCAAATCGCAAATGACAGCCAAATTAAAAGGAAACTCAGTAAGACAGTAGTAACGCATAAATAGGCAACAAATTGACAGAAAACAGCAGCAGCAGTGCAATACGTTAACACCAACAATCAACAATCTTACAATCAGAAAAGAAAGAACATCTGAACAGGATTTGGGTCTCGAGATTACATACCTGATTTCTGTGAAGTGAGAATGGGGACTTGGGCACTTGGCGATGGCGATTGGCGAGAGTGAGACCAGGCGACTGACTTGGCGAGACAGCGACAAACGAACAGCAGGCGAGACAGGCAGCGAATTGGGAAAATGGGATGAATCGATTTTGATTTCTTGATACCGCTTGGTCGCTTGGAGAATTGGGAGTATTGGACCATTCTAATTAGGAATCGGGAGGGGCCAAAGCCCAAGTTTGAAGATAGCAGTCTTATAACTATTTTATTTTGAACTACAATTCCTACTTCTAGCCCAATAATACTACGCCCCTGGAATCTATAAGGGCTAGTGTAAACATTATGGTCATATATCATTAAGATTCTATGGACTTAGAATGTGTGATTCCGCCTCATTCCCTGTTCCTTGTTTGGTTGTGGGCTTAAGGCGGGGTCACCCATCCAAAATGCCCTTGCAATATTAATGATATACGACTAGTTTATGTCAATCGACTATAAAAGAACTTGTAGGACTTATAATGCAAATTTCGTTAAAATTTGTTGAAACATTCGTAATGATGGAACTCGCTAACTAAGTTATAAAATATTCATAGTGGTAATACCAAGGATAAAACAGGGAGTATAAAAGCACACATAGAATACTCTATCATCCCAAAACAATAAAATCCTTTTAAATTGACTCAGTTCAAGTTACAATAAGAAATTTCCAAGGTCATCATGTGACATCAGGAGGGTTGTTCCTCACCATAATCAATTTCTTGTACTACGAAAAGTTTTCCACATCTTTTTCCAAACTCTTGAAGTCCCAATCAAAATGCAAATTTCGGGACGAAATTCCCTCTAACGGGGGGATGATGTGACAACCATCAAATTTCGGTCAAGTCAAAGTCAAACAAAGTCAACTAGTCAAACCGGTCAACTCCATTAACCCTTGTATGATAGGGTTTACGTTATGTAATCACTGTACAATTCGCTATTTTAATGAGAAAACATCATTTGGAAAGTTCATGTGTTTGATTTTCCTTAGCCTTAACAGTGCTAAACAATGAACCAAAGCGATAAAACACTATTGCACAATCATCGGGATTGTGTAGGACACTAAATCATGGCTTAACGGGGTCTATGGACCTTGCGTTGCGAAGCCGGACACTCAAAAAGATCACAAACGAAACCTCTCGCAATCTCATTCAAACCCTACTCAAGATTACTTGACGCTAATAGGATCAAAACTCATACACTACGATATAAATTGACGTTAATAGCAACATAGTATAGTACAACGTTATAACTATAATCAAATTAAATTATGATACCATATTAAAATCAAATCAAAGTATAATGCTCTAATTAAATTTAAAAGAATCAAACTTGAATGCTATAATTAAACTTCAAATCAAAGTAGATTGTTATAATCAAATAATAACTCATCTTTTACAAAACTTCATTTTTATAAACTTTACATTAAATTTTATAAAACTCTATTTTTATAAACTTTACATTAAATTTTATAAAACTCTTATATTAATTATGTAAAAGATGCTTGAGTTAGTGGGAAATTATGAAGACCACCAAAAGCAAAAATATTATTCCCATGGTCTCCCACTCACACCTCCCATCCACTTTCCTTTCATTTTTCTCCCAACACATTATTCTCTTCACCACTTAAACATTGTCTATTCTTTCTCTCACTCTCAATCTCGAAATTCATCCAAGAAATACTCATATTCCAGCCAAGAACAATCTATTATACTCAAATCTTCATCCCTCTTGAAGCATTCATCAAGGTATGTTGTTAAAAGTTTCAAATTCATACAAGAAACAAATTAAATCCACCAAAATATCTAAAACTCATTTTATGCATAAACCTGATTTTTCTCAAAATACCATCAATAAAATAAGAAGTTCTTGAAATTTTCAGAAAATAACTTATTTTTATTGAATTACTATAATTATTGCAATAAAGTAGGGCAATAATTCACATAAAATACTTTTTGCATTCAATAAATTCTGAGAAAATTCTGGGATGACCAATATATTGATTAAACATAATTTATGAAGTTTCATGCATTTATATTACTGTTTACTATTATTTATGATTTTATTGATTAATTAATAATGAAATATATAAAAACTACTTCCCATAGTCACAAATATCTGAAACTTATACACTGAGCTCTACATCATGTTATAAAACTATGGTTAATTTTATAGATTTTTTGAGAATCATTTACTATTTTTCCCGAATTTTGTGTTGTTTAATCATTAAAATATTAAATAAATACTAAAACAGTTCAGAAAAATATACAAATTTTACAGTAATTCAGATTGTATGCAATAATGATTTCCTAATAATTTCATAATTTTTCAATACTGTTTACTATTTAAAACTATTTTCCTAAGTATTTAGGCATGTAAAAATGCATTTTAATGATTATTTCATATAAATAATTGTTAAAATCTGTAAATACTTATAATTGGGCAAGTTATTATTTTAATAAGAAATTATTAAAATCTGGCCTAAATTGAAAATATAAATTAATTATGCAAAGTAAGTAATTCAATTTAAAATTCATTTAACAAATAAATACCTTAATATTATAATCAAAATGAATTATTGTTAATTCATCTAATATAAGAATATGTGTCTAATTATTTGTATTAATACTCCATTCTCGTTTAGCAGTTCCTAAACCAAAACTATTAATTATATTAGGTTCTACGCCATTTTGACCCGAATCGTCTATCGTACGACACACGCATTTCATTTTGGGACTAATGTGAGTAATCTACCCCATATTTTATAATTTTCAATACTTTTGGGGTGTATCATGTGGTTCTAATATGTTCCAACTTCATTTTATTGTTTTATCACAATTGAGACATTGTTGGGACATTTATACGTGAGTCATTAATTGTATAAATATTGTTTGTTTACGCTACATGTACTTGTAGTGCATTATCATTTTTAGTCTAATCTCCATGACTATGCCCGTATTCTTGAGGTACGTTATGGACAATAATAGCGCTATTGGGTTGACCACCCCGCCTTGGGACGCTAAGGTGATTGATCGCACGTGGTTGAGTGTGTATGATGATTAGATGCTCCATCCTATATATATATATATATATATATATATATATATATATATATATATATATATATATACATACATATGTATATATAGGGTGAGGACTTATTGTTGTTGTTATCATTTGTTAATCAATTTTTGATATATAAACCGTTATCTCAAATACAATTGTTTGCCGACTTCAAAAGAAAACAAATTTCCAATTATAAAGGTTCCAACTTCACAATTTTCTCTACTAAAATTAGATTACTCACCAACTCTCGTAGTTGACCTGTTTTTACCCATGATGCAGATTTGAAGAATGAAGTTGATGAAAAATAGGTTGTGCCTTAGAAATCCACAAGACTATTTAAATTTGATGTAATAAATGTTGTTCATATTTGGATTTGTATTTGTATGTTGTGGATCTTGTTTGCATACTTAGTACTTAATTGAATCTAATCATATTATAACATAGTTGTCATGAGACTTTGAACAATATATCACGCCTCGATCGATTCCGACAAGGATCGGGGTGTGACAACCATCACCATCACCATCAACATCACCATCATCACGATCACTATTACCATCTCTATCACCATCACCATCAACATCACCATCACCATCACCATCACCACCACCATCATCACCATCACCATCACCATCACCACCACCATCATCACCATCACCATCACCACCATCACCATCACCATCATCACCATCACCATCACCATCACCATCACCATCACCATCATCACCATCACCATCACCATCACCATCAACATCACCATCACCATCACCATCACCATCACCATCACCATCACCATCACCATCATCATAACCATCACCATCACCATCACCATCAACATCACCATCACCATCACCATCACTATCATCATCACCATCACCATCAACATCACCATCACCATCACCATCACCATCACCATCACCATCACCATCACCATCACCATCACCATCACCATCATCATCATCATCATCATCATCTTATTGATGTGTTAAACGTATTTTTTTTGTTTAATCGTTTGTTTGTGTGTTGAACACATTCGTTACAATTATCATATATTATTATGATATTTATTAGTATTATTATTATTATCACTATTAGTATGATTGTTAATTGTTCGTGTCTTAAATATGTAAGAAAAATATAAAAAAAATTAATACTCGAATAATGAAAATAATAATAATGAGAGTAACAATAATAATAATCTGGAAATTATAATAATAGGAATAATAATAATAATAATAATAATAATAATAATAATAATAATAATAATAATAATATTATGTAAAAAATATCCAAAAAAAAGTTTTTATACTCAAATAATAATAATAATAATAATAGTAATAATAACAACCAGGAAGTGTTTAAAATTAATTGAAGGCACAACATATTTGGATGTGGCATTCCCTACCGAGTGGTAAATTGTTTGGTGAAGTGTGCTTTAGATTTGAGTTCGAATCGTGTTCCAAGCATTTTTTTTAATTTTTTTTGAAACATGTATAAAATGTATAATAGACCAAAAATACATAGTAGTGGCATCCCTGGCCTTTCGGTAAGCTGTTGGTATTATCCCCATGGAACTCTGGTTCGATTCCTCCTACAACCGCTTTTGTTTTTTTGCCCGTATCAGCTTCCCCCCTCAAATGAAAAATTCTAACTCCCCAAAATTAGGTTTCCCTCTCTCATTTTCACTTTCCCCCTTCTCTTTCATTGTATCGCACCCACTCCCGCCTCCTACTTTTATGCCCGCTGCTTCGATCCTCCGTTCTTCACTTTCCAGCCGATGTAGATGAAGCTTGCTCCGCCGGATTCCTTCGATAAATCCGTGAATAAAATAATCCCATAAGGTCATAGGATCTGATAAGTCGGCTAGGAAAACTGCTTTAGGTGAGTTGTTCTCAATCTTCTTCTGTTGAAATAGATTTTCTATTTATGAATAGCAGAACCCTATCCAAACATATCCATATATTCATATAAACATATCAAACCCAGACAATCAATCCACCGTCAATCCATTCCGACGCATCATTCAGGTATATTCTGTCTTAATTTTATTAATTCCGTCATGTTTTTCGATTTGGTATCAGAGCTAAGTAACGTTCTTATTATTATTTTGCATATTCAATCTTTCATAAGAATATATGCATATGCAGCATCATAAACATGATAATGAATATTTTACATATCTCAAAAACTCATATTCAAAAATCATCGTTATTAAAAATCAATAATAATTGTCGTAAGAAGGTTTTAATATCATTATAAATATGTCTCAAGAAATAGAAAATTCACCAATCATTATTAATAACGAAGAAAATGAATCTGGATATATTTTTGATGCTTTAATTAACAAAAATAACATTGATAAAGATGCTATAAAAAAATCAAATTTTACACTATCAGAAAAACATAATTTTAAAAATAACTCATTAAAAAATTTATTTTCTAGAAAAAATATTATATATTATGGAAAAATTATAGGAGAAGAAGCAATACCTATAGAATCAACTCAAGGAAATATTATTATACCCATAATAACTAAACAACAAATTAGAAATAGATTATCTAATATTAAAGAAGCAGATAGAAGAAAAATTGTTTATATTCATATATCAACTATTCAAGTAATTTTAAAAAGTAATTTTAGCGACTTAGATACACCAATAGAATTAGAAATCAGAGATGATCGTATAATTAATAACCAAGAAAGTATTATTGCAAAAGGAAAAGGTAATTTAATCGAAGAAAAAATAAAATTTGATATTAATATTCAATTAGGATTAAGTCTTAAAGATAAAAATTTAAGCAATAGTATTACTGTACGATATAAATTATTAAGACAAAATTTTATGATAAAAGGTAATCATCCGTTTACTATTACATATCAAATAAATTATGCATTAACAAATTCTCATCATAGTATTACATTTAAAACAGAAGATAAAATTTATATAGATAAATTATTTACCCCTTTACTATCCCTTTAATCACAAAATATGACTAATAATAGAATATTCAATAAAACTAATTTTCAACCAATAATAACTACTCCGTTAATAAAAAGAAGTCCAATTATAGAACCTCCATTTTCAACTATAATAGGTAGATCTTCTATTTCAGAATGTCAGCCTTCAACATCTAATGAAAATAACGATGAAAAGTTAGAAGATATTAAAGAAATGATTAGATCATTAAGTTTAAGAATATGACAGAATCATCTTTAAAACACTTGAAGGATCATATCAAAATACAAAACCATGTATACCAGATAAAGAAAGTATTATAGAAATACCGCAAAATTTACCACAAGGAACAATATATAACATCGGTCTTAATCCTGAAGAAGATAAATCAGTAGGAGAAAAATTAAATATAATTAGTCAAAAATTAAACAATATTATAGAAGTAGAAAGTTTAATTGTATTAAAACAAATTCCTGAATTATTACAGAATTTAACTCAACAGAAAAATCTACTTGAAAAATATTTAAAAATAATAAAAACAATTAAAGAAGAACCACTCAATGAAAAACCACTACTTAAAGAAAAACCACTTACCATTAAACGACCTTTCACATGGTAAAATAAAAATGAGTAATAAAACCCAAATATACTATAATTACAATAATAAATAAAAAATTATGGAGTTATAAAAACAAAAATCATACTAGTAAAAATTGGAAAAATACTAACAATCCAATTAATTTTCTTTCATATACCTTAATAAAATGAGTTCAAAAGTACAAATTAATTCTTCAAAAGATAACATGCTTTGGACTAATATATTAAAAAACCATTGGAAAATAAATTCTAATATCTCTAATACCATTAAACATTTAGAAAATGTTTTATCATATGAAGAAAACTATTTATTAGAATTACAACCAGTAAATAAAGAATATAATAAACAACTAAAAAAGATATCTCGATTAAAAGAAGGAATTAAGAAATATAAAAAATCACAAAACCGTAATACATAATGTTTCAACTATACTAACAAACACAACTTGTTAATTTGAATATTTCGCAAGAAAACACATTAATTAATAGAAATTTATAAACTAACCCCAATGAGTAAAAGAAAAACAAATATTAACCCAAACAGTACATTTATTACAACCAAAATACAAGATAAAGAATTAGTTTCGTATATAGATACATGAGCTACTTTATGTTTTGGAAGAAAAAATATATTAAAAAATTGGGAAAAATTAGAAAAACCATTAAAAATAACAATTGCTGATAAATCAATTCACAAAATTTGGTTCGTAGGAAGAGATATAGATACAGCAATTGAAAAAACATCATTTAAAACTCCAACTATATATCAACACGATTCAGGAATAGATTTAGTTATAGGAAATAATTTCCTTAAATTATATCAACCATCTATACAAACAAATGACGATATAAGTCTCAATCATCCAACAAAAGGTATTATAAAAACTGCAATTATCAAACATTATGATCTTATTAAAATAATCAAACAAGATGTTGGCTTTCAATTACGCATATTACTAACATTTGCTAAAGAAATTGCTGAAAAACAACTTGAAGAAGTATGCAGCGAAAATCCACTAGATCATTTAAAAAATAGAAATAATCAAGAAATAATAATATTATTAAAAAACCCTAATGATGAAATTAATGTTCCAAATAAAATTTCATATAGTATAAAAGATGTTTCTGAATTTAAACAGGAATGCACTGAACTATTAGAAAAAGGAATCATTCGACCTAACAAGAGTCCTCATTCTGCACCTGCATTCTATGTAGAAAATAATAATGAAATAAAACGAGGCAAACGAAGAATGGTAATCAATTATAAAAAAATGAATGATGCTACTATAGGAGACTCATATAAATTACCACGAAAAGAATATATTTTAGAAAAAATAAAAGGAAATACACATTTTTGTACATTTGATGCAAAATCTGGATATTGGCAGTTACGCTTACATGAAAATACGAAACCACTAACCGCTTTCTCATGTCCTCCTCAGAAGCATTATGAATGGAATGTTCTTCCATTCGGTTTAAAACAGACACCAGCAATATACCAGCGATTCATGGATGAAACCTTAAATGGTTTAGATCATATTTGTCTCGCATATATTGATGATATAATTGTTTTTACAATAGGAAATGAACAAACACACATTGATGCAGTCATCAAGGTTTTACAAAGAATTAAAGAAAAGGGTTTAGTTTTATCAAAAAAGAAATCAAAACTTTTTCAATCTACAGTTGAATATCTTGGTTTAAAAATTGGAGAAAATTGTCAATTATCATTAACAGACAATATACGAGAAAAATTAAATATGTTTCCTGATAAACTTGAAAATAGAAAACAAATACAACGATTTCTTGGCTGCTTAAATTATATTGCAGAACAAGGATTTTTGAAAAATCTAGCAAAAGAAAGAAAAGTTTTACAAAAGAAAATATCAGAAAAGATATATTGGTCTTGGACAAATACAGATACTATTTTAGTACAAAATATAAAACAAAATATTCAAGTTCTCCCCATTTTATATAATGCAAAAATAGACGATTTCTTAATTGTAGAAACAGATGCATCACAAGACACTTGGGCAGGATGCCTAAAAGCAATTATACAAGGAAAAGTATTATTGAGTTTAGATAATGAGGGGAATCTCATATCTGACTCATTAAAAGTAAACAATGATAAAGTATACAGTGATATGAAAATATCACCAAAAGCATACAGTGATATGAAAATATCACCAAAAGCATACATTGATACAGATGTATCATCCGAAGCATTAAAAACATATAATATATGAACAGAAACTATGCAAGTATATATCGGGAACATTTTCCCAAGCAGAACAAAATTACAGTACACATGAACGAGAAACACTGGCGTGTCTTAGAACATTGAAAAAATGGAAAATTGAGTTACTCCAAACCAGATTCGAATTACGCACAGATTCCAAATATTTACTTGGTTTTTGGCGATATAAGTTACAAGAAGATTATTGTCGAGGACGGTTAATCCGATGGCAATTACAACTACATCAATTTCATCCATACCTCAAGTATATCAAAAGCGCCAACAATCACATAGCGGATACATTAACAAGAGAATGGAAGCCATGTCAGCCATGACAGAAGAAAACATTATATGTCTTTTCGGAGGCGGGAGGGATATTAAAGATATTATTGAGAAGATATCAAAGATATTACTGAGAAGATATCAAAGATATACATTATTGACAATAACGATTGTATGTATTTTGGCATTATGTAAAGTGTCAGTAAGATTAATAAGTGTGTAGCATTATTATATATGTGACATAAAGTCTTATGTAAAGTAGTTTGTCTTTTTGCAATCATACGATTGCAATAATGTAAAGATACCATGTGTAAACGGCTCTTTGGAGCCTATATAAAGGGCTTTGCCCTTAGTGAATAAAGCAGAGTGATTTGAGATTATAAGATTTGAGTTGTTCTCAATCTTCTTCTGTTGAAATAGATTTTCTATTTCTGAATAGCAGAACCCTATCCAAACATATCCATATATTCATATAAACATATCAAACCCAGACAATCAATTCATCGTCAATCCATTCCGACGCATCATTCAGGTATATTCTGTCTTAATTTTATTAATTCCGTCATGTTTTTCGATTTGGATAGGGTTTCCTTGAAATCCAAATCGAAAAACACAAATTGAAAAACACAAATCGTCAATCCATTCCGACGCATCATTCACGTAAGAAATCATATTATTAAAGAGAACACATCTTTGAAGATAACGATGCATTATAGATGATAATAATTCTATTTTGTCTTTTATAATTATGTAAAGTGTCGGTAAGATTAATAAGTGTGTAACATTATTATATATGTGACATAAAGTCTTATGTAAAGTAGTTTGTCTTTTTGCAATCATACGATTGCAATAATGTAAAGATACTGTGTGTAAACGGCTCTTTGGAGCCTATATAAAGGGCTTTGCCCTTAGTGAATAAAGCAGAGTGATTTGAGATTATAAGATTTGAGTTGTTCTCAATCTTCTTCTGTTGAAATAGATTTTCTATTTCTGAATAGCAGAACCCTATCCAAACATATCCATATATTCATATAAACATATCAAACCCAGACAATCAATTCATCGTCAATCCATTCCGACGCATCATTCAGGTATATTCTGTCTTAATTTTATTAATTCCGTCATGTTTTTCGATTTGTGTTTTTCGATTTGGATAGGGTTTCCCTGAAATCCAAATCGAAAAACGCAAATTGAAAAACACAAATCGTCAATCCATTCCGACGCATCATTCACGTAAGAAATCATATTATTAAAGAGAACACATCTTTGAAGATAACGATGCATTATAGATGATAATAATTCTATTTTGTCTTTTATAATTATGTAAAGTGTCGGTAAGATTAATAAGTGTGTAACATTATTATATATGTGACATAAAGTCTTATGTAAAGTAGTTTGTCTTTTTGCAATCATACGATTGCAATAATGTAAAGATACCGTGTGTAAACGGCTCTTTGGAGCCTATATAAAGGGCTTTGCCCTTAGTGAATAAAGAAGAGTGATTTGAGATTATAAGATTTGAGTTGTTCTCAATCTTCTTCTGTTGAAATAGATTTTCTATTTCTGAATAGCAGAACCCTATCCAAACATATCCATATATTCATATAAACATATCAAACCCAGACAATCAATTCATCGTCAATCCATTCCGACGCATCATTCAGGTATATTCTGTCTTAATTTTATTAATTCCGTCATGTTTTTCGATTTGTGTTTTTCGATTTGGATAGGGTTTCCCTGAAATCCAAATCGAAAAACACAAATTGAAAAACACAAATCGTCAATCCATTCCGACGCATCATTCACGTAAGAAATCATATTATTAAAGAGAACACATCTTTGAAGACAACGATGCATTATAGATGATAATAATTCTATTTTGTCTTTTATAATTATGTAAAGTGTCGGTAAGATTAATAAGTGTGTAACATTATTATATATGTGACATAAAGTCTTATGTAAAGTAGTTTGTCTTTTTGCAATCATACGATTGCAATAATGTAAAGATACCGTGTGTAAACGGCTCTTTGGAGCCTATATAAAGGGCTTTGCCCTTAGTGAATAAAGAAGAGTGATTTGAGATTATAAGATTTGAGTTGTTCTCAATCTTCTTCTGTTGAAATAGATTTTCTATTTCTGAATAGCAGAACCCTATCCAAACATATCCATATATTCATATAAACATATCAAACCCAGACAATCAATTCATCGTCAATCCATTCCGACGCATCATTCAGGTATATTCTGTCTTAATTTTATTAATTCCGTCATGTTTTTCGATTTGTGTTTTTCGATTTGGATAGGGTTTCCCTGAAATCCAAATCGAAAAACACAAATTGAAAAACACAAATCGTCAATCCATTCCGACGCATCATTCACGTAAGAAATCATATTATTAAAGAGAACACATCTTTGAAGACAACGATGCATTATAGATGATAATAATTCTATTTTGTCTTTTATAATTATGTAAAGTGTCGGTAAGATTAATAAGTGTGTAACATTATTATATATGTGACATAAAGTCTTATGTAAAGTAGTTTGTCTTTTTGCAATCATACGATTGCAATAATGTAAAGATACCGTATGTAAACGGCTCTTTGGAGCCTATATAAAGGGCTTTGCCCTTAGTGAATAAAGCAGAGTGATTTGAGATTATAAGATTTGAGTTGTTCTCAATCTTCTTATGTTGAAATAGATTTTCTATTTCTGTAGAGCAGAACCTATCCAAACATATTCATATATTCATATAAACATATCAAACCCAGACAATCAATCCATCGTCAATCCATTCCGACGTCTTAATGCCCCCTCCCCCCCCCCCCCCCCCCCCCCACCAAATGAAAAATTCTAACTCCCCAAAATTAGGTTTCCCTCTCTCATTTTCACTTTCCCCCTTCTCTTTCATTGTATCGCACCCACTCCCGCCTCCTACCTTTATGCCCGCTGCTTCGATCCTCCGTTCTTCACTTTCCAGCCGATGTAGATGAAGCTTGCTCCGCCGGATTCCTTCGATCGTTGTCTCTCTCATCGGGCGATTCGCTTGATGACCTTCATCGCCGGTCTCCTCCCTTCACGACCTTCACCGCCTGCCGCCTCAGCAACCACCAATCGGTAAGATTCATCTGTTATGTAATATCTTTTTTTACCATTCGTCTCAATCGTTCACCTGATAGTATTTCTTGTTGTGTGTATTGTAGTTGTCTGTAATCGGTAAGACAGGGTTCCCTTGTAACAATCTTGTCCATTTTTTTTAAGCTGTTATCGATTGAAATCATCTCAAGGTTAGTATTTCTTCCTAGCGTATTCTTGTAATTACTTGGACTGGTTAGAATTGTTGTCCTTGACTGGTTCATTGTCATGAGGTTTTGATTCACAATGTATTCTGAAAATGTCGATTATTGCAGGTATTGTAATCGAACCAGCTCACGTTCTTTTCCTCTCCATCTGTCTGCCTCTCGAATCCAGGTATGTTTTTTTATTCAAGGGTCGATTTTATGAATCTTACTTGGTTAAGAAATCATATTGGTCATATTGGTTTTCATTGTTTTATCAAGATCCATGGGCTATTATTAGTTAATTGCTGTTTCTCATGATTTCAACGGATAACTCTTTAAGATGTTGTGACTTTTTTTATCAATCTGTGTTATGATAAATCTGTTTAAGAGATTGTGACTTTTTTATCATTAGAGTTATCAATCTGTGTTATGATAACTCTTCAACTGAAATCATATATGATTATCATTGTTTTATCAATCTGTTTTATGATAACTCTTGCACTTTTATGAGATTGTGACTTTTTTGGCTGATTTTATTTGATATTTTCATTTTTAATTTTTATGTACTATAATGTTATTGGTCAAATAATGTATTACTTTTGAATTATGTTGCTCCATTTCTGCTTTATTTGGTCATTTAGTTTGTTCTTTAATTGAATTAAAACTAAAAAAAGTATTTTTTTAAATTAATAATTTTTTTTTTTAGCAAATTAGACCACTGAACTCTTCATTTATGTCATCTGCATTTATTTATACCGATGTTGGTTGTGGTTTGTTTCATTTTGTTCCCTGTTAGCTAGCATAACAAATTTGGTGAAGAAGGAGACGAAATTGATGTAACTTGCACTTCTTGTGTCAAGGGTGAGTCCTAGAGCATTTCCAGTACCCTAAGAAGAAAAGAAATGCAAACAAATTTAAAATTGGTATACATACATGTATATAGACGGTACAAAATAATTTGAACAAGTATACAAGGCTTCTAACCATTTTATGTTTCAGCACTTTGGTGACACCATAATCGACTTCGCTTCCATGGCTTGTGAGTTGCTTCTTGACTTACTATGAATCTCCCATCTGTTGAAGCAACCCATGTGTTGGTGATTTTAGTGTCACCATGTCATTTTATGTAATTGGAACTAACACGTGAGCTAAGGGGCTTCATAATTTCTATCTAATATATGTACGGTTTTGTGCGGAGTGCACGCATGTATAAGATCGAATCAAAGGGGCAGTGCCCAGCGCCCCTAGCGGGAGTACAAGGGGCAGAGGCGCCCCTGGCTGCGTTCGTGCTAATGAAACCCTAATCACGTTTATTATATAAACGATACTTCTCTTTGAGATGAGAGATACGGAAAATCATTAGCTCTCGTTTTCATCAAACAAACATAGAATCCTTTGAACAATTTGGCTTACGATTTATGTGCCTAGAATCATAAATGTCCTCTTGGATTATCCTAAACCGAATTTCTTGCAACCCAGTTATAGGGTAGAAATATCAATTTGGAAAGTGTTCACACGATCCAAAGGGTATCCATATCTCCAACATAAACCCTATTTTATCCAACATAAAGTTCATAAAGAACACCAAAAGTCAAACAGGACTGGCAACTTTAGCCTCAACCATGGATCCAAAATTCCAAAGTCTTCATTGAGAGCTTGCTTATTGAATGTGGATGTTAAGCTTAATATTTTGAAATCATGCATTATTTGGATTCAATTTTAGATTGCTTATGTTCTTTGTTATGCATGCAGTTTTCCTTGTCAACTTTGTTTAATGTCTCAAGACTGCTAATCTATCCAGTTAAACAAGTTTGAAGCAATGCACTTTTTGGGCGTAATATTATTATTTATCTTCAATGATTTATCGAGAAGTAGTTTCCTTTTAAAGCATATGAAATGGTTAAAACGTTGCATGACCAGGTGAAGTTCACCAAGGTGCGAGTACCTTCAGTTTAGTTATTTTACAATATTGAAGTCAAAATTACAAATATTCTGTAAGGCCTTTGATCATAATTTTTCAAGAGGAGGATGTTATACCTCCTCATAGGTGCTCCTGCCAATTAAGTCAAGTTTCCTTCATTCTTTATCACTAGTATTCACAACATTTTTCTTATCTAGCATGTTGATTGTGTGATTCTCGCTATCATGCAGAATACTGATAAATCTATAACTGATCAAGTATCACTTCCGTGCTTTGTGATTTTCAGGTCAAGTTTTAGAAACATTGCATCAACAAAATTGGGAATCCACTCACGAAGCAATGTGAGACTTGAACCAAAACATCCCACTGAGGCACCAACAAACTAGCACCCCGAGGATCTAACCAGCCAACCTACCCAAACAGAACCTGAATCTTGGATGAAAGACCAAAGGACTCGTAGCTAGAGTAAAAGAAAACCATGCAACACACAGTTAAGACCCACTCAATATCGGCACAACACACAGTTAAGCCCTCTATGGCAACTTTCAACTGCTCCATTCGTTCAGCATCAGCAGCCTCCAGCATGACAATCTTTTCTTCCAACTGCTTCTTTTCAGACTCCAACACCTCTAGTCTACTCGCAAGTTCAGAGTTGGACTCTTCCAACGAAAAATTCATTAGGTGAGCTTCTTCTCTTAGAGCTTCTGAGTGCTCCAATTGACTTTCCAAACTCCAACTCATAATGCTCGGCTTCAATTTTCCTCGTATTATTGAGATACCAAGAGCGTTGTTGCTCAGACGTCCCCTCAGTTACATCAATAGCTTTTACCTTTATCAATACACAGTTCCTTCTCAACATAAGAAGGAAATTCCAATATCTGCTCCAGATCCATAAACTGGCACCTCTGACGGCTTCTAGATCTCAAATTCCGGTCATCTCACATCATTAGCAGTCTTCTTTCTACTCTTCTGAGTTCGTTCCTGAAGAGCTGGGCTCCGATGACTTCATGTAATCCACCTCCGCATCATCTTGTTCGTCAGAAGAACCAGGCAGGAGAATGTCATCTAAATCCCTCATCTTTTCCAAGGGGAAAGAAAACAGTTGCTCTCCGTCAGGACCTACAAAGGAAATAGAGATTAGAAATAGTAGGACTACCTTCGAGTAATAATGACTTTCAGTATGACTAGTTGACTACTTTGTACAAGAATTTCCACCATTAGTAGGATATACCTTCGAGTAAACAATCCAGATATTGAAGAACACTAAGATTGAACGGAGGTAAGTTATCCTTGCACCCATGACTATTTTCTTCCTTGCCAATAGAACCTTCATCGTCAGATTTGAATGAGATACCACTGCTGTTGCCCCCAATGATGGTATTCTTCCCTTCTTTCACAAAGCCATTGTCTTGTTCCTGCTCCAGTGTTAAAGAAATAATGGTATATTTAATCTTTTTGACTTAGGAAATGATAATACGTATATTATATCTATTAAAAAGTTAAACCTACTTGCAAAAACTGATTAATCTTTATCAAGAAACCCCGTCGAAGATAAGGTACAAAATATGAGAAAGTGTTCAGTTCTAAAACCCCCGGTCAAAAAAAATACAGATAGGTACAGAGAATCTTCCCCCAATCGACAAGATTTTGGGACAAATTTCTTTTAAGCCCATCTATGATGGCCTCCAATTATACATCATAAACAAGTACACAACAACAAAGCGGATAAACAGCCACTTTACCCAGGGGTCAAATCCATGGTAATGGGTTTTACCCATGGATTTCCTTTGATTCAAATCATGGGTAAAATTATAGTTAGCTGGTTTTTTTGTTTTTGTTTTTTTTTTTTCTTTTTGTCAATTTCCAAACATATATTACAAGGTTATAACTCCTTTTATTTTGTTACATCACTAATCAATATTTAAGAAGTTTGTTTGATAACATATTGAATTGGTTGTGCATGTGTGCCTTTTTATTCAAGTTGTAAAAACGTTTGGGTATATACAGAAATATACCTCAAGTGTGTGACCATCTATGTCGGACTTCTTTTGGGGGAAAGCTCTAAACCACATTTGCTTTTCTGATAAAAGAGATAAAAAGTAATATGTTAATTATAATGCGCATACATCCACTAGTAGCTAGGCCTCACAATGATGACTTCGAACCTGATCTAAATCCGATCCAATATATTTATGTGATCCAACATATTAAAAAACTTGTCAACAAATAATCCTATTTAGGCAGATCAAAACGTAGTGTCTATTCATTATCCACCAGGGTCGATCCATTTAAAAAGTAAAGTAGAACTCTAAGTTTCTATATTCGATAAAAATGAACTTATATTTTAAAAATTGATAAAACCAATAATAAAAGTCTTTGTTTGGATCAATGATCCATTTATTTAAAATAATTAGGTTTTTCAATAACTCATGGATGTTGTTGGATGTATAGTATTGTGGGTTGCCTCATTTCCAATTTTCCACTATGTTCTTGGTGCATAAAAAATAGATAAAAAGTAATACGTACCCAAGGCACAAGAAAAAGTAATTTTAATAGTAATGACATCTACCTTTATAGACTGCACCGTTTCCAACAAATTCATATAAAGAATTGTCAATTGCAATGTCGTCCCGCTCATATCCTCCAAAGTCTAAGATATATTCTCCTGTTGTTAACTGAAATCCGGAGAGATCTCCACCAATGATATGATTCCATGACTTGTAATCACCCAAAACATCTTCTTCTTCATCCGTTTTTTTATCATCATACACAAAACTCACCCCACACTCCTTTGTAGATCCAATGTCCATTTTTCCGGTTATAGTAACATGATCACCCGCTTCCATCTCATTTATCCCAAACATCCAATGGCTTAGCAATATAAGACACTCTCCATCTACTTGGAATTTATTAAGAGAAGTCGTGTATATCCAGGTGAGGTTCTTTGTTGTATTATTAATTTTAATCGTTGGCGAAGTACAAACCACTGACACATCTGGAGAAAACAGATCCCGAAGCATCTCTACAAAGCACAAATTCAATCCCCTGAGATTGAAAGGAGATGATGGGATGGTAAATGATATTGATGGTCCCTTGCTTCGTTTTGTAATCCAATTCGGTTGCTCTTTCCCCATATAATGCGTGGTGAATATTCCGAATTCATAACACATCTGTCATATATATATATATATATATATATATATATATATATACACACACACACACACACTAGGTTATAAAATGAGCCAAAATCATATAACTATATTCACACAAATGCAGATATATAGTTAATTAGAGCAAACCTTATTTTTAGATTCTTCTGGTTTTTTATCTGCAAAAAAAGTTTCCATGCACTTCTCGTAAGGAAAGTCTGGATTAGTCCAGCCCAAACTATCTAATAACTTTTCCTCAACAGCTGTCATTCGTTCGATTTTGACTATGCCTTCGATATCACATGGAATTACTATTTGTTGTCCAAGCATTCCCAACCTGAGTGGGGACATTTCTGGATCAAATACAACTTTTTGTAGCCAGCCATCAGTAGAAAGGAGGTTCAAATATCTTAGTGTAGGTGGAGGATACTCGACTGACGTCAGAATGCTACAGCCAGCCATACGAAGTAGCTCAAGCCTAGGAAGGCTTCTCACACAATTGGGCATGGAACTGATAGGATTGTCATCTAAACATAACTCTTTTAACACGGATAGGCAACTAAAGTCCATGGGAAAGGATTTTGTGGTCAAATTATTATTTCCAAGCCACAATTTTACTAAAGATAATGGTAAATTCGTAAAGAACTTGGAATCTGTTGGTATGGAGTTCATAATTGCGGAGAAAAATGTTTCTGCGTTTATACCAATTTTGTTTACCAATGAATCCATGTCCATAACCTCCATTTGAGGACCGATTCTACAGCCCTCTAGCAATAATGTTTTAACCTTCTTTAACATGCATATGGTTCTTGGAAGTTTTCCAAGCTTGATGCAGTAGCTCAAATTAATATGGACAAGTTCAACACATTGCTGAATTGATTCAGAAATCTCCAACAAACCAACGCAATTTGTAACTATTAACCACTCAAGTGCAGGGAGCCCGTCAAAACAGTCCAGACTACAAAGCTTTTCACAGAAACTTAAATTAAGAAATTTTAATGATCTTAGCAACCTTATCTCTTTTGAATGTGATCCAATCAACTGCTGACATGAAGATAAGTTAGAATAGTATTGAATTTGATCAACTCAACATGGAATAATAATAAAGACAGATGTGTTACCTTTTGCCTCTTCCGAGGTCGTTGTGGATTACTACAACAAATGTCAAATGACTCAAACTTGCTATATGACAAGTCCAGAGCCACTAGATTATCCATCGGTAAGTCTGAAGGTATCGACTTCAAAGGAAACCCATGTATACACAACCATCTTATTTTTTCAGGAAATTTCTTGTAAGTCCCTTTCATTTGCACATCATTAAGTTGTAGCAGTATTAGATTAACCATGTTACTCAAGGCATCCGTTTTCAACTCAATTGATCCACATGACTTCTCTTTCTTGAGCAATCTCATGTCTAGGCCTAGGCCTAAAACATTTTCGGTACCCTAAGAATAAAAGGAATGCAACAGAATTAAAAAATGTCATCACCATGTATATATAGACGATACAAAAATACTCTGAACAAGTATACATGGCCTCTTACCTTTTGTTGTTTCAACACTTCGAATGACTCTTCATGACACCATAATCGACTTCGCATCCATGGCTTGTTTGGTGATTCTTCACGTACTAGGTATCTTCCCATCTCTTGAAGCAACTGATGCATCATCAATATGTTATTCTCTTCAATGCTAAGAAGGCATCTGTCAAAGAGATTTGTGAACCCAAAACTTGTATTTATATTACATGCTTTTAAAATTGCTTCAGTAAAATATTTATCCACTCCAACAAAAAAACAAGCAATATGCTTAAACAAGTCCTTATCATTTTCGGACGGCAAAGAGTCGAAGCTTATTCTTAGTATATTATTTACAGGGGAACCATTTTCCTTCTTTAGTGTTTCCAAGTGGCCCTCCCAGTAAGCTACATCTCTTTTATGCAGTGACCTGCCCAAAACTTCAAGAGCCAATGGATGTCCATCACAATACATCACAAGTTTTTCTAACACCTCTTCATAACCTGTCATGGGATCATTGGACATGAATGCATGAAAACAGAGAAGTCGTCGTGATTCAGTCGTATTTAAGCCTTGAAGAAAGTGCTTTGTATTCTTGGGTTTAGCAGACCTTTTGAATAGTTCACAACTCTTTGTCAACCATTTGTTCTTTGTTGTTATGATGATTTTACTCCCTGCTTGAAAACCTTTGCTTCCAAGTAATGCATTCAACTGGTCGAGGTTATCAATATCATCAAGAACAAGAAACACCTTTTTACTGGCTAATGCATTTTCTATCATTGGGATGTATAGAGAAACCTCGTGAACTTGAATTGAATTTGGTTTAAAAATGTCATCAAAAAGTTGTTTTTGTAAATCAAGCAAACCATTAAAACTATTGCATCTCCTACTAATATCTCCAATGAAGCTGCTTGTGTCGAATTCATGAGAGTGTAACCGATAGACGTATTTGGCTAAAGACGTCTTCCCGATCCCAGCAATACCCCAAATAGTGTAAATGTCTGCTGTATGTGAGGATTCATCATTCAACCATGAAGTCAGAGAATTAATGGAATCGTCAATCCCAAAAAGTTGTGGCACAGGAATCCTTGAGGAAATACATAATCTACTGTAAATATCCTTGACAATTTCTTTAATAAACTCCGCCTCTGGCCTGAAACATGAGTTTAATAAGAACCGCAAAGAACAATCCAAATAAACTGAAATACCATATTTAGAGATTTAATCTATCTAAAGAACTAAATCAAATTTATATCATATTATAAAGCTATCATGTTTAGTTAAGTTTTTCACATCAAACTTATATCATATTTGCAGTTCTTACCATATGCATCTGCTATATAAGGTCATAATTTTAATGTATAATAAGACCAGAGCCATCATTGTAATATAAGATACGTATCTTTAGTTTTTTTTAACAGCTAGATACGTATCTTTAGTGGGCAACCAAATTTCATTATGTTTCTAGAGTTTCATCAAACTAAAATCTTGATGTGGCTAAGCATTTCTCTAAACAACATGTCAGGTTATACTATACTGCTAGAAGTAGAAATGTTTTTTCATAGTAATTAAAATACTTGTGATACAATAATCGATGTTATGGTATTGCAACAGTATGAAATTATAATAGACTAAACTGAAAAAATTGTCCATGTGGATTATCGATTTCTTTAGTTTTGGTACTCAAATACAGTTATTTCCATAAACGGTCCTTTTTCTCAATTTGATTATGTTCAAGGTCCCTCCGATTAACACCGTAAAATGAAATCTGTTAGAGTTGTAACAATTGACCATTTTTCCCTCATTGACCGTTGTGGTTTGTAATTTTCTTTGTTAGTATTTTTTTGGGACCAATTACCCACCCCTCATCTACATCACCTTGTCTTCTGCACCGCCTCACACCTTATTATTTGCTTATTGACTTATTCTTGATTGTGAGTTGATGTTTTATATGATTGAGATAATCTAGTGTGGAATCGTGTATTATTGTTATGATGGGGCGATCAATGGAAGTAGTCTCCCTACCTGCTAGTAGAAGTTACCTACATCTAACCTCATCTTAACCCATTAAGTGGATATTGTTATTGTTATTGGTGTACTAATTAGACGTTAGGCTATTAACTTACAAACAGGAATTGGATAAGAGAAATTCACATGGGAGAGCCTTTTTTTTTATTTTTTTTATTTTATCAAATCTTGCCTAAAATTGCCAACCACTTCTTCTTTCTCTAAATGAAATTGTTAATTCATCGATGTTTCCTTTTTTTTAAAATTGTATCTCTCAACGTATCGGTATCTACAAGCTTTAGTTATTAAGGTTTCACAAAAAAAAAAAAAAAAAAAAAAAAAAAACTTTGACACCAAAAATATAAAGGGTGCAGCATTTTCTGCACCCTTTCTCTCCAACCCAACACCATGTTGTTGTAAACAAATATAATAACACCAAAATTTGGTGTTATACTACTCCGTTACACCCAAATAGTGTCAAACTTTCAAGTGGCAATTTATATCCCTCGGGTTATAGGTTTATACATTTATAGTTTATTTAATTAACTAGTTATACTTTAGATGTAATAATTATAAGTTGTAATATCCTTTATAAATTATACTGAAATTAGTTAATCATAAATATAAAATTTGATTTTTATGTTTCAAAACTGTTTGAAAATTTTAATATTTTTTGTAAAATCAAATACTTAGTGATGAAATATTTTGTGGTAATCATTGTGTTTTGAATTTATTTAACAATTTAAAAACTCTGTGATAATATATGTTTTCTAAACCTATTGAAACAAAAAGGTTGTCATACAAATTGACGAAAAGCTAATAATTAAACTGAAGGGGTGTTTATTTTTTTTGGACAATTTGTGTAAGTTAAAAGGGTAATTATACTAGGAATATATTTTTTTGTGTAAAAAATGGTGTAATAGGTCGGAGATGAATTACTGTTTGCACCATTCTAGCGCTGAAAATGGCATGGGTTGTAGACTATCTCTAGAAATCTGGCGAGTAAACCAAGAGGTGGGAACAAAAAGAGTAGCAGCAGCCCACTGGCCACTTGCGTTCA
Organism: Lactuca virosa; assembly: GCF_052849685.1. Classification (NCBI taxonomy): domain Eukaryota; kingdom Viridiplantae; phylum Streptophyta; class Magnoliopsida; order Asterales; family Asteraceae; genus Lactuca; species Lactuca virosa. The sequence continues at coordinate 149,333,195 of NC_136426.1, forward strand.
CATTAATTAGCAATTTATTCAATTTTGATTCTAACCGAACGCATGTTAGATATTATGAAAATGGTGAATCATTGACGCATCTTTATCCAATTTTAAAGTCCAATGCATTAATTTATCATATCATATATAAATAAAAATTAGATGAAAGATATTGGTCCAATTTAGCTATATTAGATAATATGTGTATTTTTCTGAAGTTTAAGAAACGTGCATTCAGAAAATACGGCATTCAAATTTTATGGTTAATCAAACAAAGTTGAAGCAGTTAAGAAAGTGTTTACCTTCCCTTTACGTCCACCCCTTTTAAATCAGCAACTGCTTCAAGCGCTTTAATCCATCTATCCATCTTTTCAGCCAACTGACGTCTTTTCTCTGCATCTGGCTCAGCCCCAATGTTCTGTTGGTGTACAGCCATTGCATCTCCATAGGTATCTTGTTGCTTCCTGACATGGGTGGGCTCAACATAGTAAAAGACTGGGATAACAATTTGGTTGGATGTCATACGTTGCTCAAGGATCAGAACCAATTCATTGAGACACCATGATGAACTAGCATAAGTCTTGGACAGCACGACGATTGAAACCCTAGATGATTTAATCGCACTCTCCAATTCTGGCTTTAGGTCTCCTCCCGTTTCCATCTCTTCATCATCAAAAAAGGTAGAGATATTGACATTCTGGAGGGCTTTATGGAGTTCATGGGTGAAACCATAACGAGTATCAGCACCCCGAAAACTTAAAAATACATCATATTTATGATCATTGGTAGATGAAGAAGATGATCCTTTGCTAACCATTATGAGTGATGGGAAGGTATGACTAATTTGAGACTAGATTTACAATAAAAATGAAAGTAAGTAGTCTTTTTTTTTATAGAGGAACTCCAAGAAACAACGGCTATTGATAAATAAACATGCATTATCTTCGAATTTTCTTAGAGATTTATAAGAAACTGAAAAAACAGTTTCCTAAAAAAAATGGGGTCCAAATTCTTGACTTTGACAATTTCAACATACCTATAGACATGAGCATCTATGAAGTTTAGGATATGTTTGGCCAAACTAGTTGGCAACGGGTACGTCGACGTTGTAGCTTTTATTTGTGTAGAAGTGTTTGGAAAAAGTAGTTGTAAGTTTTTAAAGATGTAAAATTACATAAAAACTATAAGCTAGTTCATGAGGCATTTTGGATTCGAACTTTTTTTTTCTACAGTAAAAGCGTCAAACTTGTATTCCCAAACGAAGTTTTGTATTTAAATTCGAACTTTTTCTTAAGAGCTAAAAGCTAAAAGCTCTCGCATCGAAAATATTACATATTCCTTGGATATGAAAATATAATAAGTTACTGTATTATTGTTTTGAATCTTCCTTAATGTCCATTAATCGATCTCAACCAAGTATTTTAATAAAGGCTAAATTACAATAATCGTCCACACTTTTCATTAACATGGGGTAATAGTTTTATTTTTTGCATATTTCATCCCTAAAACAATGTTCGATCACGTCTTTAGTCTCTAGGTTGTTTAACTTAATGGACAGTCCAGCTTTTGATCCATTTAGTAAGTAACCATTTTGCCTTTGTCTAACAACATAAAAAGAACTCTCTAGAAATCTTCTACTTAACCAAAATGATATGAAAAGTGAAACCGCTTCTACCAAGCTATGAGATTTCTCGATTCCCATGAATAAAACAAGTTAACACTACCATATCTTCAAATATAATCCCAAAAGACGAAAGTGCATAACAGTAATGTTTAGTGTATTTCCATATCTACCACCTTCCAAACCCTAGATCAAAATAACAATATCAAACCCAAACCCTAAAGCATAATAAAATAACCAAATGATAAAGACCACCAAGAAAAACAAATCCTTAATCGAAAATCATTATTAGAATCAAAAATCAAAGTTCCGATACTGACCTCTGTGATAAAGAATGTTTGTCTCGTTGTTTTGGAATTACAGCAGTCGGATAATGAGAAAAACAGATGAGGGCGATGGTGGAAAAGCTAATGCACACTCAGTGGAAAAGGCGATGGAGAAGGAGGAGTGCGATGGGGTTAGTGGTGGACGGTGTCCGGTGGTCAATGTGTGGGCAACAGAGGATGACGAAGAATCGCAAAAGTGGGAGGACTAAAAGCATGAGCTAATGCTAATTTAGGATGAAAATGGCAAAATTTTAAAACTTCAGGATAAAAGGCAAAAATATTAAATTATTAAAAGTGTGAATTTCTTTTTTTTGTTCTTCAGAGATTATAAAACCCACTGTCCCACAAAAAGAATATCACATTCTAACGATTAAATGCTTGGAATTTACGAGGAAGAGTACTTGGACCTCGTCTTCAATACGACTTTTCAGTTTTCACAAATTATATCGCCCACAAACAATGTAAAATTCTAACGCGTTTAGATTTTTTTTTTCTCAATTAATGTATAGAACTTTACGAAAGGGCAGCGATATCAGGTGGTGCCCTCCCTCCTTGAGATATTAAAAGTGTGAATTTCTTTTTTTTTTTTGTTCTTCAGAGATTATAAAACCCACTGTCCCACAAAAAGAATATCACATTCTAACGATTAAATGCTTGGAATTTACGAGGAAGAGTAGTTGGACCTCGTCTTCAATACGACTTTTCAGTTTTCACAAATTATATCGCCCACAAACAATGTAAAATTCTAACGCGTTTAGATTTTTTTCTCAATTGATGTATAGAACTTTACGAAAGGGCAGCGATATCAGGTGGTGCCCTCCCTCCTTGAGATTAAGGGTTCAAGTCTCATGGTGGACATATGTGAAATTAGATGTGTTAGTGAGGAGTAGATTATAATATTTGCATTTGTAGGTTAAAAAAAAGATGTATAGAACTTTGGGAAAATGTTGAAATGATCAAAATACTATTTATTTTTCCATTTTTAATCATTGACCATATTTTTTTTTATCTTTGGTTAATATACTTTTCAAAATAATTTCAATTTTAGTTTTTTTAATCAGGTATCATAGATAATACAGTTAAACTTCAGCCAAAATGTTATAGATGACCAACGAGTTATTCCATTTTATCTGTGTTTAGTTACTCACTTATTATTTCCAAATTTAAGTAACGGATCTGGAATTATCAAAATCATCTCATTTTAAAGTTGGAAAAGTCAGATATGGACAATTAATTTGGGACGGAAGTAGTATTAGAATAAAAAAATCAAAGCTCCGGTATTGTCGACATATGTCGATAAAGATTGATTGCCTCATTGTTTTGGGAGAACAACAGTCCGATAATGAGAAAAATATAGATGAGGGTGATGGTGGAAAACCTATGCTCTCAGTGGTTAATGCAATGGAACAGGAGGAGAGCGATGCGGTTAGCGGTGGACCGTTGTCTTGTGGTCAATGTGTGGGCAACAGAGAACGGTGGTATGAGTTGCAAAAGTGGGAGGCTTGATATCGTGAAAAAAATGTTAATTTAAGATGAAAATGTCAAAAAGTTAAAATATTAGGATAGAAGGCAAAAAATTAAAATTATAAAAAGTATGATTTTTCATATTTTTTTAACAAATAACAATATCACATTCCAACGATTAAATGCTTGAAATTTACGAGGGAGAGTAGTTCGACCTCGTCGTCAATATGACTTTTAGTTTTAACAAATTATAACACCATACTAACAATGTCCCATTCTAACGCGTGTAGAGTTCTTTCTCAATTAATGCTTAGAATTTTGAGGAAATGTTTGAAATAATCAAATAAACTATTTCATTTTTTTTAGTATTAAATTTATTTTTGTCAATTTAGATGATGAACATTTCAAAATCATCTCATTTTGGTTTTTTTAACCGGATATCGTAGGTAATGTCAGTTAAAATTTAGAGAAAATGTTATAAATAACCAATGAACAATTCTGTTTATCCATTTTTAGTTACTCTATTTATTTTTTCACTTGTAGGTAATAAACTTTTCAAAATCGTCTTGTTTTAGTCCATTAACAAACTATAGCCCTTAGCCAGCTTACGTGACATTTTTTAAGGATATGTATGAAAACGTACATAAAGTGTTAGAACATAATGTTTCTGGAAGGTGAAGACAACATATTCAATTCGATTTCCCACCAAGATCGATTGAATTTGTTCTTCTAAGAAACTAAAATGTCCAGTCATGTTTATAAAAGCCATGTCATCTTAATTTTAATAAAGTATTAATCGAAATTATTAAAAATGTAACGCTAGATAACAACCATTTAATGACACTAATAATGATATGCACTGATTTATGATACATTTTTTTTGCATGTCCTAAAAATAATGTCCGTTTTCCAAAATTTGAAGGATAGAGGACAAGCAGTTGTGCGTGCGCTAAAATTAGTATGCAACAAAAAAAATTACAAACACGGAGGGCACCTATATTAAACGGGAGTCGTGTAGAGATATAGATTTATAAATTTTTAATAGTCACAACCCCGCTATGGGGGAAACCAAATCCCCCAAAAATTTGAAATACCCCGTCTTCTTCTACCTCTACGCCCTCTCCTCTAGGTCTCACGATTGGTTCGAGTTTTGAGCTCTCACCATGTGAACTAATGCATACCTAAGATTCTATCTCTTCATCTCCATCGTCTTCAGCTTTGATCTCTTCTTATGAAAGCAACAACGAATCTACCTCGAAGCGGAACAAAAGCAGCCGAAGGTGTCGACACCGGTGGAGCAACGAAAGAAGGAGTTCAAGAAGAGAGAAAAAAAGAGGAGAGAGAAGCAAAAGATAGAGGAAAGAGATAAAAGTGATAAAGACAGAAGGAAATGGAGCTCTTACGCCCTTATTGCACGAACTGATATTAATGTTACAATCCATTTTCATCAACAAAAGTTCCCTTTCTTTTGTTAAAAAAAAAAGAAACAAACAAACTAAAAAACTTGTGCACTTCTCCCTTGTTCATCTCCCGTGTCTCTGATCTCTCTTCTCTTTAGCTCTCTTCTTATTCACAACCATTGTCCACAATTTCTATCTCATACATATCTCCGTAAGAGAAACTTTTGAAGATTAAACCCAATGTATGTCACTTAAGGATTTTTGGATGTGTGTGCTTTGTTTTTATACCCAACCATTTTGGTCATAAAATGGAGAAGAAAGTTGTTCGTTACATCTTTATTGGGTATGATCAAGAAAAAAAGAGTGGCGTTGTTATGAACCCAGCAGTGGAAGTGTTGTGTCGAGAAACGTGGTATTTGATGAGACATCTTCATGGTGGTCATCTAATATGAAACTCTTTCCTTATTCTGATGTATTTAAAGAAGGGCTGGAATCTTCAAGAATTCACTTGAACATTGATGAAGGTGACAATGTCATTGAAGAAGAGGTAACCAAAGTTCAAGAGTCTCAACCCTGGCAGACGGGAATATTTCACTCACAAAAACCTAATGACAATGATGATGATGATCCGATAAACCTCAGGAGGTCGACTAGGGTCAGAAGACCCAATTCTAGGTATGCAAACACAGGTATTGTTGAATCCAACATTTGTGAACCTGAGTCTTTTAAGCGGCAAGTACAAAACAAGAATGGGTTCAAGCAATAGAAGAGGAAATGCCAGCTTTAAATCACAATCAGACATGGGAGTTATTCCAAAACCTAATGGGGTGAAGCCCATTTCATGCAAATAGGTATATAGAAGGTGAAAATAAAAGCTAATGGGTCGATTGAAAGGTCCAAAGCCCGTTTAGTATCTTGTGGTTTTTCACAAAAACTTGGGCTCGATTATGAGGACACGTTCAGTCCAGTGGTTGAATTGACCACAATTCGAGTTCTCTTCGCCCTAGCTACAAGTAAGGGTGCAAGTAAGGGTTGGACGCTTTGGCAAATGGATGTGAGCAACGTGTTTCTGTATGGAGATCTCGACCATGTCATTCATATGGAGCAGCCAATGAGGTTTGAAAGCACGAAACACTCCAACTATGTGTGTAAGCTAAAGAAGGCTCTGTATGGTATGGGCTGAAGCAATCGCCAAGAGCGTGGTTTGGAAAGATTTTCGAGTTCTTAGAAGACAAAGTAGCGATTGTCCTAGTGTATGTAGATGATCTAATGATCATCACCGGTGACTTTGTTGAAGTTATTACTCAACTGAAAGAAAACTTGTGTACCCGATTTCACATGAAAGACCTTGGAAAACTTTGACATTTTCTTGGTTTGGAAGTGATATATGAGAAGGGAGATATTATGTTGCACCAACAAAGTATTCTATTGATTTGTTAAATTGGTTTGGTATGCTTGATTGCAAACCTACTGTCAAGTAGACATGAATGTAAAATTATGTTCTAATTTTGGAAGGAAGTTGGAGGATACTACCATGTACATGAAAATTGTTGGAAGCCTTATTTATCTCATGTTAACAAGACTAGATCTTGCTTTTTCTTTTGTGGTGGGCCTATTAAGTTGTTTCATGCGGACACCAAGGAAACCACACCTTGATGCCATTCGTAAAGTCGTCCTGAGGTACATTAAGACAACAATAAACTATGGCATAGTGTTTAAGAGGGAGCCAGTGTGTAAGTTATCTAGATTTTGTGATGTTGATTATGCTGGTGATCTGAATACACGTCGCTCAACAACCGGATGTCTTTATGTTAGAATCTAGTGCTTTATCATAGAGTAGTAAAAGGCAACCTGACTGTGTCCCTTTCCACAACTGAGGCTGAGTATCGAGCAGCAGCCATGGCAACTCAAGAAAGCGTGTGGTTGATCCAACTCTTAAAGAATTTCAACAAGGAGGTAGACTACAAAATTCCAATCTTCTGTGACAACTTATCATCAATTCAACTTGCAAAGAACCCAACGTTTCATGCTTGAACAAAACATGTGGAGGTTCATTATCATTTTATTCGCGAAAAGGTGCTGAAAGGAGAAATTGATCTATCGTATGTGAAGACGTGTGTAGATTCATTCACGTACTAAAGGCTTGTCAAGAATGAAGATGGCTCAATTTTGTGAGTAAATGAGAATGATCGAAATAGGTCTTGAGAGGGAGTGTTTAGGTACAACACCTTATCTATCTCATGTCACATGCTATGCACATGTGTTCCTTTACTTTATTTTATTTTATGTTCTTTGGCTTTGTCTTTTTTGGTAGTGGGTAGTTCCGTACTTTTAGAAGTCATGTATGTGGTAGTGCTTTAGTTTCTTCCGGTATTTGTTTTGCTTTCTTCGTGTAAGCCATGTATGGCAGTTTCATATATAAGAAAATTGCAGTTTGTATAAGTGTAGAAAATCTCTTTCATCCTCTGTGAGTTACCTGATGTGTTGTGTACAGGTACAAACTTCACCAATGTTATCAGTTAATTCACCCATTTACTAAAATAATTAGTTAGAACTTAGATATAGCGTAGCTACTTACAAATTGATTATATTGTCAATTACAAATTACTTGAAAAATTAAATGTAATAAAAATGAAAAGTTACCTTATTAATTAGCATAGTAGTAGCGAAAGCAAGAAATGTTAAAATTAATAAGATATATATTGTGTCAAACTAACATTTTGAAGTTAAGGGTGTATATTGTTTAGTTGTTTTTTTTGAAGGGTGCAGGTTGTAAGTTGTTGTTTCTCAGATGGGTTTGTACGCGGATCTCTTCGGGTTATTCTTGACCCGACTATATATTGAGTTATCTCCTGTTGCAGCTTCATTCTTTTACGTGTAGATATTTTTCATAGAGCTTATTTTTCCTCTCTTGTACACACAGTTCTTAATAGTTAGGGTTTTTTGTATTGACCGTTCTTGTTGATGTTCTTTCAGAAATATTTGTAGATTAGGATGTGTGATTCATTATGAGAGTAGTGTAGGCTTGTTGTAGTGAGATTTTCTATGTAAGTTGATGAAAACCTTCTGACTCTTAATCTTCTAATGATATAAGGGTTGATGATGTTGGGAAAAAATTGTGTCCAAAGTTTTTTCATGGTATCAGAGCGCAATGTTTCAATCGTGTTTTCCGATCAGTCATCAGTGATGCTTTGAAGAGGTACAGTTCATTTTCTTTTCTCTTTGTGTTTTTTTAATCGTCACTGTTCTCGTCCCTGTTCTTTCTCTTCTAAGTTGCTGAGAGTTTTTTTAAAAACAAAACTCTTACGTATTTGTCTGAATCTGTGAATGTCAGACGTTGTTTCCGATCTAGGGTTTCAAAACCCTAAGTCGAATTCTTCTTCTTGTTTCTTGTTCAGTTTAGATCTCGGCTACTGCAAGTTTTTTGTTTTTTTTTTCAGATTCTGTGAAGATTTGTTGTTGGTGTTTGACTGAGTTCGTGTTTCCTTTGGTGAACCAGAGTGGATCTCTTCTTGATCGATTAATCTCAGTTATGTTCTGAAATAACTCTCTAGAAATCGGATTTGGTCACCATTTAACTCTAGAGGGAACGGAATAACGAGAGTCGATCTATAAAATTGATTGTTCTTCAAGGTTTCCAATCGGACCTCTGTAAGAGTATCTTGTTCCCTTCTACAGCTTATTCTTAGTATAGTTGTGGGAGATCCTGGTGTCTTGAGTACACCTGTTATTTTTTATTTTGTTCTTTCTGTTTTGACGGTCCTGGATCCCAACATACTGTGGATATCATCTGGACTTAGTCATTGCAGTTATCTGTGTTTTTTTTTCTTGATCTGTTTGTTTAGTTGTTTATTATGGCTGGTCCAACTAATGAGTCTTCTAATGGTAGTAAAAATGATTCAGTTGTTAATATAAATGATCCCCTTTATGTGCATCCTTCTGATAATGCAGTTACTAGTGTCATTAACTTCAAACTGTTAGGAACTGGGAATTATAGAGTTTGGCGTAGTTCCATGATTAGAGCTTTAAAAGCTCGAAACAAACTCGGTTTTACCGATGGAACTGCGACCAAACCTGTTAATGATCCCGTTAAAGCATCCAAATGGGAACGGGCTAATGATGTTACCTGTTCTTGGATTCTTGGGTCTATTTCTGAAAATATATATGCTAATCATGCTTGTTCTGAGAGTGCTCAAGAAGTCTGGACAAAGTTATTTGAAACTTATCATAAAACTGATGGGTCTGTCATTTTTAATGTACATCACAAAATTAACTCTTTTGTTCAGGGCAGTTTGTCTTTGTCAGATTACTTTAATAAACTGGATTTTTATTGGAAATAATTTGATGGATTAACTAATATAACTGATTGCACATGTGAAGCCTTTGCTAGTTTTAATAGTCATTCAAAATTAATGAAGCTTATGCAGTTTTTAAGTGGCTTAGATGAGTCCTACAATCAAGTTAAGAGTCACATTTTATTAATGGATCCTCTTCCATCTGTTAAAACTGCCTTCTCTTTGGTGTCTCGTGAAGAGTCTAATAAAAAACATGGGTCAAATCTATTAACTTCTAATAGTAAGAACACTTCTTAAGGGCCCAGTTCCTCAATGTAAGAATTGTGGTTTAAAGGGCCATTCTATAGAAAAAATGTTTTAAAATAATTGGATATCCCAAAGATTATAAACCAAGGTCTGAGTTTAATAATTAGTCAAAAGATTTTTCTGGTAATAGTTGTTCTGATCTTAAATCTGGTTTTAAATCCGAGTCTTCTGGTTCTTCTGATTGTCATTATCTAACAAGTGAACAGTATGCTAAGTTCCTTAGTCTCATTGGTGACAATAAGCAAGGATTGGATGAGTCGTCTGTTAATGCCAATATGGCAGGTATTTCATGAAATTCTTTTTTAAATTCCAATCTTTCGAAATGGGTTGTTGACTCAGGAGCTAGTCAGCACATGATTACTTCTGAGTCATTACTTCATGATTCAATTGATGTTTCAAAATTAAGTGATTCTTTGATAACTTTTGGTTTTAAACAGAGTCTTAATGATTATTCTATGTTTGTTAAAAGTATTAGAAATTCAGTGGTTATTTTGTTAGTATATGTTGATGATATTATAATTAGTGGAAATAGTGAATTTGAAGTTAATAAAGTAAAAGATTTTCTTAAAACCCAGTTTCTTATAAAAGATTTAGTAAAACTGAAATATTTTTTAGGTATTGAAGTTGTAGAAGTTCCTAATGGGGTCTGTTTGTCTCAAAGAAAATATTGTTTGGAGTTGCTTCATGAATTTGGAATGTTGGGATGTAAACCTGTGAGGACTCCTCTTGAGTTAAATAGTGTTATCAGTGATCATAATAGTGTTTTGCTTGAAAATGTTACAAAATTTCAGAAAGTTATTGGAAAGCTTATCTATTTGACTACTACCAGACCAGATATTGCTTATTATGTTCAGGTATTAAGTCAATATATGCATAAGCCTAACAAGTGTCACTTGCAAATTGCTTTGAGATTGTTAAGATATCTTAAACATAATCCAGGAATGGGTGTTTCATATGTTAAGTTTGCGTCTGATTCTCTTCTTCTGAGGGGTTTTTCAGATGCATATTAGGCTAAGAGTTTGTTTTCTCGAAAATCTGTTAGTGGTTATGTTGTTTATTTTGGTAGTTCTCCAATCTCATGGAGAAGTAAAAAACAGTCTACAATTTCTCGGTCTTCTACTGAATCTGAATACAGGGCTCTTGGAACACTTTCGTGTGAGTTAATATGGGTTTTGAAAGTATTGTGTGATATAGGATTAAAAAATATGATTCCTGTGAATATTTTTTGTGATAATGAATCAGCAATTAAAATTGCTCTTAATCCTGTTTTTCATGATAAGATAAAGCATTTTGAAATAGATGTTTATTTTATAAGAGAAAAAATTTCAAAAGGTGTTATAAAATTGGTTAAGATTAGTTCTGCTAACCAGGTTGCTGATATTTTAACTAAATCTCTTTCTTCATATCAGCATGATATTTTGTGTAAAAGTTGTGTTTATTTGATCCTTTTTCAGTTTAATTGTGTTTCTAAATATGATGTTTTTTTCAAAATGGTTAGTTTGAGAGGGGGTGTTAAAATTAATAAGATATATATTGTGTCAAACTAACATTTTGAAGTTAAGGGTGTATATTGTTTACTTGTTTGTTTTGAAGGGTGCAGGTTGTAAGTTGTTGTTTCTCAGATGGGTTTGTACGCGAATCTCTTTGGGTTATTCTTGACCCGACTATATATTGAGTTATCTCATGTTGCAGCTTCATTCTTTTACGTGTAGATATTTTTCACAGAGCTTATTTTTCCTCTCTTGTACACACAGTTCTTAATAGTTCGGGTTTTCTGTATTGACCGTTCTTGTTGATGTTCTTTCAGAAATATTTGTAGATTAGGTTGTGTGATTCATTATGAGAGTAGTGTAGGCTTGTTGTAGTGAGATTTTCTATGTAAGTTGATGAAAACCTTCTGACTCTTAATCTTCTAATGATATAAGGGTTGATGATGTTGGGAAAGAATTGTGTCCAAAATTTTTTCAAAATTGATCTTCAAAGCGAGTAGCAAAAAGCAAGAAATTGTTCTTCAAATTCGAACTCATCATTTAATTGAAAAAAAGGGTAATGTCATATGTGTCTTTGTGGGTAGGTTTAATAATTAATCTTGAATTCCAAACACAGTGTATTCGATTATGACAATTAAATTAAAGTGCGTTGTTACTTAGGCTTTTAACCTAGGTGGTTTTAGTTTATCAGACTCACAAATATAAAAGAATTAAAGGGCTAATCAACGTACACTTTATATTATATATGGTATTTATATATATCAAAGAAAAATTATTAAATTAATCGACATACACTTTCTGTTCTTAGGAATATTACAGCATTTTTATATGAGAAATTAAATATCCTCCTACCTTTTGATCCTACTAATCCTCCTACCAATTTAAATGATGACATGTGTCATATTAGTATCCTAAAATATCATTAAATCTCATTAAATGTTACACATGTCACCATTTCATTGGGTAGGAGGATATGTAGGAACAAAAAGTAGGAGGATATTTAATTTCTCTTTTTATATTACTTCCCTTAACGGTCTCAGTTCCTACGTTCCATTATTTGCGATTCATGTGCTTGATTGCTCCAAATTCTGGCCGAGTTATTTGTGATTTATGTCCTTAACTTTTGCATAATAACCAATATGCTATGAAATTCTTATAAATTTCTTTTTATATAACAAGAATGGGCTTGAATTGGTTCCATAACAAGAAATAGAGAATGTTAAGACAATTGCCATTTACTATCATATGATTCTGGTTTGTATATATGTTTGTTTAATTGAGCTCTATTCTTAGTTGTCATAGCTTTGATGCATTATTGTTGTTGCAGGTGTAGGATTTGATTGGAGCTATTGATAAAATTTCCATCATTTAGGGTTTAGGATAATTTATGCATTTAAAAATTAAGAGGCCTCATTTGCAAAGTGATTTATGTAATAAGGAAGAGGATCTTGTACCACTGCCTTGGGGCTTGCTTAAGACCATAAAGGGTCTTCTTTAATTTACAGACGAGATGCTCTTTCTTTGGGACTATAAAGCCATCAGGCTGCTCCATGTATATTTCTTCATCCAAATCACCATGGAGAAAGGTTGTTTTCACATCCATCTACTCAAGTTCAAGATCTAGACTGACAACTAATCCGAGTACAACTCGAATAGACATCTTCTTCACAACTGGCGAAAAATTTTCATCAAAGTCGATTCCTTCTTTTTGTTAGAAACCCTTGACAACGAGTCTCGCCTTATACTTCATAGTATTTCCCTTGCTGTCTTTCTTCAACTTGAAAACCCACTTGTTTTTCAAGGCTTTCTTTCCTTTGGGGGGTTTCACCAACTCATATGTTTGATTCTTCTGCAAAGAATTCATTTCTTCTTCCATGGCCTTCTGCCAATTTGCTTTGTCAATATGAGATTGAGCTTCTTGAAAGCTCTCCGGCTCCCCCTCACTAGTAAGAAGGATGTAGTTTGAAGTCGGATATCTTCTTGATGGAGCACGAACTCGTTCGGATAGTCTAACTTGAGTTCCTTCGTTTGTAATTTCTGGAAATGTATCTAAAGTATCATGGGGTGGAAGCTCCCCCTGCTCAACACCTTCTTGATTTGCATCATCAACTTCTCCATCCTCTTCTTCAGTGGAAACATCATCTTTATTTTCAGATATTATATCTGAAACTTTGGAGCTTTGTTGTTTGTTAACCAGTGCCTTGAAATCATAATACTGGTTTTTGTAACATCCCAAAATTCAAGCCCGAAAATTTCATTTTTGAATTAATATGTTTAATAAACATTTTACCAAAACATTGTCGATAAAACAACACCTTACGAAATCATAATGTTTTGTCTCAAACCATGACATCCAAAGTAATGAAAATCAGAGTACAATCCTAGAAACTCAATGCGGAAACCATGTGTGTGTGTGATACGCTGCTACACCGCCGGCTCCTTCCCCTTCGACGAAGAGGTACTTGAAACCAATACCAAAACTGTAAGCACAAAGCTTAGTGAGTTCCCCCATCATACCACATACCATACAATATCGTCGGTATCTTTCAACCGGTAAACTTCATCGGTATCTTTCAACCAGTAACCATCATCAGTTTCTTTCAACCGGTAATCATCATCGGTATCTTTCAACCGGTAACTGCCATCAGTATCTTTCAACCGGTAATTGTCATCGGTAGCTTTCAACCGGTAACTGGGGACTATTTCACCCCCTACCACTAGCATGCAACAACAGATATAAGCATACAGTCAGGCATATCCGGGTATTGACCTACCCCTAGGTCCTAAGGACCACTGTCAGGGAAACTAATCCCTGCTACACACATAACATGCCATACAGTTAAATCTCATGACCAAAACACATAACCAAACCAAGATAATTATCAAAAAGACAATCATCTTCTAAATACCCCTTTTTGGTGGGCCGACATTGTGGCCTTAGACCCACCCCTACTGGAAGGTAACTCACCTCAATGTCGTGCAGTGTTTGAATTATCCTCGGCGCACAAGTTGACTCCCTTCGACTCCTCGATTCCTACACGACAGCCTTCAAGTCAACTCACAACATGTGCAACCCTAAACAGGGTTAGTCCAAGTCCAGTCAAAGTCAACTTCAAGTTGACCCGACTCGCCGAGTTGGGCCGTTAACTCGTCGAGTCCCTAAACCTTTACTCGTCCTTATCCATGACTCGACTCGTCGAGTTTGGCATCGACTCGACGAGTTCCTCTCTCATATGAACATCGAATGAACCTCATCCGACTCGCCGAGTTGTATTAGGGATGTCAAAAAGTCCCGTGGGGCCCCGATCCCGAATGGGGAATATTTATTTAAAAAATCGGGGACGGGGGCGGGGGCGGGGGCAATGTTAACCCCCGTTTTAGTTTCGGGGGCGGGGGCGGGGGTGGGTAGTCCCGTCCCGAACCCCCAATGGGGACCCCGTTAATATATTATTTATATTAATATATATTAATTATAAAAATATAATAAATAATAACAATGATTTTGAACTTCCAAAATTCAATTAAATATCATGTTTTTAAGTTTATAGTATAACATTTTTAAGATGTTATAATATTTTTATTTTAAATATATAAACTTATGCTATAAATAACTATTTTTATCCAAAATGGTTTCTTTTAGCTCAAAAAATAACTTCTTTTAGCCTAAACAACACCTTCGTTCGCCCAAAAAAAAGTCAACCCAAACGGGGGTGGGGAAACAGGGGTGGGGCGGGGAAACGGGGGCGAGGGCGGGGGTAATCCTGGGATTCGGGGGCGGGGGTGGGGATGGGGAGGCTAGATATTTCGGGGTCAGGGGCGGGGCGGGGGAACATGAAAATTTCGGGGATGGGGGCGGGGGATGCAATCCCCGCCCCGTTTGCCCCCGTTGACATCCCTAAGTTGTATGAACACTCGTCGAGTCCACCTTCATCTGATGAACAAGTCTTGTCCTCGACTCACCGAGTTGTATGAACAACTCGTTGAGTTCATCTCCAATTTTAAGGAGATTGCCTTGGACTCGTCGAGTCTGTTCTAGTACTCATCGAGTCCCATGAACTCCAGGTCTAAAATTACGTCCAATGGGTTGGGTCACTCTTTCTGTCCGATTACTGTTGGATTAGATGTCTAAGCCCATAACTATTATTGGTATGTACTTGACCCGAGAGGAGCATGGTCCATTTGGGTTGCATATCATCAGGACAATTTGTTAGGATGGACTTTTGAGAGAAGGTTATTTATGGTTTATTAATATATTATAAGTTATAATATATTAATATGAAATCATATGTTTTAATTAGTATCGATCAAGAATTAATTTGGAATTAATTTAGTGATCAAAAGAGACTAATTAAATCTATGGGGACTAATTATGATAATTAGTTATATTTATATGTGTTGGGCTTATGATCCATGTGGGACCAAGTTTATGTATGGATACATAAAGAGTTGGGCCACATGAACCATGGATCATAAAACCCATGGGTATGGATTATGGGTTATACCCATGACCCTTGGAATCCTACATATAAATAGGTTACTCCATAGCCAAAATCACCACTTCTTTTCTTAGAGAAATATGGAGGTGTTTTGGTGCATGGAATTCTCTCTCAAGAGCCACCTTTGTCCTAGGTGTGTTGTGATTCCATTTGAGGCATTTCATACTATTGGTGCTAAGCTCTTAAGGCCAAATACATCAAGACTTCAAGCCACATAAAAGGTATGTTTCCCTAACTAGTATATTATATGGTTTATGTCAAATGCATGCTAGTTATAGGTTTAATGCCTTGGAAACCATTTACATGTATAATAGAGAAAACATAGATCCAAGGTATTTAGGGTTGTATGTGCACCATAGGATGTTGTAGTATACTAAAACCCAACAGTAGTATCAAAGCCAGGTTGTTTTCTATTATATTTGATGCAAATGTATTTTTTTTTCAAGTTGAAGGGAAAAAAAAGGGAAAAAAAACATGAAGTTTGTCAAATTTTATGATAATTACTTGATTTTATGAAAAACTAATTATTTATAAAATTTGAGTCACTTTACTACAAGAGTTGAATTAGGTCAATTTATTAAAAGATAGAATGATATGATTATTTTATTTGTTTTAAAAGTTTGATCTAAATGGTTTTAAGGAGTTACAAATTTTGTCATAAAATTTTGGAACTCAAAAGTTTTTTTTAAAGTTATGATCTTAAGAGTTTTGAAACTTCCATAAGTTATGGATGTGAAATGTCTCATTTATTAACTCTATAGGTTATGAAAATAGAAGAGTCACTATTTTTAATGTCATCATTAAATGATTTAATGTCTTCCATAACTTGTCCTCAAGTTATGAAACTTGAATTTTTTTTTTCATTAAACCTTAATTAAACTCATAAGTTATGAAAAATCCAAGAGTTTTGAAAGGTTTCAAAACTTGTCCTCAAGTTTTGGAATTTGTAAAGTTACCCCCCATGTATACTTTAATTCCAAACTAGACCTTAGAATTTTAAAAGTTTAAAATTCAACCCTTATACTATTATTATAATTTTAATTATATAGATATGTATAAGATAAAGTCGTCTTACATTAGTAGGCCTCATTCACGAAGCCGGTCTATAAGGGGGGTATAAGGTTACTGCCTATAAAATGGCAGTTTAATGGATGTCCACTCTCACTCACCGCTTCCTTGACCGGTGGAGGGTCGTTAGCCGAACAGGTAGGACAAAGACTATAATTCTCCCTTCATTATAAGTATAATGATAAATACTAAGTAACTAAATACTTATAAATTCCCAATCTTAGTTACTTAGGAAAATGTGAATAAGGTGCTAATCCATGAAATTACACTTTGCACTTTGTTTAAGCTGTTAGTGGAGCGTGTGTGGTTAACCGGCACACTAACCTGGACTTAACAAGGTAGGCAAAGGGTAACTTAATGTTTATCATAGTATCGTTGGAGCGTGTGTGGTTAACCGGCACATCGATTGAGGGGTAAATATTAAGGGTACCAAGTATATTTGCATGGTTACTTCACACCTTGTTTTGTGATCCTCGGCATCCCAGTCACAAAACCTGAAGGGCACACTCGAGATTGAAACATGCCATTGAAAAGTTCAATGAATCTCAAAAGAATCTAGGAGTTTCAAAACCAATTAAAACCTAATAATACATTTCGTTTATCTTGGTGGAAATTGGTTAATCGTCATTCACCTACCTTCAAATATGTTATAGCTTGGATTACGGCATCCCTCTTCCAAGTTATAAAATAGTTTGTTGGGTCCTAGCCTTAATATATCATATTGGGTGTTATATTAAGGACTTAAATCAACTTTACGTGAATTTCTCCCATTGTTGATGTCTGGTTTAGACAACAATGATCTTCCCAAACCAAGCTTTCCTAATGAATATGACTTCCCGAGTTTGGCTCATGGAAGTCATACTTCTCTTCCTCCACCTCCTCCAATTATTCTCCCTAACCCGCAAGTTCAAGGTCACTCAAGCCCTAATGGCAAGCAAGGTCTATGTGTGATCACATCTTAGAGATGAAGTTACATATTGACAAGCCGGGAGAGTTGGGTGTCAAAGTCTTGAGAAAGTTGGATGTTCAATCACTTTCTAAGTCACATAGTGAGTTCCTTTGGGACTACTATGAAACAGACTATGACATGAACCTTAATGATCATATCTATTTGCTTGGTGTTGCTGAATCAGCAATGATTTGGAACGATAGTAAAGCAAATTTGATTAGAAGATCAACTTCCAAAAAAATTTATGGACAGTGACAATGGTGACTCTGGAAATCCAGAAAAAACATTCTCTTCCCAATGGAAATGGATTGGCCATAGTCAACCCGGTTGACCAAATGGTAAAGAGAAAGGCTAAGTCTGAGATAGTCCCATTACCAAAGGGTCCATATGTTTATTTTGCCAAAGGAAGGGGCATTGATTGCAAAGGTGCCAAATTTACCTAAGGATGTTAAAGTCAATAAGTTTGACTCTACATCAGGTAGAGCCCATTATCTAACTCTGTTAAGTTCTATTCTGAGATCCTCATTACATGATGTGACTGGGTCACATGTTGATGTTTTAAGAATCAAAGAATAGAGAGAAATCTTAAAGGAAGTATATGCTGATTCTGATCGCGAAGGTGGATTTCGATCGCATCAGAATTTTGAGCAGTTGCTTAAGAAGTTATGATATATTGCTAAGGAATAGATAACAACAATTTTCCATGTGGATTTTAAGGGTAAGTTTTTCCGCAAAGTTTTAAAATAAAAGAAAATTGTTTAATTTTATTTATTTGAAGTATCCTTACAATGGCATTTGTGGAAAATTGTTGCTTATATGATTCCACTGACAGCAATATTGGAAAATGGATTTGATTCTTTCATTTGTGGTAGTGTCTAAATTTACCAAATCAGGAAAGTTCCTCATCACCCAAGTTTCAATTGGACCGAAACTTGGAATCATGCAAGTTGAATAGTATGATGAATGAGAACTTTCAAGCATTGGAAAATCAAGACTAATTACTTGTTCACATGGATGTGTGAGTCAAGTGAAGGACTAAAGGGATCGAGTACACATTCTTGTGCACTGGTCATGTCCACCACAAAGCTCGTTAAGACTATTTGATTTACTAAAGTTTAGTAAATATGGTTATACTTACAAGTTTAAGTATAATTCTGAAACATTGGAAAAGTCTCAATGTATGGCAGAACGAATGGGAAGAATCAAATTAGGCAGAAAGATAAAAGTTTCTCAAATCTGAAAAGATGGGAGAGTACTTTAGTATCATGTTTGTGATCATCTTAATGATTTAGAAATCATATCACAATTATTCCTCTAAAGGTCATCTTAGTGCATTCTTATGACTAGGAAGAGGAGTCATGAATTGTTGAAATGGTTAGATCAGGAAGATGAGTCATACTTCGTTCCAAAACAATTCTTAGAGTCATACTCCAAGATTGTAACTTGAGTGACATATCTTAAAGAAAGGTTTAAAACACTTGTCAAATGTAAGAGTAAAAGTGTCCTAATCTTGTACATTTGAAATTGGTAAGTTGTGATGTTTTGGATAAAACAAATACCAACTAAGGCCAATTGTATGAAGTGTTTGTCTTGATAAAGAATCCGCACTATCTCTTGAATATTTGGCAAGATAGTCTTATATGTCAAGAGGATAGTGGGATTCTTAAAGATCCTAAAAAGAATTTCAAGAACTAATCAAGAATAAAACCTGAGGTTCTTCACTAGCACACGACTTGAGGTTTATAACCTATCGTGTTGACATATTCTGTGCCCATTCCAGTTAAAGTTGGCTTTGCATAGGAGTTCTGGAAGTTCTCAATTGGTTGCATAACAACTTGGAAGCAATGACAGGCCATGTACTGCCATGTGGCAAGAAGTTAAGATTTCATAAGTTCAGTCCATATGAGTTTGGATTTGTCATTATCCTTGTCTTGTGACTATGGTTTTGACGATTCACATGGATAAGAACACATACACCATAAAATCTAAGGGTCATAAGGTTTCTCTCCGATTCATGAAAATGATGGTGAGGAAACACTTCCACCAAGTAGATTTGAAGCAGATGGCAAAAGGTCTAAACAATTGAGACTATGATTACGACATCCCTTTTCATAGTTCTGAAATTGTTTAGAGACACATGCATGCTATCTAAGGAAAGGTGTATGATTTTGATAAAGTTTTATCAAAGCATCTCGTATCAGAAATCTGAACTTTGGTAAGAAAGTCAAAAAAGTATTGATTTCTAGAAGTCCAGCTGATTTCTGAGTACATGTCAAAGCTAGTGGGAGCATAAGTGTTATGCTAATAATCATCATGTTAGTGGGAGCATGATAATTATTGTTAGTGTTGCAAGTTAGCAATGTTAATTATAGAAAACAAAAGTTTCAATTCGTGAGGCTGCAGGGATTGAAAAAGTTGTTTTGCTATAATTAAGGGAGATGATATACTTCATTTCAGTTCTAAAGGCTTAGATTGAGACCATAATCATCTTTAGTCAAGAATATATATATATATATATATATATATATATATATATATATATATATATATGAATTTCATGTTGGATTGGTTCAACTTAAGGAAATTCTATATATTGCGTTCTCAAAATTCGATTATGATTACGGCATCCCTCTTCATAGTCAAATTTTGAAAACATGGCAAATAAAAATATTGTAGCAAAAGACCGGTCTAGAATCATGTCTTTATGTGAGACATCATGAATCGTGTACCATTTGCTTTGGGTACATGATCGATTGCATGTGCTATAATATTTGTCATTTCTAAATTTTTCCAAATGCCCAGAGGCATTAAGAAGGGAAAAGGTCTAGAATTTGATATGACTAAAATGATTAAGCAATTGTCGATGACAATCTAAGGCTTTACCAAAGATTGGTTGCTAAGGACAGTTGGAAGTATAGTGTTAACTTTGGAAGGACCATATTGACCTAATCTGAAAAGAGGCAACTCTTGTTCAGAAGGGGTAGTCAAAATGGGAATATGGAGTTGTCTCCATAGGTGGAAGTTATCTGTGTAAGATTAGAAAAACTTAATGCAAGAAGCATGTTCAAAGCTATGTACTTTGAATATGAGACTTAATTTCCATGAAGTTGATCTTCATTGGAATGCCCTATAATGATTGTTGACAAGTTTTGTGACTTTGTACACATTCATTACAAGAGGGTCAGTGCATATAAGTTTAAAATCTAAACAGATTTCGATAAATGATAGGAATTTGAAATTCTCACATTTTTCGATAAGGTTTTGGGAGTGTGAAATTAGAATCATTGAAATTATGTTCAATTGGTTTATTTCACAAAGTAAGGATCATAGACAAACATAAAGTGCATACTTGGTGTATGGCAAAACTATTGTTTAAGAAAAACATAGTGTACATGCTTGGAGCATGGGACAACTAGTGTTTTTAATTCAAATATAAAGTTGATAAAACCGAAACAATGAATAATGAGTAATCAGTATGGTGATAAATAAAAGTGTTTATTTATATTCATAGGGTTTGATACCATATTTGATTCATTTATTCTTGTGTTTCACTTTGCATGTTTTGACTTCCAGAATAACTAAGTCGCTCTTCCTGAATGATTAAGTTATTCAAACCATCCACAGTCGGTCATATGTTGGAAGTAGATATGAATCAAGACTGTCATGGGTTGGTTTGTAGAGGTCCAAGTTGGTGGACAAAGTGGTGCTACAACACTCATGAGTGCTCATAAGTTCTGAGTATTGGATTCAACCCGCACTCATTTGAATCACTTCATGGATTTTATCACGAGTGATCATGAGACGATAATATCTTATATTCTTCAAACCTAGAGATATGAGTTGTTACTATGAGTTGGTTATACATTGATTGCATGAAAACGCATTTGGTAACTCGATGTTATAAAACGTGCCTTTGTGTATGATTCAACAAGTAGTAGAACAAGCCATATGAGTCGAAGTTTATCCATTCCTTTTACCTTCGGGATAAAAGCGATATCTGTGGGCCCCTCGATGATTTAGCGATGATACATGTGAGTGCTTGGCCAAGCCAGGACTGATTTGATTTGTTCAATCAGTCAGTCATCATAAATCGAAAATCGGGAAACAACAAATGGACAGAGAGAATGATTATAATCCATGTCTCAGTCCATATGATATTTAGAATGGAGGAATATATGATCCCTTATCTAATGGACACGTCATTGATTTGTTCAGAGTTCGACAGCGGCTTTAAGAGCTACGATTGCTAGTCGGGTTATGAAGTCGTAGTTGCAATAATAGTTTTAGACTTATCCAAGTGGGAGACTGTTGGATTAGATGTCTAAGCCCATAACTATTATTGGTATGTACTTGACCCGAGAGTAGCATGGTCCATTTGGGTTGCATATCATCAGGACAATTTGTTAGGATGGATTTTGAGAGAAGGTTATTTATGGTTTATTAATATATTATAAGTTATAATATATTAATATGAAATCATATGTTTTAATTAGTATCGATCAAGAATTAATTTGGAATTAATTTAGTGATCAAAAGAGACTAATTAAATCTATGGGGACTAATTATGATAATTAGTTATATTTATATGTGTTGGGCTTATGATCCATGTTGGACCAAGTTTATGTATGGATACATAAAGAGTTGGGCCACATGAACCATGGATCATAAAACCCATGGGTATGGATTATGGGTTATACCCATGACCCTTGGAATCCTACATATAAATAGGTTACTCCATAGCCAAAATCACCACTTCTTTTCTTAGAGAAATATGGAGGTGTTTTGGTGCATGGAATTCTCTCTCAAGAGCCACCTTTGTCCTAGGTGTGTTGTGATTCCATTTGAGGCATTTCATACTATTGGTGCTAAGCTCTTAAGGCCAAATACATCAAGACTTCAAGCCACATAAAAGGTATGTTTCCCTAACTAGTATATTATATGGTTTATGTCAAATGCATGCTAGTTATAGGTTTAATGCCTTGGAAACCATTTGCATGTATAATAGAGAAAACATAGATCCAAGGTATTTAGGGTTGTATGTGCACCATAGGATGTTGTAGTATACTAAAACCCAACAATTACAACCCTTCTAACACTCAACTGAGTTCTTTTGACCTTCAACAGATATGGGACTCAAAACCTTGGACTCGTCGAGTCCCAGGAGTGGACTTGCCGAGTCGGTCACATCCACACTCTAAATCCTCGATTTCTGATGTACAACCTTTGATCAAAAGATATATCCAAGCTTCTACAATCGATCTAGCATGTAAAGTTACAAACTTTACGTGCTTGCATGGGACTTTGAGCTCAAAAGTCATAAAACAAGCTCTTATGATGCATGGGACCTTTCATGGGTGCAAAAGCAGTCCCCAACTGCCTTGTGACCCCCTTAATGACGTGATTCAGAAGCTCTAACCCCAACCATGTTTTCAATCATGGTTGGCCATCAAAAATAGCTTATAAAAGCCCTAAATCTCCCCAAAAAGGGATCTAACAAATGAAAGAGCAAGGTTACAGCTTTTTACCTTCAATGAACTGTAGAAGCGCACAAACTCGGGTTCCCTTGGTCTTTACTTGCTTCCTCAAGCTTTTCTACTTCCTTCTTAAGACCACAAGCACCAAAATCCACCAACAAGGCTTAGATTTCTTCAATAACGGCTAGGGTTTCAATGAGAGGTGTTTTGGGAGCATAAGGGACGTTGTGGCCGTCATAACATTGTTTAAATAGGGTGCAAACCCTCGGATTAGGGTTTTTGTCTAGACAGGGTCTACTCGTCGAGTCCGGGACCCGACTCGTCGAGTCCATCACTTAAATCCCGCGTCCCGTCCCGCTTCTACTCGGCGAGTTGGTCCTTCAACTCGCCGAGTCTAAGGCCAAAAATGCAAAATACTTAGAAAGAAATACGTACCAAGACCCAGGTGCTACATTTTTCATAGAAAACCACATCTCTACTTCGAATAACCTTCTTTAGTTCTGGGTCCCATAGCCTGTACCCGAACTCTTCATCTCCATATCCAATAAAGATGCATTGAGTAGATTTGAGGTCCAACTTCTTCTATAATTCACTTGATACATATGCAAACGCCTTGCACCCCAAATACTCTCAAGTGAGAATATGATATGTCTTTACCCATCCATATCTTCTCGGGAACTTCAAAATTCAGTGGAACGGAAGGTGACCTATTTATTAGATAGCAAGCTGTCAATACAGCTTCACCCCAAAATGGCTTTGGGAGTTTAGTCATGCTGAGCATGCATCAAACTTTCTCAACAATAGTGCGATTCATCCGTTCTGCTACACCATTGTGTTGTGGGGTTCGTGGGACAGTCTTTTCATGTCTGATACCATGTTCCGTGCAGTATTTAGAGAACTCATGGGAATAGTACTCGCCTCCATTATCTGATCGGAGACATTTTAGCTTCTTGCATGTTTGTCTTTCTACCATTGCATGAAAAGCTTTGAAGCGGTCCAATACTCGGTCCTTTGTTCTCAAACAGTATGCCCATACTTTTCGTGATGCATCGTCAATGAATGTCACAAAATACCGGCTTCCACCAAGAGATTCTACTTCAATGGGTCCACATACGTCGGAGTGGACAAGGCTCAGCAAATCAGAGCGGTTCTTTCTTGTGGAGCTAAAGGAAACTCTGTGTTGTTTCCCGAATAGGCAGTATTCACAAGGATCCAAGGCAACATCTTTTGCCATTGAAATGGACTCCTTCTTTGCAAGAGTCGTCAATCCCTTCTCGCTCATGTGGCCTAGTCTTCTATGCCACAAGTTTGGTGATGTCTCTTCTTCAACAGCATTGAGACTTGGCTGAAGTAGCTTTGCATGGATTTTATAAAGAGTACCATCAAGTTGTCCCCTTGCAACAACCATAACACCTTTTAACAACTTCCAAGTGCCATTTTTGAATTGATTATCATATCCTTGGACGTCAAGAGCTCCAACTGAGATAAGATTCATTCTTAGCTCTGGGACATGTCGAACATCTTTCAACACCAATGTACATCCAACATTGGTCTTTAAATGCACATCACCAATACCAACAATGCTTGAGAAACTGGTGTTTCCCATCTTTATGGTACCATGGTCTCCGGGTTTATAAGTAGTGAATAAATCCCGGTTTGGAGTCGAGTGATATGATGCAGTGCTATCAATCACCCACTCATCATCATGAGTTCCAACATGTAGGTATGCTTCATCCTTGTATGTAACAAGGGAAACGTCTTGTGTTATGGTGACCATGGTTTCACCATTCTCCCTACTTGAATTTTGGCTTGTCTCGGGCTGCTCTCGTAAAAGCCTTTGACAATCACTTCTTTTGTGGCCATAATAATTACAGTGATTGCAATAGCCTTCAAACCATGTATTTGAAGATTTACCTCGCTCTCGCGATCTCCCTCGATCTCGTGATTTCACACGATCTTAGGATCTTCCTCTATTTTGACCATGTCTGCCCTTACCTCGACCTCGACCTCTACCTCCAGTTCTTCCTCCGCCTCTTTCTTTATTTTCTGACACGAGGGCAAAAGACTGGTCTGTACCAGCTTCTTTCCTTCTGGCTTCCTCGTTCATTAGGGTGTCTGTGACCATCTCCATTGACACTTTGCCACCGGGGGCAGAGTTGCTGAGAGTAACAACAAGCGTTTCCCAATTATCTAGTAGAGAACTCAAGAGCAATATGGCTTGTTCCACCAAGCTGGTTTACGAGATCCTGGAACTGACTCGTATGCTCGGTTATGGACATACCACTTCGTAACTTGTGGTTTACAAGGCGCCTCATCAGCAAGATCTTGTTGCGTGCCGTCTTTGCCTGATACATATTCTCGAGCTTCTCCCAAAGTTTGTATGCGTCTGTCTCTTGAGAGACATGATGAAAAACACTGTGGTCGATCCACTGTCGAATTTGTGTCACCGTTTTC
This sequence comes from Lactuca virosa, assembly GCF_052849685.1. Lineage (NCBI taxonomy): Eukaryota > Viridiplantae > Streptophyta > Magnoliopsida > Asterales > Asteraceae > Lactuca > Lactuca virosa. The sequence goes on from NC_136426.1 coordinate 149,358,517, forward strand.
TTGTTTATTCTCGTCCAAACTTCGTCTGTCTTCGTGTCAGGTTTGACACCTTGATTTTCTATAGGCTCTGCTAAATCTTTCAGATTAAGCAAATCTTCCATCCTTGGCTTCCACATATTGTAATTTGTGGGCGTAAGTCGAACCATCGTAATCGTACTTATAGATTTAATCGAAAATAATTGCAAATTTATTTTACAAATATTTCAAGGAAAAATTAGATAAAACCGAGCTCTCGGTTGGATTCGTAAGCGTGAAAAATGGTGGGGTAGAAGTTTTCGGGCTCAAAATATACTTTCTTGAAAAGTTATATGCTAATTTGTACTTTTCAGAACTATAGGGGCTAAAGTGTAATTTTTGGAACTTACAGGGGCCAATCTGAAATGTTTCTACGAACCAGGGACCTTTCTGAAACTTTTCAGAACTTCAGGAACCAAAACAGTTATTTTCCGAACAACAGGGACCGAACTGTAGTTTTCAGAAACAGAGGGACCTGTGTGCAACTTTCTGGAACTTCAGGGGCTAAACTGCAACTTCCTGAAATTCTGGTCAATGATGCCGTCACTGATGCCGTCACTTCTTCTTCTCCGGCAGTCTTCTCCGGCCACCTGGTTTTTCCGGCGACTTTTCTGGCGAGATTTGACCAACTTTGACCGACGATTTGAGGGCCTTCCGGTGGTCAAAAAATTACGAAAAATATATTTTCGGAATCCTTGAAACAAGCCCTTTCAAACGGTGTACTCAAAAATGGATTTTGAGACAAAAAATTTTGACGAAAAAACAGAGAAATTCGTAAAGGATTCCCTGGACACCAAACGGGGCTCTGATATCAGTTGTTGGGGGTTGGAAAAATCTTCTATTAAACACTAAAATAGAATTACAATAGGAGGAGCAACTCTCACACTCAACTATTACAAAAAACCAACCTTCTCACTAACACTCTCACTCTAAGTGTTATACTTTATGTTTCTCTTTGGGATGCATACAACTAAAGAATGAAGTCTCTATTTATATTCTTGGCAGCCACCATTGTAGTTGCCTTCATTAATTGTGTTCATCATAGGGTGGGAAGAAAAACTTGTCCCGTAGGTTTCATTTTGTCAACAATGAAGGCTACTGTAGCTTTGGAGGCTGGAACACAATAGAGGAGCCATCTGTCTGTTAATACTTTGTAATTCCTTCTTCTTAAGGTTCAAACTTCCCAACTTCAAGAACCTGACTCGGACATATTGGCATAAGGTACATATTTTACGTACCTTTTAATAATTCTTTTGAGGGTTCCAAATTCCATCTCTGTCTTTTATTACAAATACATAGTAGTTGCTTGAGTGCCATTGTTAAACCATATGGTGCTCTGTTTCTTTTTCCCTTCCATTCTGAATTAAGTGTAAACTTATATGGCAAATTTGTTTGTTAAACCATATGGTGCTCAGTTTCTCTTTTCTCTCACAATACAAAGGGTCCTGTGGAATATTTATATGTACTCAATCTGTTTGTGTAATTGCACAAGTGGCTATTGAGATGTTTGATATACAAACAGATTGATATGTGCACAATCTGTTTGTATAAATGGCACGCTAACAACATTTTTCTTCCATCAAAACAGTTTAATTGTCTACTCTAGTTAGGTATGGTTGTGATTCTCTAATGAGACCAACCATCATCGTTATATATTGGTCAACATGGGAAAACCATAGGAATTTTGTGAGATCTCGTTTCACAAAAAAATTCACTTCTAAGAGTGTTCTCACTGATCCAGGAGGGAAGATGGATGTTGTAATTTGAATACAGAAGAATTAATGTAACAATTTTTTTAATCATTAACAATTCTTCAAAACAAAAATAACAAGGTACATCATCATTGGGGGCCGCTACAGACATAAATTTGATTGTGATGCAACCATTTATAAATTTGAATTCTTTGAAGGTATATATTTATAAATTTCTGCTCCAGATATATTAATCAAACGTTTGGATGCATCGAATGTGAGCCCCTCAAAATATGGATATATTAAGTATGTACAAATATAATTCAGGATAGAAAGACACAAGGTATTGATAAGACTTCCAAGCTATGAGCATAAACAGTATAAAGTGGTATTGAGACTCCACAAACCAAGACACCATCTGGTTTTAGTGTTGTGTTCCAGCGTCCCTTTGAAGCTTTTTGGTACATTTCCCTCCACATTTTCCATGATCCTTCTCATATATCCGTGAGGGTGGGAGCATACCCGTACGTTTTGATGATGGGATCTCCAAGCATCCATTGCTAGATTATAACTCTTGCTTTCTTACATCCTAGACCAATTAAAAATTTCAATGATAGCATATTTGGTTGTGTGTGCGTTTTCTTCATGTGACAAAAAGAAAGGTTTGGGTGTCAAAGAGGATACCTCAGGTGTGATCAAGCATGTCTGAATTCCTTTTTGATAAAGCTCTAAAGGGTACTAGATCTTCATTATGAAAAAAAATACTTGGTTAATTATCACATACATGCTCTTGGAGAAAGTAGTTGTAGCTAGGTCTCTCAACGAGTTGTGTCTTCATCTAGATTTGACAATATATATATATATATATATATATATATATATATATATATATATATATATATATATATATATATATATATATATATATATATATATATATATATATATATATGATGCATTATGCAACATATCAGAAAACTTTATCAACTGAACCAACAAATCAATCGACTGATTTTGACGGATTAGCTAGTACTAGGGTCAATCCACTGTCCATCTGGTTGGATACATTTAAAAAGTTCAAAATAATTTTTTACTTTATAAAATAAACTCTTGTTATAGAGGTCAATAAAACCAATGAATCCTTGGCACACAAACGCTAGTTAAGAAGTTATATGTCAGACACCACAAACACTGTTACACTGATATATATATATATATATATATATATATATATATATATATATATATATATATATATATATATATATGTACCTGTATAGCGGACGTGAGAACCAAAGTCTTTAGTAAAAGATACTTTGTAAGGCAACAAAATACATCTTTTGTCTAGAGTGTATTCTCCTGTTGTTGTTTGAAATCCAGTGAGATCTCCACCAATAATGTGATTCCATGACCTGTAATAACCCAATACATGGTTTTAATATGTCTTTTCATCATCATACACAAGACTCACCCCACACTCGTTTGTAACATGATAGTTTGGCCGCTCTACAATAGTAATAGAAACCTGGTCACCAGCTTCCATCTCATTCATCCCAAACATCCAATGGCTTAAAAATATAACACACTCTCCACATTCAATGACTTTATTATTCCAATGACGGTACATCCAGGTAAGGTTCTTCGTTATATTAGTAGTAACAATCACCGGAATATAGTGGTACCCAGAATTCGGATGTTTACACATCAACACACAGCAGAAATTCAATCCTCTGAGGTTGTTAGGAGATGTTGGGATGGTAAATGATATTGTTGACCCCTTGCTTCTATCTGTAATCCAATTTGGCATCTCTTCACCTCCATAAATTGTGCTGAATATTCCAAATTCATAATACATCTGCAAAAGACAAGCTTAACTCATGAGTATAAATTATATATACATCTTCACACAAAGATATATACTTAACTAGAGAAAACCTGAATATGAAATTCCTTTGTTCCCATGCCCTTTTTCTTTGGGGTGAACAACTTATTCCAGCCCAATCTGTGTAACACATTCTCCTCTACATCTTTCATTGGTTGGATTTTGATCAAGCCTTGAATTTCGAATGGTGAAAGAAACGCTTCCCATGGTACTGAGAAGTTACTGAGCGGGCCCATTCCTGGATCAAATAAAATTTTTTGTAGCGAAGAGTCACCAGAGAGGACTAATTTCCTTAGCGTATGTGGAGGATGCTCGACTGACGTCAGCATTTCACAGTTTCTCATATTAAGTATCTCAAGCCTAGGAAGACTTCTCACACAACTGGGTAGAGATTTTATAGGATTGTCATGTAAACATAAATCCTTTAACATTGATAGCTCACTGAAGTCCATGGGAAAGGATTTGGTGGACAAATTATTATGTGCAAGTGACACACTTACTAAAGAGCTCGGTAAAGAAATCTCAAAGAACTTCAAATTATTTGGTAGAGCTCCCAGACCAATTGAGGAAGAGGGTTTTTTGTTAGCTTTGAGCATTCGAGATTCACCAACCATCTAGCAATAGTGTTTTAATCTTCTTTAACATGCCTATGATTCTTGGAAGTTTTTTAAGCTTGTTGCAGTAGCTCAGATCAACAAGGACAAGTTCAACACATTGCTCAATTGATTCAGAAACCTCAAGCAAACCACTGCAACTTCGAACTTTTAAACTCTTAAGTGAAGGAAGTCTGTCAAAGCCACCCAGCTTCGTGAGCCGATCACAAAAACTTAGATTAAGAAACTTCAGTGATCCAAGCAAGCTTTTGTCTTTTGACAATGAATTAAACAACTTCTGAAACGAAGACACGTTAGAACAATAATGAAATTCATCAACTCAACATGGGATAATAATAAAGGGAGATAAGTTACCTTCAACCTATTATGAGGTCGTTGTGGAAGCCGATAACAAACATCAAATGATTTAATCTTGCTATATGACATGTCCAGAGAAACAAGATTATCCATCACTAAGTTTGAAGGTATAGACTCCAAAGGAAACCGATGCTTACACAACCATCTAAGTTTTTCTGGAAACTTCTTGTAAGTCCCTTTTATTTTCACATAATTGAGTTGTAGTAGCATCAAATTACCCATGTTACTCAGTGCATCTGTTTTCAACTCAATTGATCCACATAACTTATCTTTCTCAAGCATTCTCATGTCAAGTGTCAAGCCTAGAACATTTTCTGTACCCTAAGAAGAAAGGCAATGCAAAAGAATTAAAAAATGTCATCACCATTTATACATATAAAAAAAACCTTTGAACAAGTATACATGGCCTCTTACTTTTTTTCGTTTCAACACTTCGAATGACTCTTCATGACACCATAATCGACTTCGCTTCCATGGCTTGTTTGGTGATTCTTCACGTACTATGGTTTTTCCCATCTCTTGGAGCAACTGATGCATCATTAAGTCGTTATTCAAGAAAAAGAGATTGTATTATAATTTTTGGTGGTGTTTATATCATAGCTCGATACATGCATTATATATAGGATAGAAAAGCTATTTCTAATCTTATAAAACTTCATGCACATGAATGCACATGGAGCACAACTAGATTGTAGGTGTATTTGCTTTATGCCAACTAATAAAGCAAGTATAGATGAGGAAGGCATGTGAGGAGATTCCAACAATCACCCCCGAATCTCTATTATTCATCAACCTGACTAACCAGCATTTGAACGGACTTTGATTCTCGACTTTTTCCGGACACCCGACCTCTACCTCGGTCACATCCAAAGTCTTTCATCAAAATACTGCTGATTCATCTTCAATTAGATTTGCCTCTTGCTTTTCCCACTTAGGACACTCATTGCTATAGTGACCAAATTCGCCACACTTGAAACATTTAACGTGACTTTTATCCCGTTGGAAACGTTCCCCATCCCGACTTTTCCCGGACCCACGGCCTCTTCCCCGGCCACGTCCAAAGCCATCCCGATTTGAACCTCCATTGCCACAATGCTTACAAACGTTCGAATTTTCTCCACTAGCCAACAATAAACTACCTTGAACGTCCTCCGTTTTTTCCGTTCCTTTTATACGCTCCTCGTATGCCTTCAATCTACCAACGGCTTCATCAAATAACATTGAATCCAACTCGAAACATTGTTCAATTGACGCCACGATTTGAAGAAACGACTTAGGCATCGAGTCTAACAACCTTTTTACCAAATCACCTTGTTCAATCTCATATCCAAGACTCCTTGCTTTTGAGGCCAACCCCGATAATTTTGTCACAAAATTATCAACCGTTTCATCCTCCTTCATGCGCAAACCTTCAAGCTCCCTCTTCAAGGTTGCAACTCGAGCCGTCCTCACCCGATCCACACCCAAATACCGTGTCTTCAAACCATCCCACACCTGTTTTGGATCTGTGTAACTCGCCATTTGCAACACCATCTCTTCCGGTATAGCTTGAAACTAAAAAGCAAGTGCTTGTTTCTTCTTCTTTGAATCCGCTTCTTCGCCTAACTCCCTTACATTGACCGTCTCCCATATGCCGTGAGCATCCATAATGGATTTTACTTTGACCGCCCTGTTAGGATCGAGACACTTAACACACGACTCTAAACACACACACAGCTCACAAAAAACAAGAACACAAGGATGAACATGAGGGATTTAACGTGGTTCGGTCCTTCTCTGACCTACGTCCACCGGTAACTAGGAATTTACATTTCTTGGTGCTAATCTGCACTCTTTCTGTGTTACACTAGATACAAGTTTTACAAATACAGAATAATCTCTTATATAGAGATGGAAATCAGAAGTAGTCAAAAAACACAACTGGGTCTTCATTCAACAATTGTGGCTTCACAACTTCACATTGTTCCTGCCATTTTTGACCAGCTTTTCTGTGGATTCACACTCAACATTTCTGTGGATTCATACTCAACAATTTCCCACTTGAAGCCACGGAACAATCTTCACCTGTGCTTCAACTGTGCATCTGTATTTGATCTTAACTCCTTCCTAGTTACCCTGTCCTTTTCTTCAATTAACCTGAAGGCCAGTTGAAGCTTTCGTTAGCTCCAACACATCAGTCATGGCTAAGTCTGCCACTGACCTGTTCTCTGTCTCCATCGGCTCCCACTGAAATGAACTGCCCGATCCTGGAACATCCTGAGAACAAACGACACTCTCCATGTGAAACAGATAATCTGGAGAGACTTTTACAGATGGAATACTGGTTCTCTTAACCCACTGTGTTCTGGGTATTCTAGCTGAAACAAAGCCCATGCTCCCACTGCTATGAATGCCCTTGACTGGTTTTTCTGAACCGTTCCAAACACGTTCAACCTGAATCTGACCTGTGACTCTGGGTTTGCCATCTGCAAAGCAAACCTTCTTCTGTCCACGAGACTCTATGAACCGGATTTTGTTTTTTTTCTGAACTGGGACGGTTACTCCCTCAGATGGTAAACTGACCATATATAATGAACCTCTCTTATGTCCACGAGCTATCACAAGATTTCCTTTGACAACCTTCCACTGCCCATTCCTGAACTTAACCTCGTGTCCCTGTTCATCCAACTGCCCAACAGAAATCAATTGTTTCTTCAGACTTGGAATTACCCGGACATCCTTCAAAGTCCATGGACCAACTGGAGTCTTCAAATCCAAGTCACCTATGCTCGTCACATCAAGAACCTCATAGTTCGCCAGTCTTACCTTACCAAAATCTCCTTCTTTCAGATTCTGCAGTGCTTCACGGCTGTGGGTAGCGTGAAATGAAGCACCCGAATCCATAACCCAGGAATCCACATTGCTCTCCACACTACAGATCAAAACATCATCATCTGAATGGTCTACTGCAACGTTAACTTCTTTCTTGTCTTTTGGACATTGATTCCTGAAATGTCCAACCTCTTTACAGTTCCAACAAGTCACATCATTTCGAGTCCTCGACTGACTCCTTCTCCTGTTCCCGCTCCCACTACCTCTGTTATTTCTTCTACCTCTGACCGCATTCAATTGTTCACTTGATGATTCCCCGGAATTTCTTCGTCTGACGTTTTCGCCTAGAATTAAATCCCGAATTCCCTCAAAAGTGAGCTCTTTCGATCCTGCGGAACTAGTAACGGCTGTAACTGTTCCGGACCAACTGTCAGGTAATGATGATAACAGTAGTAAAGCTTGAACTTCGTCCTCAAATTTTATTCCCACTGACCCAAGTCTGGATAAAATCGAGTTCAAATTGTTGATGTGTACTGTAACTGAACTTCCTTCCCTCATCCTCGTGTTGACTAGTTCCCGAATCAGGAAGACTTTATTTGCTGCCGACGGCTTCTCGTACATATTAGACAATGCCTCCATGATTCCCTTTGCCGAGGTCTCCTTCAAAATGTTGAAGGCAACATCCTTTGACAACGTCAGTCTAATAAATGCCTTGGCCTTCTTATCCAAAGTCTCCCAGTTTGCCTGTGTCATCGCCTCTGGTTTTTCACCTAAAACTGCGTCCAAGTCTTTCTGCACGAGCAAATCTTCAATTTGCATCTTCCACCAACCAAAATCTTTCCCATCAAACTTCTCAATCTGAAGCTTATTGCTTTCTGCCATTTTCTGAAAGATTAGGGGCTAAACTGCAATTTTCTGAAAGTTCAGGGGCTAAACTGCAAATTTTCAAATCTGCTACAGTGTTGCTACAGTGCTTGCTGACGTCACCGCTGACGTCGTGCTACAGTGCTTGCTACAGTTCTGTTGACGTCACCGCTGACGTCGTGCTACAGTGCCTGCTACAGTGTCGTCTTCTCCGGCAGAACTCTGGTGCTACAGTGTCGTCTTCTCCGGTGGAACTTCGGTGCTACAGTGTCGTCTTCTCCGGCGAAACTGGTTTTTTCCGGTAACTATTCCGGTAACCTTTGACCGGCGATTTGGACATCTTCCGGTGGTCAAAAAATTCAGAAAAAAATATTTTCGAAATCTTCGGAACGAGACCTTTCCAACGGTATACACCAAAATCGTTTTTGATGAAAAAAAAATTTCGACCAAAAAACAGAAAATCACCCTCTGGAGCTAAACCAACGCTCTGATACCACTTGTTAGGATCGAGACACTTAACACACGACTCTAAACACACACACAACTCACGAAAAACAAGAACACAAGGATGAACATGAGGGATTTAACGTGGTTCGGTCCTTCTCTGACCTACGTCCACCGGTAACTAGGAATTTACATTTCTTGGTGCTAATCTGCACTCTTTCTGTGTTACACTAGATACAAGTTTTACAAATACAGAATAATCTCTTATATAGAGATGGAAATCAGAAGTAGTCAAAAAACACAACTGGGTCTTCATTCAACAATTGTGGCTTCACAACTTCACATTGTTCCTGCCATTTTTGACCAGCTTTTCTGTGGATTCACACTCAACATTTCTGTGGATTCACACTCAACATTTCTGTGGATTCATACTCAACACGCCCACACCGGATAATTTATTTGGGTTAAAACGGGGATTTGATACGTCATCGAACCTCCTTCTTTAGCTAGTGCCATCGTCTTTCTAGTCTCCCTTTTGACAGCCCCAACCTCTTTGATCAAGCTTGTTCGGAGAGCACTCTTCCACCGGTTGACAAGACAAGGTCACACCCACCTTCACCGTCTTCCGTCACACCCGCAAAACGAACCGAATCAAAGCCACCTGCTTTGATATCTTCCCGTCCGTTTATCACGCACCACCGGTTAGTCTCTCGTTTGAACAAACCCCGATCAAGAAACTGAGGCTGCAAAATGAACTACACCTCCCTTGTCGTACACGCTCTGATACCAATTCAAGAAAAAGAGATTGTATTATAATTTTTGGTGGTGTTTATATCATAGCTCGATACATGCATTATATATAGGATAGAAAAGCTATTTCTAATCTTATAAAACTTCATGCACATGAATGCACATGGAGCACAACTAGATTGTAGGTGTATTTGCTTTATGCCAACTAATAAAGCAAGTATAGATGAGGAAGGCATGTGAGGAGATTCCAACAGTTATTCCCTCCGATACTAAGAAGACATCTATCAATGAGATTCGTGAATGCAACACTTGTGTTTATATTACATGCCTTTAATATTGATTCCGTAAAATCTCTATCTGTTCCAACAAAAAAACAAGCAATATGCTTAAACAAGTCCTTATCATTTTCGGATGGCAAAGAGTCGAAGCTTATTCTTAAGACATTATTTACAGGGGAACCGTTTTCTTTCTTTAGCGTTTCTATGAGCCCCTCCCAATAAGCCACATCACGGTTATGCAGAGACTCGCCCAAAAGTTTAAGAGCCAACGGATACCCTTCACAATAATTCACAAGCTTCTCTATCACCTCTTCATAGCCAGCCTGGGGATCATTAGACATGAATGCGTGAAAGCACAAGAGTTGTCGTGATTCAGTCTCATACAAGCCTTTAAGCAAATGGTTTGCATGCTTGGGTTTAACCTTTGTTTTGAAAAGTGCGCAACTCTTTGTCAACCATTCGTTCTTTGTTGTTATGAGAATTTTGCTTCCTGCATGAAAACCTTTACTTCCAATTAATGCATTCAACTGGTCGAGGTTATCAATATCATCAAGAACGAGAAACACCTTTTTACTAGCCAATGCATTCTCTATCATTGAGGTGTATAGAGAAACATCACGAACTTGAAAAGAACTTTGTTTTATAATGTCATCACATAGTTTCTTTTGTAAATCAAGCAACCCATCGAATTTTTCACAACTCCTACTGATATCTCCAATGAAGCTGCTTCTGTCGAATTCATGGGAATGTAAGACATAGACAAATTTGGCTAAAGACGTCTTCCCGATCCCACCCATACCCAAAATAGTAAGAACGTCTGCTGTGTATGAGGATGCATCTTTCAACCATGAGGTAGCAGAATTAATGGAATCATCCCTCCCAAAAAGTTGTGGCAGAGGAATCCTTGAGTATATACGTAATCTACGGTAGACATCCTTGACAATTTTTTCAATAAACTCCATCTCTGGCCTGAAATTTGAGTTTAATAAGAACCACAAACAATAAAACTAAAATACCATATTTGGAGATTTACTCTATCGAAAGATCTAAAGCAAATTTATATCATATTAAGCTAATCTGTTTGGTTATGTTTTTCACATCAAAGTTATGACATATCTGCACTTCTAACCATATATGCATCTAATATATAAGGTCATAATTTTAGTGTAAAATAAGACCAGATCCATCAATTTAATACATGATATCTCTAGTGGGCCAGCAAATTTCATTATGTTTCTAGAGTTCCATTAAACTAAAATCTTGATGTGGTTTTGCATGAATCCAAACACCATGCCAGGTTATACTATGATCAATGGTATGATTTACAGTTAGTATGATATTACAATAGAATGGTTGACTTATTCCCTGAGGCTGCTGAGGACATTTTTGCGGTTATGTTTTCGTTTTGTGTATTTAAATCAGGGGCATTCTTTTTCGAGGTGTTTGTCTTTGTGGTGTGTGTAATTTCCTTCAATGTAAAATTATATATGGTTGACAATGCTTAGCAGATTTTGGTGACCCTATGGATCAAAATGAAAGACTTGGAAGTCATACAAAGAAGTGGGGTGTTCTGCATCTGCAGTGTCTTTGGCTTGCACTCTACTACACATACATAAAACATTGCTATTCTGAGCTACTGTTTGGTATAGTTGGTACCAAACGAAGATCTATACAAGCTGAGGAGATCCGCATTTTAAAGTGAAGCTCAATATGGTTAGAAGTTCTTCTGGATTTCAAAATTTTATTCCCTGAGGCTGATGCTGACATAATTTTTTTATTGAAAGAGAATGCTGACATCATTTATGCATTTTAGTGAACTGAAGTTTGGATTCGGGAGTCTTGGAGCTTACATGAAAAGGGTTGCAAGATTACCATTAAAATGGAAGTGAATTATATAGGTATAATATTCTAATAGAAGATATTTAGTAAGGGATACTAAACTGGTGCAGAGTCCCATTTGTCTCTCCGCAGTCCTCAAATATAGGATTATGAGGATAGTACAATAGAAAGTTGCTGCTCTGTTTCAATTGTATTATGTGCCTCCTTTCTATCGAATTATGCCCAAAATTTCCAAAAAAATGCTTCATATTGTAAATGAAATTTTTTAGTTCATCAAGGCTTTCTTTTTTAGAATTTTTTTCCGCATACAGGTATTGTGAGTTTCAGTTATTGACGTTTCACAAACATACAAAAAATACTTGCTTTTGGGTATACATAGGGCATCTCCAACCCAACAAAAAATTCAATATTCTGCACCACTTCTCTCCAACGCAACATCATTTTGTTGTAAACCAATACTATAACATCAAATTTGGAGCTATATTATTCCTTTACATTAGAGTGGTATCAAACTTTCATGTGACAATTTTGGGCCCTCAAATTTTTGGTTTATATATTTATGGTTTTTTAGAGGGTATTTGGGATTTCATTTTGAAGTTAAAAATGACTTTTTTCTAAAAGGACTTATTGACTTATTAATTTGGGAAAATGAGATTTTAAAAAAGTGTTTTTATTAGATTTTTAGTGACAAAAGTCAATAAGTCAATAAATCAATAAGTTAAAAAGTGTTTGGTTAACTTATTGACTTTTGCTTTGACTTTTGCTTGTTTTTTATTTTAATAAGTCATAAGTCATTCTAAAAAGTCATAAATTGTATCTTCTTCAAAACCCTTTTCAAATACTCAAACACCCTCTTAACTGACTTGTTATATTTTAGATGTAATAATTATTAGTTACATTTGTATTAGTTGATCATAAATATAAATTTAATCTTTATGTTCAAAAGTTGCTTCAAATTTATTACTTTTTATAAAATTAAATATTTTGAGATAATAAATTTGTGATAATCATTATGTTTTGAATTTATTTAACAATTTAAATACTTTATGATAATATATCTTATAAATCTTTTATAACGAAAAAGATGTAATACAAATTTGTAAAAAGCAAAAAAATTGAGAGGTTACTCTTTTGACAATCTACCTATATCTACTCTAATAAATAGATCTTTTGCCACATTTTACACTTTCATTTATTTTGTCACATGTCATTTTATACTTATTGTAAATTACATTTTATAAATTTTCTATCTTATTAAATTCTACATAACATTTATATGTAATAACTACAATAAATATAATAATAAATATATATCAATTTCATTAACATATTTACCTTTTAATTTCTAAATTTTTAAATTAAAGTCTCATTAGTTTTCTTTGTTTATTTATTTAACTTATATGTTGAAATCTAAAAGAGAAAAAAAAAAAAACACTTGAATTTTAATAATTCAATATTTTTCTCATTTTTCTTATAAATTCAAAATTTTCTCAAATATTTAGTCATTCATATTTAATTTTTTTTAAATAAACCAATGTAATATATGAGTTTCAAAATAAGTTTAAAAAAAGGGAAAATGACTCTTGAGGGTAATTAACTTTTGCGTTTGTACTCATTTGGTCTCTTTCCTTTTTTTTGTATTCAATATACCATTGAACTTGTTGTTTGTGTTCACCATAACCCTTTTGACCGGCTTTTGACCGGTGATAGCCGGTCAAAGGGTTATGGTGAACATAAACAACAAGTTCGATGGTATATTGAGTACAAAATAAAAGGAAAGGGACCAAATGAGAACAAACTCAACAGTTGGTTACCCCCCTGAGTCATTTTCCCCGAAAAGTTAAATGAAATTAAAGTTGCAAAATTATCAAAGACTGCAACCTTTATTGGCTATAACGTATATGAAGAGCGTTTCAGAGGGGTAACTTCGTTAAAACATGGTCTATGCTATGCTTACTGTGGTTAGCTGTCAACACCTCTCTTCAAAAGGATATGATTGTGTATGAGAGGTATATTTATCAGCATAAACGTTTACCTCAAGGTATATTATGGTGATGTGTCTACAAAAGCAGCATGATATTGTACATATTGATGTTGTATCTCATTCCATGAATTCGATCTTAAAGCTAAGTAAACTAAAAAATCAAAGCACTTGTGATTCCACTCGTTTGTAGACTTGTCTAGAATCCATGATACGATAAATCATTCGATTGGAAATGTAAATGCAGTCATGAAATGCGCCTGCTTAGTCAAGATCCCCCTAATAAATACTCAAGTGCATTACAAAGTTGTACATGTATGAATAGTGTTCTTTCGTGGGTTATGTTTTGAAGAGAAGCAAGAATGAATCTCATAAAGTCATTAATATCAGTATGAGATGACGTGTGACTCAGGAGGGTAACCAACTATTGAGTTTGTTCTTATTTGGTCCCTTTCCTTTTTTTGTACTCAATATACCATCGAACTTGTTGTTTGTGTTCACCATAACCCTTTGACCGTCTATCGCAGGTCAAAAGCCGGTCAAAAGGGTTATGGTGAACACAAACAACAAGTTCGATGGTATATTGAATACAAAAAAAAAGGAAAGGGACCAAATAAGTACAAACGCAAAAGTTAATTACCCTCAAGAGTCATTTTCCCTAAAAAAAAATATGGATATTAACTTATACTGTGGTTGGAATGACCCAATAAAAAAGCATTAAAAAAGATTTATTTATTATTTTTTATTTAATTTTGATTTTCTTTAATTAAATCTATTTTGAAAAAGAAAAAAGAAACATAAAATAAAGGCAAAACTTCAAAAATGGTCCCTATGGTTTTCGAAAATATCAAGTTTAATCCCTAAGTTCAAAAAACCTCACGGATCGTCCCTGTGGTTTCAAAACTTTTAACAAATGGTCCTTTTCGTTAACTCCGTTAGCTTTTGGCCGTTAAGTGAAGAGCATTTTCAGTCATTTCACTACTACAGGGACCATTTATGAAGTTTTGCCTTATTTAAAAAAAAGAAAAATATATATAATTATTTAATATAATGGGGACCCACCCACCCACCCATCTCTCTCTCTCTCTCTCTCTCTCTCTCCCCACCGTAAAAGCCCATTTCTTCTTTCATTCCTTCACCATCTTTAGTGGCTTCTTCCCCAAAAATTATGTCAACAAACACATGTGAAATCAACAAAATTGAATAAACCCATAAAAATCTGCAATGAAATAAAAAACTCGATGAACAATTGTTCCTCCTAAAGCTCTTTGACTTAAGCAAGAATCACAGATGGAATATCAACCATCGTTACTCCAAATGTTTGTGGTTTGTGAAGAAAATCAAAACTCCACATCTAAATCGATGATGAAGAAGGAACCGAAGGTCTGCATTTGATTTCTGAGGACTACAAATGACTGCATCTAATTTTTTCCATCTTGATCCGAACTAGTTGTTCATATGTCGGAAAACACATTTGGAGCTCATCGGAACCAATATGTACTTAGGTGTTCATCTTCTCTGCAATACCAGAATTCTATTTCTTTGCTCTGTTCTTATATCCGACATCCAATCTTTACAATGACTTTTTATAACCATTTTATTTTATTTTAAGTGATTATATTGAAATGGGTGTTCATGATTTCAATGTTTCTCTTCATATTTACTTAGTGTTTGTTTTATGTGTTCCAATCAACATCCGTTGCTTCAATCTATGAATGGGTTTCTTTATTTTTTCTCAATTTGGTGGCTTGATTTAGGATCAGGGAGGTTGACGCGCCTTACAACAGGTGCGTATCGTTTGGGTATCACCTGGGTTTTTATTGCTTTAATCTAGGTTCCATCGAGCTTGTAGGCGGAGGGTGGATCTGGTCTTCTTCTCTGTTTGGAGTTGGATCTACCATCGATGTTGTATCACAAGAGATAAGGAGGACTAGTTGGTAATTGCTTCAAGAAAGAAAACATGAAACACACACCAGCAGACACATAGTTACACACATCCCTACCACTGTTATTTGTTTCTTGTTTACCACGAAAATTGGTTTTTTTTTTCTCTGGTGCGATAGCCTTATGCTTTTTGATTATCATTGATCATTCAATATAATCCTGAATTTGGTCAGCCGGTGAGATACGAACGAGAGGGAAATAGCAGTGGGTGGATATTTGGTTTCGTTGTGATGTTCGTGAGACAGAAAAGAAAACGAGAGAGAGAGAGAGAGAGAGAGAGAGCGAGAGAGAGAGAGAGAGAGAGAGAGAGAGAGAGAGAGAGAGAGAGAGAGAGAGAGAGAGAGAGAAGTGGGTGGGCCCCCTTCATATTAAATAATTATATATATTTTTCTTTTTTTTAAATGAGGCAAAACTTCATAAATGGTCCGTGTAGTAGTGAAATGACTGAAATGCCCTTCACTTAACGGCCAAAAGCTAACGGAGTTAACGAAAAGGACCATTTGTTAAAAGTTTTGAAACCACAGGGACGATCCGTGAGGTTTTTTGAACTTAGGGGTTAAACTTGATATTTTTGAAAACCACAGGGACCATTTTTGAAGTTTTGTCTAAAATAAATAACAACCACACTCCTTTCACGAATCGGTTCCTCTTCAAAATTTTGGTCGCTTCCATCTCTTCTTCTAACATCACCGATGACGTGTCCGTTGTCTCCGATGCAACCATCGTCTCCAGCCAAGGGTGTTCATCGGCACCCTCACTCACCGGGAGACAAAACAACGTTTACCCCATCATCTTCATCCACTGGTTTCAAATGTCGCCGCTTCGTCTCCTTAAGGTCTAAACCCTAAATCACGACCAAAAACCATTGTGGGCATGGCTTCTTTCCCACCATCGCCAGCGATCGATTTCTTACAAGTCATCACCGGCGATGGTAGTTAAAAAGATAGTGGTGGATGGTGGCAACTACCTTCTTCGCTCCAATTGCAATGCTTCTCCCTCATCCGTTCTTCGCCCCAATTGAAGTTCATGTCGCCTCTATGTGAATCTGGATTTTTTTTTTATTGTCGAGACATAAGGGAAAAAACCTATAAAACTATGTTCATTGATTATTATTTTTTTGGAAACTTTTTTAGCCTGAAGCAGATTTTGTAGAGCTAATGATGATCAATTAGATGATTCGATGATCAGAGGTGAGGGGGAGGTTATGGCTATCAACAATGAAATTGGAGGTTATGGCAGCCAGTGTGTATCAGCTTCAAAGTTATCAACGTGATTGTGGGTTTGTTCATTTGATGCTCTAAATATCTGGTTAGTTTTTAAGCTCTAAATTTATGGGTTTTGTTCCCTTGATGGTGGTTTTGTTCATTTGATGTTGAAGGCAGTAGCAAGAACGTGGACTAGGAGAAGGGAGAGGGAAAAGGTGGATGGTGATGGTGTTTTACTGTGATAGACAATGGTGGTGGTGGACGGTGGGGATGATGGTGCCATGGTGGTGGACGGTGGTGGTAATGGTTGAAGCCTGTTCTGGTGGTGGTGGTGGAAGAAGAAAGAGGAAAAAGGGTGGGTCTGGTCTAGGCTTTTTCTGAATTCTGGTTTTAATAATAATATAATTATTAATTTTAATTTCAATTAGCCAAAAAGAAAAAGGTAAAAAGAATTAGGAACTAAGCTTGAAATTCAAGCACGTAGACCATTTATGAAGATTTATCAGTTTTTTAATTAATGGTATCAATATCAAATGGAGTGACCAAAAACCAGGACATACTAACAATAGATGTTTAGCAAATTATTCAATTTTGATTCTAACCAAAGGCATGTTAAATAGTATTATGAAACTGGTTAAATGAATCAGACTAATGTTTATCCAACTTAAATGTCTAGATGAATTAATTTAATTATCAGATCATGTAATTGAAAATCAGATTCAGCTTCATACACTTCGTCCAATTGAGATATATAAAGCAATGTCTTTTTTTCTAAAATTAAATAAAACATAACATTCAAGAATATGCCATTGAAATTTCATGGTTAACCAAACAGAATTGAAAGTATGGGTAAGAAAGTGGCCGGTTACCTGTCCTTTACGTCCTTCCCTTTTAAATCAGCAATTTCTTTAAGTGCTTTGTTCCATTTGTCCATCTTTTCAACCAATTGACATTTTTTATTTGCATCTGGCTCAGCTCCAATCTTCTCTTGATGCAGAGCCATTGCAACTGCAAAGGTGCTTTGTTGCTTCCTGACATGGGTGGGCTCAACATGATAGAAGATCGGGATAACAATTTGGTTGGATGTATTCCGTTGCTTAAGGATGAGTACCAATTCATCAAGGCACCATGAAGAATTAGCATAATTCTTGGAGAGCACAATAATAGAAGCCCTGGATGCTTTAATCGCACTCTCCAATTCGGGTTTAAGATCTCCTCCAGTTTCAATCTCATCATCATCAAGAAAGGTAGAAATATTAGCATGGAGGAGGGCTTTATGGAGCTGATCTGTGAAACCATGACGGGTATCAACACCTCGGAAGCTTAAAAACACGTCATATTTACGATCATTAGTAAATGAAGAAGATGATCCTTCGATAATTTCAGAGAGAACGGCCATACTAATTGTTGGGAATGTATGAGCAATTTGAGAATAGATTTACAATAGTGGTTATTATAGATGAAGTCCAAGTAAAAAACTACTTTTACTAAAAGTCATACTGTGTGGAATTTTCCTGGAAACTTCATAAGTCACCAAATCGAAATGATGGATAACGAAATTCAGATGATGGATTACTAAACGATGTGGAATTTTCCTGGAAACTTCATAAGTCACGAAATTGAAAAGATGGATGAATAAGAAACGGGGCCCAGGTACTTGAATTTGAGGATTTGAACATTTCCCATAAATATTACCATTTATTAGTAGACAAATAGTTTTAATAAAAAAACACAAAATTTAAAATTATTGGACCCTACTATTTCGTTCTACAAAATACAATTACATAAATAAATTTTATTTTAGTCTAATGAATAGTTTCTACAAGTCATATTTGTTTGTGAAAATCACTCGGGAGGATAACTATCTTGTCTGTATAGTCAAAAAATATTATTGAAGTTTTTTTTTTTTTGCTCGTTGTATCATTTAGTTTGCTGAAGCGGTCAGAAAACACCACTGTGACCTTTTATAAGAGGTTGAGCCATTTTTTTGCCAAAAAAAAAAAAAAACCAATGACATTGATCATAGGGGTTGTGTTAGGAGGGTGGAATGTTTCATTTTTTTCACAAATTATATGTAAAATAGAAAAAACAATTTTTTTTTTTATTTTAATCCTTAGATTTTTTTTTGCAATGTTTGGAAAACCAAATCGGTCCAAAAAACCAAATGATGTCAAAATTAAATATACAATTATAAAAAATATAAAACATACAAAAAAATCGTTAAGTAAAATGATCATCAAGTAAAAAACGGATGATACACAGGATGCCAAAATGTAATTCGTTATCCTAAGATGTTCACGTCATGCTGGGAAGTACTACTGAAAGGATTGTTTAATGACATAGCATCTCCGATGGTAAACTTATATCATAGGTCAAAAATATTGTCAATTCACTACTTTATTTTTATTAACCTCTAATTAAATTGTTTCTCCAATGGTTAAACTTTTTTATGACATTTTCTTTTTTTAATTTAACTTTTTTTATCATTATCTATCTAAAATATTATATAAAACCCCTCGTTTAACTAATCTTTTTTAAACACATCAAATTTTAATATAAACATTCATTCACGCACAAACGATTTACATATTACTATAATTTATATTTATATATTGTATATTTGTTTATCTATAAATTTTAGATAAATAATAAATAAATCAAAGTAAATCAAAGGTAGAAAATGTAATAGTTTTAAAGAGAAAGGTGTTGGTTGTTCAAACCTTTAAACTATATTGACCACTCAATATATATATATATATATATATATATATATATATATATATATATATATATATATATATATATATATATATATATATATATATATATATATATATATATAGAGTTGTCAATAAAAATAAGCAAGTAAGTCATACATTCCAATGATGTTTACTTATTTTGACCACTTAAACAAATAGTAATAAGCTATCAAAAACTACCATTGGAGATGCTCTCATATAAAGGATATAAATGGTTTGGACTCGTTTTTGGCAAAAAAAAAAAAAAAAAACATCAATTAGTATCTTTTATTTTTATAAGGGTGTTCGACATAAGTAGATGAAAATATTTAAAATAAGTAAAACTACATAATAGAGCATATGGATATAAATTAAAATTGGAATATAGTTAAGACAAATTAATTTTTCTAAACTATAATTATCAAAAGTTAAAAATCATCCAAAACTTAATATCAAGTGCATCGATTAAGATTCTCAATTCGTACAATATTTTTTTTATACATATTAATAAATGATGAAGTTTTTTTAAATAAATTTAATAGCTTTTTTAAAAATCATCAAATATACCCATAACTAGTTATAGAAATATATACTTTTAAATGTATTTTAATGTCATTTTATATATTTCAACTCGCTTATCAATTAGTTTTACCAATCATCATTTTTATCAGCTAGTTTATAAGCTAACAACTAGCTTTTCAGTCCTTTTGAGTTGCATTCAAACCTAGCAATTGAATATGATAACTTTAAGAGAGAGAATGATGAATTTATTATTTGATTAATAAATTGAAATAAATGATTTATTAATATATTATGAAAATAATATATTAATTAGAAATCATATTATTTTATTAATATTTAAATAGAAAATAATTTGGAATTAATTTTGGGATTAAAAGAATTAATTAAAAGTGCAGGGACTAAAGTAGGGATGAAAGTGGGTCCAAACCCGGACCGGATGGACCAGGACCCGGAAAACCCGGAACCGGTTAACGGGATTTTGTAGAACCGGAAACCGGACCGGTATATAGGAACCGGTTCCGGTTCGGTTCCGGGTAAAGTGAGTTTAGAACCGGAAAACCCGGAAACATCAAAGTGGGTATGTAGGAACCGGATAAAGTGGGTTTAGAACCGGAAAACCCGGAATTTTTTGGTAATTACTTACTACTTACTGGGTTGAACTTTGAAAATTTTCATATTGATATCCCGACTTTGGGGGACTGTAACTCATTGAATATGAAACCAAAATTGACAAAATTATAGTCTAAAATCATGTACAAACTCTAAACTACAATCTGGAAAAAACCGCATGTCAAACCGACTTTAAACGAATGAGATATACATGTATTAACATTTTCACAGAATACAAAGTACAAAAACAAATAGATGAAAAGTTGAAAATTTTCAGTTTTGATATCCCGACTTCGGGGGACTGTAAATCATTGAATATTAAACCAAAAATGATAAAATTATAGTCTAAACTCGTGTACAAACTGTAAAATACAAGTTAGAAAAAACCACATGTCAATCCGACTTCAAACGAATTAGATATGCATGTTATAAAACTTTCACAGAATACAAAAAAACTGAAAAACTAAAAACTTTCAGCTTTGATATTTTGACTTTAAGGGACTGTAAGTCAATGAATATAAAAATAAAAATGGCAAATTTATAGTCTAAAAACATGTACAAACTCTACACTACACGTTGAAAAAAACCGCATGTTAATCGGAGTTGAAACGAATGAGATATGCACCTTTTAAACGTTTCACAAAAACCGGTTCCGGCCGTAAAAGTGGTTTCGGTTCCGGTTTTTAGACCCGGTTTACCCGGACCCGATGGACCCAAACCCGGATTACCCGGAACCCGGATAAATCTAATTTTTAAACCCGGAACCGGAACCGATTCTATATATTCCGGTTCTAACGGTTCCGGTTCCGGTCCGATTTTCCGGTTCTAAATCTCATCCCTAGACTAAAGGTGACAATGTTCAATAGTTGAGCATTGGGCAATTATAGAACCTTCCTAAAGAGGGGGGAACGAAATCTAGAGTGTCTCTAGGGTTTCCTTGGGCTCTAAGGGTGCCTTGGATGAATTAGGGAGGAAGTGAAGGGATTAGGGATATCTTAGAGATATCTGTCTTATCCAATACCTTTCTAACACCTATATAAACTCTCCTTAGGGTTGAATTTCATCCATGCCTTCTTTCTAAGTGCCTTGCACGAAATCTTGGTTCCTTCCCCCCTATCTCTCTCTCTCTCTCTCTCTATATATATATATATATATATATATATATATATATATATATATATATATATAGTTTTCCTCGGTTGCTAGGGTTTGTTTGTGAGCCATTAACGCACGATACTTGTGGCGCTTGCTACCAAAGGTTTTTAAGCTTGGATTAAGATTGTTATTACTACATAACAATCAAAGGTATGTTTACTAACCATATATGTTATTTTCGAAAATAATATAGGCTTCCTAGGGTTTCCCAATTGATGTTCAGATACTTGTATGTTCAATTAGAGAAAAAATAGATCGCGACAATTAGGGTTGCATGCACACATATGATTGTTTGTTTTGCTCAAAACTCATTAGTGGTATCATAGCTTAAGATTTGTTTTCTATTGAATTTGATACAATTAGTTGAACTTGATCAAATTAGGATTTATGGAAATTAAACCCTTTTCGGGACATAGGATTTTCAATTCTAGGGTTCTTGAACCCTAGATTTCGAAATTTATGGAAAGGATTCTAATCCTTTCCCTTGTCCCTTAAATTTCGAATTAAGGGTTCCTTTACCCTCAAGGATTTCGAAATATGGCAAGGATTTGAAATCCTTGCCTTCCTCCCCAAGATTTGCTAAATTTTGGAAATTAGGGTTTTGGTGGGATTTCATATTTCTTATTTTTTGTAATTATCTTCTTACTTGTTTATTAAGATAATTGCAAGATTTTGTAAGATCCCTCCCATAATTTCGAAATTGGGGGAGTGGATTAGGTTAAATTAATTGATTAATTTAATTGGCTAATCTTTATTTGATTTAATAAATTAATTATAGGTTTAATTAATAGATAATTATTAAATCAATTTCTTTTAAATATAAATTAAAATGTTTTAATTTTCGAAATTTAAAAGATTATTTAAAACCTTAGTATTTTTAAAAGTTTAAACTACATCATTATGGATTTATTTATTAATTTAAATAAGTGGTTAATTAAAATATAATTAATAAATCCATAAATTGGTTTAAATTTAATTAAATTAAAAGTTTAATTTATTAAAAGATTAAACCCTAGTATTTTAAGATGTTTAAAATACACCTTATACTATGTATATAATTAAAAGTTTAAACTATATTATTAGTATAAGAAAAGTCATTCAAACTGCTAGTACGCCTCATTCACAAAGCCATACTATAAGAGGAGTTTAAGGAATCGGCCTATAAAATGACCGTCATTGGGTATCCATTCTTACCCACCGCTCTCTTGTATGGTGGAGGGTCGTTAGCCGAACGAGTTTGATAGGACATAATCTCATTAAAAGTATAATGATATAAAGTAACTAAACTATTTTCTAAATCCCACTCTTGGTTACTTTAGAAAAAATGTGAATTTGATGCTAATCCATGAAATTGCACATTGCACCTTATTGGTCGTTAGTGGAGCGTGTGTGGTTAACCGTCACATTAATTAGATGATAAATGACATCGAGAGTACCAAGATAATTCGCATGGTTATTCACATCTCGTTCGTGATCCTCAACATCCCAGTTACAAAGTGAGAGCATAATCGAGATTAAACATGCCATTGAATAGTTCAATGAATCTCAAAGATCTAGGAGTTTCATTAGATTGAAACTGGTAAATGCTTACCTACCTAAAATAGATTCGAATTTGATTACGGCATCCCTCTTCAGAATTCAAATCGAAAATATGGATCCTAGCCTTAATTTAAAATTTGGGTTAATAATTAAGGATTAAAATCAACTAACTTGAATTCTCTTTTCTCCCATCAAAGATGTCGAGTTCAGACATAAATGATCTTCCTCGTCCTTTTGAAAATGTTTTTCCTTCTCTATCTGAAGATGATCTTCCACATGTTGATCAAGGTGAAAGAATGTTCCCTTCTTCACGCATTAGTGGAACTAGAAATAATGCTTCTCCAACTCTTCCTCCAGTGACTCTCCCTAAGTCATGTCTTCTTCATGCTGAAAAATACGAAGTCACTCAAGCCCTATTGGCATGTAAACTTCAAGATGGAAATCGTACATTGACAGATTGGGGATGTTGGGTGTTGTTTTCCCAAGGGAGCTGGCCATTGACTTTGTTTTACTTTCGCTTCCTGAATCATATAGTCATTTCATCAAAGACTACTATATGAGGGACCACGACGTGAACCTAATTGATCTAACATATATGTTGATTGATGCTGAAGCAGAAATGCTTAAGAGCACAAGTCAAGCAAAAACGTTTAAAGGATCTATCTCCAAAATTTCCATGGACGTTGACAATGGCAACATTGGTAGTCCAAAAAAGGTTTCTCTTCCCAATGGAAAGGGATCGGCCAAGGTCAAATCGTTTGATCATATGGTAAAGAGAAAGGCTAATTCTGAGATAGTCCCATGTGCTATTCCTGAAAGGTCCATATGTTTCTATTGCTTATTGAAGGGCATTGGATGCGAAGCTGCCCAGACTACCTGAAAGATTTTATAGATAATAAAGTCAAGTTGTGTGACTCTATTTCATGTATATCTACTATGTAACTCCATTAAGTTCTTATTCATAGATTCTTAATAGATTATGTGATAGTCATATTGTGAATTTTTGTTGGATCTAAGAGAAGGAAGGAAGATTAAGAAGAGTGAGCTAAATCTGATCGTGAGAGATGGATTTCGGTCGCATGGTTCGATGATCAGATTTTGGAAGCTGCTCTTAGGAGTTATGATATATTAATAGATTGCTTAGGAAATTTCTAGAAACATAGTTTTCATATATTTGCATTGTAAGGACAAATTTTTTCTGCTTATTAATAAAAATGAATTTTTTATTTTATATTTCCTTACAATGGCATTTATGAAAATTGGTCGTTACTTTTATATTATTAGCAATGTTAAAAGTGGATTTGATTCTTAATTATTTCGTTTGTGGAAATGTCATAATCAACCAAGTGAAAAGGAATTGTCATCACCCAAGTTTCAGTTGGATAAAAACTTGGAGTCATGCAATTCAAATTGTGTGATGTATGAGAATCTATATCTTTGGAAGATTAAGACTAATTCTTTGATCACATGTTTATGTGAGTCAAGTGAAGGAGTAAAGGATCTAGTACACATTGATATGGACTATTTAGATACACTAGAAAGGACGATAAGTCTATTCCTAATGATTTACTGATGGTTCAGTAAATATGGTTGTGTTTATAAAACTAAGCATAATTCCAGCACTTTGAAAAGTTTCAAAGAGTAGTGGAATGAATATGAAGAATATGTTAGGCAGAAAGATAAAGGTTTCTCAAATCTGAAAGGATAGGAGAGTACTTTTGTATCGTGATTTATGATCACTTTAATGATTGTGGAACTATCTCTCAATTGATCCTCGAAGAACATCTTAGTGCAATTGTTTGACTAAGAAGAGGAATCAAATATTGTTGAAATTGTTTAATCGAGAGAGGAGTGATACTTCGTTTCCAATCAAGTTTTGGAGTCATACTCTAGTAACTACGAATCGTATCTTGAAGCTTATTCTAAACTAAGTAGGTTTATAATACCTCATTAAATGTGGAGAAGTAATATTTTCTTACTATGGCACATTTGGAATTGGTAGTTGTGATGTTTTTGGTTAAAAACAAAGGATGAACTAAGACCAATTCAATGAAGTGTTTTCTTGACAAGAATCCACACTAACTTTTGAATATTTGTTTTTGGTTGTTGAGGAATGTTTCTTAACAGAAAAACTTATATGTTAAGAAGTTAGTGGAAGTCTTATTAATCTTGAAAATTTTCAGGAGTCAATCAAGAATAAACTTTTTAGTTATCACTAGCACACGACCTGAGGTTGATAACCTATCGTGTTAAGTTGACAAATTATCGTTTATGTGCATCTTCCAGTTGAATTGGCAATGCTTATGAGTGTTATGGTTCTCATTTGACTACAAAAGGCAGAGCACGTTGGTCAGTGATAGTACATTGATCAATATGGAAGTGAGCTGCTCAAAATGTTGGATTAGGTGTCTAAGTTCATAACTATTTCTGGTATGTACTTGGCCCGGTTGGCATGGTCCATTTCGGTTGCATGGCATCATTACACTTGGATATACAAAATGAGAAAAGGACACTTATGGTTTATTAATATATTATAAGTTCAAATATATTAATAATATTATTTAATTAGTATTGACCAAGAATTAATTTGGTGATCAAAAAGAGACTAATTAAATATATGGGGTTGATTGTGTAAATCATCCATTCTTATATAGTAGGCTAATGATCCATGGTTTATTGGATTGGGCTAAATCCATAGGGTGCTCCATGGATGCTCCATGGAGGCTAAAACCCATGGATCATGGAGGAAATGAAAATCCATGTCAATTAGGGTTTACATGGTGTAACCCTACTTGTGACACACTATATAAAGACCCCATGGACTACCAAAATCGGCACTAAGTAAAGAACAAGAGGGCTAGCCAATTTTGAGTGTTTGTGTACTTCTCTCAAAGTTATTCCAAGAGTTGTGGTGTTGTGTGAAACACTTGAGGCATCACATTTGGGGTGCTAGGCTCACAAAGTTCTTAAGGAATCCAAGCAACAAGAAAGGTAAGTTCTTCTACTAGTATTTATGTTTCAAGTTCCCCATGCCATGCTAGTTAGGTTAAGAACCTTGGAAAAATCAAATTTGCATGTATCTTAGTAAAACATAGATCCAAGGTTTCTAGGGTTGCATGTACACTTTAGGAGTGTTAGAATGCTCAAAACCCTCAATGGTATCAGAGCCTAGGCTTATTTTCTTGATACTTGATGCAAATTGTTGAATAAAGTCGAAATTTCTGCATTCTGCTGAGTGAACTCGCCGAGTCCATGCATATATTCATCCTACTCGTTGAGTAGGTTCATGCACTCGACGAGTAGGAGGCCCAGAGTGCAGTTTTTCGAGTTTTGCTGCTGGAAATGGACTAAAATCATTACCCTAAACTGTTTTGGACTTATAAAACCTGTTTTTGATGTGGTAATGATTATGCTAATCCATTTACAATGGTTATTATCAAAGTTTCAAGTTTTATATGTGTTTATATGATTCTTGAAATTATTGATATGAATGTTCATACACTTATGAGTTTGGTAGATCATAGGAATTATTTGCAAAATTGTTTGTTAGTTTAATTCTTGATCTAAATGCTTTTAATGGAATCCATAATTTGTCCTCAAGTTATGGATTACCAAAAGTCTTTCTTTTAAAGTCCATTAAAGAACACATAGGTTACATAAAATGAAGAGTCTTCATTTTAATAAACCATTAACTAATAAGTTATGAAGTTGAAAAGTTTTGAATTGTTACAAAACTTTCCCTCAAGTTTTGGAACATGTAAAGTCACTTTAGAAAACTTTAGTTCCAACCCCTAGAATTTTAAAAGTTAATATTCAACTCTTATACTTTATAATATTAAAAGTTAATAATATATATATATATATATATATATATATATATATATATATATATATATATATATAGAGTCAAGATCAAATATATATATATATATATATATATATATATATATATATATATATATATATATATATATATGTATGTATAAGAACAAGTCGTTTTACCGTTAGTAGGCCTCATTCATGAAGCCGGTCTATAAGGGGGGTATAAGGTTGTTGCCTATAAAATGGCAGCTTAATGGGTGTCCACTCTCACCCACCGCTTCCTTGACTGGTGGAGGGTCGTTAGCCGAACGGGTAGGACAATGAATTTAATTCTCATTAAAAGTATAATGATTATAAAGTAACTAAATGTTTTATAAATTCCCAATCTTAGTTACTTTAGGAAAATGTGAATTTGGTGCTAACCCATGAAATTACACTTTTGCACCTTGCTTAAGTCGTTAATGGAGGGTGTGGTTAACCGACACACTAACTTGGATTTAACAAGGTTGGCAAAGGGTGGCTTAAGGTTTATCATAGATCGGTGGAGCGCGTGTGGTTAACCGACA
Organism: Lactuca virosa; assembly: GCF_052849685.1. Classification (NCBI taxonomy): domain Eukaryota; kingdom Viridiplantae; phylum Streptophyta; class Magnoliopsida; order Asterales; family Asteraceae; genus Lactuca; species Lactuca virosa. The sequence goes on from NC_136426.1 coordinate 149,386,143, forward strand.
CATCGATTAGGTGATAAACATTAAGAGTACCAAGTAAATTTGCATGGTTATTCACACCTTGTTTTGTGATCCTCGGCATCCCAGTCACAAAACTTGAAGGGCACAATCGAGATTGAAACATGCAATTGAAAAGTTCAATGAATCTCAAAAGAATCTAGGAGTTTCAAAAACCAATTAAAACCTAATAATTCATTTTGTTTTTCATGGTGGAAATTGGTGAATCGTCATTCACCTACCTTCAAATATCTTATAGCTTGGATTACGACATCCCTCTTCTAAGTTATAAAATATTGTGTTGGGTCCTAGCCTTAATATTACATTTGGGTGTCTTATTAAGGACTATTTTAATATCTAATTTAAACTTGTCTTTCTTCCTTTTCAAATGTCTTCCAACAATGCTGCTTCTGGCTCAAACCCTACCGGCTCCTTCTCTCTCATGAACCTTTGTGGGAGAGTCATCTTTGATGGGACTAATTTTAATGATTGGATTAGGAAGATAAGCATTGTCACTCGCTATGAGGACAAGGAATATGTCCTCGACAAGGAGCTGAAGGAACTTGATGAGTCTTCTGCTACTCCAGAGGAGATCACTAACTTCAGGATTCATGAGAGAGATGCCACTAAAGTGGCATGTATCATGCTGGCCACGATGACAACCGAGCTCCAGAAAAGTCCTATGAGGAATTTTATCCTTTTGAGATGCACTAGGATCTGATGGAAAGATACCATCAGAGTGCTCGTCAAGAGCGATATGAAATAATCTCCTCCATGATAACAACCCGAATGAAGGATGGTGAACCCATCATGGGCCACATGCAGAAAATGCAAAGGTTTGTGGACCGTCTGATGAAGTTGAATGTGAACTTCCCCCGAGGAGTTGGGAATTGACATCATATTACACTCCTTACCTTCTTGTTATGATCAATTCCGAATGACCTATCATATGAACAAGGAGGAGGTCACACTCAGCAAACTTCAAGGACTTCTGAAGACCGCCGAAAGTGGTCTTAAAGGTAAATCGGTTGTTACTACTTCTACTCCTACCACCGCCCCTGTTCTGGCTATCGGGTAAGGTAAAGGGAAGAAGAGGAAGAGCCCTTCAAAGGGCACCAAGGGAAAGTATCTTGATGGCTCCTCTTCAAGTAAAACCAAAAGTGGTTCTATCACTCCTTCTGCGAACCCTAAAGAGGCTGAATGCTTCCATTGCCATGAAAAGGCGCACTGGAAGCGAAACTGCCCAAAGTACTTGCAATATGTTAAGTATGGGAAAGTGAAACCCAACCATACATGTATTTACACTATATTGTCTAATAACTCACCATATTCTAATTCTTGGGTCCTCGATACAGGTTGTGGTATTCACATATGTTCCGATTTGCAGGGACTAAGAAGAAGTGAGAATGTGGAGCATGGGAAGATAAACTTGATCATCGGGAATAGGAAAGTTACACCTGTCACCAAGATTGGAGTTTATTCTTTGTTGCTAAGTAGTGGGTTAGTGTTAGATTTGAATAAATGTTGTTACTCGTCTGAAATGGCGAGAAATATTATTTCCTTTCACGGTTTGTACAAATAAGGATTTACTTTTTCATTTGATAATGAATGTGGTGGTATTAATGCTTTTTATGATAATGTTCTTTATTTTAAAGCATTACCTTGTGATGGTGTATATGAAACTGTGCCGGTTGTAGATAACCTAGGAAATAATGTGTTGTGTATTGATTCTTCCACTAGTTTGGATAAAGCATCATTATGGCATTGTCGTCTTGGACATGTTAGCAAGAAACGCATAGGCCAACTCCAAAAGGATGGAGTCTTGGAGTCACTTGACCTAAAGTCAGATGATAGTTGTGAATCTTGTTTACTTGGAAAAATGACAAAGTCACCCTTCACTGGTACCTGTGCTAGGGGTGAAGGTTTGTTGGATCTCATACACACATATGTGTGTGGACCCTTCAAAACTGCCATAAAGGATGCTAACCGCTCCTATGTGACTTTTACTGATGATTACAGTAGATATGGTTATGTTTACTTAATCAAGCATAAGTCAGAAACCTTTGAAAAGTTCAAAGAGTTTAAACATGAAGTGGATAATCAACTGGGAAGGAACATTAAGATGCTTCGATCCGATCGAGGTGGTGAGTATCTTAGTACAGAGTTCCTTGACTATCTTAAGGAATGTGGGACTGTCTCTCAATTGACACCTCCCAGAACACCACAGCTTAATGGTGTGGCTGAGAGGCGTAATCGAACCTTGTTGGACATGGTTCGTTCCATGATGAGTCGAGCTTCGCTACCAATCTCATTTTGGAGGTACGCCTTAGAGACTGCCGCCCATATTCTTAATCTAGTCCCTACCAAAAAGGTTGCCAAAACACCTCACGAGATGTGGACTGGGAAAGTTCCCAATTGGACCACATCAAGATTTGGGGCTGCGAGGCTTTCGTGAGGCGCGAGACTCACGATAAGCTCGAAGCTCGGAGTGAGGGGTGTATTTTCATTGGCTACCCGCATAAATCCTTTGGTTACCTCTTTTATAGACCCAGTGATAATGTGGTCTTTGTGGCAAGGAGAGGAGTCTTTCGCGAGAGAGAGTTCATAAGCCAAGGAGACAGTAGGAGGCAAATTGACCCTGAAGAAATTCAAGAGTCAAGTGGTGAAGGAACCTCAAACCCTAGCAATCAACCTAAAGAGGAAACTCCTGTTGATCCAACTGACGAGTCTGTACCTCTGAGGCGCTCCATGAGAGGTAGGAATACACCTGAGCATTACTATGGTTTCCATATTACTGCGGAAGGTGATACACTTATCAGTGATAGTATACTGGTAAGTTTGGATGAACCTAACAGCTACACGGACGCCATGGCAGGCCACGAGTCTGCTAAATGGAAAGAGGCAATGGACAGCAAGATATAGTCCATGTATGAAAATCAAGTTTGGAATTTGGTTGGCAATGTACCAGGTCGTAAGACAGTCAATTTCCCCCCTGTTTGCTTATTCCGATGATACTTCGATTGCAGGGACTCTAGGGCTTAGATCTGAAACCTAAATGTGTTTAGAAGGATAAAGTTTCCAACTTTATCCTCTAGAACCAGTCTGAATGCTCTAAAGCCCTTAGCAAATGTTGGAAAGCTCAAAAGCTTAGCCATGTGGTTCAAGACTCTAGGGATCTAGAATCCCTCCTTTCCAGAAGAGGTTCTAGTCCTCAAAACGTTCAAATATGGAGGCTTTATGGACATGCATGTCCAATGCATGTCTTGAAGTCAAAATGGCCAAAAAGGGAAAATATACTCTAAAATCCATGTATGGCATCCTTGCTTGACGAAAAGCTAGATCTAGCTCACCATGGGACCATTTTGCCCTGGAGATTCATAAAGTTGCAAACTTTATGAACCCCATGCATGCAATCGACAAGAATGATGGGAAATGAAGAGTAAACTCAAGATATAGTCATATTCTAAGATAAAAATCTAATCTTGAATGCTTAAAATAGTCCACAAGATGGTCAAGCTCAAGAGTGAGGGCTTTGTTTGCTGGATCTCCTCCTTCTTCTCACTATTCTCTTCTTCTTAAGCTCCAAAAGTCACTCTAGCTCACAATATGAGAGAAAATGGGGATTAGGGTTTAGTACTGATGTTCTTAGGGTTTATATGCTGATGGAAGGCCAACCTCAAGGTCTTTAAGGAGATTATATAGGGTGCAAACCCTAAAATTTAGGATTTTCCTTCACAACGCCTACTCGTCGGGTTGGGCTTTCCAACTCGTCGACTAGGTCCTAAATCCCGCATCCTAGTATGATCTCTTGTAACATCCGGATTCCCAAGTATCTTATTTTAAGTATTTATATTGAATTTTAGAGAGGGACTCGGCGAGTAGGCGCTCAGACTCGCCGAGTGGGATCGCACATTTTGGTCTGATTTAATGAAGGACTCGACGAGTCCATGCGTGGACTCGGCGAGTCCATGCGTGGACTCGGCGAGTCCGTGCTGTTAAGTGAAACCCTAATTCTCGGGGCCTGTGCCCTATTTAAAGGCCTTTATAGCCTCCATTGCGGCAACTTCACCCCTGATAAACCGTAGAGAGAGAAAGAGAACGTTTGTGGTGCAAGAGGAAGGCTAATTCACCATTTCTTGTGTGTTTTAGCAAAAGAGAAGTAGTTTCCAACAAGAGGAGGTCAAGGGAGCTGTGGATCCAGGGTTTTCAAGTTCATATCTACGCTATTGAGGTATCAAATCGAACTTCCCTTCTGTTTTGGGTTAAGATCTGTGATTTAGGGTTTTCTATAAACCTTTTTAGGCTTGAAAGGTTGAGGTTATGGTCCCTTGCTGGGTTAGACCTCAGATCTGGACCCATAGAGGTCTAGAGAACCTTTCCCATTCTGCTTTATGCTTGTTCATGGAGGATTGGAGACTAGGTTGCCATTTTTAGAGTTATTTCTCCATTTATGACTTGATGTGGGTTGCATGCACGTAAAGGTTGCACCTTTACGTGACCTTTGAGCACTTGAAGGCCAGATCTATAGTTTAGAGAAGCAGATCTGACCTTAGAAGGTCATTTGAGTAAGAACATGGAAGCAACTCGCCGAGTCCATAAGTGGACTCGACGAGTCGAGTCGGGGTTGCCCCGTGATTCGTGACAGGTGTAACCCGTCGAGTAGAAGGATGACTCGACGAGCCAAGAGAGACTGAAAGGATTCAGAGGACCCACATGGACTCGCCGAGTCGCCCTTGTGCACTCGACGAGTCGGGTCAAAGTTGACCGTTGACTTTCGTTGACTTTAGGGTTCTGGTCAAGACTGATTCAGGAGAGTTCATGGAAGGGTAGAATGGCCTTCTACCCAATCTGTAGAGATGAGATCATGAGAGAATATTGATCGGAGATGTTATCTGAATAATAGGAGGAAGCTAAGTTGGGATGTTGAGCACGAGAGTTTATCCGACTTCATTGAGGTGAGTCTTCTCACTATACTGTACCTGGAAGGGTACCTATGTGTGACCGGAAGGTCTTGTATGCTATGATGTATGTGTTATACGCGGTTATGTGATATGGGTGACCGGAAGGTCTTGTATGCTATGATGTATGTGCTATACGCGGTTATGTGATATGGGTGACCGGAAGGTCTTGTATGCTATGAGATGTATGTGCTATATGCGGTTATGTGATATGTATGTGCTATGTATGTTATGTACGGTATGGACCGGAAGGTCAAGGTGATATGGACCGGAAGGTCAAGATAATATGGACCGGAAGGTCAAGATGATATTGACCGGAAGGTCAAGAGGTTACGGACCGGAAGGTCGATACGGGTAGGACCGGAAGGTCTACTGGGATTCGGGACGGAAGTCCCTTGAGACACATGGATCGGAAGATCCTACAGGGTTATGGCCTGGAAAGGCGTATGTGTGGTGTGTGGTATTTTGGGGAACTCACTAAGCATTTATGCTTACAGTTGTTGTGTTATGTGTTTCAGGTACTAGCGAGGATCGCAGGGAGGCGCAGGCATGATCCGTACACACTGAGAGGATTTATGTATTTGAGGACCTTGGGATTTGTTTATTGTGATAACATGTCATACATTGGATTACTATGATATTTTATGAATGAAAGTATGTTTTAAAATGAAAAATTGTTTTGAAAATTTACGTTGTTACAAGTTGGTATCAGAGCCTTGGTTTGAGGGATTCGGGTGCATCTTCGGATGAAACTGAACTCAAACTGAGGAATTGAGAAAGTTTTTCATAAAATAAACAATTTTTCTGAAAGAGTAAAAGATTTTGAGAAAGGCAGAAGGAAGCAGTGTGTACGATCAGCCAGCGCCTGAACGTTGATTTCCCAAAATACCCTTACATTATGTGTTATGAGATATGTTATGATATGATATGCATGCTAGAGTAGGCTAGGTATTCATATTAGGACTAGTGTGGCCTGATTTGTGATGCCTTAGCCTAGGAAGGATTTTGCTGCTATGTGATGCTTGAGAGCGAGTAGGTAGCAGTGAGGAGATGAAGAGAGGTCTACCGAAGGGTAGCCTATGCCAGTATGATATAGAGTACTTGTGATCTATGATCCAAGGAGGAGGACTTAGGGTGAATACTGATGCGGTGTGGATGGTAGTATAGGGCCCGTACTACTGAAGACACCGGAGCAGTGCGCACTCTAAGTAAGAATCCTTTGGGTATAAGAGAACAAGTATGGTTGAGTTATCGAGTGCAAGTATGCTCGAGCGAGTCTCTGATATTATTATATTGTATTTGAGAGACATCATGGTTGGGACACGTCACAGACCTAAGCCAAGTGGCGTGAGTGACGAGGAGCTTTGTCAGATGATCCACGATGAGGTGGCAGCGGCAATTCGAGCCGAAATTCCGGAGATGTTTGGGTCTAGCAAGACCACATTGATTGAGACTTTTGATGAGCGGTATGCAGAGGTGACTGAGGCTGCGGCTGCGGCTGCTGCTGCTGCTGCTGCAGCAGTGGCTGCTGCCAGACCTCAGGGAGGTGACTCGTTGTTGCTTCGAGAGTCAGGAACACGGAGCCACCAGAGTTTGATGGGACGCAGGATCCGATCGCTGCGATGAGCTGGATTTTTGATATCGAGGGATGCTTCTATACGTGTTCATGTCCGGAGCATCTGAGGGTACAGTTCGCATTGAACCAGCTCCGCTTGGGAGCGAAGGATTGGTGGAAGTTCGTGACGGCGAGCTTCACTCTTGCAGAGATTTCAGCGGTGACCTGGGAGAGGTTCACCACCATGTTCAGAGACGAGTATGTTCCCCCGATGGAGAGGGAACGGTTGGTTCAGGAGTTCTTGACCCTCAAGCAGGGTACTGATTCGGTTACTGTGGTTACCAGGAAGTTTCATGAGAGGGCGATGTTCTGCCCTGAGCAGGCACGCATGAGCCGGTATTTGGGAATTTTGAGGAGGGATATTCGGGAGTTCGTGTCGAACTCGACTTACCAGACATTTGCTGAGCTCCAGGCAAATGCCCGGAAGAGGGAGATTGAGTTGGAGACTCAGGCCAGGGAGGAGACCGAGTCTCAGAGGGTGGATCGGCGGCCGGCACAGTCTCAGCCAGCAGCCAAGCGGGCAAAGTCCGCTGATACGAGATCTGGAGGCCAGAAGGGCCGCACTTGTGGGAAGTGCGGCAAGGGACATGATGGGGTCTGTCGATCAGGTGCTTGATAAAAATGTGGCAAGGAGGGGCATATCGCCAAGGATTGCCCCAAGGGATTTATGGTTTGCTTTCATTGCAACCAGACTGGCCATCGGAAGGCCGAGTGCCCGCAGTTACATCAGGGATCAGCACAGGGATCTGCACCTGCTGCTAGGGTTACCGAGGTTCGGCCAGCGAACGCCGAGGCACCGAAGGCTCGCGGGAGAGCTTTCCAGTTGACAGCGGAGGAGGTCCGCGCAGCGCCCGATGTAGTGGCGGGTATGTATTCTTATTGATTTATGACGGGATGAGATATTGTGCTATGCATAGGTACTTTTCTTGTGAGTTCTGTACCTGCCTTAGTGTTATTTAACTCGGGTGCGAGTCGATCATTTGTGTCGATAGCGTTTAGTCGACACATCAGTAGCCGACGAGAGGCGTTGAGACAACCTTTACGAGTTTCCATAGCTGACGAGCGAGCGGTGTATGCTACGGATGTGATTCGAGGATGTGTACTCGAGATCTTCGGCGTTGAGTTCCCGATAGCATTGGGGGACGTATGTGTCATAGTGGGCATGGAATTGTTGAGCCGATTTGGGGCTGTCATAGACTGCGAGCGACAGTTTGTGACGATACGAGACCCCAGTGGGGGAGTACTTATGGTGTACGGCGAGGGTACCCGATGTGGGTCGGCGTTTTGTTTTGCCGCCAGAGCGAGACAGAGTTTGCAGCAGGGCTGCAGCGGGTTTGTAGCATATGTGATGGACACACGAGAGGCCGCTGGGAGGCCAAGTTCAATGGATGACGTTCCGATAGTGCGTGAGTTCCCAGATGTTTTTCCCGAGGAGTGGCCGGGTGTGCCTCCCGAGAGGCAGGTAGAGTTCCACATTGATTTAGTTCCAGGGGCATCGCCTATCGCCAAGGCACCTTATCACCTTGCGCCGCCAGAGACGCAGTAGTTATCATTGTAGCTTCAGGAGCTGCTGGGAAAGGGTGTTTTGTAATGACGATTGCAGTCAGAGGTTGTTGTGATGCTACGGGAAGCCGTAGTACTCACTAGTCAGAGGTTGTTGTGATGCTACGGGAAGTCGTAGTACTCACTAGTCAGAGGTTGTTGTGATGCTACGGGAAGCCGTAGTACTCACTAGTCAGAGGTTGTTGTGATGCTACGGGAAGCCGTAGTACTCACTAGTCAGAGGTTGTTGTGATGCTATGGGAAGCCGTAGTACTCACTAGTCAGAGGTTGTTGTGATGCTACGGGAAGCCGTAGTACTCACTAGTCAGAGGTTGTTGTGATGCTACGGGAAGCCGTAGTACTCACTAGTCAGAGGTTGTTGTGATGCTACGGGAAGCCGTAGTACTCACTAGTTAGAGGTTGTTGTGATGCTACGGGAAGCCGTAGTACTCACTAGTCAGAGGTTGTGGTGATGCTATGGGAAGCTGTAGTACTCACTGGTCAGAGGTTGTTGTGATGCTAGAGGTTGTTATGATGCTACGGGAAGCCGTAGTACCCACTAGTCAGAGGTTGTTATGATGCTATGGGAAGCCGTAGTACTAGTTAGTCAGAGGTTGTGGTGATACCGCGGGAAGCCGTAGTACTCACCAGTCAATGAGAAGCTGATGTGATGCTACGGGGGAAACGTAGTTCATGCTAGTCAGCGAGAAGTTGTCATTATAAAGTACTCTTTGATCAGAGCATGGTGCAGAAGAGTTTTAGGCATGGGATGGCCCTAATTTATGAGTTTTGGGCACCTGGTGGTTGGACCAGGGGCGAGACCGGGGTCTCCTCAATGATAGGGAGTCATTATGGTCGGAGTGAGGTGTGGTCATCACAATCCGAAAGAATGGGATAAATGAGGTACGCATGGGTTACGAGAAATGAGTTCTGAGTTGAGTGCTTCGTTGGGACGAGTGGTTTCAACTCTTGGACGGACCAAACTCTCGAGTTGAGTTTGGCTCTGGTGGTGCGTTGGATAGGCGAGATGAGATTCTGGATTCTGAGGTGGGTTCCATGTTGAGGAATATTGTTGTCATATGATGTCTTAGACCTGTATCGGTCAGTACTCAGGTACGGGTGGTACCGCAAGTTGCATGGAACGATGGGTATCAGATGATAGAGGTCGGGGTTGAGTCGATCTCCGGTTGGGAAGGTAGCATTCGCTTAGGGTTAAGCGAACTTCGTGACTTGAGTGTCACTGGGCCGAGGTAGTTGTTGTATGGGAGGAGGTGTCAGACTCCCGTTTGTTGGGGAGAGGTAGGGCAGCGCGTGACGGGTAGCACTGAGATAGTGCTTCAGACGACAAAGCAGATACAACAGGTTAGACAGAGGTTACTGACGGCTCAGAGTCGTCAAAAGAGTTATGCGGATCGGCGACGATCCGAGCTGAAGTTCCAGGTGGGGGACTTCGTACTCCTGAAAGTGTCCCCTTGGGAAGGAGTGATCCGATTCAGGAAGAGGGGAAAGCTGGGGCCCCGGTACATCGGTCCGTTCAGGGTGACCGCGAGGGTGGGCAAGGTAGCATATCGGTTAAAGCTACCTGCGGAGTTGAGCCAGATTCATGATACCTTCCATGTGTCTCAGTTGAGGAAGTGTATAGCCGACGAGTCGGCGGTGGTACCCCTGGAGGATATTCAGGTGGATGCGAGCCTGAATTATGCTGAGAGACCAATCGCGATCCGGGATCGGAAGATCAAGGTTCTGAGGAAAAAGGAAGTGTCTCTGGTGCAGGTCCACTGACAACATCGGAAAGGGTCCGAGCTGACCTGGGAGCCGGAATTGGAGATGCGGGAGCAGCATCCAGAGTTGTTTACCGAGTGGGACTTCGAGGGCGAAGTCTGATTCTAGTGGGGAAGAATTGTAACATCCGGATTCCCAGGTATCTTATTTTAAGTATTTATATTGAATTTTAGAGAGGGACTCGGCGAGTAGGCGCTCAGAATCGCCGAGTGGGATCGCGCATTTTGGTCTAATTTAATGAAGGACTCGACGAGTCCATGCGTGGACTCGGCGAGTCCGCGCTGTTAAGTGAAACCCTAATTCTCGGGGCCTGTGCCCTATTTAAAGGCCTTTATAGCCTCCATTGCGGCAACTTCACCCCTGAGAAACCCTAGAGAGAGAAAGAGAACGTTTGTGGTGCAAGAGGAAGGCTAATTCACCATTTCTTGTGTGTTTTAGCAAAAGAGAAGTAGTTTCCAACAAGAGGAGGTCAAGGGAGCTGTGGATCCAGGGTTTTCAAGTTCAGATCTACACTATTGAGGTATCAAATCGAACTTCCATTCTGTTTTGGGTTAAGATCTATGATTTAGGGTTTTCTATAAACCTTTTTAGGCTTGAAAGGTTGAGGTTATGGTCCCTTGCTGGGTTAGACCTCAGATCTGGACCCATAGAGGTCCAGAAAACCTTTCCCATTCTGCTTTATGCTTGTTCATGGAGGATTGGAGACTAGGTTGCCATTTTTAGAGTTATTTCTCCATTTATGACTTGATGTGGGTTGCATGCACGTAAAGGTTGCACCTTTACGTGACCTTTGAGCACTTGAAGGCCAGATCTATAGTTTAGAGAAGCAGATATGACCTTAGAATGTCATTTGAGTAAGAACATGGAAGCAACTCGCCGAGTCCATAAGTGGACTCGACGAGTCGAGTCGGGGTTGCCCCACGATTCGTGACAGGTGTAACCCGTCGAGTAGAAGGATGACTCGACGAGCCAAGAGAGACTGAAAGGATTCAGAGGACCCGCATGGACTCGCCGAGTCGCCCTTGTGCACTCGACGAGTCGGGTCAAAGTTAAACATTGACTTTCGTTGACTTTAGGGTTCTGGTCAAGACTGATTCAGGAGAGTTCAGGGAAGGGTAGAATGGTCAAAGTTGAACGTTGACTTTCGTTCCCCGACACTTGATTTCTCGATCTCCTTCGGATTTTAGATCTCGCACGGCCATAATAATAACATAATATATTGTCTAACTTTGTTTTTTTTTTATATTTTGCTTCTCTTGGTACCATGTTCTTATACATGTAGACTAGAAGTCTACCCTTTCGTTTTGAGCAATTAATATGTGTATAGTCGTGAGACATAATTTTGATTTAGTCAACTTTGATATATTCAATTACGTCTTTTACCATTTACATCTTGTTTTTATTTTGAAATCTACAATAAACAAGTTATCCTTATTTACATTTGCTCTGTTGTTCTAGATTCGGAAACTTGATTTAAAATGTAATTTTCATTGTATTTTTCTTACAATTAATACACAAGAAGAATACCATTGTTCTTATCATTTTTCTAAATCCATAAAATATATGTGAAATAATACATTTTCTTATGCTTCTTCTTTTCTTTAAATACATCAAAAGTCTTGAATTTCACTATTATATATTCTCTAAATGATTGTTTTTGTAGAAACACTAAATTAAGAATCCACTATTTTCAACGATCGATATTTTTACACCTTTCTTAAAATAGCATTCTACTTTGTAATTTTCATTGAGTTCCTAAACTCTCAACTTTGTTTTTATAAATATTCTGACTCATAAGCTTGAATTTGTCCTGACTTAGAGAATTAGACAATTGTTCAAAAGAGTAATCAAAATATTTTTGTATAAATTCCCTTATTGATGACTTAAACCTGTAACCTTAATTAATCTTTATATTATTTTACTACTTCGTTTGATCGCCACACATGTATTTTCGTTATCTTGGAATTATTACATATTTTGATAACAGTGAGATTTTTATCACTTCTAAACACTTAAAATGCTATCTACACAATGTGATTTAATCGCCTCCATTTGCAACATTGACTCTCTAAATATATATATTCTTCGAATATAGTTCTATTATTGTAAGAGTAACCATAGTAGTAATTATAGCACCGGAGATCCTCAATCATTTCGTAATTTATTTTGTAAACGACACTTAAATAGCCTTTACATTGGAGATGTACCAAGACTTCGTTGCCTACCCTTAGTACGTTTTTTTAGGAACTTACCCTCGATCGCTTCCCTTTCATTTGTGTTACCCCTTCTTATTTCGGAATATATATTTTCCAGATGTAGTAGCCAACCCGGAAGTGAACAAATTGTTCCTAATCTCTTCTTTATTAGGCGGCGAATTTACACTTAATGCTAATTTAGAATGCGACTTGAGGATCAATGCAGATTTAACACTCAATGCGGTTGGTGCTTCAGCAAAACTTATAACGTTCTTTTAAGTTAGATAATATCTAACTATATAATCTTTTTCAACTAGGTCGCCATGGTTGGATCATGATTTCCATGATCCTAATTTCTCGCAATCTAGACTGTAGAACTCGAATTAAGGAAACATTAATTTAATTATAGCTAAAGAGTTGGGCTCTTCCCTTGAGGAATTAACCCAAAATAATCAAAGAGCTCTTCAATTCACCATCTCTCCAATTATACAATTGTATTCGGCTGATTTATAATAGAATGTGTCACGAATTGAATTTCGGGACGAAATTCTTTCAACCGGGGGAGACTGTGACAACCGTAAAAATTCAAGTTTGTTCTAGATTTGATAAACTTAGTTGCACATATAGGCACAACACATACTAGACTTAGTAACTACAAGCTAAGTTATAACCTAGTAGAAACTTGGAAACAGATAGAATACAATGGATGGTGTACTTAGATTTCACATTGATATGTGAATTCTATAACTACTTAACTGTAGAGACTATCCATATTCGGGTCACTCTTTGACTCGAACACCTTTTCATGAATCATATACACACATTGTGCACTTGACTTTGTAGTAGAAATTAGGTCAAAGTCTCATAGAAACTTAAGTCAAAGTTGAAAACTAAGACTAGTATATTTGATTCTGCAATTTCGCGTGAATCTCGAAACCACTACATAGAATGCCAATAAACCGATAAAATAAGTTACAAACATTATTTATAACTATAAAAGAGTTATAATACCATAAAATAATTTGAAGTCTCAAAAATTCAATTCACTTTGATATCCAAAGATTTATTAAACTCCAAAAACCCTAAAAACCCTAAAACCTAAATTTTATAAAGTTTAACATCAAGAATTATATAAAAATAGTTATGAAACTTATAATATTATCTTAAAATAATCAAGTTGGGAAATATAGTCAAGGAAATCATAGTTTAATGTAATAACATCTATCCTTATTTTATAAGTGGAAAACCAAGGATTTTATAAAACAAGGTAAAGCTTAAGCATATTTTATAAAAACTTTAGAAATTTATAAAAATTGGGGAAAATGATTTGAATGGGATTTATGAGAGAGAAATCCTCTCTCCTCCTCCCAAAAATCGGACTCATCCCCCCAATACACCATTTTCCCATGTCATTAATCAATTTTACTCATTCACTCTACCTCTCATTCTCTCTCACACTCTTCATCACCACCACTCCATTTCTCCTCTTTACCTCTCACAAACCCACGAAATTTCTGGAAAACTAAGATCAAATAACACCTATAATCATGAAATCTTCATCATCTTAAAGTATTCTTAAAGGTAAACCCGAAAATCTTTCAATCTCCTTCACTTTTCTTTCTAGTTTTAAAGGTTTTTCTTACACTTTCTCCTTCTTCTACTCCATTCTATGGTAAAATCATGAACACTTGCTCAAACTCACGGTTTTGATGATGATGGTGGTAGGATTTCACCCAAAAACAACATGCATGTTGTAAATGGTGAAATCCAAGGACCAAAACCTAAGTCAAAATCAACATAATGCACTTTTTCTACAAGTTTTGTGTGAAAAACACCACATGCATCCAAAGTTTTCTATCAAAAACGATTTTTGAACATTTAAAACTCATGAATGGTCTTCAAACCAACATGCATGTGATGATCTTCAAGCTTAGATGCTTGATGATCAAAGTTTGTTGTTAAAAAGCTTTCAAATAGGTTTATAAAGGATTTATTCCCAAATAAATATCTAAAACAACGTTTCTGATCAAATCCGATTTTTCCCTGTATTCCACCAACAAAATGAGATATTCTACAAATTTTCAGAGAATAATTCATTTTTCTCGAGTTATTATAATTATTGCAATAAAATAGAGCAATAAATCATATAAAATACTTTCTGAGGTCTATAAATCCTAGGTAAATTCGTGGATGACCGTTATGCTAAATAATGACTTCTCATTAAGTTTCATTGATTTTTGTTACTGTTTAGCGTGGTTTGGAATTTTCTTTTTGTTTAGCCCCAATAAATCATAAATCCACTTTAAACAATATGAAAAGGGTATCTAATAATTTTCGCAGCGCCTACCCTATGTGTAAGACTCAGAAACATATTTTCAGAATTTTTCATAATGCATTCCTATTTTTCCCCGATTTTTGTGTTTATAATGGACTAAAAATAGGAAAAATAGTTCTACTCATGCAAAATTCATGAAAATTTACCAGAGGACCTTAAAATGTATTAGAACTCTAAATAAAATTTTTGATGATTTTTCTATTAAGTATACTGTTTTTCTCCTATTTTCTATAATTAAATACACTTAAATCCCCAAAATCGGATTTCAGTATATAAAAACCACATTTGGTATTTTTCCCAGATTATTTACACTGTAAATGAAGTTTAAATTTTTTTTGGTAATTTAATTTAACTGTTTAATAATTATTATTCAATTAATGATTATTTAAGAGGATTAAACAAGGAAAAATAGCAACACTAGTTGAAAAATATCTTTTATATTTTTCACAGCTTCTATATATGTAATAACAGTGTTACAAAATTTTTTTGGATAACTTTGGAAACTGTTTTCTATTTATCTCCATTTTTATTAGAATAAATACACAAAAATCATAAAATTGGGTTAAACAGTTTATAAATCCATTTTACTATTTTTCCCAACTTAAGAATGTCTAATAACAATATTATAAAAAGTTTGGGTAATTTTGGAAATTGTTTTCTATTTATCTCCATTTTTATTAGAATAATAGCACAAAAAATCATAAAATTAGGTTAAACAGTTTATAAATCCATTTTTATATTTTTCCTAGCTTAAGTATGTCTAATGGCAGTATCATAAAAAGTTTGGGAATTTTAATCATTTGGCTGCTATTTTTCATGAATTTATATTGATATAAAGGCTTAAAATTTTGGAAAAATAGTTAATCATATAAAAAATCCAAAGGAAAATTTCTGGAAGACCTCTACTGTATTTAGAATGAAAATGTAAAATTTGATGAATTTTGGAAACTGTTTGATAATATTTTTGGATTTTGAGGAGTTTAAAACACCTTTAAGTGTATTGAAATACCCTCAATTAATATTACAAAATTATGAAGAATAATATCCAAATTTATCTTAATCACATGAGTTAAAAAATTTCATCATTTAAGAAAAATGTTTGTAAGATAACAATATTAAATTTTGACACATTATTGGCATAATTCTATTGTAGTAGTAAGTATACTAGTATTAGATTTCAATTAGAGACTCATTAGTGTGTAACATCGATGTAGGAAAACGATAATGGTACGAGTGGAGCGTAGATCAAGGCATCATTTGCATCATCTCAAAGCATTGTGAGTATTCACCACTCCCCTATTTTCGGTTTTTATGTTTTGGGGTGGAAAAGCATGTCTAAAAAAACTACTTATTGTTCGTTGTATTTAAATTGATTCGTATCAAACTCGATTGCTATATTTTGCTATAATTTGCTATATTCTGCTATGTATGTCTATGCAACATGGAACATGAGAACTTATCGTCTTAAGTCCCTTCCCTTATACTTTACTCCAACCATTAACTCTTTAAGCCAATGGTCATTGTGGATAGCGCTATTAGGAATTGACAACTCCTCACTCGCCCGATTTCTTGAGTGCATGATACCATATAATCTATGGAACGATAATCATAGATCTTGATAGGGCATCAGTCATAGGCTTGGTTGTGAACTCATTGTTTGCTCATATACATACAAATTTGTTTATTAATTATAGCAATGAACTCTGTTTCACATTATAGCAATGAACTTTGTTTCTCATTATAGCAACAAACCTTTATTATTGAAAACTTATATACTTGTTTTAGCAATGAAATTGTTTGCTCCTGGTAACAATGGATATTATTTCGATTCTTGAAAACTCATTTTAGCAATATAGTTTTATTTATAGAAACTTTTATCAAAAATTTTATTTTGATTCTTGAAACCAATTTTATTTTTAATCTGTGAGTACTCACCAACTATTTTTATAGTTGACGCTCGTTTTACATGCTTTTTCAGGAATCATCGAGTAAGTGACACTTAGGGACACATCACTTTTAGGAGCATTTGCATGTGTTGTATTTCAATTTACATTGTAATTTCTTTTAAAAGTTGTTCAAACCCATTGTAATTTTGTAATGATTTTTAATACTATGGTTGGTGTTGTCTTTAAACTTTTGCTATGAAACCCTTTGTACTGCCACACCTCGTGTTTCCGTTTTAGCGGGGTGTGACACCTATCATCCGCAATCTCTACATCAAGAGGACAGTCCAACTCCTTGGAGCTCCACCAAATCGCTTGCTAAGCGTGAGCGATACGAAGGATCGGGTAGCCCCCGAATCAAATAATACCATGGCAGATATACCGTTCACAAGGAACGATCCCGTCACCACATCGGGAGCTGCACGCGCCTCATCTGCTGTTAGATGAAAGGCCCAGCTCTTTGCCAATGGCACGTCGGCCCGGCCCTGGTCCCACTACAGCCAAACTCAGACATTGGGCCCTTTTGTGGCCCCTCTGATTACACTGAAAGCAAATCAGATCAGATACCGGGGTGATGGTGGTGGTAACAGTACAATCCCTAGTGACATGACCAGTCCGACCACACTTGAAGCAGCCAGAACCACCCACCCTGCACGCTCCCTCGCGCGTCCTACCACACTTGCTACATCGGCCTCGCCCCTGCTGGCCCTTCCCTCGGGAATCCACCTTGGGCCTCTTGCCCGAACCCTCAACACTAGACGTCGCATCTGGCTTCCTCTTCCTCTCCATCTCTAAATCAATCTCCCTATCCCGAGCCATCACTATCATGTCCTCCAGCATCTTGCAGCTGGATCAACTCACAAACTGGCGAATGTCGCTCCTCAGCATCTCATGATACCGGACCTTTTTCATCTCCTCGTCTGCCACGTACTGCGGAACGAGAAGGGCCCTCTTCCTAAACATGGCAGTGATCTCCGTCACCGTCTCGGTCATCTGCTGGAGATCCTGGAACTCCAGCGCAA
Organism: Lactuca virosa; assembly: GCF_052849685.1. Classification (NCBI taxonomy): domain Eukaryota; kingdom Viridiplantae; phylum Streptophyta; class Magnoliopsida; order Asterales; family Asteraceae; genus Lactuca; species Lactuca virosa. The sequence goes on from NC_136426.1 coordinate 149,403,529, forward strand.
GCTGCTGCACCTCGATCACAGGTGCAAACTCGCCCCTGAACCTAGTCATGAAATCACTCCAGGTCATAGTATCAAAGGCCTCATCACCAACCGCATGCCCAATCTCCTCCCACCAATCACGTGCCCTGCCCTTCAGGAGACATGAAGCAAGTCGAACCTTATCCCCCTCGGGACAACGAATAGTACGGAAGGCGTTGGCGACATCGGCCAACCACCTACTGCTATCAATGGGGTCCCTAGCCCCCTAATAGTCTGGAGCTCCGCAGGCTCGGAACTCCCGGAATGTCAACGTGCGCGCCCCAATCATGGCCGGCATCTCAGTACGGAATGCGCCCAGCCTCTAATCAAGAATCTCCAGTATGTCCTCCTTGACTGTACCGAAGATCACAGGGGTCTGGTCAATGATATTGCGTGTGAGCTCAGATTAAATGAACTCTCTCATCTGGTCGTGAAGCTGCTCGGCTCCAGAGCCTGAGCCTGATCCCTCGCCGGCACTAGAACTGCGAACTGGTCTACCACGTAGCGTCACCATACTGAAAATACACCATAACAATCGTCAAAATACTCGTCATATATCGAGGGATCGCACACACTACAAGTTCCTTGGTTTTATATCAGCTCTCCTTGACTTGAGTACAAATCCTCTGCTTTCAGTAGTACCACTACCTTCCACATCTATTCGTACTTTCCTCAAGGACTGCCTTGACTTCACCAAGTCCCTTTCTCTACTACTTCTCTCCGCAGTAATCTCATCTTAGGCTTACCCTAGGGAAATCTCCAACCCACTCTCTGCCATCAGCTGCATAAGAAGTCCCTGCTATCTCCCCCTAACTAGCTCGTAGATACCATTATATATTACTAAGACCAAATAATTCTTGGAATGAGAGGTCCTACCCTACAACGGTTGGACTCAAACAAGAGCTGCGCAATAGGGTTAAACCTAACCTTCTGAAATTATTTAGTCCTCATAATATGTAACTTAGCGTATTCTTGTACTAGTTAGTTAAAGATAACTAGAACTCCTAAAAGCACAAAGCAAGCAACATTCAAGCATTGAGTAACCAAGCCCGACATATCCTAATCAGGCCATCATATCACTGACTAATCAGTACTAGCATGCGGTTCAATAAGTTCATACAGTAGGCATACAAGGCATCCTTCCTAGATCCTTAGCCCTAATCTAGCATGCACTTCACATATTTATAATTCATATCACAACATAACATGTATGGGTAATTTGGGAGAACTTACTTGATCTCGGATGACTGCATGCACCACACCCTTTTCTCTTTTAAAATCCTTATTATAAAGATAATTTTTTTTAAAAAATTTTCATACCAAGTCCTCAGTTTGAGTTCAGACACACCCAAGAGTGTACCCGGATCCCTCAAACCAAGGCTCTGATACCAACTTGTAACATACACAAAATATGGTGCCAAAAATTTCATTTTTAATTATTAAATAAAATTGTAGTTATCAAAACATCCTGTCAAAACATAAGTCAAGCATCCAAAACAATACAATCAGAGTAAACATCACAGCCTAAACATCATGGTGTGTGCAATGCAGTCATCCCGAGCTCTTCCCTTTGCTACCGGAAGTACCTGAAACCAAAACTAAAAACCGTAAGCACGAAGCTTAGTGAATTTCCCCCAAACTACCACATACCGCACATATCATGCAAATAGGAGATACGGGCCCCGCCCACACTCAAGGAGATACGGGGCCCGCCCACACTTGGATAACGGCCCCCGCCCTATGAGATACGGGCCCCGCCCACACTTGGATAACGGCCCCCGCCCTATGAGGTACGGGCCCCGCCCACACTCGGTGAGATATGGGCCCCGCCCACACTCAGCTAACTAAGAGATATGGGCCCCGCCTACACTCAACTAATAGTGAGATACGGGCCCCGCCCACACTCAACTAACTAAGAAACACATACAAGTATCACACAGAAAAGAAGTATAACAAACCTAACAATCCATTTCATATCCATATTCAAGTAATGCAAAGATACGGTCCCTTCCTACACTTAGCTACTAATCAAGCATATACAATATACACGGGCCGACAATGGTGCCTTCGACCCATTCAATCCAGGAGGAAACTCACCTCAAGTCTCGGGTGAATAGATGAAATGTCTCTGCTCCGCGACCGGATCTACTCAAACCCCTGAACAGAACACCCCTTGATACCATTTCATACCCATAACCCCTTAAGGGTCAATTTTGGTTAATGTTTGAGTCAAGGTCAAAGTCAACATCAAAGTCAAAGTCAAAGTCAAATTCATCGCTCGGATTTGACTCAACTCGTCGAGTTATCCTTCAACCCACCGAGTTTCCATAAACCTTAGGATTGTGATATTTCGAATCAACTCGTCGAGTTCTTCCTTTTCAACAAAATCGGGAAAAATCGATCCAGCTCGCCGAGTTCACCTATGAATTCGCTGAGTTCTTCAGGAAACACACCTCTTAGTCCATTAAGCCACCATTTATGAAACTACAAGGTCCAACACTCAGATCTGGTCTAAAATATCGACTAGAAGGGTAAGGTTTCCAACTTTACCCTTAAGTACCATCTTCTTGGATAAAGAACCCAAACCCTAAGGTCAAAAGGTTAAGACTTAACCAATAAGCACTTATTCACCAAAATGAAGCCCCTCAATGCAGATCTGAACCTTAGAGGCTGCAAGCACACGTAAAGTTTCCAACTTTACTCTCAAATATGCTTGGAGGGGACTCAAATGTACAAAAGGAGCCATAAAATGCACTTAATGCATGCATAGAGTCCCTAAGGCCATAAAGTTGGTACCTTTATGCCAAAAGAGCCTAAGAAGACAATGTATCTGGAATGATAGCTTTAGGGACAGACTACAATCCCTCCAATCACCAAAACAATGCATTATCTAATTTTAAGGGTTCTTGATTTTCATTCCACTTCACAACATACGATGATACGATAGTGAATTGGTCATATATTTTTGGATATGTCATATTTTTTTTTGTAATGTTGGTTTTGTCGTATTTTATATTTGTAAGTTTGTTGGATTTGTCGTTTTATAATGTTGGATATTTAATTTTTTTAGTTGTTAAAAACTAGATTTTAGGCTTTTTAAAGTTATGAAAAATAGTTTTTTTAGCCAAAAATGTAACAATTTTATTTAGCAAAAAAATCAATTTTAAGCCTATAAAACGGGGGAATGAGGGCAGGATCGGGGGTGATGAAGGTATTCGGGGGCGGGATCGGGGGCTATGTAAACTGGGTATTCGAGGTCGGGGCGAGGCAATAACTAATTTCGGGGGTGGGGTCGGGGGTAGCTATTTCTGCTCCCGTTTGGCCCCGTTGACATCCCTAATCCTAGAAACATAATCCAGTGGGTCGGTATTGGTGCCTTCAACCCACGAGTATAGTGAAGAGACTCACCTTGATCGGCTATCAAAGTGAAAACACAAGCTAGACCGACTGACTCCCAAACTCCTTACACTATCAATTCAGCACAAAATCCATAAGTTAAAACCAAGGTACAAAGTTCACCCAACCAGTCCTTAGACTAAGACTAACTCTTCTAAGAGCAAAAGACAATTTTACCTTCCCGAGACCAACCCTAACAGTTGACCAAAAGTCAATGGGTCAAAAAGTCAAGGACAATTTCCGTTGACCTACGCGTTGTATACTCCAACTCTACGCATGACGTAGAGCCTTATTTCGGAATACAGGGTCCAACTAGGCTACGCGCCGCGTAACCTTTAGTATGCCCTGCATACACCTCCAGATCCAACACTTCATTTTAAGCACTTAATACATTAAGACCTTTCACTCAAAGCTCAAATCTAATTCCTACTAGCTCCATAATGGATAAAGTTTCCAACTTTATCCATTAGGATGGTCCAAACAACCAAGATCTAGTCTTTAAGTCTCAAAGGGACCAAAAATGCGTTTTTCTCAACTTAATCCATTAACTATAAGTCTCCAACCTTTAGATTTGAATCAGTATGATGTCTAGATGGATAAAGTTCTCAACTTTATCCATAACAAAGTCACACACTTTCAAGATCCAAACTTTATGCACTAAAATGACCAAAAAGTGGCAAATGTGACAAATGACTAGATCTAAGAAACCAATGAGCAAGTTAGAAGCTTTTTACTCACAATGGTCCAGGAATGATGTAATCTTGCTGGAGCTATACTTGAACTCTTCTTTAATACTCTTTGCCACCACCTTGCTCTTCAAGATTCAACCTTCCAATGGAGAAATAAGCTCATAAATGATGCCAAGGCTAAAAAACAAGTGAGAGGAGGCTAGGGTTTCTCAAGGAATGATCTTAGGTGATGGAGGTTGGTAATGAGAGGGTTTCCCATAAGTTAGAGCCCTTAAATAGGGCTCGAAACCGAAGATTTAGGGTTTTGATCTGCCTAGATTATGCCCAACATAACTTAAATTATGGCCAACGTAATTCATTAAAACCCGTTACGCCCGACGTAGCTTTTAGTTACGCCCAACGTAACCTAAAAGCTCCCAATTTTTCCTTCAACTTTAAACAATCATAACTTCTTCGTTTCAACTCCGTTTTCGGCGTTCTTTATGTGTACAGAAAGGTATTGAAGAGACCCACAATCATATCTAATTACTTTTGAGCTAAAACATACCGAACTAAAATCCTTATTCCATGAAAGAAGCCTGAAATATCACTTTTCCAATTTTACCCTTTGACTCCAAAACACAACCAAGGGTTTGGATCTCATAATCAATATTATCAACACACAATAGGGTCTAAACCATATTCCCTTGAAGCCCAAGGTCTTTACTTGATCCATTTATTGTCCACGATCCCGAAATAAGAAATTTCTCGAAACAAGATGTTACAATTAAGAAGCTTCTTAATAACTTCCACGGTAACTGGCAGGGGATCCCCCCTAGGCATGGAAGTCTTTTTGTACTGTTGTGCATCTACTCCGTTTCTAGTAGAACCATTCTGTAACCATAAACCACTTAAAACACTTAATAAGAATATGCTGATTTATTCTATCTAACAATTAAAATTCATAAAAGTATTCAAGGAAAAGACACTAAAACACCCTGGTTCTTTCTTTTTTCTCGAATAGTTTAAGGCTAGGTAAGGACAAGCCAACCTAATTCGCTTAAACGATGGCTCTTATACTAATTGTAATGACCCATAATTTTCATAAACATTTTGCATTACATTTATGGGAATATATTAGAGTTTACATGCATCAACCAAAGTCCATAGTTTAAAAAAAAATATTTTAAAAGTAATTCCAAATACAACAACTAGTGTTACCAATTCATATCTTAATCATAAGTGAAGAAAACAAGGATAAACATTGAAACAAAAGCCCAGTCTGATGTCTTTGTTGCTACTAAGTCCTCACACTCTACGTCTTGCTACCAAAATCTATAAACACATGGAAACAATATTTGTCCGACTATAAGTTTGGTGAGTTATAACATAACATAAATGCAACATAATCATACAAAACATATCTGGCTTGTCGCACAACTAACCAAGCATCTACACATATACCAGGTGATAAACAACCGGTCATCATCATCTTTGTTTCAATGCAAAACTCTAGTCATAATTTTTCCTAAGGATCCCTTACTCTAACTCTTTGCATGCATGTGCATACACATAATAAAACATACCACAAGTTATTTATCATAACAAAATCTAACAATGATGTAATCAACAATTACATCTATACATTCACATGCTTGCACATGTTGTATATCACATATTTATACTCTAAAGGGAAAGTATAACCCACCTTTTGTTGTGGAATAGATCCAACTTCTCCAAAGCTTCTCTTGAGAGGTTCCAAATCCTTCCTTGATACGACCTATAACATTCGCATACATTAAGCCTCTTACATATGTCTTAATCCATTAAGACATTACAAGTGATTTTAGACAAAAACATATTTTGGATAAAAACCCTAACTTGACTATCTTTTGTCAAAATGCTTTTCAAACTACTCCAATCAAACAACTAAACACTTAACCTAATTAGATTATAACATATAAACACCTTCTTCATCATCTCCATTCCTAGGGTTTCAAACCCTAAATTAAATCATGGAATACAACCATTAAAACTTCATATAAACCAAGGATTAAGCTCTAAAACACTAAATCAAGCATTAATACCAAGTTATCATGATGAAATCTAGCATAATAACCACAAACTCGAAATCTACCATTAAAGCTACAAAAAGCTTAAAAATGGAGAAAACAACTTCCATAAGAGTTTGAGATGAACTTTCTGTTGGATTAATGTCTAAGTCCATAACTATAATTGGTAAGACTTGACCCGACTCGGCATGGTCCATTTGGGTTGCATGGCATCATGCATTTGGATAGACTATAATGAGAGAAATAACACTTAAGGTTTGTGAATATATTATAAGTTCTAATATATTAATAAGATTATTTAATTAGTATTGATCAAGAATTAATCTAGGATTAATTAAGTGATCAAAAGAAGACTAATTAAATATATGGGTTGATTGTGTAAATTATTCATTCTTATATATGTGGGCTTGTGATCCAAGATTCCTTATGTTAGACTAAGTCCATGGGGTGACCCATGGATACTCCATGGAGGTTAAAATCCATGGAGCATAAGGAATGGGTAAAGTTAGGAGTTACATAGTGTAACCCTAATAGCCACCATATAAAAGAATCACATGGCTCAAGAAATCGTGGACTAGTGTGTGTGTGTGTGTATGAGGGCTACACGATTTCAAGAAGTGTTCAATTTTTCTCTCAAGTCATTCCATGTGCATTTGGTGTTGTGTGAACCATTTGAGGTGTTACATTTGGGGCACTAGGCACTCAAGCTTCATGATGACATTCTACATCAAAGAGGTATGTATTCTATCTTGTTATATTTATTATTTTGTATGCTAGATTAGGATAATACCTTGGATGTTCATAATTGTATGTATAATAGAGAAAAACATAGATCCAAGGTATTTAGGGTTGCATGTACACTTAGGAGTGTTAGAATGCTCATAACCCATCAGTGGTATCAGAACCTGGTTATTTTTCAATTATACTTGATGCAAGTTGCTGGAAAAAAAACTGGAAAAAATCGAATTTTTTTTGGCCTGTTTTGGATTAGAATCATTACCGCAAAGTGTTTTTGTTCATAAAATTTGTTTTTTGATACTATGGTAATGTTTATTCTCATCCAAATAAAGGATAATAATCAAAGTTTCAAGTTTTATACATGTTTATATGATGCTTGAAAAATGTTGATTATGGATGTTCATGTTTATGAGTTTGTTTAGATTAATAGGAAAAATTATGAGATAGTTGTTTTCAATCCATTTTAATCTAAGAGTTGATTCCAAAGTGTGTTTTTGTAACTTGTCCTCAAGTTATATGAAAAGTCACATTTAAGAATCATAAAACTCATAAAAGTTGGCAAAGGTTACAAAATGAAGAGTCTAGTTCTAATTAAATGGTTTTATGACTCCATAAATTGTCCTCAAGTTATGGAGGTTCAAGAGTCTCTTCATTAAATTAAAAAAAAAGGTGTAACCTTAATTAGTTCCATAAGTTACAATAACAAAAAAGTTATTTTTTTAATTAGTTTAAAGTCTTCCATAACTTGTCCTCAAGTTATGGAACTTGAAGAGTTTTTTTTTAAATTAAAACTACTTTAAATTCATAAGTTATGAAATTAATTAGTTTTGAATAGTTTCAAAACTTGCCCTCAAGTTTTGGAATTTGAAAAGTTTTCACTTATGAATACTTTAATTCCAAGTTAGCCCTTAGAATTTTAAAAGTTAAAATTCAACCCTTATACTTTATAATATTATAAGTTAATAATATTTATATATATGTATAAGAGTAAAGTCAGTCTTACCGTTAGTAGGCCTCATTCACGAAGCCGGTCTATAAGGGGGGTATAAGGTTACTGCCTATAAAATGGTTGTTTAATGGGTGTCCACTCTCACCCACCGCTTCCTTGACTGGTGGAGGGTCGTTAGCCGAATGGGTAGGACAAGGACTAGAAATCTCCCTTCATTAAAAGTATTAATGATAAATACTAAGTAACTAAACCTTTTATAAATACCCAATCTTAGTTACTTAGGAAAATGTGAATTTGGTGCTAACCCATGAAATTACACTTTGCACTTTGCTTAAGTCGTTAGTGGAGCGTGTGTGGTTAACCGGCACACTAACCTGGACTTAACAAGGTAGGCAAAGGGTAACTTAATATTTATCATAGTATCGGTGGAGCGTGTGTGGTTAACCGGCACATCGATTAAGGGGTAAATATTAAGGGTACCAAGTATATTTGCATGGTTATTCACACCTTGTTTTGTGATCCTCGGCATCCCAGTCACAAAACCTGAAGGGCACACTCGAGATTGAAACATGCCTTTGAACAGTTCAATGAATCTCAAAGATCTAGGACTTTCAAATCCAATTAAAACCTAATAAATTATTTCGTTTTTCATGGTGGAAATTGGTGAATCGTCATTCACCTACCTTCAAATATTTTATAGCTTGGATTACGGCATCCCTCTTCTAAGTTATAAAATAGTTTGTTGGGTCCTAGCCTTAATATTTCAAATTGGGTGTCATATTAAGGACTTTAAATCAACTATCTTGAATATCTCCGAAAAAGATGTCTGGTCTAGACATTTATGATCTTCCCAAATCTCTTGAAACAAGCTTTCCTAAATGAAGATGATGTCCCATGGATATTATACTTCTTTCACCTCCTCCAATTATTCTCCCTAACCCACAAGTTCCTAAAAAGTTTAAGGTCACTCAAGCCCTATTGGCAAGGCAAGGTCTAGGTGTGATCACATCTTGGAGATGCAGTCACATATTGACAAGCCGGGAGAGTTGGGTGTCAAAGTCTTGAGAAAGTTGGTGGCTCAACTACTTTCTAAGTCACATAGTGAGTTCTTTTGGGAATCCTATGAAACAGACTAAGACAAGACCCTTAATGATCTTATCTATTTGCTAAGATCAACTTCCTAAAAACGCTATGGACATTGACAATGATGACATTGGATATCCAGTAAAGCTCTCTCTTCCCAATGGAAAGGGATCGGCCATAGTCAACTCGGTTGACCCAATGGTAAAGAGAGAGGCGAAGTCTGAGATAGTCCCATTATCAAGGGTCCATAGGTAACTATTGCCAAAGGAAGGGGCATTGGTTGCGAAGCTGCCAAATTTACCTAAGGATGTTAAAGTCAATAAGTTTGGCTCTACTTCAGGTAAAGTCCATTGTCTAACTCTATTAAGTACATGCTGATTCTGATCGCGAAGATGGATTTCAATCGCATGGTTCGGTGATCAGAATTTTGGGCTATTACTTAAGAGTTATGATATTTATATTGCTTAGGAATAGATAACAACAAGGTTTTCATATGGATTGTAAGTATAAGTTTTTCCGCAAAGTTTTAAAATAAAAGAAAAGGGTTTTGATTTTATTTATTTTAAGTATCCTTACAATGGCATTTGTGAAAAGTTGTTGCTTATAAGATTCCATTGATAGCAATATTGGAAAAAATGGATTTGATTCTTTCGGTTGTGGTAGTGTCTAATATTACCAAATAAGGAAAGATTCTCATCACCCAAGGTTCAATTGGACCGAAACTTGGAATCATATAAGTTGTATAGTATGATGAATGAGAACTTTCAGCTTGGAAAATTAAGACTAATTCCTTATGTGAATAAGGAAAGGACTAAGGGATCGAGTACACATTCTTGTGCACTGGTCAAGTCCACCACAAAAGATCAAGAAGACTATTCGTCATGATTTACTTAAGTTCAGTAAATATTGTTATACTTATAAGTTTAAGTATAAGTCGGTAGCATTGGAGAAGTTTCAATGTGAGACAGAACGAATAAGAAGAATCAAAGTAGGGCAGAAAGATAAAAGTTTCTCAAATCTGAAAAGATGGGAGAGTACTTTAGTATCATGTTTATGATCATCTTAATGATTAAGATACCATATCACAATTGGTCCTCTAAAGTCATCTTAGTGCATTCTTATGACTAAGAAGAGGAGTCATGAATTGTTGAAATGGTTAAATAAAAAAGATGAGTCATACTTCGTTCCAAAACAATTCTTAGAGTCATACTCCAAGATTGTAACTTGAGTGACATATCTTAAAGAGGGTTTGTTAACACTAGTCAAATGTAAGAGTAAAAGGTTATCTACTCTTGTACATTTGAAATTGGTAAGTTGTGATGTTTTGGATAAAACAGAGACCAACTTAGGCCAATTGTGTAAAGTGTTAGTCTTGATAAAGAATCCACACTATCTCTTGAATATTTGACAAGGGAGTCTTATATGTCAAGAGGACAGTGGGAGTCTTAAAGCTCTTGAAAGTTTCAAGACTTAATCAAGAATAAAACCTAAAGTCCTTCACTAGCACACGACTTGAGGTTTATAACCTATCGTGTTGAAATTTTTGTGCCTATTCAAGTTGGCTTTGCATAGGAGTTCTGAGAGTTCTCAATTGGTTGCACAACTACTTGGAAGCAATGGCAGGCACCTGAGCTGCCAAATGGCAAGAATTTAAGATTGCACAAGTTTAATCAATATGAGTTTGGATTTGTCACTAACCTTGTCTTGTGATTATGGTTTTGACAAATTCACATGGATAAGAACACATACACTATTAAATCTAAGTGTCATAAGGTTTCTCTCCGATTCATGAAAATGATGGTGAGGAAACACTTTCACTAAGTAGATTTTAGCTAGATAGCAATTGTGATATTTGCATTCTCAAAGTCGTTAGTGGAGCGTGTGTGGTTTACCGGCACACTAACATGGACTTGTGAGAAGTGGCAAAGGTCTAAACAATTGAGACTATGATTACGACATCCCTTTTCATAGTTTTAAAATTGTTTAGACACACATGTGAGCTATCTAAGAGAGGTGTATGATTTTGATAAAGTTTTATCAAAACAATCTAGTATCAGAAATCTAAACTTTGGTAAGAAAGTCAGCTGATTTCTGAGTACATGTCAAAGCTAGTGGGAGCATAAGTGTTATGCTAATAATCATCATGGTAGTGGGAGCATGATAATTATGACAAAGGTTGCAAGTTAGCAATGTTAATTATAGAAAACAAAAGTTTCAATTCGTGAGGCTGCAGGGGTTGAAAAAGTTGTTTTGCTATAATTAAGGGAGAGGAAATTATACTTCATTTCAATTCTAAAAGCTTAGATTGAGATTTTAATCGTATTTAATCAAGGATATATATATGAATTTCATGTTGGAATGGCTCAACATAAGGAAATTCTATATATGGGTCCATTATTTGCGTTCTAAAATTCGATTATGATTACGGCATCCCTTTTCATAATCTGAATTTTGAGAACTTGGCAAATTGAAATGGAAATATTATAGCAAAAGACTGGTTTAGTCTTTATGTGAGACATCATGAATCGTGTCCCATATGCTTCGGATATAGGATCGATTACATGTGCTATATTTATCCTTTCTAAAATTTTCCAAATGCCTGGGGCATTATGAAGGAAAAAGGTCTAGAATTGGATATGACTAAAATGATTAAGCAATTGTCGAGGACAATCTAAGGTTTACCAAAGATTGGTTGCTCAAGGACAGTTGGAAGTATAATGTTAATTCTGGAAGGACCATATTGACATAATCTGTAAGGAGGCAACTCTTGTTCAGAAGTGATAGTCAAAATGGAATATGAAAATGTTTCAAAGTTAGAAATTGTTCAATAAATCTGTGTAAGATTAGGAAACTTAATGCAAGAAGGATGTTTCCAAGGAGTTGATCTCCTTTGGAATGCTCTGTAATGTTTGTTGTCAAATCTTTCTGACTTTGTGCATAATCATTACAAGAGGATCAATGCATATAAGTTTAGAATCTAACAGATTTTAGTAAATGGCATGAATTTGGAATTCTTGCATTTGCAGTAAGGAATTGGGAATATGAAATGAGAATCGTTGGAGTTATGTTCAATTGATCTATTTCACAAAGTAAAGATCATAGACAAACATAGTATGCATACTTGGTGTATGGCATGACTGGTGTTTAGAAAAACATAGTGTACATGCTTGGAGCATGGGACAACTATTGTTTTAAATTCAAGAATAAAGTTGATAGGTGAAACAGTATACAATGAATAATGTGTAATCATATGGTGATAAATAAAAGGTGTTTTATTTATATTCATAAGTTCTGAGACCATATTGGATTCGATTATTATTGTGTTTCACTTTGCATGTTTTGACTTCCAGAATAACTAGGTCATTGTTCTGATGGACTAAGTTATTCAAACCATCCACAGTCGGTCATATGTTGGAAGTAGATATGAATCAAGACTGTCATGGGTTGGCTTGTAGAGGTCTAAGATGTTGGACAAAGGGCTACAACACTCATGAGTGCTCATAAGTTCTGAGTATTGGATTCAACCCGCGCTCATTGGAATCACTTCATGGATTTTATCACGAGTGATCATGAGACGATAATATCTTATATTCTTCAAACCTAGAGATATGAGTTGTTACTATGAGTTGGTTATACATTGATTGCACGAAAAAGCATTGGTAACTCGATGTTATAAAACGTGCCTTTGTGTATGATTCAACAAGTAGTAGAACAAGCCATATGAGTCGAAGTTTATCCATTCCTTTTACCTTTGGGATAAAAGCGATATCTGTGGGCCCCTCGATGATTTGGTGATGACAAATGTAAGTGCTCGGCTGGGCCAGGACTGATTTGATTTGTTCAATTAGTCAGTCGTCATAAATCGGAAATCGGGAAACAACAAATGGACAGAGAGAATGATTATAATCCATGTCTCAGTCCATATGATATCTAGAATGGAGGAATATATGATCCCTTATCTATTGGACAAGTCATTGACAAAGGTCAGAGATCATCGGCAAGGTCACGGTTCGACAGAAGCTTTTGAGAGCTACGATTGCCAGTCGGTTCTTGAAGTCATACTTGCAATAATAGTTTTAGACTTATCCAAGTGGGAGACTGTTGGATTAATGTCTAAGTCCATAACTATAATTGGTAAGACTTGACCCGACTCGGCATGGTCCATTTGGGTTGCATGGCATCATGCATTTGGATAGACTATAATGAGAGAAATAACACTTAAGGTTTGTGAATATATTATAAGTTCTAATATATTAATAAGATTATTTAATTAGTATTGATCAAGAATTAATCTAGGATTAATTAAGTGATCAAAAGAAGACTAATTAAATATATGGGTTGATTGTGTAAATCATTCATTCTTATATATGTGGGCTTGTGATCCAAGATTCCTTATGTTGGACTAAGTCCATGGGGTGACCCATGGATACTCCATGGAGGTTAAAATCCATGGAGCATAAGGAATGGGTAAAGTTAGGAGTTACATAGTGTAACCCTAATAGCCACCATATAAAAGAATCACATGGCTCAAGAAATCGTGGACTAGTGTGTGTGTGTATGAGGGCTACACGATTTCAAGAAGTGTTCAATTTTTCTCTCAAGTCATTCCATGTGCATTTGGTGTTGTGTGAACCATTTGAGGTGTTACACTTGGGGCACTAGGCACTCAAGCTTCATGATGACATTCTACATCAAAGAGGTATGTATTCTATCTTGTTATATTTATTATTTTGTATGCTAGATTAGGATAATACCTTGGATGTTCATAATTGTATGTATAATAGAGAAAAACATAGATCCAAGGTATTTAGGGTTGCATGTACACTTAGGAGTGTTAGAATGCTCATAACCCAAGACTTTCCTAGTCCAAATAAAGTTAAGTCGACCTTTGATGTCTTTTAGAACTCAAGAGCTTCGGACCTCATCCCTCAAGGGCTTGGTGAGCAATTTTCAACAAATGAGCTCTAACTCGGAATTTATCACTACTCGAAACCGCGTCGTAACGAATACCTCATCGCGCCACAGTGGGTTAAATGATACCATGGTATTCCTTTTGCCACGTTGTGGCGACTATTCTTCATAGCAACCTATTTTTCCCACCACGTTGTGGCACCCATATACTACACCGCATAGCCAAAGTACGTTGCCTACGACTTACGACAGAGAAAGTCCCAAATCACAGCTTCTCTCACCTCGTCGTGTAAGCGTCTCACCGCACTGTGATGAGGATGGAAACAACATTTTCATTCCTTTTTCAATGCCTTTCAAACCCAAACTCATATCTTTCAGTTCTGTTCCATTCTTAAACCAATATAAGACATTCTTATAGCTTCAAAACACAAGACAAATGCATAGAACATATCAAAAATATTTCACAAATCTAAATATCATCAAAAGGAGCAAAATGCCCATGACATCAAAACGAAAATCCACATCATAATTATCCCAATAATCCGGTTCTAACATATCTTCACCGACGGGAATGAATAGTAGCTCATGAAGATGCGCATATCCATTTGTCCGCTTTTAAGCAATGTCAGGACCTCCTATAGCTCCGGGGCCGATTCTCATATCAAAACCTTCGTCAAATGAACTGTTGTTGCTCCGCCCCCCGCTCCTTTTACTTTTTTTTAATGATTTATTAGATTTGTAAAACAACCAATGTCTTCGGTTATGATAATGAATTTTGAACAATTTTCATAAGCAACTTTTGGAGGTCTGAGTTCGCGTTTACATATGTTGACTCAAGCTTGTAAATGATGGGATTTCGGTTTCCAACCATGATCTCTAGCCGATCTTTGTTAGGGGGTTGTGCTCTCGCGTAACAACATTGGGAAAGAGTGGGTGACGATCGGAGCATGAACCATGGTTGGGGTAAGTCGGTGTATATGTGGATGTGTGTTTATGTGTCCCCTTCTACCGTTTGAGTTCTTCAATTTTGACTATTGTAAATAACATTGTGAGCCACATCATCTTCAATTGATTGTTTGGCACATAGAACCGATTATTTCAGGTTAAGAGGAACAAATAAACATGTCGACATAACTTTATACTCCTATAAAGCAAAAAAAAAAAAAAAACAAACAAAAACAAAACAAAAACAAAAACATGAGTGACCATTTAACCAATTCGAGAAAGTTTGTTGGGCATCAGTGACATTATCCTTACATTTTAAGCATAAGACGAGATTATTAGCACAAAAATGTGTCACAGTATCATCTCATGTGTAATATGCTGTGTTTTTGGCAAAAGAGATCAATATGTCTTGGTAAAAATAGATCCAACCCACTATTGGATAAATTTCAAACACAAATGTTTCGAATAACTTTTCAGGTCAACAAAACACGAAGACAAAAGGCACCTTCATTTCCATTAGAAAACATAAAAACCAACTGAAAACAAGACTGCTTAGAATCACAGAGCTGTAGAGATGACCAAAGGCCGGATGAGCCACAATCGTACTTCCTACTAATATACTATAATGATTTTAACCTGACATTGGAGACAACTTGAGACGAACATATGTTTTTATGAATTATGACTGAAAATTAGTTTATTCTCAAATATGCAAATTCCAGATAATCTCTTTTTATCTTAAGTAGAAGACACAAGAACAGTAACTATCAAAAGGGCATACCTTTATATGTCTTTTTTCTTTTTAAAAACTCAGTCTCATTCATATATCTTGCTAGCATATTCATCCTCCTCAGAAATGCTAGGAGTTGTCAGAACTTATATTGTCCCTTACGCTCACATTAATTATTGATAGTTAAGATTTCTTAAGTGTGCTAATGCTTCAATTTCTGCTAATTTGGATATGATACATTCTTTTAAATTGGCCCCAAGGAGGTTCTGAAATATTGTAAATCTTTCTATTTCATTCCATCGTGAAAACATTTTGGAGACCAGCATGTAACGATTAAGTTGTGCTGTTATTTATTTATGTAATGAGAAAAGGACAGGATCTCAATGATACAAAAGTATCTTAGGGGCCTTCAGGTACACGAGATGTTCTATGAGATAATGCTCTAAAGTGAACTTGGTCATCTCATGAGAGAAAAAAAAAACACTAAAGATTTGACAATGATTTCAAATAATCAAAAACATGAATTATTTATCATAATAACACTATCAAAAAAAGTTATGGATGCTGTGTATGGGGATTTTAGCCTATCAATTTAGTTACTCTTAAACTGCAAATTGGTTGTGATGATATCTGCTGGGTACAAAAAGCATCATATAAAATATTTATCGAAAGAGGCATATAACTTTATAGTGAGCATCTTTGTCATTTAGATTGAAGAGGTTATCTTCCCAAAAGAAATCGCTGTATAGGGAGCATTTTATTATATTATTAGCTTTAAACCAGAGACATCTCCACCAGTGACTTCCATGATTTGTAATTAACTCAAGGCATCTTCTCCCATGTTTTCATCATCTTACACCTCCTGATTTTTTACAAACTCCATAATTCTCCACCAATACCTCTTTCTGAACTTGATCATGCCATCTATTTCTGGGTTGGACAGATGCAGTGATCCCACGCCTCCTTTTCAACAATATGATTATCAGCTGCAGAACACTTGAGATTAAAATCTTCAACGATCCAAGCAACCTTATGTTTCTTGACCATGACCAATTCAGCTGTTGAAATATAGATAATTAAACGAAACATGTTACATACAAGCACTACAAAAAATTTCAGCTAGGTGCCTTAACGCAATATAGAAGAAGAACAAAGATTGAAGTATAAGCTTTAAAGTTCACCTTTTGGCTCTTCCAAACTTTTTGCAGGTCCCTGTAACAAATATCAAGAGTTTTCAAGTTTAATGATTCAAAGTGTGTGACCAAGTATATAGAAAGTTCTAGGTGTCAAAAAGTATGCCTCACGTGTGTGATCACATATGTCGGACTATCTTCGGGATAAAGCTCTAAAGCAACCTTTCTTTTCTGATGATTGATGAAAACAGATAAGAATTAATACATTAACTACTATTCACATACATCCACTTAGACAAAGCAGTTGTATTGGGTCTTGTTCTAGATCCGATCAGGTATATTTATGTGATTCAATATATCATAAAACTTGATTAAGTGAACCAACCAATCGATCCATTTAGACAGATCCGCTCGGTTGATTCGTTGAATACATAAACTATGAATTTTATTTTTCATATCCTACAAAAAGTAACTTTTTTTTTTTTGGAATTCAATAAACTAATAATAAACAGGTAGACTTTGGTCATGATCAATATACTAAAAATAATTAGGTTAATGATCATTCTATTTAATAGTTCAGATCATTTTGGTACTAGATCCAGTTCAACCGGATTCATGGACAACCTATTCATAGCATATATATTGGTAGTGGATATTGTTGTTATGCAAGGAGAAAAGTATTCCTCCTTGAATAAAATCCAGGTCTGATATTAGTAAACAATGTTGGTTGTATAATGGTCTTGGTTACAAATACTACTATACTAGATAATAAGTAATACATAAGAGACAACAAAATAACATCTAATAAGAATATATAGTATTTACCTTTATATCTGGGGCTGTCTTTTTTTACAACATCACGATAAAATGGAACCATTCCAGTGCCACCATGCCACAGATGCCGCCTGCTGCTTAGGTAGTATTCTCCTGTTGTTGCTTGAAAAGAAGAGAGATCTCCACCAATGATGTGATTCCATGACTTGTAATAACCCAACACATCCTCTTCTTCTTCATCCATCTTTCCATCATCAAACACAAAACTCACCCCACACTCCTCTGTAAGTTGTTCTACTTCTTCTGTTACAGTAGTAATAGTAACCTGATCTCCGCCTTCCATTTCATTCATCCCAAACATCCAATGGCTTAACAATATTACACATTCTTCACGTACATTGACTCTGTAAACATAATGATTGTATATCCAGGTGCAGTTCTTCGTTAGATTACTAATTGTGATCATTGGCAAAAGTATGAACTGGTCATATGGAAATGGAAACGTGTACACGTAGCAGAAGTTCAATCCTCTAAGATTGTTAGGAGATGATGGGATAGTAAATGATACTGATGGCCCCTTGCTTCTACAACTAATCCAATTCGGCATCTCTTTTCCCCCATAAATGGTGCTGAATATTCCAAATTCATAATACATCTGCAAAACAGAACCACCTTAATTAGTCACTATAATATATATACAAACACACACACAGACATAGTTAACAAGATCCAAACCTGGATTTCAGATTCCTCTGATCCTCTACCCCGAAAATAAGTTCCTACACGCATTATGTTAAGGAAATCTAGATTAGTCCAGCCCAAACTACATAATACCTTTTCCTCAACACCAACCATCGGTTGGATTTTAATCATGCCTTGAATTTCAATCGACGAAAGTGCTAAGTGATCTGAAAGTATCGACAACTTGAGTGGTAACATTTTTGGATCAAAAACAACTTTTCTTAGCAAAGTTTTAGAGCTAAAACCGAGGTCCAACTCTTTTATTGTATATGGAGGATGCTCCACTGACGTCAACAATTTACACTCACTCATACTAAGCATCTCAAGCCTAGGAAGACTTCTCACACAATTGGGAAGGGAAACTATAGGGTTGCCATCTAAATTTAAATCCTTCAACATAAATAGCCAACTGAAGTCCAGGGGAAAGGATTCAGTTGAAAAATTATTATTTGCAAGTGACAACCTTACTAAAGAGCTCGGTATAGAAACCGCAAAGAACTTCAAATCACTTGGTATAGCTTCCACAACGGAGGAGGAAGAGGATTTAGCCTTGACTATTTCTCGTGAATCCATATCCATAATCTCCATTTGAGATTCACCGAGATTACAACCCTCTAGCAATAGTGTTGTAACCTTCTTTAGCATATTTATGGTTTTTGGAAGTTTTTCAAGGTTGTTGCAGTAGCTGAGATCAATTAGGAAGAGTTCAACACATGCTTCAATTGATTCACAAACCTCAAGCAAACCAATGCAATTTGTAACTATTAACCTCTCAAGTGCCGGGAATTCCTCAAAGCCTCCCAAACTACGAAGCTCTTCACAAAAGCTTAAATTAAGAATCTTTAATGATCCAAGCAACCTTTTGTCTTTTAAGCATGATTCAGTCAACTGCTGAAATGGGAATAAGTTAGAGTATTAGTACATTTATCAACTTGGCATTGAAAAATAATAGATGCTGATAAGTTACCTTTTGCCTCTTCTCGGCTCTTTGTGGATTACTATCATAAATGCCAAATGATTCAATATTGCTATATGACATGTCAAGAACAACCAGATTTTCCATCGGGTAGTCTAAAGGCAAAGACTTTAAAGGGAACCCATGCATGCACAACCATCTCAGTTCTTCTGGAAAATTCTCGTAAGACCCACTAATATTCAGATAATTGAGTTGGAGTAGCCTCAAATTATCCATGTTACTCAATGCATCTGTTTTCAGCACAAACGATGCACGCAACGTCTCTTTCTCAAGCATTCTCATGTCAAGTGCAAGGCCTAGAAGATTTCCCTTATCCTAAGATAAAACAAAATGTCAAAACAAAAATTTAAATGCTAGACAAGGCGTCTTAAAAATACTTTAAAAAATAAAAAATACTTTAAACATGCATACAGGGCCTCTTACCTTTTTTTGTTTCAACACTTTGAATGACTCCTCATGACACCACAATCGACTTCGCTTCCATGGCTTGTCAGGCGATTCTTGATGTACTATGAATCTTCCTGTCTCTTGAAGCAACTGATGCATCTTGAATTCATTATTCCATCCGATACTAAGAAGGCATCTATCAATGAGATTCGGGATCCCAGATCTTGTGTTCATACGACATGCCCTTAATATTGTTTCAGTAATATCTCTATCCATCCCAACAAAAAAGCATGCAATATGCTTAAACAAATCCTGATCGTTTTTGGATGGCAAAGAGTCAAAGCTCATTCTCAATACATTTCTTATACGAGAACCGATTTCTTTCTTTAGCCCTTCTATGCACCCTTCCCAATAAGCTACATCTCGATTATGTAGTAACTTACCCAAAACTTCAAGAGCCAATGGATGTCCTTCACAATACTTCACAAGCTTTTCTAACACCTCTTCATAACCAACCTTGGGATCGTTGCACATGAATGCATGAAAACACAAAAGTTTTTGTGATTCATTCTCACATAAGCCTTGAAGCAAGTGTTTTGCATGCATGGGCTTACCAACTGTTTTGAATAGTGCACAACTCTCTGTTACCCACGCGTCTCTGGTTGTTATTATGATTTTGCTTCCTGGATGAAAAGGTTTGCTTCCAAGTAATGCGTCCAACTGATCGAGACTATCAATATCATCAAGAACTAGAAACACCTTTTTACGAGCTACCACATTCTCTATCTTTAAGGTGTATATAGAAACATCATGAACTTGAATCAAACTTTTCTTTGAAATGTTATCATAGAGTTGTTTTTGTAAATCAAGCAACCCATTAAAATTTTGACCACATCTCCTACTAATATCTTCAATATAGCTGCTTGTGCTGAATTCATGAGAATGTAACCCGTAGACATATTTGGATAAAGACGTCTTCCCGATCCCACCAATACCTAAAATAGTGAGAACGTCTGTCGTATGTGATGCATCTTTTAACCATGAAGTGACGAATTTGATGGAAGTGTCCATCCCGAAAAGTTGTTGCAAAGGAATCCGTGAGTATATACGTAATCTACGGTAGATGTCCTTAACAATTTCTTCAATGAACTCGGTCTCTGGCCTGAAACATTATTTTAATAAGAACCACAAACTAACAAAACCAACAAACCGGATTCAGATATTTAATTTACCCAAAGACCCAAGTAAAACTTATAGTATATTAAGCTATTATGCTTAACTAATATTTTTCGCATCAAAAGTATATTATATTTTCAGTTCTAACCATGTAACCATCTAATGCATGAGGTCGTAATTTGTATGTATAATACGACCAGAGCGAACAATGTAGAAAATAGTAAGTACATTGCTACTATGGGTAAAAACTGAAGTACATTGCCATTAAATCCCCCATATTGGTAAAAACAGGAAAAGTACCTTGCTATATCCTAAAATTCGCCCAATAACAAATGCAGAGTGTAAACTAGAAAATATATTTAGGGTGAAAATAACCTTGTTAATTGTACACTTATTACAAGAAGATGTCAGGGTATATAAAGAGGCAGGATCCCTAGACATATGAAACCCTACGGGCCGATGGGCTAAAACTAGGTTAATGCATATGTACAATATTTACATTCCAATACTCCCCCTCAAGCTGGATCATAAATGTTATACATTCCCAGCTTGTTACAAATTGCAGATATCTGCAAACCAGGTAAAGCTTTGGTAAAGACATCAGCTAGTTGGTTTCCTGTTCGAACATGAGGAGTAGAGATGGTTCCATCTTCTAGCTTTTCACGAGTGAAATGACAATCTATTTCGATATGTTTAGTCCTTTCGTGAAACACGTGATTGTTTGCAATATGGATAGTCGCCTCATTATCACAATACAGGTTCATTGGTTTTGATTGAGCAAACCCAATTTCACCTAACAAATTTCGTACCCATATCAGCTCACATGTAGTCTGAGCCATAGCCCTGTATTCAGATTCGACACTTGATCGTGAAACGACATTTTGCTTTTTACTTTTCCACGAAACTAGGTTCCCTCCGACAAATACACAATAACCTGTGGTAGACCGTCTGTTTGTAGGATCTCCATTGTAATCAGCATCTGTGAACCCTTCAATGACATGATGACCATGATTTTGATATAGGATGCCATGACCAGGAGCACCCTTTAGGTACTTTAGAATATGAGTAACCGCATCCCAATGAGAAGTTCGAGGTGACGACATAAACTGACTTACAACACTCACTGGAAAAGCAATGTATGGACGTGTAATCGTCAAATAGTTAAGTTTTCCCACAACTCTTCTGTATTTCTCTGGGTTCTCAAGTGGATCTCCATCGTCTGCTTTCAATTTCATATTCGGAACCATTGGGGACTCACAAGGCTTTGTTTCAATCATCCCAGAATCTCTCAGAATATCCAAGCAATATTTTCGTTGAGACAAACAGATCCCTTTTCGAGTACGAGATTCCCAAAAAATATTTTAAAGGACCTAGGTCCTTGGTTTGAAATCGAGATGCAAGAAAATCTTTCAGTTTCTTGATTCCAGTTCCATCACTCCCAGTAATCACAATATCATCAACATACACCACTAGCAGAATGCATCCAGAAGAAGATGAAGCAAAGAACACAGAATGATCATAAGAGCTTCTTCGTAAGCCAAACTCTTTTACCACAGCATTAAACCGTCCAAACCAAGCCCGAGGGGATTGCTTTAAACCATACAATGATTTACGCAACTTACAAACCCTGCCATACTCCCCCTGAGCAACAAACCCAGGTGGTTGCTCCATATAAACTTCCTCATGTAAATCACCATGTAGGAAGGCATTCTTCACATCTAGTTGGTGAAGGGCCCAGCCATAAGTAGCAGCTAATGAAATGAACAAGCGGATGGAAGATACCTTAGCCACAGGAGAGAATGTCTCTGAGTAGTCAACCCCATAAGTTTGAGCATATCCTTTAGCAACCAACCGTGCCTTCAGACGAGCCACAGATCCATCCGGGTTGACTTTCACCGAGAATACCCATTTACAACCGATCGCCTTTTTACCTACAGGTAATTCTACCAACTCCCATGTATTATTATGATCAAGAGCATTAATCTCATCAATCATAGCATCCCGCCATCCAGAATGGTTCAAGGCTTCACCAACCGTTTTAGGAACATGTATAGTATCAAGTGTAGAGATCATAGAGCGTGAAGCTGCAGACAGTTTACCATAGGATACAAAAGAGGCTATATGGTACGTACATGAACGCTTACCTTTCCTTAGGGCAATAGGAACATCAAGATCAGGTTCCCGTGTATCGGAAGGTGATGAATCGCTCATAGCAGGAGTCTCATCAGTACTTGGATCTGCAGAAGAAGATGGTATTGGATCGGGATTTGATGTAGGTAGTTGGCGTCTATATACGTGAATAATTGGTGGCTTAATATGCTCTTCACGTTGTGTGGAGTTACATGGGCTAGGAGACTCAGGAGCAGGTATGGTATATACCAACTGATCATCAGACACACTTGGGTTGGAACGATTGGTCATAGGAAAGAAGGGTATATTTTCATGAAATGTAACATCTCGAGATACAATGTACCAATTGAGTGTAGGAGAGAAACACTTGTAGCCTTTCTGAAGTCTAGAGTAACCAAGGAAGACACATTTCAAGGACTTCGGATCCAACTTGGTTAGGTGTGGTCGGGTATCACGAACAAAACACGTACTCCCAAAGATCTTTGGTTCGACAGGAAACAATGACTTTGTAGGAAATAGAACCGAGAGTGGACTCATACCATCCAAGACAAAAGAAGGCATTCTATTAATGAGAAAACAAGCAGTAGAAAGCGCATCAGCCCAATAAGTTTTAGGAACAGACATGTGAAATAGAAGAGCCCGAGCCACCTCTAAAAGATGACGATTTTTCCGTTCTGCGACCCCATTTTGGGCTGGTGTGTCAACACAGGAAGACTCATGAAGAATACCATTTTGAAGCATGTAAGACTGAAATGTTTGAGACAAATATTCTTTTGCGTTATCACTACGAAGGGTTTGGATGGCGGTTTTAAATTGTGTTTTAATCTCAGCATAGAATGAACAAAAATGTGTAAACACTTCAGATCGATTTTTCATAAAATAAAGTCAGGTAGTACGTGAATAATCATCAACAAACGTAACAAAATATTTAAACCCAAGTTTTGAAGTAACAGGGCATGGTCCCCAAACATCAGAATGGACTAATTCAAATGGGGATGAAACCCGCTTATTGACTCTTGAACTTAAATGAATACGTTGGTGTTTAGCAAACTGATAAGACTCACACTGTAAAGACGTTAAATAAGAAAACTCAGGACACAACTTCTTTAGATTCTGCAGAGACGGATGACCTAATCGACAATGAACTTCAAATGGGGATGAAGTGGATGACGCCAAAGAGTAAGGTGTTGGATGTTCGAATATGTATAGGCCATCAGATTCCCGTCCTCTACCAATAATCTTCTTCGTCGACAGATCCTGAAAGACACAATAATCAGGAAAGAATGAGACACAACACTTTAAGGCATGGGTAATTTTGCTAACTGATAATAGATTGAACGAGAAATTTGGTAGACTCAATACAGAGGATAAGGAAACAGATGGCGTAAGTTCAATAGTGCCAGAACCAAGAACATGTGGGGTAGACCCATCAGCGATCGTGACATGAGATGAAGATGTGTGTTTATCAAGACTAGAGAAGAGGGTATGATTACCTGTCATGTCATGTGATCTGAGGCACCTGAATCGATTACCCATTTTGAGGCAGAAGATAATAGGCATGTATTAGGGTTACCTTTTTCAGCAAATGCAGCAGTTGGACCAGTGGAGTTCTCAGTCTTTAAAAGGCGTGCATATTCTTCTGCGGGTATGGTAATAGTGTTGTCTGATGCAGAAGCAACATGTGCTGATGAGCTTTTCTGATTTCTAGACAAGAGCTTCTTACAAGTGCGTTTGGTGTGACCAAAATCATGACAATAATAACACTCAACGTCATCAGAAGTTGAGATAGCAACCCGTGATTCTGTAGTTCGGTCACTATGACCACCTCTAGAACCCCCTCTGTGACCCCCACGAGATCCTCCTCGGGAGCCACCATGAAATCCTCCTCGACTAACCAAAGCATTATTATGATCAGAAGGTTGTGGAGACTGAATATTCTCATTTCGAAGAACACGAGCAAATGTTTCTTGAAGGGAAGGAATGGCAGAGTCATTCAAAAACTGAGATCTGATAGAGTCGAATTCTGGTCGCAAACCAATCAAGAAACTGATTACAGCCACTTGTTCTCTCTGAGTTTGCATAGCTTGGACATCAGCACTCAAGGGAAGAAGGGAGTTGAGCTCCTCATATACTTTCTTAAATTACATGACATAAGTGGTGAGTGATCGATCTTGTTGTTCCCCACGATGAAAGGACTTACAAACACTATAGATTCGTGAGATGTTGCTTTGTCCAGAATATAAGAAGTTAAGATAGTCCATAAGTTCTTTCACATATTCACAATGACTAACCAGAGAAGAGACAGAAGGCTCGATAGTATTGACAATCTGCAAATACAAACGAGCATCACTTTGTAGCCACAAATCTGCAAATACAAACGAGCATCACTTTGTAGCCACAAATCAGAACCATCACCTTTGGGGGGATCAGATGTGAGATGAGAAGCCATTCCCATGCTTCGGAGGTAGATCCGAATAGTTTTGTTCCACTCAAAGAAATTGGAGCCATTAAGTTTGTTGTCGGTGAGTCTAGCAATTACCGGAAGCAACTCAGGTACTCGTGGACCACTGCTGCTAGATGATTCGTCTCCTCCGGACATCTTTACGAACTAGAAACAAATAAAAAAAGAGAACGGCACTCACAGGATGCCCTAATCAGAAAACGGTGCACTCACAAGGTGCTGGAACACTGATGAACAGTACCAGAATTGTGCTCGATGAACAGTACTTCGTGAACAGTAATCTCTCAATGCAAAAAACCCTCCAACCCTAAACCTCGCTCTGATACCATGTAAACTAATAAATATATTTAGGGTGAAAATAACCTTGTTAATTGTACACTTATTACAAGAAGATGTCAGGGTATATAAAGAGGCAGGATCCCTAGACATATGAAACCCTACGGGCCCATGGGCTAAAACTAGGTTAATGCATATGTACAATATTTACATTCCAATACAGAGCAAATTGTTCAAAATTTCATTATAACTGCAAAAAGTTATCAGGATGTATAATCTTATCTATACGAGTTAATTGGATCACATTATTGAAAAGTTCGATCTAATTTTAGTCATCTTCTGTATCCAATTTAAACATAGTAAGTTGATGTCTATTTCATGATACTAAAGAAGCTTATTGAAAATTTGAAATACATAAAGAAAAGATAATATTGATTTTTCATTATGCTAATCAAAGAAAATTGGAGTATGGAAATATAGGCAAGAAAGTGGTTACCTGCCATTTGCATTCTCCCCTTTTAAATTAGCAACTTCAGTAAGTGCTTTAATCCATCGGTCAATCTTTTGAGCCAAATGACTTCTTTTATTTTCATTTATCTCTGCATCCATCTTCAGTTTGTGTTCAGCCATTGAAAGTCCAAAGGTACTTTCTTGTTTTCTAATATGGGTGGGCTCCACATGATAGAAGATAGGGATAACAATTTGGTTGGATGTCATTCGTTGCTCAAGGATCAATACCAATTCATCAAGGCACCATGAAGAATTAGCATAATTTTTGGACAACACGATAATAGAAGCTCTGGATTCTTTAATCGCACTCTCCAATTCCGGTTTCAGATCTCCTCCAGTTTCAATCTCTTCATCATCTAAAAAGGTGGAGATATTGGCATCAAGGAGGGCCTTATGGAGATGATCAGTGAAACCATATCGAGTATCAACACCCCGAAAACTTAAGAATACATCATATTTATGATCTTTAGAAGATGAAGTAGATGATACTTCAATATATTCAGAAAGAACAACCATTATGGGTGA
Source organism: Lactuca virosa (assembly GCF_052849685.1). Classification (NCBI taxonomy): domain Eukaryota; kingdom Viridiplantae; phylum Streptophyta; class Magnoliopsida; order Asterales; family Asteraceae; genus Lactuca; species Lactuca virosa. Next base: position 149,430,128 of record NC_136426.1, read on the forward strand.
TGGGAAGGGATGAGCAACTTGAGACGAGACTACAAGACTACAATCACATTAAAGAGTAAGTAGTGGCTTTTATATAGGAATCCAAAGTCAACTACTTTTGATAAAAGTCATACCTTGTGGACTTTTCTTCTAAACAAAAGAGTCATATATTGTGGACTTTTCTTCTAATTATAATAAATATTTTTTTCAGACCTGAATATGTAAAAGATAATTATTGAATCTTTATTCCTGTCCACAGATTTCGATCAAGTACTTTAATAAGTATAAAACTACAAAAATCGGGAGTGTGGATATCACTTTTTATGGATAAGGTGCACTAGTTTCATTTTTAGCATTATCATCCCTAAAACTTAGTTTCAGTGTGTTTAGTACCTATAACAGTCAAAACTGGTGTGCTTGATATACTTCATATTTTCTTTAACAACTCATCAATGGATATTAAAGGTCAAAGAAAGGAGAAGGTTGAAGTTTGAACAACATACAAAAAAACTCTGAATAAATATTTCATAAGTAAAATGATATGAAAAGTGAGGGTCCTGTTAAGAAGCTTATGGGATTTGGATCGTGAAATTCAATTGGGAAAGAGCGAAGAAACAAACCGAAAGCGATTATGAAATATTTATTCAGAGTTTTTTTGAATCGCAGCATACCAAAAACCAAATCGCTAAAAAGAAATTCTGAATCCGATTGTGAAATTGGATGGGGAAGACAAGAAACGAACCAAAAGCGAGCGCGCAAGTTTGCAACGCCTTGAACCTCGATGTAAAAATTAGCCATCATGAGGGGGGGCTGGTGTCAACCCATCTAATTCTGGTACGAAGCCCTCTATCTCTATGTCACCCACAACCGATTGCATCGTCTCTTCCATGACAAATAAGAGCTTTGATACTTGGTTTTTGGTAATAATTAATAAAGAATGTTTGCCACACTGTTTTGGGACAACGACAGTCAGATGGAGAGGAGGGCAGTAAGCTAATAGCAAGACAGAGGAGGGCGACGGTGGAGAAGTCATGTTGGAAAGAAACGGAGGAGGAGGGCGATGGAGCTAGCGGTGGTCAAAGAGGAGGGAGACAGAGGACCGGTGGTTGGAGTTGCAGAAATGGAGGGACTAAAACGCGATTGAAGTCGTATTAGGAATGGAGACATGAAGTTAAAATTGTTGGATTGTTCATAAAGGTATTCAACTTAAGGGAGGATTTTTGTAATTTATTTTTGGATAAATGAATTATTGTTTAAATATCATGGTTAATAAAACAAAATCAAAAACAACACAAAGTAATAAAAGACGATATTTTTTTATGCATTGCATGAAAATAAAATTTGAATATGCTTGCAATGAATAAAGTAAATGGGTTTGGAAAATGGTTTGAGCGTCCTTATTTTGTACCAAATAATCTCATATCTTGGACAATCTATCAATGAAAGTTTTTCATTGTCTAACATGGTTTGGTTTGTATAGATATATTAGATAGGGTATTTTTATAAGTTTGGAGATTCTATAAGGTGCAAATGTTCAATCTTTGTGTGTAATGAAGCTATATCAGTTTAGTGTCTATTATGATTATGTTCAATTGTAACGGTCTTTTTGTTAAAGTTTGGATATGTTTATATGGGGTTGTTTAGTTCGGGTTGTTAGGTCGGATCATTAAGTGTGTGTGTATTAGGTGGTGTTTGTTTATTCGAAACAAAAATTCTTGAAGTATGTGGACCATATCTGCAACCCTCTGCAGCAAATGAGGTGAACCAAACGACTGTAACCTGTTTGTTTTTTAACATCTACAGGTTGCTGTAAAAAAATGAAATTTAAATAAACTGATTTTACAAACTTAAATGTAAATCATATTTTATACTCCAAAGTCAAAGCATCAACAATTAAGGTCTTTTTTCATCTCCTCGTGAACAATAACATACAAAGTAACAATAACTAGTTTACATCTAATTAAACATCAAGCCACATATCATTCATTACTAGCAATCTACTTTCAACTAACAATGACCACGTTTAAACCTAATTGAACATCAAACAATATCATTAGATTAATAGCAACATACTTTCAACTTGAATAAAAAACCTAGCAATAACAAGCGAAGAAAGGAGGCTGCTTAGATTCATGTATCATTCTAATTAATCAGAATAATGTAAAATCCTAGCAACAAATGAACATATAGACAAATTATTGATCCGGAACCTATTGTAATAATTCGTTTGATGGTGTTTCGCAAAACTGAATCTAAAACCGAAATCACCTAACCATCTCCAAGTATCATCAAATTATTGTGTGATTAACTGATTTTGATTCACAAGTAGGAATAATCAGATTATTAATTCTGATAATTTGATCCTAAAAGTAAAATTACCTAATGTATATGACAAAAATGATTATGCCACAAAATGGTATTGGAAGTGAGAGTAGAATTTGTTACAAAAGCATGAGAGTCATTAAAAGACTTGAGTATAGATACATTGTAAGACAAATTACTACTAAACTCAGTAGGATCAAGAACATAAAGATCATTTATTCTTTTGCCAATCACTCCAAGAGCAAGATTATGCTTCTGTGAAGGGTCCTGTAAAAGACATGTTTCATCAGTGAAAATAGTGAAGGTTTGCAAATGAGATGATAATTTGGAAACTGAAATCAAATTATACTTCAAATCTGGAACATATAAAACTCCATGTAAAATGAGAGAATCATGTAATTTGACATCACCAAAGAATGAAACTTAAGTGTGATGACCATTAGGCATGCCAATCGAATGAGTGATATAGTTGAAGTTTAGAAGAGGATTTATAGACACTGACAACAAAACTCTCAAATGAAAAAGAATTACCATCAGGATTCATTGAGTTTTCACAAATGGAAGAATTGACTTGGTTGTTGTTTGGTTGCATGGAGTGATTGTTGAGTGTTTGCATAAGTTGTTGAAACTTTTCTTGACTAATAGAGCCAGAAGTAGTTGTGATCATATTTTGAGTACGGGATATGGTTCTTCTTTTCTTTTCTTTGTGAATTTGAAGGTGTATGGAAATTATGAGTTTTATTACAGTGAGCACATGTAAGAGATTTCTTTGAAGAATGAAATTGCAAGTCTGTAGTAGCAGCCATAGCAATTGCTTCATTGTTGATTGCAGGCGAAGTATGAATATCTCGTTGTCTTTCTTCTTGGATGATCAATGAATAAGCAGTGGACAAACATGGCAAAGGCTTCATCATCAAGATTTGACCTCTTATAATTTTTTAAGATTCATTCAATCCCATAAGTAACTGAATGAGTCTTTGACCTTCGAGATATTTTTGGATTTTACCAGAAGCACCATAAGAACAAGTATGAATCTCTTGAACAACATGTAATTCATCCCAAATTTTTGTTAATTTCGTAAAGTAGGTTGAGAATTCATCAGAATTTTGAGAAATCGAATACAACTGCTGTTGAATTTGATAAATGAGAGCACCGTTTGATTGTTCATACCTCTATGCAACTCACACCAAATTTGATAAATGAGAGCACCGTGAGATTTCCTAGAGGATGTCAATGCTTACACATCCATAAAGGAGCTATGATTCATAAGCTAGAGATGATTTCTACCATCATAAAGCTCTTGTTCTAAGTAGATTCAATGATTCAATGCAAAACCAAATAAATAAACCA